>NW_025814856.1:150649397-151991897 GCF_022079265.1 Lynx rufus
CATGTAATGATAAATATTAAAAGACAAAGTACCCAAGGATTAAATAAGTTGTAAAACAGGGTAAGAATATAAATAGAAAACAAAACAATAAAAATAGGTCCAGAAAAAGTCACTAAAATAATACATATCTTGGTACATAATACACACATATGTATTTATATTTATAATATATTTATATATACACCATATTTTTCTCTTTAGTAGAATAAGCCAAAAACTAAAAGAGAATGGGGAAAAAATAAAAACTAGGGCATTACTGGAAGTCAGCAAACAGCAAACAACTCTGTGGTCAGGGGGGCTCTCTCACAGTGCAGGGGCCAAGCAGAGTCCTGGTGGGGGAGAAGTAGCATGAGGGCACCCAGAGAATGACCTGGCTCTTGTAGGGGTCAAGGAAAGACTGCCCCAAGATGGGCCACTTTGGCATGAAGATTATTTTTGAGTTAAAAACAATCAAAACCCAGAAGATTCAGCAAAAGCTCTTTACCTCTCCCTCAAGTGCCTAAAAATAACTTAGGTAAAGGACCTGCTCTGGGGCACCTGGGTGGCTCAGTGGGTTAAATGTCCAACTTCAGCTCAGGTCATGGTGTCATGGTTCATGGGTTCCACCCCGCGTGGCTCTGCACTGACAGCTCAGAGCCTGGAGCCTGCTTTGGATTCTGTGTCTCCCTCTTTCTCTGCCCCTACCCCGCTTGCACTCTGTCTCTCTCTAAGATAAATAAACATTAAAAAAAAAAAAAAAAGGACTGGCTCAAGGAAGACAGCCATTACCATAGATAACTACATTATGATATAAAACTAGGTTATGGCAGACAGGGAGGAACCTAGCAAGGCCTGTCTGGTCAAAGTCTTCTATGCCCCAGAAAACATGTGTTTATCAAACATTTATTCTTTTTCATCTTCCTGTGTATGTATTATATTCCTTCCCTTTAAAGTCCCAGACCTCTGCCCCCTTCTCCTTAGTTCACAATGACACATATACCTCATTCTGTCTGACTGCCTTTGGAATCTCATGTCGGTGTGGATTCCCTGCACTTAGGAAATTAAATTTGATTTTCATCTGTTAATCTGTCTCATGTCAATCTGATACTTAATCCAGCTGGAAGGACCTTGAAGGGCAGAGGAAATTCTTCCTCCTCACCAGTTGGCATAGTCGGCAGAATAAAATTCCCTGGCTGTACATGAATCAAATGGTCTCTTCTCCCCAATCCCATTAAACATCTTAAAGATTTCTCATAACGGTGTTGGTGAGACACTGCATATTTGAATCTATGTTGCTTTGATCTCCAAATGCATAGGTATCATATGGTTTTGTTTTCAGACTTTTTTGAAAAGTGGTCGTGTGTAAAAACCTAAAGTGTCTGATTAATGCAAGCATTCCAATCCCAAGCTATGTTGATAATGAAGTTGTTTACAAAGAGGGTGAAATTGACACATAAAGAAAAACTCCTCAGTATAATAATCAGCCTAGCACCAGACAGAATCTATGGTGTATCACTGCTTTTTTAAAAAAAAAAAAGCATACGCAGCAAGTTTTGTTGAACAAGAACTATGTAAAATGAGAGCAATTTGATCCACTAATTAGAATGCCTCCATCAAATCACAGTGGTTCAGCTAAGGTCACGTACCACTTGCTTGCATTTAAGGAGGAGAAAGGTCTCCGATTTTATATTTTCTCTTATTTATTAACATGTGAAAAGCTCTCGGTTTTTTTATTAACCCAAGCAGTTGTTGGCATGAGAGATTAGTTCAGCAATTTGATGAGGTGAATTCTGCAGCATGTTAAATTAGAATCCGAGACATTAAAGCCCCAAATCTAATTTCACCCTAGTTTATAGGGTTCTCTTGAAAATTCTGTTATCCTAATGCATACCTCTAATTCTCTAACTCCTATGAGAAATAGTAATTCCTACCACATGCAAAGTCAAAAATATCCTCAATTGCCACTGTGGAATATTTAAGTTCTATATTTACTGGATCTTTGAGATTAGGTGCCGAGATCCAATCTAATTTTCCCTGAAATTGCAGTCCTTGTAAATTGTGGCAAAATTCTTGATCTAACCATGAGTTTTGCTAAATAAAGGTTTTGCTTGGGCCACTAATTTTACCTCAATAAGAACTCTGTTCGCTTGTAATTGAGGCAGGTTCTTAAAAACCCAATCAATATTTGATTCAGAAAGCCAGATAAAAGAAAGAAAAAGAAACACAGTAAAGGCAGGGAAAGCTATTCTGTTTCTCTATAGGTATAGCCAGGAGTGATTTCTGGTCCTTGTATAGACACGTTTTCAGATTTAAAAGAGAATGCCAAATTATCTTCCAAGTCAGCTGTACCAATTTGCAGCTATACCAATCCTTGTCTACACTGGCTTTTTTCTGACTTTTCAATGTCAGTCTGATCAATGTAACATGATATATCGCTCTGCTTTTAGGATGCATCACCCTAATTAGGAATGAGATTGAGCATCCTTTCATGTCTAGGGGCCATTGGGTGTTTTTTTATTCTGTGAAATACCGTTCATGTCATCTGTTCTTCTATTCAGTTGTTTGTGTTTTCCTTACAGATTTCAAGAGCTCTTTATAAACGCTGGGTATTAATCCATTATCGGTTAAATATATTACAAACATGTCCTCCTCGTTTCTACCCTACTTTTTCTCCTTTTCCTCTTTCCTCCCTCCCTCCCTTCCTTCCTTGTTACTGTTCCCCAAAATATCTATGGGTTTGGAACAAGAGGGGAAACAGTCCATGTCAGCTCAACCCATCACATTATACAGAAATTCCCAGTAGACTCTGCCTCTTAAATTTTCCCATTCCTAGCATTTTGGGCAGCTTTTCCTAGATGACATTTTGGAAAACTAGACAACTTATTGGACGTGTGTGAGTTATTCATTTTCATTCTTAAATTGTGGAAGTAAAATAATTATTTTTTTATTTCGCTGAGTACCATTTGGGATTAAACCAATTTCTAATACTCCTCTAAAACCTTAACTAACTGAACACATAACTTATGGGTGATTGCATAATTTTTGGGCAATTTGACAGCTGTATAATGCTTAGCAGATTTTAATAACATTTGTTAGAGTCATTTGCATAAGTGGCATTCTGAGCGTCAAGGTTTTCATTTTGTTCTTATTTTTCCTTCTGCCAAGTTCTTAATTCTGCATGAAATTTAACATGAAATCTACAAAGATCCTTGTTTTCAGTTCTCAGGTTAGATCTAAACTCTCTTTCAGTGAACTATAAATTCTCTAAGGAGAGAGACCCTGTTGATTTTTTTCACTAATGTATTCCTCGTGCTGCAGCACATAATAGCTGGTTTATAAAATCCTTGCCTAATCAACTATGTGCAGTCTAGATCCACAAAAATTTGGCCATTTATCTTTTAGAATCTAAAACTGTTCATAGGCTGTGAACCAATACATCTGCTTCAAGGCATGTATCCTAAGAAAGAAGTCTGATTAATGCGGGCAGATTTATGTACAAGGATGTTTATACGGTCCCTATTGAGAAGTTTGGAAACATAAATGTGAAACGTTCAACAATAAGGGTTTTGTTCAAATAGTTACGGGACATCCACATAATAAAATGTCATGATGTCATTAAAACTCACGTTTCCAAAAAAATACAAGACATGCATACAAAACAGCGTTAAGTAAATAACACAGAACACAGAACTGCATATGTAGCGTGATCCTCATTTTGGTATATGATATGCAGGCATAGAGAAAACTGGAAAGAAATATACCAATATTTTTCAGTAGTTGTCTTGGGTGGTGAGAATCACCAGTAAGCATGATTACCGCATTAGACTGTAAACGCCTTAAAATTAGTACCAAGTTTCTAACAGCTTGGTATTGCTCTCGCTTAAGCACTGCACTTGTGAATTATGGTACTCAATGATTAATTAGAATAATGCACTTAAAAACAGTAAGAATTCTCAATCCGTTGGAGCCCTTTATCAATAACTTGTCATTGATCACGTATTCTTAAACTTCATTTTTTATCATATATTTCTGCTTGCAGACAGGTGGTTGGTGGGCCATGCCAGCCACATCTACCCAGGCATTCTAGATCCTGGAAATGGCAGAGGCACAGAGGCACATAACATACTTTTCGCCAGCCTTTGAATGCCTGCAGGCTGTCACCACAAAGTGTATTTGTGGAATTTATGCCTTAGTTGTGTGAAATGAACTCAGCATGCGGTGCGTGTGCATCTTTGATTGGAAATAGATGTATTTCCATTCATTTCTGGTGGGAGATTGTCAAACACAAGGCACTAAGCGTGCTGAGCTCTGCAGTGCCTTCCATAAATTATCTATGGTGATGGCGTTTTGGCTACTTAAGGATGATTTGGAGATTGGGGACATATGTTTTCATTAAGAAATATTCTGATTTTGTCGTATTACCCGTTGACTGCTGTAGAACAAGAAATGCCGCGAGACTGGAAGGCAAACTAAAGGCTTCTATTTGGGGCCCGAGAATTGCAGTTTGGGAGACCCAGATGAGCAGGAGTTGAAAATCTGTTCCAAAGCAGGGAGAAAAGAGGCGGGCTTATAAAGGCAACGAGGAGACTTTCACTAAAGCCACGTAAAACTGTATGTCAGGAATTCCGATTGGTGTTGACAAGCTGAATCTATTCTTATCTCTACATGGTTGGTTGCTAAGGGCTATCACTAAGCAAAAAGTCTGTTTCTAAGTAGAAGAAAAAAGTTCATTTCTGGACATGGCAGCATTGCCTCTGGTGCCCTGGGATCTTTGTAGTTTGGCAGAGACCTCTATTTTGAAGTTTATCTTTTCTTTCAGGTGAGGATGTGCATAAACTCGGCTTCATTAATAGCCTCCTGGCTCCATTTTAAATGGCTCTCTTAGCAATGCTGACTCCATTTTGATGTTTCCTTTTTTTTTTTTTTTCTAATTTTTTAACATTTATATATTTTTGAGAGACAGAGAGAAACAGAGCATGAGCAGGGGAGGGGCAGAGAGAGAGAGGGACACAGAATCTGAAGCAGGCTCCAGGCTCTGAGCTGTCAGCACTGAGAGCCCGCCTCGGGGCTCGAACCCATGAACCACAGGATCGTGACTTGAGCCGAAGTCGGGCGCTTAACCAACCAAGCCACCCAGGCGCCCCATCCATTTTGATGTTTCTTTCACACAACTAGGATCTGATCCTGTGTGGAAAGCGTGTGACTCCCAACGGTGGCTGGTTGTGGGGTCGGCTTCTTCATGCCTTCCTGGGCTTTACAGTTACAGATCGCAAGTCCTTCTGGGCAGAAATGATGAGGAGGAGGACTTTGGGAAAGTAGGAATTGTATTCTAGTTTCCCCGATACAGGGGGTCTGAAGGAAGTGTGGCTCTCAGAAAAGATCTAAAATTCCTCTAGCTGCTCAGGAGGAGAAATGCTCCTTCAAGGTCTACAGTCAAGTATGGATGCAGCAGCAGAAGCCGAGGGGCCCCCGGACCACACCGGGCACTAGCTGGACCCTGCTCTGATTGAGGTGACGGTGAAGGTGAGAGTTCTCTTGGAAGCTAGGAGAATATCGGGCAGACAGAGGGCTCTAAACCAAGCGCTCTTCTTCTCCTAAGGTGGGAGAAACAGCATCTGCACTTACACAGTGTTTCGCAGAGTCCTGTTCGCCTCTGCCTTCCCAGTCTTTTCCTTCATTACCCCTCCAGGTCCTGTGCTCCCCCGCCTGAGGTTAATCTAGGCATTTGGCCCCGAGAAATACTAAGAGTAACATAGCCAAGGGGAAAAGAAGACAGTGTGTCCAGGGCAGGCACTGGAACTGCAGGGTCACTGGGCTTTGGGAACCCTAACACCCAAGGATGGACAGAGATCAGAACCCCTCATCCATTCTCTAGACATCACATAAGCCTCCTGGGTCTTTTTGTTCAACCCCAAGGAGATGCAGGAGCCATAACCAAGATGGAGAATGAGACACACCCACCAGCCCAACAGGAATGGGGTTGGGAATCAGTTCTTTAAGTCAGTTTCTTTAGATCAGTTTTAAGCGACATTGCTTTCACAATGCAGCTTGTGGTCTAAAATTCACGCCCATCACACTCACAGCCGCTGGGGTGGTAGAGAGTATGGTTTTTGAGCAGTGATAGCCAAAATGTCGGGGGGGGGGGAAACCCCAAATCATGTCAACAAATGTTTAATCCCAACAAGGCAAGAAGCCTTTTGTCTTCTAGCACATGACAGCAAAGTGCTAATCTTATCAGTGGCGAACTACCTTCTGTCACTGTCAGATGCCTCAGTTTTCTGTTGCCCCTAAATGTCATCCATGGTTATATATTCCCCCAAGTAGGCCCCTCTTTACATAATTAACAACCTTCCGCAGTGGTTAATGGATGAGGAAAAAGCTCTCTGAGGAGTTGGTCTTAATTTATCCCACGTCTCCTACAGGAAGACACGTGCTTCTGTGCCAAAAGTAGACATGACATGATGGGGAATTTACGCACAGCCTCTATGGGGTAATTTACTGGCAAACTTGGGTGTATATTATTGTAAACTGCATCCCGTGTGGTTACAAGATTAAGAAAGAAGGGGTGAATTGCTAATCTTGTCGGTCCAACTGTTTTCTTCCTTGATAACATTTGTGTTATTACACTGGGTGATGAAAGATTGCAATTGGCTGTTGACACTGATTGAAGGAAGGAGGCTTTTTTTTTTGTTTTGTTTTAAAAGGAGAATTAATTAGCTTGTTGAGGGAGGTGACGTCATTCAAATCCGCGACTCTCCTCGCAGCTGCAAAACAGAAGTGAACTGTCAAAGAGTGTGTTCATCTCTTCCTTCCCCACCTGTTTTTCTCCCTTTGATGACATCTTTTCCCAGATTTAACATATGTAAAGCGGGCCCACCAGAGAAAGAGAGTGGGGGTGGGGGGAGGGATGGGGAGCTTTCAAAAGAAAAAGACGGTATGTAGCTTTCGGGATTCGCACCAGAAGCACTGCAAATGTGTGTGCTCATTTGCATGTGTTTAAGCTGTGCTTGATGAAGATGCCAGAGACAGACAGACGGAGCCGGGCCAACTCTGTGTCACTCACGTTGGCCTAAACCAGTAACAAACATGGGAGACCGGCTGCCTGTGTGGCAGCCAGAAGAAAAGGTTCTAGGGAAGTCGACGCACCCTGGTTCGCCTGGTTCAGCCGCCAGGTGTTGGAGGAGCACGTAAACCCTACCGTCCTGCAAGATGCAGTATCTTGTACCAATAACCAACATACGGTCCCTTTTCGCCCGCGGAGAGACACCACGGGACCAAAAATTGGGATAGATGCGATGTGGGCCCACCCCTTTCCCCCCTCACATAACTTGTGAAATGTTTGTTTCTTGTGTCCACAGCTTTAAGGGCCGCTGGTCTAGAAGTTAGAGATTCCCAGGGAGGAAACCTTTTCCCGAGGGATGCAACAGAGGTCCAGTTGGGGAGGAAGTCGAGAATGCCACCTGGTCGTCTTTGGCTTCTTAGGTCCCTGGGGCAGTGGGCGAAAGGACTGCGATCATTGTTTGGGGGAATCTGGGTCCTGAGTACGAAGGGGAAACAAGGTCCTGCCATACCACGAGGGTAAGAAATGTTGGCAACTCGGGGCGCCCCCTGGGAAGCTTCCTTGGGGCTCACGTGTCCGGAGGTTCACATTAATGGAAGGCAGCCCCAAAAGTGTAGGCACTGCGGGAGTGAGGTTTGGGTCGTTCCGACACAGTACAGACCCTTGAGAAGCTGGGGAACAGGCAGAGGGGACACAGCACAGGAGGCGGAATAAGAAAGTTGTAAACGTCAACTGTGGCCTCGAGAACAGTTTCTGAAATGAAGACTTTCCCCAGCCTGCCTGTTTTGCTCTTTGCCCTGTTAGGAATATATTAGTGCATCAACATTAGCAAATTGGTTTTCTCCTCAGCGACAAATCCCTCCCCCTTACCGTGGTTTACATAAGACGGGGCGGTTAGCTTGATCTTTGGTTTCAGGTTAGAGGACAGGGAAGGGAACTGTAGCTGAACTGGAGATGGCGCCCTTGGATGAGATGGCCCATCGTGTTAGGCAGAAGCGGGCTGCTTCGCTCGATTGTTTGCCTGCAAGTTAAATATTACTAGTTTACAGTCTGGCCGTGGGGCAGACTGTGCTGGGTCCCCTGTGAGCAATGCAGCCGTTCCCCCCTCTCATTCTGATCTCTCCCCGGTACCAGAGGGTTTGGGGGTCTTGGAATCCACATGTGCCATTGTGTAGCAGCCTCCACTTTGCCCTCCTTGAGTGGCTGAAGCAGCCCCGGGCTGCCTACCTCCTGGGAAAGATAAGCCATCAGGTTAAGCTTCTGTGGTTTGGGTCTCTATTACACGCAGTTAAACCTAATCCTGATAAAATTTGAATCAAAAGGATGACAGGTTCCATTTTCTGCTAAAATTACACGTGCAAACACATCTGCAGAGACCAGTGTTTTCTGGAATTCAAATGTGAGCAATACTGAAACACCGATTCTTGTTTGAGAGGGGCATATTAGACAATCCCGTGGATAGTGAACGGCGCGTTACTCCATTTGTGCCAAAGATAGTGCATCACTGAAAACGAACACTCTTGTGATGATCCTTGCATAATGGTTGCAGGTTTATTATCAAAGTATAATTCAGGGATGGCATGTATCCAGGTAGATGAGATAACATAATTTAAGTGCTTTCTGATACAGAACTTGGAGACACTAGAATGGTTAATGCACACATTAAGCATTCTATAAATTATAGCTACTGAAGCAAATTGTTGATAAAGGCCTTGTGATTTAATGGCCTAAGGTTCCATACTGCATGTTTGATATTATTGATTAACCTGAAAGTCCTGTGGTTCAGATACCGGGAATAATGGAGACATTCTGATGAACCAGAACGGTTTCAGAGTCCTGTTTTGCTACTAACTTTCTGGTTTTTGTTTTCTTGCTTGCATCACAGAACGTTCATAAGCTCTCAGAGGAAAGGTAGAGAATGAGATACGAATTCAAAGACACGTGTTAACATTATCGGCGGCCAAACTGATTCAACACTAATTGCTGTTAGCGTACAGAGATCTACACCAAACAGGCTCTTACTAAGATTTTGGAGCTGGCATAGTGCTGTGATTAAGAATGTAGATTCTGGAGTCCGTCTTCATGGGTTCGAATCCCAGCTTCGACACATACAGATTAACTGAGGCATTAATTAGTTCCTCTGTGCCCCAGTGTCCTTATGTGAAACTAGGATAATTTTCTAACTTCAAAGATTTGTCATGAGGATCAAGTTGAGCAAAGTGCCTCACACATGGTAAATATGTGCTTACTATTAGTACTATGTCACTCCACTTAATTGCCGGAATGAAATGCATTATTGTAACAATGTTAAAGACCCTGGGAAATTGATACAGATGTGTGGCCTTCATGAACGGAATATGTTCATGCAGTAAACCTCATTTGAAGCTATTATAGGAAATAATAAAACTCCAATAATTATCATCACAAGCTCCCTCAGCTTCAGAACGCATCTGTGCACCAGAGTCACGCGCAATAATGAGGCCAGATGCTGAATTCTTGAAGTGCTGATTAAGAAACAATCAGACATGAACATAACTTAATTTTAATGATGGGATGATTTTATTAAGTTAATTTGCAGATAAAGAACATCATCGAAAAGCTTTGCCTATTAGCCAGATGTGCTCCCTTTTTCTTTTACGACGTTCTGAAGTTAGTACACACTCAGTTCATTGACCTGTGCTCATTTAGGATGGTTGCCTGCACGCCGAATGTCAGGGACAAACAAACTGGATCTTTTCTGACATCCGCCCATGAGCTTGAGCCCTTATGTAACGAGAGAAGTCTTCAGGCTGAGCTACTGCTGAGCTGTCTGCAATTACACTCTGCTGGGGCACCGAGATCACAGCTCCCCTGTGGAAGACGGTGCCACGGGTGAGGCAGTATGCTCAGGAGTTGAACTTAACCATGGTTTCGTCCCCCAAAGGGTGCTTTATTTTTTGGAGGCTTGCAGCTCGTCACATTTTAGAGTTCACCCCCCTCTATGCCTGTGTGACTTGGGCATGAAGTGACTTCAGCAGCCGCCGAGGCCGTCCCGGCACACGCAGTCACGGGCTCAGGGCCAGTTGGGAACACCAAGCCCTGTCCTTCTGATACAGTTGCGCTGTGGTTTTTCAAGAGATGGATTTCTTTTAATGTTTATTTAGTTTTAAGAGACAGAGACCGAGACCAAGAGAGATGGGGAGGGGCAGAGAGGGAGACACAGAATCCGAAGCAGGGTCCAGACTCTGAGCTGTCAGGGCACAGCCCGATGTGGGGCTTGAACGTACAGACCACGAGATCATGACCTGAGCCGAGGTCGGATGCTTAACCCATTAAGCCACGCAGGTGCCCCTTAAAGGGATGAATTTTAATCCTACTATATTTAGTACAAAATCTCCCATTTGTTTTTTCTTTCGGTGTCCTGGACCTAGGGGCTACTAAATGGCGTAGATTAGGCATGGCCAACTGCTTGGAAACTTGCTTTCGTGGTAAGATTTATTTAAAAGCAACAAATTGGAGATAAATAGAACTGGCCGTTGCAGCATTACAAAAATCAATGTGTTTCTATTAAAGCGGAGGGGTGAAGAGATTGGCTACAGCCCCCTACTGCCACGAGCCTCTAAAACCCCCAAAAGTGGGCTGATCTTCCTTAAATCTGTAAAGTAGAAACAGACCTGTAGCCTGAGAAGTGGTTTATGATGGGTCCAGCTGCTAAGCATTAGGAAGAACAGGTTGCTTACACTCATTGGTAGTAAAATGTACCGGCACACACCATCCAAGGCCAAAATTGGAGAGCTTTTTGAAACAGCACACAGCACTTGAAAGGTAATGGTGATGGGAAACACCTGCAAGAAATGTATCACTTTTATTAAGAAACAATGTACAATTCAAGATAAAAACCAGGTGTCTGAGAAGTTGTTTCAGAACGTAGAAAATTGCTCTTTGTAAGAAATCACGGTAAAAAGACCAATTCAGTTCGGCAAAACATTTTCTTCTACAAAATTTCCCTTTCCTCCTTAACTCTCTGCGCAGATAACTCTTAACTCATAAGGCTGGAAGGAGCCACTGCTCAATATTTACAAGCTCAAAATCTGAATACAAACTGTCTTTTAGGCCTTCTGGTACAAACCCTCCTGGTATTCAGCCCCTTCTCCCCCAGTCTCTGTTCTTAAAGCAGGATACTGAACGAAGAGCGAAGAGACTGGGTACATGAAAGACCTGCTGTCCCTTCCCACCCCTCCTCCACATAATTTGTTCAGAAATCTCACTTTAGAAATCATCCCTTGTTTCGGAGGATGATGTCATTCCCTGGATGAGAGTAGCACAGAAATGACCTGTGATTGCAAGTGGTCCACAGACATTTTCATTGTGCTGGGGAATAACCACTCCTTCTCTCCTTGGTTCACAGGCATCTTCTCACATCTCAAAAGATATAAATAATTCAGTAACCCAAAGAATTCTTGCAACTTTTTTTTTTCTTAACAGGTATGGGTCTTATTTCTTTTAAATGTAGACCAAGCTCCTCCCCCTTCCCATCTCTGGTACCCTTGCAGCCTGCCTCACTTGGTCCAAATTGAGGATATTTGGTAGAATGGTCAGTGATTTAAGTAGGGAAAGCTCAGGGGAGGGGTCTCAGAATGGTACCGAGAATAGACAAATAGACACTGAACTCCAGGCATCAGCCAACACCGGTTCTGAAGATGTAAGGGTCACCCCAGGCAGCCTACGTCAAAGACTTGAGAATCTTTATGCTACCCCGAGAGGCATCTCCTTGCACCGAGCATCAAATGACCCAAGGTGCTAAATACAGAATGTTCTTCCCCAGCCTGATTACCCCCAGGCCATCAACACTCCCTCGGGTATGTCCTCCACTCCTTAGAAATGGTAGAAATCTTAGAAAGGTTTTTCCTCTCATTTGCTTTCTTGCCAACCAGCTAATGAAGAGTGGGAACAGGTATCGGGAACCAACAGATGGTTTCTCAGAAATGTGATGGAATAAGAAATCTTGGTAAGCATTCATTTATTCTCTGAATGCAAGTCAAACACTGCACTGGGGCTGGCACTACAGAACCGGAAAAGATGTGATCCCTGGTTCCTCCCTTCTCTGTAGTGTCTACTGGGAGGAAGATGCTAGAAGGAGCACACTACAAAGTCTCCACCCTAGCTTGGTACGTACTGAATATATCCCAATGCATATGACTTTTACTTACAAATATTGTTTATACTTGTTTTGTCTTAAAGATTTTTCTTATTTAAAAAATTTTTTTTAATGTTTATTTTTGAAAGAGAGAGCACAAGCATGAGCAGGGGAAGTGTCAGCACAGAGCCTGATGCAGGGCTTGAACTCATGAACCGTGAGATCGTGACCTGAGCCGAAGCCGGCGCTTAACCGACTGAGCCACCCAGCAGCCCAGATTTTTAAAAATTTTGAAGTACTCTCTACACCCAATATCAGGCTCAAACTCACGTTCCCCGAGATCAAGAGTTGCATGCTTCTCTAACTGAGCCAGCCAGGCGCCCCTTCTTTATACTCATTTTGAAATGTCCCTTCAATCAGTAATAATAAACTAATAGATTTTATCTACATTTACAGTTGTTTCAATCTAAGAATGTACTGTCACCGATAAGATCTCACATTTTCCAGAATAAAGCTATTGAGACCAAAATGCTTTGTTTCTCTAAGGGCAGAATTAGTCATAATTGTATTGACTGCAAGCCAAAAAGAAACCAACTACAATAAATGTAGGATCTTGATTTCCGACCTCTATGATCAGGATCTTCTCAGTGTGTGTGCGCGTCTGCTCAGGTCTTTGCCGCGTTCCCCTGCAGTGTCCAAGGGCCGGCCACCCATAATATACCGACCACAATGGTATACTAATCATCTTGAATTGAAGGTCCTTGGAAAACAGTCAGTGCAAGGGCACTCAGACCCTCCTCAGTCCCCCTGAAAGCAGAAACTAAATCTCCCATATGAGAGGTACCCTCCCTGCACTAAGAATGTCTTTTTAGAGTTAGCCTTATCATCAGAGCTAGGCACTTTGTAGCAAAGAAAACTGTAGAAACAAACCTTTTTACTTTTTGACCAATCTTCAGCCCAAATTCCACCTAGAATTCCATACTAAAACTCCCAAATATGTTTTTAACCTATCAATTTCTCACAGATTTATTCTTTGTCTGAAATGTATAAAAACTGCCTGCCTTGCTCATATCTTGAAGTCTCAGTTTCATTAGCGGGTCTGTGTGCACAAAATAAAATGCTGGTGGTTTTCTTCTTTTAATCTGTCTCATATGAATTTAACTCTTAGTCCAGCAGAAGAACCTTGGACAGAAGAAAATGTCTTCCTCCTCTTCAGTTGGCATGATATACTTTCACTGGATACTTGTAGATTCTGCAGCTTTGAGATCTTAGGACATCTGACATAAATCTGGCAGAAGGTAAGACTTCTTACCATATCAGCCTCCCAGAATCTGTCTACAGTTCAATGGAGTGAGAATGGTGAGGATCTTTTTCTCTTTCTGAATTTAGATTAGCAGGAGAAAATATTGTGGAACTGGTTCCTTGGGCTTAGCTACTGCTGGTGGGATCCTTTAGGTTTTACTAATCCATTTCCTCTAAGAGACTGTCACTATTTTCCTTTGTGTCTTTTGTGTCATCATAAAAAGGAATTACCAAACTTGAGGAAGCTCTGTTCTGTTTTCCACAGTGGCTGCACCAGTTTACATTCCCAACAGTGTACAAGGGCTCCGTTTTCTCCACATCCTCACCAATGCTTGTTATTTCTTATCTTTTTGATTCTAGTCATTCTGACAGGTGTGAGATGATCTCTCCTTGCAGTTCTGATTTGTATTTTCCTGATGATGAATGATGTTAAGCATCCTTTCATGTGTCTGTTGGCCATCTGAATGTCTTCTTTGGAAAAAATGTTTATTCAAGTTCTCTTCCCATCTCTTAATCAGATTATTGGGGGGGGGATGTAAAGTTGTATAATACGTTCTTTATTTATTTTGTGTATTAATCCTTAATCGGGTATAGCAGTTGCAAATGTCTTTTCCCATTCAATGGGTTGACTTTTTTATGTTGATGGTTTCCTTGGCTGTACACAAGCTTTTCATTTTGGTATAGTCCAATAGTTTAATTTTGTTTTTGTTTCCCTTGCCTGAAGAGAGATACCTAGAAAAATGTTGCTAAGGCCAACATCCGAGAGATTACTGCCCATGTTTTAAGGAGTTTTACTATTTCTGGTCTCATATTTAGGTTTTCACACCATTTTGAGTTTGTTTTTGTGTATAGTGTAAGAAAGTGGTTCAGTTTCATTCTTTTGCATGTACCATCCAGTTTTCCCAACACCATTTATTGAAGAGACTGTCATTTCCCCATGGTATATCCTTGCCTCCTGTTGTAAGTTAACTTACCATATTAGCATGGTAAGTTTATTCCTGGGCTCTCTATTGTGTTCCAGTGATCTGTGTGTTTCTTTTTGTGTCAGTATCATACTGTTTTGATTGCTACAGCTTTGTAGTATATCTTAAAATCCGAGATTGTGATACCACTAACTTTGTTCTTTCTCAAGATTGCTTTGGCTATTCAGGGTCTTAGGTGGATCCATACAAATTTTATTATTTGTTCTAGTTTTGTGAAAAATGCTATTGGTATTTTCATAAAGATTGCATTAAGTCAGTATATTGCTTTGGGTAGTATTGGACATTTTAACCAATCTGGTTCTTCCATTCCATGAGCATGGAATATCTTTCCACTTGTTTGTAGCATCTTTAATATTTTCATCAATATTTTATAGTTTTCAGAGTACCAATCTCTCACCTCCTTGGTTAAGCTTATTCCTAGGTATTTTACTCCTTCTGGTACAATTGTAAATGGGATTGTTTTAGTTTCTCTATTTCACTATTAGTGTACAGAAATGAAAGATTTCTGTATATATACTGAGACATTACTGAATTTTTGATAGAGTCTTTTTTTTTTTAAGTTAATTTATTTTGAGAGAGAGAGAGAGCACTAGCATGAGCAGGGGAGGGGCAAAGAGAGAGAGGTAATCCCAAGCAAGCTCCACACTGTCAGCACAGAGCCTGATGCGGGGCTCGATCTCACAGAGAGAACATGACCTGAACCAAAATCAACAGTCAGACGCTTAAACCGACTGAGTCACCCAGGTGCCCCAGGGTTTTCTATATATAGTATTGTGTCATCTACAAATAAAGTTTTACTTCTTCCTTACAAATTTGGATGCCTTTTCTTTTTGTCTGACTGCTATGGCTAGGACTTTCAGTACTATGTTGAGTAAAAGTGGTTAGAGTAGATAGCTACCCTTGTCTTGTTTCTGACCTTACAGGAAAAGCTGTTAGCTGAAAGCTTTTCCTCATTATTTTTTTAGTTTGTTTATTTTTGAGGGGCAGGGGGTGGGTCAGAGGATCCGAAGTGGGCTCTCTGCTGACAGCAGACAGCCCAATGGGGGGGCTTGAACTCATGAACTGAGAGATCATGACCTGAGCCGAAGTCAGATGATTAACCCACTGAGCCAGCCAGGTGCCCCAATACTGGGTATAATGTTAGTTATGTTTGTCATAATGGCTTTTGTTATGTTGAGATAGGTTTCCTCTAAACCCACTTTGTTAAATCTTGTCAAATGCTTTTTTATCTCTTGAGATGGTCTTATGGTTTTTATCCTTCATTTTGTCAATATGGTGTATCACATATTGCCTGATTTGCAGATATTGAACCATACTTGCATCCTGGAATAAATTCCAGTTGATCATGAATGATTCTCTTAATGAACTGAATTTAGTTTAATATTTTCTTGAGGTTGATTTGTTTTTTTAGAGAGCGAGAGTGTGCAAGCTGGGGAGAGGGGCAGAGAGAATGTTAAGCGGGCTCCATGCTCACATAGAGCCTGATGCGGTGCCCAGTCCCACAACCCCAGGATCCTGATGTGAGCTGAAATCAAGAGTTGGACATTTCAACGGACTGAGCCATCAGGTGCCCCCTTTGTTGAGGATTTTTGAATCTATGTTTATCAGGGATATTTGCCTGCAGTTTTCTTGTAGCATCTTTGTCTGATGGTATCAGGGTAATGCTGGCCTTGTAAAATAAATTCGGAAGATGGGGCACCTGGGTGGCTCAGTCGGTTAAGTGGCCGACTTCAGCTCAGGTCACGATCTCACGGTCCGTGAGTTCGAGCCCCGCGTCGGGCTCTGTGCTGACAGCTCAGAGCCTGGAGCCTGTTTCAGATTCTGTGTCTCCCTCTCTCTGACCCTCCCCCATTCATGCTCTGTCTCTGTCTCAAAAATAAATAAACGTTAATAAATAAATAAATAAATAAATAAATTCGGAAGCTTTCTTTCCTCTGATATTTTTTGGGGTAGTTTGAGAACTAGCCTTAACTCTTCTTTAAATGTTTGGCAGAATTCATCGGTGAAGCCATCAGTTCCTGGACTTTTGAGAATTTTTTGATCACCCACTCAATTTCATGACTAGTAATTGGTCTGTTCAGATTTTCTATGTCTTCCTAATTCACTTTTGGAAGACTGTATACTTCTAGGAATTTATCCATTTCTTCTAGATTGTCCAATTTGTAGCATAGATGTTTTGTAGCCTCTTACAATCTTTTGTAATTTTGTGATGTCATTTGTTACTTCATTTCTGATTTTATGATGAATGTGGCTAAAGGTTTATCAGTTATATTTATGTTTTCAAAGAGCCATCTCTTGGTTTCCTTGATCTTTTTTATCTTTTTAGTCTCAATTTCACTTATTCCCATTATGACCTTTACTGTTTCCTTCATTGTAACTTTGGGCTTTGTTAATGTTCTTTTTCTAGTTCCTTCAGGTGTTGTTAGATTATTTGAAATTTTTGTTTCTTGACGTAAGCCTCTAATGCTATAAATTTCCCTTATAGAAGTGTTTTCACTGTGTCCTAAAGATTTTGGACTCTTGTGTTTTCATTTTCATTTGTCTACATTTTTTAATTTCAATTTTGATTTCTTCATTGACCCATCAGTTAGTTAGTAACATGTTTAGGCTCCATGTTCTTAGGTTTTTTGCCATTCTTGTAATTTCTAGTTTCATACTGTTTCAGTCAGAAAAGATGCTTGATATGATTTCAGTCACCTTAAATTTATTGAGACTTGTTTGGTGGTCTAGCATGATCTAGTCTGGAGAATGTTCTATGTGTACTTAAAAAGAATGTGTATTCTGGTGTTTTTGGATGGAGTGTTCTGTACATATGTGTAAAGTCCATCTGGCCTAATGGGTCATTCAAAGCCACTTTTCCTGACTGATTTTCTGTCTGGATGCTCTATTGCTGTAATTGGGATATTGAAGTCCCCTACTCTTATTATTGTCAATTTCCTCCCTCAGGTCTGTTAATATTTGCTTTATTTAGGTGCTCCTGTGGTGGGTGAATAGATATTTATAATGTCATATCCTCTTATTGGATTGATCCCTTTATCATTATATAATGCCTTTGTCTTTGTCTCTTGTTACAGTCTTTGTTTTAAAGTCTGTTTTCTCTAAATATTGCTATCCCATTCCCCCCCCCCCCCCCACCAACCCTTCATTTGTATGGAGTATCTTCTTCCATCCCTTCACTTTCAGTCTGTAAGTGGTCTGAATTCAGTCTCTTGTAGGCAGCATCTAGATGGGTCTTGTTGTCTTATCCATTCTGCCATCCTGTGTCTTTTGGTTGGAGCATTTGTATTTAAGGTAATTATTAACAGGTATGCACTTACTGCCATTTTGTTCGTTGTTTTCTGGATGTACTTCTCTTTCACTTGTGATTGATGATTAGTGTTATGCTTGGCTTCCTTTTTTGTGTGTATCTATTATAGGTTTGTTTGTGGTTACCATGAGGCTCATACATAATGTCCTAAGTACCTAAGTCTGTATTGAGTTGATTGTTGCTGAGGTTCAAACACATCCTAAAGGAACTTGCTTTACACCCCCTCCATGTTTTATGTATATGTCGCCGTATTTTACATCTTTTTGTGGGTCCCTAGATATAATTTAACTTAGATATAATTGATTTTACTACTTTTGTCTTTTAAGCCTACTAGCTTTATAAGTGATTGATATACTACTATCACTGTATATTTGCTTTTACTTGTGAAATGCTTTCCCTTTCATAATTTTCTTCTAATTATGGTCTTTTACACTTAAAGAAGTCCCTCTAACATTTCTTGTAAGGCCAATTTAGTGATGATAAACTCCTTTACCTTTTGTCTGGGAATTTTTTTCTTAATCTCTCCTTCAATTCTGAATGAGAGTCTTGCCGGCTAGAATACTCTTGGTTGTGGGGCTTTTTTTTTTTTTTCCAGCACTTTGAATGTTATCAGGCCACACTCCCTTCTTTTCTGCTGAAAAAAATCAGCCTCATGGGCATTCTCTTGTACATAACTAGTTGCTTCTCTCTGGCTCCTTTTAAGATTCTCTTTGATCACGTGTCTTGTCGTGTACCTCCTTGAGTTCATCTTGTTTGGGGCTCTCTGTGCCTCTTGGATCTGGCTGTCTGTTTCCTTCCCCAGGTTAGGTAAATTTTCTGACCCTTTCTCTTCTTTCTGAGGGCCCTATAAGATGAATGTTAGTATGCTTGATGTTGTTCCACATATCCCTTAACCTAACCTTACTCAGTGTTTTGTTTTTTGCTGTTCAAGTTGGGTGCCTTCCATTAGCCTGTCTTCTAGATCACTGATCCATTCTTCTACGTTCTCTAACTTGCTGCTTTTTCATTTGTTACTGTATTCTTCCACTCTGATTGGTTCTTTTCTGTCTAGTCCACTGAGCAATTTTCTAATCATTTCTTTATCTCCAATTTCATTTAGTTCTTTTTCTGAAGTTTTGGGCTTTCATTTAGAGCACATTCCTCATTTTGTTTGTGTTTATTTGTATGAATTAGGTAGAAGAGCTGCTACTTTTCTCAACCTGAAGAAATTGCCTTGTGTAAGGATGTCCAGTATAGACTATGTGCCTGGCCATTTTGGCTGGCACTGTAGCAGGTGTGGACTAGGGGTGCCAGGGCTCTGCAGAGGGCACTCTGGCAAGCCCAGGTAGAAAGCCCCACAGCAGTACCTACAAGGGGTGCCCAGGGTGTTCTGCCCTTGTTGATACAGCTGGAGCTGTAGTCAGTGCTGTCCAGGTCTACCCAGCATGTGCTGGAGGTGGGGGCTCATTGAAACAGCAGGCCAGCCAGGGAGCCTGGATCCTACCTACACCCTCAAAATGGAGGAGTGTAAACAGTGGCAGGCCCCCTACTGCTTGGTGGAGAGCTAGTACCCTTATATTATAGTTGCCCTTTTAAACCATGGCTTCTTATCTGTATCCCAAAACAGATAAATCTGCTCACAGGCCCTCAATTTTATCCCTCCCCACTGCAGTTTACACTGTTAGACACGGTAATAACTGGAAACCCCAATCCCTACCTCTTTTGCTGTTCTCTAGGTGTTCCCTCCAACCTCTGTTGTGCAGAAGGTGTCTAGTCAGCCCTCGGTTCTCCAGGAGGTACTGCTATATATGTAGAGATAGATTCACCGTGTCCATGCAGAAGGTGAGATCAAGGTTTTCCTACTTCACTCACTATTTCGTTTCCACTAGAAATTAAAGTTTCTAAGTGTTAAGAATCCAAATTAGTGAGTTAAAGCTACGCAAAATAAGGGAAACAATTCTGTGCACAAGGAAATTGTTTTCAATAAGAAAATGGTATGTGGTGGAAATACATTTTTGTTGAAGGAAAACTTAGGACAAAATCTTAATGTAAAAAAGATAGTTTATAGGTTTATAGAAAAGAATTTTATACATGGCCAGTAATGGCTAAGACTAGAATAAATTTAAGTTTTAACATTAAAAAGTTTTGTTTATAGGGGTGCCTTAGTCAGTTGAGCATGTGACCTTGGCTCAGATCATGATCTCATGGTTTGTGAGTTTGAGCCCCGTGTTGGGTCCTATGCTAACAGCTCAGAGCCTGGAGTCTGCTTCAGATTCTGTGTCTCCCTCTCTCAAAAAGACACGTTAAAAACAAGCATTCAGGAAAACTGAGTCATCAATATTAAAAGAGACAAGCTTTGCTCACAATTATGTAACCTTCTATATTTGCCTTTAAAATCTTTTATTGTCACTTTGGTTAGATAGTTCATAATGATCTGTGATCCTATTTAATAAAATATACAAACTTCCCCCAATTAAATTCTAAAAAGTCTTTTCATCACAATCTAACCAAAATATTCCAGAGGGCCCATGGCATATTTCAAAACATTTGGTTTCCTTATATAAAAAAAAGACATTACACTAATTAATCTTGTTGAGTTACATGGGAAACACTGTCAAATGAGTGATACTAAACCCTCTCAGATTATATTTACATAGCCAGATAATAAAAACTGCATGAAACTCCTAGAAATCAGGTTATGTCCTATTATCTTGAAATGTGTGTCAAAGAAGTAACCAAATTTCCCTGTCAACTGCATCGTAAGGAACACTAATCAGATCTTTAGCTATGGGCGTTTTTAAGTCTTTTGTCATTTACAACACCTATAACTTAGATGTGGTTACAAAGCTTCCTGCAAATGTGTTTCATCTGCACTGATACTCATGGAAAGAAATCTGAGTACAGGTTTCTGATAACATTAAGATCACACAACTGAACTGGGTAAGGATTTCCAGAACTAATAAAAGAACTAGATGTAAGCAAACCAAGAGTAACATGGGACTGAATGAACTGAGGATTATAATTTTTAGGATTTTCGTTTGTTGAAACATTGATTTTTTTTAAATGGTTTTTCCAGATTAAAAGAAATTTTTTCTCTTAACTATAACTTACATCAATTTGATAAATGTTTTGTTTCACAAAGGCATATTTTATCTTTTTTTCCCTGATCCCTTCAGAAGTCAAAAAAAACTCTGTGTTCTTACATTTTCATAATATAGTAAAACCCCGGATTGCGAGTGACTTGTTCTGAGTGTTCTGCAAGACAAGCAAACATTTCTTACAAATTTTAACTTGATAAATGAGTGATGAGGAGTGGTATGTGACACCTAATGTCACATGATCACAACTGAGCCAATGCTTCTTGAAATTCGCTTTGATATAGGAGTGCTTTGGATGTCAAGCATGTTTCCGGAATGAATTATGCTCGCAACCCAAGGTTTTACTGTGCATTCATCTGCACAAGTTCAATAGTAAGAGTACCAGGACACAATTCGAAACACTGGTTATATTACCAAGGCTTTGACTGGAATGTCATATTTGAAGGAAACATGCATAAACTCAGATCTAACCAGACAGCTTAAGCAACTATGATTGGCCTTATGGAACCAATAGAGCCCCTTGGAAAGATAGCTTGACACCTTGCTTACAGGGTTCCCATCAGACTTACCAGGTGAACAGAGAAGGTCATTTCTGGGCAGGTGCAAGAACCTGCACCTTGAGAAGAAATTAGCCCAGTCTGCATGTGTTACAGGCGAAGTCTGTGGCACGTATCTGGCCTGGCTTTAGACCTTGAGAGGCTGTTAAAGTTCAGTCTGAAAACAGCCTATACAATCAATCGCTATTCTTGATGCACTTATGTAAATAATCAGACCAAGTTTTAAAAAACTAGACTTCCTTGGCAAACAAATTTTAATTAGCTGTCTTTGGTAAAAAGGAGTGTGATTGTAAAAATTGTTTTAATAACATACCTTTGTGAATATTATATTCTAATACATTTCATTATAAACTGGATGAGATCCTGATGTCTTCTGGTTTTCTTTTTTTTAACGTTTATTTATTTTTGGGACAGAGAGAGACAGAGCATGAACAGGGGAGGGGCAGAGAGAGGGAGACACAGAATCGGAAACAGGCTCCAGGCTCTGAGCCATCAGCCCAGAGCCCGACGCGGGGCTCGAACTCACGGACCGTGAGATCGTGACCTGACTGAAGTCGGACGCTTAACCGACTGCGCCACCCAGGCGCCCCTCTTCTGGTTTTCTCCAATGCCTGGCTACAACTCTCCAAACCAACATTTTGGGTTTTTGCCCATCTTTTGTACTTGGAATAATCTGATAAAACTGCCCTTTTTCCTGAAGCCCTGCAAACTGAATATAAACAACTTAACGTAAACTTCACAGAAATCACAACAGCTCATATGTAGACATTTTCCATGTCTGTTGCTCTATGGGCTTCTCAAAAAAAAAATCATCAGACACTCAAACTACAAACCAAGAATATATGCCAGATTGTCACTGCCTTCCATCTAGAAATTCACTTGACTGGCTACCCTCAGAAACTGGTTTATAATTTGATCCAATCATTGATCATTGCTTTTGTTTCCACAGAAATGGATTTTCATTACCTGATTTGAACCATCAGACTTTGAGAACACATCACCACCTCCTGAAATGAGTTTAACTAAACTGACCTATTCTCAAGAACTCAGAAACTGGTTCATGGAGACAGAACAACCTACCAGGTCAACTTTTATTTTTTTTTGAGAGAGAGAGAGTGCGAGCAGGGGAGGGGCTGCGGGAGAGAATCTAGAGTAGGCTCTATGCCCAGGGCAGAGTTTGATCTCACGACCATGAGATCATGACCTGAGCTGAAGTCAAGAGTTGGATGCTTAACCAAATGAGCCACCCAGGTGCCCCCAATTCAACTTTTAATGTGTGAAACTTCCTGGGAAGTTTCAGAGGAGGGAAATGTAGGGGCCAAGGACAGGCCCTCTTAATGTCCCACAATGGCATACTGATCATTTTGAATTGAAGCTATGTGGTAAATAGCCAGTGCAAGGACACTCAGACCCTCCTCTGCCCTTTTGAAAGAAAATAAATCTCTTACATGAAAGGTACCCTCTCTGCTCTAAGAACTAAAATTACGTCTTTATTTTAAAGTTTATTTACTTTGAAAGAGAGAGGGGTAAGAGAATCCCAAGGAGACTCCACACTGTCAGCACAGAGCCCGATGCAGGGCTCAAACTCATGAACTGTGAGGCCATGACCTGAGCTGAAATCAAGAGTCGAATGCTTAACCAACTGAGCCACACAGGTGCCCCAAACGACAAACCAAGAGGGCTGCCTGGGTGGCTGCTGGTTGAGCATCTGACTTTGACTCAGGTCATGATCTTGTGGTTTATGGGTTTAAGCCTCACATCGAGCTCTGTGCTGACGGCTCAGAGCCTGGAGCCTGCCTCGGATTCTGTGTCTCCCTCTCTCTCTGCTCACACTCTGTCACTCTCTCTCAAAAATAATAAACGTTAATAAAAAACAAATCTGCAGAAATAAACTTGCTTACATTTTTACTAATCTACAACTGCAGCCCGAAACCTAATGCTCCCAAACATTCATTTTCTTTTCCTATCAATTCCTGACAGATTTACTGTCTAAAATGTATGTATTTTTTTAATTTTTTTTTCAACGTTTATTTATTTTTGGGACAGAGAGATACAGAGCATGAACGGGGGAGGGGCAGAGAGAGGGAGACACAGAATCAGAAACAGGCTCCGAGCCATCAGCCCAGAGCCTGACGCGGGGCTCGAACTCACGGACCGCGAGATCATGACCTGGCTGAAGTCGGACGCTTAACCGACTGCGCCACCCAGGCGCCCCTAAAATGTATGTATTTTTTAAGTGCCTGCTTTAGTCTTTCGTTTGGGTGTCCGTTTCATTATGGGTACTGTGTGCACAAAATAAAACTGATTTTTTTTTTCTCCTCTTAATCTGTCTCATGTAAATTTAATTTCGAGTCCAGCAGGAAGAACCTTGGACAGAGGAAAATTTCTTCCTCCCCTTCACTCTAACATGCCAACTGGTCCACCCATGAGCAGGCCCACAGCTAACTCATGGGCTTTGAATACTTCCTGAGGTTTTCCACCCCCCGCCCACACCCTCATAGGCGTTTGGCACTGTTGAATAAAGTCAGCTCAACGTGGGTGAAAAGAGCAAGCAAAATTATTTTCCAAACATAGAAGGGAATGGTAGTTAAGATTCTCAGCCCCAGTTTGAGGTAACAAAATATATAAACATTTTTACATTAACCCTTATGTTCATACTTAGCTATACATATACTCACATATGGGCCAGATATTCTCACACTCCAAGTATCAATGCTGCTAACCATGTATAACAAAATACGTGCTACACAGATATAAATACCTTATAAAAACCCACAAAAACATCTGAGAGGCCCCAAAGAATAGAGGCCTAAACATACAAGATTATAGGTGTTGCTCAGTAGAAAACTACACACGTGAACACAAGCTGCAGTGAAGAAACTGGAGGTGGTGCTGAGGAAAGGAAAAAAAATAGGGCAGAAGGGAGCAAAGTGCTCAAGAAATGACCCCAAGATATTAGAACCTTTTAAACATGTCCATTAATCTTCCCAGAAGAATACAGTACTGTAGCATTTCATTTAGGATAACTGCGCAGGAAGAAGGGGGAAAGACGAGAGTATGTCCTAGTACTTTAAAACTTGCAAGTTTCTATCAAGCATTAATGATTGCTTTTGTTGGATGAAAAGGAAAATACAGGATCAAAAATAAATTAACGAAAAGTGAAAAAGACAGCATTTATAATGTGACAACAGAACTGTGGTAAAGGCTACGGAGACACTATGTTAATATAATTCAAATATCTACCATTTTCTCCTGTTACTTTACGATACCAGTCAAGGTGTTAAAACGGGTACACACACACACACACAATACTTTCTTGCTAGTGTCATCCTATTTGATCTTTGCTCTTAAACACCAAATCTCTTTTGTAAACAAACTCTCTATGGGGTACAAAGTTACATAGTCTTGACCCAGAGAAAGAAGAGAAGCATTTAATAGACAATTCTCTTCTGGTTACATGGGTCCGGTTTTCTACAAAATGGTTTATTTGCCCCTTTAATACAAGTTGAAATTAATTTCAACCTGGAATGAAAAGCCAGTTATCTAATGGAAATAAATGGTCCCCCCCCAAAAAAAAATAAGTTTCTAATGAAAGTATTAACTAGTGTCCATTTCTTACATTCCGGCCACTAGACAGAAAAATCAACTCACAGGGCATTTGAGACATTCTGTTATGTGTTCTATTTTATTGTGTAAGTGCACTAATCTGTCCACATATAACCTCTGGTTAATAAAACCAGCGGAGGTATTCATCTGAGAGGAACATATACTCCCTGAAACCAGCATCTAAAAGCTAATAGACTCAGTTAAATGCTCTCTGGGGACACCAATACATTTCGATTACTACAAATTTTCATCGACATAAAAAGGACACTAAGTTAGGTAAGGTTCTAGCCTGTTAAGACTCCAGACACATTGCAATCCGATAGCCCCCAGGGGCAGGTTCTTCTATTAAGTGATTTTTTTTTTTTTTTTTTTTTTTTTTTTACAAAAGTAGCTTTTATTTTTGTTTTTAAGAGGATATTTAACAGATGCTATTCATAGCACCATCAGTCTGAGGAGCTCTACGTATTTCAAAGAAAATGCCTTTTGGTTCTATAAATGGGTTCATACCAAATTCACCATCTTTTAGAATAAATCACTACCAGCACTAGAAAGTTGTCCATGTCCAGAACGACAAATCAGTCTGAAAACCCTGTGACTTAGATGGAGAAACAATATCCACGTTATGGAACGAGTGAGGCAACTTAAGTTACTTCCCCAGAGCGACCCAAAGGTTCTAGAACACTTATGTCAGACCCCCTCAGACAAAAGCTGCAGAAAGAGAAGGAAACACGACACACCACAGAGTGAGCCACGGGGACCCGGAGAGCTACGTCGCAATTTAAGACCACAATCTGCATCCAGAAAAACATGAAAGGCCTTTGTGTGCAAAAAAGAAAAGCATGTGCTTGTGGGAGGTTAATGAAGGTCTGGGGCTGAGTGAAGAACAAGAAAATAAAAGAACAGATTTTCACGCTCTTCTCTCCTCCAATATTATCACACAAGCTACACGAGTGCGCACACACCCCTACACTCTACGTTCACATTGTTCCTCTTTCTCCAAAGTTTCCCAGGGAGGGAAACTACACCTCCGACGTGATCAGCCAAAGGGGGGCAGGTTTCTACACGGAGTAAAACACACGACCTCCCAAGCCCCCGCAGATTACCCATCAAGAACATTAAGATACCTCATAGGAAAAAAAAACCAAAAAACTTTTCATTTTAGTTGTGATTTGACCTGACTTCTACACCACAACCCACACCCACCATGTAGCAGTCTACTCCTTAGCCTGACGGACCAGGACTCTTATCAGACTGACCGGCAGGGCTGCATCTCTCTGGTGAAGAAGCCTTTCGAACATTTAGCTGTGGCTCTCTCGGTGCTGACGAGGGCCAGCTTCTCCCCGCCATCGTGGCGTCACCATCGCATCTCTGAGCTAACGGGGTTCATGTAGAAGACTGAGGGAGAACGTCTCTCCCAATTCATACACGACCTTTCTTATTAACTTTGTGCCATAGAGATATGCTGCAGGTTTGTTTCAAGCACAGAAAATAGAAGACTTCTGCATAGGGGGAACAAAAAAAAGCTGTGGGAAAGGATTCCCATCAGTCCTGCTCCAGCGTTACCAGGGCTCAGCTCACAAGACGACTGTTTCCTTCCCAGGCCAACGTCCTTGGTGTCTCCGTTCACCCGGCCACTCAGTTGTTCCTGATGATGATCCCTGGAGCGTCTGACTGGCTGAAAGTGCTGCTGGGGTTGGGGGGGTGGGGAGGGCAAAGGTGACAAAAAAAAAAAAAGGGACCAGGCCACAGGATGATAATGACTGTATGGCAGAGAACCATCAGAATAGCAACAAGAGATAATCTTGCCCGAGACCACGGATAAAAAACTAGAAGCTCTGAGGACTCAGAATTCAATAAACAAGTAACAGTACTAAATATTCTGGTAAACAAGTAACAACCCAACTGGCTGTTCAATAGTGGACAACTGTTCTTATTTCTACTTCAGGGTTGCGGGGTTTCCATTCAGAGTCCACAAACGTTGGTGTCTACAGCGGTAAGAAATCTGAGGCGTCCGTCGTTCTGAGGATTCTCTGGTACATGGCTGGTTCAATACTTCAGCATTAACAAAAGCGAAACGGTGGCCAGACCTTCACCAGACCCTGGCCCATTTTCACACTGGTCTCTCTGTTCCAGGCTGACCTCAGTCCTTCTTGTCCTCCTTCTGAAGCTGGCTTTTTGTGCTCCCTAGGTTGTTCCACACCTCTGTGTACATTAGGGTCCCAACGAAGACAAACAAGGTACCCAGCCAGTGCCACAGAGTGAAAGGGTTCTGGAAGTACAAGATGGAAAAGATGAGGCTGACAAACTTGCGCAGAGTCACGACAAGGGTGACGGTAAGGGAGGCGCATTCTGTGGTGAGGATAAAGACACCCCGGATGCACACGTACCTGGAGTGGTGGGTTAAGGTGGTTTTCTGTAGACTGCCAAGAGAACCCCAGGGAGAACCTTCTGGCATGGTTTAAATGTTCATATTCTAAGAACCAGAAAACGCGGGGATGGGTGATGGCTGCTCTGAGTCTCCTCCCTGGTAGAATATCCTGCAGAATGAATGTCCTGCCATTCGTTGGTGGACCCTAGCTTGAAACTGCCCGAAAGCCTGAATTCTTGTTCTGAATTCTTCCCACTGCTTACAGTGAGGGTCCCCTCCCCCATAGTGACAGGAGGTAACACTTTCAGGAAAGGTCAGCAAACCTACTTCATAGGACCTGGTCCTCAGCCCTTTGACCCACTCGTCCCAAAAGGAACTCTGCGGGCAAATCTCTGAGGTGACATCAGAGGAATGAGATCGAGCTCCATCTGTTTCATTGTTCCAAAGACTTAAAGGTTTTTATAGTGTACTTAAGGTCGTTCAAGAGAGCCATTTACAAAATTAGGCTTTAATTAGTTTGAAATTTCGGGCAGAATTTTGTGGCAGCTGGTGAAATGTCCGAGGCTGCTGAAAAACTCCAGGAGAAATCACAGAGCATTCTTGTCACATACCAATACTGAATTATCCACGGATTTCTCCACGCCACCCACAGCAATTCCTTTATGTGCCCAATGACCTGCTGACCTCCTGCAGCGCTACCAACTCTCTGGCCGTTCCCAAAAGCCCAGGCTGGATGGGAATCTCTGTCTCCTGCAGTACAGATCAAGGCAGACGCAAAACTCAGGTCACCGCACCATTAGGAATACAAACCTTCTCTGTGTTACTTTGACATAAGAGGAGGGTATGGCAGAGGGGTGCAAAGGATACTGAGTGATGACATTCATGAGGAGGTAGAACCACATGATGGGCACTGTCACACCAATGAAGGGAACTTGGTACAATTCTGCAAAGATGAAAAGGGGATACAGTCATACATTTAGGACAGCGTAAGTCTTCATCTTTTTGGACAAAGCGATACAGACTGAACATAATAGAGACAGCAACGTTACTCCCCTAGCAAAGAGATTTGGATCGTACACCATTTCACTTGCCCTGATTCCAGGCTACACCAGTCTCAAGAGTCATTACAATGGTTTCTTAAATTCTAATTTGTTTTTTATTTGAGAGCAAGCGAGCATGCGAGTGAACAAGAGGGGAAGGGGGAGAATCTTAAGCATTAAGTTATCATTAATTTTAATTGTAAAATAAGCTCTCTACCATTCACCTGAATAGGACCCCACTTTACAAAGAAAGACTCAAGTACAGAGCAGTGAAAAATGACATGGTCTCAGCTGACAATTAACACAAGAATAAAGACAACTAGGGGCTCCTGGGTGGCTCAGTCGGTTGAGTGTCTGACTTCGCCTCAGGGCATGATCTCCCAGCTTTGTGAGTTCAAGCCCCGCGTCGGGCTCTGTGCTGACAGCTCGTAGCCTGGAGCCTGCTTCGGATTCTGTGTCTCCCTCTCTCTCTGCCCCCAACCCATTCGCATTCTGTCTCTGTCTCTCAAAAATAAATATTCTTAAAAATGAAAAAAAAAAAAAAAAAGAATAAAGACAACTAGTAACTAAATGCCATCTGAAAATATATTCAATCCTACTAGTGATGAGAGAATTCTAAATTAAAAAAGGCTCTACCATTTTATATTTATTAAAACAGCGATTAAAAATTTGTAAAATCCTGGGCGCCTGGGTGTCTCAGTGGGTTAAAGTGTCCGACTCTTAATTTCAGCTCAGGTCACGATCTCAGGGTCGTGGGATGGAGACTTGCGTCAGGCTCTGTGCTGAGTGTGGAGCCTACTTGGGATTCTCTCTCTCCCTCTCTGCCTGTGCTTGCTTGCATGCGCGTGCTCGCTCTCTCCCTCAAAATAAATAACCATTAAAAAAAAAATGATGAGGGGCGCCTGGGTGGCTCAGACGGTTGGGCGACTGACTTTGGCTCAAGTCATGATCTCATGGTTTGTGAGTTCGAGCCCTGCATCGGGCTCTGGTGCTGACAGCTCGGAGCCTGGAGCCTGCTTCGGATTCTGTGTCTCCCCCTCTCTCTGCCCCTCCCCTGCTCACGCTCTGTGTCTCTCTGTCTCTCAATAATAAATAAACGTCAAAAAAAAAAAAATGATGAAATCCTAATCTGGAATGGTGGCAGTGGAACCAGCAGCCTTGGCTGACAGTAGCAATTGGTGCATTTTTGTAAAAAAAATCAATTTCATAATTCTTAAGGGGCAATAAAGTATTTATATGCATTCTTAGGAATTAATCCTCACTAATTCAAAAGATGAAAAATAGTTCTCCATTGATGACAGTACTATTTATGATAAAACACTGAATCAATCTAAATGGCCAATCTTAGAGCAATGGCTATGTATGGCAAAGGAACTTTAAATAAGGCATTAAAAAATTAAAATTAAAAAAAATCATGAAGATTATATGCAGTCATATAAAGAAGGAAAGTGAAAAAGCAAGTATAAAATAAAATTTAAAAAATCATGAAGATTATATGCAGTCATATAAAGAAGGAAAGTGAAAAAGCAAGTATAAAACTATGTCCATGCTAGGATGACAACTATGCAAGAATATACATAAACAATATCTGGAAGGAAACTGGGAAAATGAAATTAGCTGACGTGTCAGGCAATGGAAAGGTAACTCTTCTTCTCTTAAATATGTTCTCATATTAGTTTTATATAATCAAGGCTTGCACAGTAAATATTTGGGAGGAAACAAAATAATCAAGATCAAAGAGATTTTTAAGTTTCCAATTTTGTAGCTTAAGATATTTCAGTCTTTATTTATTCATTTTGAGAGACACAGCAAGGGAGGCGGGGCAGAGAGAGAAAGGCAGAGAGAAAATCCCAAGCAGGCTCGGCACTGTCAGCATGGAGCCCGATGTGGGACTTGAACTCACGAACCGTGAGATCATGACCTGAGCTGCAATCAGGAATCAGAGGTTTAACCAAGTGAGCCACCCAGGTGCCCCTTCATCACTTTTTTGAAACTGCTCAATTGTTTGTGGGGTCTGCATTATACAGAATAACTTGGGAAATTCGAACAGTGATATTGAAACCTGGTTAGTAAATGAACGTTACTTTTCTTTTGCAAAAAAATAAAAAGCCACGTATGTAAAGATAATTCGCTATAACTGTATGTCTGGACTAGAATGCCATAATCTGGCATTCTACTGTCTTTGAAACACTTAGCACGTACTGAAATGAAAAGAAAGTGAACAAGTATTATTACTGTTTAATAACTTCAGAGATCCACTGTATTGATTTGCTGGGAAAAGAATCAATCAGTAGCACTTAAAATATTTAGGTGGATTTTTAGTTCTCTTAGCAAATTCAAGGATAACAGGTTCATCTGAGACAACCTCAAAGCAAGCAAGAGAAAGAAGCATCTATTCAACGCAGGTATGAGCTGAAGGCAGATTCTAAAAGAGATTTTACATGAACACCCATCCCTGTGACTTTTAGAAGAGCGCTCTAGGAACGAAATCAAATCAATCCCAAGGAATCTGATGTTCACTTTAATAGCCCTTTGCTGTGTGGGGACTCTCAAGGGACCTTAAAAATCACTGTGACAAAAATGGCTATATGTCAATGAGATCTCCAAAAAAAACCCCAAAATCAGAAATGGAGTAATTCAGAGCCTTAGAAACGTTAACACACTACCTTCATTACACATTTTTTTTTTGTGGGCAAATGGGACAGGCAAACACAGCAAACTCAAACAGAAAGCAGTCACAGTCACAACCTCACAATATGCATGTTCAGACTTCAGAGCGCAAACAAGTTTACAGAGCACACACTGCCATTCTACAAAATGTCCTCACCATTTTAGGTACGAGCCACGTAAAGCCTTAATTCTACAAACGTGTATCTGTTCCTGTGTGTTCATTTGTCTGCATAACGCCATGTCTTTTAGTAGATATTCACGTCAGATAAGTAATTTCTTTCAAGTTAGTTGGCAATTTATAGCTAGTTTATTAACTCGCCACTTTAACAAGGAATAGCTAACTTACCCTGCAGACATTTGAACTAATTTTGCTTATTCCTGCTGCCTACCTACCCTGTACCTTGGAAAAAAGCCCCCTCGTGGTTTTTGCTTCCCCTTGCTCCCAGGTGGCTAGGCTAGGACTGGGTCTGTGAGCAGGTACGCCTTTGCCAGCCGAAAAAAAGATGTGCGGGAACACAGAGCTGGACTGCCGCCCGGCTTCTCGTGGTCCCACCCCTGCAGTGTGTTATTGCTATGTCTTTGCATCCTCAAAACACCAAACGTGCCACATGCAAATGCAAACACACACATTCCAAAGCGTTCTGTGGTGAGGATGAAGACACTTAGAAAATCTGAAGGCAGTTCTCTAACTTCGTTGGCAAATAACTGAGAAGCACCCGTAAAAGCTTTTGCTGCTGCAACTGCTCATTAACAGCACTATATTCCCAGAAGGCGGAACAGGGAGGGTTTCGAACAAGGCAGGGATTTGGATAAGACCGTGAAAAGAAGCGGTGGTCAAGTCAATAGGAAAACTGAGAGCTGATCCCAGAAACTGTCAGGTAATTCTCCCGGAGATGCCCACACTCACCAGACTTATTGAACAGAACCGCATGGTCATAGATGTCAGAAGCCAGGAAGATGAAACCCGGGAGTGGAAGGGCGTGCTGTGGGAAAGAAGATTTCACGTAAATTGAAATGCAAACACATCACAGAACATTTAGAGCGGCTTTACAGTGACTTTAAGTTTTACAAGGTGTTTGACAAGCAGTGTCAAGAAAAGGAATTTAGACTCGCTAAATTAAATATTTGTATCCAGTGCTTCTGCCCACGTGACCCTGAATGGTGTGCTGTCAACCCCAAACTACAGCTCTTGCCCTTATGGAACAGAATCAGATGATCATCACGCACTAAACAAAAAAAATGGAGCCGGCATCCTTCCCTCAACAAAAGGGAAATTAACTCCCAGTCATCTTGCCCACAGGATTTGCTGTATTTTGCTACTTTTGAAAATGGCTGAGCAAATACAAGGATTTAAAAGTTACAAAGCAAAGGCAAATTTCAGGGAGTTTAGGAAACTCGAGGGAAAAAGAGATTTGAGGACAATATGAGGTCAGGGAAAATAAAATGAAGACAAGAATAAAAAGGGGTTGAAGAAGACACAACAGGTCGGCACAGATGAATGAACGAGCCTGACGATAACCCACCACAATAAGGAATCAGAGCTAACGTTACAGGCAGTTACTCTGTGCCGAGTACTGTTTTAAAACAAAGGTGTGAACTGGACCGATTGTTCCTTATTTTTTAAATTCCCAGACACATACTCCAGCTCCCATTAAATATCTCAAATTGATGGTCTGCAACTTTAGTACAGAAAGCTGGCCGTGAAGGAATCTCTGAATACGGACACTGAAGGCGTCCCTACCAGCCAGGACGGTGAGGGGCTGTGCTTTGGATGTTATCTCCACAGGAGAGATGCTAGAGGAAGAGGACAGTTAGAGGAGGTGGCTCTCGCTCAGCAGTTTTACAACAAAAAAGTGGAAGCACACAGAACTTGCTAATGAAACTCTCCATCAAGGGAAGACAGCCACTGGGAGGGACTCCGCACCTCCCACCCCCCCACCGCCAAATGCCTGCCTGGCTGCAGACATCCTCCCTGGCATGTTGCTTTGGGACTCGTTTTCCTGTTCCAAGTTTCCATATTGCTTTTAATTTGACTTCACCTACAGGGACCTGGGGGGTGAAGGTTCTTCATCCCCGGGGGTCGTTCCTGGCTAGCAGACACACGAGGTTCACACCGACTGAGCACAATCGTCTCCTATAGAGAACTGTGGCTCAGAATACACCATTAGTAGCCTATTAAAAGTACTTGGTCCTTCAACGACATCAGAAAAACGTGTATTTCATTTGAAATGACATATGACGACTCAGTACTTTTTGTCTTCCCCAGGTTCAAAAAATTGCTTACATTATAAAACAAAGCCTCCTTAGAGTGCTTCCCAAATTGTTTGTATAGGGTCTCCTGGAAAATACCCATCCTTGCTGACATCAGAAGAGCAAAAGTCAGTGCCCCTATACCTAAAAAACAAAAATTGGGTTATAAGAATTAGATTTGCTCATTTCCAGACATTTTCCTAAAGAACATTGATTGTTTAAAGTTCTACATATATTACAAACTAGTTGTAGAACATGCACAAAATTTTTAAAAGAAATAAAAATTAACTACGATATTACTACCCACTCCTTAATAGCTTGCTCTATCTCCCTACATACATTTATTTATTTATTTTATGCAAAAAAAACAGGATCATAATGAATATACAATTTTATATCTTGCTTTCTTCATGATCTTTTTCTTGGATTTTCCTTCAAGTCATTTATTAAAATTTTTTCAAAGGTATGAATTAATGGCTCCATATTATTGTAGCACATAGAAACCATAGTTAAATGTATTATTATAACATGAGCCTCATTAGGTTACTTCCAGTTATTTTACCATTAAAATCACTGTCCATCTTTCTACATAAATCTTTAAACAAAATGTTGATTATTTCCTTAGGACAAACTTTCCAAAATGGAATTACTGACTCAAAAGTTGTAGCTATTTTAAAAACTCAATACATCCATTTTTTCCAGAAAGGCTATGTCAATTTCTACCATAAACAGGTTATACAAAAATGGTTGTCTTACTTCACCCTCAGCAGCAATGAGGATAATAATAAATGATTATCCAATTTGATAGAGCGAAAATAAAAAGGGACTGCATTTTGGTTTCAATTTGCATTTCTTTGATGCCAAGACTACTGAGGCCGAACATACAATGATCAGACACTAATGTTTTCCCCATGAATTGTGTGCTCGTATCCTTTGCAACTTTTTCTTGTTGGATAAAGTGTTTTTCCAACAGCTCATAAAGATCTTTCTATGTTAAGAACAACAACCTAAAAGGATGAAGTCTCAAAGCCAAGAAGCAGGGAGAACAGAGTCCTTTCATTGCTACTTCTCTTCCACTTGGTCTCAATCTGGTACTGCTGCTACCTGGCTAAGCAGGAAAGAGTTTCACCTCCATGTCATCCAGTGTGAGGCCAGAGCTCTGCAGGGGTTGTCTCGTGACTTCCACAAAGAGATACTTGTATTTTTAAAGATTCCCTAGGAGACTCTGCTGATCAGTCAGGTTTGGGAACACTCATTAGGGAAAAGCTAACTTATGAAGAAAATGAATCTAAGATTCAGAAATGAGCCCCTTGGAAATTTCAAGAGCCAACTGCTCTGACGTGCCCTTCGTATGTAGAAGCTCCTGCTCAGCAGACAGCTCATGAAGTAATGGACACTCGAAGCAGTGCTCCCAGTGAGTGTGACAGGCAACCAGAAACTATTCCAGTGGCAGCCGTGGAAATACGGATCCACGTTGTAGAACACGCTACCCTGAACACGGACATTGTCTTTCTTTCATGTTCCGAACACCAAAGTTCAGAGACAGATGACGACCCAGGGTGCCTCTCTCCTCTGTGGCATCATCTGTGTAGCCAAAGCTTCTTGCCAAGAAACCTGTCCCTTAGGAGAAAGTTCAGCCAACAGAACTGCAGAGGCAATTAGCTTCATTGTAATTACTGTACTTGCCTAGTAACCACCTTAGAAATGCCTGGAATCCGTCATTCTCGCTGGAGCTGGACTGGGAGGTCTAGGAAATAAGAAAAATACTCAGTATTGAGTCTAGAACTACATGCAAGGTGCTTGGGTACAAAGGAAATATCTGTGTTACCCAGTCACCTCCACTCTTTTCTTGCAGAGACCCGAATCCTTCTATTGCATAAGCATTTAAGTTTATTGCGTCAATAATAGGTACCTGTGCCCCCAAGGCAAGGAGTGAATATAAATAATTTGTGAAGTGATTCTTACCACCTGCTTTGCTGACATGAAAGTGCAAATAAATATCCCCACAGACACCAGGGCAATGGAGGTATATTTGAATATGCTGTATCTGCAAAAACAAGAACCAGAACACCTTAGGAAAAAAGCACAGATCTGAATTTCCACACGATGTTCACAGTCAGATGGAGCCTAAGAGTAAAAATCACCAAAACATGGCTGAGGGGATCACTTTCTAGCAGACTTCCCACGTAAGGCCATGTGAGAAAGAGTCAGGATGCTGGCTGGTGTCTAAACAACACCCAATCTTAGCGCTGCTTAAAAGAGTTTCCATTGGTCGGTGGACCGATAGATCGTTTCATCAGAAAACAAGAACCAAAAACGACACAGACCAGACATGACATTCCATTCTGCTCAAGAGTCCAAATGAAAGCCCGACTGAGATCCTAACTGTCACCTGTTTCTCCTGTCTTCAGGGGGCCCAGACCTGAGTGTCAAGGGACACAACACACAAGAGGAAGAACAGAGTATCACGGCCAAGTAGCAGGATTCAGTGCTCAAAAAAAAAAAAAAAAAAAAAATCATTCAACTTGTCCATTTTCAGGAAAGGATTTTGTAAATCATGTCTGAATGACTCGACTGTTGCTTTTATTTTATTATTATTTTTCTTATCTTAGAGAGAGAGCATGTGTCCAAGTGGGGGAAAGTCGGAGGGGGGAGGGGGAGGGAGAGGATCTTAAGCAGCTGAGTGTGGAGCCAGACTCAGGGCTTGATCCCACAAGCCTGGGCTCATGATCTGAGCCAAAATCAAGAGTCGGACACCCAACTGACTAAGCCACCCAGGCGCTCCTCTAATGTTTTTAAATGCTGGCACAGTTGGATAAAGGGAGGACTATGACACTAATAGGACTACTGGCAGTAAGAACGGTGGCATTTCCTATTAACTGGAACAACATCGTTAACATCCCTCTTGGGCTCTTAGTGATAAAGCAAAAGGACTCAGGCAAGAATGAAAGGAAATGAAACTTACAGGAGGAACCATCAGAGGTTTTCCAGTCAAATACTTTGTACACTTCTGGTCATATCACCTCATAAAAGGCCAAAAGGACTGGCTGAGCAGCAAGCAGCTCAAGGGGCCAACAGCACCACGCCAGAGGAGAGGGGCAGGGTGAGGAAACAGGCGCTGGAGGAGGCAGATACAAAAGTAAGGGAACTCTTCGGTCTGGAAAGATCAAGATCGGGAGAGGTTTGGAATTGTGGCCTGAAAATTCATGACAAGTAATGAGTATGGGCTTGGTCTTCAAAGCCTAGAAAGAGGAAAACACTGTGAACCTAAGAGGCTCTACTCAGGTTAAACAAGAGGAGATACTAACTTACTAAGTCATGGTAGTAGATAGTTACCTTAGGGAAATACCTGCTTTTTGGGGAGCACACACCAAGGAGTGTCAAAAAGGCTTACTTGGATAGATTCAAGATGACAGACCCAAAATAAGTTCTTAAGGGAAATGGAGATGTTTGAGAAAGGCCCAGGACATTTCAGAGCACTGTCAGGAGAATACATTCCTTTTATAACATGTCTTTTTGTATCCCTGTTATGAGCAAAATCAAAGGCTGGAAGGACTGCAGGTCTGTCCCAACGTGAATTCTACACATTATCAAGAAGCGTGGCAGTCACTTCGATGTAACGAACCTGACCAGTATATATGAATGCTCACCTGGAGAGAACCTAGAAATCAGTTACAATCATACCTATCTGGAGGAATACAGAAGCCTCAGAAGATAAAGGGTTTGTGATAAGGAGCCTATCAAGACAGGACAACTATCTTTCTCGTGACACAGCCCTTATTTCTTAAAAACTCTAGATTCCCACAGAGAGTTCTAATACTGGGGTCTAGGACAGAAAGGTTGGCATAAGCTTGTACAGTTGTGATCTTAACAGCGAGGGTGAACTTTCCCTGAGAAATGTTCCAGACTGAATGTGCTGACTCTCCCCAGTGCCCCACCTCCTTGGGGGCATGGGGTAAGGCTCAGGACACAAATGGAAGGCAAACACTTTGAGAAAGCATCTCAGGGCCTTCTGGTATTCCCAACCATATCCCAGAGAAAGCCACTGGCGACAACCACATAGAACAATCCTGAAACTTTTCATTCTATCTTCTTGGCCGTTTGGGCCTTTGTTAGGAATTTTCTTTCTAACATGGATGATCATGCTATAGTCATAAACACCTTCTATGACACCACTGTCCCAGCACTTCCATGAAGCTGAAAATGTTCCATATCTGGGTTCTCCAACAGGGTCACCACCGGCCACATGGGGCTATAGGCAGGTAAAATGTAACTACTGGGACCAAGATACAAGTATTTATTTAATTAAATTTAAATGTAAACGGTCTCATGTAGCTAGTAGAGACCACACAGGAGTGAAGTTCTAAATCAATTGGTCATGTAGGTTACTGTGGTACTAAAGACTCAATGATGACAAGAGTTCTACCCAGAGAAAATGCTGCTCCAAAGCGACAGGTGGGGCCCCTTACCTGGTCCACGGCCTCAAGATGCATGTCACTGTCACAGAGAGAGCTGAGAAACAAGGAATTATCAAGAGCAAACTTATCATCACTACAAGAAAAGGAATCCAGCTGATGGATGGGGCTCAGGATAGCCTTCCTAGACATAAAATACAAAAGTGTATTGTTTACCTTTTCTTCAAAATGATAATTCCTAGGATCATGTTGGCAATTAGAGAACCCTATAAAAGGAGACAACAGTAACAGAGTTTTAGTGCCCTAGGAAAGCAAATAATTCCAGATAAATATGAACATGGACAAGCGGGCAAAAGAGCCGAGGAGGGGGAGGAGGTCAGGATGAATAATAAGGTTCACTTGTTCTTATAATGGCAAAAAGTACAAACCACATAAATCTCTTATGTAAAATAATAAATTCTTTCAAAGATAACAACAAGAAAAATGGCCAATTCTCTAAATACCGGTCAGAGCAGAAACTAAGGCTGGCCGAAATAAATTATATTGTAGATTTATTGTGAAATTTTCCATCTAAATTATGAGAGTTTTAATAAACTTCTCCTCACCCTCGGTTTTTTTTTTTTTTATTTTTGTTTTTTTTTTTTAATTTTTTTTTCAACGTTTATTTATTTTTGGGACAGAGAGAGACAGAGCATGAACGGGGGGAGGGGCAGAGAGAGAGGGAAACACAGAATCGGAAGCAGGCTCCAGGCTCTGAGCCATCAGCCCAGAGCCTGACGCGGGGCTCGAACTCGCGGAGCGCGAGATCGTGACCTGGCTGAAGTCGGACGCTTAACCGACTGCGCCACCCAGGCGCCCCTCACCCTCGGTTTTAAATAATGAAAGAAGTCATGCAGGGATGTCTTTCTCTTCTTTGGAAAGGTGGCGATCAATCAGCAAGTCTTTACTGAAAGTCTACTACACGTCCAATGCTTTGAAGGTTATCTACGTAATTATAATTAGGGCTGAAAAGTCCCTTTGGGGATAGCACCTTCGATCTCACAAAAATCTCAAGACTACACAGAAGTGCTGTAATTCCAATGACACCCCATCTTGCATTTTTCTGCAATTCTAACTACACTCCCCTTGAAGTCTTCCCTGTTCTTCAGGGAGCACACTATTCTTATTTATATACCAAACTACATGCAGATCTCCCACCAAACACTAGTGGAAGAAGAAAATGTCTGCTGCTTTGGGAGAAACCCTAACTTCATCAAAAATTTCCCTTTAATTGTCTCAAGTCTCTTGCTTAAAAAAAAAAAAATTGATTATATATATACACATATATACATATATACACACATATATACATATATATACACATATATACATATATATACACATATGTATATATATATATATGTGTGTGTATATATATAATCAGAAAAGGGATGTATCTATTTTATGTACTAAGAGTAAATGTAATTTTATGAAAGAAACCAAAATTGATGAGTAATAAGTTAAATAACATTCATACCAAGTCTGAATATAAAATCAGCCGGATGAAAGAAATTTAACATAAAATCTGTGTCCCGGCAACATTTTAGCTCCTTTTACTGATCATTCTTAAGACTTCAGAGGGATAAAAGTCAACTGTCCACCTTTTATCTTACTTTGCAGATGAAAGCCAGCCTAGGCTCACTCATCCAGGACATCTATTCTTATACCCTAGACTTTACTTACTACAAGACTCTTCTACTTTTGCCAAGTGTTCAATCTACCCTCTTGGCTTCATCTTCTGCAAGAACATACACATGGGAGCCGGCAGCACTTACAGATCTAAATATCATATGCAGGGGCATGGCGATGTTGAGATTCAGGGCATAGTTGTTCACCACGCTGACAGTGAAGAACATGGTGACCATCACAGCATAGTACCTGAAATGCAGACATCACAGCACATCACACAAAATCTACTTCAAGAAAATCAAGTGTAGAAGGAAATCAATCTTTGTGGTTAGAAAGGTTATTTTGTTTTAGTTCCTCTACATTAAGAGACTGTATCACTATTATAATGTGAAGTCAATACTAAGTACATATAAAAATACATCACAAAGCTAGACTAAGATGGAAAAAGTCTGAATTACAGAGTATGTTTCGAGGAATACTATTTTAATCTTTTTCAAGGACACTCTCTAAGTATTTTTCAAGCAATTTAAAACTAGTATTCAAAAAATGTTATCTGATGGGGTGCTGGATCACTTAGTTGGCTAGGCGTCCAACTGTCGATTTTGGCTCACATCACGATCTCACAGCCCCGTGTCAGGCTCTGGGCTGACAGCACGAGCCTGCTTGGGATTCTCTCTCCCTCTCTCTCTGCCCTTCCTCTGCTTGAGTGCATGCACTCTTTCTCTCAAAATAAATAAACATTTTAAAAAATGTTATCTGATAGACATCAACAGATTTTTTTTAAGTGAATGGACAATTATCATTATCAGTTCTTTGTGTGGAATGGTCAATTCTCGCAACTATTCTACACACTTGTTTCTCCTATTAATTTTCACTACTCTTTTCTAAAGTAAAGATTTGCTAAATTAAGGATGACTGTTAAGATTATCTCACATTCCGAACCAGTAGCCTCCGAATTAATGAGGATATTATTTGGCATAGATCTGTATTTAAAATCACAGTCCCTGTTTTTGACAGTTTATAGGTCTTTAAATAATAATAAAAGCAAAAGCTAAAAAAAAAAATAAAAAAAAAATCAGTAACCCTAATCACTTAGAAAGATAAAGGGACAAATACAAACAATTATGAAATAAGTAACTTTGCTCTCGTAAGTCCCATTTTTATCTAGAAAATACTTCAAATGCCTTTCATCCCTATCAGGTTAAGCCATATGAAGCTGCCATTTTTTTGGTAGGTCAAAAGGGCTGAAAAGCAGCAATTTCATATGATTCAACCTCATACATTCAAAAGGAGAAAAAAATAATATTTAAAATAAATGACTAAAGAATGCATGGCAAAGGAAAGTAAGTGGTTCCAAATCCTTCAGGACATGTTCAAAGTCCTTGAGCACAGACCCCCCCCCCCGCCCCTTCTTGTGTTTTCACGGGTGAAGAACCACAGCACCGAGACTCCAGGGACCTTCCTCGACAAGAATCTACTTGATGATGCTGGTTAGACGTGGAGCTGAATGCCCTAACAAGCAGCCATGCCAGGGCTAAGCTAACACAGTCTGGAGAGTTTGACAAGTTTCACGATGAACGCAGGACACAGCATTACACACACTCAAAGTTACTGGTTATCGAAAGAAAACCACAGGCCCCAAACGGTGCCACATAGGTTAAGGACCCAAGTCAGTAAACCAAGACCTAATTCCTAACCCAACTGCAGTTTCAATCCCCCAAGAATATAACCCTGAACCAGTCAATGTAGAGTTTCCTGGTCAATACTAGGGAGTTTACTGATAGACCCCTTCCACTCCCCTTAGGAGGCAACCTTGCCTAAACAGCACACATCTTGCTAATAAATTCCGTTCTTTTTTAATTTTAATTTTTTAAAGTTTATTTTGAGAGAGAAAGAGTGCATAAGTGGGGGGTGGGGGGCAGAGAGAGGTAGAAAGAGAGTATCCTAAGCAGGCTCCACACTGTCAGCACAGAGCCCTACACTGGGCTTGAATTCACGAGCCATGAGATCATGACCTAAGCTGAAACCAAGAGTCGGATGCTTAACTGACTGAGCCACCCAAGCATACCTCCTTTCTTTTTTTAAAATGCCTTCTCTCTGAGGGCACCTGGGTGGCTCAGTTGGTTAAGCATCTGACTCTTGATCTGGGCTCAGGTCATGATCTCATGGTTCACTCAGGAGATTGAGTCCCCTAGAGGGCTCTGTACTGACAACTAAGGCCTCTTCCACTCTCTCTCTCTCTCAAAATAAACAAATAAACATTTTTTTTTTAAATAAATGCCTTCTCTCTGCCCTTAAAAACCATTTTCTTGTTTACTTGGTGGAGCTCCCCTCTACTTGCTAGATAGAATGCTGCCCATTCATGACGAGTTTAAGAAAGCCTATTAAATCTTCAAATTCACTTGGTTAAATTTTTTTTCTAAACACATTTGGTAGCAACGTCGGGATCCAAAGGTAACTTCTGATGGTGTCCAGGGACAGGCAGAAACACAGGCATGGCGCCCTGAGAACTCTTCTGAGTTTTCTCTTTCTGGCCATTTCCAAGAGCCAGTGGTAAGTCCCTCCCGGTTTCAGCTCTGCTCTTTCTGCATTTGAGCTACCAATCTAATTAGCTTCCCAGAACAGAGTTAACAGGTCTAGAGGGACAGGAGGATCTAACAGCACTGGTTCTTAGCTCTTGGTTCAGTCTGCAGTACCACATTGTAATCCCTTCTCCAGTTCCAGTCCACGCCCCCCCATTTACCAGAGTTTGGAGTTTTAGTCCTTTACCCCTTTCCAGTGCGCAGTCTCCCCGAAGGGAGTCTGCTGGTTTGGTCTCCGTGGGCAATTGTCAGTTTTGTCCCTGGTCTTTTCTTGGCCAGTGCAGAATAACATCTTTTGCTGACTCCTGGTGTGTTAAGGGACACGTCTTTGTGGGTCGTTTTGTGTAAACAAAGGCTTAGCCTGGAGATCCTTAAATTCAACAGAGTCAAGCCCACCACCTTCTGGCAAGGCTGCCTATTTTAGTTTTAGTTTTAGGTCTAAAAACTATGGTGCCAGAAGCTGTGAACAGCAACAGAAATAGCGATACTAAAAAGAACCTAGAATTACAATGGCCAGGATGGAGAATGTTCCAGTTAGGTAAGGCCATTTAAGAAGTGCATTTGAAAGAAAGGATTCCCAAATTAGACACAACGGGATACCTATTTTACATGGCAAGCAGAAGCCTCCAAAACGTTTCAAAATTCCCAAAGTTTTATTAAAAAGATTCAGTGTAAAAAGCTCGTGAAAATGAGAAAACGGTACTTAAAACAAGACTGTAAGGCCAGTGTAACCCTCCTGTTCCCCTCTATCCTTTGAGTACTCATCCTGGTCAACCTGGGTGAACTGCCTTTTACTCCAAAGAGACTATTAAGCAGTCACTTGCAGAGTAAGACTAATTGAGGCTATAGGTGATACTCTTCAGATATCTTTCACTCCGTGGTCAATGGTCAAACTAAAGTCCATACTTGAATAATTTTTTTAATGTTAATTTATCTTTGAGAGAGACAGAGAGAGAGAGACAGAGAATGCAAGCAGAGGAGGGGCACAACGAGAGACAGAGAGAGAGAGAGAGAGAGAGAGAGAATATGAATGAATCTGAAGCATGTTCCAGGCTCTGAGCTGTCAGCACAGAGCCTGACGCAGGGCTTGAACTCGTGAGCTGCAGGATCATAACCTGAGCCAAAGTCGGACGCTTAACCAGCTGAGCCACCCAGGACCCCCTTTAGTTGAGTAATTTCTTAAACCTAAGGGAGGATCCTCAAGAGTTTTTGTAAATATATTACCTGAGCCCAGCTGAGAGAGGAAAATAAAAATCTGCATTGTCTCTTCCTTTCCAAATCCAGTTCCAATGGTTACTGATCCTTTCTCTCACGGAAACAGCTATTTCCCTGCTTGTCTCCTTTTATATCCTAAGAACTTGACTGGCTTTCTGCCTGCCTGGGGCATGCAGGCAGTTGATTCTTTCCTCGGCTATTGTTGAGAGTGACTCTAGATTCTCCCAAGACAGTATCTTTTACACCCTTTCTGAGGACCCCTCTTGGGTCCACTGTTTAATCCTCCCAGAATTATTTACTGTTTGCCCTGACAAAATATTTGAAAGGATTTAATAACTTTATAATCAAGAACTGGTTGCTGATATTCAGAGCCTGACAGCAATTTTTATGTCAAGGCCTTCTCCCCCAAGCTATTATGAACCTGGAGACAAAGAAGACATTCTCATTTTTTTTAAAAGACTTTTTAAAAGTAATCTCTATACCCAGGAGCTGGAACTCACAACCCTGTGATCAAGAGTCACAAGCTCTATCAACTGAGCAAGCGAGGCACCCTGGAAAGAAGACATTCTTTTTTTTTTTTTTAAGTTTATTTATTTATTTTGAGAGAGACGGAGAGAGCGAGCAGGGGAGGGATAGAGAGGGAGAGAGAGAATCCCAAGCAGGCTCCATGCTGTCAGTACAGAGCCCCAGATGGGGCTTGAACTAACAAACCGTGAGACCATGACCTGAGCCAAAACCAAGAGTCAGACGCTTAACCAACCTTAACCAACCGAGCCACCCAGCCGCCCAAAGAAGATACTCTTATAGCTAGATGGGTGTGTCAGTACTTTGATATCATTTAGGGGACAATCCAATTCTTTGAGGAATTAATACCTGTTCTTGTTTTAGAAATCTAGTCTTTACAAGACCAGAGCTGTGGTTCAAAACTATTCAAAGACTACCAATCCCTTTTGCCAATCCCCAAACCCACCCTATCTCAAAAGTCTTGTAAGTGTAAAAATTCCGACTTTAAGGGAACAAAAATCCTAGTAAGAGAAGCTTTTATTCTTTCTCAGTGCCTTTAAGATGTAAATGTCCAATGTTCTCCAAGGTCTTCTCTAGGAAATTCTATCTGGTCCATCCCTTTAAGATGCAAATTTCAGAAGCGCCTGGGTGGCTCAGCCGGTTAAGCAGTAAAGCAGTTAAGCGTCCAACTTTCCGCTTAGGTCATGATCTCACGGTTTGTGAGTTCAAGCCCTGCATCGCGCTCTGAGCCTGGGGCCTGCTCTGGATTCTCTGTCTCCCTCTCTCTCTGACCCTCCCCCACTTACACTCTGTGTGTCTCTCTCAAAAATAAACAAACATTTAAAAAAAATTTTTTAAATGCAAATTTCAGGTGGGGCGCCTGGATGGCTCATACAGTTAAGCTTCCGACTTCAGCTCAGGTCATGATCTAGCGGTTAGTGAGTTGGAGCTCAGTGACAGGCTCTGTGCTGAAAGCTCAGAGCCTGGAGCCGGCATCAGATTCTGTGTCTCCCTCTCTCTCTGCCCCTCCCCAACTCTCATTGTCTGTCTGTCTGTCTCTCTCTCAAAAATAAAAAAAAAAATTCTTAAAAAATTTAAAAAAAAGAAAAAAGGAAAAAACAAAAGGAGGAGAGGTTATTTGGAACTCGACTTGCCAAAGAGAAATGCAAATCTTAGGTGTCTTCATAAATACTAGAAAAATCTTTAGCTATCTAGACTGATAACCTTATCCCACCTACCAGAAAAACAACTTGGATCTAACTTTTAGAATTAGTAAATTCCATACCTATTTCACAGCAATACTTTAAAACCTGAAGCTATAAGGGCTCTCTGTCTATATGTTCATGTGTACCTGTATTTACATGCTGTAATTCTGTGCTATTTTCTACTTCTAGATAGCATTGCTAAAATTAATTTGTAAGAGCTCTGTTCAGTTGGTTTGAGGGCAAGCACTTGTAAGGATTGGGCATTCTAAAATTCTCAAACAGACACTAATCCAAACATATTACAAGTTCACATGGTCGAAAAGAAATATTCGATATAAAAGCTAGTTTAAGGTTGATGGCTTAATTAAAACAGATATGTCTTTACAGTTAAAACACTACATATAAAACGTATTCTCCTTGAGTTTACTAGCCAAGTAAGTTCATGTTGCTCTTATAAGATCTGTCAACAAAAATTAATAGCTTAGGATAATGGCTGACTTTGTCTAATGTTTAATACAGCTTTTACAGGTAATCTAAAAATAGTTACCAGGGCACCTGACTCACTCAGTTGGTAGAACATGCAACTGATCTCAGGGTCAAGTTCAAACCCCACACTGGGCATAGAGCTTACTTAAAAATAATCATAGTTATTAAAGACAAGTAAATTAAACAACATAAAAGTTTATAAATGAGCTTTTCTATGATATTTATGTCTACTTATAGAGTTTTCCCTTTTTTTTTTTGGTAAGCTAAAACCTTAAAGTTTTGCTGAGTTAGGTTAAATGATGAGTTAAGCTAAAATCATTAAAAATCTAGATCATTTCTGGAAGTAGAAGTGATGAAGGAGCAAAAGGCAAGCTGACACCCTACAAACTATCTCCCCCCACCCCCCATCCCTAGGTGGGATATGTTTTATATTCCTCAGGCACTCCTTGCTGCCCAAGAACAAAGCAAAGGACAGAAAACAAATGGTTAAACTGACAGTCTCCATCAGTTTACAAATATCTTAGTAAATTACAAGAAAAAGGCAATCTTATCAATAGCCTAACCTCCAGGAACTCCCTCCGGTCTTAATGATAATGCTTTCCTAGAGGGAAAAAACCACCTTAGCTTGATAATAGCTAGGCCTCCAGTAATTATCTTTAGCATATGGAAAATCCCTTTAAAAAACCTCCTCTTGACTTAATCTCTCCTAACTCCACAGTACATAACCCCAGTGCAACTCTTTCTGCCCAGGGGTCCTGTCCCATGCTTTATTTAATAAAATCACCTTTTTGCACAGAAGCCGTCTTCAAGAATTCTTTCTTGGCCATCAGCTCTGAACCCCACCATCACTCCAAAACCTCACCAGGAAGATCCTAGGCTCTCCTCATACTAGAAAACTATCAAATCACCCTAAATACCCAGAAATTGACCTGAAGACTAGCAGACGAAGTCCACAACTAAAGGTAGAGAAGAGCCACATCAAAGAAGGTAGGAAGTGCGGATATAAGGTTTGGGAGAGACATGAATCCAGGCCACTACGTGGGGAAGGAGCTGTGGTCACGGAGAAGGACAAGAGATAGAGTAACACGTGGGAACAGACTAACCCAAACATATTACAAGTTCACATGGTCTGAAAAAAAATATTCGAGATAAAAGCTAGTTTAAGGTTGATGGCTTAATTAAAACAGACCTGTCTTTACAATTACATGGGGAGAGCGTGGGGAAAACGAATCCCCACAGCAACTGGCCTGGACAGTGAGAGGGGCTGAATTTCATGAGTTTTCGCAACCAGGCTTAAAGCCTGGAGTTCTAAAGGTCAGCAGGCTTGGCTCCGACAGAGCCCCAAGGCACTGGGCCTGCTCTTAGACCCAAGGCAGGGTAAACAGCCTGAGGACATACAGTGATTTGAAGAGTGCCTGGGGCACACAGTGCTGAGGTTAGTTGCTCCTCTGAGACTCGTCCCAGAGAGGCAGCTAACAGAGACCCCTCTGGGGGTACAAAGGAACTGGCAGGAGGCTTTCCCTCCCCTGCCCCTCAGCATAAACACAGAACCATGTCCAAGAACCAGCCCAGCAGACACTGGCCACCTAACCTGCTGACAAGGCTTGAACTGCCCCTCCCAGTCTTGCTTGCCTCAGACCCAGCAAGGCAGGCCCCCAGAAGACCAGCCCAAACCCGGGCCCACAGCACCTATCTTCTGACCTGGAAGTTTGGCAGGGCCTTGGTTCCAGCGGCAGTGGCTCATTTCACAAGCAGACCGCAGCACTAGTTAAAGCACACCACATTCAGGCCAGAGACTAAACACTGCCCACAACAGGCAAAGAAAGGCTCTGCAGAGGTCTGAAGGATAAAGCAGTCAGAACACAACAGCGAAGCACGAGCAGCACGCATTGGAGAAACTCCCAGAAGCAGCAGGCCCTGGGTAACAGGGGACACTATGCTGTAGGGCACTGCACGACCTCTTCTTCAGAAGGCCAATACCCTCAAGATCAAGAGACATAGCGGACTTTCCTAATACAGAGAAATAGGTACAGAGACTTAGACAAAATGAAAAGACAGGCATCTGTCCCAAATGACAGGACAAGGCTATGGACAGAGATCTAAGTGAAACATATGTAAGTAATATGCTTGACAAAGAGTTTAAAGCAATGATCATAAAAATACTCTCTAGACTTTCAGATAGAGTAATGGAAAGTAACCATGCTGAACAACAACAAAAATTATGCAAAATGAGAACAGACTTAGGGAACTCAGTGACTCCATTAAACATAAATGCATTTGCATTATAGGATTCCCACAAGAAGAAAAAAAAGGGGTAGAAAATTTATTTTCAGAGATAATATCTGAAAAGTTCTCTAATCTGAGGAAGGAAACATATCCAGATCCAGGAGGCACAGAAAACCCCTAACAAAATCAACAAAGGGAGATCCAGACCAACACATATTATATTAAAATGGCAAAACACTAATAAAGAAAAAATTTTAAAGCAGCAAATAAAATAAAATAAAATCAGCAAAACAAAAGAAGAGAGTTACATATAAGGGAAACTCCATAAGGCTATTGGGATTTTTCAGCAGAAACTTTCCAAGCCACAAAGGAGTGGCATGATATATTTAAACTTCTGAATGGGAAAAATATGCAACCAAGAATACTCTATCCAGTAAGGCTATCACTCAGAATAGAGAGAGAAAGAGTTTCTCAAACAAAACAAGAAAACAGGTAATAAAATGGCAATAAATACATATCTATCATAATTACTTTGAATGTGAATGGACTAAATGCTTCAATCAAAAGACACAGGGTGACAGAATGAATAAAAAAAAAAAAAAAGACCCCTCTATAGGCTACCTACAAAAGACTCATTTTAGGCCTAAAGACATCCACACATCAAAAGTGAGGGGATAGAGAAACATTTGTTATGAAAATAGATGTCAAAAGAAAGCTGGAGTAGTAATACTTGTGTTGGACAAACTAAACCTTAAAAACAAAGACTGTAAAAAGTAAAGACTATAACAAGAGACAAAGAAGAACACTAAGTAATAATAATAATGATGACAATCCAACAAGATCTAACAATTGTAAATATTTATGCACCCAACATGGAGGCACCCAAATATATAAAACAGTTAATAACAAACATAAAAGAACTAATTGATAATAACACAATAATAGCAGGTGATTTTAATACCCACTTATATGAATAAATCATCTAAACAGAAAACCAAACAAGAAAACAATGGCTTTCAATGACACACTGGAACAGATGGATTTAGCAGACATATCCAGAACATTCCAACCTAAAACAGCAAAATACATTCTTTTCAAGTACACATGGAACATTCTCCAGAATAGATCACCATATGAAGCCACAATAATAAGCCTCAACAAATTCAAAAAGACTGAAGTCATACCGTGCATCTTTTCTGACCACAAGGCTATGATACTAGAAGTTAACCACAAGAAAAAATCTGGAAAGATCACAAATTCATGGGGGTTAAATAACATAGTACTAAACAGTGAATGGGTCAATCAGGAAATAAAAGAGGAAATTTTAAAAGTACACAAAAACAAGTTAAAATGAAAACACAATGGTTTAAAACCTTTGGGATAGGGCTCCTGAAGTGGCTCGTTTAGGTAAGTGGCCGACTTCAGCTCTGGTCATGATCTGGCAGTTCATAAGTTTGATCCCCACATCAGGCTCTACACTGACCACTCAGAGCCTGGAGCCTGCTTCAGAATCTGTGTCTCCTTCTCTGTCTCTGCCCCTCCCCCAAACGTGCACGTGTGCAAGCTCTCTCAAAAATAAACCTTAAAAGAAAATGAAAATAAATAAATAAAACCTTTGGGATGGAGCAAAGCAGTTCCAAGAAGGAAGGTTTTTTGTTTTTGTTTTTTTTTTTAGTTTATTTTTAAGACAAAGAGTGAGTGAGCAAGCTCAGGGGAGGGGCAGAGAGAGAGCAAGAAAGAGAATTCCAAGCAGGCTCTGTGCTGACAGCACAGAGCCCCCATGCAGGGCTCAATCTCACAAACCATGAGATCACAACCTGAGCTGAAATCAAGAGTCAGACGCTTAACCAACTGAGCCACCCAGGTACCCTAAGAAGAAAGTTTATTGCAGTACAGGCCTACCTCAAGAAGCAAGAAAAATCTCAAGTAAACAACCTACCCTTACATCTAAAGGAGCTAGAAAAAGAATAAATGAAGCCTAAAGCCAGAAGAATGAAAATAATAAATATTACAGCAGAAATAAATGCTATAGAAACCATATTTATACATATATGTATACATGTATTGTGTGTGTACATGCATATGTATACAGATATATGTATATATATAAAATAAATCAATGAAACTAGGAGCTGGTTCTTTCAAACAACTAATAAAACTGATAAACCTCTAGCTAGACTTATCAAAAAAAGAAAGGAACCAAATAAATCAAATCACAAATGAGAGAGAAAAAATAACAACCAACATGACAGAAATATAAACAATTATAAGAGAATATTATTAAAAACTATATGCCAACAAATTGGACAACCTAGGAAAAAATGAATACCTACAAACTTGAAAGTTACCAAAACTGAAACAGGAAGAAATAGAAAACCAGAACAGACTAATACAAGAAACTGAATCAGTAATAAAAAAAATCTCGCAATAAACAAAAGTCCAGGACCAGACGGCTTTACAGGTGAATTCTACCAAACATTTAAAGAAGAGTTAATACATATTTTTCTCAAACTGTTCCCCCCCTCCAAAAATAGGGAAGGAAAACTCCAAATTCATTCTATGAGGCCAACATTACCGTGATACCAAAACCAGATAAAGACACCACATACACAAAAAAGAAAAAAAAAAAGAGAGAGAGAGACAACGAACTATAGGCCAACATCTCTAATGAACACAGATGCAAAAATCCTCAACAAAAATACTAGCAAACTGAATCCAACAATACATTAAAAAAAAATCATTCACCAGGATCAAGTAAGATTCATTCTTGGTTTGCAAGGGTAGTTCAATATTCACAAATCAATCAACATGATACATCACGTCAATAAGAGAAAGGATGAGAACCATACAATCATTTCAATAGATGCAGAAAAAGCATTTGACAAAGTACAACATCTATTCATGATAAAAACTCTCAACAAAGTAGGTGTAGAGGGAACACACCTCAACATAATAAAGGTCATATATGAAAAGCCCACAGCTACAACCATCATTAATTAGGAAAAACTGAGAACTTTTCCCCTAAGATCAGGAACAAGATAAGGATATCCATCCCACTCGTTTTATTCAACTTAGTACTGGAAGTCCTAGCCACAGCAATTAGACAACAAAAAGAAAAAAAGCATCCAAAGCAATAAGGAAGAAGTAAAATGTTCACTATTCGCAGATGACATGTTACTCTATACACAAAACCCTAAAAGACTCCATCAAAACATTGCTGGAACTAATACATGAATTCTGTAAAGTCTGAGGATACAAAATCAATCTATAGAAATCTACTGCATTTCTATACAACAATGAAGCAGCAGAAAGAAAAATTAAGAAAACAATCCCATATACAATTGCAGCAAAAGTAATATGATACCTAGGAATAAACTTAACTAAAGAAGTGAAAGACCCGTATTCTAAAAACTATAAAGAAATTTGGAAATGACACAAAGAAACAAAAAGACATTACGTGCTCATGGACTGGAAGAAAAAATATTGTTATAATATCAATACTACCCAAAGTAATCTACACATTCAATCTACACATTCAATGCAATCCCTATCAAAATACGAAGAACATTTTTCACAAAACTAGAACAATCCTGAAATTTGTATGGAACCACAAAAGACCCCTAATAGCCAAAACAATCTTGAAAAAGAAAAGTAAAGCTGGAGGCGTCAACACAACTCCAGACTTCAAATTATGTTACAAAGCTATAGTAATCAAAACAGTAGGATACTGGTACAAAAACAGACACAGAGATCAGTGGAACAGAATAGAAAATCCAGAAATGGGCCCACAATTATATGGTCGACTAATCTTTGACAAAGCTGGAAAGACCATCCAATGGAAAAAAGAGTCTCTTCAACAAATGGTGTTGGGAGAACTGGACAGCAACATGCAAAACAATGAAACTAGGCCACTTTCTTACACCAGACACAAAAATAAATTCAAAATGGATCAAGGACCTAAATGTGAGATCAGAAACCATAAAAATCCTAGATGAGAGCACAGGCAGTAACTTCTCTAATGCTCACTGTAGCAGCTTTTTTCTAGACAGGTTCTCCAAGGCAAGGGAAACAAAAGCAAAAATAAACTATTGGCACTACATCAAAATAAAAAGCTTCTGCACAGCAAAGGAATCAATCAACAAAACTAAAAGGCAATCTATGGAATGAGAGAAGATATTTGCGAATGACATATCTGAAAAAGGGTTAGTATACAAAATACATAAAGAACTTATAAAACTCAACAGCAAAAAACAAATAATCCAATTAAAAAATAGGCAAAAGACATGAACAGACATTTTTTTTTCCCAAAAAAGACATACAGATGGCCAATGGACAATGAAAAGATGCTCAGTGTCACTGATCATCAGGGAAATGGAAATCAAAACTACAATGAGATATCACCTCACACCTGTTAGAAAGGCTAGTCAACAATGCAAGAAACAAAGGTGTTGGCAAAGATGTGGAGAGAAAGGAATGCTCTTGCACAGTTGGTGGGAATGCAAACTGGTGCAGCCACTGTGGAAGACAATAGGGAGGTTCCTCAAAAAGTTAAACGCAGAATTATTCTACGATCCAGTAATTAAACTATTTACCCAAGGAATACAAAAACACTAACTCAGAGGAATACATGCACCCTGATGTTTACGGAATTATTTATAATGGTGAAGATATGGAAGCAGCCCAAGTGTCCATCAATTGATGAATAAAGAATAAAAGAGAATGAAAATCTTTTCAGCCATAAAAAAGAATGAAATCTTGCCATTTGCAACAACATGGGTGGAACTAGAGGGTATAATGCTAAGCGAAGTCAGTCAGAGAAAGACCAATACCATATGATTTCACTCCCTTTGGGAGGGAGAGAGAAAAACCAAGAAGCCGACTCTTAACTACAGAGAACAAACTGGTGGTTATCAGAGGGGTGGGGGGTGAAGGATGGGTGAAGTAGGTGATGGGGGCTAAGGAGTGCACTGGTCATGAGGAGTACCTGGTGATTCACAGAACTGCTGAATCACCATACTGTACGTGAAAAATTACTGTAACGCTGTATGTTAACTAACTGGAATTTAAAACTTTTACAAGATCTAGATCATTTCCAAATAAGACAAAATACTAAAACATTAATTACTAAACATAAGTTTCTCTCATTTTGGCCTCTTATTGCAGAGAAACTAAAAGATATGTGGATGTTAATACTGCATTGGAAAATTTTAAAAGGCATACGCTTTTTAAATTTTGAAATGTATTCAATTCTAATCAATGTATGTAATTAAAGCTACTAAAAATAATCAAAATAAAAAATAAATAAAAATAATAAGGAAAACATTTCTGTGTGGAAGGAAAGTAGGATGTGTTTTCAGGCGAAAAAGGTATGAGAAACGGAGATCATGTAGCTGGGGCACAGGCGTGCACAAGCGCATGCGTGGCTCTGGGGGTCCCAAACAGACCAGGTTCGGCCACTGGCCACTGAGGGAATCCAAAGGCAGAGAGACGAGGGGTGGTGGCACGAGGAATTTATTTCAGTGACGCCAAGGGCAGGAAGACAGGGGACTAGCATCTGAGACTATCTCCGAAGTGCTGAAAATACTCTCAGGTTTATATAAAGAAAATGTGGGGCAAAGTGGGTGAGTGCAGGTGGGCTGGTTCCGGAGGGTCCTTACTGCTTGAGGGGGCAGTTTCAGTTCCCTTCATGGGACACTTTGCCCGCTGGATCTTCAGCCTGAGCCGAGACAAGCTAGAGAGAAGAACCCAGCTAGAATTTGAGGTCAAAATGGAGTCAGCAGAAGTTCTCTTTCAATACAGTTTTTGTTAAGGGGAAAGGAAGTCACTTTGTCCTAAAACGAGGCTGGTTGTTTAAAGAGAAAAGAAAAAACATAGGACAAAATTGGAACGTAGGGGGAAAAAAGTTGTAGGTTTGCAGAAAAAAGAATCTTTAAACAGGAATTTTCGGGGCGCCTGGGTGGCGCAGTCGGTTAAGCATCCGACTTCAGCCAGGTCACGATCTCGCTGTCCGTGAGTTCGAGCCCCGTGTTGGGCTCTGGGCTGATGGCTCGGAGCCTGGAGCCTGTTTCCGATTCTGTGTCTCCCTCTCTCTCTGCCCCTCCCCCGTTCATGCTCTGTCTCTCTCTGTCCCAAAAATAAATAAACGTTGAAAAAAAAAAATTATAAACAGGAATTTTCATGTGTGGTCAAGCTGGTTAAGATGAAAATAAATGTATTTTAAAAAATGAGTTTTGGGGGTGCCTCTGTGGCTCAACTGGGGTATGTGTTCGACTCTTGATTTCCACTTACGTCATGATCTCAAGGTTTGTGACATCAAGGCCAGTGTGGAGCATGGAGCCTGCTTGAGATGTCTCTCCCCCTCTCTCTCTGCCCCTCCCCTGCTCTCTCTCAAAATAAATAAATAAACATTAAAAAAAGGAGTTATAAGCTAGCACTAAATAAGAATTTGGTTTTCTTTCTGTTAAAAGGACAAAGTTTTCTTGGGCTTTTGATCTGATTTAGGTAAGACTAAAAACTTATTTTAAATATTGGGTTTCATAATCATCTGTGATCTTATTTAGGGAAGTGCTTTAAAACCTTTTTAAAAAATATTTTTGTCTAACTTCCTAAATGAAGTCCTTTTCACTTAGAATATTTCAAAGCACCTGCTAGATGAATTAGGTTTATTTGATATGTATATTACATGGAAAGCATTGTCAAAAAAGTAACACTAAGCCTTTATGTCATATTTGTAAGACTGTGGCACATGTGAATAAAGTCTATTCCCCTCGCTGCCAGACTAATGTCCTTGTAACTTGGCAACCTCTGATATTTAAACAACCTTTCATTTCAGGATAAACAATCTCCCTGCGCACCTAACTTTTCACAAACAAAATTAGAATCTTATTGTCAACTCCCCTAAATTGACACTGCTGAGTTAAAGAGCGCCTACCAGAAGATATTCATGATTTATAATTCTCCTTTTGACAGGTCCCTGTTTCCCTGATTAGGGATAGATGCATGAGGCTATGATAAAGAACTGCTCCTTAATTCTTAAAATTACTGCAAAAACCTGTTAAAACAATAGCAGCTCAACAAATATCCTTAAACTCTCTAGCCAAAGCTCTCCCTGATAATGGAATAATTCTTAATTATCTATTGGCTGACCAAAGAGGTGTCCATGCTGTGGCAAACACCACCAGCTATGCCTAGACTGACACTTCTGGGGACACTGAAACTCAATTATGTAAGATCGCCTGGCTTAAGAAGGTGACTCTTTCCAAAGGGTCTTTCTTTGACTTATTTGATTTTGATCGGTTTGGGTCTTGGGCACCACGGCTCTAAAGTGCACTCCATATACTGGGATTTATCCTGCTTATAGTAATGATAATCATCTCCCTGCTGTACTGTATTCTTTCAAAAGCTTTAAATGCATATAGGTGCTAACCACCAAGCAAATGATCTCCCTAAGACTGGAACATCTAAGGAACAAAGAAAATAACCGATTTAAGGAGCATGAAGCTGTGACCTGTGAATATCATAGAGGTTAAGACCTATGGATACCACAAAAAGGAACAACCAAAACTTCAAGAACTTTAGAGCGGTAACTGAGAGTGATGCTAATGCCTTAAATTTTTATCACATATCTCAGCTAAGCTGACAGTCTGATCAAAAGGCGGTAATTTGTTAAAAGAAAACGGCAGGCCCAAAATGGTGCCACTTAGGTTATGAACCCAAGTCAGTAAACGGAGACCTAATTCCTAACCCAACTGCAATTTCAACCCTCCACCCCTCCCCACCCCCGGAATATAACCTTTTATCGGCCAAGATAGAATTTCCTGGCCAATACTAGGGAATTTTCTGATAGACCCCTTCTCCCCTTAAGAGACAACCTTGCCTAAACGATTCATATCTTGCTAATAAATTCCTTTCTTCTTCTTTAATGTCCTCTGCCTTTAAAAGCCTTTCTCTTCTTCAGCTGAGTGGAGTTCCCCTCTACTTGCTAGATGTGATAAGGCCTGATTCATGAATCATTTAATAAAACCAATCAGATCTTCAAATTTACTTAGTTGAATTTTTTTTTAACACTGGGAACAGCTATTTTCACAGTTTCTAAATAATATACTATTGGTGACTTCACCAGGTTTCTTGCCAAATTTTCTTAGTCCTATCTTGAAAGGATGCCATTTGGAGATAAAGAGAGTTCATCAAGGTCTTTTAGGATAGTGAATTCCAACTATTCCACATTGCTGTCTACATAGCACAGCCTAGAAATTGCTCCTGGCAATGAAGGACATGCCCATGATGTCAAGATTTTGATGGTAGCTTCTTCTCAGATAGAAAATAAAACAGCCAGCACAATGGACACACGTGGAAGTATGACTGTTAGGGCAAGACCCTGGGGGGGGGGGGGCCTCAAAAGGCAGGTTAGGCAGCTAGGCTCCCCTCTGAGCCTACTGGTGACCCCTGAGTGCTTGGAGGAGGTGGGGGGTGGTGTCACAATACAATGGTAGGAAATCAAAATACAGGGATGCAGGGGTGGGAGACAAGAGGCCGGCCAGCTAGGGCACCATTTATAAAAGCTAATGATGAGGGTGAACGTGTTCCTGAACTGTGCTAGTGGCAGCCAGAATGGAAAGAGATAGTGGGAGGAAGGGGGAAAGGGTCAGAGGAATCAAAAATGCTGGGGCTCCTGCTGGGATAGAAATGTTGGTCTCAGGAGCAGAAAGTTTTATGTAGATATTAAAGCCAATGGAAAACAATGTGTTCAAGAATACTTAGCATTGCACTGGGAAACTTAGAAGTACAATATTAGTAACAAAATTCAGCCAGATTCTCTACAGCAGACTACTCAGGAATGCTGCAAAAGAATACCAACAAGGATGAGCCGTAACTAGTCCTCTGATACATTCACATCAGAAAACCCCTGTCAAAGGAATTTAGTAACAAGATTCTACTACAGACTGACAACTGGATGCATTACATTTTTACCTCAAGTCCGTCTCAGCAAGAATGCTGAATTTCCAACACGCTATTTATTAGAAGAGCTGTCCTGTTTCCTATTTGACCCCATGAGTACAGTTATGCAAATGTGCACAAAGGGGTGGAGGTCTGGAATTAACAATTTTGCCTTAGCTTACCTTTCATTTTCTTTTAATTGAGGGGAAGTTCACGAAACACAAAATCAACCATTCTGAAGTGAATAATTCGGTAGCGTTCAGTATTCGCAAGGCTGCGTAACCACCATTTCTGTTTATTCCCCAAACCCCGTCATTTTTAAAAAGGAACAATAATACCGCTCTTAGTGTATCTGATAACTTTACCAACATGAGGATAGCATACATAACTATTAAAAAAAAAATCTGCGGTCACACTAAGCCTTTAACCAACCATATACTACACACACACACACACACACACACACACAGTGTTGTCTCCATCATAATTCATTTTCTGCATTTAATATGTTGTGAAACTACAGGAGTTTTATTCTAAAAATAGTCTCCCTGTAGTTTCACAGCATATTAAATGCAGAAAATGAATTACCCTTATTATTCTTCTAATACCTTTGACACAGATCTTATGCACAGATGCCTCATTCTCCTTTATCTAGGTACCAGAAAAGTTCTGAACTTCTTTAAAACAAACAAAGGCGAAAGGAGAGTTCAATGTGCCATACCTGATTGGGATGGCTGGCCGCTTCCTTCCCAAATCAGCTTCAAAGAGGAAGCCTTCCACGGCAATGAATAAAAACTGTGCAAATGTCACGATGTTCCCACATCCTGGATGCTTCCTGTGTAGTAAATGACAAAAAGGTAAATAAGGTACGAAAAGCTGAGATAAAGGGCACCAACACTTGTTATACTGATAGTTCAGAATAACAGGGAGGCCTGATTTCTATTACCCACTGTGCTTTATCTCCGGTTTCATAGCCCGTGGATCACACACAACCATCAACCGAGCCCACAGAGAAGAGTGTCAAGGTTTCTTATTTCACTCTTCCCTGGTTGTAGCAGGCCACGAGTAAGAAGCACTCTGATGCATTCATTCTTAGGACCACGATACAACTTTCCTGGTAAGCTGGAGGAAGTGCTCGTATGTGGGATCCTCAGTGAAGCACAAGGACTTTAGGCAGGATCCCAGTCAGCTTGAGCAGCAAAGTCCAGCACAGAAACACGCCGAGGTCTCCGGGAACGTTCACGTAGCCTCCTGACCAGGAACCACGGAGACTACCATTAATGGAAGACATGCACCCGCTTTGGTGACAGGACCACCACCTTAGATAAGGTCCCCAAGGGACAACTGGTTCTTGGGGCGGAGAGATTCATACTCTTTTTCTAAGTCTCAAGCACAGATACGCATACGGCACATGAACCGGTATCTAACGCATCTGTGGAGGGGTGATCGGGAAGAAAACGTCTACAGACAAAGGATCTCTGGCCAGAGTAAGGAGAGATAAGGAGCAAAACGAAGAAAAGACTGAAGAACACTCCTATCATCTACCGTTCCCCACAACTCTTAACACAGATCTATCAGGTACTCGACAGATGGTGAAAAATCTTCCACAGTGACTGTTAGGAACATATTTATAAGACAGAAAAAAAAAAAAAATCCTCTGACCTCCCTCTTGAAACACTCTGCGAAAACTGGTCACTTAAAAGGCCTGTGGTTTTGAGTCTGTCTTCTATTAGGTTCTGCTCAGTCACTGGAAGAAGTACAAAGCGAACCGCTGTCTTTGTTTCTGTGAAGCTTCCAGATTTCTCATATGACCAGTATTTTTCAGGCTTCATATTCTGTGTTCTCATCTTGACCAAGGACATTTATTTACCAGAGGCTAGTGAGTAGAGGGATTCTTGTATTGCAAATGTACTATCACATTGAAAATAATGCTATTTAGGGGCGCCTGGGTGGCTCGGTTGAGCATCCGACTTCAGCTCGGGTCATGATCTTACAGTCTGTGAGTTTGAGCCCCGCGTCGGGCTCTGTGCTGACAGCTCAGAGCCCGGGGCCTGTTTCAGATTCTGTGTCTCCCTCTCTCTCTGACCCTCCCCCGTTCACGCTCTCTCTCTGTCTCAAAAATAAGTAAATGTTAAAAAAAAAAAAATTAAAAAAAAATAATGCTATTTATTAAAAACAACCCCAATTCTCTCTTGGTGGTGTTAAGATTAAACTGCAGTGCCAAGGAGACAAGCTCTTAAATATGCCCATCAGGCGTAAAAGGGACAACTCAACATGAGCCTCTCCCGTGCAGAGCTCTGCTTACCATCTGGAACAGAACCACTGTTCCTCTTCGGTCTCTACCGCCTGTGGAGGTGTCCCTGAAAACGACTGCTTTATGTTCAACCATCTCTTTTAGCATTTACGTTCAAGGGACAGGGAAAAACGGGGCACAAAACCATAAATAATCACGTAAGACACCTACCTCCCTTGAAGAGCTAATTAGAACCATTAGCCGACATAGGGGTGACGGGAGAAGGTACTTCAGCTCTAGATGGTTCCTGGCACGGTTCTTGTTCAACTCAGGCTAGGCTGCTCTTTAAAACCCCATGTGCCTGAGAAGCCTCACCGCTTCCCCCGCCTCCCCCAGGTCCGCTCAGACTGCTGTGGGGTAGGGCCCTGGAACCCAGACTTTTCAAAGCTTTCCACTTGATTCTAGCGGGCAGCCAGAGCTGAGAACCACTAGTGTAGGTCTAGGGAGAGGGCGGAAGATGTGGGGGGAGGTGTGTGTGTGTGTGTGTGTGTGTACCCACCCATGTAAGATGTGCGGGTAATTCTCATATGCTCTCAGAGTTGAGAACCACTGTAGTCCATGGTGGTTAAAAGAACACAATGGCTGGGGCACTGGGTGGCTCAGTTGGTTAAGCGTCGGACTTCGGCTCAGGTCATGATCTCACAGTTTGGGAGTTCAAGCCCCGCATCCGGCTCTGTGCTGACAGCTCAGAGCCTGCAGCCTGCTTTGGATTCTGTGCCTCCCTCTCTCTCTCTCTGCCCCTCCCCTGCTCAGGCTCTGTCTCTGCCTAAGATAAATTTAAAAAAAAAAAAAAAAGGAAAAAAAAAAAGCACACAATGACATGTAGGATCCAGGTCTCTACCACTTACTGTGTGAGAGTAGAAGTTTATTCCCCTAAGTCTTGTTTCCTTATTTTTACAATGGGAACAGTATTGGTTCCTATCTCACCTCACTAGTTTATTGTAGACAAGCCAGTCCCTGAAAAGTACTTAATAGCGTGCCACAGAGGCAAAAAGGCCCTAGGATCTCGCACACTGAAGGCCTTCAATCAAAGTATAGTTAACTCTTCTAAAAAGGCATTTATCTTGACCAATTTTTCTCACTTATAAAAACGCAAGTGATACAGTTTTCAGTTTGTAGCGAGGATCCAATGAGAGAGTATATATCAAGCGCCAAACACAAGACTTAGCCCAAAAGGGGCTCATCAAGCTTCCTCGCTTCCTCCTGTTTCCTTTTTACCAACAGATTAGGTCATTTCCATTAAAGAACAATTACGGAGGGGTGCCTGGGTGGCTCCGTTGGTTAAGCCCTTGACTTCAGCTCAGGTCACCATCTCGTGGTTCGTGGGTCTGAGCCCTGCCTCAGGCTCTCTGCCCTCAGCACAAAGGCTTCTGATCCTGTCTCCCCCTCTGCCCTTCCCCCTTTCCCACTCTCTCTCAAAATAAACAAATAAACATTAAAAAACAAAAGGACAATTATGGAGAACCTATTATGTGTCAAATTTGGGGCGAGGGAGCTCCCAATGTGAAGACCTGATCCCTGAGCCCTTAAGGATGTGACAATGTACTGAAGAAGCCAAACATGGAATCTGAAAACAGTAAGCACCTGATGCCACACAGAGAAGGTCAGAGGACCGCCCGTGTCCAATTCGTCTTCGCGCCCCTACTCTCTGGGCACAACATCTGGCCTTCACTCAAGGAGCTGAAGGGGAGGGTGCCTCCCTTTAAGCAAATAGGACCTAAAATAGTAGTACTGTATGAAAGATAAAAAGAAACCATTTATTTCAAAATATGATTCACAAGTGTATTCCTCACAGGACCTTTGAAAAGGCATAATGATTTTTAATTTTATCTTTATTTTACAGAGGTAGTTATTATTACGCCCATTTCATTGCTAAGGGCACTGAGGGCCACGTGGCACTGACTCAGGTAAGTCTCCCAGAGCCACATGGCACATAAATGATGCGTGCAGACTCCCTTATATTATTGTTTACAATTCAGTGGTTTCTCGTATATTTAAAACTGTGCAGCCATTACCATTTTAGGGCATTTCCAAAAGAAATCCCATACCCTCCCCCTATCCCCTGACAACCCTATTCTACTTCGTCTCTATCTCCATAGGATTTTTAAATCTCCCTAATGTACTCACATAATTAATTTTTTAAAAAAAAATCAACAGCGTTTTCGGGAACACACCGCTGCCAGTGGAACTATTTGTTTTAACTTGAATAATTCATTTTTTTTTTTCATTTTAAAACTTCAGCATTAAAAACTTGGATCCTTTTCCCTAAATCACTTGTTCTCTTGGACTTTATTCCTTAGAAATTATAATCACCAACTGCAAACAGTTTCTCTTACTTTGAATTCTCTTTGGCAAGAATTCAAATTTTGACTTCAAAGATGAGCAACTCCGAAGGGAAAGAAATCTACGCCTTTCGTATTTCTTATTCTAGATTTAGGAAACTTCCTTACTTGAGTGAACGTTACGCACTTGATCGTAAAATCAAATGGAAAAAAGAAAATGTTTCAGACTGTTCTCCCGACGTAAGGCACGCAATACCTTGCCTGGCTAGTTAGCTGATAGGGGCGCATCCTGTTTCCAAGCTCTTTCAGGAGGGAGATGAAGGCATCCATTCATTACTTCACATCTGTTCTGTACACTGCATGGAGCTTTTTCTTTTAGTATAGGTCCCAATTATAGATATAAAAATCAGAAAGAAAAACCTAAATCTATTTTCCAATTTGGGGAAGATGGATAAAGACGCGTGCTTCTTCCTACAGGTCACTCTAGCTTTCCATGTGTATTTAGTGTTCTAGTTGCCTCTTTATTAGGGCACATAATGGTTCCAAGGAAGCCATAGGAGAAGCAGAGTTCCTGCTCTATAAAAATTTATGAGCTTTCCACCGTGATGTCCCAAGATAAAGTCAAAAGTGATGAGGAGGCCAAATCTACAAAGAACCATAAAGGCCATCTGGTTCAACCAGCTCTCATTTTATTGATCTTTGGCATGGTAAGTCGAGAGTGGCCCAAGCAAATCAGGAAAGAGCTGCTACTCAACCTGATGTATGCTACCCACTACATTAACAAATGTATCCCTCACAGCTTTATGAAAACCCACTGCTGTACTGCAAAGAGCCAGATTTATAAAAAAGGTTAAAGGACGAGGATTTGTTTATAAATTATTCAGACTGTTCTACATAGAAGCTCCTACAATTCACAGAAGCATTAGATTTATCCACGGCTTTTCATGAGCAGCTCATAAAGCAAGGTTTACCTGTCCTGAAAGTTTAGAAGGGGAAGGTCAGTGTGCTTCAGGCGCTTTGCACGTGCATCTCATTCAATCCTTCAAAACCCTGTGGGTCTGGCAGAGCGACCACCAGCCTTTTGAAGTTCAAAGAGCAGACTCAGGAGATGAAGTAATTTAGCCAAGAGCTCACACTTAGTCAAGAGGACCTTCAGTTGCTACGTACTCTGAAGTCACACAGCCTTTGGTAGGATTTAACTTAATGACATATTCAACACAACTATTACACTATTATTCTCTGACTTTCATTTCCATGGCTGGCCTGATTTTATCATCTTAATATTTTTAAGTCAATTTCCGAAGTGATCTTACTTTGAAGTTTGTAAGACTAACAACCAGATACATTTTTTCTTTCCATTTTTAAACCTCTCTCCACCTACTCCCCAAAGAAGTGACAGATCTTTATCAACACTTTCTGCATAAAATTTCAAGCTCTTTAACAGCAAAAATTAACCCACACCGTAAGTAAACTGCTTCAGAATGACGTATCAATGGGATCATGAAAATAAAATACATTTCCAGTAGCCTCCACGTGAGAAACTGACCAAAATTCTGTGGGACGCTCAAGTTCAAAAATAACAGAGGGGCTGCAGACGGTACTAGACTAGAGTTTAGGTATCCTGGATTCTAGTTCTGGTTCTGCCACTTAAATTTACAGTAAAAGACCATCTACCTTCTTGGGACCTGTCTCACTTTCAGTAAAAGAGATTATAATTTCTGACCTATTTGGTACACAAGATTGTTCGGATGATCAGTAGAGGTGTCCAGATTCAGAAATATGGCCACAGATATTTTATTTTACAGGCAGAAAAGGGAGACCCCAGAACCAAGACTTGAGATTTTTTAATGCTGAGCCTTTTCTAGTCTGTTATCTTTTCTGTAACAACAGTTTCCACCCACTGAACTTTACGCACTACTCAGTATCGAGTGCCACCTCAATAAAGCCAACCTGGTTTCCTTTTGGGAACGTGTCATAATCATTCTGAAAGTTACGCTTCCAAATGCATGCTTCTCAATTTAAGGACTGTAACATCTTAGAGCTGGAATTCCTCTCTCTGGTCAAGGGGACGGGCTCTCTGAATAAAAATCCACTCTACTACATCGCTGGGAGGTATGCTGGGTCGAATGCTCCCAGCCATCTCTAAAGCCAATAAAACAAACGTTTTGGGGAGCCACATTAAAGAAACTTTCTTTGCAGCGAGTACAAAATCAGACTGCTTTAGAAGTCAAAAAGCTTTGCCCAAGTCAAACGCGTGGCATTAACGGAATCGAGAAGAGGTGGAAGAAACCTGGGTTCTGCCACGAGCTTCCTGCCGACCTTGGACCCGTCACGAGAAAAACTGCAGGCTTCGGTCCCCAGTGCGTGAGGACGGCACCCGGGGCGCTCCCCTCCGAGGGATGCTGTGAAGCTGGTGGACGGGACAGCGGGCAGCGCGCGGAACCACGGGGCAGCCGACTCCGCTGGCCGTGCTACCCGGGCCCCCGCGCGCCGCCAGCGGGGGTGCGGCCCGCGAAGGTCACTTACCGGGCCAGGAGCTCTAGGAAGATCACGTTACTGCAGCAGCCTGCGAACACCAGGCCCACAGCGAACGCCGGGCGCATGACCGGTGCCGGGGAAGGAGAGCGAGCGCGCACAAGCAGGCGCCCGCTTACACCGCCACCCTAAGAAGCCCGGCTACTGCGTTCGCCGCGGCACAGAACATCCCCACCGCCCTGCAGCGCTGCTCTCCTCCGGGGCCACCACCGACGCTGCCAGCCGAGGAGCTGTAGTTCGCAGTCGGCTCCGGCCCCATTCATCCAAGGGGGTGTCCCGGTCCCGGCCAGACTACACATCCCAGGATGCCGCGCGCCCTTACGCCTGGCTGACGTTCCCGCCTCAAGGTTCTTCCGCCAGAGAAGAGAGCGGGAGGAGACGCCCGTCATGCCTAGCGCGGTAGGAGGACGCGGGGCTTGCTGGGAAGTGAAGTTCCAATGCTGTCAACGTGGTTTCTCGCCAGGCCTCCCAGGCTCAGGAAGGGATTCGACCGTCGCTGTAACAACAAACTCAAAGCTGATGGCACTAGAACTACAGACCTGTGATTAATTGATTGTCAGAGGCGTTACCACCTGAAACAATTCTCCTGAATTGAGTGAAAGTAGAAATCCCTGTGAACTTGCTTGTCTACGAATAGAAACTTGGCTGAGCCCCTAATCATCTCCACTATCCCAGGCAACTTCTTTGAGCCTGAGTATCATCCTAGCTAAAGATGGGAACGGTAATGCCTATCTTACCTGGTTGTTGTGAGGCGCCACAATCACATCACCTGTGGATCTTGTTTAAATGCAGACTATGATTCCCTAGAACTGTGGTGTTTCCTGAGATTCTGCGTTTCTAGTATGTTCCCAGGTCACGCTGATGCTACTGGTCTGTGGACCACACTTGGAAAACAGATGACTCTGGAGACCCCTCTATCCCACCCCTCCCATTGGTTCAGGGACTTTCTGCCGGCCAACCTGTCTTTAGTCTCCTCCTTCCTCATAGCTTGTGATTGTTCTCAAACAAACTTATTTTTGTTGTTCATTTTGCCATCAGATATCTTTAAAGAGTAATCTAAATTCATAGTTGCTGCTTTTGACTCCCATCAAACCTCTCTAATAACCTCCTAATTGTCAAAGCCATGCACCACGGGCTTAGTTTACTTGACGTTGCAGTGGCTTTTGACAATGAAAACCCCATCTTCTTGACATTCTCTTGTCCATCTGCTTATAAGACATGGGTCTCCTGTTTCTCTTGCTACTTCTCTGACTCATGTCTTTCAGTTTTGTTTGCAGGCTTTTCCTCCTCTGCCCCAAGTCTTCCGAAATTCCATGATGTGTCCCTCTTCTGGTAGCGCTAAACGCTTTCTATTGGTGATCGCATCTCTAATTTCAACCATCATTACATGTAACTGTGAGCCTGTGTGTGTATATGTGTACATGTTCAGCCCCAATTTCCCATGTGCCTTAAATAAAACTGCTTATTTGACTTCTTCACCAATATATCCTTGTAAACCCTTCAGCTTAAGCATGCACACAGTTCATTATCTATGTCCCATAAAGCCCCTTATTTCTATTATGGACATTGTCCACACCTATTCTCTTTGGGCAAAAACGTGAAAGATTTTCACAGTCTTCCTCTCCCTCCCACCACACGTTTATTTGATCCCTACATCCTGTCAATTCCGCCTCACAAGTATCTCCAGGTTCCAGACTCTCCATCCAATGATCCTCCTGTAAAAACCTTTGAACACATCTTGGTACCTTCAGCCTCTGTCTTCTTCAACCCATCCTCCACGCTGTCCCCAGACTGTGTTTCAAAAAAAAAAAAAAACACAAAAAAACTCTCTATGTCACACTGCTATTCCAGACTGTTCTAGTTGTCTAGTACTGTGTAATAAACCACCCTGAAATGTAGTGATTCATGATACAGCGTAGAGCTGAAAAAACTCTTTCTTACAGTTCTTATGTTGACCACGTTCAACACATTCTCCATTGGGGTTTCTGATGTAGTTGTGGTCAGGTGTCAGCTAAAGTTGGAGTCACCTGAAAGCTTGACTGGGCTGAGGAATAGTTCTTCTCACATGGTGTCTCTTAAGCTGTGTTTCCTCACAATATCGTGGACTCAGGATAGCTGGACTTCTTATACGATGACGGGCTCCCCTTGAAACAAGTTTTCCAAGAAATCGCGGCAGAAGCCACAATGGCCTCAGAAGTCAAGCAGTGTCACTTATAACCAGATTCTATTGGTTTCATTGGCCAACCCAGATTCACTGTGGGAGAGGACTAAAAAAGGCATCAGGGGTGTGTGGTGGGCAGGGGTGGGGGCAGAAGGGCATCTGTGAAGACTATCTATACAGCACTTGTTGGCTCCTCATGCAAAACTCACACTTGTAGAAGGTGTACAAACATGTCACAATCAGACCTCAGCTCACCTCTGTGGTTTCATCTTTTGCCATTCTTTCCAGTGCTACCAGGAATCCTGCCACATTAAACGCTCTCTATTCTCTGCATTTACGGTGACTTTCAAAATTCACATCTCTGCACATGCTTAGAACACCCTTACCGTTTTCTCTTTGGCCACCTCTTACTCATCCTTTTATGGAAGACAGTGGAGCGAGTAGATGCTTCTACACTGTGCAGAGGGAAGGTCCCCTCTTAGACACCACTTTTCTTTTCAAAAAAAATGTTTTTAATTTTTTAATGTTTATTTATTTTTGAGAGAGAGAGAGAGACAGAGAGCGTTCATGGGGGAGGGGCAGAGAGAGAGAGAGGGAGACACAGAACCCGAAACAGCTCCAGGCTCTGAGCTGTCAGCACAGAGCCAGATGCGGGGCTCGAACTCACGGACCGTGAGATCATGACCTGAGCCGAAGATGGACGCTTAACTGACTGAGCCACCCAGGTGCCTCAAAGACGCCACTTTTCTATGTGTAGCTTTTCAATTCTTGGCTCCCTCCTCCACCTGCAGCACTCCATCTATGCCTAAATTAATCCACGAATCACGTTGTATTATAGTTGTCATTTTCAACTTGTCCCTTTATGGACAGAGCCAAGAATAACTAATTCATCTCTAGAGCCTCAGCACCATATACAGTGAGTGGTATATAATACGTTCATATGTTTTTGTTGAATGAGTGAGCCTGACTTTATTATTTGAATCAAATAACTATAGCTCATAAATTCAATAAATATGTATGTTTTTATTACATATTTTGTTAAATAGATAATACTTTTCAGCGTGACTAATTTTGAAACATCGAAAATGCACTGCTCAATTAATTTGCATAAACAATGATCTAGATAACCGATGCCCTGGCCAAGAAACAGAACATTGCCAGCATCCCAGAGCCCCTTGTTCCCCCTTCCAACCACTAGTCCCCTCCAGGAATAACCACTTTTCTTGCTTTCTAGCACCAGAATTAGTTTTGCCTGTGTTTAAACCTCACCTAAATGGAATCATCTGCATGTTTTCTTTTGTTTCTGCTTCTTTCGCTCAACATTATATTTCTATTTGTTTGTGTTGTTGCATGTGTTTGTCGTTTATTTACTCTCATTGTTCTATAGCATTCCTTTCCATGAATATACCACAAATTATTTATCTCTTCCCCTTATGGACATTGTAGCCATTATGAATAGTGCTACCATAGAATTTCTTGTACATAGCTTTTGATGAACTATGAAGCACACATTTCTGTCTGATAGGAGTATATTAATCAAGGTCTAGTCAAGAAACAGAAATCACACAGCAATGAACAGGGAAAGTTTAATGTGAAGAATTACTAACCAGTAACAGAGAATTCGTTACTACAAGGAGTTAAGAAACTCCCAAGATTATACAAATAACAGATACAAAGAGCAGCTCTTACCTAGGACTGAGGCAGACCACCCAAGGAAGGAACAAACTTGGAAGAGGGCTTTTATGATAGCCAAATTGAGATGCAGGCCTTATTGAAGAGGGTGCGGTTATGGCCCTCTGGCTAGCAGAGAAGTTCAGTGAGATGCTGATTACATTCCACCCTCTGGCATCCAGTTGGGTCGCTGGCCAACTGCTCAGGAAGCTGCTGGTGGGGGGCATCGTACTTTCTAGGAAGCCAGCTGGGGCTCTGGCAGAAATCTCTAGTAACCTTCACCTGTAAGGGGACTGCTGAATCGACGGAGATGAGTGCCACACGATGTCCCTGCTGCTGCAGGAACAAAGAGAGAGAGGAAAACACCAGAACCAGGAAGACAAACCACCGCCTCCCGCACCTCTCCTGCAGCACCCCCTGTGACAAAGCTCTGCATGGGGCCACCTGGCAGAGCACAAAGGTCCTCAGGATCCGGCTCCAGCACCACGTGCAAAGCCATGAAGAGAGAATTTGGAGCCGAGAGGCTATAAATCACCAACTGGGACACCCCAGGGCTTTATTAGGGGCATTTCAACGTCAATATTTTCATTGTTTCCTCGTAAAACCAAAGTTATACAGTGTAGGCCAGGCTTCATCTCCCAGACTTTTTCTCCTCTTTCCCCCGAGTTCAAAATTCTAGCGTCCTAGAATGAATAGAATTTCTTAGCAGCTGGGCTCAACGTGTTAAACCTTCATACAACCGTCTTCCCTTGTGAAGAAGGATCTGTCGCTTTGGGAACGTTCATCATCTCCGCCCCCTTGTCTGTCAGCAGGAAACGCTATCAAGGTTGTTTTAAAGACCATTTTTGCTTCTAGTTCCAGCCACTCAGACATATTTTGAATCATTTATAAAATCCACTTAACCAAGTTGTTGACAAAAAAAATTAAGTAAGATGACTCCTGTGGGGATACCGCTTGACAAGTGTCCTCAAGTTGATAATCCTACCGAGATTTGTCACTTGATTTTTTTTTTTAACCCATTTTCCGTATGTATCACACGAGGATGATTTTCTTCTCTGTATATCACATAAATCTTCAGATGCTTGGAGCTGCGTCCTGGAAAGACACACTATAAATATACTTAAGGTATTATTTATAAAGTCAAAATATTTCTGTTGCTTGTTTCAGGGGTCAGATTCAAGCAATGCCCCGGTGTGTTGATAGATGTATGCACTCTAGCTTCTCCAAGGACATTATTCAAGGCCAGATGTTCTTTTTCAGAGCACCACATGAAAACACACAGAGTTTTGGAGTTTTGGCTAGGAAGGCAGCCTTCCCGACCAGAATGTTAGTGGCAAAGGTCGAGGACTTTGTTTTATTAGACACCGTATCTTCTACATCTACATTTGTTTGGCTTATGGCAGATGTCCAGTAAGCAATAGTTCGATGGTAGGAAGGAAGGAAGGTAAAAAGAAAGGAAAGAGGGAATGGAGGGACGGAGGGACAGACAGAAGGACAAATAGAGGGTAAATGGAAGCAAGAAGGATCTTAAGTAAAACCAGCTCCTTTCTATGGAACTCTTTAAAAAAAAAATTTTTTTTTAATGTTTTATTGATTTTTGAGAGCAAGAGAGACAGAGCACGAGCAGGGGAGGGGCAGAAAGAGAGGGAGACACAGAATCCGAAACAGGCTCCAGGCTCTGAGCCGTCAGCACAGAGCCCCAAGTGGGGCTCAAACTCACAGACCACGAGATCATGACCTGAGCCGAAGTTGGACGCCCAACCGATGGAACCACCCAGGCTCCCCAGGGAACTCTTACACACAAAAAAGAAAGCGATTGAAAGAGCTACCTGCCATGGCAGAAAACAACTCCACAGAATCATCGCCTGAAGTGCCTTAGTGCCACTAAGTGCCAGTCCCTAGGGTCTGGGGCTGTGGGCGAGCTCCTGAATGTCAGGAACCTTGGGTACTTCATCTCTGTGCCTCGCGGTTTGCTCCTTCATTTCCGTTTAAATTGATATTTGTTAAACTGTCTTCTGGAATTGAGGTGGAAATTCTAACAAGGAGGAAAAGACACTGTTATCCCACTTCTGGTGACAATGATGTCAGAAAACCAAGTTTTCTACACGGTGTAACATGTCTCAAAATTACATCCCGTGCTTCCCCCTCTGCCACTCAAGCCGGAAGACTGGTCATATTTTAAGGGGGAAAAAAACCACACCCATGGGATCATTTAATTTCAGTTTCCTTCCACTGGTTCTGTCACCTTTTGCCCACCGCAGGCATTAAGTGCCTGTGAAGCCGTCGCTAACCCGTGTACCGAGACATGCTTTGATCTGTTCCAGGAGGTGAACGCGATACCTCACAGTGTGTGACTTTTTTCTTTTTTATAGTGAATTCCTTTTGCAATGTTTTTTTTTCTTTTGAAAAAAATGTTGATTTATTTTTGAGAAACAGGGAGGAAGGGGAGGGGCAGAGAGAGAGGGAAATGAAGGATCTGAAGCGGGCTCTGTGCTGACAGCGGAGAGACTGATGCGGGGCTCGAACCCACCAACCATGAGATCATGACCTGAGCGGACCTCAGACGCTTAACCGACTGAGCCAGCCAGGCACCAACTATTTCGGCTTGTAAACGCTTCCATACGTAACTCATCCACCGCTCCGTCAATTATGTAAGGTAGACAGGGATTATTATTCCTAGGAGAAAATTTGAGGGTTGAAAATGTTAAATACATTTTCCGAGGCTCACAAATTTAAATACACATGGGGCCAGGCAGGTAAGGCAAATGCGCAAAACTGATTTTTGAGGTAAATGTGTGAAACAGGGCGCAAAACATAGGAATCTTGTTGAGGAGTTGGAAAGCGTTAACTCTGAACACATTCAAATTCATATTTAAAACATTTATTTTGGGGGTGCCTGGGTGGCTCAGTCGGTTAAGCGTCCCACGTCGGCTCAGGTCGTGATCTCCCGGTTGGTGAGTTTGAGCCCTGCGTCGGGCTCTGTGCTGACAGCTCAGAGCCTGGAACCTGCTTCAGATTCCCCTTCCCTCTCTGTTCCTCTCCTCCTTGCACCTCTGTCTCTCTCTCTCTCTCAAAAATAAACATTAAAAAATTAAAGTAAATAAAGAAATTGTTTTTAGTTGTATAACATACATATAAAATTCACCATTTTAATCACTTTTGAGTTTACAGTTCAGTGGCATTAAAGACATTTACATCATTGTGCAAGTATCACAACCATCCATCCCCAGAGCTCTTTTCATCTTGCAAAACTGGAACTCAGGACTCGTTAAACAATTACTCCGTATTCTCTCCCCGTCCCCTGGCTCCCCGTCCTTAGCAGCCATCCCATTTTTTGGCTCTATAAATTTGGTTAGTCTAGGTACCTCACGTAAGTGGAAACATACACTGTTTGTCTTTTGGTGGCTGGCTTATTTCACTTAGCAGAATGTCCTCCAGATTCATCCACGCGCGAGTATACGTCAGAATTTCCTTCCTTTTTACGGCTGAATAATATTCCGTTGTATGTATAGACCACATTTTGTTTATCCGCTTACCCACTGATGGACATTTGGGTTCCTCTCACCTTCTGGCTGTTGGGAACCATGCTGCTATGAACGTGGGTATACAAATATCTCCTTGACACTCTGTGTTTAATACTTTTGGGTACATACCCAGAAGTGGAATTGCTGGATCATGCCATGAGATCAGGGTCATTCTATGTTTAGTTTTTCTGAGGAACCATCACATGTTTTCCACCGCAGCCACACCATTTTCTATTTCCAGCAACAGTGCACAAGAGTTCCCTTTTCCCCGTATATCTCCCCAACTCTTGTTATTTTCGGGGTCTTTTGTTGGTTGGTTTGTTTGCTTGCTTGACAGGGGCAATCGTGGTGGATGTGAGGCAGAATTTCGTTGTGGTGTTGATGTGCATTTCCCTAATTGTTCGTGATGTTGAGCATTTTTGGCCACTAGTCTGTCTTCTTTGGAGAAATGTGCCCTCAAGTTCTTTGAATCCACATTTTAAAAGCATGGAGCACGCCCATCTTTGAGACAGATTCTCCATGCAGGCTGCTGGCTTATGACTGCTGATCATACCCATCTGACATTGCCAAAACAAGGAGGAGGCAGCCCTCGCTTGACAGCTGCCCAGTTCGTGCCTCCATTTTACCGCAACATGTTCCCCTTGGGATCGATGATGATACTTTTGATTTTTTCTTCATTTAAAATTTTGTTTGCAGATTTGTTTTTGACTATGTAACACATAAAAATTTACCAGTGTAAAATAATTTTCTTTCCTCTCCTAAACTCCAGTCACCCAGCACCCCTGCCATTGTGACTACTGTTTTGTGCATCCTCCCATTTATTACAAAGTATGGGTTTTTAAAGTTTAGATGCTATTTTCCCCCTTAATATATCTTGGAGAAGCTTCCATATTAGCACAGTCTTGTTCTTGTTCTTTTTCTTTTTTGAAATCTTTTTTAAAATGTTTGTTTGTTTGTTTGTTTGTTTGTTTGTTTGTTTTGAGTCAGAGAGATACTGTGCACAGGAGTGTGTGAGGGGGAGGTGCAGAAAGAGAGATGCGGGGCTCAAACTCATGAACATGAGATCATGACCTGAGCTGAAATCAAGAGTTGGACGCTTAACCTACTGAGCCACCCAGACGCCCCAATCTTGTTCTTTTTAATGACTGCATAATATTCCACACGTGGATTTGCCATCTTTTATTTAACCAGTCCTCTGTTGTTGGATCTTTAGATTGTTCTCGGTCTTTTGCTCCAACAAACAGCGTTGCGTAGAATATCAACAGCATGTACTTCTGAGTAAACCACACAGGTGGACTATTGGCCGTTTCTTAGTTACGAATCATAGTCAAGTTAACGGACTTACTCACGTTTTAGATTCAAAACTGCAACATTAATGGTACCACACTTACATAGAACTGCCGTAGCTAAGAATGCTTCTTCCTCAACTGTCTCCCTATGACCAGATAGTTAAAAGAAAAGACCAAGTAGATATTTAATTTCATACTTATGTATAATACAAAATATTATATAGTATACCTCATTCATTATCTGAAAACTATGGCCTAACACTAATCCCCCATAGATCTAATGTCACTAGGAAATAAACGTTAGTATCACAAGGGCAAGATTTCAACTAAGCCAAAATTTCCAGGTAATGCAAACTTAAGAGCTGAAAGGGAACTGGAGATTGTACTGAAATCATTTTGAGTGGACATCTGCATGTACTTCCCCACCTTATCGAATATAACACAGGGAACTTTGGTTATCCTTGTCTTGTGGGCTCAGCGTCATGGTTTTGAGCATCCGGTTTTGCAGTGTGGTGATTCTCACGGAGCCACTGGAGGAACCGTGGCCTGAGGGCCCTGATACTAACATGCCCCTCCTCCCCCATTTCCTCCATGAAATGGTCTACGGTGGCCCAAGACTGATTGGTGCTCCTCCAGCGCCCCCTACTGTCTAGTACTCGCTCTGGCCCATTTGTCTCACCCGCTGTTGAGATGGTTCCCTTGCCTGTCCCCGTCACCTTGCGGTAAGCCCTGTGAGGGCAGGGATACCGTTCTTGGTATTTTTGTGTACCCGGGTCCCAACAACAGTGCCTAGCTTACAAGAGTCACTCATAAGTATTTGTTCGGTGAATGAATTATCGAATAAACAAACCAAGGAGTGAGTGAATAGATTCCCGTATTCCTTTTTTTGAATTCTCCTCTCCGCTTTTTAGTGTGACTTTTGTCTTCTTGTGCACCGCTGCCCTCTTTACAATCAGCGCATCGGCCTTCGGCCACTGTCCCTTCCAACCCCCTGGAACCTGAGAAACCTGACTGACTGAGCATGTGATTGGGTTTAAAAGCGTGTCAGGAATGAAGAACTCTCTGCGATTCAAGTTTATAGCTTTAGTGCGTCATCTTTCTGACAGGTGTTTTGGGAATTCAAAGACCTATTTTCTTTTCTTTCCGGTTCTCGGGTTCTGCGTAGAGTTCTCAGTCAGCTGATTGCTAGGTTAGAAAGTTATTGCTGTCTTGTAAGTCTATAAAAATTAATTAAGAGTCGAGTTATGTGCTCAACACACACATGGGAAGTACGGGGATTATACATCACAAAGCTTGCAAAGGTAAGGGCTTAATATGTATTTGTTGATTGATAAAGGAAAAGTGCACAGAATAGTCCTGCTGCCCTTAATAATAATAGTTAACATATGCAGCACTTAATGCTGGGCACTTTACTAAAATTATCTCATTTAATCTTCATAAAACTCCAGTGAGATAGGCACTATTATTGTCTTCATTTTATAGAAGAGAGTATTAGGCTTAGAGAGATTAAGAGACCTTTTCCATGTGACATAAAGTTGGGAGCTTGGCTAACATCCAGATCCATGCGATACTCGTCACTGCTCTGCTCCGCTGACCCAGAAGATTTTCAGTTTCATCAGAGACGCAGGATAAACACGCATGAAACCACCAACACTTCTGAAAACACTCGAACTTATGACCCAACCCCTGGGACTTCTCTTCCACTCGCCCACCCCTCTTCCCTGTGTAGCCTGCTCTCCGGCCACACTGAGTTCCCGGCCGTTCCTGCAGTATGCTGAGCACGTACCTGCCCCGGGGCCTTTGCACTTGCCGTTCCCGCGACAATAGCCTTCATCTCATTAAGTTCTGTGCTTAGATGTTACTTCCTCAGAGAGACATTCCCTGACCACCATACGTGAAGTAACATTCTCTGGCAGACTTTCTGACCTTATCCTGCTTTATTTTCTTTATTTTACCATTACCCAACATGATATTAGCTACCTTTTTATAGATTTATTTAATTTCTGTGTCTTTCACTAGATAGTAGACTCCAGAAATCCAGGGGCTTCGTATGTACCCCCCAGCGACTAGAACAGTGCCTGGCACATAGCAGCACTCGATAGATACTTGCCAAATGAACAAATTACTTTATTATATGGCAATTATCTTTAAGATAATTTATAAATATTGAACAGCAGCTCTGCATCAGGCGTTTTGCCAGATGTTTCACATTGTACTATCTCATATGTTACTTTGTCACACCCCGACGAGAGAAGCATATCATCATCTTCTCATTTTACAGACACAGATAAGAAAACCGACGTTCAGAGAAGTTGAACCATGGGCTCCTGGGCTCACTGGCTGAGCTAGGATCTGGATGTGCTCTTTCCCGTTATGAGTTATGTCCTGAGAGTTCATTTCTTAGGGCTTAGTTTTCTTGCAGACTATAGTCTATTGTCCGTAAAGCTTTCAGCCGACAGTGGTTCCTCGTTCATTTGGCACCGATGGTATTTCAACAAGTTCGAACAGGACAGAGAAGAAGGATGGATCACGGGCTTTTCAAGCGCTGGCCTAACGTCTAAAGTACCACTTCCCAAGGGTCAGGTCACAGGGCAGCTGTTCATCCAGGACCAGATTTCCTCCAGGATGCTTCAGATGCCCCAACTTTTTTTCAGCCATGACAGATGGCTTAAGAAAGGAAAAATAACTGGGACACCTGGGTGGCTCAATTGGTTGAGTGTCCAGCTCTTGATTTCGTCTCAGGTCATGATCCCGGGGATTGTGGGATCCAGTCCCATAGGTGGCTGAGTGTGGAGCCTGCTTAAGATTCTCTCTCTCTCTCTCTCTCTCTCTCTGCCCCTCTTCCCCACTCGTGTGCTCTCTCTCTCTCTCTCTCAAAAAAAAAAAAATAAATAAATTTAAAGGCAAATGTTTAAAAATAAAACAGAACAAATAACTCAGAGCAACTCCACAGCAGAGAGGACTTTGTGTCACTGCCCACCTCTCTGACACGAGGAAAGCTTATTCCTCCACGGAATGTTTTCCGAAGTTCCCAATGATGTGGCAAAAGGTTTTTTTTGTTTGTTTGCTTGTTTCGAGTTGTGATTTTTGCCACCAGCCTTACTGGCACAGCTCTGATTGCTGGCCATCGCATCATGCCCTCTGAAAGTGGAGAGTCTGTCCCTCATCTCCTGCTGGAGAATAATCATACTCTGAATGCACCCCTGGAAGGTTCCACCTGTAACAAGCGTACTTCATTCACTTTAGCTTGTTCTCAGGGAAAGGGGTGAGGGAAGGTGGTTCTTTCATGCAAAATCAAAACCACTCAGAATTAATACCAACTGTGTTTCCCACGGCGGCTTGGGTTTTTGTTACCAATAGAAGTTTTGTCCCCCCCCCCCAACTTTTAAAAATTTTTTTAAATGTGTATTCATTTTTTGAGAGAGAGAGAGACAGAGTGTGAGTGGGGAAGGAGCAGAGAGAGAGGGAAACACAGAATCAGAAGCAGGCTCCAGACTGAGCTGTCAGCACAGAGCCCCACGTGGGGCCAGAACTCATGAACCACCACATCATGACATGGCCAAAGTCAGACACTTAGCTTGACCGAATGAGCCACCCAGGCGCCCCCTGACATTTCTTTATTAACAAACTCTGGAGCAGCATGGCTGCTTTTTGTCCTTGTTCCAGAGTCAGCATTGGTTCCCCCCACCCCGGGTCCCCAACACCCATAATTCCGTGGAACGGTGCAGGTGTGGGGGGGTGTTAAAGAGGAGGGAGTGGATTTGCAAAAAGGAAGGTCCAGATGGCTCAGCGTCAATACGGTGGTGGTGACAGCTGAGAGAGGGAAGGGGCGGCACCTCCCGAGAAGGCGAGCGCTGAGGGGACAGCCTGGAGGGCCAGGTCGCTACGGCGTGTGCGCACGCGCAGATCCGCGAAGGGAGCCCGGTTATCAGCGCTTCGCGGTGGCCATACCACACGGAAGTTCAGAGAGGCTGCTAGTTAACTCGAGGTCACACCTAAGTTCTCTGCTTCTCTGCTCCTGAGCCTTCATTGAGCTCCTGCGTCTCTACCGGAAAACCCCAAACTTCCTTCCAGGGCCCTGCACGCCGTGTCTTCCCAGCCTCATTTCACGCCCGCTGCCACCTGCACCAGACCCTGGGTTATGAGAACCGCCTGGGCCTCCCTGAGCACGAGCGCGACGACCTTCGTCGCTTTGCATCTGTTGAGGTCTCCGGTGCCTTTAGGGCCACCTGGCAAGTGTCTGCTCTTGGCTTCAGTCCTGCTCAGGAGTGGCCTCCTCTCCTGCGATGCTCCCCCACCCTCATCCTGAGTCGGGGCTCCGTCTTCACAGCTTCTATAGCGCCCCGGGTGTCATCCACCAGACCGCCGCAACGTGCAGCCAACACAACTCTGACCGGTCCTTTTCACACTGACCGACACTCTTCAGTGGCTTCCCAGTGCCCACACAGTATGATCCAAAGCATGGCCTCTGAGCGATGGCCCTCCTGCCGTGAACCACTGCCCCAGCCTTCTCTTCTGGAATTGCACCGTCCAACTTGGTAGCTACTAGCCCCGTGTGGCTATTTAAATTTAAATTTAAACAAAAGGTGGGGCGCCTGGGTGGCTCAGTCGGTTGAGCATCCGACTTCGGCTGAGGTCATGATCTCGCTGTCCGTGAGTTCGAGCCCCTCGTGGGGCTCTGTGCTGACAGCTCAGAGCCTGGAGCCTGCTTCGGATTCTGTGTCTCCCTCTCTCTCTGACCCTCCCCCATTCATGCTCTGTCTCTCTCTGTCTCAAAAATAAATAAACATTAAAAAAAATTTTTTGGGGCGCCTGGGTGGCGCAGTCGGTTAAGCGTCCGACTTCAGCCAGGTCACGATCTCGCGGTCCGTGAGTTCGAGCCCCGCGTCAGGCTCTGGGCTGATGGCTCGGAGCCTGGAGCCTGTTTCCGATTCTGTGTCTCCCTCTCTCTCTGCCCCTCCCCCGTTCATGCTCTGTCTCTCTCTGTCCCAAAAATAAATAAACATTGAAAAAAAAAATTTAAAAAAAAAAATAAATAAATAAACATTAAAAAAATTTTTTTTTTTTAAATTTAAACAAAAGGAGATATTCCATGCTTTCCTCAGATTGGCCACTCAACAGAAACATGTGGTTGTGGCTGCCATTTTGGATAGATTTACAGAACATTTCCGTCATCATAGAAAGTTCTTCTGGACAGCACTGTTCTAGAGCCATCTACTCCCACTTTTTGCATCATTTTGCTTGTGCTGGTCCTTCTGCTTGGACCGCCCTTTCCATCCTTATTCTTCTGCATATATCTCCCAAATGTAAGTTCAGGCATTTATCCTTGAGGAAGCTTTCCATTAATCCTGACTGGGTTCAGTGCCCCTTTTGGGTGCTTATAGCTTCCTCTGCCTCCCTGTCTTATAATACGTACTCTCTTGGGTACTCAATGTATCCGAACTGGGGAAACTTCAAGGGCAAGGAGCCTAAGCCTTATTCATCTATTTCTGGTGCCTCCATATAAGAAGGGCTGTGCTCATCTTTTTCAGCACTGCAAACCTAGTGCTTAGCATAGTAATTGGTTCATAATAATAGATGCTCGATAAATACTTGCTAAATGAATGAATGAATGAATGACTCTGTGTAAGTAGCAGTAACACATCCTTGGGAGAGCCTGGAGTGGTAAACTTTGAAATTTTCCTGAACAATAAAGTGTGCTGTTAGAACAGATCTCCCTTTTCTTTTTTCTTCTTTCTTTATTTTTTTTTCCCTGTTTGCCGTAGAATAAAAGGAATGTACAGAAAAATATCCAGAAAGAAATAATTGCCCAAAGATCACAACCTTCCAACATCTTTTTTTAAACTGTGTTATTATCTTTCTCTTGGTATTCATTGATTCTGTATTTGTTGTTCAGTTTTTACCTGGTTTAACATTTGCACTCAGCAGATGGGACACAGGGCAACTGGATGTAAGAAGCCCTTTCCAACAAATCTGGAGAAGGAACTGTAAGGTTATTCTCTGAAAAGAGCCACTTTCTGTAGGACCACTACTAGTATATCCAGAAAATACTCTTTTCTAGTTTCTTGGCCCAAAAAGATATGGGGAAAGGGAAGTTTAAAAGAATATTGATCGATTCATGAAGACTAGTCAGCATTTCAGTGGACTAGCCATGCTTAACCTTATCATAGAAAACTGTGCTGGTCATTCTCCATTGTCCTTCTGGGTCCCTTTCCCACTTTTCCCTGTCCTGCTTTGGGGCCTGGGAATTCTGCTCAACTGGAATACATCAACCAGGATCTCTTGCTCACTGGTTTCCAGTTGAGTTTGGCAAATAGAAGACACCAGTCAGGCGATCAGACGGCAGGAAGAGAGAGAAGCTGGGGTCTTTATTCTCCCTGCCCTTCATCCCTTGGGCCATGGTTCAAGCAACGGCTTCATCTTTCTACATCTACAGCCCTAATCCCTGATAGAGGCTCCTTTCCCATGAATATAGCTCATGCCATGTTCCAATAATAATGTTCTTCCCTTTGTCCCTTTAGGCCTAGGGTAGGCAACTGCTTCCCAGTGTTGCCAGTCCCTGTAAGTTTCACCATCCTTCATTGGTTCTCTTATCTCTGCACATTTCAGCGGGAAGTCCTGCCATAAAACTCTGTTTAGTTAACTCTTCGAGGGTGTCATCTGTTTCCCTCTGGGATCTTGAAAGAGATAACATCAAGTTATGTTCCATCTTCTTTGGGGCCAAACTGTCCCCCAACTTAAAGCAGCCATTGGTTTTGTTGGCAAGACATCATAGACCAAGAGTTGGCAAATTCCAAATGGGAGAGGCGATGTAGATCCATCCACTGCCTGTTTTTGTCAGTAGAGTTTTATTGGACCCCAGCCACGCTACAACAGCAAAGTTGAGTAGTTGTGACAAAGCCTAAAATAAAACTGTATGACCCTTCACAGAATGTTATATACCTCTTCTAGACTTATCCCATATTGGAATTACAGTTTGTATCCACAAACTTACGAAAGGCACATAGCCTTGGCACATGATGAACCCATTCCTGTCTCCGGCGCTGTTCAGCAAACATTTTGCTGCGTACACAGGAGTGTGTAACTCAGACCACAGGCTATGGCATCAGACAGACCTGGATTCAAGTCTCAGCTCTGGCATCTACTGGGTGACCTTGGACAAATTTTTAGAATTCTCTAAACTGACCTTAGTTTCTTAATCTATAAAAGGGGAATAAGAATTCTACTATCTTTTTCTCCCCTAGACTTGTAATGAGAAATGAATAAGGCAATATGATGTAAAATGCTTACCACAGGGCCTGGTGCCCAGTGACTGCTTCAACACTGTTAGCTCTGCGCTAGGAAAGGTGGGAAGATAAAGACATTAGAGATATAGTCTTATGCCTCAAGGAGCGCACAGATACGGTGAAGGAGAGGCTTGGCTTCACTGCAGAGATTTTTCTCATGTTCAATATGCGAAATGAGCACAGGCTGAACAGCCTTCCTCCCTAGCCCCAGGTCCTTTTCAATCGTCCAAGTCTGCCCTTTCTAGCCCCAGCTGGGCAAACTGCAGAATCTCATGCTTGGGAGAATGGCCTTCATTATTGCCGGTGCCCTGTCTTCATCCTATCAGGTGATAGAGGGGTCCTGCTCCATCGAAGGTGATTTGTGCTCCATTTGGAAATCATTATTTCAAGGCCACCAACATCCATTGGTTTGAGTAGAAATACACAGCTCCTACGGAACGTTTCTTACCTTCTGTTGACCTGGGACCCATGACTCATCTGCAGCAGCAGCTTCGAGACCAGCATATTATCAAAAAAGATCTTGGCATACTTATTGGCATTCCATAGAAGGCTTAGCGACAATACGGAGCTGATGGAAGGGTCTTATGCGTCATGAATATGAATATCATCATTCAAATTACCGTGGTGGATGTCGAAGATAAAAGGAAATGTTTTATTTTGTGTTCATTAAGCACTAGAGGGTATGTTTCCCCTGGATGCCAACTCATTATATCTGTAATGGTTAATGGGAGTTAAATTCCAACATCACATCAAGGGGGGAAAAAACGATCCCTCAAGTATTCGGAAATTCCTTCCTCCAAATTGCAGATCAAAGCTAGGTTGTGAACTCCTAGGCTGTCTTGCTAATGGATTTGACTAGCTGTATTCTTTGCATTTTTTCCCCCTCCAAACACTAACTTTCCCTAAGTAGAGATGATTACAGAAATTTGTAAGCATGAGATATTATGAGGTCTCTCAGAGCCAGGTCCCCATTGGAGACTTCCCCCCACCCAGGGGAGAAAAGCTAATATTGAATGAATGAGCTAAGTATCAGGGACTTTACTTATGCCTCTCTTACTTCCATTTCACAAAACCCCCAATGAGATGCTTCCATCTTATATATGAGGAAACTGAGGCCCATGAGGCTATGTGCCCCACCCCAAAGCACACAGCTGATAGAAGGATGAGGCCACATGCCCAATGCAGTCCAGTTTAAAAATACATTCTAGGGGGGCCTGGGTGGCTCAGTCACGGTTAAGCATCCGACTCTTGGTTTTGGCTCAGGTCATGATCTCACAGTTTCATGAGTTTGAGTCCCATGTCAGGCTCTGCACTGGCAGCACAGAGCCTGCTTAGGATTCTGTCTCCTCTCTTTCTGCCTCTCCCTCACTCACACTGTCTCTGTCTCTCTCAAAATAAATTAAAAACGAAACTGAAAAATAACATAAAATAAAATAAAATAAAATAAAATAAAATAAAATAAAAACACATTCTAATTCACTGCTTGGGGCCATCTCCCCAGTCCCTGTCACGTTCTTCCTCTATGATAAGCGTTATCCAGGGTTGAGGTATCCAGGGTTGAGGTAGCTTAGAGAAATCTGAGCTAACAAAATTTCCAGAGAGGTGTGACCGACCCATGGGAACTCACGTAAGCTGTCTGCAGATGTGGTTTTCTCCCCTTCCCTAAACGTGCCAACGAGGAAACGCATTAGTCCCAGGTCATGGTCAGTGAGCAGCTAGGAAGCCGTCCTCTCTGTGACTGGGGAGGGGAAAGCACATGGGCAGAAAGGACAGGGGGTGGAGAAGAGAGGACTCGCTGCTGAGTTGTGCCCTCGGCAGGCTCCTGGGACAGGACTCTGCTCCGTGTGTCCCGTCTCACCCAGGAGGAGCCTTCCAGTGACTTCTGGAAGGAGAGAAACCCCAGAAAGCCCATCCCCAGGCAGGTTTTCATAACGGTTAAGACAACATGTCTCTGCCGTGGAGTGACACCTGCTCTCTTGTTACTGAAGAGGAAGGTGAAAATGAATCCCTGCCCTCTTTATCCCATCTTCCTGTGACTGCTTCTGGGCTCGAAACCGAACAGGGCCCAGCTTTGTAATCTTCCTCCCAGGACCCGTTTTCCGGGTCAGGGTAATACTGGTGTTGTTCTCCTTTGTCTTCCCTTTGTATTCTCCTGTCTGGGGTGAAATGTGGGACCCAGGAGGACAGGGAAATGGATCTGCTAACCAACACTTGGAGCTCCGGACGACCCTGCTGAGACCCCACCTGGAAAGCTGTGCTCAGCTCTGAGCCTCTAATTACCAGCCAGGTACAGACAAATGGGGTGACCACTGGGGGGAGAAGCAATGAGAATGATGGAAGAGGAGAGCTGGATTTATGAAGAAAGATTAAAAGAGCTGAATGGGTAGAGCTCCATAAATGATGTTCCAGGGGAACTTGGGGACCATCTACTTACATCTGAAGGTTGTAAACAGTCAGCAGAGCAAGAATTATTTTGGTTCAACCTAAGAAATATAACAGAGAGTAATGAAAAGAAATATATAATAATAATGGACTGTAATTTTATACCTATTCTATTCCCATCCCGAGAAACCTCAAACCGTATTATGGCTTAGGATAATATACACACCACGGTGGGGTGTATTCAGACTGTAAAGTGGCTTGTAATTTTGCTAAAGCCCTGGAAAAAATAATATTTAGTGAGAGGGTAATGGGCACTTTGTGAATAAAGAGCACGGCCCTGGCTTGGCTTAGCCAGTAGCATAGGGGGGAAGCAAGACTGCTTTGTGGAAGTCAGGCCACTCACAAAGCTTCCTGTGACCGTGCTCAGGGGCGCACACAATTCGACCCCCATTTAAGAAAAAAAATAGTAGAAGGATCTTCACGGTCAGAGAAATATGGGTCTGGGAAAACCGTGGAAGGCTGCTACAGCTCACATCTTACACGGTCTCAGGTTGTCAGCTACCTGATGGGGTCCACATGGCAGCGGCCAGACCTCCTCCGTCCTCACCTGCTCCTGCCCAGACCGGGAAAGCCTGAGGACTCGGTGGGGTCTCCGCGTCTGTCTGGACCTCACCTTCTCAGTCCCCGCTTTAGGGGGGCAAATATTTGCCTCTTTTCTGTCCGGGATACTGAGCAATGGGTGAGCTTTTGCATTTTGCGGTTCTCTCTGCTTAGGACGCCCCTTTCTCAAATGCCCACGACTCTGGCATGGCTCACTTCCTCATTCATTCAGGTGTAGAGACTGCGTCTGGCCGCCCTGTCCAAAATAGCAGCCCCCTCTCCCCTCCTCACCCTCTTGCCTCTTACTCTTTATTTTTTAAGCATACTTACTAATACCTGAGCTATTATATTATATTATATTATATTATATTATATTGCATTTTCTGTCTCCTCTGACTAGAATGTAAGCTGCTTAAAGATAGAGACTTAGCTGTTCTGTTTACTCCCAGCACCTGGATCACTTCCTGGCCACCCACAGCATCTGCTCAGCAAATATTACCAAAGTGAGGTTACCTGATGTGCCTTGGTCGTCTCAGAATAAGGGAGCTTCATGAATTGCACGTGTAGTTTGTGTCTGCAGCATGTTTTTAATCTCTTAAAATTCTTACCCTTTCGATAGTCCCATGGGATTCACAAGCCGTCTTCTCCCCGGTTTACGGGTAGGAAAACTGAGGCACAAAACTACAACCGGAGAAAACTTCACATTGCAGGAGCCCAGTTTAAACCCAGAGCTCCTGAATTTTTGGGCCCTTTTCGGGGGCCTTGGGTTTCTCCTGCCAGAGTCTAATTCTACATCTATCAGCTCCTTGCCTCCTACGTTGCATAAACTTTCGGAAAGTTGTAAAGGGATTGGAAAGGAACTCTTCACGCAGAACTGGAGTAGAGAAAGCAATGATCTCATTACGGGGAAATCTATAAATCCAGGCCCACCCCCCTCTGCCGCTAATTACAGGTACCTGAGGTCTCCGGCACAGGTTGTTTGCACAGCATGTAAAGAACTCGTGCGCTTTGCTACGGCAAGTACCTGAGCGGGCCGAAGAGGTGCTTTGCTGCCGTGGTTTTCCTGCTTTCCATCTGGTTAGGATTCTTAACGGCCGCATACGCGGCTGGTAATGTGTTTTCCGACCCAGCTTTTCAAAGATTGGCCTCCCCTTGCAATTGCTGGTGACCCCGGAGGATTCGGAGCTTTCTCGCCTCCAGCTCCTGGGTCGGCGTGTGTCAGCATCATTTTTGGTTTTTATCATGAATCCAGAGTCACCAAGATGCTGGGGGGCCATATGGGGGCCCCAAGGAGGCAGGCCCAGTCCTTGGGGGAGCCTCACAAGAGAGTTTCACGGGAGCTTTGAGAAGCTGAGCCACGAGTGACAGCGGTCGTTGCCTTGGGCAAGGAGGCCATCACGTGCTACTCACTGTGTGGGAAGCCTCTGAAACCGCTTTTTCCCTTAGCAAGGATTTCAGGGGTGATCGCCTGGCCCCGGGTGATCCAGGGTGGACTGGCCGCAGACACGAAACTTCCAGAAACATATTGCGAGGCGGCGTGACAGAGAGGATATTTGGACTCGGCTTTGCCGCTCGCGTCTCCTGAACACTGCCTCGCGCATCCGGAGGGTTGATGCCTTGCTTCCTTTTTGCGGGTTTCCCTCTGCCCAGCTGCTCAGCAAGTAAGCTCACACCTCTTGGTCCTACTTACGAAGGGCAGGGGGGTGATAAAAAAACAAAGATTCCGGAGCCCACTGACTTCCCTTAATTCTTCTCTTTGAGACATGACACCCCATCTCCTGATAGACCCAGATGTCATTTGGGAAGGTCAAATTAGATAGGATGTCAGAACAAAAAAGCCAGGTGCCAGTGAAGAAGTACCTTTTTTGAAAGAAAGCATTAAGAGAGCCACCCCAGACGCTCTGCAGACTTTCCAGACTAGGTGGGTAATGATTAAGTGATTCTTCTTCTTTTTTTTAATCAAAGATTTTTTTCCCCCTTCTTTTTGTCTGTCACTTGGCAGTGAGGAGAGTTCATTAACTGGGCGAACAAAGAGAACCCATTTGGGCAATGTGCTTTAGAAGGGAAGGAATTAGATTCATTTGCTGTTTTGTGCAAAAAAAAAAAAAAAAAAATTACACGGATTGATTTTGGCTCCCGAAATGGTGAATGGCGGCATTGAATGCGCAATTGTTCAGTGATGTGGGTACTCCGACTGCCTCCGCGAATGATCTTCACCACGGAGAGCCTGCGTGGACCCGGACCGTAACGTTCTCAGAACGAGAATCCCCTCCTCCATCTGCATCTCTGCAGGGGATTCTGTCAGAATCTTACCTGACTTGTGTGTCAGAGATCATGGTCGTTGGTCCCTTCTGAACACACCCAGGATTCTGAACAAATCCAGGGGCGGAAATGGCAGGGTATGTGCGGCGTTTGGGGCGACGCACGAATTGATGATTTTCATTGAGCTCCGCGTGTGTGATTTGTTTCTGTGCAAATGATTCTTTCGAGGGTCTCTTCATCAAGTCTTGATTTACGAATGTGTAAGTTGGTCTAGAGAGTTAACGGGCTTTGACTTTCATGTAAAACACTGCAGAAAGGGAAACTGTGTCGGGTTACAGGCAAAGCAGATGTTTGGAATCCGATGTATCTGGCTTTGAATCTGCTTCTTAGTAGGTACTGTGACCGCACGCAAGTTGTTTAAAACCCGGAAGCTTCAGCGTCTTCATCTATAAAAGGGAATAATAGCACCTCCCCATTATAAGAAGGATTCAGTAGAATCACGTATGTTAAGCTCCTGGCACATGGAATGCACTCAGTGAACTTCCATTCACCTTAAAATGCATCCGATTAAATGCAGAGCCAAGGTCAATGAAGGAGGCTCTGTTAATGTACGAGAGAGCTGTTGCTAAGTGTGCGTCCACCGACCCGCTGTCATGGTGGCCAGCTCCTACCCAGAGCCACGCGAGGCTTTGCGGCCCCACGAGGGCCTTGGGGCAGCTGCTCACAGCACATCGACTTTGTTTTGAATCCAGATCCTTTAAAGCTTTGTTCCTCTTTGGAGACGCGGTGTGACCTTGGGGAAGTCAGCGTGGCGTGAGAGTGTGGAGCTGACGACCAGTGGTCATGGAGCTGATGACAAGAGACAGACATCTCTTCAGTGCCTTCTTCTTCCCGGGTGGGGACGGTGCGTGCTCTCCCGGGTTCCCGGGGAGAGACGCGGGGCACTCCTCCGCATTCTCGAAATTTCAGCAAAGGCCCTGCCCTCGCAGTGATGGTGGGGAGTGACCAGAGGCGCTGTGGAGCCTATGAAATGCATGCCACTCACAGCTCAGAGTGATTGGTGACCCTGCTTTCCTCCCAGAGTGAACTAGACTTCTTCCCTCCATGCTTTGGAAGGACACGGGCCCGTTCCGTCTTGCAGAATGGGGGAAAACCTTGCCTTCCACCCTCTCCTACTTTCTCCTCCATCATTTCAGATTCTCCTGGAGATTTTTCTCTTTAAAATCCAGTTTGGTTTAACCCAGGTGGAAAAAATAAATCACTTCCCTCGAGCTCACCACCTCCACCGCCCTCAGAAATGCCGATAAATACCTGGCATGGCTTGAAACAACTCGGGAGGCTCCTAGAGGATGTTTCCTGGTGGGGGGGAGTGTGATGTGGTGTGCTGGAGGTGGTTTGGGAGGCAGAAGGAGAGCATGGGAGCCCCGAGGCCGGAGAAGGGTGAGGGGGATCACGGAATGCAGAGAGGTGGGGTCGTGGATGAGAGGTGGCTTCAGGGCAGGGAGAGGTGCAATGATCCTGGTTGGGGAGCCCAGCTCTCCCTCAGTTGTGTAATGCAACTCTCTCTCTGCCTCCTTGAGACACTTTCGGGAAAGGCACATGTTACCTTTCAAAACCTTCTGCAGGAGACTTCGGAGGATTTCTTTTGAATGCAGCCCTGTGCTGAGACACGCCTTCAACCAAACAGCCCAGCGAAATTCAGGGCCTGGGAGTAGTCACTACACGTTTGCTGGGCTCTGGACCCTGGTGACACTGGTTGAACATTTCACATTCATTTGCTCACCTGACCTTTGCCACAATCTTACACTGAGCCCCATTGCACAGAGTAAGAAACCAAGGCTTAGCGTGATTAAAAAAAAAATTAAACAACAAATATTTATTTCTCATAATTCTACAGGCTGGGGAGACTAAGATCAAGGAACCAGCAAATTCAGCAAAGTCACACGGCTGTGATGTCGTTGGATAGAAGCTTGGGTGCAGGGTCTAGCTCTCCCCCCTCTTCCCTGCTCTCTCCCTTCTCTGTTGTAGAATGTGCTATGCTTTTGGAAGGCAGCTACGCTCACCAAAACCTTGGTGCTGTGTCTTTGGAAGTCTCCCTAGCACTGGGCACATCACATAGTGTGTGCTCAGTAATGTTTGCGGAGCAAGTGAATCATTGGTGGAGCAGCTACCCAGTTAATTCATGCAATGCACCTGGGCCGAGCAAGATGGCAACAATCAATCCTTTTTGGCTTTTAAATTCCCAAGGCTTGGGGCGCCTGGGTGGCTCGGTCGGTTGAACGTCCGACTTCGGCTCAGGTCATGATCTCGCGGTCTGTGAGTTCTAGCCCCGCGTCGGGCTCTGTGCTGACCGCTCAGAGCCTGGAGCCTGTTTCAGATTCTGTGTCTCCCTCTCTCTCTGCCCCTCCCCTGTTCATGCTCTGTCTCTCTCTCTCTGTCTCAAAAATAAATAAATGTTAAAAAAAAAAAATTCCCAAGGCTTCCCAGGTATACACGTCTGGGTTCACAGTTGCCCTCTTGAGTGAAGAATTCCACGGTTTAACTATTTCTTGGGAGACTTTCAGTGGCTCGGAGAAGTGCCTGTGCACTCAACACTTGGTAAGACAAACATCGGCAAAAAAAAAAAAGGAAAGAAAGAAAAAGAAAAAAATCAGCAAATCAGCAAATCCAAGACATGGCCAAGTGTGGGCATAGATGCCTGATTGTTATTCAGGGACAGAAATGAAAGGACATCAGGTCCCTAGATTTAATATGTGGCCCAGAGCAGGCTTCAGATATGTTTTTTTTTGATAGATTTACAAGAAAGTACCTCACTCCATCAACGAAACCGGGGCAACAGAAAACACAGGTGGGGAGAACTTCACTCAGCCTTCTGAAATCAGAGGGCAGAGTCTGGGAGAGACAAATGGAAACTCAGCACTCGAAGGAATTTTGAAGAGTCATCTAATCCATGCCCCTAAATCATCTGAATCAGTTCATTTTATTTTGAAAGACCCCCAGGGAAAGATACTCAAAAACCTCTTTTTGGTGGAGCCATTACCGTGTTAACGGCTCTTACTCGCTGGAAATTTAATCCCCCTAATTCATCACCTGCCACAGCAAACACGAGCTGACGGAGTCTATTTTTCTAAGGATTTACGTCCCTCCCTGCTTCCCAAATGGGTGTGAGGCAACCCGCTGAGGGAGTGGACTCAGAGTTTAGGGAAAAGAGAATGTAAAAGAGCTGAGTGCTATGTGATATGCTGCCCCAAAGAAAGACCAAGGTAGGCTTCAGCCTGTGAAAATCCCGGCTGGACTTGGCCTCATCGGAACGAGCCAAGTGACGGTGAGCAGAAAGGCTGAGGGGCACAGTGAGAGAACCATTTGCAAGTTGCTCTGAAACACTCTAGAGAAAGGAAAAAGAAACTGGTGGAAAGTAAATGTTGACACAGTTGAAGGTTTGAGGATAGGCTGGTAGCACCTTAGTGTATGTAAGCTGTGTCACAGAGGGTCCTTAAGGCATATGTGGCTCTGTGCGGGGAAGCCCGAGTGAAATCCACCACCGTTCTGGAGCTGATGGAGACATGACCTATGAAGAGGCAAATTCCAGTGGCGGCCGGAAGACAGGACCCACTGAGAAAGGAAAAACTTGTGGTTCTAGTGGTGGCAGAAGTTAAGGAGGACACTGGCCACTGGCAGGGACGCTGGCTGAGCCAGGATGGGCCTCTGCTGTGGGGAGGGAATGAGGCAGCACAACAGAAAACAGTCCCACCGTCTTTAGGCAGGTACAACGCTGCCTTTAAGGCATCACTACATGAGGGTTTTTCATGCTGACAGGCTGAAAGCAAATGCAAATGTTGAAAGAAACTGAGCGAACAAGGAGGGAAAGTGGGCTCAGATGCATTAGAAGCTATCTAGACTGTGAAAACACAGTGAGGGAGACATGGAAGCTGAAATATTCCTTCTCTTCATTAAAAGGAAGATTGTTCCAATCACAGGGTTACTATTAATGCTATTATTACTACTACTAACTCAATATAATTAAACTGAGATCTGAGGCGCTTTCCCAAGACCGACTACCAGAATGGATATCATTATACGTACGTGCAGCAAATCCTGCGCAGTTCTTTCAGAGCCAGAAAACAAAAACTAGCAGAGAAGGAAAAGGAACCATCAAAGGAAAGAGGACCGAGGGCTCCTCCTTGTGGACTTTTGTGTGCCCTGCAGCTTAGTGGGAAGTTGGATTTGGATGGATGGATGAATAGATGGATGGATAGGTAGATGGATGATTAGGTAAATGGATGGATGGATAAGTGGATGGGTGGGTGGGTGGATGGATGGATGGATGGATGAATGGATGGATAGGTAGATGGATGGATGGATAGATGGATGGATGGATGGGTGGTTGGATGCATGGATAATGGATGGATGGACAGATGGATGGATAGATGAATAGGTGAGCAGATGGATGACTGGATGAATACAATTTAGAGTTAGAGTTTAGAGTAAAAAGGTTACTTTGAATAGGTGTAAAACAGGAAGGGGGCTGGAAGGAAAATGAGGACAGAGTCATCATTAGCTATTTACAATATCTAATAAACATCTTCTAGGGTACTGACCAGAAGTGGGGGACAACCCCCTCTCTTTCCTTGCTCTGTGACAGCTAGCTTGTCCAGTTTTCCTCATCCCTTTCTAGCCACTTTCTCTCAGACTTCCCAGTTGGTTTTCCTCTCCCTAAGCTCCTGATGTTGGAGTTGTCCAGACTCGGTCCTAGGCCCTGCTCTCATTTCACTCTGTGCTTTCTCCTTGGGTGACCTCATCCATTCCCATGATTTACAAGCCCTCTTGATCCTGATGGCTCTCAGATGTGTCATTCTTGGCCAGATCTCTCTTGTGATTTGTACATACAGTGATATACACACACACAATTAACCATGCTTCACTGGTACTTTGATGTCTCAGATGCAGTTTGCTCTTCTGCCCTATCTGTTCCTGCTCCAGGGCTTCTGGTCTCAGTACTGGCACCTGCATTCACCCAGTTGCTCAGACCGGGAGTCTGAAGGAGCATTCTGAGTTCTACCCTTTACCCGAGATGCCTACCCCCCAACAAAATGCATCCCCACTGCCTGTCATTTCTATCTCCCTGATTTATCCTGAATCCTTCTCTCTCTTCTATCTCTATTGTCATAACCTTGAACAAGCCAGCACAGTTTCTGCTCCAGACCCTGCAAATGGGCTCCTAACTGGCCTCCCTGCTTCCACGGTTGCTTTCCAGTTATCAGTTCATGCTGTCACCAGAAAGATCTTAAAATAAATAGGAAAGTGATGCCTCTGCTTAAATTTCCTTCATTGTTTCCCACTGCACTTCCTATAAAATCTTAAAAAAATGTTTATTTCTTTTTGAGAGAGAGAAAGAGAGAGAATACAAGTAGGGAGAGACAGAGAGAGAAGGAGATACAGAGTCCGAAGCAGGCTCCAGGCTCTGAGCTGTCAGCACAGAGCCCGACGCAGGGCTCAAACTCAGGCTCAAACTCATGAACTGTGAGATCCTGACCTGAGTCCAAGTCAGATGCTTACCTGAATGAGCCACCCAGACAGCCCCCCCCCCATAAAAGCTTGTAATGTGGCTACAAGCCCTAGCATGGTGTAGGTGTAGCTCCTGAGATCTCTGTAGCTCATCCCAATTTACCCTCTGCCTCATTCATCTCTGGCCACACTGACATTTAAGGTTGTCAAACAAGCACAGCTCTTCCCTGCCCCAGGGCTTTGTTCATGTGGTTCCCTGGCCTGGAATGTTCTTCTTCCCCTTCCCTCTGAACGACTAATTCCTACTTCTTTTTCAGGGTTCAGCTTAAATGTCATTCCCTCAGGATGGCACTTCCTGGCACCCCCAATCTGTATAATCCTCCCTGTCATAGTCCAATCTGGCTACCATGACAATACCATGGACTGGGTGGCTTATAGACAGCAGACATTTATTTCTCACAGTTCCGGAGGCTGGGAAGTCCAGGTTCAAAGTGCTGGCAGATTCTGTGTTAGGTGAACAGTCACTTTCTAGCTCATAGATGGAGGCCTTCTTGCTGTGTCCTCACATGGTGGAGGGGTGAGGGAGCTCTCTGGGGTCTCTTTTATTGGAACACTAATCCCATTCATGAGGACTTCACCCTCATGACCTAACTACCTCCCAAAGGTAACTAACTACCTCCAAATACCATCACCTTGGGGACTAAGTTTCAACACGTGAATTTTGGGAAACACAAACATTCAGTGTCTAGCATCCCCAGCCATTTTCTCTACCATCACAGTCTGTACTTTTACATACCATTTCCTCTCACTTAGTAATGTAGAAATTTCTGTGCCTATGTTTGGTAGTGTCCTTTTCTCTCTACAACATTACAGTTCCATAAAGACAAGCAGTATGTTCATTTGGCTCACAAATTTCTATTTTCTAGGAATCTGGAATGGAGAATCAGAATGCGTGTCAGTCTTTTCGGGTTGCCTGCATTGGAGACAAGTCCTCCAGAAGCTGTGGCAAAGACCTTCCCACCAGGGAGGACAATGAGGAGAAAGCAAGAGGAAAATCCTTGCAAGAGGAGAGACATAGATCCAGCAACAGAGAGGTGGAGAGACATAGACACACAGAGACCCAGAGAGAGGCCGATATGCCCCTGCCCACACTGGGTTTGTTGTTGTTTTTCCTTAGGAGATAGATCTCTGAATCCTCACATCAATCCCCTTTGCACTTTGGGCGAGGCTCATTAAATTTCCGTAACCTGAGACCAACATGAGCTGGTGGGAGATGAAAACAGAATAGTTGGAAGAAAGGTCTCTTGGCCATGTAAGCAAAGAATATGCATCTTGAGTCAATCATTGCAAGTGACCTAATGACAAATTTCAGGAACTGGGGTATGAGCTCTCCACATACCTGTTCATTTGCCTGTTACTTGTCTCTGGCTTTTGACGGTGCTTCCCTGGTCTGCAGTCTCTGGAACTGTCTTCGTGCTGGAGTGTGTCCATAGGCGAGAGCAAAGCCAAGTCTCTGACCGCCCCAGACACCTCCGAGTCAGATGGGAGCCCTGGAGCCCATTTTCTCTTTCCAGTGTGGCAGAAGATGTCCAGGGCAATGATGGATTTTTCCTTTCTTCCTCTGAAGGACAAGGCTGGGCTAAGCAACATATCCTTCCTGAAAATGATGCATTTCTTGGTCTCTGTGCTTAAGGGTATGTGATTTCTGAAGGGTAAACATGGCCTTAAAGGGGGAAAAATTGTTCTGCTTAACTATGCAGAGAATTCCCAGAAGCTCCTTTAATTTGGTTTTCTTGAATAGGGCACATTTGCATTCACTGACTTGGGGCTTTTTAGAATAGCAAATGCATCTCTCTCTTCCCTGTGTTTCGTTAAATGACTAGGCGGTCTCCAAGCTGCACTAACATTAGCCAGTCCCCCTGAGATTTGGAGGCATGTCGATCTAGCTAGCTTGTTTCTTTTCCTCTACCTTCCCTCCCCAGATTTTCTCATTTTAAATCCTCCTTGTCATGTGAGGACTGGACCTCAGAAATGAGTGTGTGTGTGTGTGTGTGTGTGCGCGCGCACGCAGTGCACTCATACAGCAGGGTGGGGGTAAGAGAGGAGAGAAGGAAAAGTGTATGAAATTTTGATTAGGATAAAAATGATTGCCTTGGTCTACAGCCGAAGTTAGGAAAGGGGGTGGATGTTTTTACTGTTTTACAATTTAATTTTTTATTAACACATTACCATGTGGCACTTAATATTTGGTGTTAGGGGCACTGGGTGGCTCAGTTGGTTGAGTGTCTGACTTCGGCTCAGGTCATGATCTCGCAGTTCGTGGGTTCAAGCCCCGCATCAGGTTCTGTGCTGACAGCTTGAAGCCTGGAGCCTGCTCCAGATTCTGTGTCTCCCTCTCTCTCCCTCTCTCTCACTCACACTCAGTCTCTCTCTCTCTCTCTCTCTGTCTCAAAAATAAATAAACATTAAAAAACATTTTTAAAAAAATTGGTGTTAGTGACACATGATATCAACTGGCTGCTCCTGGGTGGGCAAGGGGAGGCTGAGGCCAGAAGGGCATGGGAGTTCAGCCTCCAGAGTGTCACAGGTAAGTGAACAGAAAAGAGAGAGAATTCTAGAATTCTCCAAATTCTAGCAGAGAAGCCAACACACTTACGTTGATCTCACATATCCTCTGTGGGCAGACATTTTGTTTGTCCCAGTATTTTGCAAGTACAAATGAGGCAGACTGGAATCACTGATTGAGAATGTATGAAAGTAAAGAATAAAAGGATTGAACCCTCCCCCAAAGAACTCTAAAAATTTGACAGAGTTCCCTCAACATGCAATAAAGTTTACAAAACAACCCTACGATACACTGAAATTGCTAATATGCAAGAAAATAATTTTAAATCAAATTTGGTTTGTGGGACTTCATCAAGATAAAAAGCTTTTGCACAGCAAAGGAAACAATCAGCAAAACTAAAAGGCATGGGAAAAGATATTGCAAACAACACATCAGAGAAAGAGTTAGTATCCAAAATCTATAAAGAACTTATCAAACTCAACACCCAAAAAACAAATAATCCAGTGAAGAAATGGGCAAAAGACATGAACAGACACTTCTCCAAAGAAGACATCTAAATGGTCAACCGACACATGAAAAAATGCTCCACATCACTCATCACCAGGGAAATACAAATCAAAACCACAATGAGATACCACCTCACCCCTGTCAGAATGGCTAACATTCTGGCAACAACAGATGTTGGCGAGGATGTGGAGAAAGAGGATCTCTTTTGCACTGCTGGTGGGAATGCAAACTGGTGCAGCCACTCTGGAAAACAGTATGGAGGTTCTTCAAAACACTAAAAATAGAACTACCCTACAACCCCGCAATTGCACTACTAGGCATTTATGCAAGGGATACAGGTATGCTGTTTTGAAGGGGTACATGCACCCCCATGTTTATAGCAGCACTCTCAACAATAGCCAAAGCATGGAAAGAGCCCAAATGTCCATCGGTGGATGAATGGATAAAGAAGATGTGGTATACATACAATGGAGTATTACTCAGCAATCAAAAAGAATTAAATCTTGCCATTTGCAACTACATGGATGGAACTGGAGGGTATTATGCTAAGTGAAATTAGTCAGAGAAAGACAAAAATCATATGACTTCACTCATATGAGGACTTTAAGAGACAAAACAGATGAACATAAGGGAAGGGAAGCAAAGATAATATAAAAACAAGAAGGGGAACAAAACATGAGACTTAAATACAGACAAAAAACAGAGGGTTGCTGGAGGGGTTGTGAGAGGGGAGGAAGGGCTAAACGGGTAAGGGGCATTAAGGAATCTACTCCTCAAATCATTGTTGCACTATATGCTAACTTGTATGTAAATTAACAAAATAAATTTTAAAAATTTGGTTTGTATCCACATTGTCCTTTTGATCCATTTAAGTATGCTTTTTTAGGGTTGTATGATCTGAAGCCATGACAGAGAGGGGAGAACTAGTTCTGAAGTTGAAATCCTGGTTTTGAGACACAATTTTTTCCCACCCAGCTTGGGCAAGGTGCAACATTTCTGAGTCTTCCTTTTCCGAAAGTAGTATCCACTTTACCCGGCGGTTAGAAGGGATTTGATGAGATACTGTACATGACAGTGCTTTGTAAACTGTGAACCATGAAGATATTATTTCTCCTCTAGGCTACTGGCAACAGTTTTCAGCAATGCTGATCAAGATAGTAAAAAAAAAAAAATGGAGTGTGCACAGGAACTTATAGGTACGTGATAGTCACTATTTGTATGCTAGTGGCTATAGCTGCTATAGCTTCTGATTCACCCTGAAACCAGAATCCATCAACTTGTTCTAGGGTGTGCTAGGACTAGAACCTTCCAGGGCTGTACGTACTCTGGGAGTAACTTACATTTCTGGAAATGCCAGAAATGCCGGTGGAATTCAAATGACTTCGTTGCTTTCGTGAATACGTATCTCCTTTGATCTCCTTCGAAATTCCTCTTAGATGGAGGGCTATTCGTTCAGGGGCACTGCAGCAGTAATATTTCCTGTGTGTATCCAAACTCTAACCCCACAAGACATTCTCTTAGAGAGTCCACCCTGTGGGGGATTCTCTAAGGTGCTGACGTCAAACCTGCCCACAATTTAGTGAATCGTTTCTTGCACACCCGTTTGGTGTTGGGCACAGTGCTAGGTCCTGTGGGACGTTGACTACATGCAGTTACCCTCTTCTAAGGTAATCACCAACCCCAGATACGTGCAAATATTCACATAAAGTGAACCGAGGTTTATTTACAAAAAGAATCTTGCATTTTTGCCTGTAACATGCCCAGCGTGGTTTGGAAAGTGGCACAATGATGCTGTTAAACATTACAGTGCCACATTATCACAGAAATAAAAGCAGTACAGGGTCCAGAAAGACTCCTTTGGTGGACATTGCTTCTTGATTTTTGATAAAGCGGTTGGGCCTGAGCATTTCCTTTCCTGACTGTTGGAAGCTTAAGGCAAGGGAAATCTGGCTGATAATGAATCCTTAGATACAATAACACTCTTAGGACAAGGCGAGTTGTTAGGAGGGCACCATGGCCAACCTGCCGTAAAGCCATCGGCACAGGAAAGATGGGCAAAGTGATAGTTTGGCTCGTGGCTTTTGTCGGGGTGCTGGGGGCAGTTATTGTCTTGATAAATTCTGTTTCTTAGAAGGATGTTAATTTTGCCAGTTTTCCTTGTCATTGACTGCATGGTATTTACTCTTGAAAGTGACATTACTACAAGGACCTGCTCTTCTCGAACGTTAAGGCGAGAGGGAGCTGATTCCATTTGATACAAACTTCGCCTAAATAACAGATTTGGTGAGGCAGACTGAGGTCTTATGATTCAAGCTTGACAAAGCCTGTTCTGGGGTGATACTTGCATACTACTTTCCGAGGGCCATTTAGACCGTACACAATCAATGGGTTCCAACTAAATAAACGTCATACACAGCAGGGAATAGACACAGTCATTTAAAAACGGGTCTACTGGTAGCTATGCCTCCCCATTGTCAACTGCATAGTGATACCTTCAGAGATTCATTAAAATATACTGTTTCGATTGCTGAACTTTTTTTTTTAATGTTTATTTTATTTTTGAGAGAGACAGAGACAGAGTATGAGCAGGGGAGGGGCAGAGAGAGAGGGAGACGCAGAATCTGAAGCAGGCTCCAGGCTCTGAGCTGTCGGCACAAAGCCCAATGTGGGGCTCGAACCCACACACCTCAAGGTCATGACCTGAGCCGAAGTCGGATGCATCACTGACTTGCCACCGAGGTGCACAGATTGCTGAAACTTTTTCAAAAGCTACTTCATGTACAGTTGCGAGGTTTCCTACAGCTTACAGAGCTTACAGAGCTCTGAATACCTTTACTTGCCAAAGTGTTGTACTTAAAAATAGACAAGGAAAGTTCTTCTGGCAGTAAAAATGCTGCTAATTTGATATAGACCCATACATTTTGGAAAGTGGGACATATTTTTAATCTGTTCCGGTGCTAGGGATACTCCGAAGTTTGTCACATTTGGGGTGGGGTGGGTCTCTCTAAGTACGTGTCCTCATTAGCTTTTCTATGCTCATCAGAGGATAACATTCCCACACTTAACTGGCACATGGTTTGACACTTAGTCATGACATAAAATACCCCTTCTCCAATGGTTATCAGGGAGTATAAATTGACCTGATAGCTCTCAATAGCTTACCTCAGAGAAATTGTACTGATGGAAGTTTTCTACGCGGCTGTAGCACATGCACTGGAGATACTCTATTAAATACTCTAATTTATCCCCAAATTGAGGCAGATAGAAAGACTTTGGCCACGTTATTTTGGGCTATGCTCAGTGTTATGATTTTTCTGAACTGTGCTTCGTGTTGTGCCATTGGTCTGTGAGTCACTGTGGAGTGTTAGAACAAACAACCCCAGGAGACTCTGTTTTGTTTTAGAGAAGATTTCACTTTACCCACACAGAAGTCTGGCCTTTGTCCCAGCCTCTGGGAGGTAGTTGCTAAATCCGTGGAATTTCTTGGGTGAGAGGAATGTCCTGTTATTCATGGTGGGCCCCTTGGGTCACACTTGATAGTTTATGCTAACGAGGTGAATTAGGGTGAGGCTAGCCATACCAGAAAGACCAAGCATGTGATTAGAGAACTGAGGCTCTGGGCAACCACACGACAACAGATTCAATCAGTCATGCTTACATGATAGAAACCATGGACACTGGAGCCTGGGTGAGCTTCCTGGTAATACTCTGTATTGTCACACGTCAATGATGGGAAAGTAATGTGTCCCTGAAGACATGAGAGCTTCACATTTGGGACTCTCCCAGACTCTGCCCTGTGTATCTTTCTTTGGTCCATTCTGATTTGTTTCTCTTTGCTATGAAAACACTCTAAATATAGCACTTTCCCGCGTTCTGTGAGTCATTCGAGTGAATTATCAAAACTGAGGATGGTTTTGGGAAAACCCCAAACTTGCAGTTGGTATCAGAAATCTTGGGCAGACTTACTTGGCATCTTTTTTTTTTTTTTAATTTTTTTTCAACGTTTTTTATTTATTTTTGGGACAGAGAGAGACAGAGCATGAACGGGGGAGGGGCAGAGAGAGAGGGAGACACAGAATCGGAAACAGGCTCCAGGCTCTGAGCCATCAGCCCAGAGCCCGACGCGGGGCTCGAACTCACGGACCGCGAGATCGTGACCTGGCTGAAGTCGGACGCTTAACCGACTGCGCCACCCAGGCGCCCCACTTGGCATCTTGAAGCACTGTGCCCATAATCTGAGTTTACCTAATTCTGGGTAAGATGTTTTAGAGGACGTTGTTCTCCACATCACATCATGGGGAGTGGGTATCAGAAAGGTACATCTGGACACACTTTCATCGATGAGAGACGCCTCCACTCAGCTGCTGCATGCGGGGCTGGGGAAGCGCATCTCAGGTGGATTGAGCCGATTTCTCCCCCTGATCCCTATGGAGAGGCCCTGGATCATATTTTCCTATGGAAGATAGTGAAAATATGGGACAGCCTTTTGAGGTTCTCAGAAAGACAGACAACACCGTTAGACTCGCAGATCAGACCTAGTCCTGGGGGACATAGCATTTCATGGTACATTCTGCCATCTGCCTGAGATAGGAAGAACAAGGTCCCCACTGGGGTCTTTCCATCCTCAAGTAAGACAGGGAGGGACCAGCGTTAGCAGGACAGCAGCACTTTCTCAAGCAGAGGTGGGATGCAGGAAGCATGATCTCCTAGCAGTGGTGCTGGTGAGGCCACAGCCCTGGCCACAGGGAGAAGTGGGAGGGACAGTCACAGAAGGTTTATACCAAAGAGCAGAGCTTGGTGGCTTTGATTCTTCAGCAAGGATAGTGCTCTGGCTATGGGTGCCATAGAGATCCAGTGAGGCACCACAGCTTGGGTGCACAGGTTAGTGGTTTTGAAGTCTTGTTCTCAATCACCAAGAGTCTAGAGAACAGACTTCTCTCCTACACAGTCCTCCTGGGCAGGGGTTGTCACTAAACAAAAGGACATGGGGAGATGAAATCTTCAGACCAATTGACCATAGAAGATTCACATCTCCTGTCTCTTTCTCAGTGTGATGGATTTCAGCCAAGGAATTCTCAGTGTTCCCAACAAATCCCCAAGTTTAGATGAGCATATGTTGCCTGCTTAAGAGGCCAGAGTAGATTGCGGGGGAGTTCTGGAGCCCGCACAACATCTACCTTTTATTTCAGACATAAAGCAGATCAAGTCATAGTTCGTTTACAAATATCGCCCCTTACAACTCTATTAATAATGGTTCCTGGCAATGTTGACATCTGATTGGAGGTAGTTTGGTGGAGCTTTAGTCATAGAAACAAACAAACAAACAAACAAACAAAAAACAAAAAAAGACAATTTGGATAGCAAGCATCACAATAGTGAGCTGCTAAGCACGTTGAGAATAAAGCAGACTTCTTTGGCTAATGGGAAATTGGCTTCATCCATCCTCCGTACTCAGCATAAAACTGTGAAGGCAAGGGCGCCTGGCTGGCTCAGTTGGTAGAGCATGCAACTCTTGATCTCAGGGTTGTGAGCTCAAGCCCCACCTTGAAAGTAAAGCTTTAAAAAAAGAAGTTTGTGAAGACAGGTGAGGGGTGGGATGGGGCAGAATGCAGGGTGCTGGAGAATGGACTGGCTTCCATGAGCACTGTGGAATGATGGGTGGGGGCTAGGGTTTCCTGAAGGGCAATGGGGCCAGAGTGTGCCTGGGCTTGACCCAAGTTTAGGATGTTGCATTTTATTTATTTATTTATTTTAATGCTTGTTTATTTATTTTGAGAGAGAGAGAGAGAGAGAGAGCAAGGGAGAGGCAGAGAGAGGGAGAGAGAATCCTGAGCAGGCTCAGAGCTGAGTCCCAGCCCCACGAACCATGAGATCATGACCTGAGTTGAAGTCAAGAGTCAAACGCTCAACAACCCGGCCACCGAGGCTCCCCGCGTTTTGCATTTTAATGTGTAGGCAAAGAAGAGTCTCTAGAAAGATTATGGCTTGAGTTAGCACACAGCTGAGATCTAGTGGTTCGTGAACCTCTCTTCCAAATGGTGCAGTATTGAATTCATTTAGCATAACTGAATATTCTAGATAAGAAACTTGCTCAAGAAATATGGTGAGGTCTTTTTCTCTCCCAAGATACAGCAAGCAGCTGCAGCCCCTGGAGGAAGCTACCACCTGTTTGACGTGAGTGGAGTCCCTCCTGTCACCACTGACACCCATGGGGTGGTGACGGGGCTGAGATCGGCAGCAGCCATGGAACAGAAGAGCTGTCACTCCCTCAGCAAAGAACAAGGATCCCTGACACGGACTCCATCGGGGACAGTCTGCGAACTTGGACTTGGCAGGGGTCCCAGCTGTTTTAAGCACCTGGCGGTCTGTGACGACTGTGTACCACAGGCTACTGTCCCTGGGCTTTCAGATGTCAAACACCAGAGAAGTTTCCAGTGTAAATTTTGGGGGCTGACATAGGGTTGTCATTTTTAAATCTCGACAAGTAGGGCTTAGATTAAAAAAAAAAAAAAAGTGTTAAGCTACCATCCACAATCGGCATCACTTCGTAAAGAAAAGACATTTCAATGACAAAAAAAGTGGGAAGGAAATCATCACAGAATACAGGACAGTCTTAAAATGAAAAATTTAGTTTTTTGAAACACTCCTCAGATTGACCTTATTTTGTATCACTTGTCCCCGATCTGTTAAAAAAAAAAGGGGGGGCGGGGGGAGATGGGGTGCAGGTGATATTCGGAATTAAAGGACCCGGGTTCAAGTTCCGACTCACCCATTGGCTCTGTGGCTTGGAGTGAGTCACTTCCGGTTTCTCGGCCTCGGTTTCCTCCACCACTGCCATGAGACTCAAGTGAGACCCCATGTAGGGAAGGGCTTAGTGAATCGTCAGGAGACAGGCAGAGGTCAGCCACACACAGACCCTGGAACCCGCGGGCCGCATATAATCACACAGTAACACAGGGCTGAGGTGGACAGTTGATTTTCTCTACTTCCTAATGATATTGACCTGATATAAGAAGGATGGTTTGACTCCGGCTGCTCGCACAGTATGGTTTCTTATCAGAGGTTCTTCTCAGAGGGGCTGAATACTCTTTCTCTACCAACAGGGCTGTTCGGCTCCTAAAGGAGCTGCAGGAGCAGGATGCCCTAACTGGCCGGTTTTGGGGGTCACCGAGGGATGTCTCTTTTGGTGACAGCAATGGGGGCACAAGGTGGGAGCAAGCTGGAGTCTGTCTGTCCTGTCCGGTGTTTGTCTCCTTCTCCGTTCTAGTGCTTTCCCCTTGGCTTCCTGACCACACGGGACGCTGTGAATGCTGGGATGCTGCACCGTCACGGCCCTTTCCTCACACCTGCGTCTCCAGAGAATTCCTGCAAAAGTATCCTGACGGTGTTTCCCCAGGCTCCCAGGCTCACCTGCGTCTTCTTCCTCTTGCTTCTGGTTTCTGGGATTCAGTCACTTCAAAAGGGACACGAGAAGCTGCTCTTTTTGCCATCGTCAGATTCTAGCTAAAGCCCAGGCCAGCCATCTCAGAAGCACCAGTAGCTTTTAGGACGTTTTCCCAGCACAGCAGCGGGTCCTGGTAGTGCCGTCCCATGCCGCATGCCACTTTAAACGAAGGCACGCCACGAGCTATGGGTTGTCTCAGGTAGAACTTGAGGGCCCTGGCATTTGGGGGACTAGCTTTGGGAGCTTCTTCTTAGGACTGGAGCCACTGTTAGAAGCCAGCAGAACCTCACGTGCCATGCACGGGGTCCAACGTGTCTTCAACACTTAGCTGATCCTTCCTGTCAACAGCCCCCATGAGCCACATTAAAGGAGGTGAGGCAGGGGCACTTGGGTGGCTCCGTCTCTGTGTTCTCTCTCTGCTTCTTGCCCTTCCAGTTTGGTGGGCCTCTAAGTCCCCCCTTCCACCTCCTGCGTTTTTACGCTCTGCTCAGAACTTGGCTCTTGGCTCCGTTCACTCCTCTGCTTTTGTTATCATCCAGATACTTACTGAAAAGCATCCCACTGCAGCCTTGCAGGAGGCCCTACCACGCCGGCTGGCTCTGCCCCTCCTCTGGGGAGAGGGGGTATTTGAACAGGTGGTGCCAGTTCACGATCATCCCCGGTGGGAAGGACGCTCGGAAGCAAGACGAAGCCTTGGAGCCCGAGAGGATCATTGGCATGGGAATGGGAAGAGGCCGCACACACTGTGTTCTTCGTGCCCCGGATACTGACCGGAATCCTTGCCCACTCGCCTGTGCATCCCTGGACCTTAGTCTCCACATCTCCCTCTGCTCTTGGGTTCTCCCGTTTCCCTTTCCTCTAGCTGATGTAATCACTCTCCACTGGCTGTGCACCCAGGAGCCCTTCTGAATCTTGCCATATCCTCCCCGATCCCTCCTCTGTGGAAGTCCATCCCTATCTGGAGCTACTTTCTTTTCCTTTCTTTAAGTTTATGTATTTCTTTTTTGAGAGAGACAGAGACAGTGTGAGTCGGGGAGGGGCAGAGAGAGAGAGACAGACACACAGACAGACAGACAGAGAATCCCAAGCAGGCTCCACACTGCCAAAGCAGAGCCCGATGTGGGGCTCGAACTCACCAAACTGTGAGATCATGACCTGAGCAGAGATCAAGAGTCGGATGCTTAGTAGACTAAGCCACCCAGGTGACCATCTACTTTCTCTCTTTTTTAATGTTTATTTATTTTTGAGAGAGAGAGAGGGAGAGAGAGAGACAAAGACAGAGAGTGAGTGGGGTAAGGGACAGAAGAAAGACACAGAATCCAAAGCAGGCTCCAGGCTCTGAGCCATCAGCACAGAGCTCAATGTGGGACTTGAACTCATGAACCTTGAGACCATAACTGACTGAGCCACCCGGGCGCCCCTACTTTCTCTTTCCTAAGCAAAGAAAAGCTTCCACGGCTCATAAGAGCGATGGGTGCCCAAGGGAAGTTGGGAAGCCTGGTGGGTTTTCAGGTCACCCTTTGTACTTGGACCTGATGCTGACAGAACGAACCCCTACCATACAGCCTCAGCCCCTCTTCCTCTTTGAGGCAATATCTGGCAGCCCCCCACCTCCCAGGGCTAAAGTTTAGCAAGCACCCACCCCCGCGCTGAAACTCCTGCCAGTCAAGCCCTTAAAATTCATTCAACCCTTTCTGTGAGTCCCATGTAGCCTGGAATACAAGAGGAGGTTCAGAACATGGAAACTGGCAGTGTAGTTTCTGGGGCAGGGGGCTAGATGGGAACAGATAGGGCCTTGACTGTGCAGCACATAAAATTAGAGTAAGGCAGCGCATGGTGAGGAACACAGCTTAGTGTGAATGCTGTGGGCTTTTAAGGCAGGCAGACCTGGGTTCAAAACTCCAGCTCTACGTCTGATGAGTGACGTGCTCTCCGGCTGGTTATTTAGCCTCTCAGAATTTTAGTCTCCTCATCTGTAAAAGGGAGGGGGGATGGTAATACTTAGGCTTATTGTAGGATAAAGTGAGTGCCTGGTACATGGTAGGTTCCAGGAAATGCTAGTTCCCAGTGGGACACAGAATAGCAAAGCGCAGCGTGCCATCGCCATCTGGTGGTAGATTTTAGAGTTGCAAGTAATAGGTTCCAGGAGAAAATAGTTTAATACGATGGTTGGCTTTAACTTAATTTCGCTTAAATAACAGGATGTACAAAGATGGCTAAAAGCTAGGAGAAATCTAATAAATGGCTGAGCATGGGAAGGAATCCCGTTCAGAGAGAATAACAGGAACAAAAACAGAGGTGGGAATTATTACACTGAACGTCGGACGGAGAGGTATCGTAAAGAGAATCAAGAGGTTTGTTGTTTCTCATGTTGCCACAAGCTTTCCACAAGTAGGCAGTGGACGGGGACATGACTGACCCCAGGGCATGGCCTGATATGACATTACCCCTACCATCCAGGCTTTAGATGATCGTGGCTTTTATGCCCCTATACACAGTCCCGCGGTGAAGAGGTTTTCGGTGGCTGTCTGAGGCGAATCCTGCAATGGTGCCGGCCAAGACCGCCACCAGGGGAGTGGCCTGATGGCCTGCAGATTCTGCAGGGGCTGGATATACGGACGTCTCCAGTCCTGACCCATGAGGAACCACATTCGCCCAGCCACCACCCTCACTGGCTACTATCACCTCTCACTAGGGACCGCAAGGGGGTTCTTAGGAAAAGGTTGGGTTGCACACAGCATACACGCCTACAACTCCAAAAAGAGAGTCATGAAATTATGCTGTTTGAGGATTCAGTTGACGGCAGTGAAGGTATTCCGGGGTCCGCAAGATCCTCTGGGAGGAAAACAGCAGAGGCTACATGCCACGATTGATATCCTTCGGCACTGCTCACTGCTTTACGAAGGCCTCCGTTTCCTGGAGGGTTTGGGTATGGTTGGGCGTAAATGGCTTGTCCGGGGTCATCCCTATTCTTACCGATTTCCCCGTGCCAGCTTGCCAGCTACGACCAGGGTGCTCTCTGAGACCCAAAGCGGTTTTCACCGTGTAGTGCTAACTGGTTTGCAAGTGGAATCGAATCTACAACCTTGGCCTCATCCTCCCTGTGTTCTAAAGACTGAAATCACGAGGGGCGCCTGGGTGGCGCAGTCGGTTAAGCGTCCGACTTCAGCCAGGTCACGATCTCGCGGTCCGGGAGTTCGAGCCCCGCGTCGGGCTCTGGGCTGATGGCTCAGAGCCTGGAGCTTGTTTCCGATTCTGTGTCTCCCTCTCTCTCTCTGCCCCTCCCCCGTTCATGCTCTGTCTCTCTCTGTCCCAAAAATAAATAAACGTTGAAAAAAAAATAAAAAAAAAAAGACTGAAATCACGAACTCAGAGGAAAATGTTAAATAAATCCCCCATGTGTGTATGCACGCACGCACACACACACACACACACAAAGAGTGAGATGCCAACGTGAAACGGGCTAAGATAAGTAAAGTAGCTTTGTCTTGAGCAGAGCTGACCCCTCACGGGTGCAGCAGAGAATCAGGGACACAGCCAGAAGGACTTGGCCCCATCCTCGTTCCTCCTATGGGTTCCAGCCCCTTTCTCTTATCTTCTTTCCCACAGAAACACAGTCCTGCTGAATCTGCAACTGAAGCCAAAAGGCCGTCCGGGAAGCTCCCTCGTGCAGTCCATTTCAGACTTTTAAGTGATGCCCTCGGTGACTGAAGGGGTGGCCGTATGGCTGGCTGCCAGCTGCTCCCCGTCCCAGGAATCCAATCTGAGCCCCGGGCGATCAAAGCCATGTGCGGCAAATCCTCAGCTAATATGTCACGTCCTGGCACAGGTCCTGGCAAACACACGCTTCGGCCTTTGTGGGTCAGCCAGAGGGTCTTGGCAAGCTGGGGACCCTGCTGATCTTGCTGCTGCTTGAGCTGAAAGAGCTGTGAACCCCGAGTCTGGGGCCATCAGTATGATAAAATATGCATGATATAAAAGGTACCATTTTAACCATTTTCAAACGTCCACTCGGTGGCATGAAGTCCATTCACAATGGCGTGTGAGCGTTGCCCCCACCCGTTTCAAGCGTCATTTCATCTTCCCAAACAGAAAGGCTGCACCCATTAAACAATAACTCCCTATTCCTCTGTCTCCCAGCCCCTGGCAACCACGGTTCTACTTTCTGCGTTTATGAAGTTGCCCATTCTAGGTACCTCATGTAAGTGGAACCACACAGTATCTGTCCTTTTGCGTATGGCTTAGTTCACTTACCGTTTGCCAATTTCAACTGTTCCAGCATGCATCAGAATTTCGTGACCTCCTAAAGCTGAGTAATCTTCCATTGTATGCATACACCACATTTCGCTTATCCATTCCTCTGTTGATGGGCATTAGGGCTGTATCCATCTTTGGGCTGTTGTGGGTAATCCTTTCATCAACATCGGTGTACAAGGATCTGTTTGAATCCCTGCTTTCAGCTCTTTTGGATGTATACTGATTCCTGGATCATATTCTGTGATTCCGTGATTGACCTTCTGAGGCAACACCATGTCGTTTTCTACAGCAGCTCTACCATTTTATGTTCCCACCAGCAACCTCACCAACGCTTGTCATTGTCCTCTTTCTCTTTCTTTCTTTCTTTCTTTCTTTCTTTCTTTCTTTCTTTCCTCTCTTTCTTTGTTCCTCCTCTCCCTCCTTCCCCTCCTCCTCCTCCTCCTTTTAATAATAGCAATCCTACCATCCTAATGGGTGTGAAGTTTGTGGGGTTTTAAGTTTATTTATTTATTTTGAGAGAGAGAGAGCGCGCGCGCGAGCAAGCATGTACGTGTGCACACACAAGCGGGGAGGGGCAGAGAGAGAGGATTCTAAGCAGGCTCCATGCTGTCAGCACAGACCGCCTCGCCAGGGGACTCCGTCTCACGAACCATGATATCGTGACCTGAGCGGAGATCAAGAGTCCCCCTTTAACGGAGTGAGCCACCTGGGTACCCCAGATGCACTTTCTTTCTTGTTTTGGGTAGGGTAGGGTGTTTAAGCGGTATCTTTGGCCTCTCCCCGCTAGATGTCAGTAGCACCTTCTCCTGAGTGGTGACGATCGAAAGTGTCGCCAGGCACTACCAAAAGTGCTTGGCGCGCGGCAGAACGGCCCCAGTTGAGAACCGGGAAGTCAGGACTAGCTAAAGCCAGCCTGGCACATCAGGAGGAGAGATGGGGGTGGCCCCAGTTATTGTGACCTGAGTATTAGGAGTTCCAGTTCCAACTTGCTCATTGTCTCAGTTGAGATTTGTGGGTTTTTCCACGTAAAAGTGGAGCTCAAAGGGAACTAATTTGCTGCTATGCTACAGAAAACACGGCGTTTTTTGCTACACCACTAGGGGGCCCTGTTGCCCAAGAAAGGCCCAAGATGGTGGGGCTCTGTGACCGGTGAAGGGAGCAGAGGGCTTGAGAGGAGGCTTTTAATGAGTAGATGGTGCTCTAAAGCTCAGGTTCGTGTTCCTAAATGCACGCCCCTGCTTCTAGAAGCCCTCTCCCCTCTTCACCCCTTCTGGCTCCAAGGGAAGGATAGTTGCCTTTCCTCTCCACATACTCCTTCATGTTACAGATTCTTTCTTTGACGTTGCTTCCCTCCAAGGCTGAACTTGAAAGCCCTCATCAAATTTCATAGGTTGGAATAAAAGTACTCCACCTAAAATATTACAAAAGAATCCAGCTCACCGAGCCTACCGACACTCTGAGGTATCTAGCCACGATGATACTTAGTTCCTGAATCATGGCAGCACATAGACGCCCGAGGTCGGCCTGCACACTTAGAGTCATGCACTGCGCGTGCTCTGTTGGCACTTAGCATCCATTCCCAGCCCTTTCTATGCTTCCTTCAATATTGCAAGGGAGGAGAGGCCAAAACCTACCTTCCCATTCTTTCCCAGAGCTAGGATTCTAGGTGCAATTCAGGTTGTGCCAGTGAAGCGAAATTACAAGAAGAGTGGAGAAGCAAGCAGAGCTCATCTGCCTGCTCCGGGCTTTTGGAAGAAGGTCAGTCAGAGGGGAACGTTTGTGGTGTTTCACTCCACTCCCAGGGTCTGGTCAGTGCTTGAGAAGTGTGAGCCAATTGTGTGGTGTCATTAGCAGTGACAGCTTCCCGACCTGTGAATGCAGCTGGAGAAATTTGATCTCGAAACCAATAGCCTAAAGTTGGTCGCCTTACTTGTGCCATCTAATAATTATGAGAGTGCCTGATTCCCAATATTCAATCCCTTTCAGCTACGGTGGTTCTGTTTCTCGCATTGAACTCTGCCCGACCCGTGTATGTTCACTCACATGCACATGCTCTCGACTGCCTTTCCACGCTGCTGCTTTAAATTTAGGTACTACTTATGGATCATTTGTTGCGTGGTGCTCTTGGAGGTTGTCATCCAAAGGAATCTTCTATTGATCTTACAAAAATAGACTCTGGAACTCAGGGACCTCAGAACAGTACAAATAAATAGTTGCTAAGTTCCGTGTCACTCTCTTGGCAATCAGAAAGAATGGGATCAATGGAGTTACCTCATTCAAGTAGGTTTGAGTGAAACTTGAAGGACAGGTCAACCCTGCGTAGGTGAAGAGAAGGGGGACAGTAGGATGTGAGAAGAGACAGGCAGGGAGTGACATCTCAAAGGGTCAAAACCTGGATTGATGTTCTTGCTTTGCTACCTCTTCTAGTTGGGTCAAGGATTTGATCTCTGAAAGCCAACTTTTACCTGGTTTGAAAAACAAGAAAACCCTATAGGGTTGTTGTGAGGACCAGATGAGATTACAAAATTGATCTCTATCTATATATCTATACCTCTGGATATCATCATATACCACACAGATGTAGGCTAGGTGTTCTCTGTTTACCCCTGCAGACCCAGCACCTCACCTCCACATCCTGTTCAGATGCTGGCTTGAATGGACAGCATCCAGGGGTGTCTTGCTCTCTCAGTGGATCTCACGTTGGGTTCACCCAATAGGAGGCTTTCACAGGAGACTAGAAGGTAAGAGGAAAGAGGGTCAGAGCCCTTTCACCAGCTCCCTCCCTTCCAGCTCCAGTGTGATCCTATACCAAAGATACAGCTTCCAGAAGGCTGCTGTCTGTCTCCCAGAGGTAGAACTTGATCGAGTTGCAGTGGTGGCTCCAGGTCACCTGCATTCTCCTTTGCTGGCTTCCCTACTTCACCCACACCATTGAACATTGTCTCTTTGATAAGCTTTCTTCAAACACCCCTTTGGAAGGCGCCATTTGTTTGCTGCCATGATTCCAGCAGATACAAAAGGTAAGCGGCTGTATTCAAATATTCCCCTTGACTACGAACCTGTGATAACTCCCTGCTGTTTAATAAGGTCAAGTCCAAATTCATTTTAACAGCATATGAAAAATGCAATTAAGAAAGTGGATCCACATTGCATGGTTTACAGGTCACCCTGCTACTTCTCCCGGCAACCAGGTGCACAAAGGAGACTTGAAGCCTGAGGTTGAACATGGGGCCAGTTGGAGGGGCACAGGGATGGTCTTCCACTGGTTTCATCTCAGTCCCCTACTTCTAAGCCAGATAAACAATTCCAGAACATCCCTTCTGCCCTTTTCTTTCCCTGTTTCCCCTTGCCTCCATTCCTATGTGCTCCCCCTTTTCTTTTCCCTTTTAAAATCCAAAGGTGAACACTGAAGGGGAAGCGTGAACTTAGGTGAAAGGTGGACATAGTGAACCACTGGAAAATTTCTTAGGCTTTAAAGCCCCATGGTTCATTGGGCAGCTAACCTACCAGATGAGGCAAGCAGTAGATGATTCATTTGGATAACAGGAGGTCCAGATGGGGAGAGAGAGGGAGGAGGTACAAATCACAGAGGGGCTGTGCAGTGTAATCTTGACTCAGTGCCTGCCCAGCGTTCATTCTCCATCCCTTTTTCATCCAAGGTGAAGCGTCAGAGCTTAAGACTCCATTTTCATGGACTAATGACAACCCTTTTGGATATATAGACATACTACACCTATGCTGACCTAAAATAAGTTTTTAAAATATTAATAGCGGTGTCACAGAGACTTCGTCTCTGAATAAGGAATTACAGGCAAGTATGGTGGTAAAGCACAGGTTGGACATGAACACACCCTATCTTATTGCATCCCGCAAATTTTACTGAGCACCTACCCTCTTAGGGATCCTCTAGGACTCTGGTAAAGGATAAATTTTATTATGTAAAGACTATCCTTTGTGGCTTACAGAAGAGGCTTCTTGCCATGGGCCTTTGGTAAATGGCTTACTTCAAGCATAGGCTCAAATTTTGTCCACCCCTGAAACCTTTCCTTTATCTCTAATAGTGTGATAATGACCCTTTATTTGGCATTTATGCGAGTGAAAGAATGTGTGAACTGCTTCAGGTTTTCTTTTCTCCCCCACAATTTGCCTAGGGACTGAAATCATGTTGTATATTTAAATGATTCCCAACAATGCCAAGCACAGGGTTGCATAGGAGTTAAATCAGAAAAATCTTGTGAGTTAGAAGATACTCTCAGGAGGGACCTATCCCTGAACACCTCCATTTCCAGGTGAGGAAACAGACACATATAGAAATAGACATGATCAAGTTACTTATAAAACTCAGACCAGAATTCAGATCGTTGGATGTCCAATTCTGTATTCTTCCACAGCTTTCTGATAGCTTGGAAGCTGGCCAGCTCTGAGGTATCTGTACTGACACATCAGCTCAAGGGTGAGAAGAGCATGGTAGATCACAGAGGGATGAGTCACCATGAGCTTGTCTGCTCTGAAGATTCTAGAAAGTACTGGAATCTGGTAGCTCATTCCGGTAGCTGATCCATAAGTGTTGGATGCATATAAGAAGACATTTCCCTTTTGCATCTGGAAAGCAGGTATGGCAGGTGTGAGAGGCCAACTCCCTGGATATGGTGCTCCCCAGGCCATGATGGGATGATGACCTCCATATTGTGGACTTTTGAAAGTAGGAATTATCCATGTATTCCTGCACTGCTAATCCATGAGAATGGGAATTTCCTACTTGAAGTTAGCATTTAGATCTACCATCTAAGCTTACCGTATGACGACAGATGGTTGCACTTTCTTCGTCTCTCCATGCCTTTTCACTAACCAGAGCCTTACACTCGTGGCTTGACTTTCTTGCCATTTCTGTGGAGGTGCATCATTTTCTAATCCGAAAGAAAAAGCCTTCAAGAAAATGGCACCTCCTCAAAGTCTACAACTGCTCAGCTTTTGGGTATTTTCTGATTCATTCAATCACAATAGCAAACCAATACGTTAAACACAGATTGTATTCTGGTCATTCAACAAATATCTATTCCCTGCTTACCACTGGTCAGACCTGCAAAAGGCACTGAGGATAAAACCAGAATGACACAGTCCCTGTTCTCAAGGAGCTTAGTATTTGGCGGGGAAGACAGTCAGCCACACTACAGCGTGATGAATGATAGGGTAGACACTACCCAGTGCAATGGGAATGTTAAGAGGGGCAGGTAACCCAGCCTTGGGATGGGGTACAGCGTGGGGGCTGGGCTTCTTTACTCAAGAAAATAACATCAAAGCAGAAATTGGAGAGATTAGCAGGAGCTAAGGAGATAAAATTGGGGGTTGGTGGTGAAAAAAGTAGCCTAGGCAGGAAAACCACATATACAAATTCTTGGAGACCTTCCTGTATCTCCAGGAAGTGGCAAGTTGCATAATGTTACCAGAACATGTGGTTCAAGGGTGAAATAGCAAGAGTTGAAACAGAGAGGGCAAGACAAGTTTAGCTCATGCATGGTCTTGTAAACCCCATAAAGGGGACTGAATTTTATCCTAACAGCAGTGGGGAAACCAGTGGGGGCGAGGGGGGCGGTCAGCAGGGATGTGACATAATGTGATCAGGTCCCAGGTGAGAGATCACATAAAGCTAATAACCATAATAATGATGATAATTATTAGTACTAGCATAACTGTATTCAATGGAAGGGTAATTTCCTCCACTGAGGAGGTGAGTTGAGATAATAGCCAGCTTATAAAGTCTAGGTTTATAACATTAGGTGGTTCTGTGATTATCTTTACCAGTAATTGTTCTAGGAATTTTCCTAAGGACACACACTAAAAGGCAAACAGATATTTATCAGGCACAAAGATATTTATCAACCCGTTATTTACATAAGTGAAAACTCTGAAATCTTCAAAATTTACAATAAGAGGATTAAATCAATTATCTCTAAATGAAATAGTAAGCAGCTATCAATATAAAGTCACCAGAGATTTTTTTAATGACATGGAAGTATAAGTGAAAAAGGCAAGGCCTATGGCAGGAGTGCGTGTGTGAATTACATGAAATTTTTATTTTTTCCTTTATACTTTTAAATATAATTTTATACAATCTATGCTTATCAAAAATATTATTTGGAAAAAAATATTTTGATGACAATGACCGTCCATGCACTTTTCTGAGTTTCATTCATGGACTAATTTGGTGGGGCAGATATTCAGCAGACATGCACCCATATGGTTGTACACATTAACTGCTGACTCCCTTCCAACTGGTCAATGCCCTGGCATGTGCTTGGCTAAATATATATTTTTTAATGTTTATTTTTGAGAGACAGAAACAGAGCACAAGCAAGGGAGGGGCAGAGGGAGAGAGAGACACAGAATCTGAAGCAGGCTCCAGGCTCTGAGCTGTCAGCACAGAGCCTAACGCGGGGCTCGAACCCACAAACCGTGAGATCATGATCTGAGCTGAAGTTGGACGCTTAACCGACTGTCACCCAGGCGCTCCTAAATATTATTAATCTCGCCCCGGGAGAAGAATTTGTATCACAAGAAGATTCATTTCTGCATAGGCATCTTCCTCAGAACACATATGTAGTTTCAATGGAAAAATCATAGGTTTTTTGTTTTTTTTTTTAATTTTTTTTTTCAACGTTTATTTATTTTTGGGACAGAGAGAGACAGAGCATGAACGGGGGAGGGGCAGAGAGAGAGGGAGACACAGAATCGGAAACAGGCTCCAGGCTCCGAGCCATCAGCCCAGAGCCTGATGCGGGGCTCGAACCCACAGACCGCGAGATCGTGACCTGGCTGAAGTCGGACGCTTAACCGACTGCGCCACCCAGGCGCCCCGAAAAATCATAGGTTTTAATGCTGGCCCTGATTTTTACTAGCTGGATGACAGATTGTTTTAATCTTCTGAGACTCATTTATAAAATGGAAATAAGAAATACCTACCCCAGAACTTACGCAGGGTGGTTGTGAGACTAAATAAATGTGAGTAAAGCCTCTGGCCCCAATGAGACATAGTTGGCTTCATCTTTGTCCACAGAAAGTATATTTGAGTTGCCATATTGCTTGTTGGCTAGCCTTGTAGTCATGGGATCCCATGAAGAATTCACTGACATCGTGAAGTATCTGTTATGTCTGCACAGCCTTTTTTGACTACCAAAAAGCTGATTTTTTTTTTCAGGAATTGCTGGTTTTGTTGTTTTCCAACAATGGTTGAGCCATTATTGACATGAAACATTCTTTAGCTGACTTCATTCAACTGCAGAAACTTTCCACCAACACTCACTACCAGCATAGACTCATCAGGTTGTTTCTGATTGGGCATGCACAATGCTTAAAATATCCATGAAAATAGACCTTTCCTGGGATTTTCCATCAAAGTAGTTGGAAAATCTACTTCCCAGAGAAAGCTTTTCTGGTAGGGTTTTGATACCGTGGGAGGGGACATGTGTATGAAGTGTTGTGATGACTAAACCCATCCAAATTGAGAAGCCCAATGCCTACTGATGATCTAACTCAGATTTCCCAAGATCTTGTATTACCAACACAGTTGTTCAGTTAGATGGAGCTCTTGATTTGTGTGCAATGGCAGGTTGCCTATACAGCAAATAGAATTCATTTGTAGAAAAGAAAGAGAGAGCAAACATTTTTAAAATGCATTTTGTGTTGCTGTTGTTATTGTCCTCCATCAGAATGTAAATTTTAACACTACTCGATCACCTCGTGTAGGACACGGGTTTCAGTCAGTTTCCGTGGAGGATCCAGGATGGCTGCCTGTCATTGCCTGCAAGGGGTGAGGGTTTCAGGCCACAGGCCAAAGCAGAGTTAATAGACGGGGGCGCTGAGGAAGGTTGTCCTGTGTGGGCAAAGCTGATGCTGATCACAAGTGTTTATGACTTCTGAAGAAGTGAGATGTCTTCTGTTTTTCCAGTTCTGGAAACCAAGGCTGGGAGTGGAATTGCCTGAGTCACAGCTATGCACAGAAGGTTTTCGTGGTGGGTTTTAGGGCCTCGGTGATTCATTTCTCTGCATCATTTAACACTGACCAGGCAGTGCTCAGACTTGTCCAAGACCCTGTGTACACAGGGATGTCGGCCTTTTGCAACTCACAATGCCAGCCTGAAAATAGGGAGGGAGAGAGCAGGAAGATGGCGCCCGCCAGCTAGATCGCGTCAGAACGAGAGCGCTTCATACCACCCGGTTGTTAAAGGGAGCACGTCTACTTCACCTTTCTACTGGGCCAGCTACTCATTCAGACACCTACCAGGGCAGCGGATCTGACTCCCTCCGGCTGCCACAGGGCCCCTCCTGAAGTGGATCACCTAAGGAGAAGCGAGCTAAGCCTGCCCCCCCTGCCGCCGTGCACCTTGCCTTCCCACCCCAGCTAATACGCCAGATCCCCAGCATCACAAGCCTGGCAGTGTGCAAGTAGCCCAGACGGGCCACGCCACCCCACAGTGAATCCCGCCCCTAGGAGAGGGGAAGAGAAGGCACACACCAGTCTGACTGTGGCCCCAGCGGTGGGCTGGGGGCAGACATCAGGTCGGACTGCGGCCCCACCCACCAACCCCAGTTATACACCACAGCACAGGGGAAGTGCCCTGCAGGCCCTCACCACACCAGGGACTATCCAAAATGACCAAGCGGAAGAATTCCCCTCAGAAGAATCTCCAGGAAATAACAACAGCTAATGAGCTGATCAAAAAGGATTTAAATAATATAACAGAAAGTGAATTTAGAATAATAGTCATAAAATTAATCGCTGGGCTGGAAAACAGCATACAGGACAGCAGAGAATCTCTTGCTACAGAGATCAAGGGACTAAGGAACAGTCACGAGGAGCTGAAAAACGCTTTAAAGGAAATGGAAAACAAAATGCAAACCACCACGGCTCGGATGGAAGAGGCAGAGGAGAGAATAGGTGAACTAGAAGATAAAGTTATGGAAAAAGAGGAAGCTGAGAAAAAGAGAGAGAAAAAAATCCAGGAGTATGAGGGGAAAATTAGAGAACTAAGTGATACACTAAAAAGAAATAATATACGCATAATTGGTATCCCAGAGGAGGAAGAGAGAGGGAAAGGTGCTGAAGGGGTACTTGAAGAAATTATAGCTGAGAACTTCCCTGAACTGGGGAAGGAAAAAGGCATTGAAATCCAAGAGGCACAGAGAACTCCCTTCAGACGTAACTTGAATCGATCTTCGGCACGACATATCATAGTGAAACTGGCAAAATACAAGGATAAAGAGAAAATTCTGAAAGCAGCAAGGGGTAAACGTGCCCTCACATATAAAGGGAGACCTATAAGACTCGTGACTGATCTCTCTTTTGAAACTTGGCAGGCCAGAAAGAATTGGCACGAGATTTTCAGGGTGCTAGACAGCAAAAATATGCAGCCGAGAATCCTTTATCCAGCAAGTCTGTCATTTAGAATAGAAGGAGAGATAAAGGTCTTCCCAAACAAACAAAAACTGAAGGAATTTGTCACCACTAAACCAGCCCTACAAGAGATACTAATGGGGACCCTGTGAGACAAAGTACCAGAGACATCACTACAAGCATAAAACATACAGACATCACAATGACTCTAAACCCGTATCTTTCTATAATAACACTGAATGTAAATGGATTAAATGCGCCAACCAAAAGACATAGGGTATCAGAATGGATAAAAAAACAAGACCTATCTATTTGCTGTCTACAAGAGACTCATTTTAGACCTGAGGACACCTTTAGATTCAGAGTGAGGGGATGGAGAACTATTTATCATGCTACTGGAAGCCAGAAGAAAGCTGGAGTAGCCATACTTATATCAGACAAACTAGACTTTAAATTAAAGGCTGTAACAAGAGATGAAGAAGGACATTATATAATAGTTACAGGGTCTATCCATCAGGAAGAGCTAACACTTATAAATGTCTATGCGCCGAATACCGGAGCCCCCAAATATATAAAACAATTACTCATAAACAGAAGCAACCTTATTGATAAGAATGTGGTAATTGCTGGGGACTTTAACACCCCACTTACAGAAATGGATAGATCATCTAGACACACGGTCAATAAAGAAACAAGGGCCCTGAATGAGACACTGGATCAGATGGACTTGACAGATCTATTTAGAACTCTGCATCCCAAAGCAACAGAATATACTTTCTTCTCGAGTGCACATGGAACATTCTCCAAGATAGATCATATACTGGGTCACAAAACAGCCCTTCATAAGTTTACAAGAATTGAAATTATACCATGCCTACTTTCAGACCACAATGCTATGAAGCTTGAAATCAACCACAGGAAAAAGTCTGGAAAACCTCCAAAAGCATGGAGGTTAAAGAACACCCTACTAACGAATGAGTGGGTCAACCAGGCAATTAGAGAAGAAATCAAAAAATATATGGAAACAAACGAAAATGAAAATACAACAATCCAAACGCTTTGGGACGCAGCGAAGGCAGTCCTGAGAGGAAAATACATTGCAATCCAGGCCTATCTCAAGAAACAAGAAAAATCCCAAATACAAAATCTAACAGCACACCTAAAGGAACTAGAAGCAGAACAGCAAAGGCAGCCTAAACCCAGCAGAAGAAGAGAAATAATAAAGATCAGAGCAGAAATAAACAATATAGAATCTAAAAAAACGGTAGAGCAGATCAACGAAACCAAGAGTTGGTTTTTTGAAAAAATAAACAAAATTGACAAACCTCTAGCCAGACTTCTCAAAAAGAAAAGGGAGATGACCCAAATAGATAAAATCATGAATGAAAATAGAATTATTACAACCAATCCCTCAGAGATACAAACAATTATCAGGGAATACTATGAAAAATTATATGCCAACAAATTGGACAACCTGGAAGAAATGGACAAATTCCTAAACACCCACACTCTTCCAAAACTCAATCAGGAGGAAATAGAAAGCTTGAACAGACCCATAACCAGCAAAGAAATTGAATCGGTTATCAAAAATCTCCCAACAAATAAGAGTCCAGGACCAGATGGCTTCCCAGGGGAGTTCTACCAGACGTTTAAAGCAGAGATAATACCTATCCTTCTCAAGCTATTCCAAGAAATAGAAAGGGAAGGAAAACTTCCAGACTCATTCTATGAAGCCAGTATTACTTTGATTCCTAAACCAGACAGAGACCCAGTAAAAAAAGAGAACTACAGGCCAATATCCCTGATGAATATGGATGCAAAAATTCTCAATAAGATACTAGCAAATCGAATTCAACAGCATATAAAAAGAATTATTCACCATGATCAAGTAGGATTCATTCCTGGGATGCAGGGCTGGTTCAACATTCGCAAATCAATCAACGTGATACATCACATTAACAAAAAAAAAAGAGAAGAACCATATGATCCTGTCAATCGATGCAGAAAAGGCCTTTGACAAAATCCAGCACCCTTTCTTAATAAAAACCCTTGAGAAAGTCGGGATAGAAGGAACATACTTAAAGATCATAAAAGCCATTTATGAAAAGCCCACAGCTAACATCATCCTCAACGGGGAAAAACTGAGAGCTTTTTCCCTGAGATCAGGAACACGACAGGGATGCCCACTCTCACCGTTGTTGTTTAACATAGTGCTGGAAGTTCTAGCATCAGCAATCAGACAACAAAAGGAAATCAAAGGCATCAAAATTGGCAAAGATGAAGTCAAGCTTTCGCTTTTTGCAGATGACATGATATTATACATGGAAAATCCGATAGACTCCACCAAAAGTCTGCTAGAACTGATACATGAATTCAGCAAAGTTGCAGGATACAAAATCAATGTACAGAAATCAGTTGCATTCTTATACACTAACAATGAAGCAACAGAAAGACAAATAAAGAAACTGATCCCATTCACAATTGCACCAAGAAGCATAAAATACCTAGGAATAAATCTAACCAAAGATGTAAAGGATCTGTATGCTGAAAACTATAGAAAGCTTATGAAGGTAATTGAAGAAGATTTAAAGAAATGGAAAGACATTCCCTGCTCATGGATTGGAAGAATAAATATAGTCAAAATGTCAATACTACCCAAAGCTATCTACACATTCAATGCAATCCCAATCAAAATTGCACCAGCATTCTTCTCGAAACTAGAACAAGCAATCCTAAAATTCATATGGAACCACAAAAGGCCCCAAATAGCCAAAGGAATTTTGAAGAAGAAGACCAAAGCAGGCAGAAGGCATCACAATCCCAGACTTTAGCCTCTACTACAAAGCTGTCATCATCAAGACAGCATGGTATTGGCACAAAAACAGACACACAGACCAATGGAATAGAATAGAAACCCCAGAACTAGACCCACAAACGTATGGCCAACTCATCTTTGACAAAGCAGGAAAGAACATCCAATGGAAAAAAGACAGCCTCTTTAACAAATGGTGCTGGGAGAACTGGACAGCAACATGCAGAAGGTTGAAACTAGACCACTTTCTCACACCATTTACAAAAATAAACTCAAAATGGATAAAGGAACTAAATGTGAGACAGGAAACCATCAGAACCTTAGAGGAGAAAGCAGGAAAAGACCTCTCTGACCTCAGCCGTAGCAATCTCTTACTCGACACATCCCCAAAGGCAAGGGAATTAAAAGCAAAAGTGAATTACTGGGACCTTATGAAGATAAAAAGCTTCTGCACAGCAAAGGAAACAACCAACAAAACTAAAAGGCAACCAACGGAATGGGAAAAGATATTTGCAAATGACATATCAGACAAGGGGCTAGTATCCAAAATCTATAAAGAACTCACCAAACTCCACACCCGAAAAACAAATAACCCAGTGAAGAAATGGGCAGAAAACATGAATAGACACTTCTCTAAAGAAGACATCCAGATGGCCAACAGGCACATGAAAAGATGTTCAGCGTCGCTCCTTATCAGGGAAATACAAATCAAAACCACACTCAGGTATCACCTCACGCCAGTCAGAGTGGCCAAAATGAACAAATCAGGAGACTATAGATGCTGGAGAGGATGTGGAGAAACGGGAACCCTCTTGCACTGTTGGTGGGAATGCAAATTGGTGCAGCCGCTCTGGAAAGCAGTGTGGAGGTTCCTCAGAAGATTAAAAATAGACCTACCCTATGACCCAGCAATAGCACTGCTAGGAATTTACCCAAGGGATACAGGAGTACTGATGCATAGGGGCACTTGTACCCCAATGTTCATAGCAGCACTCTCAACAATAGCCAAATTATGGAAAGAGCCTAAATGTCCATCAACTGATGAATGGATAAAGAAATTGTGGTTTATATACACAATGGAATACTACGTGGCAATGAGAAAAAATGAAATATGGCCTTTTGTAGCAACGTGGATGGAACTGGAGAGTGTGATGCTAAGTGAAATAAGCCATACAGAGAAAGACAGATACCATATGGTTTCACTCTTATGTGGATCCTGAGAAACTTAACAGGAACCCATGGGGGAGGGGAAGGGAAAAAAAAAAAAAAAAAAAAAAGGACGTTAGAGTGGGAGAGAGCCAAAGCATAAGAGACTGTTAAAAACTGAGAACAAACTGAGGGTTGATGGGGGGTGGGAGGGAGGGGAGGGTGGGTGATGGGTATTGAGGAGGGCACCTTTTGGGATGAGCACTGGGTGTTGTATGGAAACCAATTTGTCAATAAACTTCATATATAAAAAAAAATAAAATAAAATAAAATAAAATTAACCTCAAAAAAAAAAAAAGAAAATAGGGAGGGAATGGTCTATGAGCACTGGACATGGCCATCTATATGGACATACAGCACTGCTAAACAATGGGCAGATGCCTGGTGCCCTCTCCCCTCCAAGCCAAATCCTACCTGGGATATTGGATTCATAAACTGTAGCAGATTGTAACCTGGGAACTGGGAATGGGCTTATAGTGTGGAAGGGGGAGGCATTTGAGGTGGGTGTCATAGGGTGGGAGAGCTGGCTAACAGCCTGACGCTGAGGAAGAGGGAAGAAGGCAGATAATGGAAACTCAGGGTAGAACCGTAATGGTGCACTTGCTGAGATTCAGTTCTGCCGGCATCTCTCAAGAAGGCAGAGAATTTTATAATATATTTCACAAAAGTGTCAACATTCTCATCAATAATGAGAAAAATTTATTTTTCTATTTTTAGATGCCTGGCAATTATCAGATCCTAGGAGAGTTACAAGGCAAGATGCCTGCCTGGGGAAGCTGGGCTTTTGTGGGTAGAAGAAGGAATTAAAAATGCAAGGTGGCTTCTGCTAAGTGCCAAATAAATGATTTAAGCAGTAATTGCCTTGCAATTGAAAGAAAGGAAAATAATCAGGGCTCCCTGAACCACCCCCTCCTACCACCTTATGACCAACTTCCTAGGGAGGAAAGAGGTTATTTGTTGAAAGAATGATAGAACTGTCAAAAATCCAAGTCATCAACTACATAAATTTTGGAGCATAAGTCACAATTCTATTTGTTCTACAAGAGTGTAAAATTTACAACTTGTCATTAAGATAGAAACTAAGAACCCACTATTGCTTCCTCTAAGAGCGTCACGCACACCCCTTGCATGATCCCCTCGTTTTCATCATGCTTATCTGTGCAGGTGTCTTTGTTACCAGCATTTGTCATTTGAGGTGATAGAGGGGCCATTGGTCATCAGGTGAACTCAAGGGTGGATTTCTTTCTTGCACCTTCTGATAGGATCACTGGCATAGACTTGTACCTAATGAGGCAATTAAACAGAGAAATGGTCACGAGGAAAAGTAGATGACGTGAACCCAATAGGAGTTTACAATGTTGGCAAATTGCCTTGTCAGAAACGTCAAGGACTGGCATCATGGGACGCGAAGGACTTAGGCAGGGAGAGAGGCCAGGAAAGGTTCTTCCAGGGAGGCCAAGACTGTGATGAAAGATGTGGGCCCGGGTCTGGGTGGGCGTCAGGGGACAGCAGGGAAAGGGCGTGTCTGACACAGATGTTTCTCTGCAGACTTGTAAGCATGTGATGTAGGGTGGTGAGTGGCATGGGGAATATGAATTAGCTGCTAGTTTTGAGAAGACATGTTGTCGTGGTTTGAGTTCTCCAAAGCACACTTTGAGGAATTGGGTACAAGTAGTTTATTCAGGAAGTGATCTCAGGAAGCACGGTGAGCAAGTGGGAAAATGGGATAGGTGGAGGGAAAGCCAATGCAGGTGTGTTGGACCCACTTGGACCCACGGGGTCCGCAGAGGGGCTTGAGGGACACCAAAGCATTCTTTTTTCTCGGAATCAATCATTTATCACTAAATGAACAATTTCAGTTTTTAAACATCCGATCACTTTTTCTTCACGCTTAACTGGAAATGAGTAAATGGAATTTTATTCAAACTTCACAAATACCCTTACATTTAGCCTGAGATGAAGTGTGAGAAAGTCCAACCTTACCACAAAGGTGAGCATCTGAAAATAAAGCCAGGAACCAACAGGCATTTATCAGACAGAATTAAAGCACTCCAGCGAAGTGACAATGAACAGTGATGCAGCCCTGAGGAAGACTTTGGGCATTAGGAAGCTGAAGTTTTGATTCATCCAATTCCATCTTATGGACTTGAAGTTTTCTCCTCAGCCTTAATTCCGGGGCACTTCGGGCTTCCGCACGAATAAGCTTTGTGTGCTCCTAGTGTCCCCAGAGAAAACCTTCAGGAGAGGCAGGTGTCTGACCAGTTTAGCCATCACCTTGTATGGGAACCTCTGCTGAGCTGTAGGTGACTTCAGGTGTTCAGAGGAGAGATGCGTGGGTGCCATCAGCTTCTGCCATTCATTCTTCCTGCCTTCAAGGAAAACTCTCAGAAAGGGACCTTGGTCCCTGGATCCCCAGCTTTCTCCTTCTCCCTCTCCCTGTGCTTCATGTGGTTTCCTTTCCCAGTCCACCTCCCCAGAGTCCCTACTCTTTGTATCCTTTCCAGGTAACTGAGTGGGGGCAGGAGTTCACAGGTAGCATTTGCCTTTCAGCAGGTGTCCAAGGAAGGAATTTTTAATTATGAAATTTCATCAGATTGAGAAATACGTTTTGGGAGAGACAGAGATCTACCCAGAGCCTTGACATAAGTTACCTTCTAGGCTTCTGCCAGATGTTAGCTAACTCATAGCCCTTGGGAAACTGTGATGTTTGGTTCATGAATGCATATCCTCATCTTATTTTCTGCAAGACTGAGAACCAGGGGACAGTCTTTTGTTGACATTTGGAAGTGCCACAACTGTAAAGTGACAGTGATATTAGCTGGGCGCCAATCTGTGAGTTGAGAGTAAGAAAAGGATTAAATAAGGTTTTAAAACATTAATCAGAAGAATTCTTTCCAACAGGCGATCTTTCCTGCTCTTGCAAGAGCAGCTGAAGAGCCGAAATGATCACAGAAACTATCAGCCAAGGATGTACCAAGTCATCCTGCACCTGAAATTATGAAATTCTCTATTCTTGACACATGTAGTCATCTCCACAGTGACTGCCTGTCATGTCACAGAGCAGACAAGAATATGAACACAAAGAGAAATAGCACCAGCGAATGACAGAACCATGGTTCCGCGTCCATGTGAATAGTCTAGGTCAGAAAAATAAAAGAACAAAATCTCTTAACATGAAGGTAAAATTATCTAGGAATTGATTTTTTCCCTGAGACAGCCTTTCTCTTCACACAGACTGTTGTTTTTTTTTAAGTTGATATTTTTGGGGAGGGTTATGAGGAGATGACAAGCCCATTAGGAACTACAATAATAAGAATCATAAATCTGGAGGGAGTTCAAGGGTTCACTTTGCTCAGCTTCTGGTTGCCAAGCAGAAATGACCACATTCTGAAGGCCTGCAGGAAAGATGATTCTACGTCTTTCTCAATGTCCCAGCTTGCATGTTTTAACCTCTCCACTAGATAGACCCTTCTTACATCAATTGTGTGTCTCGTATTGAATTTTAAGTCTCTATTTTATGTTCTGTTCTCACTGGCACACTGAAAACAGCTGGTTGCTGTGAATGCCACACTCTGCCTTGATGATAATGTATCTGCCCCTGACCCTCTGGGTTCCCTAGACCAATAGTGTTGACCCTTCGTGTGGAATTACCAAGGAGAAGGGAATGGGGAGGAATTGGCTGAGGCGGGTGTGGAGACAGCAATTTGTCTCCCCAGATTTGCAACAGTTGCTTAAAGGAAAATTACTTTGCCTGAATTTCTGCCAGTAGCAAGTTGGGTGAGGTGGCCCAGCTTTGGCCATCCAGACCCAGTGCCTGACCAGATAGAACTAAAAGTAGGGAGGAAGTGGATGGGACTGAGCTGCTCCTCTGGTCAGGACACCCTACTCTGGACTTAGCAGTCACAGAGAAAAACGCTCTTTCACAATTCAGTCCACTGCACATTGGTTTTCTTGTTGGAGCAGCCTCCACTGCACCCTAACACAGGGTACAGCCACTGGTACGGAGACAAGCCAAATGGGCAAGATTCACATTCAAAACTCTCCATGGCAGACTCAGATTTTAAAGAAAACTTCCAGACTGGGAGTCAAGTAGAGCCCCATGCGAAGCTCAGATGCCGGAAATTCCAACAGTCCACCAGCAGACAGCTCACTCTGGATCGAGGCCAGGGCAAGCTGGGCTCTGGTTACATACTTCCAGGTCCTCAGGCCGAGGACCACCCCATTCTCCTTCACTTAGGAAGTTATCAGGTTGGGGAGGAAGAGAGGAGTTCTTCCAGAGCTCACCTGAACTCCACGCTCAGGCATTAAAAACTGTGGATCATCCACAAACCTGTGTGTGTCGAGACGCCGTCATGGTTGAACCCATTTCCTCAGCAGGTTCCACTGGTGCCGGGACTTGAGCAAACCTCTGAGAGAAAAAGAAGGTGTTAAGGGGCAGGGGGAGTGGGACGTGTAGGCCATGAAGCATGGCTCTCCAATGATTCTTCATTTTTGTCTCATAGTAATATTTGCACCACATACAGACCCCATCATGCCTTATCTCATTTGATTGTCCTGGCTAGTTTTGTCTCTTAGAGAGAGAGAAGTAAGCAGGAGCCCAAGTCACTGAGGGCACCACTGTTCTTGGGGGCTCTCTACCCATAATTCTGCTTGCTTTCATTATTATTTTTTTAAGATAGTCTTTTTTTTTTTAATGTTTATATCTGAGAGACAGTGGGTGGGGAGAGGAGGGGCAGAGAGAGACAGAGACAGAACCTGAACTGGGCTCCAGGCTCTGAGGTGTCAGCACAGAGCCTGAAGCGGGGCTCAAACTTGTGAACCAGGAGATCATGACCTGAGCCAAAGTCAGATGCTTCACGACTGAGCCTCCCAGGTACCCCAAAGATCGTCTTTTTTTTTTAAGTTTATTTATTTGTTTTGAGAGACAATGAGCAAGTAGGGGAAGGAAAGAGAAGAGGGAGAGAGAGAGAGAATCCCAAGAATGCTCGGCACTGTCAGCACAGAGCCCAATTTGGGGCTCAAACCCATGAACTGTGAGATCATGACCTGAGCCAAAACCAAGAGTCAGTTGCTTAACTAACTGAACCACCCAGGCACCTCTGTTTGCTTTCATTATTTATCTTCATTCACCCTTTGTTAAATTGCTTCAAACATGCTTGTTTCACCCTTTTGGACATTATTGCTGGGAGTAGAAAATGGTAGAATTCCTGTGAAGACCAAGTTTGCAATATCTATCAAAATGATAAGTATATTTACTTTGGGGCTAGCAAAACCACTTCTGAGAATTTATTCTCCTGATTATCTCCACACACGAAATGTGTAAGTATGAAATTATTTATTGCAGTATTGTTGATAATAAGAAGAGACTGGAAACAACTTAAGTGTTTTCAATAGGGTATTGGTTAATTAAACCATGGTACATGCGCACAGTGGAATCCCATGCAGCTGTTACAAAAAGATAGAAAGAAAGACGGAAAGACAGACAGACAGACAGAAAGAACATTTAGAAACTCTGTATCTTTTGATATGGAAGAGCCTTGGGATGCATTGTTAGGTGATAGAAGCAAGATTTAGAGCACTTTATAAAGCATGCTACCTTTTGTGTATGGAAAGGAACACACCCAGTTTATAAGAAAATAATAAAAATAATAAAAATAAATACAAGAGAGGGCTCAAAGCTCAGGAAGTGGGTGAGCGAGGACAGGGAGAGAGTGAGCCTGTTCAATGTATGGCATTTTATTCATTTTGATATTTAACTCCATATACTGCCTACCCAAAAATAATAAATTAAATGAAAATAAAAACTAGTTCTCTTCCTGGGATTCTTTTGTTTAATAAAGTCTGGAAAATATAGCTCAGAGATGGAAGCTGACTCAGTTTACCAGGTAACCAATGACAGAACTGAAGTTCCAGAAACAAAGGGACTGGGGAAAACTCATAGCTGCTAATATGACAATAGTGGTCTGCTATTATTAGGAACTTGGAAATGACTTACCAAAAAAAAAAAAAAATGCTTCAGTCAAATCCATTCATTATGGGAAGAGGATGGAGAGAGAGCATTTAAGGTTTATTATCATAGAATTATTATTATGGTTATCAGGAGTTTTCTATATTTTATCTCACTTGGTCCTCTCAACAATACTATAGGGTACTCTCAGAATTTCCATTTGTTAGAGGAGAACACTGATCTCAGAGAGGCTCAATAATTTGCCCCAGACCACAAAGCAAGTGGGAGAACGTCTGGGATTCACAGAAAGCCTATTTTAATTATGAAAGAAAAACCATTATCAGATGCAAATCCAATTAATCTACTCAGTTATTTGTTCAAAAATGTTTAGTGAACGTCTATTAAGTGGTAGGCACCACTTTAGATCCTTGTGACTTATTCATCAGATTAGCTTTCCTTAAATACAGAATAGATGTCTCTTGGAGTTTGTCTCAGGAGTTTTTGATCTATTTCCTGTTCTGCAGATGTTAGCTGCTTGCACTGGGAAAAGGGATCACGCTCAGCCTCTTTTCTCACCCACTTTTCACTTTATTGATGGTTGGCTAAGCCCCCAAGAACCAGGAAAGAAAGTAGAGCCCAGGTTACTGACTTTCGATGCAGATACTCTAACCTCTGCCCATATGCACTCAATGTCCGATTCTCCGATCAATCAATCCTTGGGGAGGAGGAGCTAGTAAGAGGAGCAAAAAGAGATCAGAGGTGGGAATGTGGTGAGGGTGTGGGCAGAGAAATGCCCCCTTCTTCTCCCATCTTGCCCATTCACACACTCCTATCTGAGCAACATTTCCCTGGGACTCTAGAGGGAGCGTCAAAAGTGAAATCTCCCAAATCTCAGACAAAACCGTTATTATTCTCTATTTTTACTAACAACGTAAAAGAAAGGTTGCCAGGGAAATGCAAAGATTTGGGTTAAATGTGATGCTGATAAGTATCAATGGCATTTTTGAGGGCTGTATCTTGAGAATTTGGTTAGAGAAGCTCTCCTGCTAGCATTAAGCCCATTGGACTGGAAGCAGACTTTTCCTGAACAGCTTCTTTGTTCTAAATACCGAGCAATTTGGGGGAAATCTACCACATTATATTATGTCCACTCACAAAGCAACTGACAATATCTCACACTGTGTTAATAGGAGAATCTGGAGCAGTCACTGCCCAGACTAGGACATTTCTCATGTCATACAGTTTTGTTTTGTTTTGTTTTTTTTTAGAGAGACAGAGAGAGAGAGAGACAGCATGAGCAGGGGAGGGGCAGAGAGAAAGAGAGAATCCCAGGCAAGTTCTGCACTGTCAGTGCAGAGCCTGACACAGGGCTCTATCTCACAAACTGTGAGATCATGACCTGAGCCAAAATTAAGAATTAGATGCTTAACCAACTGAGCCACCCAGGCACCCCATACAGCATTTTGAAGTCCGGGATGTCTGATGCCCTTAGGTATTTATTCCCAATACCTCCCCTGCTCATACTTGATCTAGTTCCATCTTAACTTTATTGTTTCCCTGATTTTATTTTCCTTTCAAGGTACTGAGCTCAAGGAACTTCAGGAGCCACAGGGAAGACAATGGTCAAGATGGACAATTGTTCAAGCTAGGAGACTTAATAACTAAAAGGCAGTTCCACCAAGAACCACCTTATTGGAGTGGTTCTGATCTCCAATTCATGTTTATTTAATGACCCTTTAAGGTCCTGCACTTCTCATCAGACTCGCCAGCAGGACGGGGTAGTTTCCCTCAGAACTTAAAACACGTTAGTACGTGTGACAGAGACTCTGGTGCTCACTCATACCTAGAGGCACGTGGGTGGGCTACACTTCCCTGTACCCTTGCAGGTAGGCTGATCATGTGATAAGTGATGGCTGATGGGCTGCAAGTGGGGTGTTGTCCAGGGCTGAATGTCTACTTGCTGTGATGAGAACTCCAGCCCTCTCTTCTCCTGCACATGGTGGTCATGGAATCCTCTGGGAGAGGGTCCCAAGAGCAAGGTACCACTGAGACACTACAGGGACAATAGCTGCTTAGAATGTTTTCCAGATCCAGAGTGAACCATTTCTTGTTAAGCCCCTGAGATATTTGTATTGTTACGACAGCATCATCTAGCTTACCCTAACTGGTACACCGTGTGCTTTTAGCTAGCTATAGCTTTTGTCAGCTCTCTGAACAAACTGGAATCACACGGCATTCTAGAAGTTAAATGCCTAGCCACCATCCCAGAGCATGCTTAAGGAATAACCAAAATATCTATTGCCGTCACGAATAACTGTTCACCCAAGGCAAGGGAGAAGACCCTAATCCCTATAGGAGTTAGTGGCACCTCTATCGATGGAAATGGTAAGAAAATACCAATTTTGGCAGCTCTGAAGAACAAAGAATGTCAGTTTGTTGTGCCACAATTAAAATGTTTTTTTTTTTTTGTTTAGCAACAGACTCATGAAATAAGACTTAAGAACAAGTCTTCACTTAGATCGTGTTTAACTCTTGAATTTTTGTCCCTCCCTCCTTTTTTCCCTTACCTTTTCACCGTATAGTGCACTACAGAGGTTTTCTATTGAGAAGATACCACTGTGAATCAGTTAGGATGTTTCTGGCTACAAACAGCAAAAGCCCCCAACCCAAACTAGTTGAAATGATAAGGATGTGAATTATCTCACATTATCAGAAGTCTGGAGGGTCCGTGGGGCTCCGGGTTAGCTCCTTCAGCAGCTCGGTTATGTTATCAAGGATTCACATTATTTTCCAAAGCTGACAGCGAGGCAGTGTGTCAGTTCCAGACATCACATCCACATGGGACGATGTTCAAAGGGAGAAGAGAGATCAACTTATCCCGGGTTTCTCACTCAAGAGAGGAAATATTTCCCACAAGCCTCTTCTCATCTGCCAGAAGTGGTCACGTGCCCAATCCTGAAGCCATCGCTGGTGAGGAGGACAAAATCGTCAGCACTGACTTAGAACCAATTACAGCAGGTGTAAGAGGATGAGTGTTTGGGTGGAACGGGTGTTTGAGAGTCTATCACAGATATGATCTCTATTTCCACTTTGCAGCCAAAGAAATAGACATTCTGGGGGCATTTCCTTCCTTTTGGTCCTCCTGAGGTGACTCCTGTTGTCTGGATTCTTCTATCACGACCACATGTTACCGTGTGACAGACGCTCCAGACGCTCACACTTTTGGTCGTAGATTTTGCAATAACTTCTCATGTGCCTCCTCCGGCTCATCTTGTTTTTCTGCAGTCCACTCTGCACGCCCCTGCTTGATGAAGGTTCTTAAAATCCTCCTCTCGTGCCGACCCATCTTCCTGCAGTTATGTTTAATCTCCCTCTCTCGTCATTGGTCTTTGCTTCTGACGTCTCTGGGTATTTTTGGTATAGCAATCCCATCCACCACTGCTAGGCAGACTCCCCTCTTCAAATCACTCCCCTGGCAGGGCACCTGGGTGGCTCAGTCGGTTGAGCATCCTACTTCGGCTCAGGTCATGATCTCACGGTCCGTGAGTTCGAGCCCCTCGTCAGGCTCTGTGCCGACAGCTCGGAGCCTGGAGCCTGCTTCGGATTCTGTGTCTCCCCCTCTCTCTGCCCCTCCCCCGCTCATGCTCTGTCTCTGTCTCAAAAATAAATAGAAACATTAAAAAAAATTAAGTCACTTCCCTTGCTGCTCAACACATCTGGCTCGACACATCAACTCCTGCTTCCATAGTTTCGTGTCTTTTCTCTCATCTTGAATATCTCATTCCACCTTCTCTGCCTGTCCAAAGCCCTTGACCATTTGTGTCGAACTCACCTTGTTCGCAAAGGCTTTCTTGGCTACCTCCAGCCCGTGCTGGTCTCTCCTCACTGAATTCTTACTTCACGTGTAACCGACGCCCTAAGTGTGATCCTTAGTATGTGCTAAGCTGCTCTCCCCAAATAAATGAGGTTAGTCTTGAGAGCGGAGACCACTGTTAGGCTTCGTTTCTGTACACATTTGGCACGCTTCACTGATCTTTCAGTCAATCAGCAATCAATGACGGAGACCCGCTCCTCATGGTTACACTGTGACCTTAACCCAGAGGGAGTCCAGGAAAAATCTGTACTGATTGAGCGCATTTTGACTCATCACACGGAGAGGTCCCCTCTGAGTAAGATCAGCTTCGGAACAGGACTGGGAGTTGAATCTCATGTCTGGAAGCTTCGAGCTCACTTCGGATAACTTAAATCTGGGTACCCGTTTAGAAGGTCATGCTTCTGGAATTGCATTCCAGAGTCACTGCAGAGGGTTGAGAAGCACTTGGTGTAGCCCTTTAAACAAGAGCTCCACTCAGACATAGGTACTTTTGTAGATACTATCCTTTTTGTATGAAAAAAGATGTGTGCCTCAGTTCTTTTTTGGTTTAATAAATGGGGAGATATTCACAGAGACATTGCGTCCTTCCCCTTGTGATCAGTGATATGCATTCGCCGGCCAGTCAGTCTGAACAACGCATACGGACAAGCACCACTGAACAGAGGGAAGAAAAGCGTCCCTTGGAGGAATTAGATTGTTCCTCTACCCTGTGCTTTGTGCACCAGACCTGTAAAGCCCTCCGGACCCTGGGCTGCTTATGTTGTATGTGACTGGGTGAGATGGGAATTAACACATAATTCTGTGTCCCAGCTTTATTGCTGAGGTCCATAATGAGTCGGTATAATTAAGCACCATTTGCCTGGTTAGTTAGTTCAGGTGTCTAAATCTGTCACAATAAAGTATGTGATGTTAAACATGTTTGGATTAGAACCTTCTGGAGCCAATGCCAATGCAGACAGCTATATTAATCACATGGGAGGTTATCTTATTTGAGATTTTCTATGCACCTCTGAGTTACAGTGTTTCATCCATCAAGGGCTTGCTGAAGACATCTGTAAACTTTGATTTATTGCACTGTTCCTGGTACAGAATTAAATAGCATTATACTCAAATATATTGGCTTAATTGACAGGTAGAGATTTAATCCTGTTAATTATCTAGCTTGCCTGAAAGCTTTCATTAACCCCTTGCTGAATCGGCAGGATTCAGAAGAGGTATATCGGTACCTGTTTCAGGCTCAGGTAAATCCATCATTGTCTTTCCTCTTCACAAAGTTTATTCCTGCCAGCCCCAGTTTGTGAGTAAACACGCATCCCCACCAGACAAGTATGTCATCTGGGGTCATCTCCTCTGGCTCTCGACAGCCCATTCCTTTAGGTAAATGACATCAGGAGGTTTGTAGTCAGGGTCTCTCCTGCCTTTGGGTTTTGTAGGTGAGCATTTAATGAGATAACATACATGGAAGTTATTCATTCATTTATCCAACATGCTTTAATTGAGCACTTACTATGTTGAGGAACTCTGCTAGGATGGAAAAAGCAAAAAAAAGAAAATTTACATATATATATATATATATATATATATATATATATATATATGACAGTTCAAATCCTCAAGAACTTACATCATTTATAAATCAAGGTGATCTACAAATGTATAAGACACCTATTAACAATTCTTTATATCTGTGCCATTATAATAATGCATGCTAATAGGTTCTCTATGCCAGAAAACATCTGTGCAGTTAAACTTTATCCTCCTAGAACTAGGACTTCAACAAAGGACACTAGGGTGGAAAATTTTAATCAGGGTGGCAAAGGAGTCTGGGAGACATCTGAAGGGGATGGAGATTTGGAGCTCTTCGGCTCCTCCTCACAAAGCATCTGTCGCTTCCTGCAAACATGGCAGGATCCCACCCATAGAGCCACCTCTTAGACTTCTCTACCCCTCAGGTCGACTAATGTCCTCCCTGCTGGGCTGGATATGGAGGACACAGAGAGAGGACAGACCTCTCGGCCTTCCTGCAACTCACAGTTTGGCGGAGACACAGACAGCAGTTAAGAAGGCAATGAGCAAAGGCCCCACAGGGGGGCTATCAAAGCCCTAAGAACACTGACAAGTTCAAAGGAGTGGAAATTATCATGAGGACTGCAAACACAAGGCAGAAACCCTCGGGTCACATTCTGGCTTATTAATCTTGGTTTCTTAATCCGTAAAATGTGATGATTAAGGGGCACCTGGGTGGCTCAGTCGGTTCAGTGTCTGACCCTTGGTTTCGGCTCAGGTCATGATCCCAGGGTTTGTGAGTACAAGCCCCGTGTCGGGCTCCTCGCTGACAGTGGAGAGCCTGCTTGGGATTCTCTCTCGCTGCCCCTCCCTGCTTCTCACTCTCTCTCAAAAAATAAAATTAAAAAATGTGAATATTAATAATAGGTAACTTCTATGGGTTTTGTGAGGAGTAAATGAGTTTTTACAGAGTTTATTATAGTGTCTGGAACATCATAAGTACTTAGTACAGGTTAGCTACTGGTATTATTACCATTGTTATTTTGGGGTCACATCTTCTATTATCCCAAATAATAAAAGTTTAAAGAACTCAATCTAGTTGGTTGAGTGTCTGACTTCAGCTCAGGTCATGATCTCCCAGTCCATGGGTTTGAGCCTCGCATCAGGCTCTGTGCTGCAGCTTGGAGGCTGGAGCCTCCTTCAGATTATGTGTCTCCCTCTCTCTCTCTCTGCCCCTCTGTCTCTGTCTCTCAAAAATGAATAAACATTAAAAAATAAAATAAAATAAAATAGAAGGAATTAAATGGCAACAGTAAAAGCAGAAATCATTTTTTAAAAAGCCAAAAATCATAATGTGGGAAAACAGCAAAATATACTCAGCACTTACAAATTTAAGTTTTGAAAAGATGGGGACACACGCGGGCTTCTGGATAACAAGACTGAATACTGTAACAATGTTCATTTTCCCCAATTTAGTGTATCCATTTATTAAAAACCCAATCAACATGCTGATGGGATGTTTTTTAGAAATCAGCAGTATCTGGAGAACAAGTGAGGACAGCTAAGAACATTTGAAAACATTCTAAGAATATTAAATTCATCTGACCAATCTAGATTCGAAGAAAAGTTATTTTGACAGCAGGCAGACATCAGTGTAAAAAGAACCTGATACCTTACTGAAATACTAATTGCCAACAATCTGGAATTCATATCTACTCACTCCCAGCTCTGGATCCTTTTGCCTCTTTGATGCACAGAGCTCTAAATCAATTAGACAGGTTGAGAATAAATTGCTCATGTCCCTCAATACAAGCCAAGGAAAATAGTGAAACCCTAAGGCAAAAATATCTTTGGATCTTATTCAGATGGGATCATGTGTATTTAGTGAATTTTGTTATTCGTTTCAAAAATATCTATTTTAATCACAAAAAGAATTTGGTGCGCATGAGCCATTATGGATCTTTTTGATTATTTTCAGTCCATGTTTTTCTCATTTTCAGGCTGGGAAGTTTGGGAAGGTCCTGTTTAAGTGTTAACTTTGTTGGCCAAGGGTAAACGCTACCACTTATAAGTAATTTGTAAAGTGACCGCTGGAATGATTCGAATTAACAGTTTTATCCCTAGGGTCTAGAAATACAGGAAGTTGCTTCATCCGACATATGAATGAAAGGAGAGGAGATTTGATGGTGGGAGCATGGCCTGGGGAAATTGTTAGCTGGGATGAGGCTCAGGATACTTGGAGCTGGCAAGATAATGGTGGGACAGAATGCACAAGGATCCCCCTGTCCTCCCAAACATACAGGTATTAAATGAAAGATGGGAAGTCTAGAAATAGAGGGGTAGCAGTATAGCAATCAGATGTTAGTGTCAGTACTGATTTCAAATACTAAGCACCATCACCAGGCTGTGGGTTAAGAAAACATGTTCTAGGGGTGCCTGGGTGGCTCAGTCGGTTGAGCGACCACCTTCGGCTCAGGTCATGATCTCACGGTTTGTGAGTTTGAGCCCCGCATTGGGCTCTGTGCTGACAGCTCAGAGCCTGAAGCCTGCTTCGGATTCTGTGTCTCCCTCTCTCTCTCTCTGCCCCTCCCCCACTCATGCTCTGTCTCTCTGGGTCTCAGAAATAAATGAACATTAAAAAAAAAAAGAAAGAAAGAAAACATGTTCTAGAATCAAAAAGACACTGACTTAGGTCCTGGCTCGACCACTCATGAGCTGTCTAATGTTAAATGGGTTTCCTAAACACTCTGACTCCCAAGTTCCTCATTTCTAGTTCAAGGATTACACAGATCTCAACAAATGGTAGCCAATAAGAGACTGGTCATTGTAAGTCAAAGGTTCTCATCAAAGGCAGTAGAAAATGAGGTGGGGAGTGCAGAACTGTGGAAGTAAAAGGAACTCCAGGAGATCAAGTATTGGGTATAGACATTGTGTGTGTGCACGCATGCATGTAAGGGAGAGGGAAAATTACAGATATTGGGGATGGTTAAAAATACTAATGAACTCACACAACAGAAAATCCACAGAAGTTTTATGTAAAGAAGAGAAGGGTAGAGTGGATGGTCCAGAGAAATACTTGGAATTCAGCTTTGGGAGAGAGAAAGGATACCGATGGCCAAAGATCTGACCTTTGGAAAGCCAATTGGAACCCCATTCCTGTGTGCAAAGGAGGAAGCAGCAGTTCTGGGGAGGAATAAGATGGGTATGAGGTCAGTGGTTCCTGCTGCCCCTGGGTGACCTCTGTCTGGAGGCAGTGCTACATCAGGGGATGCTTAAATGGCCCCGAGCACCGGGAGAGAGCCAGGCATAGACAACAGGGTCTCCATGGAAGCTTCTGGTACCCATGAACTCAAGCACAAGAGCTATAACCATGAGGGCAAACTTTCTTGTACTCTATGCTTCTTCCCATGAAGATCATTGGATAAAACAAATGGCACCAAGTAACGCTTACAACAGCACTGGACTCGCAACTCCCTTCCAGTGTATTTCTTGTCTTTCCCAATTTGGGGCTCATCTACTTACAACTCAGAGAGCGGAGAGGGATATTGATGACAACACCAGGAGTGGGGAGCAGATGGAAGAAAGGGCTCTGGCTCAACTCTGTAAAGGGATTATATGATCTAGCAGGCTATAAGGCCACTAGCTTGATCTGGATTTATAGGCACAGGATGTCTAGCCTAACAGAAGAGTAGCTTCAGCCTCACTTATCCGTAGGTGCCAGGATCTTAGCTAACATGTACCAATGGAGCCTGGAAGATTTGAGAAAAATGAAGCGATGAGGAAATTATTGTGGAAACCCAAAGATTCTAATCTTCTATTAGAGTTGGAACCGTCTCAGCCCTTTCCTGAATCAGCAAAAAGAACCACTGTTGCCATACCTGTGTCCCTCAGAGAGGAAGGAGAGAGAGAGAGAGATGGGAGGACAGTAGGGGAAGAGAAGAGAGGGTGTCCTACATGAATTCTGTGCAGTAGTTTCACAGTGGCACCCACAGTTTCCCTTTTCCTGTTCATTGGAGGACACCAGGTTGGCCAACTCCAAAAGCAACACGTGGGCATGGATTCTCCACCTAGATCACCACCTCAGCGGCCACAAGTTGGTATCTATGTGAAAGACTAGCTATCTGAGCAAGGGAGTTGTCCTGTGGCACTTTTGAAGCCCCTGGCACTCTCCCACCAGTGCAGAGCTGCTAGGACCAATATGGCAGTATCTTGTGTTCTCAGAGTCCTGTGGGGATAAATGATGAAAGAGCTCCCCGAGATGTGATTTGCTCTTTTATTGCAGAACTCAGCCATGAGCACCTGGTGTCCAGGCCAGGAGATGGGCTGTGTGACAGAGGGCTGCTTATGTACTCAGCTACAGTTCCCAAGCACAATGAGATGGGGAAAATGCTATCCGCTTAATAGCTAGTACAAGAATTTATCTTAGGAAGAGACTTGTCTTATTTGAGAAAACTGCCTTGATAAGCTCACTCGTGTAGTCAATTCCTTTGAAGCACGGCTATTCTCTGATGCCAAGTTTCCAGTGAAAGAGCCAAAGTTCCTCTGCATAAGAAAATTACTTATTTATGTTTTTGTTTTGTCCGGGAGAAGGAAAGGAGGAGAATAAAACAGAGGAAGAAGGAGGTAGAGTGGGGGAGACCATGTGTTGCATAGTGGGCTTCATCTTTTCCAATATTCTTAAAAACCATAGAATACTTGGTTTGATCGGATTTCTTACGGAAACCCGTGAACAGGGCTGATGGTGTGTATGCCAACTCCAGGCAAAACAGAGGTCACAGACACAGATGAAAGAAGGGGAGACAGACCAGCTGCCATCTGTACAGCTAGACCAGTTCTTGTCTTTGAAGTCAAACCTGTGCAGCCTACCTGGTCCTCAGGGATGCACGTTGAGCCCCAGCAGCTGTGCCCCATCAGGGCGGAAGATGAGCTACCCTAGGTGTGTAGGCCCCAAGTGGATGCAGCTTAGGAACTACTGAAAATGGAAGCAAGGATGGCTCCTGCGACCACCTCCTCTGACCGTCTTTGTAGTAGCATTTCCTTCCCTCTTCGAGGAGGGGCTTCTGCAGGCTTGGAAGGGCCTCAGCACCTTCACAGCTGCCAGGAACCAAGTCTCTGCAGTTTCCAGGAGGACCTCCGTCTCTGTCCCAGCATTCTCTTCCACTCCGTTCCATGCCACTCACCCCCCACGCATTCCCTGCGCATGAACTCTGCATACGGAGACAAACAACACACAGTCTATGCGAATAGAATGCTTCCTTCTCTGCATTGTTGGTGGCCTGGGCCCCATGGGACTGACCCCTTATTTCTCCTTGCTTTCTGAGCACACTGATGGGATGCAGAGCATTTCCTTGTCTTCGAGATCCGTCCTTCAGAGAGGCTAGTATCAATTCTAGCATTTCTCATACATTTTCACGTTTCCTTGTACACTGTTGCTCCCTGTATGTTTTCTATTGCTGCTGAAACAAATTACTAGTAAGTTCGTGGCTTACAGTGACATAAATTTCTTCTCTTCTGGAGGTCAGGAGTCGAAAATGAGCCAGCAGGGCTGTGTTCCTTCTGGAGGCTCTAGGAGAGAGTCCATTTGTTTGCCTTTTCCAGCTTGTAGAGGCTGCCAATATTTTTTTGCTTGTTTCCGCAACACTCCAACCTCTACTCCTGTCATCACACGACCCTCTCTCTGACCCTGACCTGCCTGCCTCCCTCTTATAAGGACGCTTGTGATTATATTGGATCCACCTGGCTAAGTCAATTTATTCTCCCCACCTCAAGAGCCTTAACTTAATCACACCTGCAAAATACCTTCTATCATGTAAAGCAACATATTCCAGGTTCCTGGGATTAGGATGTGGGCATCTTTAGGGGGCTGTCATTCAGTTCACTGTATTCCCCAAGGTAGAAAAGCATGCACTTGTGCCCCCACCCCTTCTGGAGCCATGTTTCATCTCGCAATGTCAGGTTCACAATGGTCTATGGCTGGAAGCCCAGTCTCCCCAAGACGTTGTGGGTTATCTTGGACATGAGGTGCAACTGAAAACTAAACATCATAAGGCTCCGCTTTTCTTAAGATAAATTCGTTCATTTGTTTAGCAAACATTTATTAAGAGCCAACCTTGTGTAGATGTGGTTCTGAGACATGGGGGAAAATAACAATGAATGAAACAGAGGAGTCTCTGATACTGTAGGACTGATCAACTAGGAATAACAATATAAAGGCAGGTTCGACATCATATTCAGTAGGGGATTGCGAATGAAAACAACGACAAGATTCCACACATATCTATTAAAACTCTAAAGTCCAAAACACTGACAACACCAAATGCTGGTGAGGACGTGGAATCATAGGAATTCTCACTCATTGCCGATGCAAATGATGCAAAATGATACAGCAACTTTAGAGATCATTTGCCAGTTTCTTACAAAGCTAACCATATTTTTTTTTCTTTTTAATAGACTCACTTCCTTAGAGCTGTTTCAGGTTCACAGAAAAATTGAATGGAAGGTACAGAGAGTTCCCACGTACATGCTTACCATCCCCCTTCCACAGCCTCTCTCATTACCAACATCCCTCACCAGAGTGGTACATTTGTTACAACTGATGAATCTACATTGACACATCATGATTTCCCAAAGCTCATAGTTTATGTTAGGATTCACTCTTGGTCTTGTACATTCAATGGGTTTGAACAAACGTATGATAACATGTATTCATCATTATAGTAAGACAGAGAATAGTTTCACTGCCCTAAGAATTTTCTGTGTTCCAAATATTCATCCCTTCCTTCCCCTATAATCTCTGCCAAGTACTGTCTCTATTGCTTTGTCTTTTCCAGAATGTCATAGAGTTGGAATCATACAGTATGTAGCCTTTTCCCATTGGCTTCTTTCATTCAGTAGTATGCATGTAAGATTCCTTCGTGTCTTTTCATGGCTTGGTAGCTCATTTCTTGTTAGCACTGAATAATCTTCCACTGTATGGACATACCACACTTTATCTACTCACTCACTGAAAGACATGTTTGTTGCTTCCAGGTTTGGGCAATTATGAACAAAGCTGCTATAAACATGTGAGCAGGTTTTTGTGTGGATATAAGTTTTTAGCTCCTTGGGTAAAATGTCAAGGAATGTGATTGCTGGATCATATGGCAAGGGCATGTTCCACTTTGTAAAAACTGCCAGGCTGACCTCCAAAGTGTCTCCACCCTTTTGCATTTCTGTCCGGAATGGATGAGAGATCCTTTGTTGCCCATTTTTGCCAGCCTTTGATGTTGTCAATGTTCTGGATCTTGGCCACTCTAATAGGTGTAGAGCGGTATCTTGTTTTAATTTAGATTTCCCTGGTGACATATGATGGGAAGTATTTTTTCCATGTGTTTATTTTCCATCTGTGTATCTTCTATGGTGAAGGTATGCATCGAATCAGTGCATATCTTTTAATCAAGTGGTTGATTTTCTTCTTGTTGAGTTTTAAGCAACCACAAACTTTTACCCTGTGTCTTTGGGGGCAACTCCTTATATGAAGTAATACGGACTTAGCATGTTAATGGCATTCAGATCCTAAAAAGGAGGGGAAAGATGTAAAATGAAACCAATTTTTTTTTTTAATTTTTTTTTTTCAACGTTTATTTATTTTTGGGACAGAGAGAGACAGAGCATGAACGGGGGAGGGGCAGAGAGAGAGGGAGACACAGAATCAGAAACAGGCTCCAGGCTCTGAGCCATCAGCCCAGAGCCTGACGTGGGGCTCGAACTCACAGTCTGCGAGATCGTGACCTGGCTGAAGTCGGATGCTTAACCGACTGCGCCACCCAGGCACCCAAATGAAACCAATTTTTTGAAAGATCTGGTTTCCTTCAGTCTAAAATTCTTACCAGATGATTCAGTAATCATGCTTCTTGGCATTTACCCAAATGAGTTGAAAGCTAACGTCCACATACAAATCTGCACATGAATGTTTATAACAGCTTTGTTAATAATTGCCCAAAATTGGAAGCACCATAATGTCCTTCAATAGGTGAATGGGTAAACAAACTGATACATTCATACAATGGAGTATTATTCAGTGATTAAAAAAAAGAAACGAGCTCTTAAGCCACAAAAAACATGGGAGGGGAAGTTAAATCATATTGCCGAGTGAAAAAAGGCAGTCTGAAAAGGCTAACTACTGTAGGATTCCAACTAGATGACGTTCTGAAAAAAGGCAAAACTAGGGAGACAGTAAAAAGATCTGTGGTTGCCAGGAGCTTGGGGGGAGGGAGGAGAGAAGAATGAGTGGAACACAAGGTTTTTAGGGCAGTGAAATGATTCTGTATGATACTCTAGCGACAGATACATGACATTATGCATTTGTCAGAATCCATAGAATTTCAAAACACAAAGAGTGAACCCTAATATAAACTGTGGACGTTAGTTAATAATAATGTATCCATATTGGTTCATCAATTGAAAGTGATGTACCACATCAATGCAAGATGTTCATAATAGGGAAACTGGGTGGGGTGGGGTATATGGAAACTCTCTGTACTTTCTGCTCTAAAATAAAGTCTATTAATTTAAAAACGCATAGCATGTCAGATGACGACGTGTCCTGTGAAGAAAAATAAAGAGGCACACAGGTAGAGAAGCAATGGTGTGGCGGTGGGGTGTGTGTGCATGTGTGCATACCATTTTGTTTTTTAGGTGGTTAGGGATGACCTCACTGATGAGGTGATGTTTGAAAATTCTTCCAAGAAGTGACAGGGCAAGTCACGTAGACTGCTAGTGAAAAAAAAAACCTTTTTAGATCAAGGGAAGCAAGTGCAAAGGCCCTGTGGCTGGCATATGCTTAGTGAGTTTGATGTTAGTGTGGCTAGAGTAGATGAGCTTGAAGAGAAAGCAGGGGTGGGATGGGAGAAGGGATATGTTATGGAGCACCTTTTTGGTCACTACAAAGAATTGGGATTTTACCCTGAGTGAGATGGGAGATTGTGAGCAGAGAGGTGACACTGACTGATTTATTGTAAAGAAAATTCCTCTCACTATTGTGAGAATAGATTGTAGTGGGAGGAAGAATGGAACTAGAAGACCTAATTTAAGGCCTGCAGAGTTGGTGGGAGGAAGTATCATAGCTAAATCCAGACACAGGATCATGTCCTCACATGAGCTTCTGACCCATTTAAAAGAAGAGATTGGCTCCCAGAGCAGCTGGGAGAAAGGAAACTTGGGGAAAGAGTTTAATTCTCGTGAGAGTTATTGGAAGCCTAGTATTTTGGTGACACTGTTCTCACTGTCCCTCAAAGTTCCCAGGCTAGGGTTTCCCCCGGGTAAGTGTCACGATGTCTGCATACAGAATGAGCCTTCACTACTGGCTTCCAAGAAAATGTGAATTCTGTGCTCCTATAATGACTTGGGCAGATAGCGTGGTTATCTTCTGTGTGACTGAAGGCCTGATACATTGCAAGTTCTACCTCAAGTTCCTTTACATTCACTAACTATCATAATCCTCATAATTGTCCCATTATTAGGCCTTATCGTTGTCCCAGTCGATAAATGAGGAACTGTAGACCAAAGAGGTCAAACATCATCCCACCGTCATGTAGTAATAAGTAGTAACCAGGTCTACCTGACCCGGAAGCCTAGTGCCTTCCCAAGATGTGTGAAGACAGACGAATAATAAAGTACTGAACACCTCAGAGGACACTCTCCCATACAACCTTGCTGTTTAATTCCAGAGTAAAAATATGAAAGACCACCATTTCCATGTAAAACATCTTTCCTTCCTTTGGCTGTTTGACACCTGTCTGAGTGGGTTTGGGGAGAAACAGTGGAGTGAGTGAAGGAAGGAAAGGTTCAGAGAGCAGGGTAGTGAAATGTGTCAGAAGAGGCAAATTTGGGCAGATTTCTTTACTCCTCACCTACTGTTTCTTTCTTTTTTTGTGTGTGAGATATAAATGTTTATTATTTTTTTTTCAACGTTTATTTATTTTTGGGACAGAGAGAGACAGAGCATGAACGGGGGAGGGGCAGAGAGAGAGGGAGACACAGAATCGGAAACAGGCTCCAGGCTCTGAGCCGTCAGCCCAGAGCCCGACGCGGGGCTCGAACTCCCGGACCGCGAGATCGTGACCTGGCTGAAGTCGGACGCTCAACCGACTGCGCCACCCAGGCGCCCCATAAATGTTTATTATTTTAAGCCACTACATTTTGGAGTAAATTGTTACATCATGATGACAACCATTGGACATCCAATTCTCTTTCTTTTTTTTTTTTTTCAATATATGAAATTTATTGTCAAATTGGTTTCCATACAACACCCAGTGCTCATCCCAAAAGGTGCCCTCCTCAATACCCATCACCCACCCTCCCCTCCCTCCCACCCCCCATCAACTCTCAGTTTGTTCTCAGTTTTTAACAGTCTCTTATGCTTTGGCTCTCTCCCACTCTAACCTCTTTTTTTTTTCCTTCCCCTCCCCCATGGGTTTCTGTTAAGTTTCTCAGGATCCACATAGGAGTGAAAACATGTGGTATCTGTCTTTCTCTGTATGGCTTATTTCACTTAGCATAACACTCTCCAGTTCCATCCACATTGCTACAAAGGGCCATATTTCATTCTTATTGCCACGTAGTACTCCACTGTGTATATAAACCACAATTTCTTTATCCATTCATCAGTTGATGGACATTTAGGCTCTTTCCATAATTTGGCTATTGTTGAGAGTGCTGCTATAAACATTGGGGTACAAGTGCCCCTATGCATCAGTTCTCCTGTATCCCTTGGGTAAATTCCTAGCAGTGCTATGAGTGGAAAACAGTGTGGAGGTTCCTCAGAAAATTAAAAATAGACCTACCCTATGACCTCACCTACTGTTTCTAAGTGGTTCCTATGGTATGAAGGCTAGTGGCTAACAAGGAGGGAGAAAAGCCACTTTCCTCTGAAAGGCTGTAGATTGGGTGGGTTTTCTGCTTGTTTCCAACTCTTCTGGCCAGGAAGTGAGTCTAGGGTGGGTCAGGCTGGTCCGGACGCCCAGATCTCTGCTGAGGTTCTCAGCCGTCCTGGCTCCCAGAGACTCTCAGCTTTCTCCCAGGCTACATCTCCTCACTATTGAGTAGAAAATCCTTCCCTGGCCACAGAAGCTGGGTGGATTTGCTTAAGGAAGGTCCCCCACTTCTGTACCATGGCCTAATGGAGGTTTGGGTGGGGAAGGTTGTCAAAGAGGTCTCAGCTAACTGATGACTCTGAGGTGGGTAATATTCATGTCCACAGGCCATTAACCAGCTGAGTTATAAACTCCAAAAGCAGATACGCTGGCTGACTACACTCTGTATGTTCGTGACAGAGAGGGTGGTTGGCAGGGAGATGCTGTTTACTTTATCCCTGCCCCCCGAATCCTGAAGGCCATTTTAATCAGCTTTCAAACAGCTTTTGTACTTTTTGGTCTTTGAGTTTGTTCTTATGGCTACACACAGACACCCATACATAATCCTATTTTAATAGAATCAGGGGAAGCATCAGAATGGCTATATCATATCAATGCCTCATTAAAATGGACATCTTTTGCTATAGCAGGGGAGAATGGCTGCTTTGTAGTTTATCAGTGTTTTTAATTATTTAAAGCAACATTTCCACACACAGTTGCTTTGGTGAATAGAGGTCAAATTTTATTTTTATTTCTTTTTTTTTTTTTAATATAAACAAGAAAGGTTGTTTTCCTGCTTCCAAAGTAAGATGCCAAGGAAGGACAGGCTGTGACTGGCTTTGAATATAATATCGTATTCCTGGTAAAATTGGACATGTTTTTTAAAACATATTGCTAATATTTGGAGCACGATTGTAAGTATTTCTGGGGGGCAAGGAGTGGGGAGCCACACTAGGGGACTCATGGAGGAAATGAAAAGATACCCAATTAGCTCTGGGTGAAAATGAGCTGCGTATGCTGTAGAAAGGGCCGCTGGTGAAATCAACCACGTCTAAAAGAAAAGTGGCAATAGTGATTTCAATAATCAAGGTATTTTGCAAGTGTGTGTGAAGTGTGTCCACACATATCATTAGGGCAGATGAGGGAACCGCTGGCCTTGACTGAGCTGGCTTCAGAGGCTGTGGGTTAGGGGATACCAGAGAGAGCAAGGCTCAGAGGACAGGAAGGAGGATACAGATGTTGTGGAAGGAAGGACATGAGGTGATACTATGGCAAAGGAGAGGCTCCGGTTTCCCCCTGCTAAGATGCCATCAAAGGTCACGGGCAGACTTGAGGCATCTGAGTGAGCACAGCTCCCCTGAGGGGAAGCCTTGTGAGGGGAGAGGATGGGGGGTATGGTGGGGGCATGCCTTAGCTGTGTCTCACCGAGAGCTGCAGAGCTTGGAACATGACAGTTTGGGGACTTGGGAAAAGTGATACTAATGAGCACTTGAAGTTTTCCTAATGGAATTCTTAGTGAAAGGCTTAATCCACATACCCAGCATGGAGTCTCTGGTAAATTGCTTTCTCTGGCATCTGTATCACTTGGGGTCCCAGAAGGAAACAGAAGGAGCACTCACACTGGGTAACTGAGGAGTGCTCAATAAAGAGACCACAAAGGTGTGGGCAGTGTGAAGAAACCACAAGAGACTGAGCTCAGGGCTGGGAACAATGTGGGGAGAGCATCGTCACCACCTCCTCTGGAGCGGATGGGAGGAAGCAGTACTGAACCTGGGCAGTGGGGAGAGGACCACGCTGGTAGAGATGTACAGCAAATACGGGAGAGGGCCATGGAAATAAATACCCCGACCCCTCTCTCTTCCACCCTCCAATCACCTGCTGCTGAGTCTCATTGGTTTATCCCAATTTGAAGCCAGATGTGATTGTGTGGCTGGCATGTCCCAAATCCATAGGCAATTGGCAGGCTGGAAACCTGAGTAAGAGTTGATGTTGCAGGCTTGAGTCCAAAGGCAGAGAACTCACGTAGAGTTTCCATGCTACAATCTGGAGGCAGAATGTTTTCTTTTTCAGGAAACATCAATTTTCGCTCTGAAGACCTTCAACTGATTAGACAGGTCTCACCCAGATTATGGAGGGTAATCTGCTTTACTCAAAGCCAACTGACTGTGAATGTTAATCACATCCAAAACATACCTTTGCAGCAACACATACACTGGTGTTTGGCCAAATGTCCGGACACTATAATCTTGCCAACTTGACATACAAAATTAGCCATTATGTGCTCCATGTAGTGTAGCAAGACGAAAGCAGAGATAGGCTGAGGTTCAGTCAGGAACTTTACAGTTGAAAAATTACCCCCATACATGTTGAATTCTCTAATCAAAACCAGATAGCGAAACAGGCATTATCATCCATCATTTACAGAAGTTGCAACGGAGGCTCAGAGAAGTTATTGTCCAAGGACAGCTGGAAAATTGTAGAGGCAAGACTCAAACTCAGGTCCCTTGATTTCAATCCTAGACAGTTTCTAAGTGAGGAATACAACATTTTAAAGTCCGATTATGAAATCACATATTAGGAGTTTACTGAAAATAATAAAATGGGGGAGTGAGCGAGAATCGGGATGAAACATGATTGTCACATATTGATAATTGTTGGGGATGGATGATGGATAAATGGAAACTCATTGCATTTTTTTCTCTATGTTTTGGATATGTTTTATAATTTCCACAATGAAATTTCACGCCTTTGTGAGCTGAAAAAGTAGAGTTATTCACTCAAGCTTAACATTCGTAGTCGTATAAATTCAAGCCCTTTGGATCTAACTCTGCTTTTCCCTATATTGCTTTGGAAGGGCATTATTTGCTGAGGAGCGAGGGAAGTTACGGCCGGTGTCTCTGCTGTCAGGTTACACTGAGCATCTTCTGATGACATTGACCCTTGCATCTGTGGGCTGACATGCAGGTCACGCCATGGGATAATCGTCACATGCACAGAACCTGCAGCCAGATCGTCTGGGTTTGATCCCTGCCTCTGCCACTTACCAGCTGTATACCCTTGGCAGGCCACTTAACCTCTCTGTACTTCAGCCCTGCTCTCCCAAAAATTGGACAGTGATACTTTCTTGATCCTAGATTTATTGTAAGGACTGAATGAGTTTATATCACTAAAAGACTTAGACTATAGCTGCACACAATTGGTGTTGTGTAAGCGTATGTTGAATAAAATCTATAAAATTCTCTTTTCATGAGAGAATCAACTTTTAGCTGCATATGGTTTTCTGGTTCCTTTGTCTTTTTAAAAAAAATGTTTACTTATTTTTGGGAGACAGAGAGACAGAGTGCAAGCAGGGAGGGGCAGAGAGAGAGGGAGACACAGAATCCGAAGAAGGCTCCAGGCTCCGAGCTGTCAGCACAGAGCCCGATGTGGGGCCCGAACCCACAAAGGGGGAGATCATGACCTGGGCTGAAGTCAGATGCCCCACCAACCGAGCCACCCAGGTGCCCCATCCTTTGTCTTCTAATGCTGGAAGAGAAAGCAATAGGTAAATTATTGATTCATTTAATATTGAGGTCCTGTTTTATATCTATCATGAGGATGACCGTAAAGACGAGAGTCTTTGACAACAAGGAACACAATTCAGTTGGGAAGGGCAGACCATTAACTAAATCGATAGTTCTTAACATTTACTAAGATATAACCTTTAGAGAATCGTATGAAGATTATGAGTCATCTTCAGAAAATACTCATACACACACATAACTGAGTTTAATTTGACCCCATATACCATGTTAGGAACCCCTAAAATAAACAATTATAAATAGTATGATAAATACTATGATAGAGATATGTTCCCTGTTTACATCTCCAAACCAGTTTCTCAACACTCTCCTCTCTTGCTTCCCATTCTACTATATTGACCTTCTTTGGTTCTTTAATGAAATAAGTTTCCAAAGTCGTGGTTGCACACCACAACAGACAAATCTGTGATTGAACACAACAACAGGTAAATAGGCAAAAACCTTCTATGTTCACACACACACACGCACACACTCCAATATAGGTATATTTATTTACAAATTGTATACATGTGTTATCACCATTAATAGATCAAGACAAGAAGAACCATAGCTAGGGTAAGATTCAACACTAACAACAGAGGATGTAAATCTGCATTTCAAAAAGGTTTGGTGATGATTTCATATTCTTTTAGCAGACTTCTTGTCAGATTTGATTAAATAATTGTTTTTGTCTCATAATGTGGCTGAGAAAGAATTTGTTTCAGGCAGTGTCAGTTCAGCAGCAAATTCTTTTTTAAAAAAAATTTTTAATTGAAGTATAATAGATAGATAGCCTTATATTGGTACCAGGTGTACAACATAATGATCTGACATTTGTATACATTGTGAAATGATCGCCACAGTAAGTCTAATTGCCATCCATCATCCTACAAAGTTAGCTTTTAGGATTTAGTCTCTTGGTAACTTCCAAGTATGCTCGAGAATATGACTGGCTGTAGTCACCATGCTGTACATGACATCTCCATGACTTATTTATTTTGTAACTGGCATTGGTACCTCTTGACCCCCGTCATCTTTTTTACCCACTTTCCAACATGCCCCCCACCCCGGCAACCACCATTCTGTTCTTTGTATATATGATTCTGTTTTGTTTTGTTTGTTCATTTGTCTCATATTTTAGATTCCACATTAATATGTGAAATCATATGGCATTGGCTTATGTCACTTAGCAGAATTCCTTCAAGAATCATCCATGCTGTCACACATGGCAAGATTTCATTCCTTTTTATGGCCGAGTAGTGTTCTATTGTATATAAACCCCACATCTTCTGTACCTATTCATCCATTGATGGACACTTAGGTTGCTTTCATATTTTGGCTATTGTAAGTAATGCTGCAATGAATATAGGGGTAAATATATCTTTGTAAATTAGTGTTTTTGTTTTCTTTGGATAAATACCCACAAGAGGAGTTGTTGGATCATATGGTGCTCTGTTTTTAATATTTTGAGGAACCTCCATACTGTTTTCCCTATGGTTGCAACAATTTACATTCCCACTAGCAATGTACAAGGATCCCCCTTTTCCACATCCTCACCAATACTTGTTTCTTGTTTGTTTGTTTTTTTATAACAACCATTCTAACAGGTGTAAGGTGATATCTCATTGTGGTTTTAATTTTAATTTCTCTGATGATTAGTGATTTTGAGCATCTTTTCACGTGCCTGTTGGCCCTCTGTATATCTTCTTTGAAAAAATGTCTATTCAGGTCCTCTGTCCATTTTTTAATTGGACTGTTTTTTTGCTGTCATGTTTAATGAGCCTTTGTATATTTTGGATATTGAATATATCATCAAAATATCATTATTTTCTCCCATTCAGTAGGTTGCCTTTTTGTTTTATTGATGGCTTCCTTTGTTGTGCAGAAGCTTTTTAGTTTGACATACCCCCGCTTGTTTATTTTTGCTTTTGAAGTCAGATCCAAAAATTCATTGCCAAGACCAATGTCAAATAGCTTACCACTCAAGTTTTCTTCTAGGAGACTTATGCCTTTAGGTCTTACATTCAAGTCTTTAATCTACTTTGAGCTAATTTTTGTGTATGATGTAAAACAGTGGTCAGAAGAAAATCCTTGTTCATTTCTACTCACATATCTTCGATCTGTGGCTTCTTTGCAGAAACCTCTTTAAACCACGCTTCATTTTGCATAGGTTTAGACTAAGCGATATAACCCATGAGCTCATGTAGTAGACACATATAGGCTGCACATTAAGGCATGGCGGTTCTGCTTCCAGAATACATCATGTACTTCCCGTGGCACGTGACCCTCTGACACTAAGGGACTTGCTGGGTTCTGCCGCTTTATTAGACAATAATAGAGCTTAATTTCCTATTCTGTTAAACATTCAGCATAAGTAGGTGACTATTCCCTCTTCCTGCTTCCTCATGGATGGATTATTTTATGCACCCCTTGGGGAATAGCACCCTACTTGGCAAACCTGGGCTCACAAACACCAGGCCATCTAGCTACAGTCTGCCCAAAGCTGTGATCGCTGCCTGGAACGCTTTTGCTGCCCACTTACTTGGGGCCTCATTTCTACACTCCCTTCAAGGTCTCCAATTCATCACAGCTTCCGAGCAGCTCTGTCTACCTCCCCCCACCCTTAAATCAGGTTGGGTATTTCTACTATTTATTTCCCTAGCACTTCATCACGCAACTAATACCTGCTGAGTTTCTGTTATTCGAGGTTTATCTAGGTGAGCAGAATGGACATCTCCCTGCACTTACGAAGCTTACAGTCCAGAAGAGTTAGTAATCATTATCCAAATAACGATACAAATAAATATATTAAAATTGTGTTACATGCTCCGATAGAGAAGTACGAAATGTGATAAAAGCATAAAGGATGGGGATTTGATTTCACCTGGGGAACTAATTAAGTCTAAATTTGAAGGAGTACTAGACAAAGGAGAGACAGAATTCTGGGGAGGGAGGTACGGGAATACCATATGCAAAGGCCCTGTGGCAGAAGGAGGCACTTATTTTAACAGTTACTATATATTTTATGGTTCTTTGTAAATTTGTCTGTGCCCCTCCTTAGATGCTGAGCTCTGTGAGAACAGAGACTGTGTCTGTCTCCTTCACTATGTATCGCCCTTGCCTAACATAACACCTGCCACATAGTAGCTGCTCAAGAAATACTTGTTGAATGAATGAGCACCTAGGAAAAGCAATAAATCCAGACTGAGGGTTCAGAAAAATTTTCTCAGAGCACTTGGGTTGAGATAGAAAGGACAAGCAGGATTTTGCTATAGGAAGAAGCTGGAAGAAGGGAAGGAAAGACAGACTGGGAGGTAATAGGGGTCCAACGGCAGGGGCCTCCATCTAGCAGTGGTTCCAGCTCTGGGCAGGCAGGACAAAAGGTGGTGCAAAGGGTGAGGCTGGAGGGGACATGAGGTGCTGTGATACAGGTGCAGCATGAGGGCCCAAGCTAAGGCAAGTGCAGTGGGGATGGAGAGAAGGGGCACTCCCAGGTGGGTGGGGGGAGTGGTGCCAGCAACCAAAGGGAGGACACAGGGAGAGCAGCTGTATGTGATGCGGGGCGGGAGGTGTGGGGGGGAGGGATGACAGCTGCAGAGGTGGCCAGGCTGAATTGGAAATGTTCGCGCAATATCCCCAGGAGTAAACGCTACTGGTGAAGGTTCCTGGGCCTGAAGTCACCTTTGCTCTCTGACTTAGGGTCAGGAAATCCCAGTGAGTGTACTGTCTAGGCTACAACAATGGCTAAGCCACTGTCCCTGTCCTGGGGTGCATTCCAGGCTATTAGGGGATGAGCTACACACGTGGAATTACAAGGTAGGAAGTAGGAAGGTAGGAAGTGTTAAGTAAGGGAGGACCGAGCTGGGAATTCAGAAGGGACAGAGTGGGAGGTCACTTCTGTTTTTAGAAAAAATATTTATTTATTTTGAGAGAGAGAGAGAGAGAGAACAGAGAGAGAGAGCATGAAAGCAGCGGGAGGGGCAAAGAGAGAGAGGGAGAGAGAGCATCCCAAACAGGCTCCACGCTGTCAGCGCAAAGTGACACAGGGCTCCATCCCGGGAACCCAGAGATCATGACCCGAGCAGAACTCAAGAGCAGGTTGCTTAACCGCCTGAGCCACCCAGCGCCCCCCGGGGAGGTCACTTCTCGAGGGGCAGGAGGTGGTGAGACTCTGCTGAGAAATCACTACATGGGGTGAAAGTCCCGTGTCATCCATATTCTGTGGGGGTGGCAGGAAAACGGGGGTGTCTTTGTGGGCATTAACCTCAAAAAGCTAGTCCTTTAAAACCCAGATCGCACAGTGACTTTTAAAAATAGCCGTTAGCACAGAGCCTTTTGGAAAGTCTAATAAATTACATTCATTGGTTTCCCCTTGTCCATACATTAATCTTCTCAAAGGCTGCCGTGCGTTCATCAGGGCTGCCTTCTCCTTCTAGAATTGCCTTTCCAGGGGAAGCTCCCCGTATCAGTGCACCGCATTGATTCCCGGCGCCTGTGGGTGCAGTGCTGGAAGGAGCGAGCTCCACTCCTGGTCCTCAGAAGCCCCTGCGGACTCTTCCTCGTCCTCTGGGTCGGGTTAGCACAGGTGTTTTCTGCGCCCCCCCTGCCCCCGACATTTGGGCTCGCTGTACTGACGTGTGACACACTGGCAGAGTTGCACCATGCCATGCCCCTCCCGCAGCCTCTGGGAAAGTCCTGGGTAGGCCCCATCCCTACCCAGGGATTTCTCTTGTTGAACAGCTAAGTAATTGGTCTCTCTTTGGTCAGCTACCTGGAAACTACCCGCTTCCATAAATAAATAATCTAGAAGTGGCCCAGCCAAAGCATCTGAGTATTTGCACCGCCAGGCCTTTCTCCCTCTGCCGAGTCATTGGCCATCACCTTTAGCAAATGTGCCCTTGACTTTCCGGAGCTTGGGTGAAGTCAAGGAGCCTTCTGTGGAAGCTTTGGGGCTCCTAGCAGGGCACCCTTTGAATTACTTATGTGCCTATTGAGTCTATCTTGAGCAGAATCTGTCACACTTCGTGGGCTTCCCAGATTTAGTTGATTGACTTTCTCCACCTCTCCAAAAAGCACCAGGTTCACACCCCCAGAGTCCCCCAATGTGTCTGGCCATCTGGCCTGCCAGGGTATCTTACCCGCTAGCCGGTAAGTGTGCAATTTCAGACAAATAGAGACCAGGACTGGGTGAAGGACTAGCGTTCAGCTGCATGGCTGGACAGGGCTGACCCTGCAAGGAATGGTCTGGGACAGCACTTGCTTTGCAAAGAGGGTTCAAAGCTCCGGGTGGAGACGGGGGTGTGTTTCCATGGCCTGTCCATCGCTCCTTAGCTGGCCATGAGTCCAGGAAGGATCTTCTTTATTTTAAAGAACCATCTGGAGCAGTTCAGATTCACAGGCTCCTAGATCAGCAACAAACTGAAAGGCTGAAACCCGTAAGGTCGGTCCCTCTTGTTTAGGCGAAAACCTTGTCTACAGTGTTTGAGATGGCCTCATCTTGGAACTGAATTAGAAGGCAGCCCGGGTGTCCACACCCAGCCTCAGAGAGGAGAAGCCGGCCATGGCTGTGCGTCAGAAGTCCGTGGGGGCGCCTCTTTCTCATTCCGTGTCACCTCTTTGCGGTGTCACATTTGGCTCTGTGTCTGCCAGTCGTGGCCAGGCTTCCCCTACCCATTAGCCAGCTTTAAAAAAAATCTGAAAAATGGCATCCCTAGACCTCCAAGGCCATCCTGGCCCTTAGCCCTCGAGAGACATTTTTAAATGTTTGCCTTTACGTTGTTTTGATTCAGCGTGATAAGGGGAGAGCTTTGAATCTGAGGAATGTGCGAATGATCCCCTGAATTTATTGTCAGGCAAAGCATGTTGGGATTGTTGGACTAGATGACGTTTGAAGTCCCTTCCAGCCATGAATGCCATGTTCTCATAGGTGGTCTGACAAGTGAAGGCCATAGTGGAAAACCACCCACCTCGACCCGGGAACAGTGAGGGTTCCAGCAAACCCAAGTTTCAGGAAGAAGGATCTGGTTGTAACAAGTAAGGACCAGGGGCCACTCTCACCAGGTAGAAGGCAAAGGCTATTTTTAAGAATTTAGGTTCAAAATAGGACATCAAGCCTTGGAGGAGGCAGAATAAGGTTCTATCCTATTTTTGGATGTGCTGAAGTCCTTGGAACCGAGGCAATGATTTAGTTGGAAGTAGGCTCAGGACAAAGGCTCAGCCAGGTGGAACAAGGCTGGGGGTGGGGGTGGGGGTGGGGGGAATTATTGGAACCAAGAGACCAATATCAGATAGGGACTAATAGCCGATGTGGCTTACGTTCTCGAATTTCTCCTTCTAGGGTACAGGATGTAAAGGGTTGCACCTCAAAATTCTGGCTTGGTGGCCTCAGTTGAAAAGGTGAGTTTCAGCTGGTTATTAATGTTAATTTTGTGGAGTGAACCTTAAACATGCAGAGAGAGAGACTGAATCTCTGGCAACATCTGCACAGACAGCAAAGCCAGCAGAGTGGTATCCAGCCCTGGCTTTTCTATCTGTGTCTGGAATCGTCCTCTGAGAACCTTCACGCAGATGAAGAGAGTGCTTAGCTGGCCTCACCTGGGATAGTTATCAGACATTAATGCAAAGGACAAAGATGTGCCATCAACTAGACAGGAATGAGGGACCTCGGATCACAGCGAAGCAATTCAGCAACTGAAGATATTCTCGACAAGGGCTGTTTCCGCGCCCCTCGTTTTGTAGGACACTGAGTGTTTTGGTGGGCAAGGTAAAACACAGAGTGATGTCTTCTCAGAATGGTGAGGGAAGACAGGCACACTGCCCTATAAAGTCTCCATTATTCCTTTCCTGCTCCCAGCTCTACTGCCCCAGTCCTAACCTTGCCACGCATCTCCTGCCCCAGCCCAAGCCTCGCTCCGTCTCTGCTTTCCGCGGGGAGCTGCAGGGACGGGTGAAGACTGGCATCTGCTGACTCAGCCCCTTGTGAGTAGCGTTTCTGATCACATTGCTGTTCTCATCGCAAACAAATATCAGCTTCGGCACTTCTGCTTGAGTAATCTTGTCTTTATCTTGCCTACTTGGTTAGAGCACTGCTTCTGGAAACGTGCTTTGGAGGAGGTGTGCGTGTGTGTGTGTCCAGGTTCAAATTTGCACACTCTAGTATGCAGTGGGTTGAAATAAGAGCCAAATTATCCTTTTTTTCCCCCTCTTCTTTCGGACACATTTACGTGTAAGTCATGAAACAAAAATGTCATGCAGGACGCCTGGGTGACTCAGTCGGTTAAGCGTCTGACTCTTGGTTTCGGCCCAGGGCACGATTCATGGGTTCAAGCCCCGCATCAGGCTCCGTGCTGACAGTGCAGAGCCTGCTCGGGATTCTCTCTCTCTCTCTCTCTCTCTCTCTCTCTCTCTCTCTTTCTGCCCTTCCCCCCCTCAAAATAAATGAATAAATAAACAATAAGAAAAGAAATGAAAATGTCGTGCTCTACAGACTGTACAAATTGGGTGGAATTGGCTTGGAGCCACTCCTGGGAACGATACCGGAAGTGCCTCATCCACGCGCAGACCTGATTTACAGGACAACGTTCTGTATCGTATGTTGATCCCAGAATGGGGTGAGGCTTCTGCGGATGGGGGAGGAGAGTGAGTATATTGTGCACATGGGATGGGTGTGCAGCACTGGGGCCCGAGGGTGGATGGCGGCAGGCAGTCCCTAACAAGGCCCCTAATGAGCCCTGCCTCCTGGTATTTATTTATATGCTTCTGTAGCTCCCTCCCCTATCATACCAAATTTGGGCTGCGTTGCCAAGAGAATACATCAAAGTGACCCTTTTCCCCTTAACTTCTGACCCATGGAAACCGCGAGGTAATAAATGTTCATCCAAAGCTTCCAAGTTTGGGGGTAATTTTTATGCGGCAATAGATGATGAATTCACGCAACACATGGGCTTGGTCACCCCTGCCCCTCCTGTTCCAGGCAGGATGACCGCCAAGGTGGAGAGATGCCTTTTTAGGGGAGCAACAAACTTCTGCTTCTCTCCACTGAACAAGAACAAAGTACATGGCTCTCCCCGGCTGCAGAGCAGGCTGGGAAATGTGTTTTGGTTTTGTTTTGTTTTTCGGCTGAGAAAATTACCGCCTCAAATTACAATCAGGGTTCCGCAAGTAAGGAAGAGAGGGAATGGATATTGGAAAGGCAACTATATTGTGTTAAAATAGATTAATTTCAGGGGCCCCTGGGTGGCTCAGTCGGTTGAGCTTTGGACTTCGGCTCAGGTCATGATCTCACAGTCTGTGAGTTCGAGCCCCGCATCGGGCTCTGTGCTGACAGCTTGGAGCCTGGAGCCTGCTTCAGATTCTGTGTCTCCCTCTCTCTTTGCACACCACCCCCCCCCACTCACATTTTGTCTCTATCAAAAAATGAATAAACGTTAAAAAAATTTTTTAAAAAATAGATCAATTTCTAAGTGGACCACACCTCACATTAGTGCTTCCCAAACTTTTCTTATCATGGTACCTAGAAAATCATGTTTGTGGTAACCCAGCAAAAATGGAGAATGTTGAAGATGGCCAAGGCAACTCACCTGGGGACACAGACTGATGTGGGACTGACCTAGCTTTTCCAAGGGCTGAGAGGATCAGTATCCTTGCAGACCAGTAACCCATTTCCAGGAAGGCCGTTTGAGAGGTGCCGTGGGTAAAGGTTCTCAGAGATTGGCATGCAGGAGCTTTATCAAGTAGTGCTTTCCAGAACAACACCGGTGAGCGGGGGAGGGACTCATAATTGGGCAAAGGGAGAAGCGGAATGGCCTCAAATCAGATACCTCAGAGGATCCAATGGGGAGCTCTGGAGCTGGGGTGGCCCTTCTGAATTGTCCACTTTGAGAAAAGGGAGCCAGGTCAAGGGAGCCATCCCTCCGCATCACTGACGAGTCACTGGATACGGGAGGGGCCTGGCTTTGGACACGGGGCTCTCTTAGGCTGAGGGCAATGCCTTGATTGGGACTCAGCTGAGAGCCATCAGCTGCCACGACTCCCATCAGATGGGGGAAAGGGTGCCTCAGTCCCAGAGGGGTGGGAGGGTCTGGGCAGAGCTCCCTGAATCCACTTCCAGAGGCTCTGCGCTCCACGATCACAGGGCACAGCCATGCTCTCTTGCGGAATGACCCGTGGTGGCATGGTGAGAGCAGGAAATTGAAATGCATGAAATAAAGGGCTTACCCAGAATGGCATCTGCAGTCTTATGCAAATTGGCATCTCAGCCAGCGGGTGAGTCCCAGAGGCCTGAAGGAGAATTCTGCCAGTCTTCAGCAGCGCTACAGGGTTGACATATGTATTTCTCACTGCTGTTTATTTGAATTCAGCCAGACTCTTCTGCAGCATTTAATTGTCATGGACCTCATGCAGCAAGAGGCAGCTGAGAGCCTGAAATGAGCTCCCAATTTGTCTTTGGAATTTTTTCTCCATTATGAGACTAGAAAGATTAAAGGGATAATAACACCTTACGCCCATATCATACTTTCCCACTAGCAAAGAGCTTTCAGATGCATATTATCTTATTTGAGCCTCCTGATAGGCCTGTGAGGTAGCTACAAGAGGAACTATTAGCTTAGAGGCGAGAAAATGATTAGTTAGGGAAGTTATGCCCCTGCCTTATATTCCAAAAATGGGTTGTTATTTCTTGACGAAGGCAAGTGAGCAAGAGAATTCCCGTGCTCTTGTGCATTTCTGGTTTATAGCATCTTTGTCCCATCTCCGAAGCTACCATACAAGAGCTAGGAAGCAGAAACCAAAAATATGGCAACTGTCAACCTCTGTGGTTGTACCACTTACTCACTGTGCTCCTACTGCATGTTGTGGGAGGGGTCTAAAAAATGTGAATAAAAATCACAGTTCTGGTGGCACAAACCATGCAATGAGGGACCTACAATAGGCCGAGGACTAGACAACCACGTTAGGGAAAAGACGATCCCAATTTGCCAGGAGTTTAGATGCTGGAATGTTCTCACAGAAGAGGCAGCCCAAGAGCTGATCCCTAACGGGGATCCTTGTCAGAAGGTGACACAGCATTACCTACCCTGAGCTTACTGAGTGCTGGGCCCTGGGCTAACATGAGCGTGACTGCATTCACCATGTGGCTAAGGCCACGGGGTCAGTATTGAGCCCATCACACACATGACTGCCAGCCAGCCCACCAAACAGCCCATGCCTGCTTGCTCTCCCAACTGGGCTCTTTTTTTTTTTTAACTTTATTTTGTTTTCAATGTTGTTGTTGTTGTTGTTGTTGTTGTTGTTGTTTTTCCAACACTTCTGGTAGCATATGATAGGGCTATCACCAGAATTAAAAAAAAAATGTCTGGCTGCAGTTTTCCTTGAAAAACAGACTCTTTGGTCTGGGATCTCCTGGCGTCTTTGGGGGGGATTCAGAAGACACTTTGAGCAGCCAATGTTCTTGTATCGGCACCAAGTCAGATGTCCATTTTGCACACAGGTGATATATAAACCTGTGCCCAAGAGAAACAGCAGGGCTTTGGATGGAGTGTTGTTGTTGTTGTTGTTGTTTTTCCACAGTTGCTCTTTGTCTTGCCTTTTTTTTGTTTTTGTTTTTGTTCCACCTTTTTTATTCTTCTCCCGGAGGGAACATTCCTAATAGGCTTAATCAATGAAAAATGTAAATAGGCCACTACTGAAATAGAGATTTTCCAGGGGTGCAATTTATTCCTGGCTCTGGAGAAGCTAAGTCACGTGGTGCCATCTGTTAATGGCCACTTTGCAGGCTGCCTGGAGGACCGGGTCCCACAAGTATGAACCAGAGCTGTAAGTTGCTGGTCTGGTCTGCCGTGCGCAGCTCCCAGGGGCAGCTGACCCATGGCAGAGCGGAAGAGGAAGGTGCTGACTCCGAGGGCAGAAATAACCTCCGACCATAAACCGGTGTTATGTGGGCACAAGTCTTGGATCAGGAGGGTGAGGACTTTTATGCCTCAACTTGAAGCAGTCACTTGGATTGGATTTGAAAAGAATGGGAGTGGGACTAAGACAAGGCAAAGTGGATGTTGACTGGGGGTAAAAGTGGCAGATCCTTACGCAACAACCTTGGCTAATGGGGTATGTTTGCAGCCTTGACCTTTTGGGAGAATTACTTGCAAGACTGGGCAAACCCACGTGCCTTCTGGAAGCTAGACTTCCCAGTGAGGAGAATCTGCCTTTGCAGCATCTTGGTGGTCCAAACTGGTTAGGTGATCTGGTGTGTCTAGAGTTGCTCGACCTTGTATGAACGATTCCATCTCAGCATCAAAAGCTTTATAAAATACTTCTTTGCTAGATTCATTCAATGTCGCCTTTGACATCCCTTGAAAGAGAGGGAAATGGAATCTGGGGTGACTTTGTCTACATCACCAACCATCCTCTCAAAAGGGGAAGGAAACTGGAGACCCAAAAGGAAATCTGAAGCACAAAGGGAGGAGTCAGGAGTTATGCCCCTGCCCCAGGGGGGGCCGTAGAATATGCCTCTACCTTCATTGCTACCGAAGGAAAAATCCTGAAAGGGGGTGATAGGGACTGCCAACCTGCATGTGACTTCTCCCTGGTCCCTCCTTCCCTCTCTCCAACCTTTTTCAATCCCAAGATCTTCCTCCCCGTTATCAGAGATTTACATTTAGAACGAGACTGTCTAGGAGAGGCATATTTCTGGGAGCTGGTCTTGACCTGAACCAAAGCAGGAAGCATGAAGGTGTCAAGCTGTGAGCAGGAGAGGGGAAACCAGTTCACTTTGCCAGGGCACTGGGCGGGAGGTGGAAAGGGTTGAGGGCTGAGTGGAGAGGGGAAGGCATGAGATCCAAAGGCAGGCTGGCATTCAGGGACCAGGCTTCCCCTGTGGCTCTGAGAGGCTGATTTTGCAAGGAGGTCCTAAGGAGAGAATTGTGACAATGAGCATGGGTCTCCCACTGCAGCCCGAGCCCAAGAATGACTGGAAAATTTCTCCACAAAAAGGCTTCAATTTCTTCAGAACCCATTGTATTTCATGGGAAGAATGAGCTTTTGTTCCTCATTCATTCATTCACTCATTCATTCACTCATTCATTCACTCATTCATTCATTCACTCATTCAATAAGCTGTTACTGAGTCTGCAGGGTACTACATGCTGTGGAGCCCCTTGGATTCTGTGGTGGGCGGGAGATTATACATAAAATCCCTTCCTTCAAGGAGCTTGAGTTCTAGTGGAAGGACAGGAACTCAAGACAGAATTGAAAAACTATAAAATAAAAGTGGGGGAAATGTGTAGGGTAGGCTAGGTTCAGTCAGGTGGCGAGAGAAGGCTCCTCGGAGGTGACATTTGAGCTGAGACCTAAATAAAGTCAGGAAGCAAGCTGTGGGAATTTCTGGGGGGGGGGGGGGAATCTGTCCTCCGGCTGTGGGAACACATCTGCAAGAGTCCTGAGACAGGAAAGTACCTCGCATGTTGTAGGAACAGAAGACAGATGGTGTGGCTCTCACAGGGTTGAGAGACGATGTAGGAAGAAGTGAAGTCCTGAAGGCAAGCAGACACTAGCCTGGGGGCCCCAGAGGGCCCGGACTCCCTTCTAAATGTGATGGAGAGCATGACGGATTTTAAACTGTCAAGGCATCACCCTGGCTGGGGTGTGGAGAACGGACTATATAGGAAGAAAAGCATAGGAGGTGGAGACAGGTTTTTGACCCAGCTGGCACCATAATCTGGGTGCTAAGGGAGGTTCTCTGAGCGTTTCCCACTTCATGGAATGTTAGCAGCCTAAGCAAGGAGTCAAGGTCATCCCATGGGAGGGTTTAGCCGGGGTGCATGGCTGGGGGCTTCGAGGTGCCAACGTCTGAATGCCTGACTCACAGAAGGCTGGGACAGCGTGGTCTCAGAGCTTTGGTGTCTTGAACAAAGATTACAGGCCAATTCCTCACTCTCATTGTCTCCAGCACCCTCCTCGGCATGCTGTGGCAGAGAAAAGACAAAGCTTGACAAAGTCAAGGAGATCTGTGTTCAGATCTCAACTCTACTATTTAGTGTGCCCCCTGGGCAAGATACTTAACCTCCCCGGCACCTCAGTTTCCTTGTGAGTGAACTCCCAACCGGAAGGGTGGATGTAAAGGCGTGAGATAAGTTATTCATGGTTCTCTGGCACAGTAGGTGTTCAGTAAGGGTGACTCTTGTGCCAATTCTGATCCTGCAAGACCCCCCGCTGTATACCAACGATTCTGCCACCTTTTCCCAGCAGCATCAAAATTAGTAGAGCGTGGAAAGACTCTAGAAATCTTTCTCCAGTTGATTCAAGCACTGCCATGTATGGGGTGGGGGCAGGACCAGGAACGTGGAAAATCAGAAGAATTTATTGTCAATTTTTCCATATCCCCCTTTCCTTTCCCCCAAAATAGGGAGACCCAGGGGAGGAATGGAAAAGAAAATATTGGGTGGGTAGTTGTGTGATGTCAGAGAAGCACCCCTCCACACACACACACACACACACACACACACACCCCGCCTGGCTAGCTTCAGCTCATTCCTTTGTGAGGGAAGGTTGGGTCTTTTCTTTTAATGTAGATTTGAAAAAAAGTTATTTTGAGAGAGAGAGAGGGAGAGAGAGAGAGAATCTTAAGCTGGCTCCATGCTCGGCACAGAGCCTGATCCAGGGCTCGATCCCATGGCCCTGGGATCATGACCTGAGCCAAAACCAAGAGTCAGACGTTCAAGGGTTGGGTCCTTTTAGCTGGAGCAGTCTAAGCAGTCTATGCCCCAGGAGACAACAGGCTGCCCCAGGTCTCCAGCTCCCTCTGCACACCAGTCAGGGCCAGAGCGGCAGCGCCTTCAGAAATCTCTTATCTCCTAGCGTCACCGAGAAGCCATGACATCGCCCATTTGCCGTGATGCCCATCCCTCGGTTCTCCTCCTGCAGAAACCAGTGCTGAGTCAACCCCCGGGAAAGTGTGCAGTTGGGGAAGGCATGCACGGCTCCTGGGGACAGATCATGGCTCCTGGGGACAGATCCCGCCTACGCAGCTAAGCCCCCGGTCACGCTTGGTCACTCCACATTTCTTTACCTCCGCCCTGCCTCTCATCACCCCTTGATTTTTGTGTGCCTGCTTGTTTGCTCAGTCTTTGCGCCCCTTCACTAAAATACGCTCCGTGAGAGCGGAGCCTTCCTTGGCCCCCCCCACCGTGACCTCCGCTTCCGAGAAGGCTGTTGGGCCCAGAGTGGGCGGATTCAACGGCCATTTGCTGGGCAAGTCTGTGAGCAAATGCACGCGTCAGTGATGCCCAGCATACACGGGCGGAGTTCACAGGATGCCAGCACCTAGATTTCATCCTCAGTCCATAGGTGAAGCAAACACCCGGCTCCCCAGGGGCCGCATCCCTCGACACACAGTTTGGTGCTGAGCAAATCAGATCCGATATTCCCTCAGCCGCAGGCTACCCCAACCACTTGCTGGTTAGCTGGGTTTCCCCCCTTTCGCCTTGTTCAAGCAGCCGTGGAATCCTGAGAGTGGAGGTGATCCCAGGAAAGACGCCGGGATGAGTGGGCCGGTTGGGTGTATGGGAGGCTTGGGGAGGAGCAGAGATGCCAAAGAGCCCAACAGGCGTGTAAAATAAGAAAATAGGCCGCTCACCCGTTAGGGGCCAAAGGGGGGCTTTTTCCATCTCCTGCCGGATTCAACGGTCCCTGCACCTCCTCATAGTTTTGGTTCGGACGTGGCTCCTTCCTATCAGATCACACTTGCTTTTAGTGGTCCCCCTAATGACATTATGTGATTCCTAAATTGAGCTCTTATTTTTTTTTTTAAGTTTAGTTATTTATTTTGAGAGAGACAGAGACAGCACAAGTGGGGAAGGGACAGAGAGAGAGAGAGGAAGACAGAATCCCAAGCAGGCTCCGCATTGTCAGCGCGCAGCCCGGCATGGGGCTCAAACCCACGAAACTGTGAGATCAGGATCTGAGCGGAAACCGAGAGTCGGATGCTTAACCGACAGAGCCACCCAGGCGCCCTGTAAAGTTAGCTCTTTTAAAGTCCTGTTTGTACCGTAACTAACCTGGAAGCCCTCCCTGCCTGTGCCCACATTATCCATATAGACAGGACATTGTCTCTTCATGTGACTCCAGCTGGACGCCCCACCCGTGGCTTTTGGAGCCATAGCAGAGTCCACAGGTAGGAGAGGGCAGGAGATGTCCTTAGGAAGCTAGAGATACGGGCTTCTGGGCCCAGCAGGCCTTCATCCTGACTTAAATGCACTCGATTGTTGCTTCATTGATTTTAGCTGCTGCTGGGACTGTTTGCCGACCCATTAGAAAGTTCTGCATTTTCCTTCCTCTCATTTATTTTTTTGACCTGCTCCACCCTTGGTTGAAAGAAGGGAATCAGTCTGTGTCCACCGCTCGCCAGCTGGGGGCTCAGTAGTTTCCTTCCTGAGGCTTGAGCGCCCTTCAGTTGGTCCAAAACAGAATCGCTTGCAAATCTGTTTTATTATCAATGTTTGACCAGTGAATGAGCAGAGACCGTGTTGTGTACAGAAAGCACATGGGATTTGGCGAGATCTCGGTCTCATTTTCCTCAGGCCTGCCCCGTTCCCTCCCGAGAGAGACGCAAAATACAGGATTAGTGTGAGGATTAAATGAGGCGACATGTAAAGAGCCTGGCGCACAGGAGGTTATCGGCAAATACTAGGTGTTTACAGCGGATATGAAATCTCCGCATTAGGGCCGAGGGGGAAGGCAGAAAAATGACTCCCCGTGACTCTGGGCTATGGGTCAGCCTCTCCGAGCTGTCACCAGCCCCAATCTTTGTCCACGCTTTGGGACCATCTTCTCTAACTCAGTCCAGGATGTATCCCCCCCAACCCGTGGCGAGCGTGCGACAAAATGCAATCCCTTTCCAGGCTTGCCGATGCGTCACCGTTTATCTGAATCAGAGTTGAAACAAAGGATGAAAAACATCAGAACATCAACAAATTCTAAACCGTTAGCAAAAGAGTAGGAACTCTCCAGACGCCAGACTGCCCGAAAATGGAAAGTGGGGCAATGGCGCCACCAAGTGGTGAAACTTCGAATGACACGCTGCCTGCTGGTTTTTTCATAAACTTCATCGTCCTCAGCGGTGCCTGGGAACCGGATCCAAGGCCTGGCTCCTCAGAGAGGAAGGTTGATGGAGCTGTAGAGAGTGGAAACAGAGCCAAAGAAATGAATCCTCTCTAGGGGGAAAAATAATAAATAATTGTATAATTTACGGCTTGCCAGTGACACAGGGAAGTAATTCGCAAAATGCTGCCCTTCTACAAGGGGCCTCAAAATCACCTGGAGAGCCCGATAAAGGTGCAGATTCCTGGCCCCTCCCCGGACCTACTGACCCGGAACCTCTGAGGATGGCGACTGGGAGTTTGCATCTGTGACAGGTACCCTGGGCCGCCTGGGGAATGTCAAAAGGTGGGACCAGGGAGTGAACAGAAGCCAATGAATATGGAGCCATGAAGGTTTCCCAAACTCGTTCTGTTAAAAAAGGGAAAGTGCAAACAATGAACAGAGGAGGCTGATCACATTTAAAAGAGCCAGACGGGCGCCTGGGTGGCTCAGTTGGCTAAGTTTCCAACTCCTGGTTTCAGCTCAGGTCATGATCTCACGGTTCCTGAGTTTGAGCCCCGCTTCGGGCTCCGCGCTGACAGTGCTGAGCCTGCTTGGGATGCTCTCTCTCTCTTTCTCAAAATAAATAAATAAAAGAGATAGAAACCTGAACGGAAAGGGAACCCTGAACACTAGATTGGCACGTGCCCAAGCAGGCGCGCACGCACATACACATACACACACACGCCTGTACGTGCAGCTGAACGACTACACGGATGGGGGTTTTGTTTGCTGCACCGAGGATTTCTAAGATCCTTTCCTTTTTTTGTTAAATCAGGTACAAGTTAAGTTGCTTAAGCTGAAGTACTTCCCACACATTTCGGTCCTGAGCAATCCAGTTACATTGTGGGACCTTTAGCCCTTACCTGAGATCTGCTTTCCCCGTCCTTTGTCAGTTTTAGATTAGACAGACTCCAAGACCCGGATGGGCTGTATTTATTTCCAAGGAGAGAGAAAACAGTGCTTTCTCTAGCATTTGTCTTCTCCCAGGGGCCAGGAAGGTGACTGACAGATAGTGGGCATTTCAAATATTTGATGAATGGAATGAATAGGTGATTGGATGGAAGGAAGGAAGGAGGGAAGGAAGGGAGGGACGGAGGAGGGGAAGATGGAGGGAGGGAGGAAAGAAAGGAAGGAGCTGAGCAGATGTGTGTGTCCTTTCCTTTCAACATTCCCTTCTTCCTTCTCCCCTGCAATCCATCCCTGTAACATGCCCCAGTAGCAACTCTGGTTCGAGTCTCCTTGGTTCTTTTCCACAATGGCGGACGGGGAGCAGCTATGCTATGGAAGTTCAGCAGTTATGTGCAAACGGTCTGCTGATCTGAGCATGTCATGGACCTTTTGGTGGCTGATAAATGTAAAAATGAGACAAAACCTTCATTTGCAGCATTTGCCTATTTCTGTGGTATAAATACTCCCACTGGGGTCCATTTCAAGCCACAGTGTGCTGTCACTGAACACAGAAGAGGTGCACAATCGTGTAGTATTTTACCATATAGATATAATCGTAAGTAACCCCAAGCGCAGAGATCATAGTAAAATGTAATAAAGTAACAAAGAGGTGATGAGTTTTGAGTGTTTATTCCCTTTGTGTCTGATATAATTTATTTAGTTATAAGTTACCATTTTTGAAAAATAAATTGTGTTTCTGCAAAATTCCTTTAACGGGGACAGTCGGGTCTCATGAGCAGGTATGAGCCAGTTCCAACATATCATCCCTCTGCCCCAAGAAATGTTCTGTCACTACCATAAGGCCAGAGGTGGAGGGCCAGGGAGCCAAGCTCGGGAAGGGGGGAGGGGAGCTGCTGACAGGAGCTGATGAGAGAGGCTGTCAGGAGAGGGCTTTCTGAGCAGCTATTGGGCTGTGCTGAGGGGGTTTCTCTCAATCTTTCCTCTTGAGGTTAGCCCTCCACTAGGCATGGAGTGGTTGCTTCTCAAAGTCCTCCCTGGTCCGCTGCCTAGAGCTGGAGGGAGGGGGTGCAGCCTGTGTGTGCACTTCTAGGTCAACCCTGTCCAGCACCCAGCCCACAGGAGGGGTTCAGTGAACATTTACTGTTGAATGAATTAGCTGGTACAGAAGGCACTGGCCCAAGGTCAGAAGAACTCGGCTCTGGTCTTAGGTCTTGGGTCTGCCATTGTTGGGTTGTTCAACTCTGTGGTTTCTGGATCTCAGTTCCCTCATCTGTTGGAGGAAGGAGTTAAGCTGCATGACTCTGAAGGCTCTACCAGAATCTCCAGGCCTCTCTTCTCCAGGAATATTGGCCCTGGGACCCTGTCATCAGCCCCAGCCTGAGGCCCTGACCTTCTCATCTCACCCTCAGGGCTTGACTTCATCATCGGGTCAGGGTTCTCCAACCCCTTATGAGTTGAGCCTGGTGCCACTGATGTGAGAGGCTCCGATACATGGAAAACTTTGCTTCAGACCCCACTTGTTCCATTCGTGGCAGGATTCCAGATCCAGGGACAGGATTTCCCCAGAAATTCTGGAAAGGGGTGTGTCTGTGCCACTAGGCTGGAACATGCCTTTAGATCTCAGCTGCCAGGGTTGCCCTGGTAATGCGTTCAGGGAAACTTCCAGCGCCCATTCCCTTCCTCTCTGTCCTGGGGAAGTTGTCAGTGGGATAAGAAGTCCCGGCGAAGAGTGAATATACCCAAAGCCACTGAATTGTACACTTTAAAATGGAGAATTTTATGTCGGGTGAATTATCTCAGTTTTAAAAAGCATGTGATTACTTACCAAAGCAGAAGAAGAAGAGGAGGAGGAGAAGGAGAAAGAAGTCACGAAGTGACTCTTTGGCGGTTAAGAGAAGCAAAAGAATATTCCAAGATTCTCTGGACCAATTCCTGGTAGATTTTTCCTTTTGGAAGAAGAACTCAAACTGAGTACATTCATCCTTATTTGATTTAATATGTTGGATAATTAGGTGTCTGATGGAACCCAAGTGCTGAGTCCTAGAAGAAAAACAGGTCAGAGTGTGAGATCGCCACCCTGTCCGGGGTAAGAAGATGGCGGGAGAACAGAGCAGGGTGTTGCCTGGACCTGCTCAGCTCCAGCCTCCCCGGGATGTCCCTTCCTATGGATCCCAGCTCCTGGTTCTTTACAGCTTTCAGACAAGTGTCAGCTGGGGGCTCCGGGTCCCCCTAGCACCCACAGCCTCTTATGGAAAAATCCCCTTTTTTATTCAGCTGAGATTAAGTTGGAATTTTCCAAAAGGAACCTTTACTCAGAAACTTAGGGAACCAAAAAAGTACAAAGGTATTAGGACACACCACACACACACACACACACACCAAAACACGACAACCACCCATTCCAATAGAGGGTAGATTTCCACTGTGGTCAAAGTGCACAAAGTCGGAAGAAGACTTGGTGGGATCTCTTCTCTTACCTCAAATCTGAGCAGGGGCCCCGCTCACAAAGACCTGTCTTTGGGGCCTTTGGTGTCTTTCCTTCCTGGTCTCCTCTGGGGTCCTCCTGCCCCCCTGGAACTTCCCTGAAGCCATGTCTGAGGCTGGATATTGGAGAAGGAGTCTTCAGAGGCCATATCTCCAAGGGTTTAGGCAGGATTTTTTTTTTTTTTTTGGTGCTACTTTCCAAATTAATTCCAGAATTACAGAGTGAGAGATCTGGTAGAAACCGTATTTACCACCTGGTCCAACTCATCTTTCTGGGAGGAGAAGTACTTTGCCCAGGAGGATCCACCATGTCAGGTTGGAAGGTGCTCATATGTGGCCACAGCGCTGGCCACCTGGCATTGGGCACCTCAGAAGCCAGTCCAGGCTCTTCCGGGGCTTCAGAGAGGAGAGGTCCTCATCCATGCAGCCCCCCACCTCCCCCGGGCAGAAGAACCTTGAAAGGTGGTATGGGGGTGGTGGGAAGAGAGGAAAGTGGTGCCATACCAAAAATTCTGTTCTCTAGTGCATGGTGGGTGTTTTGCTGTAGGCGAGGCTGGACCGGATGGAGTGCGACGAAGGAGCCTGAGGGCCGGCCACTCCCACAGTCAGAGATCCTGAGGGACGGTCACCCCAGGCTCCATCTTCCTCAGCCTGCAAATACAGACCAGTTTGCATTTACCTTACAACTTCGCGTCCCTGGGCTGGGCCTGCTCAGTTCGCAGGCGCCCAGTCCTCCTGCAGACTCCCTCACCCCACGTGTCTCCAGGTCTCGCTGAAAGTGCTCACGAATCGGGCCCGATGGCCCCCCTGCTACCTGTACTTCTCACGTCCCTGGCAGTCCTCGGCCCATGGCGGAACTGAATCCACCCTGGCCTGTCCCTGCTGACCTTGGACAACCGTCTGCAGACTTGCCAGACGGTGAAAGTCCTCTGAGGTGACAGACCGCTTGTTCCCTCTTTGTCACTCTCCCTCAGGGCCATCCCACAGCAAGGTAGGACAAGCCCGGACCCCAGATACTGCTGTTCTGAGTGGTACAGCTTTTTCAGGTCTCACCATCCCCCTGCATTCTCACACACACAACCATTTCTCTCAAGGTGGGTCCCAAGGCGACTTCAGCCCTCCCATGTGCCCCTGGGGTATGCCAGGGTCTGGCTGCTTCTTTCAGAATGTGCCCTGTGGTCTCTTCCAGGGGCTTTTCAACTTGGCCTTGTCTGGGGTCACCCCATACCTAGGACACATTTTTTCATTCTGGAAGCACAATGGAAGTTGGAATTTGAATCGCTTTTTGGCTCAGAATTTTTTTCAGCCAATGTGGATTCAAATAGATATGTGGGACAGGAGTTCAGCGGGAGTCCACATCCGGCAGCCTGCAAATACCCACCTGGGATGCTGAAGGAAGGTGCTGAATAACCCAGCAGAAGCAGCTCCCCATGGTGTTTCAAGGGATTGTGGGGGAGACTTTGGGGGACGGAGGTCTATTCTCTCTCCAGCAGTATCTGACCCCCTTCCCATGCCCTCACACTTTAAGAAAATAGCCCACTAGGGGCACCTCGGTGGCTCATTCAGTTAAGCATCGACTTCGGCTCAGGTCATGATCTCACACTTCTTGAGTTTGAGCCTCACTCTGAGTGAGGCCTGCTTCTCTCTCTCCTCTTTCTCTGCCCCTGTGGGATTTCTCTCTTTCTCTCTCTTTCCCCCTCTCTGGCTTGTGCCCCCTGTCTTTAAAAAATATATATATACACACATATGTGTGTATATGCATACATATACACACACACATATATGTATATAAAAATATAAAAAATATACATATAGATATATATGTATATAAAAATATAAAAATACATATTTTATATACATATATACATATATACATGTATATATTTATATTTATATTTATATTTATATATACGTATATTTATATTTATATTTATATATACGTATATACATATATATGTATATATATGTGTATATATGTATATATATATTTATATATACATACGTATATATGTATATATATGTACATATGTATATACATATATACACATGTATACATACATACATATATGTACCTATATACATATATACATATATATAAATTTCAAGTGTATTAGAAAAAGAATATAGCTCACTGGCCATTTTGCTCTAAATCCTCTGATTATTAAAGCTTTTGAGATTGGTCTTAGGCTCCTGGTACAGGGATACGCGTGGTAAGAAAGGATTCGTAGCATCATCTGTCCCCCAAAGGACCATGAGGTCACGTGAGTGTCTAAGGAATCTTTTCGAACTACAGGCCTGAATCAGGCTTGGTGGAGCCAACACAGCAGAGGTGGGAGTAGAAGGAAAAGATGGAAACCTGCAGGAGATGGTCCCCGGCAAGCCGCTCGACGCTGAGGGCTCTGGGGGACACCTGCCGTCTAGTGCTCACGGCTCTTCACGGCCACGAGCCGCTGGCATTAGTGATCCTGTCCTGCTTTAAGTATTGACTCCATTGGACTGAGCAAGGTCTGCTTCTAGCATAGATCAGAACGGATGGGTGGAAACGTGCTTCCTCTAAGTCAAAGGTCCCCCCTGGGTGAGGTCTGGCTCACAAACAGAACCATCTAGCTCTCTTCAGAGCTACTCTGAAGCTTGCCTCAGAACTTAGCTTGCAAGATGTCTGAGTGTTAAGAGTCACCAAAGCTAGACCTCACTCCATCCCCAGGGCTATCCGCGGCTTCAGCCCTAGACCTGCTGGTACCCGGGATCTTGATATATTTTTTTAATTTTTAAAAAATGTTTTATTTATTTTTAAGACAGAGAGAGAGCATGAGTGGGATGGGGCAGAGAGAGAGGGAGACACAGAATCTGAAGCAGGCTCTAGGCTCTGAGCTGTCAGCACAGAGCCCGACGCGGGGCTCGAACTCACGAACTGTGAGATCATGACCTGGGCCGAAGTCGGACGCTCAACTGACTGAGCCACCCCGGCGCCCCAAGGATCTTGATATCTTTTCACACACAGTTGCTATGTAATAATTAAGACTTGGGCATCCAGGACCCAGAGGAAGGGGTTCCTGTGGGATGGCCAGAGAAGGTGGTCACGACTTGGTTGAATGGAGAGGAGGGAGGGACAGGGAGTCCGTAACCCAGATGGGGCATGTCCAGCGTGGTGAGACCAGTCTCTAGTCGACTGCCTCTGTCGTGGCTGTCTGCCGGAAATCTTGGTCCTGGAGTGACCACGTGGCTGACAACATGCCCTTAGCATGGGAGAGCATGAGAAAGGCAGAGAAGGGCCTGGGCCAGTGCAACGGACTGTCTGTACAGCAGCTAAGGAGTCAATATTCCAACGGATAACCATCTGGACCGAGGATACAGAGAATCTCAAGGCAGCTATCAACCTGCCAGGCAGCGCTGAAGGCCGTTCAGACATATTTTCTCATCTAACCTTCATAACCATCCGTTTCACAGACGGCGAAACTGGGGTGTAGGGAGGCTATGTAACTTGCCCAAGGATCTACCAGCAAATGGAAGGGCAGGATTTGACCTGCGGGTCTGGATCTAGGGTCCATGCCACACCCAACCGTGAAGCTATACTTTCCTCAGGTCAGGGCTTGGTTGTTGGGTCCCGGGGAAAATGCACAGAGGACAAAATATGGCTTTGCCCTCGGGACGCCCGAGTGGATGCTTTCTACGTGGCTGTTTGATTCATTTCAGCGGTGGAGCCTGGAGATGCAAAAGTGAACAAAACTCCCTTTAGGAAACTCCTACTAAATTAGAATGAGAGGCGGCCTCTAGGATCCGCCATAATAGCCTGCACATGACATGTGCTCTAGCAGAACAGACACGGGCGAGGCGGCCGGAGGGACTGGGGTGGGGGTGGAGGGGCACACTTACCAAAATCCAGCCCCGGCCTGGGTGCAGGGGGAGCAGGGCAGCTCACCACCCAGGGCCTTCTGGATGCAGAGCACCAGGCGGGCACTGGATAGTCTAGGCAGGGCGGGGTGCGCACAGCTGGAGCCAAGGCCCAAGGGACTCAGAGGCTCCGGCCTAGGGGAGAAAAAGCAACTTCCGGTTTGGCCGGACGGAAGGATCTGTGCGGGCGAGTCAGGTGCTTCTGGAAGTTTGGCTGCAGCTGTGAAGAGTTTGCGTCCGAGGAAATGGCAGCTACTGGGGGCCTTTAGGTGGACGCTGCATGAGCAGAGTTTGATTTTATGAGAGCTCTCAGGAGCCAGCGCAGCGTGTGGATTGGATTGGACATATCCTAGCCGGGAGACCCAAGGATGGGTGGGACAGCGCAGTCATCCAGCTAAAGATGGCCCAGGTCGTAACCAGGGGGTGGGAGGGGGAATCCAGGGGAGGGCATGGAGGCTGGAACGGCCGACTGCCAAGGCGGGGGGGGGGGGGTGAGGGGGAGTGGGGGTGGGGGGGCATCGAGAAAGAAGGAGGCCAGAGGACTCCCGTGCTTCTCAGCGCGGCAAGTGGTGACGTCATTACGCAAGACGCAAGAGGCAAGTCGGTAGGAGGGGCGGGATCGCCACAGAGGCGGTTGCTCCACCCCCTCTCGGGTTTGGTTCCCGGGTGACCAGACTTACAGCAGATTTTCTAAACGTGGTTCCCACACCACTGCTTCCCTCAGAATCAGAATCATCTGGCTTGTTTGGTAAAGCTGGAAATTCCCAAGCCAGACTCAGAATCTGAGAGTGACAGGGTAGAGCCTTGGCATTGGAAAAACACGTGGTCCTGGATATTTGTGATTCCTTCCCCCGCCCCCCCCCCCTTGTTCTCCCTCGTCTTAAACTTTGGTGAAAAAGGAAGAAGAGCCAGTTTTCGAGGGAAGATAATGAGTTTGGCTTTAGAGGTGTTTGCAGGAGTCCAACAGGCAATTAGATATGATAAGCTCGAGCTCAGAGAAGTCACTGGGGCGGGATGGATATAGAGATTCCAGAATATAACGGGAGGAATAATTTGAAATTGTGTATGATTTTCTCTTTTGTCTTCATGAGTCTATGACCTTTACACATAGTCTGCCTCAGGCAACCATATGTCTGGGAAGAGATTAGAATTTGTTCTAGAAGGATTGCCTGGGAAAAAGCCAAATCCGTATTCAACTTTTGACGTTCAAAATAGGATTATGGCCGGACAATAATCTTCAAGCCAGGAGGCTATCTTGAGGGAAGATTCACCAAATTCTTTACTTCCCCCTTTCCCTGCTGGTTCTTTAACAGCTAGGCCCTTACCCTGAAATTTAGGCTCAGGTCGAAATCTAGAAGACAGTAGTATGACAAAAGGAAGTTAAAATAAAAAGCCGACCTTCTTCTGAATGGGGAGGTTTAAGGGAGAAGGAGAAAATGGTAGACGTAGGAGGGGTGGAAGGCTAAAGATTCTGCGGCCAGCGAGAGGGAAGACGGGGCCCTGTCATCCAACAATCTGACCGGGCCCCAGAGGAGCACATCCCAAGTTAGACAGCGGCTGGTTCAAGGTCAGAGGCTGTAAGGGCACACAAGAGGCTGGCCACCATCTGGGAGAGCCAGTGACCCCACTGGAGGACTGGACGGACACACCCACGGCCAGGAGGCTCTTCTCCTAGCAGAGATAGGCCATAGCAGCTGAAAGGCTGAGAATCTTAATCCAAGAACGACTGAACAGACACCGTAAGGACTTGATAGTTACCCAGCCTGATTAAGCTTCATTAGTTGGAGGCCTCATTTGCACAATTGCAGTTTTGACCCTGTACACCCAAGACGTAATGGGAGTTCAACGTTCAGCTCAGGGGACGAGTCAGTAGGTGGTAGTAGAAGCGAGCAGACACTGGACGTGGCTGAGGAATGTGGGCGGAAGGAGAGCAGGGGCCTGGAGGAGTGGAAGGGGTGGGCAGAGACCAAAGAGAGGCTGGAGCCGGTGGTGCCGGAGGGCCTGGAAGCATCTGTTCAGGAAGCCCACGGCGAGCTTGCCAGTTCGCAGATATTTAAGAGGCAGGCGAAAGTAGTGATAGGAAAGAAGGTTGCCAGGTAGGTCCTGGTTGAGGGAGCGAGTGATGAAATGGAAACAGCTGGAGTGAGCTTGCCCTTCGGAGGGTTTGCCCCGGGAGTAGACGCAGTGACGCCAGACGGCAATTGGAGAGGTAGTGGGGATGATGGTATGGGGGACTGAACAGAGAGAAAGGATGCAGCCAATGAGAGAAGGCTAAGGTGCTAGGAAAGCGCGAGGGTATGGAGTGTGGCGGGTGAGGGAGAACAGAAGGACTGGCCAAGAGCACAGGTGGAGGGACTGCCTCTCTGAAGGAGGAGGGGGCCTCCCTCTCCAAAAAAGGAAGACAAGCGAGGACACCGGTGGTCTCAGGTGGGCATGAGGGTTTATTCATAAAAGAGACTCGAGGCATCTCCCCCTCTCTTTTATTCCTTCAGGGACTACAGAGTGAGGTCATCTGCAGGGTGAGGCTGCGCAAGAGGGGACACGGCAGGTGGCGGAGGACAGGACCGAGGAAGACCGGGCCGTGTGTGGGTGATACACATAGGCCCGGGAGCTCGGCCTCTTCCCCAGGCCCACGTCTCCTAAATGGGAGGCACCTTGCTGACGCAGTTGGTTAAGCACTGACGGCTGGAGTTGGGGACAGCCGAGCTTTATAAATGGAAGAACCCAGAGAAGCGGGGGTTCCCTGGGAAAAATTCCCAAAGCTTTGTCGATCCTAATTCCTCATTAATATAATTGTACGGATAATCTTTACTTATTGCTCAAGGAATATTGTCAAACTATAACAGATTTTTTTTTTTTTGCATCAAGCTTTTGTGTTTCCATGTGTCTTCTCAATCCTAATCCTAATATACCCTTGTGATTTTTACGTGGTTTTTAACCAGAGCACAGATTTCAGCAGATTGTATTTTCTGAAACAGAAGATGGGGGGGGGGGTAAAAAAGTTACAGAGAGGGAGGGAGGCAAACCATAAGAGACTCTTAAATACTGAGAACAAACTGAGGGTTGATGGGGGGCAAGGGGGGAGGAGCACTGGGTGTTGTATGGAAACCAATTTGACAATAAATTATATTTAATATATTAAAAAAATGATGTTTGAACTCAAAAAAAAATGGCCAGAGCAACATTTCCAGTCCTCAATGCTGCTCCCACTTGTCACTCTCTCACGAAAGGCACAGTCTCTTTTCCTTCCCCCCTCTGAACCTGGATGGGACTTTGTGACTCTCTCAATGGAGATGAAGTGACGCATAATTTCTAAGACTAGATCATATAAGGTCTCTGTCTCTGTCTCTGGGAACTCTCAGCCTTGAAGCCCAGCCACCATGTGTTAAGAAGACCCGAGCCACACACAGGTGTCTTGGCCAAAAGGTCCGTCTGAGGTCTGAGCTGACAGCCAGCGTCGATAACCAGACATGTGGGCAAATGAGCCTCAGATGATCCAGGCTCAGCTAAAGCTCTAGGAATCGTGGCTCCAGAGAAGACATACACTTGTGTCCTGTCTGAATTCCTGATCCGTAAAAAATGGTTGTTTCATGCCACTAAGGTTTAGAGTAATTTTTATGCAGCCATGGTAACTGAAACGCATATAGAGTTTTGTTTTATGATTTTTGCATTTGTTAGCGTGAGCATTTACTCCTGTTGCCTCCTAGTCATAATTATTTTATTGGCTGCAAACATTGTGAATTAATGTAGTATTGCTTATTTAAATATTGTGCTATTCTTGGCTACTTAGACTACTTTTCATTTGCCACTATTAAGTAATGATATTAAAAAGTTGTGCACAGCATTTTTTTTTTCTTTGAACTGCTTCACTGGGACAAATTCCCAGAAGTGGAATTACTTTGGGAATGAACATTTTTCTGACTCCACAAATGTCCTACCCAATTGCTACTCAAACAAACTGCATCAGTAGATTCTGCCATCTATTGTGTTAGGCAATTTCAGCACATAAAGCCACCTCAAATTTGTTTTGAATTGAAGTGGGCTATAAATAAACAGCTGCATTAAAAAAAAAAAACCCTTTACTACAATGTCAGCAGCATTAGCCACTGCTTGTAATTTTTGCTGATTTAATTGTTGAAATTGTATTTTATCCTTTTTATACTCTGTATCTCTTGAGTGAATACAAAAGCTGAGCTTTTGCTGTCTTCTGAAAGTGTTTTTTCCAGGGGCACAGTCAGTCAAGCGTTGGACTTCAGCTCAGGTCATGATCTCGCGGTTCGTGAGTTCGAGCCCCACGTCAGGCTCACTGCTGTCAGCGCAGAACCCGCTTCAGATCCTCTGTCCCCCTCTTTGCCCCTCCTCCACATGCACTCTCCCAAAAACTAAATAAATATTTAAAAGTGTTTTTTTCTGTATTTTAAAAATTGTAAAAATATGTTTTATACATAGAAGTATCTATGTATAGTCTTCATCCAATAATGTATTTATAAGAGCTCTTGGAATCACTTTTTTTTTAACTGCAAGTCACAGTTCATTTAGTAGATTATGAAATCAATTAAGTGGCTCATAATGAACATTAAAAATTAGAATACAATAAAATAAAAACAAATATATAATTTCGTGAGTTTTTTCGTGTGAAACTTGTGTTTCAGGGTAAGTATGTTTTGGGTCATGATGCAAAATTTTAAAAGCTGGCCTTATAGAAACATATTTATCAAGCCCTTTCCATACTGATGTAAACATCCCCCAAGCTGTGTCTTTTTTTTTATATTGAATTATCTTTCTTTTGTACCATTTTAATTTTTCATGCGGCCAGGCCCTGGCCGTCCTTTGTAATTTCTTATTGCAGTTCAAAACAGAAATTCATCTTGTTTCTACAGAGGTGATAAATGATCCATCCCAGTTTCTGTCAACTCAATTCTTACTGAAGCGTTCTCTGGACACCCCTGAACTTATAAAAATTCACGTCGGCTCAGCAAAATGCAAATAAAGGCGCGGGCGCAAATGCTGTTATGGAGTAGGCCGATGGAGAAAATGCCGTAATCGTGAGAGTGCGGGCTCCTGTTCTCACTTGGAGTTGTCAGAGTGCACGTTGCCTCAGCGAACTGAGTTCTGGGACAGATGCTGCGTAAGCAAATGTTATAATAGTCATGCAGAGGTAGCTACAGAACGATGAACGAACTTGAAGACAAAGCAAAGCCAAAAATTCCCGAACAGGTAGAAATACTCAGAATAATAGGGGAAGATGAGTTTGGGGATCAATCAGTTGAAGACTAATAAAATGCTAATGATGATAAGAATCATGATGGTGTATTATGATTTTCCAGGCTCATTTACTCCTCACCATCACCTGTAAGGTTTATCATTACTCGCATTCTGCAGGTGAGCAGATGTCAGTCCCAGAAGGCTATGTGACACGCCCAAGGTTACCCAGCTAGTAGGTTCTCCGGGAATTTGAACTTCAAGTCCATGCTTGTTATCACCGCCCCAGGCTGCCTCTCATAGGGGAGCCAGGGCTTGTAGTCAGAGGAAAAAGGCGAATGGCTGGGGACAGTTACTTACAATTTAGGAATTGTAGTAGAATACTTCTATTGCTCTATGGGAACCTTCTAGACTTCCCCGTCCACTCTGGGGAATTTTTTTCAAATAACTGGATCTACTCACCTAGAATAGAAGTCGCTGGAGATAAACAGACCCGTGTTTTGTATTTCATCTATGATTTTGCTGGACTCCATCCAGAACGTGAAAACTCCTAGCGTTCTAAGGGCTCAAAGAGGCAGTGGAGACCGTGGCTCAGGGCACAGATACGGCAGCCAGTGTACGTGGATTTGTGACTCAGCTCAGCCTGCTGGCTGTGCGTTTTCTCACTCATAAGATGGGAATGATAATAGTACATACCTATTATTACAGACAGTGCCTGGTCCACAGTAGGTGGTACATTAGTTACATTATTATCGTACAACATGGTTACTTCTTTGAAGCCAGTACATAAGTACCCCCCACTTTTCAAAAGTCTTCGGTATACTTACTGCTTTTACAAAAGGCCTATGTTAGTACCTGTTTTCACCAATCAAAAGAAATCCAGAGAGGATTTTCGCTCTTACAAAAAAAAGTCCAAGAGCACACACAGCATTCAGCACCTGTTCTGCAGCGAGCCCTTAGCACCACCCGGCCCCTCCCCAGAAACCACACTCAGCGTCTCAGCATCGGGACTGTGTGTGTGAGCGTCTGTGCTTTATCTCAATTTCTTCTGTGCAACTATTAGGAGGCTGTGTCCTCAGGTAAGAGAAAAGCTTGAGAGAAGTTAGTTTGGGGGTCTGAGGATGCTCAAAAATTTTCTATGCAAATTAAGGGTAATCAGTTTTTCAATTTATACCATTTTGGATTAGGAAAGTTTTCATAGGCGCACTCTACTTTGGGGTAGCAGGGGAAACCTGTAACTTTATATCGGTTATTCTTTGGTTTCTCCAGATTTTAGGAAATAATCTAGTTTTATCAGCAGCATGTTCGCAGAATTTTTATGTTGGCGTTTGTAAGTTGCATTCAATCACCCGCATTTTCCCATAATTCTTCAGTTTCCAGGGTACGTGCTATCTGAGGGGGGGTGACCGTATGTCCCAGCTTACACTTTTGTCCCGGCGTAATTACCCGACGCAGGGCTTGAACACATGAACCGCGAGATCATGACCAGAGCCAAAGTGGAATGCTTAACCGACTGAGCCACCCGGGAGGCCCGCAGTGTAATTATTTATTTATTTATTTATTTATTTATTTATTTTTATTAAAAATTTTTTTAACGTTTTTTTTTCCCAATATATGAAATTTATTGTCAAATTGGTTTCCATACAACACCCAGTGCTCATCCCAAAAGGTGCCCTCCTCAATACCCATCACCCACCCTCCCCTCCCTCCCACCCCCCATCAACCCTCAGTTTGTTCTCAGTTTTTAACAGTCTCTTATGCTTTGGCTCTCTCCCACTCTAACCTCTTTTTTTTTTTTTTTCCTTCCCCTCCCCCATGGGTTTCTGTTAAGTTTCTCAGGATCCACATAAGAGTGAAACCATATGGTATCTGTCTTTCTCTGTATGGCTTATTTCACTTAGCATCACACTCTCCAGTTCCATCCATGTTGCTATAAAGGGCCATATTTCATTCTTTCTCATTGCCACGTAGTACTCCATTGTGTATATAAACCACAATTTCTTTATCCATTCATCAGTTGATGGACATTTAGACTCTTTCCATAATTTGGCTATTGTTGAGAGTGCTGCTATAAACATTGGAGTACAAGTGCCCCTATGCATCAGTACTCCTGTATCCCTTGGGTAAATTCCTAGCAGTGCTATTGCTGGGTCATAGGGTAGGTCTATTTTTAATCTTCTGAGGAACCCCCACACTGCTTTCCAGAGCGGCTGCACCAATTTGCATTCCCACCAACAGTGCAAGAGGGTTCCCGTTTCTCCACATCCTCTCCAGCATCTATAGTCTCCTGATTTGTTCATTTTGGCCACTCTGACTGGCGTGAGGTGATATCTGAGTGTGGTTTTGATTTGTATTTCCCTGATGAGGAGCGACGTTGAACATCTTTTCATGTGCCTGTTGGCCATCCGGATGTCTTCTTTAGAGAAGTGTCTATTCATGTTTTCTGCCCATTTCTTCACTGGGTTATTTGTTTTTCGGGTGTGGAGTTTGGTGAGCTCTTTATAGATTTTGGATACTAGCCCTTTGTCTGATATGTCATTTGCAAATATCTTTTCCCATTCCATTGGTTGCCTTTTAGTTTTGTTGTTTCCTTTGCTGTGCAGAAGCTTTTTATCTTCATAAGGTCCCAGTAATTCACTTTTGCTTTTAATTCCCTTGCCTTTGGGGATGTGTCAAGTAAGAGATTGCTACGGCTGAGGTCAGAGAGGTCTTTTCCTGCTTTTTCCTCTAGGGTTTTGATGGTTTCCTGTCTCACATTCAGGTCCTTTATCCATTTTGAGTTTATTTTTGTGAATGGTGTGAGAAAGTGGTCTAGTTTCAACCTTCTGCATGTTGCTGTCCAGTTCTCCCAGCACCATTTGTTAAAGAGACTGTCTTTTTTCCATTGGATGTTCTTTCCTGCTTTGTCAAAGATGAGTTGGCCATACGTTTGTGGGTCTAGTTCTGGGGTTTCTATTCTATTCCATTGGTCTATGTGTCTGTTTTTGTGCCAATACCATGCTGTCTTGATGATGACAGCTTTGTAGTAGAGGCTAAAGTCTGGGATTGTGATGCCTCCTGCTTTGGTCTTCTTCTTCAAAATTACTTTGGCTATTCGGGGCCTTTTGTGGTTCCATATGAATTTTAGGATTGCTTGTTCTAGTTTCGAGAAGAATGCTGGTGCAATTTTGATTGGGATTGCATTGAATGTGTAGATAGCTTTGGGTAGTATTGACATTTTGACAGTATTTATTCTTCCAATCCATGAGCAGGGAATGTCTTTCCATTTCTTTATATCTTCTTCAACTACTTTCATAAGCTTTCTATAGTTTTCAGCATACAGATCTTTTACATCTTTGTTTAGATTTATTCCCAGGTATTTTATGCTTCTTGGTGCAATTGTGAATGGGATCAGTTTCTTTATTTGTCTTTCTGTTGCTTCATTGTTAGTGTATAAGAATGCAACTGATTTCTGTACACTGATTTTGTATCCTGCAACTTTGCTGAATTCATGTATCAGTTCTAGCAGACTTTTGGTGGAGTCTATCGGATTTTCCATGTATAATATCATGTCATCTGCAAAAAGCGAAAGCTTGACTTCATCTTTGCCAATTTTGATGCCTTTGATTTCCTTTTGTTGTCTGATTGCTGATGCTAGCACTTCCAACACTATGTTAAACAACAGTGGTGAGAGTGGGCATCCCTGTCGTGTTCCTGATCTCAGGGAAAAAGCTCTCAGTTTTTCCCCGTTGAGGATGATGTTAGCTGTGGGCTTTTCATAAATGGCTTTTATGATGTGTAAGTATGTTCCTTCTACCCCGACTTTCTCAAGGGTTTTTATTAAGAAAGGGTGCTGGATTTTGTCAAAAGCCTTTTCTGCATCGATTGACAGGATCATATGGTTCTTCTCTTTTTTTTTTATTAATGTGATGTATCACGTTGATTGATTTGCAGATGTTGAACCAGCCCTGCATCCCAGGAATGAATCCCACTTGATCATGGTGAATAATTCTTTTTATATGCTGTTGAATTCTATTTGCTAGTATCTTACTGAGAATTTTTGCATCCATATTCATCAGGGATATTGGCCTTTAGTTCTCTTTTTTTTACTGGGTCTCTGTCTGGTTTTGGAATCAAAGTAATACTGGCTTCATAGAATGAGTCGGGAAGTTTCCCTTCCCTTTCTATTTCTTGGAATAGCTTGAGAAGGATAGGTATTATCTCTGCTTTAAACGTCTGGTAGAACTCCCCTGGGAAGCCATCTGGTCCTGGACTCTTATTTGTTGGGAGATTTTTGATAACCGATTCAATTTCTTCGCTGGTTATGGGTCTGTTCAAGCTTTCTCTTTCCTCCTGATTGAGTTTTGGAAGAGTGTGGGTGTTTAGGAATTTGTCCATTTCTTCCAGGTTGTCCAATTTGTTGGCATATAATTTTTCATAGTATTCCCTGATAATTGTTTGTATCTCTGAGGGATTGGTTGTAATAATTCCATTTTCATTCATGATTTTATCTATTTGGGTCATCTCCCTTTTCTTTTTGAGAAGTCTGGCTAGAGGTTTGTCAATTTTGTTTATTTTTTCAAAAAACCAATTCTTGGTTTCGTTGATCTGCTCTACCGTTTTTTTAGATTCTATATTGTTTATTTCTGCTCTGATCTTTATTATTTCTCTTCTTCTGCTGGGTTTAGGCTGCCTTTGCTGTTCTGCTTCTAGTTCCATTAGGTGTGCTGTTAGATTTTGTATTTGGGATTTTTCTTGTTTCTTGAGATAGGCCTGGATTGCGATGTATTTTCCTCTCAGGACTGCCTTCGCTGCATCCCAAAGCGTCTGGATTGTTGTATTTTCATTTGCGTTTGTTTCCATGTATTTTTTAATTTCTTCTCTAATTGCCTGGTTGACCCACTCATTCTTTAGTAGGGTGTTCTTTAACCTCCATGCTTTTGGAGGTTTTCCAGACTTTTTCCTGTGGTTGATTTCAAGCTTCATAGCATTGTGGTCTGAAAGTATGCATGGTATAATTTCAATTCTTGTAAACTTATGAAGGGCTGTTTTGTGACCCAGTATGTGATCTATCTTGGAGAATGTTCCATGTGCACTCGAGAAGAAAGTATATTCTGTTGCTTTGGGATGCAGAGTTCTAAATAGATCTGTCAAGTCCATCTGATCCAATGTATCATTCAGGGCCCTTGTTTCTTTATTGACCATGTGTCTAGATGATCTATCCATTTCTGTAAGTGGAGTGTTAAAGTCCCCTGCAATTACCACATTCTTATCAATAAGGTTGCTTATGTTTATGAGTAATTGTTTTATATATTTGGGGGCTCCGGTATTCGGCGCATAGACATTTATAATTGTTAGCTCTTCCTGGTGGATAGACCCTGTAACTATTATATAATGCCCTTCTTCATCTCTTGTTACAGCCTTTAATTTAAAGTCTAGTTTGTCTGATATAAGTATGGCTACTCCAGCTTTCTTTTGGCTTCCAGTAGCATGATAAATAGTTCTCCATCCCCTCACTCTCAATCTAAAGGTGTCCTCAGATCTAAAATGAGTCTCTTGTAGACAGCAAATAGATGGGTCTTGTTTTTTTATCCATTCTGATACCCTATGTCTTTTGGTTGGCGCATTTAATCCATTTACATTCGGTGTTATTATAGAAAGATACGGGTTTAGAGTCATTGTGATGTCTGTATGTTTTATGCTTGTAGTGATGTCTCTGGAACTTTGTCTCACAGGGTCCCCCTTAGGATCTCTTGTAGGGCTGGTTTAGTGGTGACAAATTCCTTCAGTTTTTGTTTGTTTGGGAAGACCTTTATCTCTCCTTCTATTCTACATGACAGACTTGCTGGATAAAGGATTCTTGGCTACATATTTTTGCAGTTTAGCATACTGAAAATCTCGTGCCAATCCTTTCTGGCCTGCCAAGTTTCAAAAGAGAGATCAGTCACGAGTCTTATAGGTCTCCCTTTATATGTGAGGGCACGTTTACCCCTTGCTGCTTTCAGAATTTTCTCTTTATCCTTATTTTATTTTTGAGACAGAGAGAGACAGAGCATGAACGGGGGAGGGTCAGAGAGAGGGAGACACTGAATCCGAAACAGGCTCCAGGCTCTGAGCTGTCAGCACAGAGCCCGATGTGGGGCTCGAACTCATGGACCGTGAGATCATGACCTGAGCCGAAGTCGGCCGCCCAACCGACTGAGCCACCCAGGCGCCCCCCCCCGCAGTGTAATTATTAACAGTGCCCCCTTTCAATTCGGAAGCATTCTGGTGTGGAAGATAAACCATACGGTCATCTTTTTTTGGATACTGATCAACACGCCCGTCCCTGGTCACTGCTACATTATATGATCTGGGTCAGGAGGCCCAAAGTCTGGCACAGGACCAAGGGCAATAGTTCTTACCATCTTTCATGCCAGGTCCCGTTTGGCTGGCCTCTGAACCCTTTCTAGGCATAATTTTTTAATACATATAAAAATGTCCAGGATTGGGGCGCCTGGGTGGCGCAGTCGGTTAAGCGTCCGACTTCAGCCAGGTCACGATCTCGCGGTCCATGAGTTCGAGCCCCGCGTCGGGCTCTGGGCTGATGGCTCAGAGCCTGGAGCCTGTTTCCGATTCTGTGTCTCCCTCTCTCTGCCCCTCCCCCGTTCATGCTCTGTCTCTCTCTGTCCCAAAAATAAATAAACGTTGAAAAAAAAATGTCCAGGATTACCGCGGGATTCCATAATTTTCAGAGAATGCTATCAAAATATTGAAAAAAATGAATTTGTGATGTAGTAACATACATACATTTTATCAGTGATTAAATCACAGGCCTGATGACAGGTTTGATAGCTATTGTAATTTCAAAGCAGTGATGAGCGTAAATGCTGTGTTGAGATACCTGTGACAATGGTGACATGATACAGAAACACCTGTGATTTCTATTCGTGACAAAGCCACAGCATTTCTGCTTGGTTTCTGTATTCTGCATAGAATAGAATTCCTTCCCCGTCCAAGTTCACAGGCCCCTTGACTCTACTCAGGCCTCTTGTGAGCTTCACTTAAAAAACCCCTGCACTAGAGCTAATGTTTGCCACACCAGGAGAGAGGCAAATTGCACAAAGGGTGAAAAGAAAAGAAGACTGTGATGGTCATAAGTTTGGTGATGGGCATAGGAAGTAGAGACAGGTTGCCTGGGTGTGGACAAAAGGAATAAAAAGGCGTGGTGGGTCTGTCACTGCCTCTGTTGACGGAGAGTACGGGCGAGTATAGCCCATCCAGGATACGGCCGGCCAGGAACATGAATTTGCACAGTGGCTCCAGATGTGGGCTCTGAAGTCTGACACACCTGCGTCTCAACCCTAGCCCTGCCATATGCCAGCATGTCCTTTGCGCCCTCATATAACTGCTCTCTGACTCAGTTTCTCCTGTGTAGTGGGAGTAATAATACCTATTGCACAATGTTACTTTGAGGATTAAATGATATGATGTATGTGAAAAGCTTAGTGCAGCGTCTTAGGTGTTTTTATAAGCCCTCCACCGATAGTTCTAGCAATAGTATCGTGGTTATTGTTGTCACTGTGGAGACCCGCTTCTGAGCTGTAAACAAGGGCTCAGTACAAGTCGCCAAGCATCACTGAAAACGTTGGCATTGACTCACATGTGGCCAGCAGGAGGCAGCAAACACCATACTATAGGCTTAGGAAGACAGGAAAAGGCAGTGGCGAGTGCGGATGGAAAGTGCCTTCTCCCACAGAACGATTCTGATGAGCTAGGTTCCTTCTGCCCCCTTTGCTTGGCCCACAGTGTCCAGAAGGCTGTCCAGCCTCGGTTCCAGACCACTGAGGCGCTGTCAGGAATGTTCTGGTGAGGCTGGCCAGGGACCAGGCCAGAGACCAGCTGTTTATACATACCCCATCCTAGCCAAGCAGCGTTTTAACCATATAACTGGAGACAGACATATATTTGGGTCCCGGGAAGAATTCTGTGTACGATGCGGGCCACTCAGTCTGCTCTCATTTACTCCCTCCTTAAACTTATCTTGTATCTACCTTTGCCCCTGCCCTCCAGCCAGTCCCAGGAGCCAACAGTGTCTACACTGGGTGTGCCCCACTGGGAAACATCCAACCTAGGACGTCCTGTTCTGTCCTCTCTCCTCCCACTCACTATGAGGGAATAATTGCCGATGCGATCCTGGAAAGAATAATCTGGAAATCTTTTGAACGAGAGATACCTGTGCACACGTAGAAAGAAGTCATCCCTATTTTATAGTGGCAGAAAGTTAGTGAGTTGTTGGTGCCAAGATCATATTTCCCTATCCCTTTTCCCTTTACAGTCCTTCTCCAGGACATCCAAGAAATGAGATCCGATTCAGTGTGATGGTAGGAACACTGTGTATGAAATGGGCATGTTGAAGCAAGTATTCGTAAAACTGTTTCCAAAGGAAAGTGCTTCCCTCCTCCAAGTGACTAACCTAGGGATCATTCATGGGTCTGTACTTTGAGAATGGAGTAATCTCCTTTTCTATGCCTCTTAGCCATGGAACTGAATGTGACACGAGGTGTCCAAGAATACTTACTGAAATGTATCAAAACCTGGGAAAAGAACAGAGAGAGCCCCAGGAGATCCAACTTGATTCCCCATTGAATGATTTTTTTTAAACATTTATTTATTTGTTTGTTTTTGATAGAGACAAGAGTGTGAGAGGGGGAGGGGCAGAGAGAGAGAGAGAAGGAGCCTCTCTCCAGGCTCTGAGCTGTCAGCACAGAACCCAACACGGGGCTCGAACCCACGGACCGTGAGATCGTGACCTGAGCCGAAGTTGGACGCTTAACGACTGAGCCGCCCATTAGCCCCCGAATGCGTTTAATTTTGGGGCAACTCTTTTTTCACGAATGAAATCTTACACACAATTCCAACAGACAAAGCGGATAAAAAAGGAATTCGCTCTGGTAGAGGCAGAGGGGAGGGAGACAGGACACCTCTACTACCCCTTCTTGACCCCCAGCCCTGACCAGTGAACCCAGGCTGCCTCAGAAGGGCAGTTTGAAGTCCTTGGCTTCCCAGTGGATGACGAACCAGTCCAATCTCTAGGGCAGATGAGACCACAATTGAGCGGTTTGGGGGTTCCGAAATGGTGTGCCCAGACTGACAAGACAACAGTGTAGGTGACCTACAGAAAAGGAAGCACTGGATAAACATCCTAAGACCTAAGTTCTGATCCTGGCTGTTTTCACCACTTGGTTGGCGCTCTTGGAGTCACTTGGCCCCTCACGCACAATGAAAGCTGAAACCAACGACCTCGGAGAGCCCTGCCAGAGTAACCATTCTTGTCCAAGTCGGCTAATTTATGGTGACTGGGAGGGAAGCCCACACAATTCTCTCGGGGCCCAGGTCCAGGCTGAGAGCCTTTGCTGCAGGTTCCCGTGGAAAGAATGCAACAGGAATGTGTCTACAGCCATCCTCTGCTCTGGGCTTGGTCCCACGCTGGGTCCTCGTGGCCTCCCTGCTATACTGAACCATGTGGAGGTACCCTATGGTCAGTGGCCCCTTTTCTGGGCCCTTTGACCCTGTCCTCCAATTTCACAAAAACATACCTGACTTCTGTTCTGGGTCCACAGGCTGACTTTTCCTTCCCAGGTACCAGTTATCTAACATGTACGGAAAAGGGACTGATACTTCTCTTCCCAAATCTGCTGTCTCAAGGATGACCACCTCTCTCACTTCCTGATGCCAACCATCACTATTCCTGGCTTGCAACTCAGCATGTAACGTGCTTCTCACTAGTGAGCGAGTATCTTATCTACACAGCGTAGCAAATCAAGAACAGTAGGAGAGAACATAGATTTATTATTATTATTATTATTATTTTAGAGAGAGAGAGTGCACGAGTGGAGAGAGGGACTGCTCAACACGGAGCCCGACAAGGGTCTCGACCCCACAACCCTGGGATCATGACCTGAGCCAAAACCAAGAGTGACTCAACTGACTGAGCCACTAGGTGCCCCGAGAACATAGATTTTTAAAAGACAATTCTATTTTTTTTAACTACTTAATTTTATTTATTTTTTTTTTTTAATTTACATCCAAATTAGTTAGCACATAGTGCAACAATGATTTCAGGAATAGATTACTTAGTGCCCCTTCCCCATTGAGCCCATCTCCCCTCCCGCAACCCCTCCCATAACCCTCAGTTTGTTCTCCATATTTACGAGTCTCTTCTGTTTTGTCTCCCTCCCTGTTTTTATATTATTTTTGTTTCCCTTCCCTTATGTTCATCTGTTTAAAGACAATTCTATTTTTAAACAAACAAACCTGTCTCTTATTTTGCTCAATAACATGCAGTTGGTTACTCCCAATTTTCTGTGTCTAGAGTTAAGATAGCAGCAGAAATAGTCACAAAAATCAGTTTCAGTGTGATTCAGTAGAAAGGTCACAGAATAAGGAGATGAAACTGCTGACCTGCTATGAGATATTTGGCATATCAATGAATTACTCTGGATTTAAGTTCATTTTCTGTGAAGAATCATGATACAGGAGTCTCACCGGATTGTTCTAAGGATCAAACGCGATAATTCATTATTTTGAACACGTTTTCTTATGAAATATTTATACACAAAAAACTGTGTAAAATCTCTGTATCTCCTTTAAAGGACTAAAATAAAACGTGGGGTGCCTGGATGGCTTAGTCAGTTAAGCATCCAAGTCTTGGTTTCAGCTCAGGTCATGATCTCACGGTTCGTGGGTTCAAGCCCCGCGTCGGGCTCTGTGCTGACAGTGTGGAGCCTGCTTGGAATTCTCTCTCGCACGCTCTCTCTCTCAGAATAAATAAAAATAAAATGAAATGAAATAAAACAAACACACATATTCCCAGAACCCAGTTTAAGAAATAAGTAGTAACATAGAAGTCCCTTCATGTCCCTTCCTGATATCAAACCTCATCTGACCTCCACCTCGTGTGTGTGTGGGTGGGTGGTAATTTCAGTCTGCATTTTCCCAGGTCTGTCTTTGTTTCCCAACTTACTGAGATATCATTGACACATAGCATTGTGTAAGTTAAAGGTGTACAATGTGATGATTTGATACACACATATATTGGGAAATGTTTGCCACAATAAGATTAGTTAACTCATAATTACCATTCTGTTGTTATGGTGAGAACATTCAAGCCCTATTCTCACAGAAACTTCCAAGAACACAATACAGTATTGTTTACAGTCACCATCCTGTACATGGGATGCCCGGAACTCATTCATCTTATAACTGGAAGTTTGTGTCCTTAGAACACATCTCCCCATCGCCCCCACACCCTAGCCCCTGGCAACCACTACTTTCACGTCTGGGTCTATGAGTTCCATGTTGTCAGATGCCACATAGAGGTGAGATTATATACTTTTTGTCTTCCTCTGACTTACCTTCCTTAGCAAAATAACTTACGGTCCATCCAAGTTGTTGTAAATGGCAGGATTTTCTTTTCTCGTGGCTGAATAACACTCCGTTATATATACACCACATCTTCGTTATCCACTTATGCATTAATCAACACCCAACTTGTTCCATGTCTTGGCTCTTGTGAATAATGCTGCGATGAATGCGGGGGGGTGCACATATCTCTTCGAGATACTGATTTCGTTTCCTTTGGATATGTACCCAGAAGTAGGATTGCTAGGTCATGTGGTAGTTCTGTTTTTGGATTTTGGAGGAATCTTTATCCTGTTTTCCATAATGGCTGCACCAATTTACAGCCTCACCAACAAGGCACAAGGGTTCCCTGTCCTCCACACCCTCACCAACACGTTACTTCTTGTCTTTTTTATAGTGACCATTCCAACAGGTCTGAGGTGATACCTCCCTGTGATTTTGATGTGCATCTATCTCCCTAATGATTAGTGATGTTGAGCGTTGTTGGCCATTTGTATGTCTTTGGGAAAATGTCTACTCAAGTCCTCCTCCCACTTTTTAGATGAAAATTTTTTTTTTTTTTTTTTTTTTTTTTTTTGCTATTGTAAACTCCCACTCTTGAATCTTGAACAAATTACTCCTTGCTCTTCGTTACAGTTTTATGACCTGGGATTATATCCTTACAAAAACGTACTGTTCAGTTTTGCCTATTTTTGAACTTCGTATTAGTAGAATCTTACTTATGTCTTTCTCTGTGACCAACTTTTCTTGCCTCAGTGCTCTCCTGTTGAGAATTGTTCATGTGGTCGACTACGATGGTAGTTGGTACACCATGAGAATACGCCATGGTAGGTATATGAGCTGGCTGTGGAGATGCCCTTGGCCACGTTAAAGAGATTTTCTCCCATCCTGAGTCTGCCAAAAGATTTTCTCATAAAATGATTTTAATGTATTGAACATTTTTTGTTTGGATACATACATAAACCTTTATTTTAGCAACGTGGTGAATTACGTCGATGCCTTTCTGATATAAAATCAACATTGCATTCCTGTGATTAAAATTGCATCGATCATTTATACATTACTGGATGTGACCAAGTATATTCTGTTTCGGATGTTTACATACACGTTCTTCAGTGGGATTAGCCTGTGATTTTCCTCTTGAACTGTCCTAGTATTTTGAGTATCGAATTGTGCTGGCTGTATAACGTGATTTTGAAAATATGCCCTCTTGTTCTACCTTCTGAAACAGCTTGGGTAGGACTGGCATTGTCTGTACCTAGAATGTTACTTTACATAACAGCACTTCTATAAAGCCATCTTTATCTGCTATTTTCTTTGTGGACATTATTTTTAACTAGTTATTCTACTTATTCTGTGCTTATAAGACTCCACAAATTATCAGACTCCTAAGGATTGCTTTAGCTGCGTCCCCAGATTTTGATATGTCTTATATTTTATTTTATTCCACATGTGTTTTCTACTCTAGCAGGAGGCAGCCTAACAGACCCAGAATACAGACTCTGGAACCAGACTGCCAACATGCAGACCCAGCGCCACCATTTTCCGGCTATCTGACCTTGACCACGTTGTTCACCTTCTACGTGTCCCTGGTTTCTTCATCTGAAAATGGATGATAATAGGACCAACCTTGAAGGGTTGTTTTGAGGATTAAAAGATATATAAAACTCATAAAACATTACATGGGACATAATTAATTAGCAAATGCCATATATAGCGTTGGCCGTTATTTTACTCCTTTAACCCTTGAGTTGATTGTGTGTTTTAAAATTTCTGAATGTGAAGGGGGGGGGGTGGACAGTTCTTAATCTTTTTTGCTAACGTTTTGTATTTTTATTAAATTGTGATCAGACAATATGATCTATATGATATCAATTTGTTGAAATTCGTTGAGGCCAGCACTTTGGTCTAGCTTATCACTGATTTTCATAATGTCCCACATGTGCTTGGAAATATGTGTTCTCCAAGAACAGGATTGGTAATCAGGCTATTCAAATCTCCACCCTTGTTAGTTATTTTGTTTGTTTATTTTTATTTTTTTTTTAATTTTTTTTTCAACGTTTATTTATTTTTGGGACAGAGAGAGACAGAGCATGAACGGGGGAGGGGCAGAGAGAGAGAGGGAGACACAGAATCGGAAACAGGCTCCAGGCTCTGAGCCATCAGCCCAGAGCCTGACGCGGGGCTCGAACTCACGGACCGCGAGATCGTGACCTGGCTGAAGTCGGACGCTTAACCGACTGCGCCACCCAGGCGCCCCTAATTTGTTTGTTTAATCAAGGAGAGGTATGAGCATTTTTAAAGCAAGTGAGTAATCTAGGCTTGTTATATTTTGTTCAGAAAAGCAGCTCCTCATGAGTGTTCTATAAAGTTTTTTCTTAATGAACATTTTATTTTTGACTAGTTTTAAATTTACAGAAAAATTTCAAAGATAGTACAGGCTTCCCATATACTCCACACCTAGTTTCCCATTGTTAACATGCTACATTAGTACGCTACATTTGGCATCATTAGTGAACCAATATTAAAAAATTATTATCAGTTGAAATCCAGACTTTATTCCGATTTCCTTAGTTTTAACCTAAATGTCCTTTTTCCTGTCCCAGGATCTTATGCAGTTAGTCACCATGTCTTCTTAGACTCCTCTTGGTTGTGACAGCTTCTCAGACCTTTCATGTTTTTGATGATCTTCACAATTCTGAGGGGTGTTGCTATTGGTCAGATATTTTGTGAAATGTCCCTCAAATACAATTTGTCTCCTATTTTCTCCTGATTAGACTGGGGTTATGGGTTTGGGGGAGGAAGATCATGGAAGTAAAGGACCTTTATCATCACATCATGTCAAGAGCACCTATTATCAACATGACTTATCACTGTTGATGTTAACCTTGATCCCCCGGTGATAAGGTTGTACATGCATGCAAGTTACTGTAACTTTTATTATAATGGAATGTTATTGTAATAATACCATGATGAATGCAATAGACTAGAATGCAGACACCTGGATTCTAGGTCCATTTCTGTCACTAAATTGCTCTATGAGTTTTGGCTGGTCGCTTGACCTCTCTGATCCTCTGGGTTTTCTGTTGTTGTAAAACCAAAGAGTTGCTTCACTGGGCATGACAATCAGAACATACATTCTTTTGAAATATTATTTATTTGCATGTTTGTAATTACTTCTGAAATGCTTTCTAAACAATATACAGTTCTAGGTTTACAAATTGTGGTAGCCAGCTTCCAAGCTGTACCCAGTGGATGGGGATGGTCTTTTGTGGAAATGGTGGTGTGTGACTTCTGAGGTTAAATAATGAAAGTCATTATGGCTTCTACTTTGCGATCTCTTGGATCACTCATCAGGGAGAGTCAGCCACCATGTCATGAACACTCCAGCAGCCTTGTGGAAAGTTATGTGAGATAAAGAACTGAAGCCTCCTGCCAAAGCAAGTACTGACTTGCCAGTGATTGAGTGCACCCCCTTGGAATCAGATCCTCCAGCCCCAGTCATACCTTCCATGATGCAGTCCCAGCGGCCATATTTGCTGCCACCTCTTAAGAGACCCCCATCCAGAACTACCCAGCTAAGCCACTCTGGAATTCCTGAATTCCAACAACTGTGTGAAAGAGATCTTTACAGCTCTTAAAAACGAACAAGAAAGGGTTGGATCCCAAGGCTTTGAAATTCTGACCAGGCTCTCATGGTTAGGGGACTCTGTGTGAGGGTACTGTCTGTCTTAGTTCCAAGACTCCTCCCCCACTTACACCACAGCAGCTCTGCCTTAATCTGGTTTACGTATTGAGGATCCATGTCAGACTCTTTCAAAGAAAGAAGACTGCAGCCAAAAATAAGTTGGAAAACACTGGATTAGATGATCTCCAACACTCAATGATTTCATCCATCAGTACAAAACAAAACACTTCTTACGAATTGGCAGTGTCTTCTTCAAGGCTTGTTTTTCTTGATAGGAAGCACTGTCCTTGAGGTTGGAAACAAAAGGCCACAGTGTGCTAAATGCATTAGAAGCTGTCCTTCCTTTGTGTGAGGTGGTCAGAGTCAAGGACGTGAAGAAAGTGCTGCTCTCTGGGCAGAACTCCATCCCCCGGACACCATCTGCACGCTATGAGGGAAAGGATGGGTTTGCTTCTCTTGCCAACATCTAGTTATATAATAACCATGATATCAATTGGGCACCTGGGTGGCTCAGTTGGTTGAGCATCCAACTCCTGATTTCGGTTCAGGTCATGATCTCAGGGTTCGTGAGTTCGAGCCCCATGTTGGGCTCTGTGCTGACAGTGCAGAGCCTGCTTGGGAGTCTCTCTCTCCCTCTCTGTGCCTCCCACACACACTCTCTCTCTCTCAAAAGAAATAAACAATGTCAACAATAATGGCAAGCATATACTTGAGTGCTGTGGGCAAGGTCCAGGATAGGGGCTATCTCACTGAATCACTGTGGCTACTAGGAGGCAGGCCATTTTATAGATGGGAGAAACAGAGGCCAGAAGGTTAAACGATTTGCCAGAGTCGTGTTTAAGGAAGAGAAGAGCTGTGCTGAAGACCCTTCTGTCTGCATCTGGAAAACTCTCTGCCTCTTTCATGTTATTTCAGGCCACAATTCAAAACTGAGCTGCCCATTTTGGGTCTGAAATGCACTGATTTTACACTTGGGTGTCTTAATAACTAGCTGTTAAAGGAAAAGCTTTTCATTCTTGTGCTCCCTCATTCATGCAAACGGAATCACTGAGCACCCACTCTGTGCCCAGGCGCTGTTCTAGGCACTGAGGATGGAAGGAAAGGAAAACAGAGGCTGGGGTTCCCCCAGGCCTAGCTGGGTGTTGGGCTGGAAGAGGACCTGAGAAGCCATCAGCTGCTTCCACTGCTTGTAGCCAAACTCCAGGGAGGGAAGGGGAGACGGAAGGGGAGGTTCCTTCAGGACCTGAGGACCCAGGTCTTCTGCGGAACACAGCTAGACGATGCCTTCAAAGGACAAAGACTGGGTGTACCCTGGAGCTGGACCCCAGAGAGCCACAAACCCCCAAAGATAGTCCCTGTTGTCCCTCTAGGAACACTTCTGGGGCTGGACCCAACACTCACTGTACTCTCTAGGCTAGGCACCTGCCACGGTTATGCTAGCCAGCAGCAGAGATATTTCACCAAAATAGCTTGCTCAGCAATTGTATCAACACGAAGCGGGACAGAGTGTTGAGAAACCGTGCTCTGTGAAATTGGCCCTTGAGCAACTGTGCTGTTTGCAATTAAGTCTGCATTGTTCAGAGAGATTTTCAAGTGTGGGTCTTAATCGCCTATGTGATTCAATTAAATTTAGTTCCATCTTTCAGTGGGTCTCATTATCTTTTAACAATTCTTCTCTCTGGCTGGAACTTTGTTTTGGCAAAAGTCCAACTATTTTATGAATGTCTTTGCAGGCCCTACCAAAGGTCCTCGAAGAGGGGACCAGCACGATTGTTCTAGAATTCCCACGGCCGTGGCCCCCTAGAGAGTCACTTTATTCGTGACAAGGCGTCCACCTGAGTGTCGAGGTTGGGCTGGAACCCACCCAGGAAGGTACAAAGGTGTGGGGGTTTAGTTCCACAAAGGGAAGGGGGGATGGGGCTCTGCACTGGGAAGGCAGCACCTGTCTCTGCAAGGACCCTGGTGTCTGATTGCTCCATCCCTGGACCCATTAGCTATGGAATGAAGCTGGCCCACCAAGGCCCGCCTCGCCCACCGCGTCCTGGAGCCACATTCTAGCACCAGGGAGCCAGGCCTCCCCCCGCGCCAGGGCCACTGACCGCAGGACACGCCCCCTTTTTATCTCCAAAATGCAGAACAAGTTCTTTAATCAAGCTTTAGTTTTCCTCCCCTCTTGCACCCCAGGCAAGGCTCCTTCTCAGGGGACGTGTTCTTAGATATAATCTGAGTCTCTGCTACAAAGTGGGGACCAAGGCTGGAGCACGGCCTTTCATCTTTTCGGTTTCTTGCTGACTTTGTAATGGTCTAATTTTTGATAGTGTTCTTAAAGCAGGGAGCTAGCACACTGGCATCTGATTTAAACGCTTACTAGTGATTGTACCTCAAAGTTTTTCCAAAGCATGTGAAAGCCGACTCTGGGCTAACTGGAGAAACAGCGGGGGGACTAGGTCAGAGATTGTTTGACTCAACTTCCAAAAAAATGGTGTGTTCTTGATCTTGACGACGTAAGAGGGTGATTGCGGACGTTTGCAGCTTAACCTGGGACCAGGTGGGATTTGCCCACCTGGCAAGGGAAACTGGACCACTGCAGGCTGTGGCAACAGGGCGCAGGTGGGGCTCTGGGTCTCCCATCTGGCCCAAACTCTGCTACTATGCAGGGCTCCGGTGCTTTCCTGCCTCCCTGGGTGAGGCCCAGCCACCACCTCTGCCCAATTATCTAAAGCCTTGGGAGTGTATTTGCCATGTGGATGGTCTGTGAAGCAGTTGATGTCACCTAACGAGAGGGGCTATAGTCATCCAACACGGAGAGTCGGCAACAAAGCCATTATTGTCATGAGATCCGAGGTTGCCTCTTATCTTGTCCGTCCCTTTCCCAGCCTTTGTCAATTTAACTCTGGAAAAGAAAACGTTATTAATAAACATAAGCAACAGCATTTGTAAAAGTTAAACAAAAACGGACCTGTACTTGTGGGATCCTACTGAGAACATTCTCCTTTCTCTGGCAGGTGAAGACACAGGGAGAAGTGGCGACCCACCACCCGGGGAAGGCTCTCACCAGACCCCGCCGGCCCCCGCCCTCAGACTTCCAGCCTCCAGAATGGGTGAGAAATACATTTCTGTTTACACCACTCAGCCTACAATATGCTGTTATGGCAGTTGGAGCTAATACAGACGTCATTTACTGATGCTGTGTTCCCTCTGGTCTAGACGGTGAGCTTCATGAAAGCAGTTCTTTGTGAGCAGGGCTCCTTGTAAACAGGACTTTGGCCTTCACGGGCAACAGGAACAACAAAGTAACCTGTGAAATTACAGATGGGTTTACCACCCCGCTCAGCCCGACAGCGGCGGCTCTCAGCCTTGGCTGCACAGTGGGAACACCCGGGGAGCCTGCACACTTTTTGTGGCCTGGCTCCACCCTGGGCCACTCAGACGGGTCTCCGGGGGTGAGGTTCAGACATCACTAGCATTAAGGGCTTCCCAGGGGACTCCAATGTGCACACAGAGGAGACCAACCACCCTAAAGCTAATTGGGTGAAGTACTGGGGCCAGGGGCCCCCAACTAGAGGGTAAGACATCAGGGGCTCATTCCTGTTGCCCAGTCGAAAGGCCTGCTTTACGGCTATAGATGGGACGAAGGCCGAGTGAGACACAAGATGGTGTATCGTTTCGATAAATCAAAATAAAACAAACAGCATCAAGTTCACAAAAGTACTTTTTATTTGAGGCAAGAAGTCCGGCTGAAAGGGTTACGCTTCCCGGCAGCCAACATCCGGTTGTTAGTAGCACTATTTCGACTCTGTAGATTCAACTTAGCCAGAAAAGGGTACTAAGGTCCTACTTTCCCCAGCTGGAGAAGAAGGGCAAAGAGACCTGGAAGAGACTTCTATGGATAGTATCTATGGATACTACTCTCTGGACCCAACACCACGTGGGCCAAGCCCTCACTGGCCGGTCCCCAGGTCGTGGACCCACCAATGATGGGCACAGGCCACACTACGCTACACCCAGGAGAAGTGACACGGGGAACAAAGCAGCAGGCCACCTGGGGGAGGACAGGCACCGACGGCTTCAAAACTCATCGGTGAAGGGATAGTCCTTGTGGGAGGCACAGCTGTCAGGAGACAAAGAGGAACATGTTAGCTTTTCAAGGGAGAGACTCTGACCGTAGCAAATCACAAAAAGAAACGGTGAGTGTCTCCTCGGGGTGAAAGCAGAGGCCTCAGAGACAACCGCCAGCTCCGAGACCGCAGATCACGGGTCTGCACCCGGGCGGAAGGCCCCCTCGACTCCTCTGCCACAGGCACGATGGACACCCTGCTCCCTGTGCAGCCGGCACCGTGCCTGAGGCCTGCGGGGCAGCAAGACACGATTCCTGCATCCCGGGAACTCGGTCTAACTGGCGGGACCAGACAGTATCCCATTGTCTGGAACGGCAGGAGGGTGAGGAGAGGAGCCAGGGGTCCGTACGTGTGACAGAGCGAGACGGCGCGGGCATCTCCAGAAGCTGCCCGCCAGCAGTGGGAGCCGAAGGGAGCCGAGGAAAGTAGTGGAGAATTTGACACAGGGAAACACAGGGCAGGAAACAGGCCAGGCATCCACCTGGGAGCACAGAGCTGCAGGCATGTTTGAACAGGTTCACTATCCCACCTGGTTGGGCCGACGGCCTGTGCTGGGAGCGTAATGGCACCACCGCTGGAGACACAGGCTGGGCACAGTGTGAAAGGCCCAGGGTGAACCCAGCTTGGGGCACACAACTCTTGCTCATTCAAAACTCCTCCACGTTCCATTTTTTTTGGCATCCCATCAAACCCGAGTAACATTAACCCTGCCATTAGCCATAGAAGCTCAGGACAGCATGAATTTCCAGAAAGGCACTGGATGTGTATGTCGAGTGAGAAAGCTTCCTAGGTGACCCAGGAATGTTGGAACCGGCCTCTCCCTCCCCACTCCAGCCCCAACCCATCCCCATTAAACATCAGTAGCCCCCGGAATAATCTGACAGCTCTCTCTGCGACGGCACCGGAGAGTGGAGGGAGTGTAACGGGACCAGTTGGAAAACCACTGTGGTCTGTCAGCCCCGAGAGCTTCAATACCCGTCGTGGGCTGTGGGAAGGGCCAAGGGAACTGACACAGAGTCCCTCCAAGGAGCACAGAGGTCACCCGGTCAATGAATCATTTCTCTCTCCCTCACCTACCCTACCCAAAAAAGGATTCTAATGCTTAAAGGTTAAGTGCCATTAACACAAACAGGGCCGTCAGAAAGGGCCTGGTGTGGGGCTGCCAGTGATAAAACTGTTGGTGGCCTATTTGGAATGCGAGGCCACGGGTGTGACAGCCACACGCTCACCAGGCACCATCCTGCCTGAAGCACAGCGGAGATCTCGGCCCAGACGCAGACCCCAGACCCGGTGGACACCTGCCGGGGAGGTGGGGGGGTGGCGGCTGCCACACCCGCGGTGCAAACCGAACTGCACAGGCAGCAGAGGCTGGAGAGAGAAGGCTGGCACCCCACCCCACCCCAGGGAGAGTCCAGATCTTGCTCAGAAGAGAATGTAACCATGAGGAGATGGAGGGGAAACAGGCAATAAAAACCATGAGAGAGGAAGCTCTGAGTCCCCGCTGTAAAACGGAAGCTTTTTTCTGGAAAGCAGAGAATGAATTTCAAACTTTACTTAGTCATTGTACTGTAGGGAAAGTCACCTCCCTCAGCTTCCAAACTACCAACTGCCAGAAATACAAGGACCCAGCAAATGCGTAGCCGGAGGGGCGCTGGGTGCCTGCCAGTCAGGGCGTCGAGTGCTTTTCTCAGTCACGTGGCTCATCGGTGTCAGGGCCCCAAGCACCACAGTCTTCCTATGGAACCCCTTTTATTAAGTCGGTGTCAGACAGGGTCACACGCAAAGTCTGCCAGGAAGGGGGGGTGGACAGGAGCCACATGGGATCACCTGGCTTCAGATGAGCCACTGAGAGTTGAAAATTAACGCTAAAATATGCGGTGGCTGCCTGCGGCGGAGGGGAGAACATATCTAGAACAGATCTCCGGGCATTTTCCCCGTGGCTATGTGCACCGCGGCTCCCACGGGACGAAATGCTTGCTGCTGCACGTGGATGAGAAGGCAAGGCAACGTACACAGGTCGGAACGGTTGTGCTCACAGGCCCTGGGCAGCACGGCCTGCAGGAGCTTCTCTCGTTCTGTAGCATCAGATCCCCTCCCAGGACCCACTCACCTCACTAAGGCACAGACTCTCCAGTTCCGGTTGTAGCTGAGTAAGGTGGTCATATCCACGCTGCTCAGTTCAAAGTCAAAGACCTAAAAAGAAATAATAATAAAAAAAGAGTCCAGTAAGTTCTGCAAATGAAGGTCAAACACAGAGTACCCAAGTATCCGAACAGCTCTGTGCGGGGCCGCTGGCGGGATGCTGCCCTGAGTGGGGAAGGGCAGACAGGAAGACAGATCTCAGAGAGACCTGACCGTGGGACTACGGAGAACGCACGTCGTCTGTCTGGATGCCACACACAACCGGGAAAACAGGAACCTCCAAGCAAACGGGTACTTTTCAGTCCATTTAGTTAATGTTAATGTCAAAGGCACTGCTGAGCACTTCTGTGACAAGCACCAGTGGGGAAGGAAATGAAGGGTCACAAGTATCTCCGCCTCAGTTTCCAGTGAATCGAAGGGAAGAGGTAATCCCACAGCTCCAACACAAGGAATCATCAATCGCACACTCTGCCTGGGAAGACCTCGGCCCTCACGGTGCCAGCAGGCAGGCCCGAGGCAGCACCAGGAGAAACTGGGGTGGTGGGGGTGGGGGGTGAGGGGACGGCTGCACACGGGGACACGAGGGAGGCCGCTGGGTCAGACGACTGCAGAACGTGCAGGAAAGAAGTCTGCCGCACACCCTGCGATCACAACTGTGGGCAAATGTGCAAAGACTAAAGAGCAAAAGGCAAGAGCAAAATAACTGTGTTAGCACTACAAGATTAATCATTTAAAAATGTTTTTCCTACCACCTTTAAAACAAACGAAACAGGAAACCAAGGACCCATCTCTGGCAGGATAGGTTTCTCACAGCTGTCACGGTTGTACCACTTGAGCTCAAACAGATAAAACGTGTGGCCCTAACGAGACGACTGTCTCCCCTACTGCGCAGTAAGGGCCCCCCACCCCCACCCCCGCCCCCGAGGCCTCTCTGGGTCTCCCAGGGGACCGGAGGGTGGCGCGTGCCCTCACAACCCACGGCCGCACAGCACACAAAATGAGCTGCCTGCTGTGGCAACGGCTGCTGGGAACCGGAGGGGTCAGGGCGGTCCTGGCAGAGCGGCTTTGCTCAGGGGGAGCAGAGGCTCACGGGCATCAGGCCCCCCCCGGAGCGGCTCTTCCCCCCCCGCAGGGACCCCTGCCCCTGGGTGCAAGCGGCAATCTAACCTGCCCTGGCAGGGGCTCTGAGGGCCCACGTGAACACCTCCCTGTGCCCCGAGCCCTGTGCTCTGCCTGTTGCCGGAAGGGGTCCTGGCACGGGTGGTGGGTGGGCTCACGGCCTACAGGGTGTCCGCAGTCCAGACTCACCAGCGCTCCCGGAGCGCTCACTCAGGTACCACGCACCACGAGAAGCCCTCTGAGGCATCTTATTTAATCTTCGTGACAATTCTCAAAAGAGGTATCACTTGACAGACGAGGAAACGGAGGCAAGGTACCGGAGCCCCAATTCAAGCCCAGGCGGTGTCGCTCAAGGGCCACATTTCTCAGGACAAATGCGGAGTCACCGAGGAGCCTCAGCAAAGGTGGGTGCATGTACAGAGGGCATCACTGAGGCACGAGGCCCACCCCGGCATGGCGCCTCCACCCAAGAGAAGCCACAGTCCCGAGTGCACGGTCTGCTCACTGCAGCCGAGGCTGGCTTCCTGACTGAGAGGTGACAGGAGGGTGGGTGGGGGTCTCACACGTGACAGTTGAGGCACGGGAAGAGAGACCCTGTCCCCTTCTCCACTGAACAAAACCTGGCCGACCAGCCAGGATCTTACCTGGAAGTTCTCGGCAATGCGTTCGGGTGTCACAGACTTGGGGATCACGACCAGATTCCTCTGTATGGGGAACCGGATCAGAACCTGGGGACAGATGCACCGAGCGAGTATGTACACCAATCACCCACACGGTTATGTCACTTAGTCTTGCACATCCATTCCCCACGAGGGAATTCCAGGACTCCACACGTGAGAAAACAGAGGCCCAGAGGGGTCAGGGTCACCCCCAGCCACGCCACACGCTTCCGTGTCTCCCGTGTACTGGTCACAAGGAGGAAGCCGTGGCGCCACACGGGAGAAAGAGAACATCTCCCGGGCAGCTGGTCACAAGTGCTCTTCCCTGAGCACAGAGACGAGCTTCCCACCTACATCAGCAAATGCGGACCCTCGGGTGGCCTGGAGAGGTCACTGTCCCCATCACACAGCTGTCTTCTAACTTCCAGTCGGTGCCCTTTCCACCACCCACTCCAGGACCCCAAGCTGCACTTCCAGGGAGGGCTCGGCTGGGCTTGGTCGCCTCCCCCCTGCCCGGTTAAAGGGGACCACTACATATGCGGGGGGTTCTGGGAACGGCCACGGGCGCCTGGAGATGACAGTACCTGGGCTGTGGTTTTATTGTGCTTGGCTGCGATCGCTTTGATCCTGGGATCCTCTAACAGGGAAGGGTCCTCGGGCTTGGCCCTGGAGACAAGATGGCCCGTGTGAGCAACCATTCTCACCGCTGCTTAAGGTAGCCGGCAACCCTATCTCCCATCGACCTTAGAAGGCAGTCCGTCAGTCTCCTCCTGATTTGAATCTCGGGTACAAACTCCCAACCCTCTGGAAAAAGAGCAGCCACCTTGCTACTAGAAGCTACTGGAACCCCAACAAGATGCTCCTGGGCAGGTCTGCAAATCGATGCCAGAAGCATGTTCCCTGATGCTGACTTTTTCTTTTTCGCCACTTCTAACCTTCACCAGAGGACAAGAGAACACGATCTGGTGGAAACCTCACCAGGGCCTGTCGGGAGAGCCGAGGGGACTGTAGGCAGTCACCACAATGCCTTTGGACTGGCAGTACTGGATTAGCTTCTCCTGAGTGAGGTACGGGTGGCATTCGATCTGCAAATGCAAACAGGGGGCTGATGGTGACGCATGGGCACAGGTGCGGGGACAGACAGTAAGTATGCCTCTTCCCCAGACAGAAAATTATGTATGACCGATGTCTTATCTCCCAGATAAGTTGTGACAACTGTTTACATCTCCCAGCTAGTGTCCTCAACCCGAAGAACAATAATCTTGTTACTGATGTACCCTGCTCATGGGCCCTAAGGGTTCGTTCTGGCTTTGGCCACTTATCAATTGTGACGCGTCTAAGGATCTCAGTGTCTGCACACTGACAATCTGGGAGACCCTGAGTCATCACAAGCCGGGCTCAAACTCCGTCTCTCCTGCAAGTTCGGCTCCCAGATGCCTCATCGTCATTCTCGATCGCAAATCAGGACCCACCTCCTGCCTGGGTGACACGGGTTCGGAGAGTAACCCAACAGTCTCCCATGCACAGCCTTCCCTGCTGGAGGTTTACCTGGTTAACGGCCGGCTTGTATTTCAAGCCGGGCTTGTTTAAGATCTTCTCGACTTGGAGACGGTTGAAGTTGGAGACTCCAATAGCTTTCACCAGCCCGGCATCCACCAGCTCTTCCATGGCCTAACGACAAAACAGGGTCTCTGCTTGCTGCTGACACGTGCCCAAGAGGACAAGGACGAGAAAAGCACCCTTGGCACCAGTCAGGTTAACAGGTCCTGCCCTTACTAACAGGTGCCAGTGAGTCAGACCTCTGAGAAGCCAAGAGATACCAAGACAAAACCAGGCTGGCTGCAATGAGACTGGAAGAGTAACAACGGCGACAGGGTGACAAAATGCAGTGGAAGACAAGGCAGAGCAGACCACTCACAAGGAGAAGGGGAAACCAGCCAGGAGGCAGAAAGCCAAATCAGGGGCCGCCTCACCTCCCACGTGTCCACAAAATTGGTGTCACTGGGGATCACGTTGCCTTCCCCATCCAGTGGGAAATACTCCTTCCCGGGCTGTTGATACGATAATAATCAATCAGTGACGGCTCTTCACAGTCCTGCATCTTTGGAAGCAAAGTTCTAAAAAAAACTCACTCTTAACTACCATAGCTGTTTTTAGAAGACGATCGAGGGCAAATCCACGGGCCAGTGTGAAAGAGAGACAGGCAGACAACTCCCGAGGCCCCCCGACACTTTTTCTTTCAAATGGGTGGCAGCTGTTAGATGGAAACGGTTCCTGGTCGGTGAGGTGAGCCCTGCCAGGGGCCGGGCTGGGGACGGGGGAAGGACTCGGGGCCGGGGGCACGGGGCCCGTGTCACCCTGCTGAGTCTCAGCGGCTTATCATGAAAAACAAAGGATGGGAAGTCAGGCCCGGTACACACGGCACAATTAAAACAGGGCCACAGGGTCAAACCCACCACACACCTTCAGTCTGGCTGACAAAGCGGAAACCCGACCCTGTGACTACAGTGAAGGCAGAGAGTGTAATAACTCGAGTTTATTTTGCGCGGAGACTCAGGCTGCCAAGAAGTATCTATCAGGCTTCCACAGCACGGGGCCTGTGTGCAGCGCGCAGGACTAGACACACACACACACACACACACACACACACACACAGGCAGAGGGGGCAGCCAATGAGGTCTTTGGGCCACGTGCAGAACACCACTGGAGCCATGTTGGAGGTCACCGTTTTAGACCGCACCGCCAGCAAATGACAAAGCACAGGGCTCCTCAAATTTTGTAACGTGCAAACGAGCTGCCCGTGGTTCCCGCGCAGCAGGCCTGGTGGGGCCCGAGGCTGATCTCCAACAAGCTCCCAGGTGGCAGCACTGGCCGCTGCTCGAGGTGCGGAGCCCGGGCCGGCGACACACAGAGCGGGTCCCCACCTGCGCCTTAACGCACCACGGGCTACGTGAGCGACAGGGGCCCGGCCGGAGCCCTGAGCCGCCTACCTTGAAGCCCGTCGGCCAGTGGATAAGGTAGAGGTCCAGGTAGTCCAGCTTGAGGTCGCTGAGCGTCTTCTGGCAGGCCCCCTTGACCGTGCTCTTCTCATGGTACGTGCACCACAGCTGAAGCCAGGGAGAGAGCACGTCTTACGCCGCGCACAGGGGCTGCTTCCCGGCCAGGAGCCCACCCCACCCCTTTCACTGTGATGCTCCAACGGGTGGTGAGGGGGTTTCCACCGCACACCGTGGGTCCTAACTTCCCAAAGGAAGGGAGGAGAAGCAGGTCAGGGAAACCTCTCAGAGGGACCCAACCGAAGGCAGAGTATAGAACGGACAGTTCATAAGGCCCGGGCCCCAAACGGGAGCTCTCCAGGCCATCTTCCTAATAGGCTGGTCTCTGTGGAGTCAGTCTCACCGGCCCAGCCTGTGTCCCTTTGGGCACCAACAGCCTCCAGGTCAAAGACAGTGGCCAGCAGTGGAGATCCGGTCTCCAGATGGAAACCAAGTTCTGTCCTCAAGGGTAACTCTCTGGGAAGGCAGCACCAACCCACAACCTAAGCCTCACGAACAAGGGGCTCCACCCAATGGGTCTACGCTGAACGACCCTCCAATGGACCATGGATAGGTGAGCTTTGGAGCCCTTGTGGCCTGCAGTCAACACACTGCCCCAGAAGAGCGGCCTCTTGAGCAATAACTACAGCATATTAGGTGGCCCTGGAGTGTGGCCTTGGCTCCCAAGCTGACACTGCCATTGGACCAATATCCCTCCCCACCATCACCTCCCCCCCCGGGCTCCCCTGCAGAGTGGTACCTTGCTGACGACGAAGAGGTCCTCGCGCTTCACCACCTGCTCCTTGAGTTTCTCCTGGATGGCCAAACCCACCTCATTCTCGTTCTGGTACACATGAGCGCAGTCGATGTGGCGGTACCCAAGGTCAATCGCAATCTTCACAGCCTCTGTCACTTTGCCCGGAGGGGACTGGAGGGAAAAGGAAAGGAAGGCATGGAGTCAAAATAAAAACCCAAAGCAAAACACGGCGTCTGCATACAACCCAGGAAGAAGGGCCGTATGGACCTCCTGCTCGCTGAGGAAGCTCCTGCCCCTTAAGGATGGACACTGGAAGGTGGCCTTTGTCCCAAGCAGCTTCCCAAGCCGTCTGCTCGCGGAGAGGGGGTGGGGAACCAAGGTGAAATACCACACGGCTTCACTTTCGGCGACGCTGACAACCACTTAACGGCAGCACAGACCACGTTAAAACGATGTGCCAAAGCGGTCTCGCTCGCGTCTTTCCGTCTGTTGACTGACAAACCACTGTATGAAAACCCCCCAGCTGAATCTAACAGGTTCCCAAGACGATAAGGGACACCATTTCCTCCAAACAGCTCAGAAGATTTTAATAACTGCTGTCAATATTTACCCAATTCCCTTTCGGTTTCCGAGCTGGCGCTAAACGCCGATGCTTTCCTTTCTCCTTTTGGGTGCGACATTCTCACAATCACTTGCTTTTAAGCAGTTCTGGGAGATTATCATAAAGTCCAGAACGTCACTGATGCAGATTCCAAGGTGGGGGCTGCATCTGTCACCGCGTAAGAATCTGCTGTAAGAGGCAGAGGTGGGGGACGGTCCCTCCGAGATACCAGCTGATGGAAAGGAGTGGGAAGAAGAGGAGAAACGGGGTCTGTGGAGGTCACACATAATTTGTGGGCGGGGCTGCAAAGACACTGAACAGCTGTCCGTGCCCGAGCCATCTGACCGTCTCCGTCACCAGGACGGGAAACGGGCTGGCTGTCGAGGAGGAAGAGGGGCCTCTGGAGCCTTCGAGCTCCACCAGCACCCAGACTGACTGCGCGGACACTTTTTCCATCCCCTCACTGATCCTACTCAGACCAGAGAGGTGAAAAATAAACACATGTGCAACAGACTGTTGAACGAATGCAGTGCATTCCTCCAGAGAGCTGGGGGAGAAGAGAATGAAAAGGAAAACTCCCCAGGGCCACAAGTAGCTGCAGACATTTGCTGTTTTGACAGCAGCTGCTGTGAACAGGAGGGGGGGCGGGGAGGGGGGTCAGACTATGGGCCAGTGGGAACAAATGTATGGCCAGAGCCTGTTGGCACACTCAGCTTGCTCACCCCCAAGGAGGGAGCCGGGGGGGCGGGCTGCCAAACTCAGGTGTAAGACAGGAGGCATCTTCAGATGGTCTGACAATATCCTCTTTCCCTGGAGGACCAAAGAAGCTGCAAGTGCAGCCTTCCCCACCATTCGAGATTCAAGGCACGGGGCAGAGAGAAGCCCAGACCCGAACAGGCCACACGCTGCATCTGCCATGACAGCCGGTGCCGTGACCAGGCATGACCCAAGCCAGGCCCGCGAGACTCGGTCTCTGGAACTACCAAGACGAGCTGTCATTCTGCTGGGGTCACCGCGCTGGGAGACTGGGAGCCGGGAGCTGCTTGAAGAGAGCAGGCAGGAGAGAGAGACTGCTCCTAGTGACATCATGCACAGCCTTGAATTTGGTGCACCTGAGGGCACCCTGTAGGTCCATGAATCCCCACCTCAAACACACTTTTTTTCCTGTTTCAGATGAAGTTGGTTATTCAATTCCCTGCAACCAAAAGAATGCAGACTAGGATAATCAAGGGTGCTGAACGACTGGTACAAAAGTACTGAGAAAAAGTTCACCTTATGTTTTCATAGAGAAGCCAAAGACAGAAATGACCAACAGATCATAAAGAGGCTGCCACTCCCTGACCCTTCCCTGGAAGGGGGCTGACTGGCTAGGGACACGTGTGCTGGGAAGACGGCCACGCTGCTTTCAAAGGGTAAGCAAAAACAGAGGGAAGAACCGTCCCGCCTTTTGTAAGATAAATTTGTAGGAGTGTGGCAATTTGTGGCAAGCCTCCTGAGCAGCTGTGGGCCAGCCTCCCCTTTTGGGGGACAGCTTCGCAGCGATGGGGAAGGCTGCGTGGGGCCACGTGCTCTGCCGTGGGGGCACTGATGGCTGTCCTCCGGGCTGACCCTGGAACAGGCATCCTGGTTACCACCAGGCTGAGCCAGGACAGATCACGTCACTGAAGGGAACCTGACCAGCGGGGCATCTAGCCAAACTGGCTCAAACTGAAAAGGGCAGCCCCCATTTGCCATGAACCACTTTTTACCAGTTTTAAGTACGTGAATACGCTGAATCTTTATCACAACCCTGGCACACATTGTTATCTCTACAGATAAGGGAAGTGAGGCACAGAGAGGCCACGCCCCTGGCCCATGATCCTGCAGTCAGTCAGTAAGGGGACATCAGGACTCAAAGCCTGGAAGAAGGACCTTAGAGCCATGCTCTGCCAGCAGCTCTGTGCTCCGGTGTGGACCCGAAGAGGCACAGAGACTCTGGTCGGTGACAGTACAAGTCTCCTGGGCTGGGAAAAGTCATCCTCTGCAGTGAAAATGCACCAGAGTCCACAAACCACATTGAATATTAACCACCTCAGTATAACCCTTCCCAGAAAGAGATTAAATGAACTTCTCTTATCACTAATGAATCAGCCAATTTAAGATCTAGTGAAAAATCACACAATAAACTTGGGAATGCTAAGACACGATGACGCGATCTCTCCATGTCATGTCCACATTTAAAAATGCAAACAGAAGGGAGTGGCCCCAACTGAAAACTTGGAAAAGAAAGTAAGTCATAAAGTATATTTCTATACGCCGAACAGCAGATCTGCAGACAACCAGTACAGGAAACACTCCAGTGACATATGACCAAGTTGTACAAATCCTAGACTAAATTATGTTTTAACCCAATTCTGCCCCTATTCTGCCCTGTGACTTGGGCAAATCTGTCCATGCCCCATCCTCTCGGACCTTCCAGCTCCAGAGCGCTAGCTCAGGCAGCAACCTGACAATGGTCTGGGCTGTGGGCACCAACTGATGGCAGTGAGAATTCTCTACTCCTCGGGTCCCCATCATCTCCACAAGACAGGCCCCCCCCCCATGTCCTCCCTTTGTAACACCTGCAGTGGGCTAACACCAGCTCAGACCATCACTATCAGTCCCCCCACCTTTACACACACACACACTTGTCAAACCCAATCATCTTCCCTTTGCTTGTAGCTCTTGCCGGTAACTTTAACACAATAACTCTCCCTTTATTCCCTCAAGGCTCCAACCAGAAAAGTTATAAAAGAATGTGGAGAGTAAAAACAGAAGGCATCTCAGAGACTGAATCCCTTACAGTATGAACCGTGGGGGATTTCTGGGAAGAGAAGACTGTTCATTTTCTGATGTACTTTTAAAAAATTTCCTCTAATTAGCAGGTATTACTTTTGCAATGAAAGGGAGCAAGTCTGGAACAAAGGAAACTACTTTGTCAGGGGGGTGGGGGGGGGAAACCTGGGTGAGATGTAGAACAGCGTGCCAATGATAATCCTGGAATAAGGAAGAGGAAACCGTAACTTTCAATGTGAACTTAGATTTAATAAAGAAACAGGGCCATCAACTGCAAAAGCCTGGAAAAATACCCTATCACAGAAAAGCTGTCCCCCAAAAGCATTGTTTAACTTCTTCCGATTAAACCAGCTTTTCCTTAGAGAAATTCAATCTGCATCTAAGAGAAACTTACCATTTTTTATTAGGTTTAAATACTAGTGGTCTTACAATACAGTGTTCTATTGGAAGTGTAAGGGTTTATCGTGTAAGTCATTTCAACCAGATGCAAGTTACACAGGCATCTGTGACTTTTCAAAATGTCTTCCAAATTCTGGGGGCGCCTGGGTGGCTCAGTTGGGTAAGCATCTGACTCTAAATTTCGGCTCAGGTCCCGATCTCTCTGCCCCCGCCCCCCAACCTGTGTGTGCACGTACACACACTCTCTCAAAATAAATAAACTTAAAAAAACATGTTTCAGGTTCCAATTAATTCACTTAGAATTTTCTGGAACAGGAGTTGGCCAACTTTTTCTGTAAGATGCCAGACAGAAAATATTTTAGGTTCTGTGGGCCAAACAGTCTGTTGCAACTGCTCTTACTCTGCTGCTCCACCCCATAAGCAGTCATAAGTAATACAGAGAGGAATGAGAGGCGTTCTAATAAAACTTTATTTACAAAAACAGGTTTGTGGGTTATAGATTACCAACCCCTTTCTCTACCAGAAGCAGCATACGAAGAAATGAGGATTGGGCAACAGGCCCAGGCTTGATTTTTCCTAATTCCTATTCACAAACAAAATTTCTGGCATCCAGTTCAGCATCGTGATAACAAAAGTTAGGTATTCTGACACCGAACACGGGTATTTTGGTGACTAAAAGGGTTTAACCAATTGACAATACAGTCTCCATCAACTTCGGGTCAATCTGAGCAAGCTGGGCCTGCTCAGGCTCTGACGACACAAAACGCTCCCACGCTGCACAGGTGGGAGACTGGCGACCTGCAAGTTTTGGATACACAGGGTTTAAAACCTGCAGCGCGTCAGACTCCCACAGACCGAGCACGGGGGAAAATCCACAGAATTAACTACAACATGCTACACTTCACGTCCAACCCACGGTCAGCAGAAAATGTGCTTTTCGATGCCTGGTGCAGGCTCATGCCCAGTACGTCCACGTTCGTTTTAACGGTGTCACGATGTAAACTGCACTTTCAAATGATAAAGAGTTGCCCATACTTTTCAGTCGCCTTATCACACGAAAACAGTCAATCTGGCTACCATTCTGCATCAAAGCTCATAATCGGTCTGGGCAACAAACACAAACCAATAAAACCGAAATTAACTTCCTCCCACTCAATCTCTGAATTCAAAGACACTGATACCTCCACTGGACTGAGATGGGGACAGACCAGGACTGGCCTTGCTTGGGGAAGACTTATTTAAGGATCTCTGATCATGAAGCGTGTAGGTTGAGGCCTACAGGGAGATGAGGTAGGTGAACAGTAAAACCAAGCTACTGTTTTAGCTGCAATGCCAGCCGGCTACCCTCTCTCCCAACCCCGGGATCCTGGGGCCAGTACACGCTTGCCCCACTTTGGGAACGTGACAGGAAGTCCTTCTCTGCCATTTTCTTCTACCTCATGTGTTTAATTTTTTTTTTAAATGTTTATTTCTGAGACAGGGAGAGAGACAGCATGAGTGGGGGAGGGGCAGAGAGACAGGGAGACTCAGAATCTGAAGCAGGCTCCAGGCTCTGAGCTGTCGGCACAGAGCCCGACGCGGGGCTCAAACTCACAAACCGCTGGAGAAAATGACCTGAGCCAAAGGCGGTCGCTCAACCGACTGAGCCACCCAGGCGCCCCTACCTCATGTGTTCTTAAAGGGAGTGATATCATCCCCGAAGTGGCAAAAACTGGTTCACTAGGGGCAAAAAAACCCCATCTTAGCTTACACGATGGTTTGCTGTCCTCTGAAGGGCCACAGGACACCAACAGATGTACAGTCTATCTGTGATGTTAAAATTTTACGTGGGGGCAGTTACAGGAAAATGTCTCAAAGGTTCCTAGGGAGGGCAGGGGTGGTGATAATGGAAAAGAGGTTGAGAAACACAGTTTTACCTCCCCTCCTAGCTTTGGAGTATGTGGGTGCATTATAATGACCAAGCTACCAACAATTTTTCAGTTAAATCAAAACATTTACCAGCAACAGGACACCGACCAGCATCAGAAGTAATCTATGTTTGAACGAACTCCTGGCAATACAACATGGGTGGGTTTACTCACTACCCTATGGGAAGGCAAGCTTGCCGGAGAGAAATGCTCGCTGAGCCACGAAGGGTTTGAGGCAGAGATGCTCTCCCCTCTGTCTGAAAGCCTCACCTCCAAAGACAGAAGGGAGCATCTGACAACCTTTGATGCAAAAGCAGATTGGAGACGACCAGAGCCCTGCGAAGGGTCTGGATGGGGCACAGCTATCATAGGAAAGATCCAGGACAAGGAGCTGTGCCCAATTGAAGAGTGACCCCCCCCCCCAGTTCCTACAAAGATAAGCAAACGATATTTAGGTCACCCTACCTTTCGTCCAGCATCTGTGAAGAAATATGTACACGCATATGGGGGAAAAGGGAATAATCCACTACCTATATAACTTTTATACTTAAAAAAAAAAAAAAAGAATACAAATGCATTCCAAACCCATACCTAACGCTATTTATTTCAGTTACTTCCTCCATTACAGCTCAACACAATTCTGTACAGACCTCGTCTCCTTACGTCCCCCACCATCCAAAGTTTTCCTACTTCTTTGTATTAATTCAACATGTACTTACGTATCTTTTGGATACCTATGATTTACCATGCATTGTGAGAAGTGCTAGAAATGCTTGTGAACAAGGCAAATGCTACCCTCGCCCTCCAAGAACTTAGTTTGCCAGGACGAATGACCTAAGTGTAGATTTCATAATGTTATTTTTAAAGAAACACACAGCCTTTCAGGGCACTAAGTGCTCAGGTGCCATGATTTAAAACCCTCTGTTAACCTCTTTTAGTCCCTATTTACCCCAGAGCAGTAATTTTCAAACGACAGGTCAAGGTCGGGAACAGAACCTCTGAAAACACAAAATAGAATAAAAATCTTGGGATTCATCCCACCTGTAATGTAAAGCATCGTCTCCCCCACCTGTAAGGTAAAGCATCGTGTCCTAAATCTTTTGCTCAAGTCCTACATATATGTGTGCATATACGTGTGCACGTTGCTTGCAACATTATACACGCTGTAATTCACCGTTGCCGAGAAAGTGTCTTTTCACATCCGTTCCAAGAGAATAACCTTCCACAGATGAAAATGAACCTGGTGTCATGGTCCTGATTTAATTCCACCCTAAGAGCCACCACTGGACTTCTTGAAGGAAACACAAATTACATATACACTGATTACTTTCGCCAAGAAACACTTTCTGTGTGAAGCAACTCTATGCCCCTTTTCTGATTTACCTTATAATTTGCTAATTTGCAGCTGCAGGCAGTAGGGGAGAGGTAAACACCACCCTCTCTTCTATATCCAACCATTTCAGGGTGCACTCAATCCTTTCTCCCCCGTGTTCTTGTCAGTGTGTAAACATGCAGTGCCCAGGCCCATATTCAAAGTTCCTGGGAAAACCTGGGTCACAGCTGTAAATGTGATATACAATACCCCAAGGCTAACTTACAAGCGGCTTAAAAATACTGGGTTTTGTTCCAGCGCCCAATACTAACCTTCTGTGCCCCCTAATTTTCAGATAATCAGGCGAGCCCTTTTATTCCTAGCCATTTCTTAAGGACGTTGTGGAAAGATTTCAGCGGTGGGAAGGTTTCCGGAGACAAGTTTAATACTGACGCCAGCTAACAGTTTTTTCTCTGGGCGGCAACCACCCTTGCCCAGATTCTCTTCGAAGGTCCACCTCGCATACCACACCCCCGAGAAGAAGCAAGCCCCGCTACAGGGGATCAGCGTCGTGTGTTTGGGGACACGGAGATAGACGGATCCTGGGCAAACTCGTGGCAGCTAATTTAATTACCTGCAGTCTCCGAGCTTACTTTGAGTGCTTATTCCTGGGAGAGCGAAAACGGAAACAATTAAGGACAAACTAGTAGAGAGACAAAGGCGCAGATGCACAGGTGCGGTGCCGACGGGAACGCCGAGCTCGGCCCCATATCCCTGGTTCCCCCCGACTCCCACCGCCCGAGCAGAGCGGCAGGGCAACAGAAGACCCCCTCGGTGATTTTCCAGCTGGGAGAGGATTCCAAGTGCTGCCTGGGAAATCCCACCCACTAAGCGTCCACAGGAGCGCCCCCCCCCCGCCCCCGCAAGCTCCCGGGACCGCATGCCAGCGCCCCGTACCCTTGTCCCCGCGGGGCCCACCCCGTCCCGCCTGGGCCGCGCAAGCCGAAGTATGGCTCCTCGGAGACCGGGCGTCCGCGGCAGTGACCGCTCAGAGTCACTGCAGGTCCCGGCCGCCCCAGGCCGCGCCCCCCAGGGCACCTACCTTCCAGGTGCCCAGCCCCAGGATGGGCATCTTGGCGCCATTGTAGAGCACGAGGTGGCTGGCCATGACCGCTGCGCTCCACACACCCCCAACAAACGACCACGCCACGCGAGCCTTGGCGCAGACCTTTAAATAGCCGGTAGCGTCTGCAGAAAGGGCGGGTACGATTGGCGCGCCGCTCCTCAAAGGCGGCTTCTGATTGGCCGGCCTGCGCCGAGGTTGGAGGAGCCGCCTTCAGCACAGATGCTACTCGAGGAAGCTTCTTCCGCTAGGTCCTAGAGTGACCGGATTCCTTCCGCTCCGCCCGCTCGCCCACGCCCCACGCAGCGGTAGAGATCTCACCAAACTCTGGGGCACGTGGAAACAGGAATGCTTAAGCGAAAATATAAATAAAGTAGGCTGGGAAGGGGGTCGGGTTTCATTTTTTTTTTTTTTTAAGAGCCCAGAAGGATACAGTTGTCTATTGTCCAAGCCTAATCATGCTCTTTGAGAATTGGACAAATGTCCTATCCTTAATCTGTACGAATCGTACTGGCTACACGCATAGTTCAGCGCTCTTTGCTTTTAGAAAGGTGAGTATCTGAGAAATGGCTTGCAATCTTGTGGCACAACACCTTCTGGAGATTTGAGCTTACACAGCCTGTTTGTAGCTGCCTAGGGATATCTTGACAGCCCACCTTAGGTGCGTGTTTTGTCTGTACCACTGAGTGAGGTTGAACAAGCCTTCCAACCAAACCCAGCATCTCTTGAGGTTAGGAATCCCTGATGAGCTTGATCCAGGATACGTGGAAGACATTCGGTCATCACAAAATAAGACTTATCAAAACAGCAAGTTTCAATAGGGTAATATGGCAGAACTCTCTAGAAGAAGAGTGAGTAGACAGAAACTCACAAAAGTTAATTTTAATATGGTAGCTTCAAGTGTTTCAAATTAGGAGCTGCTAAATAATAAGTTGATTAGCCTTAATTGACAAGTAAGAAGACATCATTTTCCAAGACAACAAAAGGAAAGTTGCTGGATGATTGGTTTCTTTTCAACAACCTGTCTCCACCATTCTCTATCCTACCCCAAACCTGCTGTTTCTGCTCCATCACCCTCCAATCTTTCCTAATTATGCAACATTGAGAACTACATCTGCCAGGCAATGACTCAGGAACCAGGCCTCACTAAACCCCATTCTGGTGATTTTCCGCTTAGTGACTTCTGAAAAGTGCCCCCTAGGAAAAATTTATACACAACAGACTAGCCCAGATACTTTTCCATTTGACTTTTATAAAAAAAAAAAAAAAAACACACACACAAAAAAACAAAAAAAAAACCCGCAAAAAAAACAACTTGTTAGTTGGCAAATCCTGCTTGCTGCTATTTGCCCCCAAATGATGGCATTTTAATTAGACCCTGAAGCTGGGAACTTGGTTTGTGGTAAAACAGCAGTAGACTGACACTCTTCATTCATAAGATTTCTGTTGACATAGAGATTACTTCCGAGAGTTGCCGTCCAAAAGGTAGTCCCTTGGGAAACTGATAGCCCTTAAATAACCAGGCTGGTATAACACAGAGGGGTCGTCTGTTAGGGACATGGGCTCGATTTGAGAGGCTTGTTACTGTTTCTATGGTGACTGAGTATGGAGGCTGACTGCACGAATAGCTACAAGTCCTGAGTGGTCTGTGTTGGTTCTGCAACTGTGACAAGTCAGGCGTGGGGATCTTCTATAGCAACAATACTACTATCATTGGAACATAGCACGATCGTCTCCTAACTTCCCCATCGCCTGTGTAGCCTTTGTAAAATGCCATTGTGCCCATATCAAAATTATGCTTTGCAAACCCTTCAATGGAATCCTTCCGAGAGACATGCTAGTACTTCATTTCAAAAGCAATAAGAATCTTCGTGTTCTGAACCAGCAATCCCATCATGAGAAACCAGTAATCTCATCCTGAAGAAATCATTTAAAAGAAGCATGCCTGTGTGCACACACAGGGTATGGGCCTGGGACTAGGGTGAGGAAAGTGAGATATCATTCCGGTGTAGCCTGGGTGTGCATACCTCCTTGAGGTTTACACCTGGGCACTTCACTTGCCTGGTGTGTGTGTGTGTGTGTGTGTGTGTGTGTGTGTGTTAAACACAGTTCTAACCACATAAAGTAAAACTGTAAGTGTCCAACTGTGGCAATAGACATGATGTAGTCACTGAAAATGAAGACAATACGTAGAGGAAAGTGTACATGAAATAATACGAAGGCGACAGTAGAGGACAAAATTCTAAGTATGGCCTCATTATAAACATGGAGGGAAAAGCCATGTAACATACAGATAAAGTTAGGAAGAAGCCAAATGAAATGCAAATACTGTTTGCCAGACTATCGTTAATTAAGTGCCTTTTACAACCAAAAGACATTTTGCTATTAACTCTCCAATTCTTAAACTCTTAAACTCCTTAGCCTGGCATTCGAGGTCCTGTGAAATCTGGGATAACTGTGAATATACGAAAAACCATCCGATCGTATATTTTCATAGGGTGACTATTGCACTCCCATCTATGGCCTCTTGGCCAGACCTATTCACAGGGTCCTGCCTATCTTCGCTGGGGTGGGGAAATGTCATCTTCTTGTGTGCCCGAAAGCAGAGGACAACAGAATATAGTAGAATATATAGTAAGCACCCGACGGCTCTTCCACAAGGGGGAACAACTATTGAGCCTTTATTATATTGCAGGCAGCACTTCTTAGGCACTTTACATACATTATACGAAGGTGCTGCGGCTAATAATAATAATATAATAGCTAATGTCTGTGGAACTTGCCATGTGCCTGGCACTATTCTATAAGCATTATATGCATCAAATCACTTATTTTCATTGCCACCCATTGCAGTGGATACTATTATTAATTCATTTTACATATGAGGAAAGTGAGGCGCAGAGAAGAGAGGTATATTGCTACAGTCTCATAGTGAGTAAGCGGCATGGTCAAGATTTAAACCCAAGGAGTTGGACCGTAGCACCCACACTCTCAACCCCTACGCTGGTGGCTTTCAAATCATTTTACTGCGGGGGCGCCTGGGTGGCTCAGTCGGTTGAGCGTCCGACTTCGGCTCAGGTCATGATCTCGCAGTTTGTGGGTTCGAGCCCCGCGTCGGGCTCTGTGCTGACAGCTCGGAGCCTGGAGCCTGCTTCAGATTCTGTGTCTCCCTCTCTCTCTGCCCTCCCCTGCTCATGCTCTTTCTCTGTCTCAAAAATAAATAAAAACATTTTAAAAAGTTCAAATCATTTTACTGTGACTCATGGGAAGAAATACGTTACCTGTGACACAGTACACACATAGGTGGATAGAACAGAAGCGAAAGATGTACAAAGCAATCCCCATCCTTATCACGTGTGGCCTACTCTGATATTGCAGATTCTGGATTATCTTAGCGCTGATTTCAATCATGCTTCACTCATGGTTCCGTGATCCATGATTTCATGGTCCACTGGCGGTTGGTGGCTTGTGGTTGGAAAACCTCTGCCCTCCATCCACTCTGTGGTCTTGTCACTACTCCTCATCTTAGGTAACAGGAAAATTATGACAACCACATGCAAAGGACATGATGACAGCTCCAGGAGAAATCTACAGGCTGAGCATTTCTACCCTCCCCCTAAAACTGACTTTCTCCCCGCCCCTGCCCATTCTGTCCTTCCCAACACTCGGCCAAGCGGTCCTAACTGTAGAATGAGAACCGAGACTGGTCCTTCGGCAGCTGGAAGGAGGGGGAGGCAATGAGGCAAAGGAGAAAGAGTGAAAAAGCCATAGGAACAGGCCAGAGGCCTCAGCCCCTGCCGCAGAGTGCAGTTGGTCTTAAAACTTCGGGGGCTGGTCGACTGAGGACCCGTCTCCAGGGTGTCAGTATTTATTCATATTTGTTTGTGAGATGAAGTTTAGGTGGCAAACATCATTGAGAGAACTGACCGTGTTAAACGTCCTCATAGATAGTGGAGAAGGAGGAGGAGGGAAAGGAGGAGAAAGAGGAGGGAGAGGAGGAGGGGGGAGAAGGAGGAGGAAGGGAGGGGGAAGAAGGGGAAGAGAGGAGGAGGAAGAGGAAGAGGGTGGGAGGCGGAAGAGGAGGAGGGTGGGAGGAGGGAGAAAGGGAGGAAGAAGAAGAGGGAAGGAATGAAAAAAACCCATTTTGTCACTTTTAGCACAGCTGGTCAATACATTCTTGTGAATAATGACATCCACTGTTTTCTGGGTGCCTTCTATGGGTTAGACACTTCAGACCCATTCCTTGACTTTATCCTTACAAACTCCTGGCAAAGACACTGACCCTGTTCCTTTCCCATTTTTCAGAGTGAAGAAACTGAGGTTTGGTAATAATAATTTGCCCAAAACCAAGTTGTTAGTGAGTAGCCATACTTTAAAAGTTTGACATTTTGTTCGTCATGGATTCTTCTTGCATTAACTTAGATGGTTAAAATACTGTATTAAAATGTAATTTATTTTGATTACTGAGATTTTAGGTGCTCTCTCTTCCTTCACTTCTGCATTGAGGCAAATTCCTCATTTGCCTCACAGTGCCTAAGAGCATCAAAATAACAACAATAATAAAAAGACAACTCACAGAGGTGAAGTTATTCACACAGAGCAATCGTTTTTCCACACTGCCGTGATCCGTGATCATGAGGACATGAACATCAATATGCTTCTGCACAGTTCCCCTCCCTTGCAGCAGTCACTCTACCCCCTTTTCTCCCAGGGGCAGAGAATCTCCTGTACCTGTGGCTTGTCCTTTCTGATGAGGGGATTTAGGATGCTTGGTGGCAAGACGGGAGGTGTACCTACCTCTACATGATTGCAGGGCAATGGGCCTTGCAATGCAAATAAATAAGTCTCCTGCACTCCAATCTAAGAGTAGGCTACTGGTGAGATTGAGGGGTCTCATTATTTACCTGGGGTGACGGTTTGGGTGGCAGTGGGGGTGAGGGGAGGGCAGTGAAGCTACGGGATTGCTAATACAGGCTCTGGTATTGTTAGGCAGTGCCTTGAGCAGCTGTCATTCCCATCAGCGTGCACCTGCAGGAGGCGACAGATAACTTCTTGGGTGCCAACTCCGTCCTCCGTGTTTCCTTCTTAATGGCCAGATCCATACCTTTGCTGGGAAAATCTACTGGAAGACAAGATCTCTGTGCAACGCAAAACACGTGTGGTATTAGCAAGTTTTACACTTGTATTCATTCAACACGTTCATTCATTTACCTAATAAATATTTACTGAGTATTTAATACCACCAGGTACTGTTTTAAGTCCTGAGATTACAAGAGATAAAGAGAACAAAGTCTCTGACCGAGTGAAGCTTCCTTTCTAGAGGGAGAGATATCTAGTAAACGTATCCCAAAACAAGCCAATGTGATTTGTGGCCAGAAAATGATAAGGGACATGAAGAAAAGAAAGGAGATAAGGACAAAGATGAGTAGAGGGTTGGCTGTGTTGACAAGGAGGTTGGAGAGGGAGTGTGAGCCCTGTGCCTATCCAGAGGGGCACGTTCAAGTGGACAAGAAGCGTCGTGCATGGACCTTGAGGGCAGAATGAGCTGGGTGGTGTGTGTATGGGACCTAGGGATGAGGGGTGGGGTGCATGCGGGGGACCAGTGGGAGAAGCAAGGAAATCTGTGTGGGTAAAGCAGAGAGGATGAGCTGGTGGTAATGAAAGATGACGCTAAAATGCGAGAGGTAGGCACAGGTCAGATCATATAGAGCCTTAAAGGGCCATCACGTAACAATTTGCTTTTATTCTGAATGTGATGAGAAGCCTTTGGAAGCATGAACAGGGGAGTGTCATGATCTGATGTACACTTTAGAAGGCACGGGGTGCCCTCCCCCCGCCTCAAACCTAGGCAAGAGTCAGAGCTTATAATTTAACGGGACTCTTGCTATGTCTGCTGGCAAAATGACTTCATCATGGTAGTTGCAAGATGCAATCATTTGTCCATTCCTCTACTTGGTTGGAATGTCCCAGAATGCCCCAACCACCGGACCCCCAAAATTTTACTGGTATGGTATGCATCCTGAGTTATGGTGGGTTTATCCCGCCCTCTGGGATGCATGTTTCTTTCCAAAGTCTCCAATGTGCTAGCCCTTTTTTGCTCAGACACTCCAATCAGCATGATGTCATTGATATAGTAGATCAACGTGGGATATCCAGAAGATCCAGATGTTTTTGAGCTGTGACAAAGAGCAAGACAGTTAACTTAGCCCTGGGGCCCAACTGTAAACAAACGCATACTATTGTCTGTTCTGTCTGAACGCAAACTGTCTTTGATCCTCTTTAGCGATGAGAACAGAAAAAATTTATTTGCCATCTACATGTAAATGTGAGGAGCAGTGATTGCGGTAGATCGTGGAATCTAAGCTGGATAAAGAGGGAATCAAGGACGAGAAAACATTGACTGTCCAGGAAGGTGGTGATAGACAGGGAAATGAGACAAGGTTAGTGGATTAGGGGTCTCAGTGGTGTCAAAGACTTGATGATGTAGGAGTGTTTGAGGAAGTAAGATGGGGTAAGAGGTATCAGGCAGGATGCTTAAATTTGAGATTAAAAAAAATTTTTTTTTTAATGTTTATTTTAGAGAGAGAGACTGAGTGCAGAGTCTCAGGGTCTCAGTGTCTCATTCAAAGAAGGCTCCGAGATGTCAGCACAGAACCCAACATGGAGCTTGAACTTGTGAACTGCGAGATTGTGACCTGAGCCAAAGTCAGACGCTCAACCGACTGAGCCACCCAGGCGCCCCTTAAATTTGAGATTTAATGGTAGTAGATGTAGTGGCCATGGCAGTAAAGGGAAGAAAAGTTGATCGCAGTTGAGGAGGTCTATTAACTGAGATATCAGAGGCACCCAGAATTACGAGGATATTGAGGGTCGCCAAGAATGATTCCAGAAGGGGTGGTGGAGAGGGTAACATCTGACAACAGAGGAAAGGTGACCCTGAAGTCAGTGGATGGGATAGTGGGGCCTGGAATGAGACACGACGCACTTCCAAGTGTGATGATGCTGACCCAGTAAAGGGACAGAGAGCTGCGGTATCCAAGGAGGGTAGTCACCTCACTCGTAGGCTCCTAGCTATGAGGACTGACAGAGGAAAAAACAGCTGCAGGGGAACCCCGGGTCTGCCAGGGAGCACATGCTTTCACTTCCAGCAAGCTCATGACGTGACCATTCAGAGGAGACAGAGGCATATAGTACAAGGATCTGGGTGGTGAGGTTGACTGGCAGGGGTCTGTGGATAAACAAGTAACATTTGTTTGTTCTGGGGGGCGGGGGTCAAGGGGAAGTTCTTTCTTTTTTTTTTTTAAGTTTATTTATTTTGAGAGAGAGAAAGAGAAAGAGTGCACACTGGAGGGGCAGAGAGAGAGAGACAGAGACAGAGACAGAGAGAGAATCCCAAACAGGTTCTGCACAGTCAGCCCAGAGCCCCATGCAGGGCTCAAACTCACAAACCACAAGATCATGACCTTGACCTGAGCTGAAACCAAGAGTCAGATGGCTTGACCAACGGACCCTGACCAAGCCACCCAGGCTCCTCCAGGGGGAGTTCTGACTTGCAGAGATTTTCAGTTTCTGTGGAATAGCTACTTCTCCCTTCTCCTCCCCTAGAACTATTTTAAGCTGCCTGACCTCGGAGGCCATGATCAGAGTGAATCAAGTGAAGCAATCCCCCTCAGGCTCGAAACTGAATGCTGTGGCCAAAAAAACGCCCTCAGTTATCATGATAAATAAGACTTTAATACTTTAAAGAAAGGAATAAATTCCTTAAATGAATGAACGCGATGATTTCACATAGCGATAACAATTATTGAAAGAACTAAAACAGGGTAATTGAGTGGGGACGGCTTGGGAGTCAGGGAGGGGCTCCTTTGGTCTCTGAGGAGGCTCCACATTTTGTTGTAGATTTCCAGTACGCTGCGAAAATCCTGAAAGAAGTCTTGTTTACTGCTGCACGCCTCATCAGTTTCATCAGAATCAGGGCTTTGAATCACCATTGGAATCACAAGATTTTAGCAAGAAATGGGAGCGCACTCCAACTCACTGACTTTGCAGAGGCCTTCTGGAAGCACATGATCAAACTTCGGGCAGTTTTTTTCCTTTTGTGGAGAGGAAAGGAAAGCCCATTGTCAAAACAATTTGCCAAGCTTGAACATTTAGGAGAATGAATGAGCCATTAATTATTGTACATATTTTTTAATATTAGATCAGGAAGGAAATACATCTCAATGCAATAAAAATCCATTAATGCACAATTTGGAGGATGTTTTTACGTGCATTTTTCCAGGAAGGCATTCAGAGCTTTCTTTTAGATCCTTGTATGGGTTTCTGACTCCAAAAAGGTTAAGAGAGCAGCTTTCTATAAAATGTAAATGTTAAAAATCTACACTATAAACCCACACACTGAAAACGCTTAGGTGACCTTCCAAATTGAATGGTAAGACTGCCTGCAAATCTTTAATTTGGGAGGAATTTTTTTTTGAAACTATGTGATTAATTTTGATGATTAATGCAGAAAAATGCCTAGCAAGTTTTATAGGAAGTAATATTATAGTTGAGAAAATGTTCTAATTCTATGCTAACCAAGCAAAGGGAATTGAGTTTTCTAAGAGAACATTTCTTGGTAAACCTAGTGGCTGGTAAGGGGTTATACCAGTCCAGTTCTTTTTCTCTTCTTTCTGCTGCCTGGAATGTGGATATAATGGCTGGAGCTCAAGCAGCCAGTTGGGATCATGAGAAAACACGGCTAAAACAGCAGGATCGAAAGAACCTGGATTCTTTAAATGGGGCAGCTGCAATAGGACCTGGATTGCCTTCTTTGAAACTTCTTTTTCATTACAGAAAAGAAAGAAGAAAGAAAGAAAGAAAGAAAGAAAGAAAGAAAGAAAGAAAGAAGAAAGAAAATTTCCCTCTTATTTACACTACTGCTTGCCCCAGGCCGCACACATAATTTCACTTATGCATCATAATCACCCAAAGAGGTGTGTGCTGTTAAACCAGTTTTATAGATGAGGAAACCAAGACCCACAGAGGCTGAGTAAGTAGCAGGTGGACTGAGACAGTCTGACTCCAGAACCAGTGTTCTTACTCCATACCGGGTGTTTTTCCAAACACTTACCAAGGATTAACTTAAATAACCCCCCCTGGAAACCTGGAAGATAATTAATGTTCTTCTCCCCAACCCGAGGCAGGAAAAGAGTTAAAAGATTCTCACAGATCACAGTGAATAAGGAGCCCCAGTCGAAGGCAGGGCTCTGAGTCTGGGTGAGGTTCACTGTCTGTGACTTGGCCTTGCTCAGAGGCAGAGATGAACTCTGTGTCCTTAAGGACCATTATCTGGTTAAGGTTTATGAGGCTGCTTTTGTCCAACGGACAGATACCGATCATTTGCGTAAACAGGGTTCGGGGCCTTGGTTTAAACATGGCGTGGAAGAGACATCAACTTTGTAGCATTGCCAAAGTCAAGATTATCTATGGATATTGATTTTGGAGGTGAAACCAAAAGCTAATATTTGCAAAAACTCTCTTCAGGGTCCATTACAACAAATGTCAGAGAGCTAGCCTTGGAGCTGCGCTTAAAAAAATATTTACCCAATCATAAACTGATTTAATGCTCTCACCCACTAAAGCTGGATCTCTCTACTGTCAGAGCTTGCCTGATAAAAACAAAACAAAACACAACAAAGCCACACACTTACATGACATTCAGAAAAAGGCCACAATGTATGTTCCTGGCATGAAAATCTCTGGGCAACCAAAAGTCAAAGTCCTAGTCAACATGTATTAATCACGTGCCGTTGGAGTTGGAGCTCTTCTTCTCGTGAGTTGAGGACACGCTGAGCAACAGGTACAAGAATCAGGCATTCGGAAATCAAAATACCAGCTTTGTTTCTGGCAAGAGTGAATTGGAAAATACGGTGGTTTGAACTTTGTAGACAGGCTCCACAATATGGGCCCCAGGACTGAACGTGCTTAACAGCGTCAGGCAAAGCGGGGCCTCTGTGCCTTCCTCTCAGAGGGAGGTCATTTACCTGCTGGAAAAGGTATGTGACCTGAATACAGGGTTCTTTCTCTCAGAGATAGCGTGAGCAGATTCAGAAAAGCCTGTGCCAATCATACGGGATCTAAATTCAGAAAAAGCGCTAAATTCACCAAATGAGTGAATTTTTAAAGAAGAGTGAGAGAGGGGACCGGTGAAAGGGAATGAATGTTATTCTCTAAAGAGTTCCCCGAGAGCAGACTGTCCTACCTTCCCTGGGCAACCTAGACTCTGCAGAAATATAACAAGGAGGTCCCGCTAAGAGGACTCAGGTGAAGGGCAATGTGCTAAGTGTTTTGTATGGCAAGGGGACAGGTTGTGAAGTTATGGCAAGGTGACGGGTCGTGAAGTGGTCTGACTCCAGAGACCCCATACAGAGCATCCACCCCTGCATGCGCATTTCCAGTGCATGAAGACCAGTCACCAAAGGCCAGGTTGGATCAGGGAACCTATCTCATCAAAGGAGTGTCGCATATAATTCACTGTTCGGTCATAAGTATGCATCATTCTCTCCACTCCTAAAGTGGGTGTCCGGTCAAAGATGTTCTAAAGTGAAGGGGGCAGTGTGTGGAATCGCCTCCTCTGTACAGCCTACTTACATCCTGGTTTACTACTCCACCTTGTAGGTGGGCATTATCTTATAAGTGAGGTTTTAGGGTTCAGAGGGGTTAGGGAACTTGCTCAAGACCATAAAGAGCCAGAAAGAGGATAGAGATGAAATAATGTTAGAAAACCCCCTCACTTTCCCCCTTATTTCATTGCCAAAGAGACAATCAACTTCCAAGAGCTCTAACCATGTTGAGGAGGATGTCATCAACTCATCTACACCATAAGATTTCTTAGTAAGAGGGGATCTGTAAATAGAGAAGGGTCATGGCGATGGGGCTATGAATACATGATGAGTTTAGAATTTCTTTTTCCTGGCCCCTCTAACTGTCCAGAGCAGAAATCTGTTTCTCAGTCCCATGAGATCTTCAGAAAGTTCAGAACTACGTGATATTCTCGAGTACCATATAGCAGAGACAGTACGTATCTGTCAGCTATGAACCTCAACAAATTTCGTTTTTGTGCTACAAGCTTGGGGGGCTTTGTGTTTCACACTTACAGCTTCCTGATGGGCCAAGGATTGAGAGGCAGAAGCTCCGTCTAGCTGGAAGAGGTGTTGGGATGGTCAACAGCAGAACTTGAATATGGATGTCACTTGGTAGAACATGGGAGTGGGCAGTTCTTTAATTTTGTTATTTATTTTAAAACAAACACTTAGAGTAACACTAAAGTAACTAATGGTTTATTAATTTCAAGAGTTATGCTTTTCAGGAAAAAGGAAACACATGCATCGCCAGTTTGGGTAGAGACTGTTTGCACACTATCCCCTTAAATCCTCACAAAACCCTGCAAAAGTAGGCTATCATCTCTCTCTCTCTCTCTCTCTCTCTCTCTCTCTCCCTCTCACCTCTGGATCTTTAGCTCATGAAGATCCTTGGGCTCAAAAAGATTAACTAAGTACACATGTCCAAAGCCAATGCTCCTTTCAATATACAACAACACATTGCACAACTAACATTCTTCAACTATGGAGCTGCAAAGAGCAGTTTCCACACATCGTCTTCTTAAGTCTTTCCCAGATCCCTTGAGTTAGTCTTTATCATGCACACTTTGCAGATGAGGAAGCCAAAGCCCAAAAAAGTTACTTCTTACAGCCAATGAATAGCAGAACTGTAATTCAAAGGCAGGTTATTTATTTATTTATTTAATTTTAATTTACATCCAAGTTAGTTAGCATATAATGCAATAATGATTTCAGGAGTAGATTCCAGTGATTCATCCCCTGTGTATAACACCCAGCGCTCATCCCAACAAATGTCCTCTTAATGCCCCTTACCCATTTAGCCCATCCCCCCACCCATAGCCCCTCCAGCAACCCTCAGTTTGTTCTCTGTATTTAAGAGTCTCTTACGTTTTGTTCCCCTCTCTGTTTTTATATTATTTTTGTCTCCCTTCCCTTATGTTCATCTCTTTTGTATCTTAAATTCCACATATGAGTGAAGTCATATATTTGTCTTTCTCTGACTAATTTCACTTAGCATAATCCCCTCCAGTTCCATCCACGTAGTTGCAAATGGCAAGATTTCATTCTTTTTGATTGCCGAGTAATACTCCATTGTATATATACACCACATCTTCTTTATCCATTCATCCATCGATGGACATTTGGGCTCTTTCCATACTTTGGCTATTGTGGATAGCGCTGCTATAAACATTGGGGTGCAGGTGTCCCTTCAAAACAGCACACCTGTATCCTTTGGATAAATACCTAGTAGTGCAATTGTGGGTCATAGGGTAGTTCTAGTTTTAACTTTTTTGAAGAACCTCCACACTCTTTCCCAGAGTGGCTGCACCAGTTTGCATTCCCACCAGCAGTGCCAGAGAGATCCTCTTTCTCTGCATCCTCACCAACATCTGTTGTTGCCTGAGTTGTTAATGTTAGCCATTCTGACAGGTGTGAGGTGGTATCTCGTGGTTTTGATTTGTATTTCCCTGATGATGAGTGATGTTGAGCATTTTTTCATGCGTCTGTTAGTCATCTGGATGTCTTCTTTAGAAAAGTGTCTACTCATGTCTTTTGCCCATTTCTTCACTGGATTATTTGTTTTTTGGGTGTTGAGTTTGGTGAGTTCTTTATAGATTTTGGATACTAACCCTTTATCTGATATGTCATTTGCAAATATCTTCTCCCATTCTGTCCGTTGCCTTTTGTTTTTGCTGATTGTTTCCTTTGCTGTGGAGAAGCTTTTTATCTTGATGAGGTCCCAATAGTTCATTTTTGCTTTTGTTTCCCTTGCCTCTGGAGACGTGTTGAGTAAGAAGTTGCTATGGCTGAGGTCAAAGAGGTTTTTGTCTGCTTTCTGTTTTAAGATTTTGATGGCTTCCTGTCTTACATTTAGGTCTTTCATCCATTTTGAGTTCATTTTTGTGTATGATGTAAGAAAGTGGTCCAGGTTCATTTTTCTGCATGTGGCTATTCAGTTTTCCCAACACCAGTTTGCTGAAGAGACTGTCTTTATTCCATTGGATATAAATGCTTTGTCAAAGATTAGTTGGCCGTATGTTTGTGGGTCCATTCCTGGGTTCTCTATTCTGTTCCATTGAAATAAGTGTCTGTTTTTGTGCCAGTACCATACTGTCTTGATGATTACAGCTTTGTAATGCATCTTGATGTCTGGGTTCATGATGCAGGTCTTTTTTTTTTTTTTTTAACTAAAAAATTTTTTTTTAAGTTTATTTATTTTGAGAGAGAAAGAGAGAGAGAGAGAGCAGGGGAGGGGCAGAGAGAGTGAATCCCAAGCAGGCTTCGAGCTGTCAGCACAGAACCCAATGTAGGGCTCAAACTCACAAACTGTGAGATCATGACCTGAGCAAAAACCAAGAGCTAGCCGCTTAACCAGCGGAGCCACCCAAGCGCCCCCAAATGCAAGTCTTTTGAATCGCACTGCCCCACTGAAATCTGAGACACATTCCTTTTCACCCACAGGAAGCCTTTTGATTTGAGTCATGACTTCACAGACAGAACAAAGCTGGCTGCCTAATGACAGATCAGGGGTTCATGTGTTTAGACTTGAAAAAAAATCTAAATCTACAAAGTGGTTACCAACATCACTATCTTTGAAAAATCCTTTAGGTGCAATTATGGATGGCAGCTTCAAGGTGTATTATTAACAGTGACTTGATTAAATTAATAGAACCTTTGCTATCCACTCCTGCATTAGAAAGGGTTCTCCAGGAAATGGAACCAATACATACAATACATCTATATCTGTATCTATATCTATATCTATATCTATATCTATATCTATCTCTATCTCTATCCATGTCCATATCCATATCCATATCCATATCCATATCCATATCTATATCTATCTATAGATATACAATATATCGATTATAGATACATGATAATATAATATAGATATTACAATCTTTCTTTCTTTCTCTTGAGATTTATTATAAAGAATTGGCTCACGTGCTTATGGACTGCACAGATCTGCAGTTAGCAGTCAGCAAAATGGAGGCCCAGGAGATCTGGTAACATAAGTTCCACTTAGAGAGCAGAAGAACACTGATGTCCCAGCTCCAGAAGTCAAGTAGGCAAAATTCTCTCTTGCTCAGCCTTTTTTTTTTTTTCTTTAATTCAGGTCTTTAATTCATTGGATGAGTCCCTACCCCCCCTCCCCACAACCTGGTCCCAACACACACATCAGGAAGGGCAACCAGCTTTACTTAGTCTACCAATACAAATGTAATCACCCTTACAGACAGACAAAGATAATATTCAGTCAAATGTCTAGGCACCCCATGGCCCAGACAAGTTAACACGTTAAATTAACCCTCACAATCCCTAACCAATGACGTGGACGTCAAGGAAGGTCACCAGGATCTTCCACCACATATACCTCATTGCTCTTATGAAAGGCGGGATAACGGGACAATCATTATATTTGCAAAGTCTAGAAGTTTGCACCAATTCTGTAACTTCTCTTTGTCTCCCACTCTCAGTATTAATTCTCTTCATGCATCTCCTGTATTAAGCTGCTTCATAATTCCACGATCAACACCTGTCATCTAAAGATAAGTTTCACCAACAATGAAAGTTAACATGGTATGGAAGTGCAGAGGGCTGGACCCAGAAGATTTGGGGTTGGATTCCACTTTTGCGTCTTACTAGCTAACATCGTATTAAACCATAAAAGCTAACTTATAAACATTCAGCTTGGTAAAATGCAAAAACGTAAGTTTCGTGTCATTTAACGAAATGACAGAATAAGTGTGTCAAACATGCTATCACTTGTAGCTCTCACAAAACTCTTGTGAAATAGGTTTCTCATTACCTCTGTTTTACTGATGAAAAAATGGGGGCTCAGAGTTTGCCCAAGGCCACAAACTATTGGGTGACTAAACTACAGGTCTTTCTGTTTCCAGAGCCAACAGTCTTATTTATGACATGGGTGAGCCACCCAGCATTCTAGGCCTCAGATATCAATAATCTCTCCTATTTATCCTCTGCAAGGAGAAACTCAGGGGTTTCTTTCTTCTACCCATTATAATCAAAGGAGAAAAGCTTTGAAAACTGACAGAATTCATGAGTAATGGAATAAAGATTAAAGAAGATCAAGCTGACAGCTAAAAAGAAAAAACTAAAGGGTCAGATCTCGATACATGCAATAATATTAGAGTATTACTAGTGAAAGTAAAAATGATTAATATGAATGTGTGATACCAAAAAAACATGTGATGCCTTCTGTACTTAAGGTTAAGTTATATTTTGTTTCTTCGTGAAAAGAAGTGTTTCTAGACGAAGTACTACAGTATGTAAATTGTTATAGACAGCACAAATAATGGATTCCTTTCTAGATCATTGTTTAGCTCCTTGCCTTTCCAATTGTAGACTTTCCTATCCATGTAGGAATTGTGGCCAAGGACAAATCATCCCCCTCTCATTTCTCTGAAGAAAGAATTTTGGAAGGCACTCGGTATAACATAAGATGGAGACATTCAGCCTCAGTGGAGGAAGACCTCTATCCTCCCTGGGATTTAAGGCTTAGATGATCTCAATGAAGGCCCACCTGTGCCTTGGTGGATCTATGGGTCCTTCTACCTGGGGGCCGGGAGGGCAATGGGGAGCCCCCTCCCCAGTGTCACGTCTGCCATACCCAAGACAAAACACCATAAAAAGTATATGTCCTCCTCCCTTTACTCCCCTAGACCCTCTTTCAGGGCTCCAACATGGCAGCTGCACTGGCAGATGATAACTGAGACACATTATCAGCTAAGAGACCTTGTTGTAGACTCTGGGTCTGGAGTTCTTTCTTGTCCAGCAAGAAAGCGGGACGCAGGATTAAAAACGTGAGAGAGGCTAGTGTTCGGGAGAAGACAAGAGCCCTGAATAAGGATCCTTGCTCCATTTTTATGGATCAGAAGGCTTACAAACGTGGTGATGGGCGTGTACAAAGAGACAATGGAATCGTGAACATTAACTCATGGGCAGTGAGGGAAAGGGGGTTTTGAAGCTACGCAGTGTTAGTGGTTTGGGTTAATACAAAACAAAATCCTGGTGCCCGCCTGGCGGAAGGTTGTTTACAGCAGATCTGAGGCACCACCTCTGCTTACTTAAACTGGTCTAAGGGACAAGAAAGACAGAGCATGCTACCTCAGGGTCAACAAGGCACCTTTCCTTTGCTAATTAGCTCCAATCTGGGCAACTTCGCCCGGCAGTGGTCTATAGCCCTATTTACCTGTTTACCTAATTTGGTCCTTCTTTCCTGTGAAAGCAGCTTACTGCTATTGTACTAAGTTGGGGGGCATTTCCGCCCTGACCACTAATCTTGTTTACCTCATCTTGGATGTTTTCTTCATGAGATTCTCTATTCCTACACCTTTGTCCTATACTGGGGCCTTTGCCCCGCTTTACCTATATTGGGGATCTTTGTCCGATTTACCTAATCTCATTTACCTAATTTTGTTTACCCAAACTTGGGTGTGTATATCCTATGGCTTTCTGATTCTTTATGCCTTATTAACCCATCGGTGCAAGCTCGGGAAATTCCTAAGCTTACTCCCCACAGTACCTGAGAATTATAGCTGTCATAAGTACTAAAGAGAAGAGCTCAGGAAGAGGGAGCAGCCTGGGTGACTCCGTCGGTTAAGCATTTGACTCTTGGTTTCCTCTTAGGTCGTGATCTCACAGTTCGTGAGTTTGAGCCCTGCATTGGGCTCTGTGCTAACAGCACCGGTCCTGCTTGGGATTCTCTCTCTGCCCCTCCCCTGCTCTCTCTCTCTCTTTATCTCAAAATAAATTAAAAAATTAAAAAAAAAAAAAGAGAGCTCAGGAAGGCAGGCAAGGGTTCTCAAAGATGGTGGGGGAAATGAAAGACATGAGGAAAAAAACACATTTTTTTTTTAACAATAAGAAGCACTATGATCAGCCTATGAAGACTCCTTCTTACCTGAAGGAGCCAGCCCCAGTCAGCTATCTGGAAGGAAAGGTAAGAGAGCCATTCATGGGTCTCAGACCACATAAAACGGAATCTTTGCTCCTTCCTTGAATTAATTCCTAACATCTAAGATCAATTGTCTAAAGGAGGGGAGGTCGTTATACTTTAGGTGAAAAAAAGAGTAGTAGTTAAAAATATCTGTGTTTTGTTTCGAGATTTTTTTATTAATGGAAGAATATCTGTTTTTAAATAAGATTCTATTTGTCTCCTCCCTGGAAACCAGAAGCAAGAGAAAAACAACTTTGATAGAGAGTAGGTTAAATTTTTTGAGTGTTCTTATTTTTCTTCCATTTTTCTGATGTGTCTGCTCACCCTGTAATGCAATAAGGAAACCACCACAGGGGTTAAAAGTACGGTAAAAGTAGTGTGCAAAGTGGCTTAAATAACGTTAAATCAAACCCCACCAAGTCAAATCAATAGAGTTCAACCAATGTGTGTTGCACCTTGCACCAGCCAGCAGGGCCCCCAGAAGCTCACAACCCAGTAAGAGCAGACATCCAGAGCTAACCACGAGATGGTGGGGCAGCAGTGATAGGAATGCAGAGGCCGGAGGGAGGGAAAGTTTTCACAGAGGGGGTCCTATTTACATCTGGGCTTGAGATTGGACAACTTCATGCAGAGTGTTTGGGGAGGGCATTCTGAGAAGTGGTTACAACAAGAAGCAAATCACCTGGGCATGAATAAAGATGCTGGGGTCAGAAAATGGCAGGTATCTTGGCAGATAGTCAGGGAGGCACTGGGGAAAGAGAAGGGGCAGAGAATGTGGCTGGAAAGGTAGACTGACCCAGACTGCGTAGGTCTTGAATGCCAAGCAAAGGAGCCACTTCATCTTGTGGGTTGTTATGGGAATGATCTCAGAAAATCCGAGTGTGTCCATGGTCAAGCAGTGATTAAAGTGGTATCAGCAATGCTGCCTTAAAGAAACAACCATGGAATTTTTACTAAGTAAACGGACGGTTCTGTTTGCTCAGCACTGATTGTTGTGAGTGGACATACCATTGGTTATTGTAGGTGTCATTCTTTTGTTTGAGTGTTGGGGTTATTTCTTTGTTCACTCCTCTCAATGTTTTCTTAGTAGCTAGCAATAATTTCTAAAATTCTTGCCCAACTTAGCTATGCCAGGGAATTGAAAAGAAAGGATATTTTTGTTCAACTTGGGTTGGAATGGTAAACTGTACTCAGGGATCTGGGATGGTGGTGACAAAGGCATAAAATATTAGAGCTCAGAAAGGAAGGAGGAACATGGGAGATAGAATCAGGCCACTTGGTCAGCTTCTCCTCCCTACCTGGACTGTTTTCGTGCGTTCGACTCCACAGATATTTCTAAGTATATTTATTTTTATAATTTACATTATTTATACATGATACATGTTCAAAATAAATAGTTTATTAAAATATTTATATAGTAGGCATCCTTTTCTCTACAAAAATTGTGTGGCTTTCGGATTTCTTTTAATGAGAAGCACAGTGAGAATTGAAACCATCCACACCACACAACTTACGGTCTATGTTAATATGGGTTTACTTTCTTCATGAGCGTTCTTCTCAAGGACATTCTTGCCCAGGAAGATAAAAATTGCAGATAACTATATTGCTCATTTCAGGCATGCAGCAAGTGGCAGTTTATACCCCAACAATCTTTGAACACTATCTTCAAAATCTTTACCTTGCTGGACCCACTGAACCTACTCTGTTGTGACAGAATTTTTCCCCAATTTGAATCCGGCTTCAATCATCACCCCTTCCTCCTTCAAAAGACCAAACTCAAAATCTCAATAAATATCCTAACTTCACCTTGTCTCCCCTCTGAGATGCTGATGAGATCCATAGAGGCTCATCAACAGGTTGCTGTGTGTGATTTGGGGGACCAGACGTTCCAAAGAAGTCTTTCTCTTAAATTGGTAGAAATACGAAGGTTTGAGCTGGAAAAGTCTATGTGGAAAAAATTTTAAAGAATTGAATTATTGAACTACAGCCTTGCCTAAGAAGTAGATCACGATAGTAGGGAGAAAAACCAGATGCCCAGGTTAAAAAAAAAGAACAGGAGAGATACACAGAAACTGGAAAACCAGGTAATTGTTAGCAACGAATGAGAAAAAGCAAAAGTGAGTTTAGGGAGTTGGATCTTTTTGGAAAATGATTAGGCAACTTCATTTTTTACTAAGCAAGTATTGTAATTATTATCCAATTACTAAGAATAAGCTGTGGACTGGGCCATAAGCTTGGCTTGTTTTGAGAATAATCTAAATATCTTAGCAGTATGAAAATGTAGCAAAATGATTTTGTTTAGATATTGGGCTTTTGTAGTATGATATCACACAAAAAATATTTAGACAGGTCGATTTAATAGCTTCAGGGGTGATAAGCTTCTATTATTTATAAATTAGCCCAACATTTTGATCTCAATCTGCCTGAGGTTTCACACATAATGAGTAAGTACGTGTTTTAGCAAATTTATAAAAATAGAAATTTGGACACACAGAAGCAAATGCATTCTCATAAATATGATCTAACGTATGATTTTTAGTGCTGTGAAAACATGTCAGTTTAAATTTAGTTTCAAAAATTCAGTGCCAGTTGGAGTTTCTTCCTCTTCAACTGTAAACATGTTTGAGCATAATTATCACAGAGTTTCTGCAGAACTGAGAAAACAGTGAAAACTACGTGTAAATTAAAATCACATTCAGATTTCTGAAGCAAGGAATTGCTTTTTGGACAACCGCAAGTTTCAATTTCCTCATAGATATATCAACCTTGACCTGACCCCGTAGTGAAATTTCTTCAAGATAGCTTCTTTGCAGGTGAATCATTTAAGTTCATAACAGTCAATGATATGACGCTGTGAAGAGTGTTGACCTTCTACTAATTGAACATTCTGTTACCTCTTGATATGAAAACAACAACAACAAAAAAGGAGCAATCTTTTTGGATGTTGAGGAATTCATAATGTCTATGCTTTCCTCCAAAGTAGGATCTGTTCAGTCCTGCACTGGAAGGGGAGAGCCTGGATTCTTCGTGTAGTATCGTTTGTTCCATAAATTGGGTTGATACGATCAGACTCTACACAGTTGAAGTGTGACTGTGGCATGTGCACGATCCTGAGGGTTCATGGGCCCCAAACTATTTTCATCAGTAATACTAAGACAGCATTTTCTTTTTTCACTCTTGTCCTCCCACAAGCATAGGGTGGAGTTTCCAGAGGCAATATGGCCACAGAGTGAATGCAGAAGACACGCAAATTCAGCCGTCCTCTATTGAACCACACACGAAAGGGCTTTCTAAAAATGCAACATAACACCACTCTTCCCACTACATTTTTTGTCTTGGAAAATATAGTCACTTTTGTATAAAAATGTGTTATTTGTAAGCAGTGGGGTTATTTTTTGGTTATCTTTTAATGAATGAATACGTCAACATTTGAAAAATGTCTTGGTTTTCCTTTCTAACATAGTAAATATTGGTTAATGCAGCTCCACTTTAAGCTAAAACTCTTTGGGGTCCTCAATAATTTTTGAGAGTGTGAAGGGGTCCTGAAACCAAAGTTTGAGAATCACTACCATCAATTTCTACGATTGCTCTCCGATGACAAGTCATTTACAACATCTCTAATAGTGGGTCACCCAAACCAGGAGACAGGAATTGCATTCTTGTTGGGGTCAGGGATTTGGGAGGCAGCTTGTCCATCTGTCAGACAATCTCAGTTACCATAACGTCTTTATTTTGTGCCCTGTAGGGAACCATTCTTCTCTTTTTGGTCTCAGTGCTTGCTGTCATAAAAGTTTTGTATGACAGTTCTTCAAATTCTTTATTTTTAAAATTTTTTTTAAAGTGTATTTATTTAAAAAAAATTTTTTTTTCAACGTTTATTTATTTTTGGGACAGAGAGAGACAGAGCATGAACGGGGGAGGGGCAGAGAGAGAGGGAGACACAGAATCGGAAACATGCTCCAGGCTCTGAGCCATCAGGCCAGAGCCTGACACGGGGCTCGAACTCCCGGACCGCGAGATCGTGACCTGGCTGAAGTCGGACGCTTAACCGACTGCGCCACCCAGGCGCCCCAATTTAAAAAAAATTTTAATGCTTATTTTTTATTTTAGAGAGAGAGAGACAGAGCGTGGGCAGGGGAGGGGTAGAGAGAGCGGGAGACACAGAATCCGAAGCAGGCTCCAGGCTCCGAGCTGTCAGCACAGAGCCTGACGTGGGGCTCGAACCCACGAACCATGAGCTCATGGCGTGAGCTGAAGTCTGACACTTCATCGACTCAGCCACCCAGGCACTACATCAGTTCTTCAAATTCTGAAGACAGTATCGTATCTTGCCTAGTATATTTTCCAAGTACATCATCCCTAGTTCTTTTGTGCATTCTCTGTCTGACCTAATTTCTAATCTTCTCATTAGTGCAATTCAGTTTTTCACGGGCTCAGCACAACACAACAAGAAAAGAGAATTTCTCCGGGGGCGCCTGGGTGGCTCAGTTGTTTAAGTGTCTGACTTTGGCTCAGGTCACGATCTTGCGGTTCGTGGGTTTGAGCCCCACCTTCGGTTCTGTGCTGCCAGCTCAGAGCCTGGAGCCCGCTTCAGATTCTGTCTCCCTCTCTCTCTCTGCCCCTCCCCTGCTCACACTCTGTCTCTCTCTCTCTGTCTCAAAAATAAATACACATAAAAAAAAAGAAAAGAAAAGAAAAAGAATTTCTCTGGAAAGGATCTTACCAGAGCCAAGTGCAATGAAGGCTGTCAACTTTTTTTGATTTGTCGTTCTGTTTTTCACATCCTGTCTTGCTGAATTGCTGATAGGTAATCTTTATTTCTTTTTATTATGAGTTTCACCAAGGATTAGGTCTTTCCTATTCTGTGTTTGTGCAATGGATTCTTTAAACCCTAATGCTCATTCAGACCTCATTGTGGGTTCGGTTCCAAATTTGAACCTATCACATTTTTTAAAATCTTCCCTTAACCCAGAAGTGGCAACGCTTTATTCCATTATTTTCTTCTTCCATTCTTAGAATAAGGAATTGGAGTATGAACTTCTGAAGCAAGCGAACTAGCAAAAATGTGACGTTATATTAACAACGGAGAAGTTTAATAATGATAATTATAATGATCTACCAGTTCGGTGGGTGTGGAAAGGGTAAAAACTGTAGTGGGAAGCTGTCTCACGTCTTTTCAGGAATACCTGAAATAATCTTATTGTCTTTTAGGCAAATTGCCTGAAACATCTGTACCATGAAAAAGCCTCTTACTGGTTTTTATCTCCAAAGAAAATATTAACCAAATTGTCTTACTCCACCCTCCCTCCGTGATCTAATTTCAAGCACTGAAGTTACTGCGTATTTATAGCTATCTTGGCCTTCAGATGAATTTATGCCATAGGAAATATTAAGTTAACTTCTGGGTCTCATGGCTTTGTTAAGGCACAAGTGACATTATTGGGTGCAATCATCCATCAAAAGCCAAGGGTACAAACTCTTCAGAGTGTCTCACAAGTGTGTGATAGGAAAGCACAGCCGTGTCTGTTCAATTCAGGTTATTTTAACAACACAAATATTTACACTGAAAATCCACGATCAATATACACAGGGACATTCAATACAACTTTTAACATTGTTTAAACATCGGATAAAGCTTTGCTTTTAACATTGGATAAATTGCTCCAAAGAATAATGTCAAACTAAAAATAATGTTCATGGGGCCCCTGGATGGCTCGGTTGGTTAAGTGCCCTACTTTGGCTCAGGTTGTGATCTCGTGGTTCGTGAGTTCAAGTCCCGCGTCTGACAGCTGATAGCACAGAGCCTGGTTAGGATGCTCTGTCCCCTTCTCTCTCTGTCCCTCCCCCACTCACGCTCTCTCAAAAATAAATAACCATTTAAAAATAAAAATAAAAATAATGTTCATAAATCTGAATGAACATTAAGGCTTTTGTATTGAGACTTTGATAGGTTACATTGTATACCTTCAATCCTAAACCTACCACTAAACACAAAACACAGAATTATAGCTAATAATCCCACAAAAGATATAAAATGAACTCACAAAAGACAGTGCATCTAAAAATGCAGAAAAGGAAAAAAAGAGAACAAAGAACAGATAAGACAAATAGAAAATAAATAGCAATATAACAGATTGTAACTGGAATCCCATTTAATCCCATTAAATGGAAATAGGTCATAATAGTCTAACCCCTATTGAAAAGCAAAGATCATCAGATTAGGTAAAAAAGCATAACATTACTGTATGCTATTTATAAGGAAACAATTAGGTGAAGAGTAAAAAGATAGGAATTATATTCCATGTTTAAAAAAAACTAGAGGACTATGTTGTTTAAAAAATTTTTTTTAAGGTTTATTTATTTTTGAGAGAGAGAAACAGAGCACGAGTGGGGGCACAAGAGTGTGAGCAGGGGAGGGGCAGAGAGAGAGGGAGACACATAATCTGAAGCAGGCTCCAGGCTCTGAGCCATCAGCATAGAGCCCGACGTGGGTCCCGAACTTGTGAAGGGTGAGATCATGACCTGACTTGAAGTCTGACACTTAACCCACTGAGCCACCTAGATGCCCCTAGAGGACTATGTTAGTATCAAACAAACTTGCCTTCAAACGAATAATATTTCATGGATAAAGAAGGTTATTTCAAGGGCACCTGGGTGCCCTACTGGGCCACTGGGTGCCCATCCTGGGTGCAACTACTCAGGGAGTTGAGTCACCAACTCTTGATTTCAGTTCAGGTCATAATCCCAGGGTGGTGGGATCAAGTCCTGCGTTTGCTTAAGATTCTCTCTCTCTTCCTCTGCCCCTCTCTCCTTCTTGTTCGAGGGCTCTCTCTCTCTCTCTGTCTCTCAAATAAAAAAAAAAGGTTATTTCAGAATGGTAAAAGGGTCAATTCACCAGGAAGATATAATAATCTTAAACATTAGTGCACCTGGTAACTGACTTTTAAAATACGTGAAGCATGGGGCATCTGGGTGGCTCAGTGGGTTAAGCATCCAACTCTTGATTTTGACTCAAGTCACGATCCCAGCGTCATGGGACTGAGCCCCACACTGGGCTCTGTGCTGACAGTGCAGAGCCTGCTTGGGATTCTCTGTCTCCCTCTCTCTGCCCCTCCCCTACTCGCTTGCTCGCTCTCTCTTTCTCTCAAAAAATAGATACATAAACTTTAAAAAATCAGTAAAATGAAATATGTGTAGCAAAAACTGCTAGAACTGAAGAGAAAAACACACCAGCCCACAACTGTAAGAAGGGATTCCAATACTCCTCTTCCGATAATTGATAGAACAAATAGTCAGGAAATCGGTAAGGATATACAGAACCTAAACAACATAGTCAATCCGCTTGACATAATAGAAATTTACAGAGCCCTCCACCCAACAACAACAGAATATATATTCTTTCTTTTTTTTTTTAATGTTTTATTTATTTTTGAGAGAAAGAGAGACAGAATTCGAGCAGGGGAGGGGCAGAGAGGGAGACACAGAATCTGAAGTAGGCTCCAGACTCCGAGCCATCAGCACAGAGCTCAACGTGGGGCCCAAACTTATTAACGGCAAGGTCATGACCTGAGCTGAAGTCAGACACTTAACCCACCAAGACACCCAGGTGCCCCTGAGCACTTATCTTCTGAAACTTGGAGCTAGTGTGTCGGTCTAGGGGAGAGGACAACTTGAGGGCTCCCACAGGAAATATTCCTTCCACTTAATCATGCTTCTGATACATAATCAAGTCAGTGTCCCCAAGCTTTGACACTTCAAATCATTTCTACCTCAGGAAAATTCCCTGCCCATCTCGCCAACTGCCCGCGATGAGGAGGGGTCTTTCATTCTTTACATCTGAGTCAGGGGTCTTGGTTCTGGGACTTGGTTCCTATTATGGGTTTGTCCAGGGGATGATCATAACTCCATGCAAAGAGGCTCCTGAGGCCTCCTAGCATTTACTTGGGTCCCCGGATGTGGAAATCACACTTTCTCAGGACCCCATATTTAACGGTCTAAAATAATAACATCTATAATGATTCCCAAGACCTTAAGCTTAGTTGCACAAATACAATTTTCATGGTATTAGCATAAAATAGAGTGATTTCTACTCCAAGACTCAATCTAGTTTGGTTCGTCTAAGGTATATGTGTATATAATGATATTATAGATGCTAGGGATGCCTGGGTGGCTCAGTCGGTTAAGCATCTGACTTCGGCTCAGGTCATGATCTCATGGTTCATGAGTTCGATCCCTGCATCAGACTCTGTGCTGACAGCTCAGAGCCTGGAGCCTGCTTCAGATTCTCTGTTTCTCTTTCTCTCTGCCCCTTCCTCCACTTGTGCATGCTCTCTCTCTCTCTCTCTCGAAAATGAACTTTGAAAAAAATAAAAAAATAAACAATAAACATAGATGCTAGAATTACAGAAATGTGCTGCGTTGACTATTTACTTACTCTTCTGAGGGAGAGAAAACGAGCTGCCTCTTTATTCTGCAATAAACACGGGATTGTTTCGGTATCTCGACTCTTGCTTTTCCGCGAATCTGTCAGTTTTCCGATAATACTCCCAGGTGGGGCCTAGCCTGACCCGAGGAGCAGGCTCGGTGAGATGCAGGCGCAGCTGGGAGGACGGAGGACTTCATTTCCTCTTTCCTGTGCCCTTGCAACGCACATCAGGTGTGGGCCTGTTTATTTTATTCTGCATCTCGAACAATCCCCAGCGAATGGAACACAGCAATCTTTTGGGGACAGTGTCTCCCTAGGCCAGTCTGAGCCAAGCCAGTCCATCTTTCCCTGGGAGGTGGCAGTCCGCACTTTCAGGGGTGTCCTGAGGTTTCTATTAGAGGGTTCTGCTCAGCATCTGGCATTCTAGAAACGGAAGCCTCAGCCTCCCTCATGGTGCCTGGCTGCGGGTAAATGGCCCTCCCAACAGGGCTCTTCACACCCAGCCAACACTTAAATCCCCAGTAAAAAGTATGCTTTGACAAGCCTTGGGGCCATTCAAAGACAATGCCAAGTCGTAAGCTTGAGTCACAGAAACAAAGGTCATTGGTTCCATGGGTGTTGGCACCTTCCATATTTTATGGAATGCAAGGCTGAACGGTCACCAACGCCAAAAATAGCTTTTCTAAATTTCTCTCTAATCTTCTTTAGGAAATTAAGCTCAATTTGGTTACAAGAAATGTGCTCACATTGACGAAAGCTTGTTAGATTCAGAAATTCAGTGACCAGGGGCTCCTGGGTGGCTCAGTTGGCCAAGTGTCAGACTCTTGACATCAGCTCAGGTCATGATCTTACTGTCATGAGACTGAGCCCTGTGCTGGGCTCTGCATGGTGGGTGTGGAGCCTGCTTGGGATTCTCTCTCTCCCTCTCTTTCTGCCCCTCCCCTGCTCTCGCTCTCTCTCTCTCTCTCAAAATAAATAAATATATAAACATTTAAAAAAATAAAAGAAAGAAATCCAGTGACTACAATTGTGTCACTGATGGTGATCCACACCAGTGTCAGGTAACTGGCCGTCTCTGATGTCCTATCAATAATTTAATGTCCATGGCATCAGGCAGTTCCTGTTTATATTTTCCCATGACTCTAGGGTGATGGAACTCTACATTTCCTTTTCTCTTTCAATTGAAATATTGGTTGAATGCCAACCCTACATCCAGCACTTTTCTAGGTGGGAAAATTCAAAAGTAGAGGACATAGTAGGAGGCAAACACCCATGAGGTGAGTGAGGTACTTAGCACCCTCTTCGCATGGGCTCAACATTGGGATTGAGCCTTCTCTCTAGAAACAACAACAGAACTCCCCCACCTCTCAGACCTTCTCTACCAATTCACTCACACGATGTCAGCTCTGATCTAGGCTTTTAAGTGCAGATGTCCTGCAAGAGGTAGTTCCTGGATACAAGAGCCACTTATGGCTCACTGTGAAAAAGTTTTCAATGGGTTTAATTACGAAGAAAGGAGCCGAGGACCTCTGGGGACTGGATTTGGGCTTGGGACACCTGAAACACTAAGGTGAGTCATAGGGTGGGGGGGATTGGGGAAAGGCACACAATGACGCAGGTCCTGTGGGTATAATGAGTTTATATTCGATTTGCTTCTGAGCGCAGAGGAAATAAGAACATGCCTGGTGTGAGTGAGCAGGGACACAGAGAAAGAAAAAGGGAGAGTGAAAGAGAGAGAGAGAGAGAGAGAAAGGAAGGAGGGAAGAAAGGGAGGGAGGGAGGAGGGAAGAGAAAACTGTTAGATAACGCAGTTCACGGATGCCCCCCCTTCTAGACCAGTCCCTCCCCTTCTCCTGTATGTACTTCCTTAAGGAAGAAGATTAGGGGATTCACACAGTCAATTTCTTCTGCCTTGTTCACTTCCAGGGTACGTCTCCAGTTCCATGGTGCCTCCAGAAAGGCCGGCAGTTTTCTAGGTCAGCCCCATGCGCTCATACATCATCCTTACGAGCTCCTGTCATGACAGCTCTTCTACCCAAAGGGCCTCTCACACGGCCTTGGGGCCAGGCACCCGCCTCCAAGGACCTATCTGAGGGTCCTGAGAAAGCCTTCTTCCTCCAAAGTAAGTCCGAGGCCACTACTCAAACCCTTTGTCCGCACAAAGACAAATAACCCCGGAGGGAGGTCCTAGAGAGCACTCACTCCCCAAGAGAAACTGCTTAGCGTTTGCTTTCTCGCCGACAGCAGCCTCCCTGTCAGAACATGGGATCTGGACAGGAAGAGGAATCTTCTGGACAGAGGTCCTTCCTCGAAGAGGTGTTGAACAACCAGCAAGAAGCCTGATCTCTAAGGGCCAGCTGCCAAATGCTGACAAGGAAAGCAAAAAAGTTCGTACTCGGAAGGCATACATTTCTATATTTCACACCAGCTCGGGACAGTGGGCTGTGGGTACCGGTTCAGTGTCGAATCTCTTTGGGGCATCTTGCCTCAGGGCTCCCTGGCCCAGCAGCCACCCAAAGACAAGTCCGGCTGGAAGGTTGCAAACAGGCTTGGAAGCCCCTGAGTGGCCTGAAGACGAAATCTCAGGGATGCCGAGGGGCCACACGAACCGCCCTCCTCTGGCTAAGCCTGAAAACCAGCAGGAAACCGCTTCTGCGGTGTTGTCTGTGCAGGTGAGGTGGAGGGAGAGGCCGGGGACGGGGGAACGCGCCAGGTCTCTGGGCGGCACGCGTGTGTAGAGAACGGGTGCTTACAGTAGTGTTTTTTGAAACTTCGGTCGTGAACACAAACCACCTGGGGGAATTGTGGAGCTGCAAATTCTGACTCAGTGGGGCCTGAAATGCAGCAGTCTTGATAAAAACTCCTCAGTCAGGCCGAGGCTGCGAGTCCGCCGATCGTACTTTGAGAAGCAAAAGGGGAACACAGCAGGAAGCGGTGAGCTTTCCGGCTTCTGGGCCTTGCCTTGGTCTAGCCCTGGACCTGGGCTTGAGCTTCACGTTGCGCTCCAACTGTCTGCCCAGGTAGCCTCGCTAAAGCTTCTTTCACAGATTCGCCTGGAAAGCCGGGTGCCCAGGTTTGTGCTGCCCCCTGCTGGCCATAGTCTGACACGCGCAGTCTGCCCCAGGCCCGTGGGCTCTGGGGGATGGAGTTTTCCGTCACACCTGAAACCGCCTGCCGGGGCCATTGGAGTCCAGGAACGGTGTTAGATTCGTCCCTTCAACCTTGCAGGTTCATGCCGTAGCAAAACCCTCAGATATCCACATTTTCTGAGCTTTAACACGGGTTCCTAGCGCACAGCTAGCTCTTCGGGTTTGGTGTTAGATCTGGTAGGGGCATTCGTGGTCCTGTAGTATTGGGAAGGGGGGAGGAGGCGGAGGGTGTCAGAGTGACTTTGGAGTTGCTTTCACACGAGACAAGAAGGAGCTTTGTGTGCTCAAGAGGCATTCCGGGCTATTCTAAACAGCCCTCTCTGTAGCGGCCTTTTTCATAGCTCAGCACGGTAAGCGACAGGCCACATTGATGGTGGCACAGCTGACGTTGGGACCTAAATCGTGGCACATGCCCCTCACACAGAATTCCCAAGTCACGGCTGCGCACTGAGTCTAGGGTGGCTGACTGGTCAGGGCTTCACCACCTCCTGCCCTGTAAGTCACAGATAGTTTCTTGGTCAGAAGGACGGGAGAGGGAAGCAGGATAGCCTCTACTCATTCTTTTTCTTAAGTTTGCTTGTTTGTTTGTTTGTTTACGGAGAAAGCATGAGTGGGGCAGGGGCAGAGAGAAAGGAGAGAGCGAGAATCCCAAGCAGGCTCCTCACTGACAGCACCGAGCCCGATGTGGGGCTCGAACTCACCAATGGCGAGATCATGACCTGAGCCAAAGTTCGGCGCTTAACCAACTGACCCACGCAGGTGCCCCTCTACTGATTATTATTTATGCAAACCCTCCTGTAATAACGTGACTGTGGCTGTCTCCAGGCTTCCTTTGTCAAGGACAATGCTTGTGAGAAACCCTGGAACCCACAACTGGGAATTTTAGCCCCAGGACTTTGCTTTAAAGGTTATTCTGGGAGATCAGACCGGAAGGGATCATGAAGAAGCCCCTCTCCTTGTAAATAATAAAAGAAACATCCTTCCTGGGTTGCCTGGGTGGCTCAGTCGGTTGAGTGTCCGACTTCTGCTCAGGTCATGATCTAGCGGTCCGTGAGTTTGAGCCCCGAGTCGGGCTCCGTGCTGACAGCTCAGAGCCTGGAGCCTGCTTCGGATTCTGTGCCTCCCTCTCTCTCTGACCCTCCCCGTTCATGCTCTGTCTCTCTCTGTCTCAAAAAGAAATAAACATTAAAAAAAATGTTAAAGCAATATCCTTCCAGTTTCCATCTTACGATGGAGAGCGACTTCAGCTGACATCCTAAGGTTCGTGCGTATAACCCAGTTAATGGAGAGGAGGTTCATCAGCTCGTTCATCGTCAGAGTATCAACTGGTTGTGGAAAAAGGGTCTAAAAGAAAAGGCCAAGACAACGTGGTCACTAGTAGCCGGAGAGAAAAGAGGAGGAAAAAGAATTGATACGTGGGAAAAAATCCAAGAGGCCAATTCAGCTGTCTTTTACTGTCTCCCTTCTTCAAAACTACTTTATCCCTTGTCCTTCCTCCTGAAATCGCCAACACTTTGTCTTCAAGTTGAGCTGATGATCTCCTTACAAATTTAGAGGCAACGAGGCAACAGAAAATGGACAAGCCCCACCTCACTGTGAGCTTCATCTCCTCCTGTCCTCTGCTGTCCTGTACCCACAGGAAACTTCCCTCCTTTTTTTTTCCTTAGTTTTTTTTTTTAATGTTTAGTTTTGAGAGACACAGAGAGAGCATGAGTGGGGGAAGGGGAGAGAGAGAGAGAGGGAGACAGAGAATCCGAAACAGGCTCCAGGCTCTGAGCTGTCAGCAGAGCCCGACGCAGGGCTCGAACTCACAGACCGTGAGATCGTGACCTGAGCCGAAGTCGGACGCTTAACTGACTTGAGCCACCCAGGCGCCCCTATTTCCCTCCTGTTATAAAGCGATGCGTGACCATGGTCCTAATGACGACTTCTTTTTTTTTTAGATTAAAATTATTTATTTATTTATTTATTCAAATTAAAAAAATTTTTTTTTTTCCCAAGTTAGTTAATGTACAGTGTAGTCTTGGCTTCAGGAGTAGAACCCAGTGACTCATCACTTACATATAACACCCAATGCTCATCCCAACAAGTGCCCTCCTTCATGCCCGTCACCCATGTAACCCCCCCCCCATCAATCCTCAGTTTGTTCTCTGTATTTAAGAGTCCCTTCTGATTTGCCTCCCTCTCTGTTTTTTATCTCACTTTTCCTTCCCTTCCTCTATGTTCATCTGTTGAGTTTCTTTTTTTTTTTTTTTAACGTTTTATTTATTTTTGAGACAGGGAGAGACAGAGCATGAACAGGGGAGGGTCAGGGAGAGGGAGACACAGAATCTGAAACAGGCTCCGGGCTCTGAGCTGTCAGCACAGAGCCCGACACGGGGCTCGAACTCACGGACCGCAAGATCATGACCTGAGCTGAAGTCGGCCACTCAACCAACTGAGCCACCCAGGCACCCCTCAACTGTTGAGTTTCTAATGAGGACTTTCTAAGGAAGAGAGAGCAAGACTTTAAGGGAATCGGTTCCCAGGTCCTTATGGAGACGCCGGGTAGTTGTCTAAGCTGTGGCCTCTTTTATACTACTAGTCATGTAGACATCCTTGCTACTTAACCAGCCCCAGTACCAGACTTTTCTGGGAACTTACCAACACAAGGGACAAATCATGCCTAACATCGTGGACGTACATTTCTTGCTTCAGTAGGACAGTTCACGATAATTCCAGGCCCACTGGAATTAGCTCTGACAACTGATCCCCACCACCTCACCCCCCACCCCCACCCCCAAGACCCCAATCCGTGGTCAAAGGCTTTTTTTACAACAAAACAATCACTCTTAGTTTGACAGCCTTTACTTGTCTCCTAACATTACCTCATTGGATAGACGTCAAAATGAACATACAGATTCGAAACATTTTCAATAGCCTAGGAGGGGTTGGTTTAGGTTTAAACAAATAGCCAAAGCATTCAGTAATTCTGCCACAAACTATCTCCTATCTTTGTGGTCACTTTACAAATCTTTTGCCTCCTGGATCTGTAGCTGTCTGCACTATGCCCCGGGCATCCGTTGGGTAATTAAGAACCACGATCGATCACTCAGTAAATCTAAATCCTCAGGCCAATTCTCTCCCACAGATATAACATCCTGAAGGGGCTGTAATTCAACCTCCCAATAAATTCAATCATCATCCGTATTATCTGTCATAAGTTTTCTTAGCTTTATCAACATTAATTTTACCTATGCTTCCTAAATTATAGCAAGCAATACTCTACACATGGTTCCCATGGAAATCAGACATATCTACATATGGATTTATAAACTGCTGTTTTGGGGCGCCTGGGTGGCTCAGTCGGTTAAGCGGCCAACTTCGGCTCAGGTCACGATCTCACGGTTCGTGGGTTCAAGCCCCGCGTCGGGCTCTGTGCTGACAGCTCAGAGCCTGGAGCCTGTTTCAGATTCTGTGTCTCCCTCTCTTTCTGCCCCTCCCCCGTTCATGCTCTGTCTCTCTCTGTCTCAAAAATAAATAAACGTTAAAAAAAATTTTTTTTAAATCTCCATTTATCTTTTTTTTTTCTTTTTAATAAAACTAAGTCAAGGGGCGCCTGGGTGGTGCAGTCGGTTAAGCGTCCGACTTCAGCCAGGTCACGATCTCGCGGTCCGTGAGTTCGAGCCCCGCGTCAGGCTCTGGGCTGATGGCTCAGAGCCTGGAGCCTGCTTCCGATTCTGTGTCTCCCTCTCTCTCTGCCCCTCGCCCGTTCATGCTCTGTCTCTCTCTGTCCCAAAAATAAATAAACGTTGAAAAAAAAAATTAAAAAAAAAAAAAAACTAAGTCAAGCTTAGCATTATCCATTTTTTTTTTTTTGTAGGGAGATTTGGAGGTTTTTTAAATTTTTTAAAGTTTTTTTTTTAATTCTTATTTTTTGAGAGACAGAGAAAGAGTGAGAGTAGGGGACGGGCAGAGAGAGAGAGGGAGACACGGAAACCGAAGTAGGCTCCGGGTTCTGAGCTGTCAGAACAGAGCTCAACACGGGGCTCGAACTTGTGAACCGTGAGATCGTGACTTGAGCCGAAGTCGGTCGCTCAACCGACCGAGCCACCCAGGCGCCCCTCCATTTATCTTCTTTGGTGATGCATTTCCAGTGACATTTTACCAATGTTTCATGATTTTTCAAAAATTTAAATTACATTCATATTTTAAAAAATCATTTTTGTACTAATATTTATTCTAACGATAACTTGGTTTAGAAGAAAAATTTCCTAACCCTTAAAACCTGATGGTCACAGGCAATAAAACATATTAAAAATGTTCATTTGTGGATATTTTTGGTGCAGAGAAACATACTTTAATGAACAATATCAGTCCTTCAACCATAAAAAGGCACTACGTGAGGATAAAATCCTATGAGGGTGGTAATCTGGAATTATAAATTAAAGGGGAAAAAGGCAAGAAGTAAAGTTTCCAAATGCTAAAGAAACTCTTACATTTAGGAGTTACATTATTTTCCAGGGTCAACTTTGGTAACCTACTGGAATTATATTCTTCACAACTATTTCAGACACTTTTTTTCTCATAAAAATATGAGATTTCCACATAAAGTATGTGAGGAGGCACGCGGTTTTTCCAAATCCTTTTTAGGTATATGTGCAAACAATTTGAAGGCATTGCCCTAAAGAAATTTACCGAGGCCTATTTGAAGAACTATCACAAATTTTCACAGCTGCATTTTTCAAAATAGCAAAACAAGGGGCTCCCAGGTGGCTCTGCCGGTTAAGCATCTGACAGCTGATTTCAGCCCAGGTCATGACCTTGCAGTTGGTGAGTGTGAGCCGCGCGGTGGGCTCTGTGCTGACGGCGTGGAGCCTGCTTGGGATTCTCTGTCTCCCCCTCTCTCTGCCTTGCCCCGCCTGCTCTCTTTCAAAAATAGACAAACGTTAAAAAAAAAAAAAATAGCAAAACTATCTATTATCTATCTGTCTGTCTATCTATGTATTGGTGTGAACAGTCCAGATGTGCATTAAGTAGGCTTAACCCTTGGCACAAGCAAATGTTATGCAAAAGGAAATGTGTCCGTAGGAGCTCAGTTCAGTGGTTGACCAACTATAGGCCACCGTCCCAATTTGGCCTGCCGCCTGTTCTGTAAATAAAATGTTAACATCGTGTTTATGTCCATTTCCATATTGTTTATAGCTGCTTTCATGCTACAGCAACAGAGCCTGCATGGTCTGCAAAGAATAAAGCAACTCTTCACCCGCTTCTCACAAAAATGATTTGCTCCTTTGATAAAGTCTGGCTTTTTATAGAGAAAACTTCCTGCCCCCCCCCCCCCGGTTTGATTCATCAGCTGCGTCCTTTACAATATTCTGTATATCTTATTGGTACATTGTGTTTATTCTTTTGTAGGTATAAAATATGGTATACATTTTAAAATTGATATAAAAGCAAAGAATACTTTCTATTTCCGTATAATGCAAGATTCTAAGTATGTGGTAAGAGCCCTCTGGACTACTAGAACATAGTTCTAGACTTCTAGACTACTAGAACATGGAAATAAGTCCTCTTTAGTATTGTTTCCCATAGTGTGCTCTGTAGTTCACTCATCTCGAGGATGATCTACTGGCAAAGCAGGGTAAGAGCAGGAGGATAATGCTCCCTGTTGAAAAAAATCTTAGATACCTCCACTTCAAGATTCAGAATGCACATGCTTAGTGTATTAAAGGCTCTGACAAGTCCTGCAGACAAGAACCTATTTAAATTCGTTTAACCCAGAACTTTCCAACTTTTTGGAATGCATCCATTTTTTTTTTCTTTTTCGCATAACAGCTCTTCCATGGACCATACTTTTAGGATTCCTTTCAAATGATCTGATGGCAGTGGGTAAGAGGAAGAATGGGCCAAAGGGAAGCAAAAGGCCATAGCAATGGCCACAGGTGATTCTCTATGGTTCTGAACTAAAGTGGAGTCTGTGGACAAAAAGGTATGGAATGAAACAGGAAATATATTATATTATATTATATTATATTATATTATATTATTTATGTTTATTTTTGAGAGAGAGAGAGAGAGAGAGAGCACAAGCAGGGGAGGGGCAGAGAGAGTGGGAGACACAGAATCCAAAGCAGGAAACATTATATTATATTATATTATATTATATTATATTATATTATTTATGTTTATTTTTGAGAGAGAGAGAGAGAGAGAGAGAGAGCGCACAAGCAGGGGAGGGGCAGAGAGAGTGGGAGACACAGAATCCAAAGCAGGAAACATTATATTATATTATATTATATTATATTATATTATATTATATTATATTATTTATGTTTATTTTTGAGAGAGAGAGAGAGAGAGAGCACAAGCAGGGGAGGGGCAGAGAGAGTGGGAGACACAGAATCCAAAGCAGGAAACATTATATTATATTATATTATATTATATTATATTATATTATATTATTTATGTTTATTTTTGAGAGAGAGAGAGAGAGAGAGAGAGAGCGCACAAGCAGGGGAGGGGCAGAGAGAGTGGGAGACACAGAATCCAAAGCAGGAAACATTATATTATATTATATTATATTATATTATATTATATTATATTATTTATGTTTATTTTTGAGAGAGAGAGAGAGAGAGAGCACAAGCAGGGGAGGGGCAGAGAGAGTGGGAGACACAGAATCCAAAGCAGGAAACATTATATTATATTATATTATATTATATTATATTATATTATTTATGTTTATTTTTGAGAGAGAGAGAGAGAGAGAGCACAAGCAGGGGAGGGGCAGAGAGAGTGGGAGACACAGAATCCAAAGCAGGCTCCAGGCTCTGAGCTGTCAGCACAGAGCCCGACGCGGGGCTTGAACCCATGAACCGTGAGATCATGACCTGAGCTGAAGTCGGATGCCAAACCAACCTAGCCTCCCAGGCGCCCCAGGGAACATTTTAAAGAAAGAGTCAATAATGCCAGAACTGTATTTGGATATGAGGTAGAGAGCTGGCAGATAGAGCAGGATCACTGCGCTCATCTTCATACTGGAGTGACTGGGGTCAGCTACAAAAGCAAAGTTTGTGGAGATAGTCTGGGCCGGCTTATCAGTTGGGTTGACCAAGGGCCTGTTTCTAGACCAGGGGAGACGGCCTGTATGTGTTCCTGTCATTCAGGGAAAGGGAGGGAAGGGGCCGGCCTAGAATTGTAGTAGATCGATGGCGGGGGGGGGGGGGGGGGGGGGGTTACTGCAGAATAAAGTGATCTTCCTTCTCTACTCACAGGACAGAAGGCAAAACTCATTTGTTCTGATAAGCTTGTCATGAAATCCACCAGCAAGCATCTTCTGCTTTGATTCGTGACATTTTATTGATTGATTACTGTTACGTAATGGATGGAGTGACCAAAAGAATTTCTTTCTTTTATTTTTTAAGTTTACTTATTTATTTTGAGAGAGAGCGTGCGTACAAGGGAGTGCACAGGGGAGGGGCAGAGAAAGGGAGAGAGAGAATCCCAAGCAGTCTCCGCACTGTCAACGAGGAGCCCAAAGTGGGGCTCAAATCCACGAACCGTGAGATCACAGTCTGAGCTGAAATCAAGAGTCCGATGCTTAACTGACTGAGCCACCCAGGCACCCCGTCTCCCCCCAAGGAATTTCTCTTAAATGTCCTGTGTTTTTCGGTGCGATCCAAGGTGAAGGTTGGTGGTTGTTCAAAACGTAATCAGGAGTTTGTGTTTTATATCTGGTTTTATAGGTTTTATACCTTGTTTTTGAGCAGAATGTTGAAAGTAAGGGAACATTCTTTGACAGACTATTGGACTCCAGTGTAGCCTTGATAATGTCAAGTGAGTCAGGTCCCCTGAGCAAGGTCAGGGGATAAGATAAGGACAAAACTATGAGAGAGAAGAAAGTGAATCCCAGGACCGCTTTTTGGTCTTGGGAGGCAAGGACACCTGTGGCGGTGGCCCTTGGAAATTCCGGACACCATTTCCTTGGGGTCCGGGCCCCTCCTGCCTCAGGATGACAATGACAGTGACCCTCCTGTGGACTGCTGTCCCCCGGGGAAGTCTACTCTCTCTTAACGTGGTCCTGCTCAGCACGCAACAGCCCACTTGTCTCCCTCGGGTGGGGCCCTCGGTCCCCCGTCCCGTCAAGGCCAGCCTGCTCCGTCAGGACGCTGCCCTGTCACCACAGGTGTCCCGCTCACAGGCCCCCAGCCCTTGAGGTGCCAAAGCCGCACTGCGGTCCGTGGCGGGAGATGAGCTTGGAGCCCCCCGCCCCTCCCCACCATGAACCTGGGCACCATGCCGTCCCGGAGGCGGGGGGCTGCACCCCAGCACTGGGCACAGCGGCTGGCACCTAGTGGATGCTTGACGGCTTTGACGCAAGTGGATTGAGAGCAGCAGACACAGCTGTGCTTCGTCACCTGTGTGCCACCCCTTCTTTCACCAGGTGGGCAGAAAAGGACGACGGGAAGGGAGAGCCTGGAGGGGGGAAGGGCAAGGGTCCGGGGGGAGCGGACGCACACCAAGCTTGCCGCGCGGCCTTGAAAATCGTCAACAGTTACGATTAAGCAGCTTTTCTTCTGCAGGTAGAGCAGCAGAATCAGATCGAATAGAAGTTGAGAATGAAATTCGAGTATCTGAAGGCTGGCAGGGAGGGAGGGGGGGGCGGGCGCAGGAAGGAGGCCAGTGACTGTCACGGAAAAGCCCCAACGCCCAGACAGACACCTGTAGTTCTACCTTCGCACAGGGTGGGAGTTATTTGCAAAGGGGTCAAGGGGGCTGACCTCTTCAAAGGGGGACCGTGGTGCGAAGGGCTCCCCTTTATTTCATTTAAGTTGAGAGTTTCCTTAATTGAACACAGATATTTGGCAAAGAAAATGTTTGGTCATTACCAAAAGTGTTGGGGAGCACCACATTTCTGAGACCCCCCCCCCCCAATCAGCGGATTTTGCTATTGCCGGGTGACTTCGAGACAGACACTCCTTGACAACGAGGGGTCAGAGCACAGGCGATAGCGATGTCCTGTTGCCCTGCTCCTGCCGTTTGCCCTGGCCTGGCCTTCGCCAGCAATCGTGCTATAGCTGCTGAGGCTCCCTCTGACCTCTGGCCGTGGTGCCCCAGCTCTGGAGTTAACGCTATTGGGGTGGCAGGGTTGGGGGGGAATATACCAACAGCCACGGGCCTCCAGCATCCAGGTATGGAGTCATCTTGTTCCTCCTAAAGCCAGAACGGTCCCCCAACTCTTCCTGCAGCCAGCCTGCGAGAGGGCGACTGCTGACTTCCTATTTAATATCGCAGTGCCCTCTGAGGACCCAGGGAACACTGTCCTGGGGCCCTGCCACTCTTTCCAGACCTCCTACCCCCAGACACTGGGCCATATATTTTTCTCTCCTTTAGCCTCTTAATATACGATCTAAGAGTGTGATTCCTTTTTTTTTTTTTTTAATGTTTATTTATTTTTGAGAGAGAGACAGAGACAGAGCGTGAGTGAAGGAGGGGCAGAGAGAGAGGGAGACACAGAATCCGAAGCAGGCTCCAGGCTCTGAGCTGTCAGCACAGAGCCTGACGCGGGGCTCGAACTCACAGACCATGAGATCATGACCTGAGCCAAAGTCGGACGCTTAACCGACTGAGCCACTCGGGCACCCCTACTTTGACTTTTAATAGGTACATTCAAAATATTTACATCTATTATAATAAAGATATGTTTTATCAAATATCTGTTATCTAGACCTTATTTTCCTTGTTGTCGTGCTTCCCTGACTTTTTCCAGATTGAAAAGGTTTCCTTTATCCCTGATGGTTTCTCTTTCTATCGGCTTGGATGCTCTACGATCCACCCATTCAATGAATATTGGCTTAAAGAGCAAAGGGATTCCATGCACAGTCAGCATCCTTGGACGTTTCACCTGCCTTTTATCTGACGAGAAAGTGAGATTTTGCATGCCTGGGTAGCTATTTGGCTGGAGGCACATTCTCAGACGGTCCTATTTGAATGGGAAGTTTGCCAACTACTGTGGTCAAATGGGATGTCCTGACTTCTGCTTGGATGCTCCCTCCTTCACCTTTTATCCCAAATTTCTCCTCCGGGAACTTTCCACTATCAGCCTCCCTGGGTAACGGCAGCTGTATACAAAGAAGAAACAGGAGACCAAGTTCCAGGGGGTAAGTAGTTCCCCCAGGTCCCGAGGAAGACGGCAAATAATAGATAGAAAGTAAGCAGCAGCAAGACATCGCCATTGGTTACTTAAAAAAAGTAATATTTCAGGTTACGGAGCCTACTTCCATGAAGACTTTCACCGACCTCATTCATTCATTCACTCGTTCATTCATGAAGGGCGGACTGAACTCCTCCTTTGTACCAGGTACTCTCTCAGGCAACGGGGTGATGGCGGTGAATGAGATTCCTTCCACACGGAGTTGACGTTTTGTGATGGGAGAGGGAAATCCACAAGTAAACAAACATTAATTCAGATTATAATACCCTGATAGGAGAAATACACTGACTGTGAGGTAGAGAGTCATTGTGGGTTTCAGGTGGAGGCAAATGCAAGTGCAAATGTCCTGGGGCAGGAACGAACCAGGAATTTTGAGAAATAGCAAGCGAGCATGACACACAGTAAGCAAAAAGAGAGGGGCCCAAGAGGAAGTCAGAGAGGCAGTGAAGGGACAGAGAACAGAGGCCTTGAAGGCTCCATCCTGAAGTCTGTGTTTTGCTGTAAAGTGCAGTGGGAACTCATTGACGGATTTTGAAGCAGGGGGATCATGCCCCGTTTTAATTGTGGGAAGTCTATAGTTTAGAGAATGGTTTGTAGCAGTGGTTCTCGGTCTCTGGCATGTGTCAGAACCACCAGAGGTGGGGAGGTGGGCTGTGAAAACAGACTGCTGGGCCCCACATCCAGTATTTTTGAATCAGCGGGTCTGGGATAGGGCCCCAGAGTGTGCATCTCTAGCAAGCCCCTGGGTGCTATGGTCTGAACTGTGTCCCTTCCAAACTCATATGTAGAAGCCCCGACCTCCAGAGTGATGGCAGTGGGACATGGGGCCTTTGGGAAGCAATTAGGTTTTGAAGAAGTCCTAAGGGTGGGGTCCTCAGGGTAGGATCAGTGCCCTCATCAGGGACACCAGAGAGCTTGCCCTCTCTCACTTTCTCTGCCACGTAAGGACGAAGTGAGAAGACAGGTATCTACACACCCGGAAGCGAGCCTTACCAGAACCCGGGCATGTTGGCACCCCTGATCTGGGACTCCCAGCCTCCACAGCTGGGAGAAACAATTTCTGTTGTTGAAGCCACCCAGTCTGTGATGTTTTGTTATGGCGGCCCGGGCTAAGACATCAGGTACCGGGCGGGGGTCCACCCTCTGAGAACCCCTGCTCTGGAGGGACACAGAGCACAGGGACCAGGTAGGAGCTCTTTCAGGGTTTGGGGTGAAACGGACATGTGATCCAGTGCACATGGAAAGGAGATGGAAAGGGAAGCAGCCAGCTGACCTGTAAAAAGCATTTCCAGTCACAGAAACGAGAAAAGTTCATATATTTCCCAACTAAATTTTATTCTAAAGTTTACAAAGAAATTCTTCCCACCTGTCTAAACATGCTTCTATTTTTTTCTTTTAAGTATTTAAACATCACACATTAGGGGTGCCTGGGTGGTTCAGTTGGTTAAGTGTTCGACTTTGGCTCAGGTCACGATCTTGCGGTTTGTGAGTTCGAGCCCCACATCGGGCTCTCTGCTGACAGCACAGAACCCGCTTTGGATCCTGTCTCCTTCTCTCTCTCTGCCCCTCCCCCACTAGCGCTCTCTCTCTCTCTCTCTCTCTCTCTCTCCCCCTCCCTCAAAAATAAATAAACATTAAAAAAGATAAAAATAAAATGAAAGTCACAAATTAAAAGGTTCAGATAAAGGGGTGAAACAGAGAACTGAACGCTTTCTTGGACGTAGGTGACAATTCCCACGCCAGCATCACGGCCGCATAGAACATCCCTGCTTTTGCCTTCCTTTTTTGTGACAAGTAATTAGGCGTCCATCCACACACAAAAATGCCTCTGTGGGGGGTATGGGGTCCAGCACTCTATGCCAGGGGATCCAAGAGGCCTCTCACCCACCTGCGCATCTGGGAGCAGGCAGACAGACCTCAGCTCCAGCCGTCGGGCCATCAGAGCTGGCGAACCTGACCTCTCTTGGCCGTGGCCAAGGAGAAACTTGGAGGATGCTGACTTGGGCAAATACCCACGGATGAAAGAGAATTTGTACAAGTCCAGCCTTCCCGAGGGAAGATTCCAGCACGCCACTGGAGCGAGAAAGGAAAAAAAAGCATACGCAGTGGAGAGGGGAAGAGGCTCTTTGCCAGTACTGTCCCTTCCCAAGACAACACGGTGTGGGGCTGAGCTAGCCCCAGCTGTGCAGGAAGGTGCTGGAGACCGCGATTTCTCCCCAGTAGCACCCAGGGTCCTGATGGGGTCCTCCGTGCCTAGACAGAAGCAGATGGGGAAAGCAGATAATACCAAAGGGCTGATCGCACTCAGGACTCCAGCAGGAAGCCTGCCCGCGAGCTTCTGGGAGAATCTCACCTGAGGATCACGCCTTCGGCCCCCGTCGCCCCCAACGCCCCACGCACTACACACACATCCCCACTCAGCAGCTGTGCGTGCTCCCAAGTGCGGGGGCCAAGGCGAGTCCAGGAAAAGGGGTGCTTTCAGAGAAACAGACCAGGATCCGCGGGCAAGGACGAAACCACAAATTTGAGCTATAGTACCACCTTCTGAAAAAAGGAAGGAGGTTTCCAGTGGCCAGCTGCTGAGTGTAAGAACCAGAGAAGACATAAAAGCCTCAGGGTGCTGCCACGGGAGGGAGCAAGAGGCGTGGAACAGGGGGACCCACCCAGAGTCAGAGAGAGAACCCCAGATGGAACAGTCTATACCCCGTCTGGAGGCAACTGGGAAAGATCTGAGGAGGTGCCTGCTGCCTCAAATGCGAAAGCAGCCGCACAAAACTAAGCAGCAGGAAGAATCAAGGCAGCGTGTCCTCACCAACAGCCCAAGCCACGGAATCTTGTGGTCTAGCTGACAAAGGATCAAAATGAGCTCTTTTGAGGAAATCCCACGAGCTACAAGAAAACAGAAAGATAAGGCAGTGGTAGCAGGAGAAAAAGAATACAAACCAAAAGAGAAATGTAACTAAGAAATATAAATCATAAGAGAAGAACCGAACAGAAATTCTGGAGCTGAAGAATTCAGCGAAGGAAATACAAAATGCCTTAGGGAGCACCTGCTCCAGGGTAGATCAGGTGGAAGACAGAAAAAGTTATCCAGAGGACAGGAACTTTGAAATAGCCCAGTCAGAGGAGCACAAAGGAAAAAGAATAAAAAAGAGTGAAGAAAGTTTACATGATATAAGGGACCCAGTGAAATGTACAGATGGGATAATCGGGTTTCCAGAAGGAGAAGAGAGGGAGAAGGGGGCAGAAAGTGAATTTAAAGAAATAATAGCTGAGAAGCTCCTTATTACTCCTATCATACAGGTAACCCAGGTCTCTGCAACTTTTTTGAAAGTTAATTAATTAGTTAATTAATGTATTAGAGAGAGGGGGGGGAACGACAGAGAGAAGGACAGACAGAATCCCAGGCAGTCTCTGAGCCATCAGCACGGAGCCCAATGCGGGGCTTGAACTCATGAAGTTCGACCTGAGCCGAGATCAAGAGTTGGACACTTAACTGACTGAGCCACCTAGGTGCCCCTAGGGCTCTGTAACTTAACTCAGGTTAAGGGGAGAAAAGGGCAATCAACCACGATAAGACATGGAGGTAACTTAAATGCATATTAATTACTAAGTGAAAGAAGTCAATCTGAAAAGACGACATACTACATGATTCCCACCATATGACGCTCTGGAAAAGGCAAACTGTGGAGACAATAAAGAGATCAGTGCTTGCCGGGGTGTGGGGAGGAGCGGGAGGGATGACTCCGTGGCACACAGAGGACTTTTAGGGCAGTGAAAATACATGTGACATTTTAATGATTGACACACGTCATTATGGGTTTCTCCAAACCCATAGAATGTACAACACAAAGAGGATTTACATTAATCCTCTTGTAAATCATGGCCTTTTGTTAATAATAACGCATCAGGGACGCGTGGGTGGCTCAGTCGGTTAAGCATCTGACTTCGGCTCAGGTCGTGACCTCATGGTTCACGAGTTTGAGCCCCGCATGGGGCTCTGTGCTGACAGCTCAGAGCCTGGAGCCTGCTTTGGAGTCTGGGTCTCCCTCTCTCTCTCTCCCCCTGCCCCACTTGCGTTCTGTCCCTCTTTCTCAAAAAATGAATAAACATTTAAAAAATTAAAAAAAATAATAATGCATCGATATTTTCTGTAAACCTAATACCACGCAAACAATTAAAGCCTATTAATGAATAAAAGAGGAGAAGGCTGAGAAGTCTTAGGAGAAGGCTGGGGCTATCATCACATCTGGAAACGGGCCTGCAGGGCCCATCTACTCATGGAAGCCCAGTGGGTACAGCATCTACAACCTGTGATACTTTCGGAGAGCCACAGAAGTGTTTTAATCTCTTTCAAACTCAGAAGAAAAACCTGCACATATTAATGAATACACAATCATAAGTTCAGTCTGTATACCAATGCAGTCATAAATTACACTTTCAAAAACGTTTATGGAAGAAGGAGTTCATGAAGGCAAAAGTGGCTAGGGCCTCAAGCATCAAAATGCCACCTCTTCCGAATGGGTGAGACCTAACACCCGGTGAACTGGGGCGTGGGCTTGGGTTGAGTTGGAAAGGACCTAGAGGGTAGATACAGAGCTGCTATGTTAAGAAGAGAGGAGGACTCGGGCAAGTTGTTCCAGATGAAGCCTGGGCAATCAGACTGCTGTTGGAAAAGAATTAAACAGCAAATTAAAAACTGCAAGACAGGAGCTATACTGGGATGGGGGCGGGGGTAGCCAGAATCTCTTCTAATTTGAATAAGAAGATGGGCTCAGAGGCATCGGGGACCAGGGACACAGGGAACAGCTAGTCAGGGGGGCTGGATTCTTGTAGGCAGGGACCACATGAGAGAGAAGAGTCTCGTTCTCAGGCTGTGGGGACCCCAGAGGGAGAGACTCCGTCCTGGCTGGGTAGAGACTGAACAGGCCTGGAAGTCACTTCTGGTGTTTGTGTCTCACAAAGAAGCAGTCAGAAAGGTTTTCCTGGCAGAAAGCCTGTGTGTGCTCTTTATCCCTTACTGATAAGAAGCTATGGCCTTGATTTAGCCCCAGTGATAAGCAATCCAACAACAGAATGTTTTCTTGAGTTACAACATTTTATAAAAATAATATACATCCCCATGGGTCTCTTTGGGTGGATGTGTGTTCACATTTCTGGTGGGTATTTACACGGGCGTGGAAGGTTAAGAGTTTGTAAAAATCTTGAATTAAACAGTCCCCGTTCTTGTACCAAAGCTTTCAAAACTAGTAATGCTTGAGAGGAGTGCGTCTTACACAGAAGCCCTCACTGAAAGCAAAAACCCATCGTTGCCTTTGGTGTCTGCATTTCATCAGTTTCAAAATATCTTGGATTGAGAAATATTATCGCGCGTAGATTGATTTCTTTGCATTATGGCCTAATGCAGTAGTCCTACAGCTCCGGCGTAAGAATCACCTCGGTGCAGGGTTTGGGGGTGGTTTGTGAACAGGATAGACTCCCAAAGACCACTCCCCCCATCCCCAACCAATTCTGGTTTAGTAGATGCAGAAATCTGCATTGTAAACAGATATCTGAGCTGGTTTGGATGTCTGCTCATGGTAGACGGTACTATAAGAAACATCTACATGGTGCTTAGGGTGTACTCTCTAGTCTAGAGAAGAGTTTCTCAACCTTGGAGCTATGGAATCCCCAGGGAGCTTTTTTACAAGGCCCGTGTCTTATCCTTGGACTCCCCGATTCCACTCCCATGTAAATACCCACCAGAAATGTTAACATACATTCACCAAAAAATCTGTAGGAGAATGTATAAAGGAACACTGCTTCATAATAGCCCCATGCTGGAAAGATCCCTAAGGCTTGCTCATCAATAGTTGACTAAAAATATTATAGTCTTTTCATACAGTGGAATGCTATACATTCCTACAGCAGTAGGAATTTAAAAAAAAAAAAAAAACTACAACTGCGTTCAGGAACGCGGATGGGCCTTACAAGACTACTCCTCCGCGAAAGGAGCCAGACACGAAAGAATGCACGATGTATGGTTCCATGAAAACATTGAAATAAAGCTCAAAACCAGGCACAACTGCTCGGTGGTGTTAGCAGTCAGGAGACTGAGTTTTCTTAAGGGTCTGGGGAGTGACCAGGAAGGGGCACGAGGGGGCTCCTCTGTCTGGAGTGTTGGGTTTCTCCTTCCGGGTGTGGTGAGGAGGGAGAGCTCCCTGAAATTCATCAACCTGTGCCTGGGTTCTGAGCCCTCCTCTGGGTGTATGTTACGCTTTAACAAAACATCAACTTGAGACTAAAAAAGAAAAAAAAAGTCAGCATTTGGACCCTAGCCCAGTCCAAATAAATCCGAATCTCTTGTGTGAGTGTGAGTGGGGGTAGGTGGGAGGTCCCCGGCTAACACAGTCAACAGTTTCCCTGCGATGCTGATGTGCAGCTAAGTCTGGGAACCACTGCTCTAGAAAACGCCTAGTCTGCTCCATCACAGCTCTTTCCCTGATTGGTTATGTGACGTTGAGGTGATCAGCTGCCTCAGTTTGCCCCGGACTGACCTGAACAATTTATCTAACCGCTCTGGGCTTCCTCATCTCCAATGTAAGATTAATGATGTCTACTGAGAAAAGTTACTTTGGATGTTAAAATGGGTACATCGCGAGAAAGCACTTTGCATGACACCTGACGTCACCCTTTTCATCCCTCCTTCCCCAGTGTGTTTCCTCTTCTGCCCTGTCTCACAGACTGATCCTTGTGCCTCACACTCCTTCAGGGGACCCTCTGCTCTTTGGACTGTCTTCCTCCTTGAGAACAAAGGGTGGCTTCGTGTGTATCAAAACGGAGACTGCCAGCAGGATGTGGTGGTGAGTACACAGCATGGAGCTCCAGGTAGAGCACGGCTGCCAGAAGTTACGTGCTTCATGTGTGTAACAGGGCACTTTCAGTCGGTTAAAAACACATGCACACTTGGGGCGCCTGGGTGGCTCAGTCCGCTGAACGTCCGACTTCGGCTCAGGTCATGTTTTTGCAGTTTGTGAGTTCAAGACCCACGTCAGGCTCTGTGCTGACAGTTCAGGGCCTGGCGGCTGCCTGGGATTCTCGCTCTCTGCCCCTCCCCTGCTTGTGCTCTGTCTCCCTCACTCTCAAAAATAAATAAACATTTAAAAAAAACACAGGCATGCTTAACACCAGTCAACATTACGGAAGAATGTGCTAAACATGTTAGGATGATGGTCTGAGCATGAGAAGTGAAGGATAATACAGGATAAATACATAAATCCACGCATCAGAGAGAAAGGGCTCTGTATGAAGTGATAATGTACATATGCCATGAGTCAGTTCGTGCACCTGACCCCAAATAAATACATGAATGAATAAATATAGAAATTGATATTTAGACATGTCTTTTTTTTTAATTTTATTTTTTTAGAGAGAGAGAGTGTGTGCACATGCAAGCGGGGGTGGGAGGAGAGGGGCAGAGAGAGGGAGAGAGAGAATCTCAAGCAGGGTCCACGCTTAGTGCAGAATTTGACTTGTGGCTTGATCTCATGACCCTAAGATCATGACCTGAGCCAAAATCAAAGAGTCGGATGCTCAACTGTCTGAGCCACCCAGGCACCCTGAGAAATGTCTATTTTTGAAGGAAACAAAGATAAAAGGTCAGGAATCCGATGTATATTCTTTCGCCCTCTACTTCAGGGACCTCATTCCTGAGGACCCTCTCTCATGAGAACATGGTTTTCTGGGCAGCAGAAGTGAAGCTTCAAAGCCTTCTCCTGTTCTGGTCGTCTTCCCCCAAATGTTCTTTTCTCTTACACTCTAGATGACTCACTTTCCCTGAATTACAAGTTTGATATATTATCAGTTTGGAGACTCAGATTGCTGGCCAAAAACCGTTGTGAGTCATCAATCCACAACTTTCTCAGCAAAAATAGAATAATCAATGCATGCCTTCTGAAGCGAGGTGCATTGAAATCGGCAGAATAATCAGATTAGACAGTTCTGCCTAAGCATGTCTGGGCTTAATACTGAGATTGGTCCGATCCACAGTAAACACGTTTTCGTTGAGATGAAACTCACATAAACTTTACCATTTTAAAGCATACAGTTTAATGGCATTTGGTCCACTCACCATGTTATGCAACCATCACCTCTAGCTAGTTGCAGACACTTTCACTACCCCAACAGGAAGTCCCCAAACCGTCATTTTGCCTTTTCCTCAGACCCAGCTAACCTGCTCTGTCTCTGGGGATTTACTTCTGGCTATTCCACACAAACGGAATTGTACATAATTTTCCTTTTGTGACTGGCTTATTTCACTTAGTACAACGTTGTCAATGTCTCTTGTACCATACATCAAAATGTTCTTCCTTTTCAAGGCTGAATAATATTCCATTGCACGCATACACCACCTTTTGTCTATTCACTCGTCCCTTGATAAGCACTGAAGTTGTTTCTACCTCTCCGCTACTGGGAGCTTGGGTGCACGATGCTACGGTTTTTATGAAGTCTATGGGAGAATGTCTACAAAAGGCAACCCCCAAGTTTCCTGATGATGGTGATGCTACCTGCCTTCAAGTAGTGAAATGTCAGCTGGTGTGGGGAACCTGCAGAAGATCTTGCCCCGCTTTGTGACAGGGTGCAAGGGTGGCGAGTGGGCTTCCACGACCCATTTCAAATGAACTCATTTGGAGAAAAGTGGGTGACAGGTGGTGGTCACAAAAAGATGCCCGGCTACGGATGGGAAGACTGGCAGTTGGACAAGAGGCCGATGAGGGCTCTCTCCGAACCACGTGGGGCATGTTCATCTTGGCGACAGTAGGAAGTATTTCCTCGACAATAAGCTCAAACGTTAAGAAGAAATCAAGGGTGATCCCAAGGACTGTTGAGGACAGTTGAAAGAATTTTGTTGAAAAGTTCGAAGATTCTGTCTTCTCTCTCTCGCTGTTCCTTCGTCATCCTCCTACCAAAAGAACAACCGCAAAAACAACAAATCTCTATAATAAAATGACTGGAATAAAACATTGAAGCAAGAGTGAAAGGCTTGTCCATATACCAGGAATACTCACTGAAATGGGAACAAGACAGGATCCTCTTTCACCACCGCGACAAAAGATGAAAAGTACCTAGGGGTAAGCTTAGCACACCCTGTGTCAGAACTATATGAGGGAAACTGTTACGTGAGGACATAAAACAATACTTCAGTAAATAAAAAGGCATATTCTGTTTCTTGTTAGGAAAGCTAGATGTTAAAAACGCCAAATCTACTAAAATTATAACACAGTTGCATCTAAAATCTCAGTACATTCTTTTGAAACTTGACAAAAATGGTGTTAAAATGTAGCCACAAGAATGAACATGAGAGAATATGTCTAAAAGTATTCTAAGGGAGTGTGATTGGGCTTTTTGCATATTAAAGCATACTCTAACTGCTATCGCTGAAACAGAGTGGTTGAGATACAAGAAGATAAAAGGATTAATGGGTAGAGAGTTCATAGTCATCCTGGTATATGTAGGAACTTAACGTATAAAGAGCTGGTTTTTGCCTGCCTAAATGGTAAGAAAAAAAAAGAATTTTTTTTAATATGAAATTTATTGTCAAATTGGTTTCCATACAACACCCAGTGCTCATCCCAACAGGTGCCCTCCTCAGTACCCCTCACCCACCCTTCCCTCCCTCCCACTCCCCATCAACCTTCAGTTTCTTTTTAAGAGTCTCTTATGGTTTGGCTCCCTCCCTCTCTAATTTTTTTTTTCCTTCCCTTCCCCCACGGTCTTCTGTTAAGTTTCTCAGGATCCACATAGGAGTGAAAACATGTGGTATCTGTCTTCCTCTGTATGGCTTATTTCACTTAGCATAACCCTCTCCAGTTCCATCCACGTTGCTACAAAAGGCCATATCTCATTCTTTCTCATTGCCAAGTAGTATTCTGTTGTGTATATAAACCACAATTTCTTTATCCATTCATCAGTTGATGGACAATTAGTCTCTGTCTACAATCTGGCTACTGTTGAAAGTGCTGCTACAAACATTGGGGTACAAGTGCCCCTAGGCATCAGCACCCCTGTATCCCTTGGGTAAATTCCTAGCAGTGCTATTGCTGGGTCATAGGGTAGATCTACTTTTAATTTTTTGAGGAACCTCTACACTGTTTTCCAGAGTGGCTGACCAGTTTGCATTCCCACCAACAGTGCAAGAGGGTTCCCGTTTCTCCACATCCTCTCCAGCATCTATAGTCTCCTGATTTGTTCATTTTAGCCACTCTGACTGGCGTGAGGTGGTACCTGAGTGTGGTTTTGATTTGTGTTTCCCTGATGAGGAGCGACATTGAGCATCTTTTCATGTGCCTGTTGGCCATCTGGATGTCTTCTTTAGAGAAGTGTCTATTCATGTTTTCTGCCCATTTCTTCATGGATATTTGTTTTTTGGGTGTGGAGTTTGGTGAGTTCTTTATAGATTTTAGATACTAGCTCTTTGTCCGATATGTCATTTGCAAATATCTTTTCCCATTCCGTCTGTTGCCTTTTAGTTTTGTTGATTGTTTCCTTTGCAGTGCAGAAGCTTTTTATCTTCATGAGGTCCCGATAGTTCATTTTTGCTTTTAATTCCCATTGCTTTTGGGGATGTGTCAAGTAAGAAATTGCTGCGGCTGAGGTCAGAGAGGTTTTTTCCTGCTTTCTCCTCTAGGGTTTTGATGGTTTCCTGTCTCACATTCAGGTCCTTTATCCATTTTGAGTTTACTTTTGTGAATGATGTAAGAAAGTGGTCTAGTTTCATCCTTCTGCGTGTTGCTGTCCAGTTCTCCCAGCACCATTTGTTAAAGAGACTGTCTTTTTTCCATTGGATATTCTTTCCTGCTTTGTCAAAGATGAGTTGGCCATACGTTTGTGGGTCCACTTCTGGAGTCTCTATTCTATTCCATTGCTCTGTGTGTCTGTTTTTGTGCCAATACCATGCTGTCTTGGTGATTACAGCTTTGTAGTAGAGGCTAAAGTCTGGGATTGTGATGCCTCCTGCTTTGGTCTTCTTCTTCAAGATTGCTTTGGCTATTCTGGGTCTTTTGTGGTTCCATACAAATTTTAGGATGGCTTCTTCTAGCTTCAAGAAGAATGCTGGTGCAATTTTGATTGGGATTGCATTGAATGTGTAGATAGCTTTGGGTAGTATTGACATTTTAACAATATTTATTCTTCCAATCCATGAGCACGGAATGTTTTTCCATTTCTTTATATCTTCTTCAATGTCCTTCATAAGCTTTCTATGGTTTTCAGCATACAGATCTTTTACATCTTTGGTTAGGTTTATTCCTAGGTATTTTATGATTCTTGGTGCAATTGTGAATGGGATCAGTTTCTTTATTTGTCTTTCTGTTGCTTCCTTATTAGTGTATAAGAATGCAACTGATTTCTGTACACTGATTTTGTATCCTGCGACTTTGCTGAATTCATGTATCAGTTCTAGCAGACTTTTGGTGGAGTCAGTTGGGTTTTCCATATATAATATCATGTCATCTGCAAAACGTGAAAGCTTGACTTCATCTTTGCCAGTTTTGATGCCTTTGATTTCCTTTTGTTGTCTGATTGCTGATGCTAGCACTTCCAACACTATGTTAAGCAACAGTGGTGAGAGTGGACATCTCTGTCGTGTTCCTGATCTCAGGGGAAAGCTCTCAGTTTTTCCCCATTGAGGATGATGTTAGCTGTGGGCTTTTCATAAATGGCTTTTATGATGTTTAAGTATGTTCCTTCTATCCCGACTTTCTCGAGGGTTTTTATTAAGCAAGGATGCTGAATTTTGTCAAAAGCCTTTTCTGCATCGATTGACAGGATCATATGGTTCTTATCTTTTCTTTTATTAATGTGATGTATCACATTGATTGATTTGCGAATGCTGAACCAGCCCTGCAGCCCAGGAATGAATCCCATTTGATCATGGTGAATAATTCTTTTTATATGCTGTTGAATTCAATTTGCTAGTATCTTATTGAGAATTTTTGCATCCATATTCATCAGGGATATTGGCCTGTAGTTTTCTTAAAAAAATTTTTTTTAATTAATTAATTAATTAATTAATTTATTTAAAAAAATTTTTTTTAATGTTTATTTTATTATTTTTGAGACAGAGAGAGACAGAGCATGAACGGGGTAGGGACAGAGAGAGAGGGAGACACAGAATCGGAAGCAGGCTCCAGGCTCTGAGCCATCAGCCCAGAGCCCGACGCGGGGCTCGAACTCATAGACCGCGAGATCGTGACCTGAGCCGAAGTCGGACGCCTAACCGACTGAGCCACCCAGGCGCCCCTAATTTATTTATTTAAATTCAGGTTGGTTAACATATGGTGTAGTAATGGTTTCGAGAGTAGAACCCAGTGATTCATAACTTATGTACAATACCCAGTGCTCATCCCAACAAGTGCCCTCCTTAATGCCCATCACCCATTTAGCCCACTCCCCACTCACCTGCCCTCCAGCAACCCTCAGTTTGTTCTCTGGATTTCAGAATCTTTTATGGTTTGCCTCCCTCTTTCTTTTTATCTTATTTTTCTTTCCCTTCCCCTCTGTTCATCTGTTTTGGTTTTTAAATTCCACAGATGAGTGAAATCATATGATATTTGTCTTTCTCTGCCTTATTTTGCTTAGCATAACACACTCTAGTTCCATCCATGTTGTTACAAATGGTAAGATTTCACTCTTTTTGAACACCAAGTAATCATCCATTGTGTGTGTGTGTGTGTGTGTGTGTGTGTGTGTGTGTGTACACATATACACATATGTATATATATTACATCTTCTTTGTCCAGTCATCAGTCGATGGACATTTGGGCTTTCCATTATTGTTCATAGTGCTGCTATAAACACTGTAGTGCATGTGCTCCTTTAAATCAGCACTTTTGTATCCTTTGGATAAATACCTAGTAGTGCAATTGCTGGGCCCTAGAAGACCTGTTTGTAACCTTTCATCACTTGACCTTTACCCCTTTGTTTCTCAATTTTCTCCTCTGAAAATGAAACCAATAATTGTATCTGCCTTATAGCACTGTGACAATTGAATTGGGGAATGCCTATAGGCCATATAGCACAGTGTCTAATTATAAACAAAGAGACAAGTGCATGGCTCTGGAGAGATATAGCCTGTATCAAATCTCAGCACCACCATTTACCTTGAACAAATTGCTTACCATCTCTATGTGTCAGTTCCTCATTTGTGAAGGGGGGGCAATAATAATAGCACCGACCTTATGAGGTTGTTTGAAGAGTAAATGAGAAAATGTGTTAATCTTTTCTTAAAAGTTTATTTATTTGTTTTGAGAGAGAGAGAGAGAGAGAGAGAGAGAGAGAAAGAGAGAATCCCAAGCAGGCTCCACACTGTCAGCATAGAGCCCGACACAGGGCTCTATCCCAGGAACCGTGAGATCATGACCTGAGCCAAAATCAAGAGTCAGACACTTAACCAACTGAGCCGCTCAGGCACCCCAAGAAATGTGTTAATCTATGTAACAGTACGTAGCACAGGGCCTGTTAATAATAGTAATAATCAACCATAAAGAGAATGTGCTGGACTCAGGATCAACCCTCTCCTCATTTGATAATGAAGGCCTTTTTTGTTTGTTTTAAATTAGTTAATTTTTGTCTGGATCATTCTTCCTATGAGGTAAATTCTGAGCCAGATATTCCTCAGCTGATCATGGAACTGGAACTTAATTTTTTTAAACAAAGTTAATTTTTGGTACTATAAAGGAAAAATAATGGCTGGGAACAATGGCTCCTGGCGGATGGTATCCACTTCTGAAAATGTTCTATTACTCTCCCAGCTCACACTTGCTTTTGCCTTCGTTCCACTTTGACTTCCATTTATTTCAGGATTAAAATCCATTATGTTAGGATGTTTCGTCTGGAGGTATCATCTGGGCTTAGGAGTTTAGGGGAGATGTGAGATGTCAAGGTGGGGGTGGTGCCTGTGTGGGTTGCCCTCTGTATGTTGGCTTCCCCTGAGACGTGGCTCATATGTCTGGTCCTTAGGTGTGACCAGCCCTGCAGTTACCCGAGATGTCCATATCCCCATCAGATCCCTAGGCACTCAACCCCTCTGTAACCTCCCCAGATGGGGCTGCCCTGAATATGATGTGCAGGTTGAAGAGGTACATTTCACAACCTTCACACTCCCAGCTCGGGGACATTTAGAGACTCTCCAGAAGCTTTCTTCCAGGCAGCTTTGCCCTCACGTGAACACAAGAAACTGGTCTGTTCTCTCAAGCACTGAGCTGGGACTCCTGGACACCCCGAGGCTGCCATTGAACCCACTCAGATGGACACCTGCTATCACCGTGACTCTACAGCTTAGGGACCTGGGAGCTTCCTTGACCGGGTGTCTTCTTCCCAACTTCACCCTTGGAAACAGGGCACAGTTCTCTGCTTTGAGACTTCCCAACTCAACTGGGTATCCCCAGACGTTAACAATAATAATCCCCCAAGCGTTGATAATAATCATCTCGAAATGTGGAAATATGGATGGATTTTATTTTCTTATATAATCTTTCCTGTGCTCTCTAATGATTTTTCTGATGGTTGTCAGAAGGGTTTTGTGTGGGCATGGGTAACTGATAATGGGGATGAAGGAGTGCACTTGTTGTGATGAGCACTGAGTGATGTATGGAAGTGTTGGGTCACTATATTGTACACCTGAAACTAATATTACGCTGCATGTTAACTAGCTGGAATTTAAATAAAAACTTAAAAAAAAAAAAGAAATGCCATTGACTTGCTGACCCCCTGGTGATCTTACATCCCTGGATCACGTATCTGAACCAACTCTGCTATAAATGGCCTGTCCCCTGTTAGATCAGGGTGTAAGTCAAAAAGCAGGAAGAATGAGTATGATGCGGCACTTCCTTTACCCAGTACTGATGTCTCACTCTTGGTTCCTCGAAGCTATGGTCCACCTTCTTTGGGAGACCCTTAGTGAAGGAAGCCCATCAGAATACCCTTAGGGATCTGAAACAGGACTGTCAGGACCTATCTTATTCACTGGCCACAAGGATTACAGGTTAAAGCTACTCTCTGTCCCAATCTCCAGTTCCCGAGCAGGGAACTAGAGCGGGGTACTAGAAAACAGCAGCTGTGCAGGGCTGGGGGCTGGGGTGGGCTGCAGCATGGGGTCTTGCTCTTCATGACCTGAACTGCAGGTTTTCAGGAGGAGACAATGAAACAGAAAGGCACTGGCCCAGAAAGGAGGCTGAGTCCACGTGTAGCTGCTGAGATGACCAAGTGCCTAGGTCTTCTTACAGTTACGTCCAAGAGAATCATGATTTCTGGCAGCCCCAGCAAGCAATTGCCACATCATCTTTGTCCTCCTTCTGTGCCAAGGGTTCCCCTCCCAGGGGAGCTCTTACATACTGCAATTGCAGGGTTCAACCCTCTGGTTAATCAAAGCACACCTTTGGGTACCATCTTGGAGAAATGCCCAAGCATGGCCATGCTGGAAGACAGACAGCCCTCATTGAAGAAACAGAAGAATGCATCGTCTGGGGCTCCCCTCCAGCCTGCTTCGGAGAGGTGAGAGGAACACGAGTTCCTGGCTGTCTCACCTCATGTCCAGCTAGGGTGATGACAGTGTGCCATCCCTAACGGCTGGCTTCTTGAGGCTGCTAGAATACAAGTTGGCCAATATTTTCCCCCAGGAAGCCACTCCTTTGGAAGTTAACCCTTGTCTGGTGATTTTGAAACTGAAGGTTGCCTCCAAGTGTATATGGGGTCTGGTTATATGAAGTTAATGTCCCTGATGATAATGGTGGCTTTGGGGATGCGTTAATGACAGATTTTAAGTCAATCCAGCAGTTTCTAAAATATAAAAACTTACTTACCCCAGTAGACTGGTTTAGAGGTTTCATTTCAAATCGCAAAGTTCAGAGTTTGTACAAACTACACGTTCTGATGTTTGGACTCTGGAGCATTTCTGGGGGGAAAAATGGCACACAGATGTGGATGTTGAACACAGGTTAGGATCTTGAAACCGCATTTAACAGAGCTGAGTGTTCAGGTGCGTATTGCACTAAGCTTTTTGTGCTGCAGTTACAGCCTGGGAAGATCCTTCTCCCCACAGATGATAAAAACAAAGTCCTCAACAGTAAAGTAACATTCTTGGATGCCTGGGAGGTAGGCTCCATCTTGTTCTACATGTGCTGGGAGTGAAAACTTGCCTGTAGCTATCCACAAGGGTCTACACTGGTGTGAAGGAGCCTATGTAGTTGATGCTGTTTAATTCCATCATCATTATCCTCTAATCTAGCTTTTTCAACTCCTTCCTAATCACCTCTGGCTTTTGGGTTCATCTGACAATATGTATATTTTCAAAGGCTAAGGACTGGATCATCAAAGGAGATAGGAATATAATGTACCTCAATATAGAGGATATACATGCTGTTCTGAAACCAGGGGGAAGGATCTGGAACAGAGGGTTTGCCCTGGGGTTGCATGCCTTGGCTGAGTAACCTGGCGTTATGTTACCTGATTTCTCTAAGCCTCAGTTTCTGCCTCTTAAAAAAAAAAAAACAAAAAGACAAAAACAACTTTATAAAAATATATCTTTTAAGCTCTGGTAATTTAAAGATTAAGATAGCCAACATCTGTTGAGTGCCAGGAACTTTAATCATGGAGGTTATTTAATTATCTAACTTAATGGGGCAGGTACTATTATCATCCCCATTTATAAAAGAGGAAATTGAGACCTAGAGAGGTGGGTGACTTTTTCAGACCACGTTGCAAAAGTGTGGCAAAGCTGGGATCAGACCCAGGTCTACCTGTCTCCAAAGTCCAACTGTTCGAAGCCCTGCACGTGGTGTTTGGCACACAGGGAATACACACGTTTGCACATCAGGGGACACAAGTGCTTGGTTTCTGAGATCAAGTAATCACCTGTTCCATGTAATTCTTATTCAAAATCGAATTAAGGAGTGAAAGTCTTTTTCTGGTATTTTCTCCCCCTGAAAACATTGTTTCTTTCTCAAATGCTAACAGAGAACAGAGGGAATGAACAAACTGCAAATGACTGGTGACAACACCACCAAGAGTTAACTGCGTCATTTTATCGGCTTGTGGTGTGGGGGCACACGTCCTTATAAGTTTATATTGTGTTTTACTGCTTAAAACCAGATTAGGACTCACCTTTCTGAGGAGTTTAGAATTGGCATGATTTAATTAAATGTAACTTTTCTGTGGGTGGTTTGTTCAAAAGTATTTATCCGGAAGCACGGGCTTTCTTGCTACTTTGAACTTTAGCAGCTAATAGTAAGAACATTTAGAGGGAAAAATTGATTTGATAAGGAAAGCGTGATGAAGCAGAAAAGTGATCATTTCATAACGGCAAGGTTAGCAATCTTGTAAATGTGTTTGAAGGGAATTATCTTTGGCAAGTAAGCCATTAAATTTGCTGGCTAGGAATAGAAAGGATGGAGGAAATGATCTGGATTTCTATGGGTGGGTTTTTGAGACTGTTATGAAAGCTCTCTAGGTTGTATATAAAGCAAATCCACCAGCTGTGATAAAGATCTTCAGTATCACCACTGAATTTGCTCGACAGGATATGTCATTTGCAGTTAGGTGCTACGAGCCTAAATTCGCAATAGTAAAATAGCAATGATTTATGTCATTAAGAACCATACTAAATAATAAATTACTGAAAATATATCTCACGAGCAAGACAGTATCCATCAAAGTAAAATCAAATAAATACTCCATGAAGCCATCAATTTGTCATGCCTTCTGCTATTTTGATTATGTAATTAAATACAAACCCACAGTCAATGTGACAAAATGTCACTGCTATACAAGCCATCAGCTGGGCGAGCCCACATACTAGAAAGATGGTTCAAACTTCAAGTTGAAACATGCCATTTTTTTTCAGACTTACATATTCTTATTTGCCTTAATGACCACACAAGTCATTATCCAACTACCTAGTCTTAAATACTTGTTTGATGTATTTACTGAAATAAATTTATTAAGCCTGAATCTTGGAGATGAGATATTAATTTCTCTTTGCTAGTGACAAAATCATAGCCATCAAAACATAAATAGAAACTCAAATTCTGGTACTTAACTGTTAAAAAAAAAAGTCAACATATTTCTTCTGCTATCACAAACAACCTTTCATTAGGGAAATGTTTCAGGTTTGACGATTTATTGAGCAACATAGTGGTTTATGTGCATGGACTCAACTCAATGAATGTTTTATTCCCAGGAATGAAAACTGTGGCAAGACCTACAACAAAGCCTAAAATTTCAGCACACTCAGACTTTGCATTAAATCTGATAAGAGGGCTCTATGATATATATTACCTAGGTAAAATACGATGTCTTCTACCCTTAGGAATTATTCTTTGTGAAATGTGGAGATCAGCACACCTCTAAGGTTGGTTCTGTGAGATTTTTTGCCCTAGTTCTTATGACGATATCCAATGTGGCAATTATGTCATTGTTCTCTGCAAGAAGTACCTCAGTTTCACAGTGCCATGCCCTTGGAATGGATTTCAGAATAACCACTAACTAAAAGATTCGGGGGCATGAAAAGATTTTGATGATCAAAGTCGGTGGGTCCACGATGAAACAGCACTGAACACGTAAGCGATAGATTTTTATGTGGATCCAAGACCAGTTCAATAGAAACCTAACTGACCACCCTGAACCACATGGGAGAAAAAAGTATAAAGGAGTCCACGTGGGTCCTATACCCCCTTACACCTGATCTATGACACACAGAAACTTTTATATTATCTCATTGCTCAACTCAGACATGTCGTGGACCTTGTGATCTCATCAATTCTAAACTCCTTTGCCCAGTTTGAAGACCGACATCATCTACCCTAGTGGCCCTCAGCCTTGGCTGTACCTTGAAATCACCGGGGGAGTTTGAAGAAATTCCAGTGCTGAGGCTACATCCCAGACCAATTTGGTAAGAAACTCTGGGAGTAAAGTCCTCAGGGGATTCCAAATGGCTGTCAGATTTAAGAACCACCGCATGAAGTGTCCCTTGAGCACCTCAAGTTTGTCCCTGCCACAAAGCTCCTGCTTTCTTCCCTCCACCCCTGCTCTTGTTCTTTCTCTCTTTCCTCCAAGTCATTTTTCAAGTCCCAGTTTAAACTCCACCTGGAGTCTGCCCTTCCTTCTCTGACCTCCCTGATTCCCAGTGCTATGCTGTCAAGCGACTGGAGACAGCCTCAGCATCTGGCGGACTGATGGATCTCCGGAGGGGAACCCTAGCACTTTAATTGGACTGTGAGAGTCTTGGCAGAAGGAGGTACACGGTATACTTTTATACCCCGACAACTCCTGGACAGGTTCTGGATGTGTAATAAATGCATAATAAATACATGTTGAATCTGGACTGCTGTTAACATATAGGGTATCTTTGGGCAATTTCGGAAAAGTATCCTTCACAGGCTAAAAATCATGGGAAGATACCTTTCCTCAAGTTCAATGTAGTTTCTGTACCTGGGAACATGTCTTGGTAAGTGGCTAGTGGCCAGATTGGGGCCCCATTCAATCACTTGGCCCGGTGCCCCTGCCAGGGCACAACCTGCATGACCCTCTCCAGTGGCCCTGATATTACTGCCAGCCAAACCGATGTCAGCGTGGGAGAGGGTGACTCCGGATGCAGACAAGAGGTGCTTCCCCACATGCTGCAGTCTCTTCCAGGGCCAACTCGTGTCACCCAGATGTAGGCAAGAGGAGGGGAGCAAGTATATCCAAGCTTTACCTTTTCCTCCTTGTTTCACTGGGGCTGGTAAAGGGCAGTAGGGCTGAAACCAATGAGCTTTATGGCACACATGAGCTGGACAACTGGACTGAAATTTCCTTTTCATACTTCAGCTAACGTTGTCATGATGGCTCCTTTACCAGCTTCTCCTGCCCCAGAGAAGACGAAGACAAGCCAGGGTCCCTGCAGTCTCTCTAGGACTGCTCCAAAGGTGTTCCTTTCTGTGATAGGCCATGGAGGACCTGGTGGACCAGGGGCTGGTGAAAGCCATTGGCATTTCCAACTTCAACCACTTCCAGATTCAAAGGCTCTTGAACAAACCTGGACTGAAATATAAACCAGTGACTGGCCAGGTAAACTGTTTAGGGAAGGGTAAGAGTCCTGCCCTTTTCCTTCTCAAACATTTGGGGCAAGTTCAATGCTGTGTACTCAGTCTTTGGGGAGGGGTGAGACAGGTCTCAGGGTCTGGTTTAGGCAGTCCAGCAGTGGGAAGGGTTTGACCTCTGCTTGGCAGTCTTTTTTTACGTGGGGGGCTCCCTCTGTGCAGCTCGAAATGCAGGCCACCTTCCCTAGTGATGGCAGGTTGGGTGTCATCCTTACCTTATACAGGAGAAACAGATCCAGTAATGTCACTCCAAGCGCATCACTGTCACATGGTGGTATTTGAAGCCATGTGATGGGGTAAATGAGTTTCCTGGAAAGCAAGTTTCCATAGAATAGAGAGGTTAAACAATGCCTTCCTCCAATTTACTTTGTCAACCATGGTTTCATTCTTAATTGAATGCTTATTAAAGGAAGTGGGAGTAACTTCACCTTAAATCTCTTATAAGCATCCAAGATGAATTTTTTACTCTTGCTAGGTGATCCTTCTAAATGATCTATTAATCTTTCACCAATGCTTTCTGATTATTAGATCCCATTAAAGATATCAAAGATATTTGTCCTTGGGAAGATGGCTTGTGACATTTGATATTGCCAGGTGCCCAGTTTAATGACAATCTGAATCTCTTCTATGGTTTTTAAAGCCAAAACAACAACTCAGTTTTTCAAGAGCATTTCAGTGTCTCAAGCATCAGTTTGCATGGCATGATGTTCCATATCCACCCTGCCCACCCCGGGTATCATAGAGCTCCCTTTCCCCATCTTACAACTGTTCATTTTTGTTAGAGGGCAGCAAAGCAGCAGCTACTTAGAATGACAAGGAATGTCAAATGTCAAATGTGACCTTCCCCAGGATGAAACTACCTCTCCTCCTACCAGCACCATTTCCGATGGAGGCAATAGAGGGGTGGGCTCACGAGTGAGAGTCCACATCCCAGCTCCACCATTTATTTCTTAGCCTTGTCACCTTGGGTAGATTTCCTGTTTCCCAAGTTGGTTTCTTTATCCACAAATTTGGGATGATTGTACTAAGCGCAGCTAACATCTACTGAGTGTTCGCTCAGAAAGGGGTAGGCATCCTAAGCTCTTCGCATGTATTATTAACTCACCCAATGCTCACAGCATCCCCCAAACCATTCTCTTGTTCTCTACTCACACGGTTGTGAGAATAAGTGGGGGTGATACTGGGAGGGCACTCAGCTCCATGCTGGGCACCAAGCTTATTATTAGCTATCCATTAGGGTTTACTCTGGTGCCCCGATCCCTGCTTCCTGCCCTCCTTCCTAGCACACCATTTGGGGCAGTTGGATGGAAGGTCAAGGCAGGGCCCCTTCTTGTGTCCTTACAGCATCTTGTGGGGAGGGGTCTGAGGGAGCACAAAACCATAGGGCACACCACAGGAGAATGCCTTCTCAACTAGTTAATGCTCACATACTCTCCTTTGGCCTTGTTTTCTCTGCAGGTTGTCTCATTTGGAGGATTACCCCTTCCAGAATCCAGAATCAGAATAAGAAAGCTGAATCTCCTGATAAGATGACCCCACAGATTCTCTCTCTTCACTTTATTGAAGTGTAACTCTTTCTGCCAGAGTCTGACTTTTGCCAAACTTGTCTGAAATCATACTGACACTGGCCTCATAGGCCAGGATCTAGGCAGTGTTGTATTGAGATTGGTATGCTCAACCAGGAGCAGATTATCACAGGGAGACCTGAATTAGATAAGCAAATTACAGGGTGTCCTCTTTTGCTACCCCCACTCATTTGATCTGACGATCATCACAGGGGAACTCTGCTAACACTGAGGATCCAAAGATAAAAAGAATAAAGAATGATAATAATAACCAAAATGGATTGAGAGATTGCTATGTGCCAGCACTATTCAAAGTGCTTTTTGTATCTGTTCTCATTGAATCTTGCAACCACCACACTTTTGCAGAAAAGCAAATGCAAGGATGGAGAGGCCAAGGGACTTGCTCAAGGGCATCCGTGTTGTGAGTTGCTGAACCAAGTGTCAAAGACAAAAAGACTGGGAGAGCTCACCGTGATTGGTTATCCTCTCCCTCCCAAGCTTTTGGAACCTTCCCTCTTTACCTTTCCTTCTTCTTTTCCTTCCTCATCTTCCTACTCTGCCTTTAACATGACCTCATGCCCAAGAGTCAACCCTGGTGATTGGCAGAGCCTGTAAGACCCACCCACTTGCCACCCTCCTTTGAAGAAGAGCCATGGCGAATCATCAGGAGTGAGGTTGGAAAGGGAGGTGAGTCTAAACAAGGAGAATGTTCCTTATTCCATTAACCTAGAACATTTCTTTTTTTTCTACAATAATTTCTTCTTTGAAGTATTCCAATTATGCAGAAATGCAAGAGACTACTGTAATGAGCATCTGGCCACCTACTTTGTACATTTAACAGATGCTGACATTATGCCATATTGGCTTCAAACTTTAAAAAAAATTATCAATGAAATAAGTGGTTACCAATACAGTTGAGGACCACTCTGTACCCTCCCCTCCCCATTCTCTGGACTCCCTTTCCAGGAAGAAGGTCTTGCGCATCCACAAGTTGGTGAGGCGCCTGCCCCCTTTTCTGCCACTCACTTGCCTGCTTGCTCCCAACCATTACCCTCCTCTATTCTCAATGGGAGGGAGAAGGGGAGTCCACGGACTACATTTCCCAGGATTCCCAGCCACTTCCGCTGGGTTTGGTCAATGGGAGGTACAGTCAGGCGATTGGAGGGCAGGAGGAAGAGAGAAGCCAGGTGTTTCTCCCTCTCTCTCAGCCTTGAGTGGCATCTCCAAATGCAGTTACATTTCCTGTGTGGTCCCAGCTCTTGCCAGACAGCCTCCACTTGAATTTCTCTCTCTCTTACCAGGGGACATGGCTTCTGAGATTAGAAGTATCACTTCCTCCTAGGTGCTCCATCTAGGACCATAGTTCTCTCCTGCTGCTGTTAACCCCTGAGTCACCTCACTGGCTCTTCTCCCTTCTCATATCCCAGCTCTTCCATCACCTGGGTAACCAAGTCTTTGAATTAAATATCCAATGTTCAACAATCTTAGAGTACATTCTGTTCTCCCAGCTGGACCCTGACTGATACACTTCCCATCCATGTTTTTATATTTTTACTATTTATCTACACATCCATAAATAATCTATGGGAGTGGTTTTTTTGTGTGTGTGCTTTCAAAATGTTATAATTTTTTTTCCTTCATGTGATTATGATTTCCTTGATTAAAAAGCTTAGATTATAAGATAAAAATATTTCTATTAATAAATTACATGACATTTTTGTTTCACTTAAATTTAACAAACCAGAGGTAAATAAATAAGCTAATAGAGAGAAAGGCTGTATTCTACAAAAAACAACTTCTTATTTATTGCTGATTTTATTTTATACATTTGCATCTCAAGGAACGAGAACTTTGCCAACCTTGGGGTCCCTAATATCACAGTTCTAACAGATACAATGAATCCATCCTAAAATTTGTTCACTGTTTTTGAATTGCTGGGAATAAAGCCACTCTAGGCATCAACTGAATCTGCATCCACCGTCATAGAGAGTCTAAGGTATACATTACAGGGGTGTGTTAAGTGAACGCTTTCTACTCCATGAGTGTGTAGGAAACTTGCTTTATCTTATGGAGAGAGAGAAGGGGAGTAGCTGGGGAGGAAGGGATCCAAGGCAGGATGTGGAAAAGAAGGGAGCTTATCATGGAAAGTTGTGGGCCCTCGTGTCCCTAGTACGTCTCTTCCACCCATTGTCCTGGATTGGTCTGGAAAACAGAGTACTAGCTAACCTGGAGATCCAGGAGTCACTGCTGCTGTCCTGCAGGTCCCAAGAAGTCTTGGGACTTGATCTGACCCCTCAGTATGTAAGTGAGATCTAGCAAATGCCCACCAGCAGATGTCAAACTACGGCTGGGACCTGGAGGGATTGGAATTGCTCAGCCAGATGCCATAATGCCCAACTGCCCAGGCCTGATTTAGTCAATCATTAAACCTACAGTAATTGAATTTTATGTAATTAAATTTTTGGACCCTACCTATTGCATTATTGTGGGATTTCACTGTACATTATAGAGCAAAAGCAGTACCAATATAGAGCAAAAGCAGTACCATAATTTTCAGTAAAATTTGAAAAGACTCTTTTAGTGAACATTGTTGGAAATAAATATTTTTTTGGCTTTAATATTGAGTATGCATGACTATAAAAATACAAAATTTGGACATAAAAACTATGCAAAAATAATGGGCAGTAAAGAATCTTGGAAAAAACCATTTACCATGAATGTGACAGAAAATGGATTCATGGTTTTCTTATGATTAAAAAGCTTTTTCAGATCGGTAAGAAAAATTTAAGAGAAAGCAAAGTTGATACATGAAACCTGGCCAGTAAAGCATGTGAAAAGTTGTTCACACTAGTACCCAAAAATGCAAATTAAAACAAGCTATTTTCACTATCAAATCAACAAAGTTTAAAATAAAAGGGAAATCTATCTAGAAAGATAGAAATGTAAATAGTTTTTTTTTCCTATGTAGTCACAAGCAAATTTTGTTCTTGTTATTTCACATAATTTTCAAGTTTTTTACAATGGGAAATTCATGTTTACAATCAGAGAAGTATTAAGCCTTTTAAAAAATAACAAATAAGGATCCAACTCAATTAAATATTTCATACACCTACACTGTTACTTGAAATTATTTTCATTCAATTGGCCTTTCAACTTTAGAAAACAAATATTCTGAATGTACTACACAGTGGAATTTGATTACATTTTACTTTTAAATTCTACCCAGCTTGTTGCTCCTCATTTGTTGTCAGTAGGGTAAATGTTTTCCCAGAAATTTCAGGGAAGGGCTTAACCCTTCAACTTGATAGTGCTGCCTACAGGCACTTTCATTGTTTCTTTTAAAAAAAAAATTTTTTTTTAATGTTTATTTATTTTTGAGACAGAGAGAGACAGAGCATGAACGGGGGAGGGGCAGAGAGAGAGGGAGACACAGAATCGGAAGCGGGCTCCAGGCTCTGAGCCATCAGCCCAGAGCCTGACGCGGGGCTCGAACTCACAGACCGCGAGATCGTGACCTGAGCTGAAGTCGGACGCTTAACCGACTGACCCACCCAGGCGCCCCCACTTTTATTGTTTCAAAAAGGTCAGCCCTCGGGTAAGCTGGGGAGTATTGGTGGGGACCAAGACGAAGAACTTGACCATCATTAAAATATAACACAAAACAGGTAGTTTGGGGTTACCACTGTGTTTGTGCCCCAGGACCTTTGCCATTGTTATTCTGGTTGCCTGGGATGTGCCACCCTCATATATGGGAGTGTTTCTCTGCCTGATATTCTTCTGGTCTTTGCTCACTAACCATCTTCTCAGGCCTCAGTGAGCACTTCCTTCACCGCCCTATTTAAAATTAATCCATCTCCTGTGGTAATCTCTTTCCTTTCTTTGTTTTCTTTTCCACCATATGATATATATATAATTTATAGTTTGTTGGCTTGCTTGCTCTGTTTCTACCCAAAAGAATGTAAGCTCTATGAGAGCAGGACTTCTGGTCTGTTTTGTTTGTTGCTGTATTCTCTGTTCCTCAATCCTATATTTTGAATAAATGGACGAATGGATGGGAAGGTGGGTAGGTAGGCGGATGCAAGGTGTGCTTATTGTTATTTTACACATGAGAAAACTGGAACCAAGCCTCTTCATTCTTACACTTCCTGGCGCCTACCCACATAATCTGAAATGATTCTACAAGTGACTCAACAACTAATTATATATATTTTTTATTTGAGAGAGAGAGAGAGTAAGGTGCATAAGTGGGGGACAAGGGCAGAGGGAGAGAGAGAGAATTGTAAGCAGGCTCCATGCTTAGTGCAGAGCCTGACACAGGGCTCTATCCCATGACCGCAAGATCATGACCAAAGCCAAGATCAAGAGTTGGTCGCTCAACCGACTGAGCCACCCAGGCACCCCTACAACTAATTATAAACTTCAGGGACTGTATGACATTCTTAAACTGGAATTGAACTGACCATTTTGGAGTCAGGGGTGATACATGGAGAATGTCAGTTAACTCATGATCAATTTTTTACTCCTGTCCTCACTTGGGTATAATTGTAAGGGCTAAAATAACCATTGAAAAGCAATTCGTATTCTCCTCCTTCAGTTCTGTTTGTTTGATTCCATACCAGAAACAAGTGAATTCCTTTTATTAGCAATTCCTTCCTAAATGTGATTTGAACAGGGCTTGGTGATAAGCCATAGTCCCAGGATCTTTTCTACCAGGGCACACCTTCAGAAGGCCAGGCCAGGGAGGCATTGAGTGGAGGAGAATGGCCGTGGTCCTATTCTCCATGAGTCAAGTGATGCTAGCAGCTCAGGAAAGCAGCAGGGCCAATCACAGCCTATTTGTCAGCCTTCCAGGGGTCTTAAGCTGGCATAATTGGAAAAACTGTATTCCACTGCCTCAACCTTGGACGAATCCTGGAAATTAAGGAAAGATAGTGGCTGTCTCATGTTGATTGATAAGTGGAATTCATAACCCTTGCTATCTTCCTATGAACAGAAATATTCTGATTTTTCCAGTTTTGATTTCTTCCTTAGTGCCTGTTCTAATTTTCCCAGGGTGGCTGGAACAAATTACCACAAAGTTGGTGCCTTAAAACAGCATGAACTTATTCTCTCACAGTCCTGTAAGTCCAAAATCAAGGCCATACTCCTTTTGACAGCTCTAGGGGAGAATCCTTCCCTACCTTTTCTGGCTTCTGGTAGTTGCTAGCAATGCTTGAGGCTCCTTTGCTTATCGGAAAGGGAACAGGATTCCAATGTCAGCCTCTGCTTCTATAACCTTCTTATAAAGACACTAGTCATTGGATTTATGGCCCAATGTACTCCAGTATTACCTCATCTTAACTTATTATATCTGCAAAGACCTCATGGTCAAATAAGGCCACATTCTGAGGCCCTGGGTGGACACAGACTTTTGAAGGACACTATTCAACTCAGTACACTGTCAACACAGCGTCAGTTACCATGACCATAGTTGAAGGCCCAATACTTGTGAGAATGTATTTATGGACTTTCTTGAACAGGACTTCCCTTTAGCATTAGTTTGTTACCCAAATAGCTAAAAGAGCATCTGAACATCATCCGAATCATATTTAGGCCCATTTTTTCCCAACAGCCTGTTTGCTTCTGTACGTATCCATTCTCTCCGCTTTCTGCCTGTATTACCTTATCCAAGACGAAGCATTTTCAGCTGTGTTTGCAAATGTTGGCAGCTTCCCTGGCACTATGCCTTTGCATTTGCCAGTCTCTGTTCTCTGACATGAGAATTGCGCCTTAGGAAAACAGACACCTGTTGCCTCTGCAGAAGAGCCCAAATTGCCTGGCATGACTGAAGAAGTTTCTGGATCTTTATCCATCTGGCCTACGGGTATTTTCCTCTTCAGATCCAGGCCCAGCAGGGGCCAAGATAACACACTTAACGTGATCACAAATGAACTTAACAATTTCCTTGGGGTCACTAGCCATTATCTATCTTAAGGTAGATGTAGAAGGCAGAATTAAGACAGCCTTCAATGACCCTCACTCTTGTATAATCTCCTTCCCTGGAGTGTGGAGCTTATGCATATGATAAGATAGTACCCAAATATTGATGTGATATTGTATGGTAAAGGGGATTTTACAGATGTAACTAAGGTCCCAAATCAGCTGACCTTATGACAGGGAGATCGCTGGGGTGGGCCTGACCTAATCATGTGAATCCTTACTTGTGTTACTTCTGCTTATTAGACAATCCGTTGCACTGAAAATGACAGAGAAGGAAATATAGGGCAAACCATCCTTCCTTTTCTTTTCAGTACATCCTCAATCATCTGTAAGCCAAATGTAGAACCAAATGTGGGAAAATGCATGCATATCCAGAAATGAAATAAAAACAATTGAGTTAGTTTTATGCAATCTTTCTACTATTGTGGTAAGAATGACATATATACATGTGTATGAGCTCCAAAATATAGCTGTGTAACATTGATGATTTTGCATATGAGTTAAATGCTCTCCTATTTGCATTTGAAACTGATATTGCAGAATATAAAGATAAATAGTAAAATTCATGCTAATAATTTTCAACTTAAAATTTTCTTTACTTAAAATGACATTAAATAGCAAATTAAAAAACACTATGGTGGAGAGAGAGACTATGAGCAAAAATTAAAAGCTTTGTATTTTAGTACCTTTAATAGCATTTTTTTCCTCCCAGGGGATAAGGGCTCTGCATTTTCATTCTCCATTTAGCTCTGCAAATTATGTAGTCAGCCATGGACTCAGATTTCTTGTTTTAAGCCGTTACAACTACAGAAAGACACAAAACTAGAATGAACTCTGTGGAATTGGATTAGATTTGCTGTGAACTCATGAGTTTCTATATGGATGGGGTGGCATAGAAGTAGAGATGTAAAGATCCATATAGCTATAGATATGTATGTACTATTCTCCATTAAAAGAAACTAGGTTACTTGGAAAGCTAGATGACTCCAGGATTGAATCAGGGAACAGATTTTTCCACCGGGAAGTGAGGGAGGGCTCAGTGAATGATGGGCTTCTGCCTAAAGGCACAGAGACCAGTTCAATTAGAGCATAAAATTAATAATGACACTAATGGATTATGACCCATTGAATAAAAGAGGAATTCATGGAACCACTCTGAAATGAATAAATAAGGACAGAAAACTCTCCCTCACCGTATATTGTCAACTAATATGCAGGAGAAATAATGGAATCAGAGGACCATGATTTTAACCACCATATTAATAATTAACCCATCCAAGAAACATCAACTGATACTTAAACTAATAAGTGGGTAAACATTTGATAGGGGATATTTGTCTAGTCTTAAAGTACCTCTTTACAAAATGCTTATTAATTGCTATTATGTACTGAATGTGTCTCCCCAAATTCATATGTTGAAATTCTAACCCCCCAATGTGATGGTATTAGGAGGTGGGACCTTTGGGAGGTAATTAAATCATGAAGGTAGAAGCTTTATGAATAGGCCTTCATAAGAAGGGCCTCATAAGAAGTATATTGACATATACTTGAAAGCTTGAAACACACCCACTTATGATCTCACAGTTCTGTAAGTCAGTAGTGTAGGTGGCTTTAATGGGGTTCTCTGCTCTGAGTCCACCAAGATTGAAATCAAGCTGTCAGCCAGGCTAGACTCTTACCTGGAGTCCTCTGGGAAGGAATCTACCCTCTAAGCTCGTTCAGGTTGACAGGACTCCATTTCCTTTTCTTCTTTGTTAATTTTTTAATGTTTACTTATTTTTGAGAGAGAGACAGAGCACGAGCAGGGGGAGGGGCAGGACTCTGTTTCTGGAAGCTGTAAGACCGAGGTTCCTATTTCCTTGTTGGCTGTCAGCTAGGGTCCAGGAAAAGCCCCCTGAACCTACAGGCTGATCTTGGGTCTTTGCCTTGGGTCTTCTTCATCTCCTTGAGGTAGACCTTCCTAGAGTTGAATCCCTGTGACACTTCAAATCTCTCTGACCTCTGCCTCTGTTAACAGCCAGTGAAAACTCTCCTTTTAAAGTACTGATACGATTGTGTCCACTAGATAACCTCCCTTTTGCCATATCATGATCATAAGAGTAACACCACCAGCCAAAGTCATAGAGCCATCCTAAGTTTCTGCCTATTAGCCCACCTTAATCAAGGGCTCAATTTAATATTACCAGTAATATGACAAACTGAAATTGTATACCAATAGGATGCAATGAGAAGAACTCAGCATCACATCTGTGATATTCCTGCCAAAGTATAATTTAAATACAAACTTGAAAAACATCAAACAATCCCATCATAAGACACATTTGATGAAATTAGTGGTCTGTAATCTTCAAAATGGTCAAAATCATGAAAGTCAGAAAAAAATTGGGGGAACTGATTGAGATCAAGAAACACAAAAATACACAAGAAACAAATGCGACGTGTGACTCTGAACTGGATTCTTTTGCTATAAAGACATTATTGGGACAACTGCTAAACCTTGGATGGGGTCTAAAATTAAATGCCATCAATGAATTACAGTTAATGTTCTCGTTTTGAGGGTTGCAGTGTAATTATATGGGAAGTCCTTCTATGTAAGAATTGCACACTAAAGTGTTCAAGGGTGATGGAGCATCATGTCAGCAAATCACTCAGAAAGAAAAGCTTTTCCTACTATTTCTGCAGTTATTATTTAAATCATTTCAAAAGAAAAAAAAGGAAATCATTACTTAGTCAAGAAAACAAGAAAAACAGGCTAGATTCCCAATAGAATTTAAAATAAATGATTTTAAAATAAATTCTTTTTTCTTTTTAAATTTTTTAAATGTTTACTTATCTTTGAGAAAGAGAGAGAGAGAGAGAGAGAGACAGAGCACAAGTGGGAGGTGCAGAGAGAGAGGGGGAGACACAGAATCTAAAGCAGCTCTCTGAGCTATCAGCACAGAGCCTGATGTGGGGCTCAAACCCACAAAGTCTGAGATCAAGACCTGAGCTGAAATCAAAACGCCCAACCAACTGAGCCACCCAAGTGCCCCTTGTTTTGAGTATACAAGAAATTAAATGAAAACCAAAGAAAAGGATCTGTTCCCTTTAGGATGTCAGTTTGTAAAAATGGAGAATTTGCTAACTGGAAGAAAGTGGAATTGAATCAGAATGAGTTAGAAAACTGGTCTGAGTAGTTGTCAGACTAATGATGTATCACAATGGAAAAGCTGAAGCTCAGAGGGACAGAAAAATAGAGTATTTGTTTCTCCAGTGTGTTGGGAAAGTAATTCACATTTTTTATAATACAATTGACTCCTGACCAAGCCAGGTTTGGACAGTGTGGGTCCACTTACACATGGGTTTTTTACAGTACGGCCTTGTAAATGTATTTTCTCTTCCTTATGGTTTTCCTAAGAACATTTTCTTTCCTCTGGCTTGCTTTGTTAGAATATGCTATATAATACACATAACATGTGAAATATGTGTTAATTGACTGATTATGTTACCAGTAAGGCTTCCCATCAACAGTAGTTAAATTTTTGAAAAGTCAAAAGCTGTATGTGGATTTTCAGCTGCTCGGGGCAGAGGGTGGGGGGTCAATGCCCCTAACCCCTGCACAACTGTCTAGGGGTCAACTGTATACAGAAGTACAAGAGTTTTGTCTGGGTCCCAGACCACTCCTTGTGGTTACAGAAAGAATGGCCTTCCTTTATAAAGCAATAAGCAGGGTTTACGCTAGTTATGTTTAAAATAATTAATATTGATGGATTATTTTTACACATTTCTCCTAGAATTCAGCATTTAATAAATACATAGGGACTACTCTTTGGTTCGGTAAAAAAAAGAAAGAAAGAAAAAAGAAAGAAAGAAAGAAAGAAAGAAAGAAAGAAAGAAAGAAAGAAAGAAAGAAAAGAAAGAAAGAAAGAGAGAGAAAAAGAACACTGGCTTTTTTTTTTTTTTTTTACAGCTCTGTTGGTTTCTGCACTTTGCACGACCCGTATCCAAATACAATCTTATCTTTTGTTAAGCTGTTGGCTGACTTCCCCAGCACCATGACTCTGCATATACATCTTCCTCACTCTGTCTTTAGATTTAGGGCTTTGACCTTTGTCGGCATAAGCCCTAGGATTGTCACTCTTTCTCCCACCAAGGCAAGGGCTGTGGAGTCTCAGAGCGGGTAGGCTTCTGAAGATCCAAAATACCCATAAGCTCTAGCTCATGCTTTCTAGTGACAACCTCTTTTCCTGCTGTTAGTTACTGTAATAAAGCAACATATACGTGACCCATACATACTCCAGTATAAATCAAATACCAAGTATTTTCTTAAAAGTCCCGAAACAGAAATAGGTTCGTAAAGTGGTGAATTGGAACCGACAACTCTTGCTAAAGTATTATCTCCATATCCACCAAAGTGAAGTTCCCTCTCTGCTGCCTGCCTCAGATTAGTCGCTCCAGAAAAGGCTCTTCCTGGACCCCACACTCTCCACTTCCTGGCAACAATATGAATTTAGCTCTAAGGCCCTAGAACTCCTGAATAAATTTCCTTAATTTTTGCTTGGGCTTTCAGAAGGGGGAAAAAATGGTTTCGGGAAAATAAATCTCTCTACTCATTTCTTCTTTGATTCCAGCACTTTAAGACTGCAGCTTCTATCTTTCAGCATTGCTTGATTTATTTCTAAGCCAAACGGGTAATATTCTAAAGTGGAAAATCCTGCTGTAATTGTGTTCTAATGGCTTATAACTCAATTCAGCTCCACCTGTAAGCTAGAAGCCAAGAATCCGGACCAGGATTTTAAACACTTGCTTCCTCATAATGATCAGCCTTGCAACATCATGCATTACGAATCTACCAGATAAGAGGCAGCACTCTCATCGCCACAAGCTCGGATAAAGATGCAGGTGTGTGTCCCTAGAGCCACATCCTGCTTCCTTGTAGGAGCTGAGTGAGGGCTGGCAGCAAAAGGGGCCTCGGTTTCCGTACGGTTGTGCACTTGGGGTTGCAGCAGAAATGACCGGGCTGATTTAGGAGATCACAGACTCTCAGAGCTGGTGGGATCTTAGAGGCATTGGAGGTCTTCCAGATCTTCAACACCACAGGCTGGCAAATCCCCAACGCCCTCAGGTGACCAACAAATCACTTTTCCCAATGAATAATAGTTAGAGAAATCTTGTTGTTTAGAGGGGTCTTTGTGATGCTAAGCTAAAATGGGCTTTCCCACATCTTCTACCTGTTGATCTTCATTCTGTACGTGCTTTGACCACACAGGACAGGTTTTACCCTATTCGAAAATCTTCTGAATATTTGATGTAGCTGTTATATCCCTATGTTATACCCAATTGTTTGTGGTAAATACTGCCACTCAATTGATACAGTTTAAATGAATTAAATGCATCTTGAATAATTTAATTTGTTAACAAATTTATTATCCAATACATTAATTTGTTAATATTAAAGCTCATGGCATTAATTAATATACTAATTCACTAATTCAATGAATACAGATTAAAATGGACGTGCCTTTGGGTTGATAGTGGTAGCTTTAAGAGAAGGAGGATGAACTTTAGAGGATTCCAGCCCGCAAATTAGTGAGCTCATTCTGAGGCCAAGGTCACATCTACAGCATTGTAGATTTCAAAATTCTTTCTTGTTTGTTCACTCAGGAGTGATCTGGGGGGGGTGGATGATCCATAATAATCTATTTCATAAGAAACTGATGAAGATGATGGAATTCTCATTTACATCACTGTTCTCAGAGATGTGCCCGTCAAGCAGACCAGAACATGCGTGTATCTGCTGGCCACACATTATCTTGCCATTAGATAAAAAGCCTTTGAGCACTACTTGAATATCAGCAGTGATTATAATAAAAAAAGTTAAGCCCGAGGCACTTACTCTTTGTCTGAACTCACAGCTGAGCACACTGGCATATGCCTGCTGGCCAGAGAGCGGACTCTCTTTCCACAGTGCTGGAGGGAGAGTCTGACAAATTCTGGATGAATGATTCTTCTTTTAAAATATTCTTTATCTGCCACAAAAGTGCTGCATCAGCACATTTGTGTATATGGCAGCATGTCGTGGTTAGGAGTCTCGGCTCAAGTCAGTAAGTATTTATTAACTGAATGAGTGAACAAATGAATCAGAAATCATTGGATAGGACAAGCTCAGTGGAAATCTGCCAGAATAGAATATATTTTACGTAAGTTTGTTACTTTTTAGGGAATAGTTTGAAATCACTGTCTTTGCAGATGAGGTTTATAAAAGCTGCCGCCCAGGGCTTCTTCCTGTAAGTCAGGAAGCACTCCAGTCACCAACATTTGTAACTGGACTGGACTAAACACTTGTGCACCCCCAAAAGTCATATGCTGAGACCCTAACCCCCAACGTGATGGCATTTGGAGGTGGGGTTTAGGTTAGTTGACGGGGTGAGGGCCTCCTGATGGGATAAGGGGTCTAACAAGAAGAGAGAGATCTCTTTCTCTTTCTGTATACATCCTGCCAAGGAAAGACCTTGAAAAGATGTAATGAGAAGGTGGCAGGTGCTCACCAGCAACCGAATTGGCTGGTGCCTCCATCTTGAACCTCCTAGGCTCCAGAATTGTGAGAAATAAATGTTAATTGTTGAAGCCTCCCAGGCTGCAGTGTTTTATTATAGCAGCCCGAGCTGATGCAGAGCGTAAAGTATCTTTCAGAGAAGCAAACTGGTTCTGAGATGAGATGCAGGGTATTGCTTTATTACTTGTTTTGAAGAGGGTGGCATTCCTGACGTCTTCCCCCACCAACTCTAGGAAGGTCCCACGGAGGACTCTGTAGGTCCTGTGCTCAGTCTGCAGTGGACAGGGGTTGCAGGGAAGGACTGGATGGATGGTCCCAGTCCTTAGATAAAGGAGGATGTGAGACTGGGGAGCTGAAATGTGGAAAGGGACTTCAGGGAGTGGAGCAGGATTAGAATGGTGTCTATGAGCGATGCCCCAAGGAGTTAAATAAGGACAAAAAGAAAGGTGAACAGCCTTGAGGTCACCACTGAGGTTACAAATTATGGATGCAGAGTTGAGTAATGTGTAGACCGTTGCAACTTTCTGTAGGAGAACCTGGCTACCCAGAAGGAGAGAGGCAAGCGAGTTGGCTACTTAGCAGTGGGGATCAGCAAGGCAGTTAAGAGCAAAAGATTCCAGGAGGCTTACTGGTATTAAGTCACTAACCCTAAAATAGAAAGTGCTTCAGAGAAGTTAGGCAGCGAGTGTTTCAAAGCAGAGGGAGACTGCCCACATGAATGGTACGAAATGGTACGAAATGGTTACAGTCAATGAACCTGGGAGTGTCCCGCTACCCCCCTCCCCCGTTGCTTAGGTTCAGCCACTTCTCTGGTTTACATTTATGTGGAGGCTCAAGATCTTCTTGTCCCCAGCCAACGTATCTCTCTGTGTTCTCTACCATTTGTTTAATTCCATTTCTCCTTAAACTTGAGACTCCAGTGTTAATAACAATTATCTTGGGGCCCAAGCTGGGGGACAGTTTAGTTAAGACTCTGCTGCCACCTAGTGGTCCTTGGTCGCTTTACATGCCTGTGGCATTGAGGCTAGGAAAGAGGCAAGTGAAAACCAAGAGAGCTGACTATATGGATATGAATATCCAACGGGTCTGGGGTTCACGCTGAGAATAAAGGGGAAAAAATTAATCGGTGTGAGAATGACAGAAGAATAAGGGCTTGTAGTCTAAGAGAATTTCAGAGTTTGAAATCTTGACCACGAAGGAATATCAAGTGAGGATTGATTCCAAAGGCATGGCTATGGTTTTGTGTACCTGAAAATGTCCTGAAGAGAGAGGTTTAAGTTGAAGGTCAAAGAATCCAGGGCCAGGTTTTTTCAAGGGCCATTTACATTCTCCATTTAGAAATGAATGCTCCTGTGTTAGAGTCCATGTTTCAATAATATTTTTCCTCTTCCACACTTCCTGACACATGGTTTATAAAAGGCTATTTGAATGGATTTGAAGTTTGACACATCATTAAGGGTGATTATAGAGGATGGACTGGAGATTACAACCGTGAACTGGTTGGCCTATATTTTAAATATGATAGAGTTTCAAATATTTGGTTTTCTCAAGCCAAGCAGCTATTTTCTTTTTCTTTCTTTTTTAAGTTTATTTTATTTATTTTGAGAGAGAGAGTGAAAGCAGGGGAGAGGCAAAGAGAAAGGGAGAGACAGAACTCCAAGCAGGCTCCACACTGTCAGTGCAGAGCCCCACGCGGGGCTCGAACTCACTAAATGTGAGATCGTGACCTTAGTGGAGATCAAGAGTCAAACACTTAACCGATTGAACCACCCAGGCGCCCCCAAGCAGCTATTTCCGACCTTCCAGTGACTTCCCCTACGCATCTCTACTAGGCAGATGATGTCCACATACCTGGTACTTTCCGGCTTCACGTGTATCTTCCTAGGGCAGGAAAACATCCTGGATGTTGCTACCTCTTGCCTGAAGTGGGCACACCATATTCCGCAATGCCCCTCTTGCCTTCCCTGCCACTTACTCTCCACTGTGAACTTTCTGTAAGATTTTCATCGAGGGATTCTTAATCTGGGGTTCATGGATCCCAGGCTTTGGGGAAGCCCCTGAAATCAAATGCAAAAATTTATTTTGCGCACACTTGTTTATTTTCTCTCATTTAAAAAATTTAAATTCTTAAAGGAATGTGTGGCTCATGAAAGAACAGCCCTTGCTTCAGGCAATTTGACTTCCTTTGATCTCAGGCAAGTTTCTGAACCACTGAACTCCATCACCTTTCCCTCCTTTCTGAGTTTGTAAAAGTTTTTCAAAGTTAACTCACTCAACTTTTCCATGCTTGTCCAAGGAAGTCTGGAAACCCTGCATATCTACCCACTGGGTTATCTATCTTTTGTGCATACTATCCTCAGTCAGCTGAGTCTTTGGCTGAGCCAGAGGGTTTCCCTTCTCCACTCCCCAATGGGCAGAGGATTTCTAGACATTTTTTCCATTCCTTACCGAGTGGATTCTACATTTCTTCCAACTGAGAGCTCAACCAAATCATATGCTTGACTCATTCTTGCTGACCTTCGGATTCTCCCCGGGGCCCATTAATTCTAGGGCTGAAGCTGGCAGTGGTTCCCCAGACATCCAGGGCCTGAAGGACCCACTGCTGTCCGGTCCTTTGAACACTTTGATGAATACTCTGGTTACCTCGTGATTCTTTTTTGAAGTTTATTTATTTATTTTGAGAGAGACAAAGAGAGAGAGAGAACAGGGGAGGGGCACAGAGAGAATCCCAAGCAGGCTCTGTGCTGTCAGTGCAGAGCCCGGGGCTCAAACTCATGAACCGTGAGGTCATGACCTGAGCTGAAATCAAGAGTCGGATGCTTAACCGACTGAGCCACCCAGGCAGCCCTGGTTACCTCTTGATTCTTAAGACAGCTTTATAGGCCGACTTATCTATCATGTAGCTTCCTTGTCAGTTGTGATAGCAGACATTATTTTTTTGTAACTTCTTACTATGGAAAATTTCAGACATATACAAAATTAGAGAGAATAGTATATTGACTGTAATGTACAGTTTACTCAGCCTTCATCATTTTATGACCAATATTATTGCATCTGTACCCCCTTGCTTTCCACTCCTGCCCTGATTATTTTGAAGCAAATCCCAACATCATGCCCTCTCATCTATAAATATATCAGTAGATATGTCTAAAAGATAAGAATTCTTAATACCACATCACATCTAAAAAGCAGCAAAAACTTTCTGAAGTTCATTGAGCATTAAATAATAGTGGTTGAAGGTGGCTCTTGTTCAGAAAGAAAACCTCAATTTCAGTCTTGAGCTAAAAACAAAGAATCGCAATTAAATTTTACCACTACTAAGACACCAAGTCAGGATATTTTGCTTCTATTTCTTTTTCTTTTTTTTTTTAAGTTTAGTTATTTATTGAGAGATAGCAAGCTAGTGCAAGTGGAGGGGCAGAGAGAGAGAGAGAGAGAGAGAGAGAGAGAGAGAGATGGAGAGAGAATCCCAAGCAGGCTCTGCACTGGCAGTGCAGAGCCCAACACGGGAGCTCAAACCCACAAACCACAAGCCACTAGCCACAAGATCATGACCTGTGCTGAAGTCAGACACTCAGTCGACTGAGCCACCCAGGCTCCCTGCTTCTATTTCTGACCAAAATTCATAGAATTGAAGATGCTTAAGTCCATAAGAGTGAATAAAGTTCATTTTTTACACTCTTGGTTCCACAACACAAAGATTCAAATATTTTCTGCAAAGGACATACTGATGAATAATACAGTAAATCATCACAGGCGTTAACATCTTATTGTTTTACAAGCTTTGTAAATTTGTCCAATTAAGCCTTTTTCTGTTCCACGGAAGTTTTTACCACCAGCAGTTGTAATACCGTTTAGCAGATTCTACCACGGTTTGTACTGCATTATAGACCTTCTCAACTTGTCACTGTTCTTTACACACCATTTGTAGGATCCAATTCTTCAGCCATTTCAAACTTGACATTGACACGTCAAGTAAACAGCAATAACTGAGCATTATCTGGGACACCTGTCAACTCATCAAGATACAAGGAAAGATACTCAGCCATTAGCCTTGTCTTTTTTATGTTTTGTTTGTTTCTTTGTTTTAACTAACTGTTGATGTTATTCCCAATGTCTTCAGCACTTGGACCAGCTGTTCTTACCAAAAGACTGGTTACCTTAAACAAGTTTCTTTTCTCTGGACACATTTTTTTCAGCTTCTTCAGTCAAACATGTTTTAATGAATTTACTAATGGTCAATGGCTTTTCTTGTTTGCTACCAAATGAGCCACTTGAAAACGTTAGCTGTGGCCTCATTTACATGTTTAATTTTTGCGAAGAAATTCTGCTATATTGAGATATTCCATTTTAAATTTCTTAATATTTCTGACTATCGCTTTTCTGTGAGTTGGAAACATTGTGATGGCCGCTTAATCTGGTAAGGTTGTTTTAGCACAATTATAGTGTCATTACATAATGAGTATAATCCAATAAAAAGGAAGTCACACTCCAGTGATGAAAAAGTGCAGCATTTGAAGTCCCCTTTTCTTGCTTTGACATGAAGGATATGCATTGGTGATATGAAATGAAATGAAATGAAATGAAATGAAATGAAATGAAATGAAATAAAATAAAATAAAATAAAATATCATGGTACAACAATATGCTTAGCACCCATAATACTGTGTTGAGTCAGTTATGCTCCCCTGAGAAGCAGTATGAAGTGAAGAGAGTTCCACATATAGTCTCTGTTGCAACTTTTCAGCTCTACTGTTGAAGCTTGAATGTGGCCACAGACAACACATAAATGAATGAGTGTCGCTGTGTGGCAATAAAATGTCATTCACAAACACTAATCTTTAATTTCAAGTATTTTTCACATGTCACAAAATACTATTCTCCTTCTGATTTTTTCCCCCAACCATTTAAAAATGTAAAACCATTCTCAGTTTGCAGGCCATATAAAAATAGGCAGTGGACCAGATCTGGCCCATAGGCCATAGCTTGTCAACCCGTGGTCTAGACCACCGTGTCTCTAAAAATTCCACAGATGTGTCAGTTTCTTGAATCATCTCCTGTTATCTCTTACTTACACATTCAAAGTTCTAGCCCACTTTCTGATATCAGGCCCAATTGGCATGGTGTCATCAGGGTAATAGAACAGTGACCAGAATGTCCAGATAACCAAAGTCCATCCATCCACAATCTACATACTTTCAGCAAGGACCAGACTGTGAATTGAATGGGTTACCGTGAAGAGCATCACTCCTGTATCCTTTGAGTGGCTGAGGGTGACCTCAATTGCTGCAGGATTCTCTGTTGGCATCAACTTACTATTTTTGCCTGAGGATAGGGATCAGGGAGGATTTTTAGGAATTTCCACTTAGCCTTTCCTACGATGAAGACTTAACTCCACAGAGAACCAACATGAGAGTTCTTCCAGCTGCTAAGAATACCACAGCCCTCTGACTTGGGCTAGGATGACATCTATTACCTGGCCTCTAAACATTCCTCTCTAATAAGGATTTTGATGCTATTTTGGGTCCCTTGGTGTCCATGTCAGCCTATCCATGGCCCTCAAAATACCCGAATATTCACTTTCCCCTGTATATGATGAATCTGGTTAAAGTCTATAGACTCCTTTCGGGAAGGATTGTTAATAGCCACTGTAACTACTTGCTATGGTGCTTCAAAGTCCTTCCTCAAGGGGACATGGCCTTTCAATCAATGGATTCTGAGACTGAAAACTGCCTAAACTCTTGAAACTAGACAGGAGACCATGATTTTCCACTGTGGTACCGACTCAAGAGGAGGTTTTCTTGGATATATAAATCAAGCAATGCCTTCATTGCTTGCCCATATATCTCACTCCTAGGTGACCTGGCTTTGCCACAATTTCTAAGGGTCAAGTCCTCTTGGTTGTCACTGTTTCCCATTAGGATAATTGCATCTACCTGGCTTATTGTGGCAATTAACACAGCTAATTAATTCCACCGACCCCACCTTCACTCTGCTACTTTTGTGTTATCAGCTGGCTTCTGCTATTCTGGAATCCTATTATCCCCATTAAATCCAGGGAGACCACTTTCCCGGAAGATCTGTCAGCTTTGGCCTGCAGAAACAAACAACACTGAGTTTGTCAAGGTGTTGGTGTCTCCCTTTTGAAGCATTTCTTTCTACTTTAGTGAAGAGTGTTCTCTGGGTTTTGCTGAGAACCACCGGCATCTGATAGTTCTCTGGTGTTGCACAGTAAGTCAGTTCTAACATGCCCACCTTTCTGAGCCTTTCACCCCTTCCTCAGCCAAGGAACTTCCAGCATCTCTACCTCATTTACTATAATTATCATTTTTTCCAAGCCTTATTTAAGAGGCATTCTGGCAGTGTATTAGGAGTGGCTCCAGGTATGCTTACCAGGCAAGCTGGGGGAAGAGAAAGCAAAAAGAAAGGGAAGCAAAAGAATAGGCCACATATCTTTTTTCCCACTGGTAAGTCCTCAAACCAAAAATCAGTTCTGAGCTAAGGGAAGGGAAACACTCTGACCTGGATGACAGTTTGAAGTTTTTGACTGGATAATACCTTCTAATACTTGAAAAGCCAAGCTGTTTCAATACTCAAGAGCAAATGGAAAGTGAATGGAGAGCCTTTGGATCTGCCCATGAGATCACCAAGGGAGAGAGAGGGAAGGGAGAACCAGCAGAGTATTTCAAGGCAGAGGCAGAAGAAAAATAGAGCTGTTTCCTCATTGTACCCTATCAATCATAGATGGTTTAAATATCCAGTTGCACAAGCGGTGAAGTACAAAGTGGTGTTGCTGCCTTTTAGTTTTCCGAGTTGTTTTTCCCATTTAGGAAATGGGTTACAATGAGCCATTATGCAATGTGAAACCACTAGACGTTCCATTTTTATAAACAGAGGGAACAAAATGAATAAGCTGTCCATGTCATAATATGTAAACTGGTCTCAGAGACTGGCAAGTAGCAACATAGGTGCCATACAAAAGTTTTGGCTATGTACTATGGAGCTCAATGAAGGAAACATTTCATCTATGGGTCAGTGGTTGCAGGGTCAAAAAGGAGATGATATTTAAAAGGAATTTGAACTACTGAGTATGATTTTGAAAGGTGTAGAGAAAGAAGTCCTTCCAAGTGCAGGAAACAACAGGGAGAGGCCTGGCAGAGTGATACTAGGGATGAGAACTTCAATTTAGATGAAACAGAGAACCTATGTAGAGATGTAATAGAACAAAGATTGAAAAACACATTCCATTTGTATCTGGAGAGTCCTGGGTACCAGGGAGCGGGATTTATATTTCATAGGGAGGTATAGGAGTGATTGATTGTAATGCTAATGCTTTCCTTAGTATTTTCCAAATAACTTCTTGGACAGTATCTTCAAGTTGTTGTTTGAAAAATAACCCAAAGGTAGAGTAAGTGGGAGTAAGGCTCTGCTAAGGAGCCAGTGGACAGGGACTTGCTGGTGCAGAGCAGTGACTGGGGGTGGCTATACCATACTGTTCCATAGCAGTGACCTGGAGAACAGGCAGAGCTCTAGAGTTCTTGTCCTGCCTACCAGCCAGCAGTAGCTGAGGTGGAAGGAAGCAGGTGCCATTTCTGGGTTTGACAGCTTTCAGTAAATCCCCCTTTCCACTGCCCTCCTCCAGTCTTGTCCTGGTCTGAGTACAGGAAGTGGGTGGTGAACACTGTGTTGGACCCTATGAGCAAAGGACCTTTTTCCTCTAAAGTTGATTGCCTAGCCTTCAAGGTGAATATTGGAGCCCAGTGTCAGCGTACTGTATTTATATGAACAAGCTTATGCTTTCCCCTCGCTGGATCTTCAAAGGGAAGAGAGTTATTAGAATACTCCTAAGGTGCTAGACATGCACCAGTGGCTATCTCAGAGAGTTTGTGCAGGGAGGTAGTGCAACAACACACGTAAAATGGTTATCATTTCCTGGCACAGAGTTGACACAATATTAAGTTCCCTTTCTGTCACTCTTCTATGTCAGGGAGCAGCACAGAGTAAGTCATCTCTTATCTCCTTGAACCCCTGCTCCCACCCAGGTAACTGAAAACATATTACATCCTTTATCAATTATATTCCCCATTCCTGCAGACATTTTCCATAGGAGATGGTTTCAGAGTTGCCTCTTCCCAGCCACTTCTTCTGGACCTCTATGGGTTGATGTTGTCCCTCAATAACACAATACCTGGAAGACCACTCAGTTCTCCAGGTAAGGGCTGACCAGCGAAGGAGAAACAAAAGGGTTCCCGCACCTCGCCCTAGATACTAAAATTCTGTTTTTCCAGGTTAAGATTTCTTTAGGGTTTTATTTTATTTTGTTTTGTTAAGCAGCAACAACTTGCTGTTGACTCATATTTAGCTTCCAGCCAACAGAAACTGGAGTCTTTTCTTTTTCCCCATGTGGTGCCATTAAGCCATCTCAACCCCACCCAGGTCTTGGACATTTGTTTGTTTTTATAGATCTGAATAAAGGACTTCTCATGTCTGTTAAATTCCATCTTGTTAGGTTCATTTTCTCCATTCTAGCTTCTAGCACATTAACTATCCTGTCCCAGCCCTATCCCATAAGAACCAGATACCAATCTTCTTTAAAATAGATTGAGTTTTAATGATATCCTTTACTGAAATTTATTAAAAATTTTAAAAGGAGCAGCAGCCCCCCAAAAAAGGCAGCCCAAAGCTCTGGGACCTGCCACAAGAGGCCTCTTAACAGAGTGAAAGGAAATTCAGTAAGTGCCCCTCTTTGGCTATGGTCATTCAACTGGACATGAATTCACCTAATTGATCTAGAATCCAGTTCCCATTATTACACCCTTTCTAAAATAAATTATGAGGGACTTGCCAAATACCTTGCCCACGTAGACAATTTATGCTGTATTCACTCCATCTTCCAGTCTAGAAACTCTACCAAAAATGAAATGAATCTAGAGTACAGTGGCTTCCTCTTCGTGAATACTACATTTACCACGACCTGGGGCATTGCCCTTCCATCCCTCTTCCCTACACAACAGTGGTCTCTAAAACATACTCCCTTTTTCACAAAGGCAGCACTGTGAGAAAGATCATGAAGAGCATGAGTCTGGGCTTGAATCCTGGCTCCTCCAATAGCTGGCTGTGTGAACTTGGGCAATTTGTCTCACCAATCTGTGCCTCAGGGTTTTCATCAGTAAAATGGGGATAAGAATAGAGGCCACTTCATCAGGTTGGTAGGAGAATTGAATAACTCAATATTTGTTTAAAGCACGTAGAACTATTTCTGGTCCATTCACAAGGAATATAAAAATTCTTGTTAAATAACTAAGTGAAAAAAATAATAAACCCAGTGTGCTGGTATACAGGTGTCAGAACAAAGCCTAAAACATCAAATCATGGACACCCCTCTAGCGGCCGAGTATAAATAGCAACAAAACACACCACAGCAAACATAAACTGTAGTTTTCTTAAAAATAACCCACAAGCCTTGTAACTGACCAGAGGTAGAGTCTCTGTTAACTTCTCAAAACTTTAGAGTCAAAAAAAAAATTATTAGGGGAATACATTACGTCTCCAGAACTTATGATTTCTTATTACTGTCTAGTAGTCCTATGTGTATTTTGTATTAATGAGCATATGCTTTCCTCTTCCAAATCATTTTAAATACCCTAATTGGTACTAAATAAGTGAATAGCACAACACTTTCTATTACTTTTACTTTTACCAGAAAAAAAGTCTATATAAAATCGGGATATCTCTTAAGTTCCTGTGCATTTTATACTCTACTTCAGATTGAGGGGAAATTCACATAACATTAAATTCACCATTTTAAGGTGAACCATTCAGTGGCATTTAGTACATTCACAATTTTATACAACCCTCACCTACCTCCATCTAGTTCCAACACATTTTCATTACCCCAGAAACTCTGTGACCATTAAATAGCTAATTAAACTCCCATTCTCCTCTCTCTCAGCACTGCCCTGACAATGACCAACCTGTCTTGTTTCTATCAATCTGCTTATTCTGGACATTTCAAATAAATGGAATCATTCAGTATGTAGCCTTTGGTGTCTGACTTCTTTCACTTAACATAATGTTTGTGAGGTACATTCATGCTGTAGCATATATCAGCACTCCATTCCTTTTTATGGTTGAATAATATTCCGTTATATAGGTATACCACCTTTGTTTATCGATTCATCCACTGATGGATATTTGGATTATGTCCACCTTTTAACTATTGTGAATAGTGCTGCTATAAACATCCAGCACATGTATTTGTTTGAATATTGATTTTCCATTCTCTTGAGCGTATACCTAAAAGTGAAATTGCCAGTGCATATGGTAATTCTAAGTTCGATTTTTTGAGTACCCACCAAACTGTTCTCCATAGTGGCTGCACCATTTTACATTCCCACCAGTATTGTAAGGAGTTCCAATGTCTCTATACCCTCATGTGTTTTATTTTATTTTTTTAAATTAATTTGTTTTTTTAATGAAATTTATTGTCAAATTGGTTTCCATACAACACCCAGTGCTCATCCCAAAAAATGCCCTCCTCAATACCCATCACCCACCCTCCCCTTCCTCCCATCCCCCATCAACCCTCAGTTTGTTCTCAGTTTTTAAGAGTCTCTTATGCTTTGGCTCTCTCCCACTCTAACCTCTTTTTTTTTCTTCCCCTCCCCCATGGGTTTCTGTTAAGTTTCTCAGGATCCACATAAGAGTGAAAACATATGGTATCTCTCTTTCTCTGTATGGCTTATTTCACTTAGCATCACACTCTCCAGTTCCATCCACATTGCTACAAAGGGCCATATTTCGTTCTTTCTCATTGCCACGTAGTACTCCATTGTGTATATAAACAACAATTTCTTTATCCATTCATCAGTTGATGGACATTTAGGCTCTTTCCATAATTTGGCTATTGTTGAGAGTGCTTCTATAAACATTGGGGTACAAATGCCCCTATGCATCAGCACTCCTCGATCCCTTGGGTAAATTCCTAGCAGTGCTATTTCTGGGTCATAGGGTAGATCTATTTTTAATTTTTCGAGGAACCACCACACTGTTTTCCAGAGCGGTTGCACCAGTTTGCATTCCCACCAACAGTGCAAGCGGGTTCCCATTTCTCCACATCCTCTTCAGCATCTATAGTCTCCTGATTTGTTCATTTTGGCCACTCTGACTGGCATACCCTCACGTGTTTTAAAGTAGTCCCTCATCATCCTTTCTATTTCTGTAAAATCAGTAGTAATGTCTCCATTTTCATTTCTGATTTTAGTTATTTGTGTCTCCTCCTTTTCTTCTTTGCCATATATGCTAAGGTTTTTTCAGTTTTGTTGATCTTTTCAGAGAAACAATATGTGGTTTAATTGGTCCTCTTTATTGTTTTTATATCATCTATTTCATTTGTTTCTGCTCTAATCTTCATTTGTCCCTTCCTTTTGCTAGCTTTGGGTTAACTTTGCTTGCCTTTTTCCAAGGCATAAAGTTGGGTCATTGGTTTGAGATCTTTCGTCCTTTTTAATGTGTTCAGCTATAAACTTCCCTCTGAGCATTGCTGTCACCGCCTCCCATGGGTTTTAGTATGTTATGTCTTCACTTTCAAAGTATTTACTAATTTCCATTGCAATTTCTTTTTTTAAGTTTGTTTATTTATTTTGAGAGAGAGGAGAGAGACAGAGAGACAGAGAGGCAGCGAGAGCGGGAGAAAGAGAACCCCAAGCAGGCTCTACACTGTCAATGCAGAGCCTGACGTGGGGCTTGAACTCACGAACCACGAGATCATGACCTCAGCTGAAACCAAGAGCTGGCCACTTAACTGACTGAGCCACCCAGACACCCCTGTTGCAATTTCTTATTTGAGCCATTGGTTGTTTATGAGGGTGTTGTTTAATTTCCATATATTTGTGATTATATGCTACTTTAAATCACACTTCATAGTCAATGTTAAATTCTTATATTCTACCTTAAGGATCTTATTTGAATCCTTACTAAACCTCATTTTCTTGTATTTATCATACCATTTAGACAAATTGTTTTTGGATTCCGATTTCATCATTCAATATATTTGGCCTAGAAGACTTTTATCAAATAAATGATAAAAATGTAGAACAGGATTAGTTAAGGGGCGCCTGGGTGGCGCAGTCGGTTAAGCGTCCGACTTCAGCCAGGTCACGATCTCGCGGTCCGTGAGTTCGAGCCCCGCGTCAGGCTCTGGGCTGATGGCTTGGAGCCTGGAGCCTGTTTCCGATTCTGTGTCTCCCTCTCTCTCTGCCCCTCCCCCGTTCATGCTCTGTCTCTCTCTGTCCCAAAAATAAATAAACGTTGAAAAAAAAAATTAAAAAAAAAAAAAAAGAACAGGATTAGTTAAGATATACCTGTCTTCATAATTAGTACATAATTATACATAAGTTAACAGTAGCAGTTCACTTTATTCTTTTTTTACCTTTTGAAAAAGTAAAAGGTTAGGATTGAAGATCCCAGCCTACTTTCTTCAGACTATAAATCCTTAATATAATTTATATACTACAAATATAATTTAATATGCTATAATCTTGCTGTGACGGTTCATTTTATGTATCAACTCAACTGGGCCACAGTGCCCAAATATTTGGTCAAACATTATTCTGGAGGTTTCTATGAAACTGTTTTTTGGATATGATTAACATTAAAATTTTTTTTTTAACATTTATTTATTTTTGAGACAGAGAGAGACAGAGCATGAACAGGGGAGGGGCAGAGAGAGAGGGAGACACAGAATCTGAAACAGGCTCCAGGCTCTGAGCTGTCAGCACAGAGCCCGACGCGGGCCTCGAACTCACGGACCGTGAGATCATGACCTGAGCCGAAGTCGGACGCTTAACCGACCAAGCCACCCAGGCGCCCCATGATTAACATTTAAATTGGTGGACTTTGAGTAAAGCATATTACCCTTCACAAAGTGGGTGGGCCTCATCCAATCAGTTGAAGGCCTTCTGGGAAAAGACTGACCTCCCCCTTGCAAGAAGGACTCAAACTATACCACTTCCCTGAGTCTCCAGCCTGATGGCCTACTCCATCGGATATTTGATTTGCCAAGCCTCCACAATCGTGTAAGCCAACTCTTCAAAGGAAATCTCTCTTTATACACATACATGTTGTTGCTTCTGTTTCTTTGGAAGAGTGACTAATAAACTTGTTATGTAGTATTATTCTGAAGCTAAATATTTCCCTTTTGTCCTCTGATTTATACTTTGTTTCCAGAGTAAAACCTATCCAGAACTTAATTTCTCATGTTGGATTCCATCATGCATTCATTGATTCATTCATTTGGCAAACATTTACTGAACATCTACAATGCACCAGGCACTGAACACAAGGCAGTGGACAAATAAGGAAATATATAGCATGTCAAATGGTGGTAAGTGTTATGGAAAGCAACAAAGGGCAGGATGCAGGGGGTGTTTACGAGGATACAGGAGTGTTACCATACACCTTCTGTCTTCTTCTCTAGATCTGTTCCCTACCTTTCTGCACTCCATTATCTGTCATCAGAGGGTGATATGTATGGACTACACAATATACTCTTTTGTAATTCGGCATCCAGGTTGGTTTGGCTGGTTGGAGCACTGGCAAAGGATTACAGGAAAAGAAAAGAGTTGATTTTGGATATTTCTTCTTCTGGCTCCTTTCCTATCACATTACCATGTTTCGGCTATATCTTTCTACTGAAGCTTTTGCGAGTGGGATGTCCATCTCACTACACCTGTCTCTCTTAGGGTTCTAGTAAGCTGCCCTTGCCTGGTACATTTCAACCTCGGGCACTTCTTTCCCCTAGGGGACATTTAGTGATGTGTGGAGATCATCTTCATTGTCCCGATGGGGGGAATGCTACTGGCATCTAGTGGGCAGAAGACAGGGACGCTGTTATACATCCTTAAAATGTGCAGAACAGCCCTCCCCCGACCACATAAAATTATCTAGCCCCAAATGTTGCTAGTGCTGAGGTTGAGAATCCCTGCCTTGCCCCCTTGGGCCTGGGAATTGGTAAGTAATGGCTCCAGGCTATTCCTGGCCCAGAGTTACTGTACCATCCCTCGCTGTTTCTCCAAAACCAAACCAACACCTGTGTAAACAGTTCCTTTTATTAAACTTTCCTCTAATTACACATTTCCTTCTGGGACTGAAACTGATACAAGTTGTCAGTCAGATTCAGTGACTCTAACAGAAATAGGCCTAGAGAATCAAAAGAGAGGAATTTATTGGGAAGAATTGATTGCATGGGTATTGGAATACCTGAGGGGCCAAATAATTCACATTAAAGAAACCTGGAAATCAACAATGGCTGGAAGCCACTAGCATTCCTAGGCTGGAGGAACAAAGGGTTGGACAAGAGAATGATTGGAGAACATGTAGGCTCATACCTAACAACGAAAGTCCCTTCTAAGTAAGATGACATTTCAGTAAGAACTTGAACGAATGAATAGGCAAACCATGTAGATATTTGGAATAAGAATTTTCTGGGTTGCAGGGAAAAGTGCAAAGGTCCTAGGAAGTAGCATGCTTAGTGTATTAAGAGGAAAGTATTGCTAATGATCCCACAACAGAAAGAATGAGTGGGAAAGTGGTGGGAGGTAAGATCAGAGGTTAAGACAGGCAGCAGACAATATGGGACTTTATGTGCCATACTGTGGACTTGGGTTCTGGCTCTGAGATGAAGTCATTGACAAGTTTTGAGCAGAGGAGTAACACAACGTGATTATGGTTTAGAAGGATCCTTGTGACTGCTGTGAGGAAAACAGACTTTTTAAAAAAATTTTTTTATTATGTTTATTTTTTGAGAGAGAGAGAAACAGAGCGTGAGTGGGGGAGGGGCAGAGAGAGAGGGAGGCACAGATTCCAAAGCAGACTCCAGGCTCTGAGCTGTCAGCACAAAGCCCAACGCGGGGCTCAAACCCATGAGTATGAGATCATGACCTGAGTTGAAGTCAGACGCTCAACCGACTGAGCCACCCAGGTGCCCCAGGAAAATAGACTTTAATGGAGCAAGAGATGAAGAGAGAGAAAGAGACCAGTTGGGAAATTATCTCAATAATCTAGGGAAGGCAGCTTGAGTGAGGGCCCAAGGGGTAGATGAGAAGAGGTAGGTTTTTGCACATATGTTGAGGGTAAACCCAACAGATTTGGTTGGGTGATACATAAGTGTGAAAGAGTCAAAAATGGCTTCAACTTGAGAAGTGCAGTTTGGAGAGAAAATCAGGAGCTCACTTGTGGACACATTAAGTTTGAGATGGAGACTAGATATCCATTCAGAGCTGTGGGGGAGGGCCATTGGATATATGATTCTGGAATTTGGGGGATGTTTAGATGAGAGATATAAATATGGGAGTAATTGGCATAGAAGGAGCATTTGTCTTAGTTTGGATTCCCCTAGAAGCAGACCCTGACAAGAATTTAAGTGCAAGCAGTTTGTTTGGGAGGAAGGTCCAGGAATTACCAGTAGAGAAGTGAAAGCAAAAGAGGAAGGAAGTAAAAGGTACACTATGAAGTAAGTTATCCCTTTCAGCAACTTAACTCTATTCCCATTGTGGAATTCTAGGAAAGAGTGTAGAATAGGCCTCAAAGGCATCCTGAGAGATCAGAAAGCTAGGTTTATTACCCACCAAATTGCCATCCATCTTTGGTTGAGGGCTTGCTCTTAGGGACATTTACTCTCTAGGACTTCCAGGTTTCTCCATAGGAGAGTCCAGTACTGCCTGGGCCAATAAAAGCCCCCTTGATAGAACATCAGAAGTGAGGATCCAAGTAAGCAGCGCTCTGTGTGTACAGGTCTTAAAGAACATAGGTGGGGGTTCCAGTCATGAGATGGTCCAGTGTCACCCCCAGAGTGAGTGAGGTTAGAGAGAGAAGATGTCTGGTCACCAAAGCTCTATAAGCATTCCATCAGTTAGAGATCAAGGAAATAAGAAGGAACCAGCAAAGGAGACTGAGGAGAGGCCAATGAAAAAGAGAGAATGGAGTCCTAGAAGCCAAGTTCAGAAAGTGCTCCTAAAGGTTGGAAGAGATTAGCTACCAAATGCTGCAGAAGGTTCAAGTAAGGTGAGGATTGAAGACTGACCATTGGATTTAGCAATTTGGAGGTCACTGGTGACCTTGAGAAGATCCAAGGAGCAGTGGTTCAAGACAGGGAGTGAGTTCAACAGAAAAAAGAAATCAGAGACAGTCTGTAGAGACGACTTTTTCAAATAGTTTTGTTGTAGAGAAATTGTATGCTAGCTGGAAGGAGATGTGGGGGTCAAAAGAGATGTGTGTGTGTGTGTGCGCGCGCACACACACACATGTATGTTTAAGATGGGAAGTGTTGCAGCATGTTTGTGTGTTGATAAGAGTAATCCAGGCAAAAGGGAAAAACTGATAATGCAGGAAAGAGAGGAAAAGTCACAGAAGTGATATTCTTGGTACACAAGAGGGAACGGGGTCTGTACACAGCTAGACAGAACTGCCTTAGGAGCACAGATATGTATCAGTAGTGACAGAGGGAAGGCAGAGGGTAGCTGTGGAGGTGGTGGAGTGTGTGAAAATGCTCTTCTGAATGGCAGTATTTTTCATAGAAGCAAGGAAGTCAGCTAACATTTGAGGGTGGAGGAGGAATTGTTGAAGGGTTGGGGAGAGAGAAGAGGTATGAAATAGTCATTCAGGATTGGGAATAGTGGAGAGAAATAGAGAAGGATGGCCAAGAAGCAACTGGCCTTAGTGATCATGACTTTGAAGTGAGTACAGTCAGCGTGGTTGAGTCTGTCTCCAGCCATGTTCAGCTGCTTGGGTGTGGCCATGGGGTAAGACAACAGGCTGACTGCTCTCACTTTAAATTAGACTTGACCAAAGGTTGGGTGTGCTTTGTTTACAATGCCCAGCATTTCATTTCGCTCCAGAAATGAGGTTTCTTGGGGAAATCATCCTAAATTCTCAGATTCTAGAGAATACGTTTATAAGCAAAGGGAGAAAAAAGAGATTTGTGGGAAGATCAAAGCAGAACTTGCTTTATTGAACACATTTTGAAAGCGTTGCTCTGCCAAAACCAGTCTGGGACTCAGCAGGAAACGATAGGTCAAGCCCTTTACCTTCGATAAATGTAGTGAGCTGGATTTCCTCTCTGAGTTTCTTGACTCTGGTGAACTCTATAGCCACTGATTAAGGAACTGGAACCCAACATGCCATTTAACTGTTAGAGTTCTAAATAGTTTATTCCAGTTTACAAGAGGCTGAGTGTACTACAACCACAGGGAATGTAAAAAGCAAGAAAGGTGTTTTTGAAGTTGCCCCACCTTCCTCTAGTAAAATTGTCTTACTACTTTTGCAGATAGAGCTCACATCTTTGATGAGCCTCTGGTCAAAGATTCCAGTAAGAAAACTCTTGAGACAGGGAGCTGTATACTTTGGACTTTCATTTTACCCCCGGCCAAAGAGAATTAACATACTGAGTCTTTGTGTCCCAGTAGCTAGTTTCTGAACAAGGTCAAACAGCCCATTTATGAGTGCTCAGAAGACATCCATAGCATTAAGCCACCAGATAAAGGCAATGAAAGGGCAGGCACAGTGGTTGAATATTGTGCCCCCAAAAGATATGCCCAAGTCCTAACTCCTGGAAACTGTGACTGTGACCTTGTTTGAAAACAGGATCTTTGCAGACATAATTAAGTTAAGGATCTTGGGATGAGATCATCCTGGATTTAGGGTGGGCCACAAATCTAACGCCTGGCATCCTTACAAGAGAGGGGATGAGACACATAGAGACGCCAAGAAGGGCAATGTGAAGATGGAGAAAGAGACGCATGGCGTCCATGAGAGGCAAGGAAGTGATGGGACGGGCACATAATAGTCTCCCTCCGCTTCTCCCGAAGGAACCAGCCCTGCTGACCCCTTGATTTCAGACTTCTGGCCCTACTGAACAGAAAGAGGATAAATTTCTGTTGTTCAGGTTTGTGGTGACTTGTTATGGCAGCTGTACAAAACTGATGCAGGGAATGAACTCACATTTTATTAAAGTGAAAAGTGCATAGTCAGGAAAATGGTACTGAACGAAACATTCTTGGGACTAGGGAAAGAGGCTGGGACCACTTGCATTTCCTAAAACCTTGGGGTGTTTCCCTTAGTTTCCCTCTAGAAGAACATAGCTAGCTAGCTTCTCCTCCTGAAATCATGCCTCCTGACAGTCTGGAAAACATGCCCGTGAGTCCATCGCTTCATTTCCATGAAGGTGTTTGCAAGTATCCGGCTCCCCCAACAAGTCCTACCCTCATGACTTCATCAGCCTGATTCTGCAGTCCTGAAATTTCTGCTTGTAACAGGTCCGAGCTAAGAAGTCTGTACTTTAGAGAACAGCCTCCCAGACACCTGTCTCCCCCAGGATTCCTGTCTCATCTGGAGTGAAAAGAAGTAACAGCTAGCACCACACTTTGATGTGCTTTTTTTTCATTCTGATCTCTACTTTAATGCTCACACTCCACTTAGGGAACTCTTGCCTCTCCTTCAAGACTTGCCCAAATGCCTTCTGCTCTGTGATGGTCTCCTTGGAACTGCGGGATCAATTATGTTTTCTCCTACATTCCCACAGAACTTGAGCACCTCTGTTAAAGGGCATAATTAAATTTTATTACAGCCTATTTTTTACCTATCTGTCTTACCTGAAACACTCCAGAGGAAGTGTTATTCATGTCTGAATCACCAGCAGTTGGTCTAGCTCAATAAATACTTTTTGTATAAATTAAGGAAAGCAGTATCTTAGAAAAGTCCACAATAACCAAATTCAAAGGTTCTCAAAAATATACAACTGCTGTTAATTAACTTCATTTATTTTGGATTTCAAGCCATTAGTACTTGGCAAAGAAACAAAGCAACATAGAAATTAGTATGTCCTATATGAGTAAAGAGTTCAGTGCAGAAGTTTGGAGGTAAGTGTTGATTGCTTTGCCATTAGCAAGAGGGAAACTTCTTTCCCGGAGATAAAAAGGGCAATGTTACCCCCAGGATGGCAACATTCTTCAACACATGGGAGATAAGTTCTTCCTATTTTGGATGACAGTTTAGCAAAAGCTTTCTAGAATTAACCACTGAAGAAGCACACTGAGCCACATTTCCTTCATCTGGTCACTGCAGAAAGCTGAAGTGTTCACAGCAGATGGTGTTCAGTGTGATGTTATCATACCACGGCTTATCCAAATGTCTCCTTTCATCATGTTTTGTTTGGAGTTATACCTGGAGTTTTATGTATTTGAAAATATTCAAAATGAATCCTCAGTTGTTGAAGAAACATGGATTGTGCTCTAAGCTTATATGTGAACATGTTCTGTAGAAAAGATGAAAACATCCAAGTGAACAGAGACCCAGAGCATAAATTTAAGAGGAGGGTTTGAGTAGGTAAGTATGTATGTTCTCATGGGAACACACAGCTGCTGCCAACAAAAACCATGGGAAAAGGCCGCAGACTCTTTCTATGATTCAGGCTAAAATCAAATTTGTAAAGGAGTCAAAATACCCATGAATCATCTCCTCTTTCAACCACCATGATCATTACTATCTCCAAGTCAAAAGCGGGCCAAGAGTTACAATGAAAACCAGCCTGTTGTGACAACTGGAGATGTTTGTACTAAGTAATCTCCCTGCCAAGGAATTCTGGCAGCTTCTAACATCCCCCAAATACCCTTTAACTTCCCTTGCTTAAGACCCCCATAATCTGGTACTATAATTGCTATCTCATCTAATTTGTGACCACTTCCCCATTTTGGTCAAGGTGGTCTTTTCACTACCCGGTACACTTTCATGTTCATGCATGCCAAAACTTGACTCACTCTTTGTCCCCCAGTTCATGTTCCTTCTTCTTCAGCTATTCAAACCAATTTGTTCTTAAATTCCAGTCCCAGTACCATCTGATCGGTGGGGTCTGTCATGACTGCCGACCATATTTGCATTACCCTGCTCTTAATTCCCATACTGACACTTCAGAGCTAGAATCACAAGCTAATGTTTCTTTCTTTTTGTTTGTTTATTAGAGAGAGAGAGAGTGCAAGTCAGGGAGGAAGAGAGAGATAGAGAGAGAGAGAGAGAGAGAGAGAGAGAGAGAGAATCCCAAACAGGCTCTGCACACAGTGAAGCCCCAACGTGGGGCTCAAACTCACAAACCATGAGATCATGACCTGCGCCGAAGTTGGATGCTTAACCGACTGAGCCATCCAGGTGCCCCCCAAGCTAATGTTTCTTTTGAAATCAGTCTATCATCTATGGACACTCATTGGATTCACACACTGCTAGGAGCGTAATGGAGATTTCTGGTTGACCTTCTAGCTATTGTCTTTGCTGCTCACCATTGTAAACACTTCTTTCCTTCCCAAAGATGACCAAGATAAGTAAGGGCTCTTGTTCCTTTTTAATCCTATGCAAGGGAAACATCTCTCCCCCTTCTCAGGCAAAAAAGAATCAGTTCGTACTAAACTGGTGAAAGCTATTGGAATCTTGACTTTTAACCCCTTCCAAATTGCATAAACCTCAGCTAAACTACAAATCAGTTACTAGTTGAGAAAACCCTATGCAGATAAAGGAATACTGCTTTGGGGTACCACTTGGAATAAGTGGTCTGGATCCCAGATTTTGGATATCCAGACTGTGGAGTCACTAATAGGCATATTCCATAGTCAGGATTCAGAATGAGAGTAATTCTTTTGGAATCTGAATCTTGCAGGGAAAAATAAATGAACAGGGCTAGATTCAGGTCTCAGAGTCTGGCAATCACAGTTTAGTCACGAACAGATAATGGAATCTCTGTAACATTTGCTTAACATCTAAAACCTCAAAATGCCTCCATTTCTAGGGCAATGTCATCTTTGTATCAAGAAACCATTTCTGGGCATGGAGACATTTAGCCTGGTATTTTATTTTATTTTATTTTAGCCTGGTATTTTAAAAAGTCACACTAGTTCATCTGTGCTGAATGAGAGGAAAACTGAAAGAAATTTTTTCCACCTCTTTAACTGAACAAACTGTAGCTGCCCTTGAATGACCTTTCTGTAGCTTACTCACTGCGTAACTCACTGTCAAAAATGTTTACACCTTTCCCCTCCATGAAAGGGACATCCTTCTCCCACTCCTTTACTTTGGTTTGGCCATGTGACCTGCAGCTATGTAAGATTAAATGACTGTTATTCTACTGAGTTTGGGGGAAAGTTTGTTACACAGAGTTCTTGTGGCAACAGCTAACTGATGTACATGCCATTACCTTCATAGGTAGGTAGTTTCCGAAGTTTCCAGATTTTCCGAAGTTCTGTTTCAGCTCCCAGAAAATGCCATTCGTGACCCTGAAAGATGCAAATATAATATTTTCCTATGGGCTTCTAGATCAAATGGCGTAGTTGCTTCAGACACATGCTTCTATTTTTTTTTTTTTTTCAATTTCCGACATCGTGTTTCCTGCGGAATATTGCAAGCAGTCACAGGGAAATGTGATGTCTCTATGTGCACAGGTTACTTGATTCCAGGCCCAGAGGGATCTGGTTGTGATCCCTAAATCTGTCACTATGTCATGGACCGCTGAAAAGTTGAAGGTAGGAGGCTACATCAGCCAGGGGCTCAACAAGAAACAGAGGGCACAGTTTTGTTGTGTAGAGGCTTTTTATTTAAGGAACTATTTATAGAGATACCGGTAGGATTATAGGAACCCGCGGGGGAGGAACAAGAGACTAAGGACAGCGGAGATCATTTGCAATCCCCAGCCTGAACAGCAGGGGGAGACAACCCTATTACCAAGACCCTGGTTGAGAGCTAAAGTCAGAGAGGGACTTCCGCATGGTAGCTGTGGTTTGGTGATAAGGCCATAGACCTCAGGGAAGCAGAGTGTTTGGGAGGGAATAAATGCCCTGGCATCTCTCTCCATCCACATTCTGACCGCCTGCTGGTGCCTCCTACTTGCTAGAGGGTGACATAGCCCATAGAGGTCAGCTTCCCAGGGCAAAGAACACAGAAGAGGAAAACAGAACAGATCTGGGGAGAACCAAAGAATAATCAGAATACAGGATACCTCAGAGATACCGCGGACTCAATTCCAGACCACCACAACAAAGTGAATATTGCAATAAAGTGAGTCCAATGAAGTTTTTGGTTTCCTAGTACATATAAAAGTTATGTTTAAACTATAGTCTAGTAAGTGTGCAATAGCACGATGTACATACCTTAATTAAAGATTCTTTATTGCTAAAAAGTGCTAACCATCATCTGAGCTTTAAGTGAGTTGCCACCATCTTTTTGCTGGTGGAGGGGCTTGCCTCAATGGTGATGGCTGCTGACTGATCAGGGTGGTGGTTGCTGGAGACTGGGGTGGCTGTGGCAATTTCTTAAAATAACACAACAATACATACACCGTATTGATTGATTTCCTTTTTTGCAAATGACTTCTCTGTAGCATGTGGTGCTGTTTGATAACATTTTACCTACAGTAGAACTTTCAAAATTGGAGTCAATCCTCTGAAACTCTGCCACTGCTTTATCAACTCAGTGTATGTCATATTCTAAATCCTTTCAACAAACTTCGCAGCATCTTCACCAGGAGTAATTCCATCTCAAGAAACCATTTCCTTTGCTCATCCATGAGAAGCAACTCCTCGTCTGCTAAAGTTTTCTCATGAGATTGCAGCAATTCAAATATAATAATAATGAAAACATTTGAAAAATATTGCAAAGAATTATCAAAATGTGAGGCAGAGACCCAAAATGAGCAAACATGGGGAAAATGGTGCCAATAAACTTGCTTGACTCAAGGTTGCCACAAACCTTCAATTTGTAAAAAATACAGTACCTGCGAAGCACAATAAAACAAAGTATGACTGTAGATGTTCATTAACGCTTGACCCAGTTCCCTCAGGAAAAAAAAAAACATGGCAGGAAGGGAGGCCAAAAATGGTGTTATGATTAGGGAAAGTGCATGGTCTTTCATTGTTAATTGATTAGCAAAAAGATGGAGATTTAGATAACCTGTAATTGGACCGTAGGTTGCTTTGCATTGCACCTATGTTGCCTTCAAGAATTTCTCTAAAAGCATCATGACATAAGCCAGTGGCACGAGAAGGCATCAGTGAAATTAACACTAAAGTATCTGGAAGATAATATTTTGAGGAGGGCAATGAAACTAAGGCTCAGACCTGAATTTATGGATTTGGGATTGTGATTTAAGAAGAGATATGTTAATGGATAATGAGGCAAAACCTATCTTGGTGCCAGAAGATTTCTAGCATCTGAGCCACGAAACCCTAATGCTATTTCGATTTTGTGATATTCTTCAGATTCTTGACCTATAAAAATATTATGTGGAGGTATTTACCAAACTTAACTCATGACACATCCATAAACCCAAACTTTCCAAAATATTTTAGGTGAGGGTGTGGAGGGCAAGGGATACTGAGGACTCCTGGGTCCATATACACTCATGCCTATCCATACACCAGCATCAGCTGTCTTTCTTCAGCAGAATTACACTTCCTTTCCATTTTTGGAAACAAAAGTATGCTCAAGTGAGTAAAACTAAAATATCAATATGTTGAGGATACCTTTTATTACACACAGAAATATCTTAATATGCTGGGAAACAGTATTATACATTATACCAATTTGCTTTGAGAAATCAATTAGCTGACTATTCATCTGAACTCAAATATGTGAGACACACTTCCATGGTTTTGAGATCATTCCTTAAACTGAATCTTTATCTCAGGAGAATTCTCGAACAGTAATATCTCAGGGATAATGCTAGGTAAACTCAGAGGAAATGAATTCTAGGTCCTTAGGAATGCTGGATGTGAACCAGCTGAAGCATCAGAAAATTTACTACCAATATCTTCATCCTAATATTTTATTAGTGCGTTTGCTTGATTTAAAGCTAGCCTAGATCGGGTTTCTCCAGAACAGACCCTGACTAGGACCAAGGCTACAAGTTTATTTGGGAGGTGATCTCAGGAAACATTGGGCTGGGGAAGGGGCAGTGAGCCAGGAGATGAATCTATGAGTATGCTACAGCTGTGGGAAACTTGGGCTCATTCCAAACGTGTTCCTCTAGGAGGTGGTGTAGAGCATCCCTGGTCATTGTTGCACTCCAAGGATGAAAAACGTGGAGGACTTAGCCACCGAACCCCCACCTGTCATTAGTTTGAGGCTGTTCCCACGGATGTTAATGTGCTGGCACTTCCTGCCCACCTGGCACCCAGAATGCTCCTGTGGTCAAAGAAAGCTCTCAGCCTAAGGGGTGCAGGTATTGGCAATAGAAAGCTTATCGGCATGTATAGGAATGTTGGGCTACAAGGGGATAAAAATGGTGTGCCAAAAGTACCTACTCAGAGGCATAACCAATTATAAACACATGACTAAATCTTTCTCTCAGTGGGAGGAAACAAAAAGGCCAGCAACCGAGGGTGGCAAGATCTGGAAAGCATAGACTGTAATCCTTCTGATAGCAGTCCTACTCTCTTCCCACACAGGATCCTTGCAAGCTTCTCCTCAACCCCCAGTCAGTCACTGGAGGTCAGACTAAGGGAGGCCTGAGAACATTTTTTGCTTATCTTCTTGGAAGACATTGGGAACAGGTCAGGGAAGAAGCTATACAGAACACAGCAGGAGAATGCCATGCTTTTCTAATCAATGGTAACTTAGGGTCCATATTCCAAAGAAATAGTATTTCTCATGCTGTAAATTGTAATCATCCTATTTCTCTACAGGCTTGAAAGCCACAGGATTATCTCTTCAAAGGGAAATATTGAAGCTGAGGTGCTTAGTGTTCTTCAATAAAATTTCCACATAGTACTTTCCTTTTAGGTTTTATGGTATCTTACGTCCCAGCCTTACAAGCTTCTTGTACCTCTTAACATCAAATTGAATGAGCAACTATGACTTGGGCTGTTGGTATTTCCTAAATTGGGAATTGGAAGAGGGTTGAGGAAAGGGGAGTTTCCCCTGCCCTAAGCTTTCAGTGCCCTTTGAAAAGACAGTGGTTGATGCTGAGTCTAGAAAACTGGTTCTTATGTAGCTTTTAGGCTTATTTCCTCATCTCCTAACTTTAGGGGAGGAAGGATTTCTTTCAATAAAGTAAGGACTAGATAAGGAGTAAGTAGTTAATCAGAAAAGCGTGGTAGTAAATGTTCTGGGCAAGGGAACCACGTGTGAAAAACATATTAAGCCAAAGGGTGCGCTCATGAAAACATGTTCAATATCTAGCCATTAGAGAAATGCAAATTAACACTAAATGGAGGTTCTACTTCACACCCACTAGAATGGCTAAAATTTAAGACTGACAAATACCAAGTGTTGATGGGGATGTAAAACAATCAGAACTCATACATACTGCTGGTGGGAGTGTAAAAGTGTGGTAAAGGGCGTGGTAGTTTCTTATAAAGTTAAACATATATTTACCTTATGATCCAGCAATTGTAGATCCAGGTCATTGCCCAAGATAAGTGACACTATATGTTCACAAAAGGAGTTGTATAAAGAGTGTTCATAGCAGTTTAATTCACAGTAGCCAAGAACTGAAAACAACCCAAAGGCCCATCAACAAGACAATGAGTAAGCAAGCTGTGGTACATTACCACTCAGAAATAAAAAGGATGAATTAGTAATGTTCTGATACCTGCGACACCATGACTGAATCTCACAAACCTGATGCTGAGAAAAGCAGCCAGACACAGAGGGTATATAATTAATGTTTCCACTTACATGAAGTTCTAGAATAGGAGAAACTCATCTAAAGTGGAAAAAAAAATCAGTGGTGGCTTTTGGGGGACTTGGGGGATCAGCTGGGAAGGGCAGAGGACTTTCTCACAAGATGGAATGCTGGTAAGATTGTAGGTACACAAGTGTAACTAGTTATTAAAATTGTTCAATTAAGATCTGTGCATTTCAATGTATGTAAATTCTACCTTAAAAACTCTAAAAATAATGATAATTAAATAGTCAGGCTGGGGAGTGGGTGGAATAGATAAAACAAGAGTGGTAGAATATTCACAGTTAAAGTTAAGTGGGGCTCATTATACTATTCTGTTTATCTATGAAATCTTCCACACACACATGTAAAAAAAAAAACCAACAATAAACAAGCATCATCAAAAGGCTTTAAGGGAACTGAAAATAGTTGAGAATGATTGAAGTGGAGTGTCTTTTCCACTCTTTCATCTCGTAGGAATCTTACCAGACAGTGCTGGACTGAAGATACCAAATCTCTTAGTCACGTCTCACTTTACAGCACGGATGGTTACAATGACGAGCTAACATAAACAAGTAACTGTGGCAAAAACAGACATTTATATCTCGTGTATAAACATAACTTACCAAATATTGTTCCTTGAGGTACCTTGCAGCAATTGGAACAAGAACTTAAACATGAGCCATTTGGCTACCATGCAATATGGACATGTTTACTGGTACAGGCTCAGACCAGTATAATCCCCTTTCTTAACCTGGTAGAGCTCCTGAAGTTGCAGTAACTAAACTATACCACACCCAGTCAACAACTGATTTTTAAAAAGCCATAAATGTCCTATAAATCAAAAGTCATGTCTGAAAATATATAAGAAATACACTCAATAAATCATCACCTCTCATCACTTCCTGCTTTAAAACAGATTGATGCCAATGCTGTGAATGTTTCATACAAGTTTACATTAAAATTCCTTCATCTTAATGTAATGCAGTTGTGTGTGTGTGTGTGTGTGTGAGTGTGTGTTTGTGTGTGTGTGAGAGAGAGAGAGAGAAATCACAGGTCTATGTAGACTTGTTAGAGTGAATTACAGATTTCCTTTTTAGGAAAAACTTAAAGCTCCCTTTAATTTTGCAGATGAGGGAACTGAAACCAGGAGAAGTGAGATCGCTGTCCAAGATAACAAGAGTAAGAACGTCACTCAGATCTTATTTCTTCAAGTTGAAATGGATCATTCTGCAACGTGCATAAATATGAAATCCTTTCCATTAGCTGTATCCACATTGAATAACTCAAGAGAACTTTATCTTGGCAGTTTACAGAACACTACACAAATTCAGAATTGTTCAAAATGTTTCCAGTGCATTTGTAGAAATACACTTTTGAGCCATGGAGATTACTATACTGGAACATGGTGACTCCTTCAAAAGACCTTGGAAAATACCGCCAATTTGCCATTTGCATATGCTTGCTGACCCAGCATTAGAGTAGATAATTGAACTAGTCAAGATCTTTTCCTCTCTTTATTTTTTTTTGCTTGTCCACATTTTTACTTGGGTGATATCACACACTACACCAGTTTTTTTAAGTAGTGTGTTATAGTCCCTTAGTGAGTTATGAGATCAACTTAATGGTACACAATTAGCATTTTTTTTAAAAAAGAAACTAATTAGATTAGAAAATAGTGTACAATATACATACTTAGGGCAAGGATTATTTTGTAAAATTTTTGTTTCATACACCTATGTGTGGACACTGGGTGACAATATAAAACATTTATTATTATAGATCACAATTAAAAGCACTTGAGAGCCATCAGCTCTCAAAACTTAAAATTCCCACAAGCAATGTTCGAGGGCCTCCTAAGGACTTTAATGCTATAACTCTTGATTACTCCTCTCTCAACTCACTTGTTTGTGTTGCCTACTATTTTAACTCTCACTCTTAGAACCACACGAATGAGGCATTATTATCATCATCAATATTATGCAATTTCTGAATTTACCTATATGTTTGTTAATTTCTTTGCACCTGTCAACTTTATCGTGGTGAAATTCACATCCATAAAATTCAGTTTTAACCACTGTAATGTGTATAATTCAGATGTACATTTAGTACATCACCTCTATCTGGTTCCAGAGCATTTTTATTATCCCAAAAGGAAAACTCTACAGCTGTTAAGCAGTCACTTCCCATTCCTCCCTCTCCTCAGACACTGGTGACCAGTAATCTGCTGTCTCTATGGATCTGCCTATTCTGAATATTTCAAACAGAGTCATACAGTATGTGACCTTCTGTGTCTGGCTTCTTTCACTCAGCATAATGTGGTTATTGTGAATAGTGCTGCTATGAACATTTGTGTACAAGTATCTGTTTTCAATTTGGGGGGGGTGGTATATAACTAGAGGTGGGTTTGCTAGTTCATATGATAATTCTATGTTTAACTTTTTGAGGAACCATCAAAGTTTTTTCCATGGCAGCTGCACCATCTAAAATTCCCGCAAGCAATGTACAAGGGTTCTAATTTCTCCACATCCTCCCCAACACTTGTTGTTTTCCATTTAAAAAACTATAACCATTGTGTATATAAACCACAATTTCTTTATCCATTCATCAGTTGATGGACATTTAGGCTCTTTCCATAATTTGGCTATTGTTGAGAGTGCTGCTATGAACATTGGGGTACAAGTGCCCCTATGCATCAGTACTCCTGTATCCCTCGGATAAATTCCTAGCAGTGCTATTGCTGGGTCATAGGGTAGGTCTATTTTTAATTTTCTGAGGAACCTCCTTATGTGGATCCTGAGAAACTTAACAGGAACCCATGGGGGAGGGGAAGGAAAAAAAAAAAAAGAGGTTAGAGTGGGAGAGAGCCAAAGCATAAGAGACTGTTAAAAACTGAGAACAAACTGAGGGTTGATGGGGGGTGGGAGGGAGGGGAGGGTGGGTGATGGGCATTGAGGAGGGCACCTTTTGGGATGAGCACTGGGTGTTGTATGGAAACCAATTTGTCAATAAATTTCATATATAAAAAAAAAAACTATAACCATTCTACTGAGCATGAAGTGGGTATCTCATTGCAGTCTTGATGTGAAATTTCTCTAATGACTAATGATGTTGGACATCTTTTCGTGTGTTTGTTGGCCATTTGTGTATCTTCTTTGGAAAAATGTCTATTCAAGTGTTTGCCCCACTTTTCAACTGGGTTGTTTGTCTTTTTGTTGTTAAGTTATACAAGTTCTTTATAACTTCTGGATGCTAGACACATGATTTTTATGATTTACAAATAGCTCCCATTCTGTAGGTTCATTTTTGATAATGTCCTTTGATACACAAAATTTTTAATTTTGAAGTCCAATTTTTGTTGTTGTTGTTGTTTCTTGTGCTCTTGGTGCCCTAAGAAACCATTGCTAAATCCAAGATAATGTAGATTTACCCCTATGTTTTCTTCCAAGGGTATTGTGGTTTCAGGTCTTTGATCCAATTTGAGCTAATTTTTTGTAGACTTCGTTCTTTTGCATGTGGGCATCCTGGAACTTGTTTTTAGAATCATCTTTCTTCTTTTTAAAGTACATTCTTTACAAATTCCTTTACAGAAGGTTTCTTGGTTGTAAATGCAATCTCTATTTATCTGAAAGTGTCTTTTATTGCCTTTGTCCTATAAAAATAGTTTTGCTGGGGCGCCTGGGTGGCGCAGTCGGTTGGGCGTCCGACTTCAGCCAGGTCACAATCTCGCGTTCCGTGAGTTCGAGCCCCGCGTCAGGCTCTGGGCTGATGGCTCGGAGCCTGGAGCCTGTTTCCGATTCTGTGTCTCCCTCTCTCTCTGCCCCTCGCCTGTTCATGCTCTGTCTCTCTCTGTCCCAAAAATAGATAAACGTTGAAAAAAAAATAGTTTTGCTAAATCCACAAATCTAGGTTGACAGTTATTTTCTCTTCAGAACTTTGAAGATATTATTCCACTCTGTTCTGGTTTCCATTGTTGCCGCTCAGATATTGATATCTACTTATCCTCCTTTGTAAATTATCTACCTTTTTCCTCTGCCTGCTTTTAAGATCTTCTATTTGTCTTTGATATTCTTTGGTTTTCCTAACATATATCTGGGTGTGGCTTTCTTTTTATTTCTCTATTTTGGACTCTTGTTTCCCGTTATCTCTGGATTCATGTCCTTTTGTCAGTTTTGGGAGAATTTCAGCCTTTATATTTTCAAATATTGCCTCTTCTCTATTTTCTCCTTCTGGAACTCCAATTAGATGTGTTATACATATTCATTATATCCTCCATGTAGCTTAATCTCTCTTCCATATTTACTGCCTTGTCTCTATGTATTATAGTCTGAGTATTTCCTTCAGATTTGACTCTCTTCAGCTGCATATATTCTGCTGTGTAATTCATCCACTAAGACATTAATTATAATAATTATATTTTATTTATAAATGTCCTAAGTGGTTTTTTTTTCAAACATGCCTGTTATTTTCATTAGATTTATATTTTGACACTTTTTCAGTTTTTATTCCATCTTTAATTTCTGGAAAAATTTGATCCACAATTATTTTATACTCTCTATCCGATCATTTCAATATCTTATTATATTTTATTTCTATGTTATGTTTTATTGTATTTAATTTTAACAAATCAGAAGTATTCACTGGGGATTTCTGTTTGTTTCTTCATGGATCAGTGGAGGTTGGGGGGAGAGGGAGGAGATTGACCTGGGACCACTCTAGCCTCCTTCAAAGACTCTTGGTTAAGGGAAGAGTTTCGCTCTCCACTTTGCAGAAAGCCCAAAGCCTTAAAGTTTCTATAGTTAAATAATATCTTAAATTTACAGACAAATAACTTAGATTACAGTTTTAAGCAATTTATCCTAAAGTCACACAACTAGTATAATAAATCGTGGGAGTAAAGTCAAAGTCTCCTGACTCCAAGCCATGCTTATATATTACACCACATTCTACCATTGAATTGACTTGATACTAATTGTTCAAATATGTGGCATTGCATACCAAAAAGAAGGGGGAAAAATGCTCTCTTTGAACTAGTTGTTTTCTTCCCTTTCTTTTTACAGAACTGATGACTTCACTCATAACCTTGTTTACTGAAAGAAGCACATAGTTTTGATGAGTATAAATCCTCTATTGTGTACTTTTTTTAACTTTTTAAATTTTTTTAACTTTTTTAATTTATTTTTGAGACAGAGAGAGACAGAGCATGAATGGGGGAGGGGCAGAGAGAGAGGGAGACACAGAATCGGAAGCAGGCTCCAGGCTCTGAGCCATCAGCCCAGAGCCCAACGCGGGACGAGAACTCACGGACCGCGAGATTGTGACCTGAGCTGAAGTTGGATGCTTAACCGACTGAGCCATCCAGGTGCCCCCTCTGTTGTGCATTTTTTTAAAAAAATAATTTGCACCATAAGAACAAAAATCTTTTCTTTCCTCCTTCTTTTTCTTCCCCCCTTTGGTAATTGTTCAACTCCTAACTTCAGTAGATAAGGATGGATACTGCCCAAAAGTAAACAAGAAACACAGTTCTAGTTAAAGACCAGGAAAAAGCTGATTGGTTCATCAGAATCAAGATCTCTCAGAGATATACATAGAAAATGAGTGATGAATGAGGTTAAGGAAAGGTAGAGCTTGTATGCGTGTGAAATGGGGCAGGTCGAGATTTGAAATTCCCAGAGATATATATGCTTAGCTGTTGCTGACTTTGGGGTAGGTTGTAAAGGGGTAAAGGCTCAATACACATTAACTTTGTCTACTTTTCTATCTCCCTTCAGGGTGAGGCCTAGTAGAACTGGATTGGAGTTTCTTTAGTGATTTAACAGAAGGTTACTAGATGGTCGAGCCTGGCTTGTAGCACTTATAGACTCCCATTTGGTAATCAGGTGCTGCGGCTGTTTTCCATAATGCTGGGAATCCAGGATAACATTTCCAGTCCAAATTTCCTTCCTCAATAGCAGAGGTGGACTATGGAGGCAGAGTGGGGAGGCAGAGTATACAGGATAGATGTAGGTAGGCTGGGTGGGTCAGGGGACAGTGGAGGACAGGTGTATGTAAACATACAGGTGAGGAGGGATGGAGACGGAAGTCACATACAGTGACAACCTTGCACACCCAAGAATAGCACAACTCTCTGCCTCACAGCTGGGATTAGTACCAGATTAGCTAGGAAGACACTACACGTTTCACTGCTTAAATAGACTTCTCTGGTGTGTGTCACTTGTTTAAGATCTGATAGCTCTTTTTTTGCCTACTGGTGGGTAGAGCAGGAAATGATAAAATAGGGGGTAGATACACATAGAGTGGATACGAGAGACTGGTCAGTAGGTTATGCAGTCAGAGAGAAATGATGGCCACTTGAATAACAAAAGGATTATTCACACAGTCAAAAAAGATAGTTGAACTGTATAAGAGAACACTACATAAAATTTTGCCCCAAACTGGAAAATCTAGATGCAATAGATGATTATATAGAAAATACAAATGACCACAAGCAACTAAAGAAGAGAGAGAAAAACTTAGGTAGACCAAGTAGCACCAGGGGTGGGAGGTGGGGTTGAAGGTGTAAAAAGCAGGTAAAATGTCTACCCTCTAAAAAGTCCCCAAGCTAGGATGATTTACAGAGAGCACTCGACCAAACATTCAGAGTCCAGGTATTATCTGTGACAGTCACATTATTCCAAAGTATCAGAAAAGAAGGAATTTTCCCAACTCATCTTATAAGGATAGAATAACCCAGGACAAAAATCCTTCCCAAGAATCATTCAAAACTGTAGACTAGTCTCTCAAAAAAAAATATGAATAAAATATATAACAATTGATTCTAATGGCATATTTATAAAATATAAAAAATATTAAAAAACGCTGTGCCAAAATAGGTCTTATTTTTAGAAATTCAAAGACAGCTAAATACTTGAATATCTATAAAGTGATCCATTAATGAATTTTATTAATAGAACACATGACTTAAAAAGCAAAAGATCAAGAGCCAGTAGCTACAGAAGAAGGCAGAGGCCGAAAAATCAGCCTATTTGGAGTGCAGTCAAAATGCAGCAAAGATGATTATTCTAAGCAAAGAAGAGGGACAAAGAGAAAATTTAAGCATAGGGGCTGAGTCTCTAAACTAGATATGGTTGGTGATGTCTCCTGTTGTTTATTTCCCCTTTGGGGCCATTCTACTACAGTAGGAAGATCCTTTCTGGCACAAATAATTCAAGCCATTTAGTATGTATATATATATATAATATAGTATAATAGTATATGTTATATATATATTAAATATATATTTATATATATATTTAATACATATATATATTGACTTAAGTGTGCCAATATCTTGACTTAAGTGTGAAGTTGGCTGGTGACGAGGAGCTCTATCAGCCTACAGACGATACCTGTGAGCCGTTAAGACCTGTGAGGAGATTTCAGTCTGTCAAAAGACATTTGGGGTAGATGCGGAGTAGGGGCTATGGCTGCAGACAGCCATGAGGAGGACCTCTGCTCCTGTCACTCACTTGGTGACCTGGGTCATTTACTTCAATTCTCTGGGGCCCTATATTCTCATCTGTAAAATGGGGATAATATGACGTGTGTCACGGGGCTGTTGTGAGAATGAAAGGAGATCATGAAGAGGACGAAGCCCAGAGCCTGGCAGATGGCGAGGCCCGGGAGCCCTGCCCTGAAAGCGCTTACTATTGTGTTCTTTCAGAAAAGCCCCTTCACACGTGTGATCTCTGAGCACCAGGCAGCACACCGACACTGCCCGTCCCCAGGGACCACCGCTCGTAAATTGTGCAGCCTGAGACCTCAGATTATACTGCCCTGCTATGAATTTTGGCGGAGCAAACCAACCTTCTTGAAAGGCATATGCACAGTATCTGCTTTCCTCCTCACGTTGGTTGAGCAAGGAGTCCACAGGACGCAAACCCAGAGCCCTTGAATATGAACTTGTACGTGAGGTATACTAAACTTCTGGCATTAGGAAGCAAGATCATTTGAGGTATGAATTTTCTTTTTCTTTCATATTTTAGCACACTTCATTACTTTTTCCAAGTACTATTCTACAAACATTTCATTTTATCCTCACAATAACACGGGAAAGTTTGCAGGACAAAGTACATTTTTCCTGTTTAACTGGTATGGAAACTGAGGCTCGGAGAAGTATAGTGATTCATCCAAAGCCAGACAGACAGTTGGTGTCAGAATTTGAACTACCACCAACTAGATCTTAAGACACCATTACGGGAATGCTTTTTTGTTTTTCTTTCCTTTCCTTCATCTTTCCCTGTCTCTTTCCATCCCTTCTTTGCTTCCTCTCTTTTTTCTTCTTTCCCTAACTCCAACTTCCCCTCACTACATTATACAATACACACACACACACACACAAACACACATGGTTGCCTATAGTCCATTTACCCACCTTTCTGTTTAAGAAATATACTGCCATTATCTCTTAAGCTTACTGCATCCCACCCCCTACCTGTAATCCACTATCCTGGATTTTGTAGTTATCATTCCCTTTTCTTTCTAGTTTTACCATCTTATCGTTTATGCATCCCTACAAATATCCACATTGTTTTATTTTGCATGTTGATGGACTTCAAGTGAAGGGAATCATACTTCACGTTCATTTTTGTGCAATATTATGTGTCTGAGATTTATTCCTGCTGACGTGTGTAGTTGTAGCTCATTTCCACCGCTTTAGAGTATTCCATTTTATGAATATACCACATTTTACTCATCTTTTCTCCTACTGATGGGCATTTGGGTCATTTCAGTTTTGTGCTTTTCTGAACAAAGCTGCGCTAACTCCTGTCGCACATAGGCAAGAGTTTTTCCACTGGAATTACTGGTGCATGGAATGTACCTACCTACAACTTTACTAGCTAATGCTAAATTGTTTTCCACACTGATGGTACTAATTCTCATAAGCATATGAATTCTAATTCGTCCAAATTCTCATCAACTTGAAATTGTCAGAAATTTTAGCCAATTTCACATCTTTCGCTCAGATCTTGGTTTCCAAACACGCCTCTAACACAACTGTTACACTCTAACTGTTTCTTCCTTGGGAAACAGTTGATTCCAGGGCCAGGGCACATCATACGTAAGATGAACCTGGAATATGTTGCAGTGCCAGAAAGTAAGAACACGGTCCAAAATAAAACAGAACTAGGGACCAACCTGAATTAGCTCTTAAGTGCCAAAGCTGGAAAAATTTGAGCAGCAAAATAAATAATCACAGTGTTCGATTCTAATCCATAAATATAATAGATACCCACGAGTCCATACAGATAAAAATAATTAATTAGGGGCGCCTGGGTGGCTCAGTCAGGTAAGTGTCCGACTTCGGTTCAGGTCATGATCTCGCAGTTCGTGAGCTCGAGCCCCGCATCGGGCTCTGTGCTGACAGCTCAGAGCCTGGAGCCTGCTTCACATACTATGTCTCCTTCTCTGTCTGCCCCTCCCCCACTCAAGCTCTGTCTCTCTCTGTCTCTCAAAAATAAACATTAAAAACTTTTTAAAAATTAAGTAAGTGGGGGAGATGCGACAGCTTTTCCTTTGGTAGAATTTGAACAAATAACTGTAAAAGGAAAGAGGAAAATATAAAATTATCAGGAAATACCACAATAATAATGGCTGCGGACAAACTCCATCACCAGATGGTAAAATTAGTGGGTCAAGTTTGTGGAGAAATAAAGTTTGCATCATTTCAAAATATCTGCCCCAAGATATTTATTAATCACAAAGCGGAATTCAGTAGTTTTAAGTGGAAAAACCTGGCAGAAGCCACCTTAACCAAGTGATGAAGGTTTATACCACCAATGATGAGACACATCAGTATCATGAACTCTGTGATATGATGCAGGAAGGAGAACATGGTATTTCGTGGTATTCTCACCTAACGTGCATAACCTCAGTTTAATCATGAGAAAATATCAGGTGAACTCAAACTGAGAGACATCTGACAAAATAATCTGTACTCTTCGAAAATACCAAGGTCGTGAAAGACAAGAAAAGCTGAGGAATGATTACACACTGCAAGGGACTCAGGATAGCCGTCAACTTCTTTGCACCCCCAGAGCCTCCCCCCTCCCTACATACTTAATACTTCCATCAAAACACCTCAATAATTACACTTGCACTTATATTTGTTGGGCCGTAATGAACAATTCATGAGTTGGTCTCTTTCCTTTTAGACCATACTCCTTAGGGACAAGGAAAATGTTTCACTTATATTTATATCTCTTGCTCCCAGCACGGTTCAAGGTAGGCACTAAATGTACTGTTAACTCACTTCGTTCAAAACCTAACACAATTTCTTAAACATGAGGAGACATTCAATGAATGATTGGTTACTTTTGGGTTTGATTTGCTGGTTGAGACCAGATCCTATGCATTTCTGAAGATGTTACTGGGTTTGTTTTTTTTTTTCATTTTTTCTTTTCCTTTTTTTGTTCTCCTTTCTTCTCCATTGTTAGAGAAGGTGGAGACTCCACAAAGCATAAGAAAATATGGGAGTTTAAGCAAAGAGGAATACATATTATGTATTTATATATTATATACCTGAAAATATAAGGAGTTATACATATTGCTGAATTTACCCTTTTCTGGAGACAAAAAATGTAACTTTTCCACAACATTTTGTTAAAAGTTAGTCTGTTATGGGGCGCCTGGGTGGTGCAGTCGGTTAAGCGTCCGACTTCAGCCAGGTCACGATCTCGCGGTCCGTGAGTTCGAGCCCCGCGTCGGGCTCTGGGCTGATGGCTCAGAGCCTGGAGCCTGCTTCCGTTTCTGTGTCTCCCTCTCTCTCTGCCCCTCCCCCGTTCATGCTCTGTCTCTCTCTGTCCCAAAAATAAATAAACGTTAAAAAAAAAAAAATTAAAAAAAATAAAAGTTAGTCTGTTGTTAATATTTTGCCTAATATGATTTGATTTGGAGCTGAGAACATAGGTTTTTTTTTTCCTATTGGTCTTAAAAATACTTTTCAACACAAGGGAAGTGTTAGCAAGATACAGATGCCTGGCCTTTACATACTTGCTTAAAGTTCCAAAGGTGAAGAAATGTAGGTCATGTGGCATTGCAGGTTCTCTGCTTCAGCTGTCACGGAGTAATCATGGATCACAACAATCTGAGTTTCAACACGTCATTCAGCACGTCAAGAATCATCAGCATTGGTGCCTTTGCCATTACTCACCTTATACACCATACCTAGTTTACAGAGCAACCTTTTTTTTTTTTTTTTTGCTAACTTTTCCATTCTGTGCTTACCACACAGGTGATCTACCTAGTTCTCTTATCTGACATTCCCCTGAGAGATAATGTCAGAGACTAGGATACTCAACTGGCATAAAAAGACCAATGCTCAGTTGTTGGTACTGGCTGATGGTCGCAAGACTGGTAACAAATTGCTTATTCTCATCACTCTGTACTTGAAAACTCACGATAAACGAAGCCAACCAAGCAATCTTCTACATGTATGTAGTGAAGATTCAAATGGGGAACATAAAGAGCTTAGTCTCACTCATGTTGGAGTCACAGACATGTAAGTAAAGTAGCTTACAAAACAGAACTTAGAAGGAGCTACAGAAATGACAGCCCTGAAAGCCACCAGAGAACATTCTGTTAAAAAATTCTGGGACCTCAGGTAGCTTCAAAAATGTTTATTACGCAAGGAAAAGATACTTTACATAATAAGGCTTGGTTTAGAAGCGTATGATAATTTCATTTGTAAATAGATTGTCTTTTGTTTGCTGTTGTGATTTTTAATACTATTTTAGATTTTTTTAGTGTTTTCCTCTCTGTATTTTTTAAACCCCTAGGCTTCATTTTTTTCTCAACATGCTAGCATCTGTGTCCTGGCACTTGTTTTCACTAAGTAATCACATGTCTTACCCTACGTAGTGCAGCTCCTGAAACCTTATCTGCTAGGACCAGCCTTCTTCTGCCCTAAGAGGGCCTCCCAGTTGCCTACTGTATCAGTTTTTCTCTAGAAGAAAAGAGAATATCAACAAGGTTGATTTTATTCTATACATAAGAAATAATATTGGGCCCTTAATCTACCGAGGAGACTTTTTAAAGCTAAAATTTATTGACCTCCTTCCATATGTTAACTTATTTAAATAATACAAATTTATAAGGTAGGTACCTTTAAATAAGGCAAGGATGCTAAACAGGGTGTCCAAGTTCACATGGTTAGCACAGGACAGAATCAGGCAGACTGCTTCCAGAGCCCACACTCTTACACTTCTTTTGAACCTCCAAGTCATATTTTCTTCCTGTTGGATAATTATTAGTCCCCAGTAATATACCTGCATTAGAGATTCAGCCTGGGAATTAGGAAATTTGAAATATTGTTCTATACTTTAACTGGGGAGGAAACAGCATTCTAGGGAGGGAAAATGCATGCACAAAGTCTTAGTGGCTATGGAGAGGAAGAAAGAAGGCCAATATTAGGAATAATGGGAAACCATTGCAGTGTTTGAAGCTAGAGGGGCTGGGAGATTAGTTGTGATATGACTCCAAAGATACTCTACCAATATCACCTTGGCTGCCTAAAAGAGAGCAACAGTGGATTCAGGAAAATCTGGTTAGGAGTCTACTGAGAAAATCCAGGCAGGAGGTAATGGTAGCCTTGGGTAGGGTATTGGTAGTGTGTGTGTGTGTGTGTGTGTGTGTGTGTGTGCGCATGTGTGGTGGAAGGATGGAAAAAGGGTATTTTAAAACATGTACCCTTGATTAAAACTGATTTTGATTAGATCATATAAAGAAACTTCAGGGGCGCCTGGGTGGCGCAGTCGGTTAAGCGTCCGACTTCAGCCAGGTCACGATCTCGCGGTCCGTGAGTTCGAGCCCCGCGTCGGGCTCTGGGCTGATGGCTCAGAGCCTGGAGCCTGTGTCCGATTCTGTGTCTCCCTCTCTCTCTGCCCCTCCCCCGTTCATGCTCTGTCTCTCTCTGTCAAAAATAAATAAACATTGAAAAAAAAAAATTTAAAAAAAAAAAAAAAGAAACTTCAGCAACACATTCTAGAAACTACACCTCCAGATAACATGTTACTGGCTTCAAAGTACCATATTGGGATGTTAAACACCTATTTCAAAATGCTTCATGGCTCTAAATAATTCTGGAAAACCTTTTTTAGAATTTCCTTCAGAAACCATTTATGAGCCAAACCAGAAAAATAGGCTCATTGCTATATACGTGCTTCATATTTTATATATATATTTTAAGTCACATTTCATATTATACATATACATATACACACACACACATATACACAGGTATACTTTATAAATCCCAAAAGCTAAGGGAACTGTGTATAATGTTGTTAAATTGCTGCAGGATTTATAAGAACTTCCTTTTATGACTCTCACCTTCCAATGTATATAGTAAGGACACTTCTATAAGAAAATAAGCAACACAGGGGGAAAAAAGCTACATCATCTGATTGTTCACCAAAAACTGAAGATATGTTCTTTTGGCAAAGAGTGAGCCAATTCAGGAAACCCATAGACAGAAGGAATTCTTGGAAAGTCAGGAGGTGGTTTTTTGTTTTGTTTTGTTTTGTTTTTACGGAATAGATATAAATATATATCCTAGAAGATTGACAACAAATTTCTCACAGGAAAAAAAAAATGAAGTTCCACCCATCAGCTTTTAGGAGCAGTGGACAGCATGGTGGGAAGAGTCAAAATTTTAGAACCATGCCTAGGAGTCAAGCTCTGGTTCTCTTAACTAGCTACGCAGGTTTGAACAAATTCTCGGAGCCTTACTTTCCTCATCTATAAAATGGAGACACAAATGCCAGGAGTTTTGTAAGGTTCTATTAACGGACCCCTGTCCATTCCCTCCCCCAATTTTCTGTCACCTAAACTCTCTTTTCCTCAGGAAACTCTGAGGCAAGCAGGGCTTAAAGGCCAACCCCTCTGGGAGCTTTAGGCTTAAATGGCTTCTGCTCTCTCAGCCCTGCAATACCAGGGCACAGAGAAAAGAATTCTTGGCCACCTTACCAGCCCTGTCAAAAAAGAACTGAGACCAGCAGGCAGTCCCTTTGGTTCAACAGACATTTCCAGAGCACCCTGTCACTGGGGGAAATAAGCAGTCCATTTAAATCCCTGAATCTTTTCAAGACACTGAAACACCCACAATGTCTGGAAGTAGCAGACTGGTTGAATTATGAGACATAATTCTTGAAGGCACATTCACATGATAGAATTATGTGCTGAAAAAGAATTTTAAATGACGGGGAGATGTTCATAATAAATTAAGTAAATGTTGCTGTAAAATAGTATATACATTAAGGATTCCAGGGTTTTTTTTTAAATAATTGATTTATAGGGAAAACCATAAGTTCTGAGTGGTTGGATTACGGGTATTTTAATTTTTTTTAATGTTTATTTTTGAGAGGGAGAGAGACAGAGCGCAAGCAGGGGAGGGGCAGAGAAGAGAGGGAGACACAGAATCTGAAACAGGCTCCAGGCTCTAAGCTGTCAACACAAAGCCCACATAGGGCTCAAACTCATGAACCGTGAGATCATGACCTGAGCCAAAGTCGGATGCTTAACCGACAGGCGCCCCAGATTACGGGTATTTTAATTTTTTTCTTTTCTAAACCTTATACAATAAATGTAATAGTTTTCAATATAGTGTTTCAATATGTAAATATGATACAGCATTTAGGAAACAACTCCACTGGGCAGAAATTGTCACTACCTTGTTCATCACCATAGAAAAATAAGCATTTTTTTTTTAATTTTTTTAATGTTTGTTTATTTTTGGGACAGAGACAGAACATGAGTAGGGGGAGGGTCAGAGAGAGAGGGAGACACAGAATCTGAAACAAGCTCCAGGCTCTGAGCTGTCAGCACAGAGCCCGACGCGGGGCTTGAACTCACAGACCACGAGATCGTGACCTGAGCCGAAGTAGGACACTTAACCAACTGAGCCACCCAGGTACCCCGAAAAATAAGCATTTTAAAGAAATGTGCCCTTTTCCTCAATAGAGAGGTAAAAAATTTGGATGGGGCAAATTTTTTGGATGAGGCCCCTCCCTCCCTTGTCCTTGAGTTTTGGGGGTCCCTACACAGCCCAGAACTGAGAGTGGAAAATTAAAAAAAAAAAATCATCCTGGCTCTTTTCCTGTCCATAGATGCTCAGTGTTGAGACTTAGGATGGGGAAATTTTACATAGTTGAGACCTCCCAATACAGGGGCTCCTGGCCTTGTCCATGGGTCTGCACCCTCTCCACATTCACTTCCTGACAGTCGCTTCTCCGGGTGGCCGTGAGATACTGGGAGACTCCCGTCCTATATCCTCTGCAGGAGGTCAGGTCTCTGCTTGGGAGCAGGAAAGGGAAGGAAGGCACAAGGCCCAAATTTTCTTGAATTCTTAAAATACGAGTACTGCTAAGTAGTTAGAACACTTGACGTTTATCATTAGCGTAATTGTTAAGAATAACTACCACTTACTGAATGCTTTCCAGGTGCCAGGTACACACTGTGTTCTTTCATTGAATTTTCACATTAGCCACATAGGTTTTATTCCTATTTCACAGATAAAGACACAGGCTGAGGTCAAGCAGCATGCCTAAGTTCCCAGTTCTATAAAATGGCTGACATAAGGTGCTTCACAGATTGTGAAACTATTTCAAAACGGCCTCTGTTATTTTTCACACTACTCTGTGAGAAGCGGATTCTACGTTTTCACTTGTGAATGAAGGGGCAGATGGCTTTAATGTCCTCTCTGTGGGTCTACGTGCCTGATCCATGAGAGCATTCCCAGCATTTGGTTTCAGTTAGAGGAGTCCTATACTTAGCAGGGCTTTGGTGGGAGCCAAACCTGACCCGACTATACTAGATTGTGCGTGACAGATTTTAATCTGACTCTGAAGAAGGTAGGGTGTGGTGGGAGACTAGATACCAGCAGCAAACAACCAGATCAGGATGTGACCTGTCACTGTGAAGACAAGGAGGCAGTCCTGTACATTGGATATAGGGTCAATTAATTCTGGACTTTGCTGGTGAGAAGCGGGGGGAGGAGGGAGCCAATGGCTCTGCAGGGAAGAAAAAGGCAGAATAGTCTAAGTCAATGGATGATGTTTTGATGCTTGGTGGACCAGCTCGATCCTACCTCAAAGGCTATATAAACAGCTGTGAAATTCTTTTGGCCAGGTATGTATGCTATCATAAAAGTATTTTATTCAGGTTCTGAATAAGACAATCTGCTACTAACCCTTAAAGTACCACGTGTTAACATCGACTTTTCAATATACACACGTAACAGAGAGAAAAACAAAGAGACAACACGGCTATGATAATTTACGGCATTTTCTTTTTTTTTTTAACTTTTTAAAATGTTTTATTTATTTTTGAGAGAGAGGGAGGACGCATGTGCACGAGTAGGGGAGGGGGCAGAGAGAGGGGGAGACACAGAATCTGAAGCAGGCTCCAGCCTCTGAGCTGTCAGCACAGAGCCCGATGCGGGGCTTGAACCCACGAACTCTGAGATCATGACCTGAGTCAAAGTCGGATGCTCAAGCGACTCAGCCACCCAGGCGCCCCAATTTACTGCATTTTCATTTGTTTGGATGAAAGTGGGACTACACCAAAGTTGCTGGAAACAAAGCAGTGAACTGTGACACTATTTCCATAGCTAAACTGCTTGCCTGTATCAGAATTAAATTTCTCCTGATTGGCCTTAATGGAAGTTAATTTTAACATCAGTAACCTTGATTAAAAAAAAAAACTATTGGGGCCCCCGGGTGGCTCAGTCGGTCAAGTGTCCGACTTCAGCTCAGGTCATGATCTTGCAGTCTGTGAATTTGAGCCCCGCGTTGCACTCTGTGCTGACAGCTCAGAGCCTGGAACCTGCTTCAGATTCTGTGCGTCCCTCTCTCTCTGCCCCTCCCCCACTCATGCCTCTGTCTCTCTCTCTCTTTATCTCAAAAGTAAATAAACATTAAAATAATAATTAAAAAAACCTATTGTTTATTTTTGGGGAAAGCAGCAGAAGAGGAAACATTTTCTCAGAATTATGAATCGGCAACCTTGGGTCCTTGCCACGGTTCTGTCCCCAACTGCTGTAATAATTGTGAACGTTAAACCTTTTAAAGTTCCGATTTCTCACCTGTACAAAGAGATTCTAAAATGCAAGTGATGTTTGGGATTGTTCATGTCCTAGGTGCCCAGCTAGCCCTCCATGGGTATCCACAACAGTGAAACCAAATCCAATGAGCAGGGGCCCTTAAGTCCTAAGTAAGGATCCCTAAATGTCAACTGCTGTAAGAGTCTGACACGCGAATGGTCGTCTTTAGACTCCAGAGTAGGGATGGGGGGCACGGAGTAGGGAGCTTCGATGCTACCCTGTAGTAGAAAAGCTTTTTCCTCACTTTGCCCCCATCTGGCATGGAGAAGAGGAAAAACAAGTGAGTACCAGTATAGGATTTAGAAGCTGCGTTCCTGGACGCTGCCTCCTCCAGTTGCTCTGACCTGACTCTGGTCAATCTCGTGCAAGGTGAATTCTAACTATCGCTAGGTGGGACCTATCACCTGCTGGGACCCGTCAGGCTTGGAGGTGTGCTCTCCCAGAAGTAAAGCTCTTGTCTTTGAGATTCCAGGAGGAACTGTTACATTCAAAGACAGGGAAATGCTATGCCGAGCTAACTACAAACGCTTGGGTGGTAATGAGCTCAATACGTAGTGTGTCACAGAGTTTAAAATGTGGAAGGATGATCTTTTCAAAATGATGTTTAATTTAGGCTTATGTTTATGCCTGGTGGTCACAAACCTACTGAACTTGTCACGAGGATGAAATAGGAAAAAGCCAAAAGAGGACACTCAACAGTAGGTAGGGCAGCTTCTAGAAATCAAGAAGGACAATTTCCCAGGTGGTCAGGCAAACCTATCATTCCTTATCTTTCTCGTCCACCCAAAAGTTCTGACACTCGCTTCAAAGCTGTGTGGTAGTTCAAAGCTACTCAGATGCTTACAGGGCCTCGTGACGAGCTTTGGGTATTTTCATGGGGTTTTCCTGTTCAGTCACTGTGGCCTCCCAATCTATAATTCTCCTCCTCTTTCCATTCCATCCTTCCTTCAACTGTTCTAGCTTTTTTCATGCATCCCTCTTATCACTTTTCTTCCCCAACCAAAATAGTGTCGGGGAATTGCCCAAAGGGAGTCCCTATGAACGTACTAAGAGAAAGGGGCATGAGTTACTGCTCATAAATCGGGCACTTTAAAGGCTTTAAAGGCTTTTGCTTTAATCACGATGTAAGTCTGACAACCACTGAGGAAAGCAGGAGCTTTTCGCCTGCGAGGACTCCCACCTTCATCCTCAGGATGAAAATTTCCCATGAGCAAGAGAAGGTATCACCTCATCACTTCCAGGATTCCGCGGACACTTCTCTACGTTGGCAGATAGTTCATTTGTGACCCGAATCGCTTTCCAGCAGCACCTCAAGGGTTTAAACGCTACCCAAGCCCAAAGGTTTTCTATCGCCGCGGCGATGCTCCCCGGCTTTGTTTTTTTCTACTTCCCCAGGCCCAGGCCCGCCCCTCGGCGTCGAAGTCAGGTCTTTACTGGTCTGGGAGTATGCTCGTCTCCGCAGAGAGCCAATCAAAGCCTCGCCTTCTACCCCAGGGCTTTGGGAAGCGGAAAAGACCCGGACCTGATCCCGGGAGTGGGGCGAGGCCTCAAATGAGTGACAGCTCGACCCTCCAATAGGCAGAGCGCTAGGACCTGCCCCTTCTGGCTCCAGAGCTAGAAAAGAGCGTCGATGCCGGCGGCAGTGATGAGTTGTAGGAGGAGCTGGCTGCTTGGCGGTTCTGAGGAGCGGTGGCTGCTGCTGCTGGTGGCCTCTTTGCAGGTGAGTGGTTTTGTTTTCGAATTTTGCTGTTGCCAACCTTAACGTTTTTCAGTGATGTGGTGTTTTAATTTGAGCGCAGGAAGGCCATTTCTTTATTCCCCGGATTCCGTCTTTGGAGAGAATCTGGAGCTCGCTCGTCCGCCCCTTGAGCTCCCACCCTCACTTACTCCCCAAGGTCCCTCTCAGCTGTTCCTTTCGCAGAATGTGCCCCTCTGGGAGTCAGATCTGTCAGCTGAAAGGAGGACTCCGCGTTGGTAGTGGTGTCTTGACGGCAAGAATAAATAGGAGTTGGAGGGAGTGATGAACTCCTCGCTCCTGGACGTTTGAGGCACAGGGTGGCAGAGCCCCTTCACTAGTAGGGGTCCTGGAAGCAAGCTCGGGTGTTTTCAGAGCCATGCCACTAGGACGATGGCAGACCTGGCCCTAAACGTCTAAGTAGAGAGAAAAAAACTGAATGGCAGGGAAGGAGAAAGAGGTGAATATCTGCGATGGTTTCATGTAGCTCTCAAATCGAGCTAAATCACAGGTTCTTAGAATCACTAAAAATTAAAAAAAAAAAAAAAAGTAAGTTTATTTCTCCTCCTTCCAAAGGGATGGGGGCTGCATTACTCGAGAAGGGCAACAGAAATGCATGATGGAAGTAAAATTCACAGTTACTCTGAAAAAGTAAAGTTAAAGGATAATTGGTTGTTTGCTAACTTATTATAACCCTCTTCTCCTACTGCCTCCCTTCCAAATTATGGAGGATTTACAGCCCGTGAGTGGTACCAGAATGTTGACCGAATGTAGACTTTTCGAGAAAAGAATCAAATGCTGTCTTTCACCAGTAGCTGCTGCCGTTTTCTGTGATGAGAGCAGAACACATGTCAGTTTGTACTTTGTTCTAAACCTCTCTCCCCTGAGGACAGGGACTAGGTTTTATCCATCTTTGTATTCCTGTACCATCTCGACACACCACAGATGCCCCTCGAATGTGGTGGACTTTCTTTTATTTTAAGTTTTAATTTTTAATCCTAGTTAGTTAACATAGAGTGTTATATTAGCTTCAGGTGAACAACGCAGTGATTCAACACTTCCATACATCACCCTGTGCTCATCACAAGTGCACTCCCTAATCCCCATGTTGGTGGACTTTAGAGAAGTGTAATTCAAACATATGGTGTAATGGAAGGAGCTCTGAGCTGGAAGTCAGGACACCTAGGTTTTAGTCATGAAGCTGTTGCTATTTGTGTAATCTTAAACAAATCATTTCAACCCTCTGACTTAGTTTCTTGCATCTTTAAAAAGCGGATGGTGCAGTGGATTATTTCCAAGGGCCAGGCCTGTGTTAAAAGCCGGTTTTAAACTAAAGGTGATTAGACATTTTCCACCGCGAGTACATAAGCAAAAAATCTCATAGCAGTAAATTCTGGGCCAATCTGTTGGCAAATAAAAGTTCCCATCTACAAAGGGTGGTGCTTACTCTTTTGTGCCCCCGTTTAAACCAAACCAAATGGATCATTGTAGAAAATTTGGTCCGTGTACAGAATGACCATTGTACAGGGCGTAATGTGGCAGAAAATGTCATCCTTTATTCCGTCGCTCAGAGGTAACCACCGTTAGTGTTTGGGCAGATCTTCCAGTCTCTCTTCCTCTTTTGCCTTCTACGGTTGGTCGAGATTAAGTGGCACATTTCATTTCAAGTAATGACTGGTACATCTAAATTCAGCTGTGCCTTCATTTCTGTGGGCCTGGTGCTCAGAGAACAGAGGATACACAAATATTTGAGCCAACAGGTCTCTTGAACATCCTTGGAATGAAGTCTGGTTGTGAGAGGATGTTTACGTGGAAAAATAAGACTACAAGTATTACTTAATGGTAATACTCTTGCACTGAAATTTGACCACAAATATTGAAAAAAATATACTTTATAAAACATAAACTTGACCAAGGCATTTGGATTGTAGAATACTGCTTAATATTTTGTATGTTTCTAGAGCTGTATGTTAACATCAACTCCCCATACCCCCAATACACACAACATTTGATTGTATTTCTCCTTCCACTACCTAATTTAACCTTTTCTCTTTACCCCCGCCCTCACTTTACTTTTTTTAATTATTTTTTAAAGTTATTATTTTTTTAATGTTTATTTTTTTTTGAGAGAGAGAGAGCATGAGGTGGGGTGGGGGGGAGTATAGAGAGAGGGAGACACAGAATCTGAAGCAGGCTGTAGGCTCTGAGCTGTCAGCACAGAGCTCAAAGCGGGGCTCGAACTCACAGACTGTGAGATCGTGACCTGAGCCAAAGTCAGGCGTTTAACCGACTGAACCACTCAGGTGCCCCTCATTTCACTTTATTCCCAGCATTTACTTCTGCGCATACCTCAGCAAGGAGGATCACTTTCAGGAGCCTGAGGTCTGTGCCAGGCTTGGTTCGTCAAAGTCTGCTGCATTCAACCCAGAATACTTTTCACTTCGGCAGGAGTGCTTCACTGTAATTTCATTTAGTCTCACCCCTAGCCCTTGAGAACAGCAGTTATCCTTATCTTCATGGATAAGGAGCCTGAGGTCCAGAAAATTTGAATAACTTGGTCAATATCAGTAAGTAGCAGAGCTGGGACTAATGTCCAGGTTTCTTGACTTCAGACTTCTGGGATTTGGTGGAAGTAGCTTGTGTTGACAAAAGCTACTATCCTGGGGGAATAAGTAACCAAAGTTAGGAAGGAGGTGTCATGAGTGGGTGTTTTGCTCATCAGTGATGCCGTGCAGGCCGGAACAAGCAACGTGCCTCAGGCAAACACTCATCTCATTACAGATGGAGATGTCTTCCCTGTGAATAGGGGTCTCCCTGCTGTGGTTTGCTTTGCATGTACCAAGTGATCAGTGGGGGCTGCTGGTAGATGTAAAGCTGGAGAATGACAGGGTCGTAATGCCTGCAAAACACCTGGAGGTGATAGCATTTGCTCCTGGTAGAGAAGCACCCTTAGATTACAAATACAAATAGAAAAGTTACTGTAAAGCTTTAGGGAAAGTAATAGATAGTGGAAAACAAGGTACTTTCAGGTACCTGTTTGAACTTTTAATATTGAGCTTGATTTGGGGGAAAGAACGCTTTGTTAAGACTCCAAGAACTGAGCTCTGGATTTCATTTCCCTTAAGAACAGTTCCTTTTTAATTTATTAGAAACATGGCTAACCCCTCTTTTTTTTCTGTCCTCAAATACAGCCAGCCTATGTTCTGTAGAGTTGGATTCCTACAGAGTTAGGTTAAGAGTTGTTCAAAGCTGTGCAATGAGGTTTTGGACTAGGAAAAACATCAGAGTGGTTGAGGGTAGCATTTGAAGAGCTAATAATTAAGAGTAATCTTTTGATCAAAGCAACCCTGACTCTGTATCCCTTTTTTTTTTTTTTAAGTTTATTTATTTATTTTGAGAGAAAGAGCAAGAGAGAAGGAGTCAGGGAGGGGTAGAGAGAGAGGAAAGGAGAGAATCCCAAGCAGGCTCCGTACTGTCAGTACAGAGCCCTACGCAGGGCTCAAACTCACGAACTGTGAGATCATGACCTGAGCCAAAATCAGACACTTAACTGACTGAGCCACCCAGGTGCCCTTCTGTATCCATTATTTTTATGTTACCTCAACATGATATCACTGATCACATTTCTTCCTCAGTTTTTGGAAGCAGAAAACAAACTAAGTTTTTAGACTGGTCTTTAGCCTGTAATTTTCCCCACCCATTCATGAGTTGTTATGCTAGAGTATTAGACATCATTACTTTTCAAACACCTGAGGAAGGGAGGCAGCAACGTCTCAGGAGCATTAGTTTGGAAGACGGAACGAGCGTCAGTTATTGGGGTTGGCGGGGGAGGTGAGTGAAATTATATGCTTTAATGAAAGGCAGGAGTAGGAGGCAGCAGCAAGATTGTTGTGCTACATTTGTTGAAACTACCTAGAGGTCCTGGAAATATTGTAGTAGTAACCTCAGTAAATGCAGGGCCATGTGTTTGCACCAGTCCCCTACCAGGCTTGCCTTGCTGAAAGGATGCTGAGTCTAAAAAAATAAATAAATAGGGGCTCAGCCGGTTAAGCATCTGACTTCAGCTCAGGTCATGATCTCACGGTTTGTGGGTTCAAGCCCCGCAGCAGGCTCTGTGCTGGCAGCTCAGAGCCTGGAGCCTGCTTCAGATCCTGTGTCTCCCCCTCTCTCTGTCTGTCTGTCTCTCTCTGTTTCTCCCTTAAAAAAAATAAACATTTGAAAATAAATAACATAACTTCAATTTTATGGTGGCATTTATGGAAAGAATATTTTTTTGGCTCTACAAGCGATTTAGGTGGAATTTCTATGCCTACACGTAGTGAAAAGTCTGAAAAGATGTCACCTGGGGCGCCTGGGTGGCGCAGTCGGTTAAGCGTCCGACTTCAGCCAGGTCACGATCTCACGGTCCTTGAGTTCGAGCCCCGCATCAGGCTCTGGGCTGATGGCTCAGAGCCTGGAGCCTGTTTCCGATTCTGTGTCTCCCTCTCTCTCTGCCCCTCCCCCGTTCATGCTCTGTCTCTCTCTGTCCCAAAAATAAATAAAAAAAAAACGTTGAAGAAAAAAAAAAAAAGAAAAGATGTCACCTGCATAGCGTGTTTCCTTTGAATCACCTGTCTATTTACTGCCGGGCCAATTGCTAAGCTTGTATTCCCGAGCAAGTGTACATTCACCTGAAGTGTGAGACACTGTGGCAATTTATGAAGACGATAGTCTAAGAAAAGTAAAGCATGTCAAAATGACCTATTTTTGAAGTTGCTTACTACCATGAATATGTCTTCTCTCTAACTTTACCTTGGACCCGTTATGAATTACGTGAATTAAGCAAAAGTAAGCTCCTCAGACTGATTTAAATGAGTTCAGTATTGTCTTCTGTGAGGAATAAAAACAATTATGAATGGGATTTCATTCCTCAAGGTACTTGCAGTTCTGGCCAAGAATAAAATCAGGTGATTTAATAATTCTGAGATTATCCCATGACAGGATGCTTAAAGGTTCAAAATGCTGATATGATTAGTAGATCTGAATATGATATCCAGCTAGGCCAGGGATTGGCAAAGTAAGGCCTTCTGGTCTACTCCCTGTTTTTGTACAGCCCACAAGCTCTGAATAGTTTTTACCTCATTTACTGGTTGAAATAAGTCAAACGATGACAATATTTCACATGGATGAAAATTATATAAAATTCTAATTTCAGTGTCCACACATAAAATTTTATTGGACTAAAGCTTCATTTATTCATTTATGAACTGTCTATGGCTGCTATCAGCTACAATGGCAGAACTGAGTAACTGCAACAGAAGCCAGATAGCCCACGGAGCCTAAAATGTTTACTGTTTGGCCTTTTACAAAAAAAGTTGCCAACACCTCAGCTAAGCTGTACTGTCTTTCACGTTCATCTCCTTCATCGCATCTCAACAGCCATTATCCTGGTCCAGGTCTCCATTATCTACATTACCAGAATCATTGCAAAGGCCTCTCAAGTTTTCCTATCAGTGGTTTTTCCCATCTCATTCTGTGTTTGTAAGTGCTGCCTGATCCTCCTAAAATACACATACTTATTTTAGTGATGTCCCAATACTTATGGAAGAACCTATCTTCTTTGCACAAGACCTTTCTGGGGCCACTATTCAGTCTTATCTTTCTAGGCTAATCTCCTCCTACTTCCTTGTTAGACCCTATACTTAGGATAGAGATCATAAAATCTTCCAAATGGGACACTCAAGTGTGAAAGGGGCCCTATAATGATTACGTGGGGGAAACAGGCCTAAAGCAAGACTGTTCTAGGCAAAGCAGGAAATGTGGTCACACTATCTATACTCCATCCGGTTTGAATGGCTCACCATTCTCCATATGTACCCGTTCCCTTGCTTCTACTCATTATACCCTTAGGCTCGAGTTCCTTTTCCTTGTTTTATAAGTCTGAGTCTTGAACATCTTTCCAAATCTAGGTTAAATAGTGCCATGTCCATGAGCCTTACTCAGAAATAATCTTTCCTTTTTTTATCTCCCTTATGAATGGCTTTCTCATGGTGTGGATGACTTTCTGCCTTAGTGATACACACACACACACACACACACACACACACACACACACATCCTTTTTCCCCATCAGTTCCTTGAAGACATAATCTGTGTTGGATCCTATACTCCTCATAGTCCTAGCATTATGTCATGCTCAGGTGGTGGTTGCGACACATGTTTAAAGAATGAATTAATTGACCAGACTGGGGAGACTGATAAATATTTGGGGCTGTCAATTTGTAAATCATCCATTTTAATGTGATTAAAGTAGTGAGAAAAGTTGGGTTTCCAAGGACTGAGGAGAGCCTCGGATGTCAACGTGGCAGTGTAGCAGAGTGGTTCTAGGCGTAAAGATAGGCGTTGGGGTCCAGCCTGCCTGAGACTGATTGCCAGCTCTGCCATTTACAATCTGTGTCACTTTGGGCAAGTTGACCTTTCCCTCTAAGTTTCTGCATCTGTAAAATGGGAGTAGTCCTAGAATCCTCTCCATAGAATGGTGGTTGAGGATTCAAATAGTCCCAAATCACATGGTGAGCCCTCTATGAATATTAGCTGCTGTGATACCACATGCTGTCTTCATCATCATGGTACTATTAATGGTGGGTAGGAAAATACAGCGACTCGAGATAAGGATGTAACAGTAGAAGAGCTGAGAGAAATGCAGCCCCGAAATCTTAGAATAATTGTACCCCCTTGATTGAAGTAGTCAGTTTCAGAGGGACCAAAGTGGTGTGAGTCCTGCGAGAAGATGGTTTCACTTAGTAAGAAATGACTAGTTAGCAGGTTTTTGAGAGACCAGTTCAGTCGAGTGGTCAAGGCACAGGTTAGGTGTCCGAGAACTAAATAAGTATTGGCCAGAAGGCGGGGAAACAGTGAATAGGAAGGGGTGAGAAGGGGAGACACAGAAGCATATAAGAGATCTATTTGTTTAGTAAGTTTTTTCTTTCAGCTTTACCATACTTTAAAAAGGAAGAGGGACGCCTGGGTGGCTCAGTTGGTTAAGCGACCGACTTCGGCTCAGGTCATGATCTTGCAGTTTGTGGGTTTGAGTCCCGCATCGGGCTCTGTGCTGAGAGCTCAGAGCCTGGGGCCTGCTTCAGATTCTGTGTCTCCCCCTCTCTCTAGTCCTCCCCTGCTCACGCTCTGTCTCTCAATAATAAATAAATGTTAAAAAAAAAAAAAACAATAAAAATAAAAAGGAAGAAACCCTGGGATATGCTAATTCAGTGACCTGTGTGGCCCTTTTTGGAATGAAGTAAATCATTGACTAAAATTGGTGCTTAATTCAGGTGCTGGTAACCCTTGCCAAGGGATACATAAGGAACCTTAAGAACCAACTCCAGAGTGGTTAGCTTTACCAAACACAACACAAAAAACAAAGCTTGATTTAAAAAAAAATAATAATTTTTCATTTTAGAGTGGGGAGTATATATTCATAGTATGGCACCCCTCTAAATTGCCCACTTGACTTTGTACCTTGAGGTTTTTCTCGAGCAGTCATAAGCTGAGCCCTCCTTTATACTCACCTTGTTTCTATGCGTTTTATGAAATGACTGCCTGGGTTTGGACGGACAAGTTGTGACTGGAGATGCTCCTGTGAAGTGAAGCCAAGTGGAGCCTAGATACTCAAAAAACCCAGACCCTGAAGTCTCTAGTGGTGAGAAGAAGGAGCACAGGCATTGGAGGCAGAAGGCGTGGATTGTCGTTCCAATTTGCCACTTAGTTGTTTGTTGGTTGGTTGCTTGTTGTTTTTTTTTTTTTTTTTCAAGTTTTTATCTGAATTCCGGTTACTTAACAGATGGTATAATATGGTCAGTTGGAGTCTCTTCTTTCTGGAGATTATGACCATTCATGAATATATTAAACTGTCAAGGACACAGAAGTGTAATGGATGATCGTTATCGGCTCTGGCTTTGCCACTAAATACACTGTGATTCTTGAATTAAGGCTTCCTAACCCCTCGGGCCTGCCAACTGAGTGGTTTTTACTTTGGAAGTTACCGCTAAGACGGTCAGGCCTTAGGCTCATTAAGCACAATGTAATCACCCCTGTCAAACTGACTTCAAGTCAATCAACACAGCTCCTTACTAAGTACCTTGTGTGTGTCGTATGTCAAGTGTCACGCTAGATTCCAGAGATAGGGCAAGTAGCACCTGCCGTGATACAGTTCACAGTCTAATAGGGCACCCAGATGCTGGACAAGTAATCTGTCACAAGTGACCCATCACAGCTGTATGCAGTGTTGTAGAGCAGGGTGCTTCACGAGTGTTTTCCAAGCAGGACTGTCCACTTCCCAATGGGTGAAAGGGAAGGGTAGAGAAGTCTGCCTAGAGCAGAGGTTCTCAAAGCATGGTCCTCAAACTGGCAGGATGTCAGCATCATGTGGGAACTTGTTAGAAATACAGATTCTCAGGCCCGCCCAGATGTGGTCAGTCAGGCCTTGGAAGTGAGGCCCAGCACTCTGTTTTAACCACTTCTGTTGGTGATTCTCATGTACATTCAAGTTTGAGAATGATTGGCCTAGAGGAAATAACATTTAAGCTCTGAAGCTGTTCTGATCCGTTTGGTAGCCACTGGTCACATGTGGCTCTTGAGCCTTTGAAATGTGGCTGGTGCAAATTGAGACGTGCTATAAGTATAAATACGTATCAGGTTTCAAAGACCTACTATGAAAAAAAAGAATGTAAAATACCCCATTAATACTTTTATATAGATTGTATGTTGGAATAGTATTTTGATTCTATAAGGTTAAATAAAATATATTATTTTTTTGAGTTTATTTATTTCAAGGAAGAAGAGACAGCATGAGTCGGGGAGGGGCAGAGAGAGGGGAGGAGAGAGAATCCCAAACAGGCTCTGCACTGTCAGCACAGAGTCTGATGAGGGGCTTGCACCCACAAAACTGTGAGATTATGACCTAAGCCAAAACCAAGAGTTGGGCACTCAACCGACTGAGCCACTCGGGTGCCCCTCAATAAGGTATATTATTAAAATTAATTGCATTTATTTCTTTTCCCTTTTTAATATGAATTTTAAGAAATCTAAAATTATATATGTGGCTTGCAGCATATTGTGATTGACACAGCCGATCTAAAGGGTGACTAGAGGTTACCTCAAGCTGGGTGGGACCAAAGTGGCAGTGGAGGGGAGGGGATGCAGGGCGAGGGTTCTGGGTAGGGTAGTGTGTGTGCAGGGGTCCTGAAGCAAGAAAGAACATGGCATGCTCAAGGAAATAAGAGAAAACCAAAGCCTTGCAAGTCATGTTCAGGATTTTGGACTTTATCCTAAGACCAACAGGAAGTGATTGAGGATTTTAAATAGGGTGCTCACTTTTCAGGAAGTTTGCAGTTAATAAATGAAGGCAAGAGAGCTACATCTGAATATATCAAGACTCTCAAAGTCAAAGCTTCTCCCCTCCCCAAAAGATGGTGGGCATGGAGGCATTTGGTCAGGATTGAAAGGGCGCAGGACCCTGCCCGTCACCTACCCGTGCCCCAGGACTTTAGGCCCAAACACCCCCGAGTCAAGGGAGAAGCAGACACCTGGAAGAGGTAGTTTTGCTTTCAGTTCATTTTCAGCATGGTTAAAGCTCAGAGCTGGCCGAAGCATTCCAGGAAGAGTCCAAAGTTGAGTGGAAGTTTGATTACAGAGCTGAGGCTCTTCAGGGCACTGGCCCAGGCTTTGGTGAAGAAGGGTCAGGGACAAGGAGCCCAGCACATATGGGGGTTAGAGGGTGTTGGACAAAGCAGAGGAAAGCTGGGATTGGAGCCTGGAGGCTGGGGGACTGACCTTCTCCTGGGGTATGGTGGCCTCTTCATTCATCTGTGGCCTGGAGATTTCCCTGTAAGTCATGGTGCATATGTTAGCAGACTCAAACTGGCCTCCAGACACATTTCATTTAGTTCATGTTTCTAAAATGTATTTAAATTAGTCACCAGTATTAATATCAGATTTCACATAAAACTGTGCATTTCTGGGGCACCTGGGTGGCTCAGTTGGTTGGGTGTTCGACTCTTGATTTTGGCTCAGGTCATGATCCCAGGGTTGTGGGATTGAACTCCATGTCAGGCTCTGCACTGAGTGTGGAGCCTGCTTAAGATTCTTCCCCCGCCGCCCCTCTCTCTCTCCCTCTCCCCCTCTCCCCCTCTGTCCCTCTCCTGCTCACCACCCCCCCCCCCATTCTCTCTCTTTCTCACTACAGTTGTTTTTAATGTGCATTTCTGGTGTTTTTGAAAATTGGAAGATCCAGGAACCCCTGGAGCAGCGAGGTAGTAGCTACTCCTTTTATTTTTATATGAACTTTTAGGAGCTGAAATGACCATTTAAAAAAAATTTTTTTTAATGTTTATTTATTTTTGAGAGAGAGACAGACAGAGTGCTATAAGGGGAGGAGGAGAGAGAGAGGGGGAGACACAGAATCCGAAACAGGCTCCAGGCTCCGAGCTGTTAGCACATAGCCTGACGTGGGGCTTGAACTCAGGAGCTGTGAGATCATGACCTGAGCCGAAGTCAGACACTTCACTGACTGAGCCACCCAGGCACCCCCTGAAATGACCATTTTTATGTTTTTTAAAGAAGACATTTATTTACCCTAAAGACAAAACTGAGTCCCCAGGTTCTCTGTGGTCTGACTCGAAGTATTGCAGTCTCTCCAGTGTTTGCTTTGAGGAGTCCCTTCTTCTGTGTATTCTCCAGAAAGGTTGTAAGAATGGGACCCTTAGTTCAGTGAGACCAAGTTATACAAAAACTCTGTCCATCTGCACAAGAGCCACGTCCATCAGAGAAGCACATATGCTCTCTACAGTTTTCCATGGTTCCCATCATGCCTGTGGCTCAGTGTGTGTGTTTGTGTGTTTGTTGGTAAACACTTGGTATACCAGCTCCCATGATGATTAAAATCTTAAACTTTAAACCTCAGCAGCTCCCCTGTAAATATTCAGTAGTTAATTAAATGGGAAGTCAGTTGATAGCAGCAAGGAGGAAAGAAGGAAGTGACTTTATTTACCCAAGATAGATGCACTAATCTGTACTTTGTCCTATGTTCACCCCTGTACACCAGAGGGAGGGAGGGGTGTAGTCTTTGTGGCTGTGGTACTGTTTCTCTGCTCGCTCTCTCTCTCTCTCTCTCTATAGATAGATAGATAGATAGATAGATAGATAGATAGATAGATATGTATTGGGGGTGGGGGGAACAGAAATTGTTTTATTTCTTAAACAGAGTAAGCAAATATAGCAGATTAAAATACTGCAAGCTTGGTGGTAAGTGCCTGAATGTTCATGATGTTACTGCCATATATATTTTTTGTTCTCTTGGTATAGTTCATAATCAAAGGCAGTGGAGAAGTGCTTTTGCCTACAGAATTTGTCCATCCTACCCTTTTTTAAAAATATATTTTAGAGGGAGAGAGAGAGAGAGTATGAGCAGGGGAGAAGGGCAGAGGGAGAGAGAGAGCGTGAACAGGGGAGAGGAGCAGAGGGGGAGAGAGAGAGAGAGGGAAGGAGAGAGAATCTTAAGCAGGCTCCACACTCAGCACAGAGCCCAATGTGGGGCTTGACGCAGGGCTCAATCCTGTGACCCTAGGATCATGACCTGAGCCGAAATCAAGAGTCAGAGGCTCAACTGATTGAACCTCCCAGGCACCCCATCATACCCTTATTCATTTAAAGGGAAAACAGCTTTATTAGCATAAGGAGGCTTCTTGCTTGACACGACAAAGTGAGGGTTGGGGTGGAGGAACACTTGATAGCCTCTCTTTTCTCCATTCCCTTCTCTACCAGCATCAAAAAACAAAACAATAAATGTTACAGGAGGCTGGGTCTAGTTTTTGATCTGACAGAAGTTTCTAGTACTTGGTGAATTGGGGCTCTTTGAGGAAACAATATAAAAACGTCTTTCTTTTGCAAATTAAACACACACACATACACACACGCCCACACATTCATTATTTGGTCTCTCCGCGTGCCTTAGACGGGGTTTGTTCAAGTGAAGGATCCTGAAATTTGAGCTCATTAGCTTCGTGATTATTCTGCTTCTGGGCACCAGTGATCACACAGCAAAACACTGCCCAGATGTGTGTCATCCCATTCTCTGTTCTTCCGCCAACCTCATGCCCCTCTGGGCTGAGGGTAGAATCATCCCTCTTCCTCCAGAAATTCTCAGCTGTCTGATGTACCTTCGCCCGAGCCCAGTCTCTTCCAGATGCTTCCTGTTTCACATGCACTAAAGCTTCAAACCTGATGCTTGACCAGAAAGGGGTGTCATAAACCTGACGACCTTGGTCTTTCAGCTACTTGCAGATTACCTCAATCTGCTTCTTCCCTCAGGGCCCCATCAGTTTACCTTCTCCTGCAGTGAGATGAAGCCTTGTTTTAAAGGGTTTTTATTCCCCTTCAGAATCTCTGGAAATTACTAAAGAAAGGAAGAAACTAGATACCTAGATTCCAGTTAACTTTGTCACTGTTATGTAACTGTGGGTGAATCACGGATTAAGTGGGCCAGAAAATCTCCCATTTCATGGAAGTTGCAAGAACGGCAGGAGACCAGGCCCCGATGTTCATATCATTTTTAGTCCCCAGTGTGGAAAACCCTGGGGTGGAAGTGGAGAGCCTGGGCATGCAAGGCGGGCAGTGTTTGTCGGTATACATATGTCCACTGCAAGGAGGGTGAGGGCAGGCTGATGCAGCCGGAACAGCAGATTCTCCAGGGGACGGAGTGGGCCCAGCAGACCTTCGGGCCAGCAGCCTAACTTAGGGAATTCAGAAACACTGTAAGGTTGTCTGTCCCACTTCACCAGATTCTTCTCCCGCTGAGATGCAGCTGGTGTGTGCAGGGCAGCCTAAGATTTGGGCAGGAGGGGGCGGGGCCTCCTTATCAGCGTGCTTCCTGTCACTTCTTCAGACCTGCTCCCGCTAATCTCTTTCTACAGGCAGCATCTCTTCTACAGCTGCTTGCATTTGATAGCTTTTTTGCATCAGGATTTATGCCTGCCGAGCGTTGTTTTGGGGGCAGGTGAGAGATTATTTAGGTGAGTACCGTATTCAGTGTTAATGTTGTTTTAAATCACTTTTGGTGTTGTTTGAACGTTGGACCGTAGATTTTCTTATATGTAGTGTCGCCTGTGGCATTGAAGAGCGAGTTGCCACCCATTAGTGATTTACATACCAAGCAGATGTGGTGGTTCATTGAATTACCATGTTTAACTTCTATAATAAGGTGACACTGGTAAATATTCTTTTTCCACCAGGGGAAAAACAAAGTGAGAAGGATGCCTTCAACCTGGAGTCAGCTGCTAGGAGCTGGGAGTTCCCAGCTACTAGTCATACTTTCAGACATCTATAACTCATTCTAGTAAATCCTCTCTTCTGTAAGCACAGACTGCCTTTTTATCTGGTGGAAACGCAGCATGCCATTAGAATGACATGTCCTGTCATTTTACATCATACAATTAAGATATTGTCTAGCTGTCAGAAAATTCAAATCGACTAGGCTCCCTGTAATTAATTATCTGTATAATGTGCCATAGTGTATATGTTGTAAAGTTCAGGTAGTCGGTTGAATGAAGACCATAACATACTTTTTGTTTCTTCTCTTTCTAGATGTCTTGCTGTCATTGAACCCATTTGAAAGTGCTAGGCGAGCTCAGCCATCAGTATGTCCAAGTACAAACTGATTATGTTAAGACATGGAGAGGGCGCTTGGAATAAAGAGAATCGGTTTTGTAGCTGGGTGGATCAGAAACTTAACAGTGAAGGAATGGAGGAAGCTCGGAACTGTGGGAAGCAACTCAAAGCACTAAACTTTGAGTTTGATCTCGTATTCACGTCCATCCTTAATCGGTCCATCCACACAGCCTGGCTGATCCTGGAAGAGCTGGGGCAGGAATGGGTTCCGGTGGAAAGCTCGTGGCGTCTAAACGAACGTCACTATGGAGCTTTGATCGGTCTCAACAGGGAGCAGATGGCTTTGAATCACGGTGAAGAACAAGTGAGGCTCTGGAGGAGAAGTTACAATGTGACCCCACCACCCATTGACGAATCTCACCCTTACTACCATGAAATCTACAGTGACCGGAGGTATAAAGTGTGCGATGTACCTGTCGATCAGCTGCCACGATCTGAAAGCTTAAAGGATGTTCTGGAGAGACTCCTACCCTTTTGGAATGAAAGGATTGCTCCTGAAGTCTTAAGTGGCAAAACCATTCTGATATCTGCTCATGGAAATAGCAGTAGGGCTCTCCTGAAACATCTGGAAGGTACCATCTTTATGCTACTACTTATTAGAGGTTGCTAAATGTTATGCTTGGACCTTAATCTAGAAAGGACAGGGTTTCTGAGCACAATTTACATAATGGACTTTCTTGCCCTATTCCCTTTTGTCATTTCAGGCTTTTTTTTTTTAATTATATGAAATTTATTGTCAAATTAGTTTCCATACTCATTTCAGTCTTTTAAGAATCATTTTGTTCTATTAAATCAAAAATGCTGTGCCTTTCACATTCATACTATTTAAAGCAATGATTCTAAAACTTTAGCAAGCATCAGATTTCCCTGGAGGGAGACTTTGGTCTACTCCAGATTGCTGGCCCCATCCTTGAAGTTTCTGAATTTGTAGGCCCCGGGGGTATGGTTGGAGAATTTGCACTTCTAAGGTGTTTTCAGGTGAAGCTGCTTGGGGGTTTTCCACTTTAAGAACTATTGATCTAAAGGATAATAAGGTTTTTGCTGTAGCAAGGTAAAAGCAGGCTAGGGAGGGAATTAATTTCTAAAGAGATGGTATGCAAAGTCAATTTATTTATTTGAGTCGTTCCAGATAAACAAAATTATCTAGACTTCAGTTTTGCCCATGCTCTTCCAACTCTAAACAATTATTCCTGCGTTGCAGATCTGTGTTTCTTGAACAATTCCTTTGTTCCAGCTCTTTCTTTCCAGACCAGGCCTATTCATTGATTGGGAGAAAGTTAGGGGGAAGGTAAATAAAAGGATTGCCTGTTGGAGATAATCAGTCGGCTCAATTTTATTTTAACCACTTCATGTTGCGTTCTAAACATATTCTGAAATGTACAATATTGTTATCTTCCTCTTAACTGATGTAAACTAGGAACCCCTGAGGACTCGGGCTCACCACTTTGGGGCATCAGTGATTGCACTGTGACACTTACAGGGGGTTCTTCTTTCCCCTTTCTCCCTTCACTAAGCAATCCCAGGCATTTGTGCTTTTTGAGTGATCTGCTCCCTCGTCCTTTGTCCTGACAGCACCAGCAGTAGTTAGCCCCTGATATTAGAATGCATTTCTCTAACATTCCTTGCCCATTCTGCTTTACTTTTCTCTATGAGGCTGTGAAAAATGAAGAGGTTGACATTGTATGTGAAATAAGTGAAAATAGGTTATTGGTAACCAAACAAAGTGATCTTTATGAGATTTTATTGTAAACTTTTTAGCATGTGCTTTTGCCCCTGATTTTTATAACATGGCCAAAAGCCAAATCATTACTCGAATACTTGCATCCATTAGTTGTGCAGAGATCTAAACTCTACAGACTTTATTGGCTATTAAAAATGTTATTGGCTAGACATGGCGCTCACCCTGTTTGTGTATATATCTTATTTACTCAACTACATAAAGGCTTCTATTCTTTTTCTTTCAGAATAGTCAGGTATTTGATTAAGTGATAAATAACTTCATCATTATTGGACTACAGTACTTTATTGTTTGAAGAAGAGTTGAGCCTTCTCTTAGGACAACAACAAACTGAAATTCAGAATTTCGAAGTTTCTGCCAAAAGGTGTATTCTGTTCCACCACTCCAATTCCCTTGTTCCAGAGACGAGACTTTGATCTCTCTGTGGCCAAGCTCCCTTCCCTAAAGAAGATGCCATCATCTGCTTCAGGAACCTCTTTTCTCCCCTGTCTTAACTAGGAAACCCTCCCTTTAAAAAATGATTTCTTGCTATTTAATACCATTTATTCTTCAACTGTCTTTAGGTTTAGATGTCTTTAAGATTATTCTGCATCCCCAGCCACAGCCCATTCTAGATACTCCCTTCTATTAGTGCACTGAGGATTTCCCTATTTGTTACTGTTCTTTTTTGAAGGGAATAGGAAGGTTTAGCCAATGGTGAAGAAGACTGTCACCCTGGTCAGAGTAGAGGGAGAATTACCTGTGGACGGCAAGGTTACCCATAGAAAGCTTACTTTCTGTATTTGAGGGAGGTTTTGAAACCATTAATAATTTACCAAAAAACAATCATTTGGTATAGCTGCTGTAGAAAACAATCCGTCAGCTTCTCTATAGATTAGACCTGCGGTTACCATACGATCCCACCAATTCTATTGCTAGGTATTTACCTGTATTCATTTCCTAGCGCTACTGTAACGAAGTACCAATAACTGCAAGGCTTAAAACAACAGATACTAATTTTCCTCACAGTTCCCCGGGGCTGGAAGTCCTAAATTAAAGTGTTGCCGGGGTCATGTTCTCTCTATCCTTTCTTGCGTCTTCTAGCTTCTTGGGTTTGTTGGCAATCTTTGGCATTCCCTGGTTTGTAGGTGCATCTGTGCAGACCTGTCTTCACTAGGTGTTTGCCCTGTGCGTCTCTGTTTCTTGTCCAAATTTCCCCTTTTCGTAAGAATACACATAATATTAGAGTAGGATGAAAGATATCATTTTAACTTGACTACCTCTATAAAGACCCTGTTTCCAAATAAGGTCACATTCTGAGGTTAGGACTTCAACGTATCTTTTTTGGAGGGATAATAGTTCAACCCATAGCAATACTTAAGAGAGATGAAAACTTATGTCCAAATGAAAACATGTACACAAACCTTCATAGTAGTAGTATTCATAAGAGCCAAAACACAGAGAAGCATCCCAAATGCGTGTCACCTAGTGACTAGATACATTAAATTTGGTATCCATACAATACAGTATGATTCAGCAATGAAAAAGAATGAAATACTCTTATGTGCCACAGTGTGGATGAACTTTAAACTCATCATTACCTGAAAGAAGGGAGTCACAAAGGAATATTTATTGTGCAATTCTACTTAAATGAAATGTCCAGAATGGCCACATCTTTACAGACAGAAAATAGATTGTGTTTCCTGGGCCTGGGGTAGAGGTGGAAGGGTGTGGAATGAACAGTGGCTGCCGTTAGGTACAGAGTTTCTTGTTGGGGTGGTGAAACGTGCTAAAGTTGATTGTGATGATGGTCGCACGAGTCTGAATATACTAAAAGCCGTGGGATAAATGGATAAATTGTATGATATGTGAATTACCAAGTTAAAGCTGCAAAAATAGTTTAATCAATGGGATTGAAAGATTAAAGGATGTGGCATTGGCCTAGAGAAAAATATTGGAGGGCAAATATGGGAAGCAGTGTCAAAGTAGACATGTATGGATGTGGAGTAAAGAATAAGGAAAAATAAAATAAACTACAGCTTTGGTCACTAGAGCAGAAATGGATTTATAGGGGTTGCTGAGAAATTAATAGGCATTAGTCCTCAGGCTTTATTTAAGCTTTCTTCTGGAGGTCTTTTTTTTTTTTTTTTTTAAGTTGGATGTATAGTGCTAAATGACTTTTCAGAGCTTAACACAACCGAATCAACCTTAAATTATGATTCCCATCCCTCTCCCTATCTATAGGCCTTATACAAAATGTTGTTATTTGGAAGATAATTGATTTAAAACAGCAGTTTTCATGCTGGAAGAGGCAAATGGTATGAGATTTGAGAAGGAAGTACGTGAAAGTAGAAAAGGCGTAAAGTTGGCTGATGTCTGCAGCAGAGGACAGGGGAGGTGTAGATGAGGGAGACAGGAAGTGGAAATGGGAGGGTTGGTGACCATGGCGGATGGCAGACATTCAGGGGGGAGAAATGGCCGAAAATCCAGAATATGCCATTAGACACAAGCCATAGAGTGGGGAAGCAAAAGCAGTGGATGTGAAGATTGGGATCTGTCCGTAGGAAGACAGAAGGCTGGTATGTAAGTTTGGCTCACCCACCCCGGGTAGAACAACTTGGTTCCTTTTGGCCTATGGTACCCCCTGGTGGTGCCATTGTTAAGACTCATGGAGCTCTTTGGTGTCGCTGTGACTCCCTTTAGAATGACCTCCACGCCTAACATGGAAGAAATTATTTTAGATTTTAGAATCACTCCATAAATTAGTTATCATGTCTTATTTTAGGAGTTCCCTAAATACCAATCTCCACTAATAGATTTCTCTTACTATATATTGAAAAATAAGATCCATGTATTCGATGTCACAGCTCTAAGAATTAAGCATAAATGACTTTGCCAAGATCCGAAGGAACAGTGTATGTTATTTCTTCCACATAATTTCTGTTAATGAGATTTTAGCTTTTTAAAAATTTATTCTGGATGTATATGTTTACCAGAATAGGAATACCAACATTAGTCTTACCTCACACATCTGACTTTCAGGAACTCAAGTTATAGGGCTTTATGTGGTATTTGATAAATTCTCAGCCTAAAAGAAAATATTCCTTTGAATTTGGATGCTAACTTAAAAAAAATTTTTTTTTTTTGACATTTATTCATTTTGAGAGACAGAGACAGAGTGTGAGTGGAGGAGGGGGAGAGAGAGAGGGAGACACAGAATCCAAAGCACGCTTCAGGCCCTGAGCTGTCAGCACAGAGCCCGATGTGGGGCTCGAACTCACGGACCGCAAGATCATGATCTGAGCCGAAGTCAGATGCTTAACTGACTGAGCTACCCAGGGGCCCCTGGATGCTAACTTTTTAAGATTCCAGAAATTAAGTGAATCTTACTTACTTTAGGGGGAAATACAGGTATTTATCATATAGGAAGGACCACTGGCCAATTTATTTGTGTGTGTGTGTATGTTCATTGTGTTAAAAAATATCATAAAATTTACCATTTTAATTGCCAGTTTATTCTTACTGTAAAGTTACATGACTGTATCACCCCCATTTTCTGGTTAATACCTGTTGTTCCAGTGCAATTATTAATAGCATCTCCTTTCACTTTCATAAGTGCCCTGCTTGAATGATAAATTATGTGGTCACCTTACCATAAAGGTGTTAGCCTTTACTAGTATTAAGAATGAATCCCTGAAATAGGTGTGACCAGATTCCATATTTCCTGTAAACACAAAAGTTGCTAAACAAAAGTAAAAATGTTTGTGGTTGTAGGTTCATCTGATTCCTAGTCATGCTTTCTAGATATGTTTATATAAAATTCTCTCCTATTACCAGGATCTTTCAAGGAACTGGGCAATTTTTCCCTGTATTATCCTTAAACTGCCTGACAAACTTAAAGCATGTTACCTTCTGCTGGGGAGGAGTATGGTAGCTGATAGAATCAACGACAGCATACTCTCGTATCACAAAAATACTTTATTGTTTAAAGACTATAACTTTGGGGTAGGAAGGATGATGTCCCAGTAAAAAAACTAATTAGAATATTAGTCTACCCTGAAATCTCCAAGTGCCTTATGATCTCTCTACTTAAAAGTATACTAGTGTTACACATCTACTCTACCTTGTATACACCTCAACAATGGAGACTGTTGGTTCTTAAGACGTTATTTTGTTTGTCAACTATTTGGTGCTATGACTTTATCCTATAGGCAGTCCAGTCCTGACTGACACTTCTTCCATTTGTGAAAAAGAAGACAGGTGCTGTTGAGGGGAAATGAAAGCCAGACAGACCTCAGATGACTTAGCCATGATCATGATAATTAGTTGGAGTCGTGAACTCCACCCAAACCCAGTTCACTGAGTCTCCACACATGATTACCACCTGGGCTTTTTTGTTTTAAATGTTTTCTGAAAAGTAGCCCTTCCCTTGATCTATTTTTTGTTTGGAATACTATGTTTTAAGAAGCTGAGTCAAGAGTATCCTTGGCAGGTTAACCATTAAAAGTTAATTTGATGCAGCTAACTGAGTCTCAAATTATTATTGCTGTTACCCTAATATTGTGGTTTGTGAATGGTGTTCCCTAGTACAGATGTACAAGGTGACCTTTTTTTTTTTTTTTTTTTGAGCGCATGCTAAGTGCAGCTCTAGGCATTTACATACATATCCTATTTAATATAGGAACTAGAGCCAGGCTGTGAACCCACTGGAAATCTGAGGTTCAGTCCCGTGTTTTACACTGCTGTTTAGTGTATCTGGGTCATACTTTTTATTTCATTTGACCAATCATTGATCACTCAGCTGTTTTGCTTAAAGAAACTGCTCTAATGAAAAGGAACAGACTACTGATACCCTCAACATCGTGGCTGAACCTCAACGGCATTATGCTAAGTGAAAGACCTGGGCTCAAAAAGCTGAGTATTGTACATTCCTGTTGAAGTCTTAGCCTTCAGTAGTTCAGAATGTGACCGTATTTAGATAGAGAGTCTTTAAAGAAGTAATTAAAGGGACGCCTGGGTGGCTCAGTCGGTTGAGCGGCCAGCTTCGGCTCAGGTCATGATCTCGCGGTCCGTGAGTTCGAGCCCCGCGTCGGGCTCTGTGCTGACAGCTCGGAGCCTGGGGCCTGTTTCAGATTCTGTGTCTCCCTCTCTCTGACTCTCCCCCGTTCATGATCTGTCTCTCTCTGTCTCAAAAATAAATAAATGTTAAAAAAAAAAATTAAAAAAAATAAAGAAGTAATTAAAGTAAAATTGGGCCATTAGGGTGGCCCTAATCCAACGTCATTGGCGTCCTCGTAAGAGATCAGGACACAGACACACACAGAGAGAAGACCATGTGAAGGTACAGGGAGATGACAACCATGTACAAGCCAAGGAAAGTGACCTCAGACTTTGATATCCCCAGAACAGTGAGAAAAGAACTTTGAGTTTTGTTTTGTTTGTTTGTTTGAGTTTTGGGTTTTTTTGTTTTTTGTTTTTTGTTTTAGCAAAAAACAAGCAAACTATGCACTGTATGACTCCCATTTATATGCCTGTCAGGAAAAGGCAACACTATCGGGTCAGAAAACAGATCAGTGAAAGAAAAGGTAGGATGCAGGGGGGCATAAGGAAATTTTGGGGGGTTCATTAGAGCTATTCTGTACACTAAAACCAGTAAATTTTACTGCATGTGAATTATAGTTCTGTATAAAAAGTCTAGCTTTTATCCAGTGAAATGACCATTTCCCTAATGGGGACCATGGCTTTTGTTGCCTAAGATAAAGACTCGATTAGTTTGTCAACTAGTAGAATTAATTAAATGAAGGTTGCTACATACGCCTAATTGTGCCTTTGCAAACTAACCCGGAGGGCCCCGGTATGCTCTCTCAAGACTGGGAGCAAGTAGTGCTGACTTTACGCAGCACCCAAACCATGGACATCACAGGGAATCGCTGGCACAGCCAGTCTTCGCAAGTTATCTAGAAGCTGTTGGACCAAGAAGCTTTGTCCTTTGAGGTTGTGAACTTGTCTAGGAAAGGTTTTTCTGCCCCAGAACTGTTTCTGCTCACTTGACACTGAATTCTCTAGTCGTCCTTGGGTCTTCTATCTGTCCTTTTTTTCTTCTCACAACCACCTAGGCAAGGAGTAGGTCAATGCAAGAGCATGAAAAGAACAGCAAGGCAAGTGTTACTGATTTGGAACTAGGCAGCACTCTTGTACAAGAATTGCAAACACAGGAACCCATGTCAGGGCCTAGGATACGCTTGTTGCCTGATCAGGACAGCTTCTACCATGTCGATTACTTATTTAACATCTCTGCTTTTAAATTGTAGGTAATTGGGAGGTTGCATTACTTTTAACTGGAAAGTAGTCCTTGACACTTTCAGAAGAAGGACTGCAGACAGACCTATGAGATACGATATAGTAAGAAAATTCCTACCTAAGGAACTGCTTTACCTGTTTCTAGCAGCGTAGAGGATTGCCTGTGCTGTGCTAATAAGTCCAGGCAAAAGCAGCGCCCTGCGCTGACTGGTTCAGACACACTTGTCACAGAGCACCACCGCGAAAGCTCCTAACACAGGCTTAGTATCTAAAAGCATCTTGCTCTGTAGCGCTCCAGACAGGCATTTGTTTCTTTCTCTGTGGTTGGCATAGTCACTTCCTGTTTGTTTGCTGCTGGCCCACACTGAAGGAAAATCCAGGGACTGAACTGAAGCATTGGATGTAGTCTGCGTCTTGCCAGCGGAAGTGGATTGTTTAGTCTGGGTTCAAGCACAGGACTAGGCAGTTTCAAGTTTGGAATCAGAGTGGCATGCAGGAGACTCATGAACGACAGGCTTGGTCCCTGAAGAATTGGGTGCAGCTGCACACATAGCAAGGCAAGGAAGCCTTGAGGCAAAATTAGAGAGCCGGGGAGGGCAGGTCAGCCGGGGCCAGCTGTGGCGGCGGGGCTGACGAGTGCTTCACCTTTGGCATTTTAGCGTGATATTTTCAGAAGCTGCAAATTCAGACCTCTCTCCTGTAAAGCAAATGCTTGTCTGGTGGTATGGTCAGGCTTTCTCTTATTCAAAGTTTAATTGATGTAGGAAAACTTTTACTTTTAAAAGTTGCAGGCTATCTTAACTTTAAAATTCAATGTGGATTCTTCTCTTTGCCTTATTCCAAATTAGAGGCTGTTATCCTATCATCGTGTTGCAATATTCAAATAACCCCTTTGCACTTGCTCCCCAGCATAAGTTGCAAATAGTAGCATCCAAACTTTAAAGATTTCTAATTAAAGATAGATCATCTATGAAATTGAGAACATCTTGTGTCAGCTCTCATTTTTGCAATAGAATACAGGCCTCTCACCACAGACCGCCCATCAGCGGGGTTTGAATTGTGACCTCCTTGACTGGGAAAGGTAAATGGGGCGTGGGTGCACCTCACGGCCAAATGAATTGGTCGAAGTGGTTTCCCTCTTTTCCTAGTTTCCAAAAGTATACACTATGGATTTGGGGTTTGCTTTCATCCTGTGACAAATCTGTCTCCCTGGCCATCTTTTCTCCTGTTGCCCGAGATGAGCAAACCTTTGGAGGAAATCAAAGAAAATATATAGACAAATTTAATTTGAATTGTTTATTAGCACTAAATACCTTGTATTCAAGCCTAAGTGCCTTCTCTCTCTCTCTCTCTCTCTCTCTCTCTCTTTGGTAAGGTTATAAAGGAAACACAGTCTTTAATCAAGGTTTCAAGAGTAAAAGAATAGATTAAATTGGAAAGCCCAGAGGGTTCAGGTTTATTCATTTCAGCTGTGTGCTGAGGGCCTGTCAAATCAGGTGCTGTTCTTGGCGCAGGATATAGCCCCTGGAATTGGACACGCAAAATCCTGGCTTTTGAGGAGCTATGTCCCCATTTTGATCTCTTTCTGAAATTCGGCCGATACTGGAACTCTGGCAAAGTCTTCAGAGTGCTTTCATGTATGGACTTTATAAGTTAGAGTTTGTAGCTAATGTTCTGTTCCTTATCGCTTGTATTTGTATATAAGAAGTAGATTCATACAATATATACAGTTGTAAAAGTGGATCATACAGCTGAACAGTTTCTGGATCCTGGCAGCCAATGCATATAATAGAAGGTTCTTTACAGTTGAACAAATATTACTGAGTTCTCGCAGTGGGTAAGGCACTGGTCTGAGAGCATGTGTGACACAGGGATGGATGAGACATGGTCCCTCTTCTCAAGGCGTTTATAATCCTGGTTGGCGAAGCGAGCATTTGCACAGCCACCTCTAATAGAAGGCCAAGTGTGAATGCTGTAAGTGTATCTTAATATACTTAATTAATGTGTATACATATTAACATAAGTATTAATATACTTAATAATGTACAGTGATCTCGGGGCACCTGGGTGGCTCAGTCAGTTAAGCGTCCGACTTCAGCTTCAGGTCATGATCTCACAGTTCGTGGGTTCGAGCCCTGCCTCGGGCTCTGTGCTGACAGCTCAGGGCCTGGAGGCTGCTTCTGATTCTGTGTCTCCCTCTCTGCCCCTCCTCCGCTCCCATTCTGTCTCTCTCTCAAAAATAAATAAACATTTAAAAAATAAGTAAAATAATGTACAGTGATCCCAATAACTGGCTGTGGCTCCTGTTCCTGCTATAATGACTTGGTGGAGAGGGCTCATAGGTGCAGATTTGACTTTCTAGAGCTATTCCTGTATGCAGAAAATGAAGTTGTTTGAATTTCTACCCATACTGGCATTGAGTTACCCCCTTTGACTTACCATAAACTTTCATTATTTCTTACTCGAAATAGCCCAACCATGTGGATTGACCACAGTTAACTCCTAGATGCTCCTACGTGAAGATTCAAGAATTAAAGACAATGGTTGGGGGCTGAAGAAGGGGTGGCAGTGGAGGGAGCGGTGACGGAGAAGGGCAGTTGCAGGGTGAGAACTCTGATATTTCCCTTCAAACGTTCTTGGAGCCAAAAAAACAGTAACAAAAATCTAAGCCAGTTATCAGACAGGGGATGTGCTGTTTGTTCACTCATTTTAACTTTCATATGATGTTCCAGTTAGTGAATTTATAATATAGTGTTGCATAATACAGTATTGATTCAGTTTGGCTTAATTCAGTGCAGATGCATTATTCTAGCCTTAGGAGTTCTGCTGGCTTAACTTTCTCAGGATGAAGAATGGCTTATGCCAAAATCGAGTAATGAGTAATAGCTTCACTGTGGTTTTTCCTAATTTGCTATTTTAAAATTTCAGTCTGTTAAGTCTCATTGACTGATTATTAACCAGTCTAAGCATTTTAAATATTTGTAAGTAATTAGTCTGCTGTGTGAATGATTTGAGTAGTCATTAAAGTGGAATGTCAACTTGGTGTTTATTGGAAATGTCTCTATTTTTGTTGAGCTCTCCTTCCTTTGTATGTGAAATATGATAGTTCTCGTGGCCTTTGTTTAGTTGGCTCTTTGATTTGGTCCCACACAAAAGTGAGATGTTATCTGAGCCATAGACATGAGCTCGAGTGTGGTGCTGTTGAAGAGAGGACCTGTCAAGATCTGGTTAGATCTGGGACCTTGGCCAAACAGGAGAGTCCCATGTGCTCTCCAGCCCCTTGCCAAAGACCTAGAACTCATTTCTAAGGTCCCAGACGACAACCCCTAAACCTGGTGCATCATGATCCCAGTGTGTTAGCTGTTTCAAGGGGATCAGATGAATCTGTTCATGTCCTTACCAGCCCTGAAGACGGAGGAACACGAGGTGCTACTGTTTAGTTAATACCCAGCCCTTCAAAAGGGCAGAACATGATTGCAAACATTCTCTTCTCTCCTTATACTGCGCTGGAAGTAGCCGTGAACAAGTCGGATGACCAGAGTTGAAATCCTGGGATTTGGGAATAAGAAAACCAGGTGCAATGTGATTGCCTTATCAGTCTTGTGATTTGAGAAATTTAATTTAACTTCTCTGGATCTGTTTAGTATTTTTTAACGGCTTTCTTGAGATAGAATTTACATAATGTGCAGTGCAGTGGCTTTTAGTATGTGTACAGAATTGCCCATCTATCACCACAGTCAATTTTGGAACATTTTCATTAGTCCCAAAAGTAACCCTATACTTAACTGTCACTTCCCAATTTCCTCATTCTCTCTAGCCCTAGGCAATCACTAATCTATTTTTCTCACACTAGATTTTCCCGTATAAATGGACTCCTACAACATGCTGTCCTTTATGACTGGCTTCTTTCATTAGCGTAATGTTTTCAAGGGCCATCAATGTTTAGCGTGTATTAAGCACTTCTTTTTTTATTGCTAAATAATGTTCCATTGTATGGGTATACCGCAATTACTATAGTTAATTTATCCATTCATCAATTAATGGACATTTAGGATATATCCACTTTTTGGCTATTATGCTACTATGATGGCTCATGTACAAGATTTAGATAGGAAACATGAAGGAACAACAGGTTGCCCTGAAGGGTATCTACTATCCTAAAATTTAATATTTTGCGAATCTCTGTCTAAGCTTTTTTTTTTTTTTTTAAATTTCTGAGAAGTTTTTATACTTCCAGGAACTATAGCTAGAATCCCTTACAGTATCTGGAGTGGTTCCAGACATGCCACTAATATGGGACTCAATAAATGTGCAGTGAAACAACCGAACAGAACTACCTCCTGTGTTGTCTTTAATGCTTTGTCCCTTCCTCTCCCAATCTACAGGTATCTCCGACGAAGACATTATCAACATTACTCTTCCCACTGGAGTGCCCATTCTCCTGGAACTGGATGAGAACCTGCATGCTGTTGGGCCTCACCAGTTCCTGGGCGACCAAGAGGCTATCCAAGCCGCCATTAAGAAAGTAGAGGATCAAGGAAAAGTGAAAAAACGCGTTGAAAAATGAAAGCTTTCCCATTTACTTGCTAGGAATAGCTGCAAAGGAAGTGGCATGCGGTATTTTTTGGGTGCTCATCTCCCTCTCTTTTTTTTCCCCTGATTTTTCCAGAACTAGTCAATGGGATAGAGTTTATAAGGTAACTCGGTAAATGTTATTGCCCAGATAAAAGATTTAGGATGCCTGAGTGCTTTGTCATAAGTCTGATGAGAACTCTCTTGCTAGTCCTGTTTGAATTAGTCATTCATGGGGCTAATTGGTAACCAGTGGGGCTTAATCAAGGTCCTGAGTGTCTAAGATGAGAGAGTAACAAGTAGAGGTGAAGTTTAAGGTATTCGTCATTTAATAAATCATTATTGAGTCACTATTGACAGACACTACTTATTCCAATAGGTAGTTCACTTTTATATTTACTGAGACTTTCTGGGATGATAGTAAGGTATATTAGATAATATGCTCTACTTAAGTATTTATTACTAGTCTTCTCTAGGAAAAGGAATGCTTTGCTAGTTAAAACCAGAGGCCCATTAAATGGGAGAAATTACTGATGGATTCCTCCAAGAAAGCCAACAACAAACAGTAAGGCACTTTGCCTTGTCTCTAGACCAGAGACATCCTTTCTTTGACAGTTGGTACGATTCCCCTTTGGCTGCTGGGATTAGCAACGTGTCGACAGCCATAGCTGTTGATGTTCTCCTTTTGTTTTGTTGAACTTTAATCATTGGTTACTTAAAATTGCTTAAAACTAAAGGTCTGTGACCTAAAATGAATCTCCTCAAAGCATCTCCATGTGACTGATAAACATTAGGTAAAGGCCTCCGAACTAGTCTTTGGCTCAAATCTTCTGTAACTGTCAAAGTGTTGCACCTATTTCATTGCATGGACACTCCTAATTCCCTATAAATTGAACATCAGGGTCAGGGGGAAGGTAAAATATAATGCATGTAATTTTATTCCCATGAGCAGGAAAAATATGGTACATTGGGGCTGGCCATACACATTTATTGTTCATCAGCAGAGAGCAAAAGATTATAGTATGTGACATAGAGCAGCTAGGGTAGGCCACGGACAGAAATGGTTGCTGATCAATCTCAGTGATACTGTTTTCCAGATCATATTTTTAGATGTCATGGGTATATAAGTCACGGTTTCTTCAAACTCTTGCCTTATTTTAAGGCAAGGGACATATATTTCAGTGACAAAGTTATGGAAAAAATCTGTAGCTGTTTATCAGTTTTTCATGATTTTCCATTTGTGGGTTAGTCTATTTGTATCCGTTTTAGAGTAAATGGCAATGGAAGAAAACTAATTCTAAAACCCTTGCCACTGCTTGGTCTCCATTTGGTCCTTCCTTTGAGACTTTTTAGAACAAAGATGTCTGGGAAGAAGAGATGACCCTGGTGTGCTCCCAGCTGGCCACATCTGGGATGTGTCGGGACATGGCATGCGGATGCTTTACATTTCTGACGAACCAGTAGTGTCTGCTGTAGCCCTTCATTTTAGTCCACTTACTTAACCAAATAATATTCTTTGGAATTCAGAGATCAGATCTTTCTAGAATTCCAAGCCTATGGCCAGGCTATACCTCAGACCATTCTTTAACAGCTTCATCTCTGGATTTTCTGAATTTCCTAACCCGAGTGGTGACCGTATCTTAATGCAGCTGAAGACCCTAGAGTTGGATTCTTCCCTCGTCCTTCGCTTGTCCTCGTTCACTTCCAGGGAGCGCCCCCGGCAGAATGATGTGGTTCTGCACACAAAGCGACACTCACAACCAGTCACTTGGGAATCTGGCAGATCTCCTAAGATAGGGATAATTTTTGCTGATACTTTCTGATGTAATTTGGTGTATTGTTTTTGAGATCTTGGCTGAAATAAATGAGACATTTATGAAAACCTCATGTTAAATTATTTTTTTGGTAAAGATTCTATTTTTAAAACTCTACACCCAACGTGGCGCTCAAACACAATCCCGACCGAGATCAAGCGTCGCATGCCATACTGACTGAGCCAGCCGGGCACCCCATTTTTTTAAAGACAGGGAAAATTACTGTTAACAACTCCACCACTTCGTCCTTAGACCACCTAATGTAGCTGTTTTCTTCACGTGGCTCACATCCAGAATTTTTGATGTAGGAATCTTGAAGGCCAACCTGCATCCTAATCTTGGCAACCTTCTGTTCTCTATGAAGCTGGGACCAAACGAAGGGGGACTTTTTTTCTTTGAAAGTAAAGGCAGATAGCCTGTCTAGAAATTTGGCTGTTAGAGAGGGCAGCCCGGCCTGCTGCCAGGATGGACTTGCCCTGAAGCCAGCTAGACCCGTCTCCTCTGCCCAGGTTGGAATGACTGCCTGCCCCCGGGGTGCAGCAAGTGTGGTAAGATAAGGGCCACAGCAGGAGGCTTCTCCCAGGCTTCAAGTTATAAATTTTCCGCAAGTGCTGTATCCCAGTACACCGAGAATCTTTTATTCTAAGAGCACAAGTTCTGCTTCAGAAAACGGAGGTTTTCACATCCTCTAATGCTAATTTGAGCACTGACAAAGCGTCCTCGGATGAAAATGCATTACGTCATGTATTTTTCTTTGATAAGATGTGCAGGAAAGATTTCTAAATGAGACCTGTTTATCTCTCAAGCTCATCCAGATTTTTTTGCCTGCGATTTGTAGATTACTTCCCATCTTGGAGCTTGATCACCTTGATGGAAATGCTGTTACCACATGTGCACAGTAGGGCGGTGGTTCTTTGTCTTCCAGTCTGGGAAGCGTCCCCAGGCCCTGTAGCTTTTAGAGGGGATTTTTGTTGGGGGGGGGGGTGGTCAGCGTGTGAGCCTGTTAAAACCAGTCCCGGGTGGGCAGCACTTGGCCGATTTGGTGGCCAAATGTAGAAACCCTCCTGGTCATGTTGCCACCCCCAGAAAAGAGAGAAGAGTCAGGTAATTCCCTGTTCCTTCTCTCATGTCGCTGTAGTTCTTTATTTCCCTAGCCCCTTCCTGCTTTTGACCGAATCGGTTAGGGGAAGCACTTTTACTACACAGAGGTTTCATCATCCCTGGTGTCATTTTTCATTCACTCTCTTGCTTTTATAAGCAAGAGTGCCTTTTCAAAGTTCAGCTTCCCTATTACCTGGAAAGCCTTTCTTTTCCTTTTAATGTATTTATTTAAATTCTAATTAGTTAACATACAGTGTGATAATGATTTCAGGAGTAGAACCCAGGGCTCATCCCAAAAAGTGCCCTCCTTGATGCCCATCCCCCCACCTGCCTCCCCTCCAGCAACCCTCAGTTTGTTCTGTGTATTTAAGAGTCTCTTGTGGTTTGCCTCCCTCTGTCTTCATTTTATTTTTTCCTTCCCTTCCCCTATGTTCATCTGCTGAGTGTCTCAAATTCTACGTATGAGTGAAATCATACGATGTTTGTCTTTGTAACTTCTTTCACTTAGCATAATACACTCTAGTTCCATCAACTGATGAATGGATAAAGAAAGGGTGTTCATGCGTATGTGTGTGTGTGTGTGTGTGTCCATACACAATGGAATATTACTCAGTGATCAAAAAGAATGAAATCTTGCCATTTGCAACAACGTGGGTGGAATTGGAAAGCCTTTCATATGTTCTTTTTCCCTCAGAAAGATACCAAAATTGCCTCAAGGTTGCAGTTCCTTATTATGTTTCCTGTTTTTCTGTTTTGCATAATTGGATTTTGCAAGTTTTTGGCTGACTTTTATAACAGCACTTGTTGTATTAAATCGTGCCTTGCCTCACAGCAGGTCTGGCTTTGGTGGATGCCATGTTATGCTGTGGCCTGAGGGTTTTCACATTGGACTGTCAAGGGAATTTAAGCCACTGATTCCAAGAGGAATATGAAACATCCAAAATGTAAGAATATTTTAATCATTGAATCTCCCTCTTATGACAAAGTCATTTGGCCAAATGATGGGCAGAACGAAAGTCATTCTTTTTCCGCAATTGGTGATGTTTTACTTATTGGAGGATAATCTGGCTGTGTAGCCTAGCCTTTAAGACATTGGGACCTTACGTTGCCCAAAACTGTAAGTTCCTTTGACAGTTTTCTAGAGGTAAGCTAGAGTGTCCCCATCACTGCCTCTTTACACATAAAACAGCCACATATCTCTTACTTGCTTTTTATTTAAGTCAAGGGCTTATTTAAGTTAAAGGCTGGCCATTTAAGCTTCCACTTACTCTGATTTGACAGGAATACATTTTTTAAAATCTTTTTATTGTAGGGATGCCTGGGTGGCTCAGTTGGTTGACCACACCGGATTCTGCACTGAGTATAGAGCCTACTTAAGATTCTCTCTCTCTCTCCCTCTGTCCCTCTCCTCATTCGCACCCTCTCTCCCTCTCTCTAAAATGAAATAAACAAAAACAAAAAAAAATATTTTTATTCTAGAATGCTTTAGAGTATAAAAGCAGAGAGTATAAAAAGTACAAAGAAGGGCGCCTGGGTGTCTCAGTCGGTTAAGCGTCTGACTTCGGCTCAGGTCATGATCTCACGGTTCGTGGGTTCAAGCCCCGCATCAGGCTCTGTGCTGACAGCTCAGAGCCCGGAGCCTCCCGCAGATTGTGTCTCCTTCTCTCTCTGTCCCTCCCCGCTTGCACTCTGTCTGTCTCTCTCAAAAATAGATAAACATCAAAAAAAATTGTTTAAAAAAATAAATAGTACCAAGAACACTCATACGCCCATCTGCCACTCAACTGCCACCTATTAGCTTATGACCACTGTTATGTAGATCTTCCCTCTCTCTTCCCCCACCGCACTGGATCATTCTGAAATACGCGCCACACATCAAACAGGATAGATTTCGAAAAGAAAACAGCTTAAGTAGTCTTTGCGCAGTTAAAATCAAAGCCATCAATCATCTGTTCCGAACTTTGTCTTTTGTTGGTACTAAGGAGAAACCAAACGGCAGCCATTGCTAAATCGTCACATTTGAGTCGGGGCTTGTATATAGTCTGTACTGTCTCTGTTTGCTGTCTAGAGACCTGTTGATCTGTTATGTGTGACTTCTGCTGAAGGATGCAGGATGATTTGGTGACTGACGTTAAGGATGAAAATGTTCCTGAGACCCTTTTTAATAATTCTGAAACAAGCTCATGAGTTTAAAAAATGAGCAAATCTGTTGGCGTTCTTGTAAATCAGGGTGCTTCCTACGGAAGAAGGGAGATAAAACATGGAGGCAGATAAAGAGGAATGCTATTTTATTGGTTTTGAACTGGAGATATTTATATGACCGTGTGTGTGTGTGTGTGTGTGTGTGTTTTCCTGTCCCTAACACCCTCCCCTCCCTACCTCTCACCCCCAACTCTGTCCCTGTCCTCTGAAAGGACCTAGAAGCAATAACCTAGTAATAATAAGCACGTCTACCCTCCTGAGTTTGCCTTCTAATTACCATTCCACATAACCAGGGTGTTTGCAAAAATGGTCAATTCCAGGTTTGGGACAGATAAAGTACAAAATGAGCTTCGAACATCTTAAATCAGAAAAGAAGAAATAGCCCGAAGACTACTGGGACACAAAAATTGGCTCCAAGGGCCACATTTGGGACAATTTGAAGTTAAAGGCAAGAGTAATGACAGTGGATTATAGAACATTTGTCTTAGTATACTCAAGCTGCTATAACAATACCACAGACCAGGTGGCTTCAACAACAGACATTTATCACAGTCTTGGAGACTGGGACGTCGAAGATCAAGGAACTGGCAGATTTGGTGCCTGATGGGGGCCCTCGTGGTTTTCAGACAGATGTCTTCTTGCTCTCCTCACATGGTGGAGAGAGGAAAGGAGGGCGAGGACACTAATCTCATCACAAGGGATCTATCCTTATGACCTCATGTAAATCTAAGTACTTACCAAAGGCCCCACCTCCAGATACCATCACACTGTGGACTAGGGCTTCAACATTTGAACTTCAATTGGATATTTTTAAGTTAAAAGTCATAAAGGACTTTTGGGGTCTGTAGCATTTAAGGGTGAAGTGTCATGTCTGTAACCCACATTCAAATGATTAGGCCAACACAATTGTCCCTCTATATTTAGAGAGAGAACGCAAACATAGTAAATGTTATAATGAAGGAAAGAATGTATAATACTGTACTATGGTACTATTCTTCTAGCTTTTCTGTAGGTCTGAAATTTTTCAAAATGAAACCAGGAAAAATAAGGTGACAGGAGGAAAAAAATACTGACAGAGCAGCAACGGAAACAACCTCTGTGTAGTGGCTGGATAAAGGCTACTGCTTTCTGTGCTTTTTTACTCTACTTGAAATCTCAGTCCTTTAGGTAAGTTGCACACTCATTTTATTTCGATTATGTTTGGCACTACAGTTAGGTGTTAGACCAACAATCAGCTTTTCTGTTGATACAGCAAATCAGGAACAAGATTATGATTGCCATTACCTTGTAGCCGAACAAATAGTAAATGGAATTTCTTTCTCCTGTAGCAAAGCCTTCTTTGTAAATCTCCTTTACTGCCTTAGGGTGGCATCCCTTCTTCCTGTCACCAGTCTGGCTCCTAAACTGTATGTAATGTTTGGGCCTACATTCCCTTGAATTTGAGCTCTGTGCAGCAGCCACCTTGGAAGTGTCCCATGGGTCACTCAGTGACATAGCCCAGTTGAAAACGTGATTCTGAAGCAGCCTGGGTTTCTACTGTTCCTCTATGCCTCCTTCTACTAAGACTGCTGAGGGTCAATGAATGGTTCTCATTGCCCCAAACTACAGGTAAATGGGTTGTGTTGGTACCAAAGATATGCCTCTTATTTATGTTGTGATTGGCCACGTCAGCCTTAAGTTTATTCTCACTTAAAAAAAAAAAAAAAAAACAAGGTTCATGAAAAAGATCCTGTTTTCATGAAGGAAACTCTACCCATCAAGACAGCTTTATCACTCAACCTGTTCATTTAATTCTCTGCAAAGCCAAGTTTCTAAAAACTTCAGCATAGCCCAGAATGTGACATAAACATGTCTCCAAAGAGCCAGCACCTGGTTTCCAGTCTGGAGAAGATAGATGCTGACTGACAGTAACTGGAGCAACCATTGGCCAAAATGTCAAATGGTCATTTTCTCACTTTCTCGATAAGGCACCTGCAGCACCTGAAGGAGTTATTTTGCTGCAGAGAGTTTACTCAAGAATTTTTCATGAATTCACTCTAGCCACACAGCTATTGAAAAGGGAACGTTTGCCAACTGTACAGCCTTGCATCCACTTGAAGAGGAAACTTCATTTGACATAATGTTGACCTCGGTGGGGAATCAGAGGTAGAGTATTTTTTAGTGAAATTCGTTACATAAATTTCCCTTTTAGTGAGAAGAGTCTTTGGAGTCATTGAAACTGGGCCTTGGAGCAGAGAGGGCAAAGTCCATGCATCCATTGGCCACTTGCATTGAGGCCACTTCATCCATTCTGGCACTTGTCCTATAGAATATCCATTAGAATTCTCCAGGCAGTCATTAGCCATAGGTTAGCTAGTCGGCATTTTAATTTCTGAAGCACATTAGGATTCTGAATGGCATTGTAGGGAATGTTACTTGTTTCGTAGCTTGAATTCCAGGTCCTCTCTCAGAAGGCTTGGTATCTTATAATCTTTATTTTCTAATCCTTATTTAATGTTTATTTCTGCACCCAGACACTGGGGGTCAGTATTCATTCATAAATGCCTCTCGATTTGACTGCAAACGTAGTTCCATTTATAAAAGGTCATGCCCAAAGAGGCCTGGAATCGATTGTGGGATTTCTTTTTCCAATAATGTAACTGTAGAGCTTGGCCTATGTAAACATAAAATGTAAGTATAAACATTATGGATCCCCATGGGATTGTAACCTGGGAAAGAGGCAGACATAAATAAATATAAATTTATAATTTCAATCTAAAATATAAACTAATACTGAGTCCTTGCTGGTTTCTGGAGATTGGTAACACCGGTCCTACCAATGCCCTCTGATGCTTAGCCAGCATCCTGGCTGCCATCCTTGGCTTTCCTCCTGACCAGTTACAGAGTCCTGGTAATTCTCTTTCCTCATTCCTTTCAAATTCATCTCCCCTCTATCCCCACTACTCAGGCCTTGGGTCACATCCTCAGCTTTCTTCTCTTTAAACGTTTCAAAAACTGATCTCCCTGCTCCTAATTTTACTCTTCTCCAGTCCTCTCCAAAAATCTGTCAGGTGACTATTCAAAAGCTCTGCCACACAGAGCTTGATGCAGACTTTCAGGGACACCTGCACTTTTTAAAGGCTCTGCCTTTGCCCTCATTCATTGTCTCTCTTCTATCACCCACCCACCTTACCTTCTTTCATTGCCTGCATAGTATCGGCTCATCCCTCAGGATGCTTAGGCTCCCTTAGAGTCCCTGACTTACCTATGCTGGACCTCATGTGTCCCCTTGTCCCTTCTCTTCCCTGGCAAGAGAACTGAATGAATCCTAAGTCCTCCACCTCATGAAGTTGGTGCCAGACAAAGTCATGCAAACTTATTCTCCAAAATTCCAAAAATGTATTCCCCTTGAGTCCTGAACTATCCATTTTTATAGATTCTTTAGATTATTTCTTGTCTAGCAGATATTTGATCCTCATCTGTACAGCCCTCTGTGGCTGTCTTCCCACTATATCCACAAGAGCAAAAGTAGAAACCCTGCTGCTGGCACACAGAAAGCCAAGGGAGGCCAAGTGGCCTCACAGCTCAAAGCATTTCTCCATTGGCGGCAGCCATGATAGTGTGGGAACGGGTTAACGATCTGTGTTCTTGCTTTTTATTCAAATTATAGAGCTAAGTGTAGCAGTATAAATAGTTGGAAAATAAGTAGAGAAGATTCCTTAGTCCTATCATCCTGAGAACTATTTCATTTATTTCTTTCCGTATGCATTTTTCATATAGCCTTAATTTATATTCCATTGTGCTTTTTTAATCATAAACATTCCTCCATGGTTCATAGGCTTCAAGCAATCTTATTATATGGATAAATATTGTTCCATCATTTGGATAGAACTTAAATGTCCCACAGGGAAAAGAATTAGGTGCTTTCAACATTCTGCTATAATAAATAATTCTGTTTATATAACTTCCCTACAGGCCCATCTTGAATATGCGTGAGGTTTGATACAAGAGCATAATGGTGGCCCACATGCTACTTGTCTATTTTAAAATACCAATCAAGCTAGCAAACTTACATAAAATATTTTGTATGTTTTATATAACTTGATAAATATACCTTCAAAACAAAAATAAAAAAATAAAAATATGTAAAGCCATTTTACATGATTGAAAGCCACCAAACATCAAGAATGGTTATGGAGGGGCACCTGGGTGGCTCAGTCAGTTGAGCATCCCGACTCTTGATTTTGGCTCAGGTCATGATCCCAGGGTCATGGGATTGAGCCCCACATCAGGTTCCATGCTGAGCTTGGAGCCTGCTTAAGATTTTCTCTCCCTCTCCCTTTCCCCCTCTCCCCTTCTCCCCAATTTGCTCTCTCTCCCTTTCTCTAAAATAAAAATAAATCAATCAATAAAAGAATGGTTATGGAAGTCTTCTCTGAAACGATTTCATATATACTATACCTTGAATGATGCAGTGTGTATATCTATCTGTGTGTGTGTGTGTGTGTGTGGTGTGTGTGTGTGCATGTACACATATGCATGTGTCAGTGCTAAGGCAGAAAAGGTTTTCAAAAAATAATAGCTGAGGTCAGGGTAGCTTTGCACAGTAATGAGTAGTGAAGTCTCATGGGATGGGATTAGAGAAGTAGACAAAAGTCACCTTGGGCCATGGTGAGAGGTATGGGAGATATAGAAAGTTTTCTAAGCAAAAGAGTGGTCAATGGCCCAAGCTATTCTTGCCATAAAGAGCTTCAGCCAGGGGCATCTGGATGGCTCAGTTGGTTAAGCCTCTGACTCTTGATTTCAGCTTAGGTCATGATCCCACCAAGAGATCGAGCCCTGCAACAAGTTCTGCCCCGAGCATGGAACTGTTTGGGATTCTCTCTCCTTTTCTTGCCCCTCCCCTGCTCATGCTCTCTCTCTCTTTCTCTCAAAATAAGTAAACATTAAAAAAAAAAAGAGCTTCACTCATTTGAGCATATAGTCTCCCCAAGGCAGCATTTACATTCCACTCTTGTGAGATATGATCCCCTTGAGAACTGTAAATCCTATCACATTTAAAGAGAGATTAAGGCTTCCAAATATATAATTGTTGAGGAACTGAAGGGAGAAATGGACAGCAATACCACAACAGTAGGAGAATTTAATACCTCCTCTTAAGTTATGATAGAACAACTAGACAGATCAACAAGGAAAAACAGAAGATTTGAACAGCACAATTAAACCAGTTGGATCTAACAGACATATACAAAACACCGCACCCCAAAACAGCAGAATATGCATTCTTCTCAAGTGCACATAGAATATTCTTCAAGAAAGACCACATGTTAAGCCACAAACCAAGCCTTAACAAAGTTAAGAATATTGAAATCATATAAAGATCTCCTTTGACCACATGAAATGAAACTAGGAATCAATAGCAGAAAGAAAACAGGAAAATCATCTAAAATATGGAAATAAATAATTCACTTTAAACAATTAGTGATTCAAAGAAGAAATCACAAGGGGATTTAGTAGAAATGAAATCTGGAGATAAAATGAAAAAACAACATACCAAAACAGATGGCATATAGTAAAAGCAATACTAAGAAGAAAGTTTATAGTGGCAAACGCTTACATTAAAAAGAGGAAGGATCTCAAATCAACATCCTAATTTTGCATCTCAAGGAACTACAAAAGGAAGAAAAATTTAAACCAAGAGTTAGCAGAAAGAAGGAAATAATAAATATTGGAGCACAGATACATGGAATAGAGAATAGAAGCAATAGAAAAATTAACAAAACCAAGATTTTTTTTAATATCAACAAAATTGACAAGTCCTTACCTAGACAAAGAGAAAAAGAGTTGAGACTCAAAAAACAAAATTAGAAATGAAAGAAGGGACATTATAATTGATGTCACAGAAATCAAAAAGATTCTAACAGACCACCATGAACAATTATATGCCAACAAATTGGATAACCTGGAAGCAATGGATACATTCCTAGAAACATACAACCTACCAACACTGAATCATAAGAAATTAAAAGATCACAATAGACTTATAACTAGTAAGGAGATTGAAGCAGTAATCAAAAGCCTCCCGACAAAAGAAAGTCTAGGACCAGAGGCTTCACTGGAGAATTCTGCCAAACATTTAAAGAAGAATTAATACCAATCCTTCTTAAGCTTTTCCAAAGAATTGAAGATGAGGGAATATTTTCAAACTCATTCTATGAGGCCAGCATTACTCTGATGCCAAAAAACAAAAAACAAAAAACAAAAAAAACACAACAAATTGGAAAGGAAAAAGTAAAATTATATCTTTTTCACAAATGACATAATTTTATATGTCAAAAACCCTAAAAATTTCACAAAAAAACTTAAATTATTTTAACAAAGTTACAGGATAGAAAATCAGTAAACAAAACTCAGTGGTGGTTCTGTGTACTAACAATGACCAATCTGAAAAGACAAGAAAACAAGCTCATTTAGTGTAACATCAAAAAGAATAAAATACTTAGGAATAAATTTAACCAACGAGATGAAAATCCTGTACACTGAATACTCCAAAACATTGCTAAAAGAAATGAAGAAGATACAAATAGATGGAAAGACATTCTGTGCTCGGATTAGAAGACTTAATATTGTTAAAATGTTCATACTACCCAAAGTTATCTACAGATTCAGTGCAATCCTTATCAAAATCCCAATGGCATTCTTTTCAGGGATAGAATAAAATATCCTAAAAATGAATCTCAAGAGACCCTGAATAGCCAAAGCAATCTTGAAAAAGAAGAGTGAAGTTGGAGGCCTCACACTGCTTGATTTCAAAACATACTACAAAGCAACAGTAATCAAGACTGTGTAGGAGTGGCATAAAAACATATGTAGAGACCAATGGAACAGAATAGAGAGTCCATAAATAAACCTTTGCATAATATGGTCAAATGATTTTTGATAAAGATGCCAAGACTACACAATAAGGAAGGGACAGTCTCTTCAAATGGTACTGGGAAAACTGGATATCCATGTACAAAAGAATTAAGTTGGATCTTACCTTACACCACATAAAAATTAGCTCAAAATGGATTAAAAACCTAACCATAAAACCAAAACTATGAAACTCTTAAAAGAAAACATAGGGGGAAAGATTTAGGACATTGGACTTGGCAATGATTTCTTTGGTATGATACTAAAGGCACAGGCAACAAAAGCAAAAATAGGCATATGGAGCTATATCGAATGTGAAAACTTCTATGCATCAAAGGAAACACTCAACAGAGTGAAAAGGCAACCTACAGAATGGGAGAAAATATTTGCAAATCATAGATATAAGAGGTTATATGAAGAATACGCAAGGAACTTCCACAACTCAACAACAACAAAAAACAACCCAATTTAAAAATGGGCAAAGGACTCGAATAAACAGTTCTCCAAAGATAATATACAAATGCCCAACACGTATATGAAAAGATACTCAACATCACGAATTATAAGAGAAATGCAAATCAAAGTAATCAAAACTACATATCCATTAGAATGGCCACTATCAAAAGAACAGAAAATAACAAGTGTTGGCAAGGATGCACAAAAAATTGGAACTCTTAGGCACTGTTGGTGGGGATGTAAAATGGTGCAGCCATTATGGAAAACTAGAAGTTCCTCAAAAAATTAAAAATAGCATTACCATATGATCCAGAAATCCCACTTTAGATATATATCCCAAAGAATTCAAACCAGGATATTGAAGAGATATTTACACACCTGTCCACTGCAACATTATTCAAAATAGCCAAGAGATGGAAGCAAACCAAATGTCCATTGACAAATGAATGGATAAAGAAAATGTGAAATATACATACAATGGAATATTATGTAGCCTTAAAAAAGAAGAAAGTTCGGGGCGCCTCGGTGGCGCAGTCGGTTAAGCGTCCAACTTCAGCCAGGTCACGATGTCGCGGTCCGTGAGTTCGAGCCCCGCGTCGGGCTCTGGGCTGATGGCTCAGAGCCTGGAGCCTGTTTCCGACTCTGTGTCCCCCTTTCTCTCTGCCCCTCACCCGTTCATGCTCTGTCTCTCTCTGTCCCAAAAGTGAATAAACGTTGAAAAAAAAAATTAAAAAAAAAAAAAAAAAGAAGAAAGTTCTGTCACATGCTGCAACATAGATGAACCTCAAGGACATTATGCTAAGAGAAATAAGCCAGTCACAAAAAGACAAATATTGGTGATTCCATCATATGAAGTATCTAAAGTAGTCAAAATCATACAAGCAAGAAATAGAAAAGTCGTTGCCAAAGGCAAGGGGGAATTAGTATTTAATGCTTATAGAGTTCCAGTTTTGCAAGTTGAAAAAGTTTTAGGGATCTGCACACCAATGTGAATATACTTAACTGTACACTTAAAAATGGTTACATTGGTAAATTTAATGTCATATTTTTTATCACAATATAAGAAAGAGCTTAAGAGGAAGACTTGTATACTTCCAAATGTACCACTTCTGGAAATGATGTCATGACAAGCATCACAATGAAATGAAAATGATGATGACTATTTTTCTGACTGTCAAAGTCATGCAAAAGTAGCAAAAGTACCATATTTAAAATCTCGATTTTAAATTTTATCACACAAGTATTCCCAAAGATGATTCTCCAATGCAAATTGAGCCTGGTCATAGATCTTCTTTAGATCTTACAGAGGAGCCTGAGAAAAGCTGAGTAACGGGCCCAAAGTCACAAAGCTGGTATATAGCTGCTGCAGGATTCAAATCCAGAACTCTCTATAGCCCATGCTCTTGGTCACTATTCCATATGGTTTGTAGTTTGAAAGAAATTTTAAATTGAGGTGTCCATCTAAAAGTGGCCAAAGAATAAGATCATCCAATGAAGCCACAATGAGCAAATTTTATTTTCATCCTCTTACAAAATACTACGGTGCCACATAAGTACAACAGAACACTGAGTGGAGCTAGAGAGCTTTGATTTTTTACACAAAATTTAAGTGTTTGCTTTTCTCAGTGAGAGAAATAGAGTTTTCTTTCCTTCTTTCCTCAGACCATCTGCTCTGATATTTGGGGACTCCAGAGCTTGTGTATCAAAGCCTAACTGGATTATTTGAATATGTACACAGAAATAGGTAAACTAAACATTATATTTGCCAAAAAATAAAGCAAAAATTGTGCCTTCTTCAGTATGGGATATTTAAAGCCACAGCCCTCCAACCTCAGAAAACTATATTGTGTCAGGATCCTCAATCAGAAACAGTAGAAACCACTCTAGCTAGTCTAAACAAAACAGGAATTTGTTAAAGGATATCAAGTGCCTCACAGACTTTTGGGCAAGGCCAGAGAGCTAAGTTTGGAAGGCCACCCAGCTGAGAGTAACACCCCCAAAGCACAGTGTGGGATGGCTCTAGCAAGGTCTCCAATGACCCTGCTATTGGGCACAGACGCTGTAGTTCCCAGCCATGTTGTTGGGCACTGAGTGCTAGAACATCTGCTGCTGTTTACCCCAATTGGCAATAGTCTTATAGATTGTAAAAATGGCCATAAATTCTTCTTGTCTCCTGTATCCATCCATCCATGCTCCTTTACCATGAAACGTTGAATGACCCCCCACCTGATTCTGGCCTCAGCCATTGGGATCCCGGGAAAGTGAAACAAGCAGACACCTGAGAAGCCTGGGCACTATGGAGCTTGTCTTCATTCAGAACCCTGAAGCTGTCACGTGAAGAAACCCAAGCTGACCTCCAGGATGATGAGATATACATGGCACAGTCACTTCTGTTACAGGTTGAAGGTTTTGTCAAACCTTCAGCTTGACAACCACTGGACACGTGATTGGAGGTCAGCCTAGGTCTCCCATCTATTAGGCAACTTGCCAGTTCACCATGACACGTGAGTGAGCCCAGCAATGATCAACGAAGCTGACACAGACCACACAGTCTGGCCAACCCACAAAATCACACACTAAATAAATGGCCGCTATTCTAAGTCACTGTGTTTGGAATATCAGCAGCGGAAAGGTACCTGATACTAGTTTTCTAAATTCTTTCACGTACCTTTTCTCACAACTTACCCTACTCACAACTTTGTAAGGCAGGAGGAGCAGGTATTTTATCCACATGTTTCAAGGAGGAGCAAATTGAGCCCCACAGAAGCTTAATGACTGGCCAAATGTCAAACCACTAATAAATAAAAAAGGTGGATTTAGAATGGAGGTTACCTTGACCCCCTAGTCAAAATATATACGTCACCCATATTGTTTAATTTGGGGCAAAGAAATAGTGCAATATGACTTCAGCTTAGCCAATGGTTCTGGTAACATATCATCTCCTCTGATTATCATCTAAACTCCTAAAATTCAAAAATCTCTTCCATCATTTAGAGGCAACTATCAAGTAGCCAGACTTGGCTGGAGTTTCAGGTGATTGTACGGAATAAACAGGCAAATATGTCCTGTGAAGAGCGTACTTTGGAAGAAGTCAATATTTCTTAATCTCTGTGCATCTCTGTTATGGTCTCCCACTTGCCGATAAACTCTTACAGGCACCAGTGTCGGTAAAAGGACTCAGCATATTACAGGCAAAGATCTTAGGATGGAGTTTTGTGTCAGTACTAACATGAAGGCAAGCTCTTGGTTCTATGAAGGAGCTTAACTCAAGTTTGTCATTAGCTATGGTTCCAGGAGGAATGTGCATAGCGTTATGAAGTGGGAATAATAAAATACTGTTGGTGCTCATTAGCAGGGTTCACAAAAGCTTTCATGAGGGAGGTCGCATCGGAGTTGGGCTCTAAGGATTGCCAACAGAAGGATGGGAGGAAGGGTGGGGGGAAATGAATCTGGCAGGAGGCTGGCTAGAAGGGGTCTGAGAAAATGGGAAGACCCAAGTAGACTAAGGTAGATTTTAAGCAGGAATGACCTGAATAGCCTTAATTAAAGTACAGAAGTGATTCATAAAGGCACCAATTCTAGGATTTGCTAGCGATAAGAAACCAATGAAATAGGTGCTAGCTTATAGTCTAAAGAAGAAAGAAAGGGGCTGGTTTAGGGAAACAGATCGTGAGTTTCATTTTGAATATGTCGGGCTTGAGGTATCAATCGATTGTCTTTATGGGCATGTCTGTGACCAGTTGAAAACATAGCCCCAGACCACAAAAGAGAAGTTGACAGGCTCAGCTCAGCTCAGCTGTGATTCCTACCTTGTAGAGTTTTGTGAGAATAAGTAGGATAATATATCTGCATGTCTAGCAGAGCGCTTGGCCACTGAAGAAAGTTTAAATTACCATTCAGTTCCTAGAGTAAACAGTTTCCTTTACTCCACGTTCTTCTTCTCCCTTGGAAATGGGGAAGCCTGACTTTGAATGTTTCCTGGGACCCGCCGAGACTACCTGAAAGACCTTTACCAAGCACCCATTACCAAGAATGGTTTGTGAACCCCATTCTAGAGAAAACAGTATGGTGGTTTGTTTTTTTTTTTTTAATTTTTTTTTCAACGTTTTTTATTTATTTTTGGGACAGAGAGAGACAGAGCATGAACGGGGGAGGGGCAGAGAGAGAGGGAGACACAGAATCGGAAACAGGCTCCAGGCTCTGAGCCATCAGCCCAGAGCCCGACGCGGGGCTCGAACTCACGGACCGCGAGATCGTGACCTGGCTGAAGTCGGACGCTTAACCGACTGCGCCACCCAGGCGCCCCAGTATGGTGGTTTTAAAACAATTAAAAACAGGATTGCAATATGATTCTGCAATTTTGCTGAGCACGCGCACAAAATAATTGAAAGTGTGTTCCCGAAAAGGTATTTGCACACCATGTTCTTAGTAGCGTTATTCAAAACAGCTAAACCATGGAAACACCCAAATGTCCATTGACACTTGAATGGATAAACCAAATGTCTTATATACATACATTACAATATTATTCAGCTTTAAAAAGGAAGGAAATTTTGACACATGCTACAACACGGATAAACTTTGAAGCTACTCTGCTAAGTGAAATAAGTTACTCACAAAAAGACAAATACTATATGCTTCCACTTAGAATTTGGAGTGGTCAAAATCATTGAGACAGATGATAGAATAGTGTTTGCCAGGAGCGGGAGGGCAGGGAGGGGGAATGGGGAGTTAATGTTTAATGGGTACAGAGTTTCAGTTTTGCGAGATAAAAAAGTTCTGGAGATGGATGGTGGGAGTGGCTGCACAACACCGCGATCTGTACACTTTAAAATGGTTAAAATAATAAATTTGTGTTATATATATCTTACCACTATATATATATATATACATTATATATATGTATAAATGCATACATATACATATATATACATATGTGTGTGTGTGTGTGTATATATATATATATATATATATATTTTTTTTTTTTTTTTTTTTTTAAAGAAATCACATCACCTGGAGAGCTTGGTAAGATACAGATTCCTGGGCTTCGCCACCAGAGGCACTGGTTCAATAGCTCTGAAGTGGGGTCTAAAATTTGAAATTTCTACCAAGCTATCAGGTGATGCTTAAGCTGACCAGCCCCAGACCGCACTTTAAAGACAGCACTGCCCTAGGGGAAAGCAGATGAACAACAGGAAAGGAATTGGAGTCACTAAATGATCTTATGTAACAGGGAAGACAGAAATAAACTTTCTTCCTTTCTTTTTTCTCTCTAATGTTTATTTTTGAGAGAGCGCAAGCCTGGGGAGGGGCAGAGGGAGAGGAAGATAGAAGACCCCAAGAGGCCTCTGCGCTGACAGCCGTGAGCCGACCAGCGACCAGCGGGGCGTGAACTCAAGAACGGTGAGATCAGGACCCGAGCGGAAGTCGCACGCTCAACCAACTGAGCCCCCCCAGGGCCTCCCGGAAATGAACTTTCTTGAGCCAGTGTCAGTATAGCGCGTGCCACCTTGTGGTAGATTAGCTCCCATCCTAATTCAGTTGGTACTCAATAATTGCCTGTTGGATGACTGAGTAAGTGGACTCTTGTGTTTAGAGGGAAAACAACAACAACAAAGCCTGGGCTGCTTGGTTCTTCTGGGTCTTTTGCTACTTGTGAGAGGCAGACTGATCCTGACTCCTGAACGGGACTAAGATGGAGACTGGGGCGTGGCCAAGGGCTTCAGGGCTTCTGGGCAGTGAGAAGCTTCTACTGCTCCCCAGGGCCAGGCGCTCAGCTCCGGCTCCAGGGGCTGCTGTGGCCGCTGCCTGCCTGTGTGCAGGTCGGGCCGCTCCCGTTCCCCTGGGCCTCCAGCTACCAGCCATTCAGGCCCAGAGAGAGTTAAAGCACCCGTTACCTCGCAGGGCATGATGGGCGCGCAGGCTTGCTGAGAGAGCTTGATTCCAAGTCCATGAGACGAAGAGACTAATAATGGGCAGCGTCGGACCAGGGAGGCGCTGCTGTGGGGGGAAAGAATGCTGGTCTCGACCACTTCCTTCTCTTTATTCTGCAGAGCAGTTAAATGCTGGCCTTGCCCGAATGTCACGCTGAGACCTGGACCTCAGGAACTCCAAAACACACACCCTTTCCAGAAATTTGTAATTTCATCATTTCTTGACCAAATGACTCCAACCGCAGAAAGGCACAGATTTTTCCATTGGGATTTCTTCTGCTGCTCCCTTTTGGTGGGCATACTCTTTCCGTCTTGCTTTTGAAACCCCAATTCATTATATGAAGTATAGGTTTTTCAAAACTCCTTTTAAAGTAAGCTTGTTATTAAATATACATATCTTGTCTCTGTCTTTCTTGTTCCACTTTATGGGTTTGAGAATGGAGACACAGAACAGCCTATGGCTTAGAGAAGCTAAATTCGCTTTTCATTTGGACCATGCACCATAATCTGGGCTTTGAAGTCGAACAATCTAGGATTACCGGCCCTCTTCCCTGCCCTCGGTATGGCCAGACCCTGATGCAAAAAGCCAGGAACCTCATTCCCCAAGTAAAAGCAATCCAAGACTTCCAGTTTCTGGTTGCAATCGAAGGCTAGTAAATTTGGAGAACAGAATGGAACTGTTTCTTGTACAGGCAAACAATTTGTAATCGTTAAGAAGTATGAACCTAATGAAAAGCAATTAGTCCAACGGCAAGCCTCGCCATAAATTTTATTCCCGAGAACACATGATACAGGCATGATTCTTGATTTCAGATAAAGTAGAAAATGTGGAGCTATTATTAAATCCAAAGCAAAACGACATGAAAAAATGCCAGGAGATAGAAGGAATGTAAGCGGGAGCCCTGGGGCAGAGGGAGGGAAGAGCTAGCGAAGGCGGATGCGTGGGGAAGGCGAGGGGTGAGGGGCACTGTGTTGTGGAGCTGTGCCAAGTTGAGTCAGTCTCCAAGCTGGCGATGAGGGGCCAGCGACAGAGCCAGCTCCCTTCCCCCCCACCCCAGCCCAAGGAGTTCTGAGCCTGGATCTCTGCAGCTCTGTCTGAACCACTCAGCCCTCCCCACCCCGCTGCCCCTTCCACAGAGAGTCACATGGTGCCCTCCCCTTATGGAGCAAGAAATAAAGAATGACTCCTCATTTTCCTGGAACACTCCAGACCACAGGGGAGTTGGCAGAGGCAGGGGAAAGTTAAGATGTTTGGTGGAACGGGGGCAGGGGGAGAGGGCACTAAAGCTACCTATGTATCTCTCCCTCCCAGATGGAATGCCGGCCAAATGCATGTGATGGCTTTTGAGGTGGCCTGTGGTTGAAGAATCAACCAGGATGAGCATAGAGCCAAAATGCCAGGTAGGGATCTCTGCCCTTGAAAGATTAAAATAGAATTTGCTCTTAGGCCACCTTAAGGGTACCTTGAATGAATACCTAATATGATCGCAAGATCTTCCTAACCACAAGAAAAAGTGTCTTCCCCTGTTTCCATCCCAGATGCCTGAAATTCCTCCGATACAGGACAAAAAAAAAAAAAAAAATCTTTATGAAATCATTCAAGATAACATTCTCAAAGCAAATACCACAGAGGAACAGAGCATACCGAAGACACTCATTTATGATAAAAGGCAGTAAATTAGGCAGTAAATTGAACAATAGGTGACATTTTGGGCAGCAGATTTCCCTGTTTTGATAGAAAGAAGGGGTGCTAAAGAAGAGGAGGGGCTCATGTGGAAGAAAGACCTGGAAAGCAAAGTTACTGACTAGCTGACTGTACTAAAGGTTGGCCTTGTTTATCTTCAGTTGGGGTGGAGGAGAGACAAGAGTGCACTTTCAAGCTGGGCATGAAGATATCTTTGTCTCATGGGGCTGTTGACAATAGATAATCTCATGCACACTTTATGGAGATTTGGCACTTGCTTTCTTAAAGCTTCCTAAAAAGCATTATTTGAGCATTCCACAGCATCATTATTTGAGATCTACATGTCCGAGAGACAGGTGGCGGCCCAGCACGGTGAGATGCTAAGGGCCTGGTATTAGAAGCCCCAGATTTGTGATCTGCCCCGGGCTCTTGCCACCCACTAACTAAATGACCTGTGGCCAGTCATTTCAGTGCTGATGCTCGATTTTCTCAGTGCCGTTGGTCAGGCTTTCCTTCTCTCCGAATTGGGATGCTTTGTTTGAAAGCAGGGCTGTCCATGTGGGAGTAGAGAAGGCCCCAGAACCCTGCCCACCCAGCTCCCTGCTTCCTCCTCCCCGGCCTGTGAGGCACTTCATCAGATACCCCGGACCGTTTGAACTGCACTGCCTGAGACGGTGGCTAATGTCTCCAGGAGTTTATTAAAGAGGAACTTCTGCTGGAGGAGTGTCACAGACACGCTCTGGGAGTGTAGCAATCCTGTTCATTCCCTGAGCCTTTTGTGCTCAGGGGCTGTGCACGGGTGTCAGAAGAAGCTGCTTGTTCGTGGGCGGTGGGATTCTCCCAAAAGGTAGATCATCTCTTTGTTAGCTGCGTGGGAGGCCAGAATATATGGAGGGCGTCGGAATTTTTATTAATAATTCTTTTGTTGAGAAAAGCTCTGCCCATGACATCTTCTCTTAACAATTATTTTCTCTGCCCGCCAGTTCAACTCCTTCTTGCTAGCCTAGGCTTCTTCTTGTCCCTTTTCATCTCTGTCATCCTGTTGGAGCCTGATGATAAATGTCCTACCATGTGTCACAGATGGCTTACGTGGTTAAAATGACTACTTCCTGTCTTACCTGATGAAGTTATCATCCACCTGCCCACCACTCCCACCAGATACAGAGAAAACAGATAGGAGATCTGTGCTCTTGTCCTAAAAATTATTAAGCCCGGGAAGAAATAAGAAGTGACTTAAAAAATGAGAAGTGAGGGAACTGGCTCTTTAAGTCTCCATGAAAATCAAAGGCATGTCCAAAGCCACATCACATACAGGACAGAAGCCCTGCAGATTCTTAAAAATTGGAGTGCGGGGAGAGAAAATTGTATTTGGAAAAAAACTACTCTGGCAAAGAGATGGTAAGGGGATCCGAGCAGGGAAAACTCAAAACAGGGAGACCGATGGTTGTATGATTCCAGACTCTGGGTGTGGTGGATGGATCTGTGCTGGGAATGACAGCTCTCCTCTATGAGAGCAGCACCAGGCAGTGGGGAGACCTAGGTCTGGGATGGGAGACTGGGAGACCCAGGGGCTGTCAACTTGTCAGTGAGAGGCTTTGAGAATGAGGGGTGGGTCCCCATAATCTACGAGGACCTCCCTGACCCATACAGCCTATGGCTGTCTCCTTCCTCAGCCTCTGTGATCCAGAAAGGCCACAGTCACTAGGCATGTTTCCCTGTATTCTCTGCCTGTATTCTAGCTTGTCCCTAGAGCCTTCTAGACACCCTCCTCGTTGATGGGTAAAAGTCAATAGAGCAGTCCCCGATGGCTGAAAGTCCTGTCTAGAAACATTATATAATAGTAACTAGGACCTCTGTGGAAGCAAGCCTTGCTTAGTTGCTTAATATATTAGTGTATGAAGCACACACTATTATTCCAATTTTATAGGTCAGGAAATCAAGGAACAGAGCAGTTAAGTACGTTGCTCAAGGTCACACAGCTACAAGCTGGGCTTTAAACCTAGGCAGTTTGGCTCTGGAGCCCATGTGTTAAACAACCACTTTCACCACCTCTCCATTATAAAACATACAGTAATAGCAGTGATACGATAACATACGTGCGAACTGCTCGACCATTCTGAACAAGGAGAGTTTTGAGCCCTCAGGAGAGAGCCAGTGCAGCAAGGAGTGGGGGCATGGCGGGGGGCGGGGGTCAGGGTATCTCAGGGTGTGCTAAGGGGCTTTGGAGGATGTCACAGCTACTGTATACATCCATTGCTGCCACTGTACCCACTTCTTTCTGAAAATTAACAGCAACAAAGGAACACGATCATTTGCAACTTTAAAAAGGAGCTAGCAGCTATAGGAATCTGGAAATAATATCCCCTTAACTCAGAGGACTGATGCATTGGTTTAAAAGGGGTTGACTTTAAAGCTGGTATGTGAGTTTACTGGGGCCATTGGCAGGGATGCTAACAATTTATGGAACGCATTTTTGGAAAGGATTAGGGGAAAAAACATGTTGTGTCTTACAAACCCAGAGTTAGGAATACAGCTCTAAGGGGTGAGCATTAAATATCAAGCTTTCAGTATGCATAGTTTCTAAGGGAATAGGTTTGCCTTCTTTCTTCTCCTTCTTTTCTTTTTCAGATCTTACCCAAAGGATCAGATTCAGGCCATACCGGATGTGCCCAAATCATTTCCATCTGACGCCCAGGACAGCCTGGGAGGCCTGGTCTTAGGGAGCAACTCCCAGCTAGTGCTATTCATGCAGGGACCCAAATAGAACCACGTCAGTTGTGTCTGTCCAGCCTGGGCCCAGGCTCTGTTTACATCGTCTCGCTAGTTGTCCTCTGTCAGCTGAGTTTTAGAAATGTGTTGCTGTTTGCATTCTGGCCGTGGACTAAAGTAGGGAGGAGGGGGAAGCCTTCATTCCTGTTTTACCTGCCTCCCAACTTCTCCCTCCCCACCATATAAACGACATGCTTCTTATAAAGCAGAGTTTATTTACAAAGATGGGTAAACTGAGGCACCAAGTGGTAAACTGATGTGCCCCCGGCTCTGCTTCATAATTGTTTAACAAAGAAAGGGACATCTCCCTGTCCAGAACAAAACCTTTGGAAGCTAAGAGAGTGTTAAATCAAAAGGAAAACACCAGACTTTGTAAAGAATCCCTTTGTTGCCGTTTCTGGGAATTCTGCTTGGAGCCCACCTGCCTGGCCCCCAGATCTTCGCTGCTCCCCAAGACACAGAGAGCCTTTTAGTTCTGTGTTCACCTCTGCATTGTGCAGGCATAATCAGACGAAATACACCTGGCAGAAAGGATTTCCAGCTGCTGCTGAAGGCAGCAGTGTTTGCGTGGAGGATGGAGGTCGAACATGCTAGCATTTAACAGGGAGGCGGTGTCTAACGTGAAGTGAGACAGGAAGATGTGACTGACGGCCCAAGGCACTGGGCCAGGTCTGCTCAGGACCTCTGCCTCTGCTGGCTTGTTCTAGCACAGACAGTGGTCCTACCTCAGGAAGGCCCGTTACACATCCTTGCGTTCAGCCCTCTGTTATTTTTCAAAAAGACTATTTTTTTTTAGGGCAGTTTTGGGTTCATAACAAAACGGGGAGGAAGGTACAGAGATTTCCCATACACACCCTGTCCCCACGCACACGCCCCCCCCCCCCCCCCCGTTATTTATGTCGCTCGCCAGAGACATACATTTGTTACCAAGGAGGGACCAACATTGACACATCCTGATCATTCAGAGTCCGAGACCTAAATTAGCCTCGGGTTTCACTCTTGGTATGGCGCACTCTGTAGATTGGAACAATGTATAAACACATGTATCCGTCAGTATAATATCATATGGAGTATTTCACTGCCCTAAAAATCCTCTGTGCTCTGCCTAATCATCCCTCCTCTCCCCCCTCCACCCCAGCCCCTGGCAACCACTGATCCTATTACTATCTCCACAGTTTTGCCTTTTCCAAAACGTCATATAGGTGGCATCATATCACGTAGCCTTTTGAAGTCGGCTTCTTTCGCTTAGTATAATGTTCCACCATGTCTTTTCTTGGCTTGATAGCTCATCTCTTTTTCGTGCTGAATAATATTCCATAGTCTGGATGTACCACAGTTTGTTTATCCATTCACATACCGAAGGATATCTTGGTTGCTACCCAGTCTTGGCAATTATAAGTAGAGCTACTATTAAACATGCGCGCAGGGTTTTGTGTGGACGTGTTTGCAACTCCTTTAGGTAAATACCAAGAAGATTGCTTGCTGGCCCATGGAGTAGGAGTATATTGAGTTTTATGAGAAACCACCAAACTGTCTTTCAAAGTGGCTGTCCCATTTGGCATTCCCACCAACAATGAATAGGACTTCCTGGTGCCCCACATTCTCACAAGCGTCTGGTGGCGTGAGTGTTCTGGATTTTGGCCAATCTAATAGGTGTGCAGTGGTATCTCATTTGCATTTCCCTGATGCATATGGTGTGGAGCATCTTTCCCTATGCTGATTGTCCATCTGCATATCTTCTTTGGTGAGGTGTCTGTTAAGGTCTTTGGCCCATTTTTGAACTGGGTTGTTTGTTTTCTTCCTTCTGGTTTTTGAGAGTTCTTTGTATATTTTGGATAACAGTCCTTTATCAGATGTGTCTTTTGCAAATATTCCTACCCCCTGCCCCTATCTGTGGCTTGTCTTCTAATTCTCTCGACAGTGTCCTTCCCAGAGTGGTAGTTTTTAATTTCGATGAAATCCAGCTTATCGTTTATTTCTTTTATGGACTGTGACTTTGATGTTGTGTCTAAAAATGCATCATCATTCCCAAGGTCATCTGGGTTTTCTCCTCTGTTATCTTCTAGGAGTTTTATAGCTTTGCCTTTTACCTGTACTTATATGATCCATTTTGAGCGTAATGAATTTTTGTGAAGGGTGTAAGGTCTGTGTTTAGATTCTTTTTTCTTTCTTTCTTTCTTTCTTTCTTTTTTTTTTTTTTTTGCATGTGGATGTGTAGTTCTTCCAGGACAATTTGCCAAAGAGACTATCTTTGCTCCATTGTATTGCCTTTGCTCCTCTGTCAAAGATCAGTTGACTATATTCGTGGGGGTCTATTTCTAGACTCTCTATTTGTTTTATTGGTCTATTTGTTTATCCTTTGGCCATTACCACACTTTGGTGGTGACTACTGCAGCTTTACAATAGTCTAGACGGTAGGTAGCTTTGGCCCTCCAACTTTGTTCTTCTGTTTCAATATTGTGTTGGCTATTCTGGGTCTTTTACCTCACTATACAAACTTTAAAATCAGTAATCATCCTTGCCTTGTCCCTGACCTTAGTGGGAAAGCGTCAAGTTTTTCACCATTGTGTGTGATGTTAGCCATAGGATTTTTGTAGCTGGTATTTATCAAGTTGAGAAAGTTCCTAGTTTATTGACAATTTTTATCAGGAATGGGTGTTGAATTTTGTCAAATATATTTTCTATTGCCAAGTATATTTTGGGAATTTTTTTCTGCACTTATTGATGTGATCACATGATTTTTCTTTTGGAGTCTGTTGAGGTGATAAGGTATTTTTAATATAAAATTTTAATACTATGAAAAATGTTATTTTATAGATTAAAATATTTGAATCATCTCATTTGAGATGATTCTTTGTTTTAATTTGAGAGACTTTATACAGAGATGTCTGTTTTTCATGCTATACAGAACAATGTGCTCAGTACTGGTCACATTTAATTATCTAAAAATAAAAGAAGTCATCTCAAAAAAAAGTTTTGAGCATCACTTATGTGCAAAAGTGATGCTCAAAAATGTTTGGTGCTTGACATCAAGTAGCAAATCCTTATGGTAGTATTTAAACTTCCTGCTTTAATATCATTTTAGAAGTTTTAGAGGAGTTGCAGAATTAGTCCAGAGAGATGCTGTGTGTACTTTATCCTGCTTTCTTCAATGATAACGTCATGCACAACCAGAGTATGTTATTGAAACCATAGTATGTTATGGGTGAGAAAAAATGGAAGCTTGGGAAGGCCGACTTGCCCAAAGATACATAGTGAGTGAGGTAATTTGGTGTCCCCCCAGCAAGCACATTCCACTGGGGCAGGCCGAGGGCAGATGACCATATCAAGGTCCTGTTTGAATCCAGCGTCTGCCACTTATGAGCTGAATGACTTCAGACAAATTCCTTAAACTCTATAAGCATCAGCTTTCTTATCTGTGCAACTGAGATAATACTTGTACCTAACTTAAGGGATTTTTCTAGGGACTGGGTAAAGGCATATGCAAAATGCTTGGGACAATGTCTGACTTATAATAAGAATCCACTTTCATTGAAGGCCTCTCTGTCCCTGGTACTGTTCTAGTGCTTTCCATGCTAAATTATTTGTTCCTTATAACAACTCTAGAACACCTCATCATCATTATCTTACAAATGAAGAAACTGAGGCATAAAGAGGTCATAGACCTAAGAGTTGGGCCTCCAAATTAGGCAATCTGGGCTGAGATGTCTTGCTTTCAACCTCCTATAGCCAAGACTTAAGGAGCAATTGCTGTTCCAGCACATTGCCACCCACCTGGGCTCTCTGGCTTGCTGTGCTGGCTTCTCTGAGCCATTCACTGGTGCCACCTGTGTGTGAACTTGAGGCCAGGCACAGAAGCATTCCCAATGCACTTATCATTTGGCCATCAGAAACCTAGTGGTTAATGAGCTACTGGACTGACTTCACTAAGTTCATGGGCTTCAAAGGAGCTAAGCAATCATGCAATCCAAGGATCCCTAGATTCCCATTACCAGAAACTCCTTCATTACCTCCTTCCTTTTCTCCACCTCTTGGGCTCTCTTTGTCTCAAAAGATTTTGCCATCAAAATCTTATATTTGTTAATTAGTTTAGCTATTTTTCATTTTTAAGAAATGAATCAAAGATATGTGCAATTACCAAACAGATACTGAGCAGCAAAGGATAACCGATGTCATCATACCAGGCTAATAAAATTCTGTCCCAAAGAAAACAAAATTTGACAATTTAATGAGCCTGTGCAAGCTTAGCAGACAGGGGTAGGACTTCAGTGAGATTTTGAAAAATACTGAAAATAGTTTGAGGGCTCCTAAGGGTTTAAGAATACCAGGGGCTTAATCCAGTCCCAAAAACTCCTAAAGATTTCAGAAAATCCCCTATAAAACGTAAGTACACTTTGTTATGTGTGCTTTACATTGGCCTCAGTCCCTTTTTCAATACCTTAATCCCATTCTACCTTAAATTTTGATATTTACATGGGAATCTCTAAAATTTAAGGGTATCCAATTGCATTCAAATATTTCTAAGCACATATGGTACCCAGGTGCATAATAAATGTAGAAATAATTATTTCTAAAACAGTGGCATATAATTTTTTTCCCTGGTCATTCACTTTCTGTCTACCTACCCACACATTTTCAGCCATTTCCCTTTTCCCAGACAGCCTTTAGCCCCATCGCCATACTCTTTTCTTTGCTATTAAGTTGTAGTCCAATAAGTTCTTAAATAAACATGTACTGTATTAGTCAGGGTTGTCCAGAACGACAGAGCCAATAGTGTGTGTACATATATACAGAAACAGAAACAGAGAGAAATAGATTTAAGAAACGAGTTTAGGGGTACATTGGTTAAGCCTCTGACTCTTGATCTCAGCTCAGGTCATGATCTCACAGTTCATGGGATCGAGCTCCACGTTGGACTCTGGGCTGACAGCATGGAGCCTGCTTGGAATTCTCTTTCTCCCTCTCTCTCTGCTCCTTCCCAGCTCTCTCCTCTTTCTCTCTCAAAATAAGTAAACAGGAAGGAAGGAAGGAAGGAAGGAAGGAAGGAAGGAAGGAAGGGAGGGAAATGAGTTTACATGATTGTGGGGGTGGGCAAGTCCAAAATTTGCAGGACAGCCCGGCAGGCTGGAAGTTCCAAGAGCCAATGTTGCAGCGTAAGTGTGAGGGCATTCTGGAGGCAGAATTCCCTTCTCTTCCAGGGACTTTAGTCTTTTCTCTTAAGACCCTCAACTGACTGTATGAGGCCCACCCTCATGTGGAAAAAAAAACTAAAATAAAAACCAGCCAGACACAAAGTATCCCTTCTTCTCCCAAGGTATTAGAAGTGGTGGCTCCTTCATCATGAACTAAAGTTGCTTCCTTCACATTAACGTCAAGTAGAAAGCAATGACATCAAATGAATGGTCGACTACCACAATGAAGGTTTTCAGTCCTGGATAGGGAAATTGACATTTGGGTAAAAATAACAAATATGGCAAATTTTGAGAAAAAAATTTTTTCAGAAAATAATTGAAACATTAGAAAAGCAGAAGAATAGAGATACCCTATCCCAAAAGGTAAGCTTCATAAATAAACAGGGAGAGGAACATACAGGATCAGGGAGCTGGGAGGACATGAGCAATTATCCAGCCTACAGATGAGGATCCTGGCTCAGAGAGGCTGTTTGTTCCCTAAGGTCACCCAGCTAACAGGTAAATTGAAGAGAAAAACTTATTCTCTTGACAAGTGCTTGTTCCTCTACATAATGTTGCCTTTTATTATTGTTTTTTAAAGATTTTATTCTTACGTACTCTCTACACCCAGCGTGGGGCTTGATCCTATAATTCTGAGATCAAGAGTTGCACCCTCTACCGACTAGCCAGCCAGGCACCCCCGTAATGTTGCCATTTAGATTTCTGGACACTGTTTATCCATTTTGGAAGCTTAATCAACAACGTAATGGAATTTTCCAGAATCCTTACAGCAAAAAAATGAGCCAACTTTATTCAATTTTTTTTCCTTGTTTTGGTGGAATGTACAAGCAATTCACCACCAGACCTCATTGCACAGTCTGAATGGAGTAGGGAATGAAAGAGATTTCGTGCTCAATCTCTCAGGAAAGGAGGAAAGTACTGTGACACGTACACATGGGTGTGGCTGAATTACTTGGGGGTTTATGTGTGTTAGTGGGATTTGGGGCAAGAAAAGTGATAAAGGAGTAATTAAAGGGAATGGATGCCTTCTGGAGACAAGAGCTCTGAGGTCAGGCATACTGCCCTGGACTCTGATCTACTTCTCTTCTTATAAGGTAAATACTATCAGTTGGTTACTTTCATGAGAAAGAAAAGTTTTCTAGCTAAAAGAGGAACATACTTAGTTTGTTGATCTAAATGACTCTTGCTATAGACTGAGATGTTTGCGTCCCCACCAACTTCATATGTTAAATCCTAATCTTCAGTGTGATGGTGTTGGGAGGTAGGACCTTTGGAAGGTGATTAAGTCACGAGGGTGGAGGCTTCAAGAATGGGATCAGTGCCCTTATAAAAGAGGCCTCAGAGAGCTTCTCACCCCTTCTGTCATGGGAGGACACAGCAAAAAGACAGCCATCTATGAACAGGAAGTGGGCTCTCACCCGACACTGAATTTGCTGGCACCTTGATCTTGGACTTTCCAGCCTCCAGAACTGTGAGGAATAAATTTCTGTTGTTTCCTAGCCACCTCGTCTCTGGCATTTTTTAACTGCAGCCTGAACGGACCAAGACAACTCTTTGGGAAAGCATGTCGCAACAGGTCGACAGAGAACTGCTACACAGGAGATATGAAAACAGCTGGGGTATGCAGAAAGCTTGTGTATTTACAGTGCATTCTACTTCCAACCCTGCCTCCCTTTGCAATTTGAGCACTCAAATTTTATGCATTTTTTATAAAGTGTTGAAACAGAATTTTACCTGGACATGAGCATAATGAAAGCACAGAAGTAGGAACCGTGCTTTCCTTTGGAGCAAATGAGTTAAGGGGTTCCATACGGACTAAGCTTTTGTCACTGACCTTCCTAACTCTTCCCTCACCCATTTCTTTACTGAATCAATATTAGCATTTCAAATTGCATTGGGGTAGTACAATAGCTTGAGAGAGGTTAAGGCACAAACTCTCTTTTTGGTTTTCCTTTTGAATAATTACGCTGAAACTCACTGTGTGTTGGAGCCAGTGGCGGGGTTTGGGCCACTGAATTAAACCACGCTCGCTGGCCCACCCAGACATCAAAGCATTTAGCCCACATTCTCACCACGGAATTAGACACCAGGGATCCAAAGTTCTGAGACTGGCTTAGAACAGCCCTGTGCCTCAGCACAGCTTCCAGAACATTCCAGGAGGATGGGTGTTTCACTTTCACAAGGCTGAATGTTATGCCATCCACCCAGGAAGATGAAATGTCTGACCACAGTCTCTCCTATGTGGCAATTCGTGCCCATCTGCTCTCACGTAGTCATCGCTGAACATCATGGTGGAGACTCTTTGGCAGCTTCATGAAACCAGGATGGAAAAATATGGAAGATGGGAAATATGGACATTAGGGAAGAGATGGAATTGACTACTGTTGGTGCTGAAGGCATTGTCTGTCACCCGTAGGGACAGGGGTGGGGCAGGTACTTTCAAGAAATTGAACACTTTTTGTTTTATCGAGGAAACCCTGAAGTGCCTCAGACAACCCAAGCAAGCAGCAAAATGACCGATACTTTGCCTGCGGCCAGATATCTGTGTGAGCCAGGAGGAGCTGCCTCCCAAGAGTCAGCGAGATAGACTGTCTTCTTGTCTCATCACCGTGAGATGACAGGGTCACAGGGTCACTCAGAACTATTGTTGAATCCTTGAGCCCCCTGACTCTCAGGTGGCTTCCTGGATAGGAGGAGAGAGGGATGAGCTCTGCAGACAGGCAGGCTTATCATGCATCTGGGGGTCCCCAGCTGACTCTGGCCCTGCGCACAGCCACTCAGCAATATTTACTAGATACCTGGCATTGGCAAAATGCTGTTCCAGAACCTGAGGAGTCACAAGGGCTGTAAAGGGTCTCCCCATTCATAAGGGTGAAGGTATGAATCAACACAAAACCAGTCAATAGAAATGCAAGTGACAAAGACATTTACCGTCAACCTCAACTGCACAGAGATCTGCACAAATACCCCTACCAGCCCATCAGCGGGACACACATCGAATCTTGGCACTGGGAAGTAGTCTCGGAAACATCTTGAACAATTCTCTCCCCAATTTACAGGTGAAGGAATGGCGCCCGGAGAAGGGAAGGTCTATGCTCCGCACCCAATATAGTTAGGAGGAGACAGACCTCGAAGTGGAACCACGCTGCTGATGCCGCTGGGGCTCCCTGTCCCGCCCACGCTGCCCGCCTCTTCTTGAGAGTAACAGAAAAGAATTAAGGGGCAGAAGCCAAATAACCAACAATTTGGGTTTTAATCCCCTCGCCCGTGTAATCGGTGTTCCGAAATTGCCAAGGCAGAAGGTGGCAGGGCCCACAAACTGACAGACGAACAAAACCCCAAGAACAGCAGGAGGATAGCCTCGCCCCCAGACTCTGTGTGGATCTTTCTCAACATAGCTCTACCAACCTGTCTTGCACTCTTAATACAGTTTCTTATTAAGTCTACGTATCGTAGAACACGCTGGTTTCAGGCACAGGTGCTGGAACCAGACTGCGTGGGCTCACATCCCACTGTTGCCCCTGCTAGCTGTATGACCTTGGGCAAGACCGTTAAACTGTTCGTACTTTCCTTACCTGGGAAGTAAGGACGTAGAAATAGGTGCTGCTTAGCCCTCATATGCTTGTGCTTCTATTTATTTAAAAACGTAAGAAATGGCAAATGAGGGGCCCCTGGGTGGCTCAGTCAGTTAAGCGTCCTGCTATTGATTTCAGCTCAGGTCATGATCTCATGGTTGGTGATTTTGAGCCCCACCCCTTGTCGGGCTTTTCTCTGACAGTGCAGAGCCTGCTTAGGGTCTTCTCTCTCTCTCTCTCTCTCTCTGCCCCTCGCCCAGGTGTGCACGTGCTCTCTCTCTCTCAAAAATAATAAATAAATAAACTTAAAAAAAAAAGAAATGGCAAACATGCCAGTTGGAGGAGGGGAGGGTCGTGGGGTGGGGGGAGAGGCATTGGTGGGAGAGATGGTTCAAAGAGCCTTTTCACTCAGCTGAAAATCAGCTTTTCTTCTTTCTCTTTGCCTTGCCGTTGGGGTGCCCTGGCTGCAGAGAAGAAACTTTGAGCTGTTGTCACTGAAGAAGACTGTGGTCGGGAATTTGGCCAGGAAGCCGAGGTTACATCCGACAGCAGTGAGGCAGTGATTGGCTAAGGGTTTGATGAACACTGGACGTTTGGCCCCTGGCTGGGAGTAGAGGGCATTGGTGCAGCGTAAGACCTAGCATGTATCGTCTGGGGTGGACAAGGTGATCACCACGGTTACCCCAGTCACCAGTCTGGAAGTCATCCCCAGGGGAATTGGAGCTAATGAACCAGAATCGCTGGGGTGGGGCCCAGGAGTCTACAGCTTAACCAGCTCTTCAGGCGAGTTTTAACTTAGGTTTTAGAACCGCTGGTGTGGTCCACCCCCTTGCTTACAAGCGAGGATCAGTGATTTCTTTTTGCTATGCTTCCTTCCTTCCTTCCCTGTTCAATGCAGGGAAGCAGTTGGGTGCCCGCATTGCTTCCTCTATAGGTCACGGTGCTCAGGGAGCCTGCGAGGAAGCATGAGGAAGAACGTGGGTGAGAAAGAGCCAGACAGTTCTCAAAGCTTCAGGAAAAGTAGATTTGACCTCCTTTCGCCTACTGCCCCCAGAATGCAGAAACCCTGGGGGACGCGTGGCCTCAGGTGTTACCAGGAAGAGGGAAAGTCTTCCTGAGAAAGGAGACCCTTACTCTTCACGGGTGCCTTGGATGGGCTTGTTCCAGAAGCAGCTGCCCCTTCACCCCACCCACCTCCCCTGCAGCCTCTGCAGAGCCCTAACCTCTCGCAAAAGCAGTTTCCCTGAGGTCAAGGACTGAGAACAAACTGCACATAAAAATATCAGTCTTCTTTACAGCTGACTCACTCCAGGTCACCCCAGGGAGCAGGCAAACCACTGTATAAGGCAGGAACAGCTCGATTTGGGCCATGTATAAATTAGGAAATGTGAAGTACTGAATGGAAAAATAATAGGTAGTTTTGTTTGCAGAGCTGACAGACAAATTTGGCATTCTGTGTGCTTGGACTTTTAAATATTTACAACCAAGAACCTACCAGAGTAGTGTTTCTGCAGAGACCTTTCTGATGCAGTGTTGCAGACTTCAAGGAGCCGTTTGACTTTTTCTGCAAACCCATTCAGCAGCATTTTGTAAATAACAGGTACCTTTCCCTGGGTTACCTCAGTAAATAATGTCTGGTGTTTCTTTGAATGTGGCCAGGGATCTAAGGGCCTTGGGATATACCTAAACTGCAGGGGTAACTGCCTAGCAAAGAGGTGCCTGGGTGGCTCAGTCAGTTGAGCGTCCGACTTGGGCTCAGGTCATGATCTTATGGTTTATGGGTTCAAGCCCTGCATCAAGCTCTGTGCTGACACCTTGGAGCCTGGAGCTTGCTTCGCATCCTGTGCCTCCCTCTCTCTTTGCCCCTCCCCCACTCAACGCTCTGTCTCTTTCTCTTTCAAAAATAAACATTAAAAAAATTAAAGAGAAAAGAGATCCTACTGCTAATAAGCAGGCAGAGGTGCTGAACCTCTGGCAATTTAACACTGAGGACCCATAGAACCTCCTCCCCGGTGCATTTCAATAGAGGCGGACCCTGGAGACCCATTCCAGAAATGAGTCTTACTACCCTGCAGTATATGATCAGTGCCATGGGGACATGTTCAAGTAATTATGAAAGTAATGTCATGCTTTTATTTGTTGAGGAGTGCTTTGCCAAGCATCAGATTTCTTATCTGTGAATCTGGGCGGATAACACCCATTCAGAGAGTTGTAGTGAGTACTGAAGGATATAACACGTGCGTGTCGCACACCCAATATTTTTTCTTGAACATGGAAACCTAATAAAATGGGAGAGTTATTTTTTTTTATTATTGTGTTTGGGGGAGTAGAAACAAGTGAGTTAGTTGAAGCGTGCACATCACTTTCTATGACCCAACGCAGAGACCCATCAGTGACCTTTGGGAACTGAACTGTTGTAAAGTCCAATATGGACTTGGCAAGTCTTTAAACCAACCAATCAATAAAAAAGAGTGATTTTTAGGATGGTTGCAAGAGATTAGATGGGCATGTACTCAGGAAGTAGATGTTGTGAGGTGGAAAGAACACTTTATGTGAAGCCAGAAGTTCTCCTTTCTTATTGGCCAGCTGTACGTTCTTGGCAAGTAATTTACAGTTCAGGGCCCTGGTTTCTTCATGCCGTGGAAGAAATGTAAAGTACTGAGGATGTTTGGAGGATGAATGGGATAATGTATAAATAGCATGATACGTGGTATAATTACTTAGTATTGTCATGTAAAGGGATATCCACAGTCTATGAAAGTGAGGATTTCCAAAGGTTTCCAAAAATGTTTGGATTCACGGAAATCAGTTGGAATAAGTTTTTGTCTTCCCAAAGTAGACAGTTCTCATTTGCCGCATTAGTCCTGGACTGTTAGTTAAAAATCTAGTCACACTATTATAATTGGAGGGATTAATAAGACGGGTTACAATCTGACAAAGACTTTCACAATCCTGGCTTTTTCTTTGCCATTTGCAAAGCACAGGAATGTTATGGACCCTAAAATGAGAGGGAGGTAGAGATCTAAATGGAAAGTACCATGATGGGCATCTGAAGTTCCTTTTGGATTAGGCTCCGATTAAACAATGGAAAATACCTTTGCAATGAAAATTCTTGTCATTAGGCCAAACACCTTTCTTGGATTAGGTTCCTCTTGGGAGGGCTGAAGCTCCCTCCTGCGCGAAGCACCTTATCTCTTTAGGGGCTGACACCTTATCTGTAACCAATAATCTCAATATGGATCTGAGCCCAATATTTGTAGGATTTAGTCTTTTAAAAATAGATTTGCAAAGGATTAAATTGCCCAGAAAGAGTTAAATATCTAAACGTCTTCATAGTTGCCCTGGTTTTTAATCATAAAAGTATAAGATTTTGTACATCTCTATAAAGTAGGTTTATTTGTAGAAAATTTAGAAAATGCAAGAGAGCCTAAAAGATAAAATAAAAAATCACCAATAATCATCCTTCATTGTCAGCTTATCTTTTTAGTCTTTCTTCTGTATATCTACATGCATATATTCACCAACATTTATATATCACATAAGGATAACATGTGTGATAAACACTCTGAATGAGCTCATATTTACAAAATGCTAGGAAGTGGCTTTTCGATTTAGTTTATCATGAACATTTGCCCATGTCATTTAACATTCTCCTACTGAATGATTGTAAGTGGTTGGAGAATAGCCCATTGCAGTGGGGCTCGGTATGGTCTGGCCACAGGGTTCAGCGAGCCCTTTGTGGGTCCGGTGAGGACATCCCATGGAGACACCAGTTGGCATCCTCTGCTCTGCCCACAATCATGCTCCCTGTGCTTTCCATGGGGTTCAGCAGAATAGGCAGTACAATTCCTGAGGACCTTGACAATCTGGAAATGCCCCTGGGAGGGTCGGAAGAGGAAAGGTTGCCTTTGGTTGTGGCCATCTTGCATATTAAGAGAGGCAGCCTAGCCAGGAGTTAATGCCATATGCTCTGGTGTCACGCCGACTGTCCAGCCTCTGTGGATAAGAGGATTGTTGTGAGAACTAAGTAAGCATTTACGCAAAGCTTGGCACAGTGTGTGTCAAACGGTAAGCGCTCAGTAGATGTTAGCCATTCTCATTATTGCCCCAGTGTTCCATGAAGGTGGGGAACATTTGATGGGAGAACAAGGTGGGATAAGATACAGAGAAGGATCACAAGAAGAAAGAATCTAGGGAGGATCTTGGCGATGGTGGCAGAAAGTAGTATTTGATGGTAAATTTTATGTGTCAAATAGGTTAGGCCAAAGTAATCAGATACTTGGTCAAACACCAGTCTAGATGGCACTGTGAAGGTATTTTTCAGATGTGATTAACGTTTGAATCAGTAGACTTTGAGTGGTGGGGTGGGCCTCATCCAATCGGTTGAAGGCCTTAAGAGAAAAAAGACTGACCTCCCCTGAGGAAGGGGGAATTCTGCCTCCAGACAGGAGCTTCAACATTGATTCTTTCCTGGGTCCCCAGTTTGCCCTGCAGATTTTGGATTTACCAGCCCCTAATCACATGACCCAATTCCTAAAAATCTCACTCTCTCAAAAGGGGGGGGGGAATATATATACATACATATATATATATATATATATATATATTCCCCCCCTTTTGTATGTATATATGTATATACATACATATATATATGTATGTATATATGTACGTATATATGTATGTATATATGTACGTATATGTATGTATGTGTATATACATGCATACACACTTATGTATACATGTATATATGTGTATATATATTATTGGTTTATTGATAATATATACATGCACATGCACACACATATGTATGCATATGTGTGTGTGTATCCTATTGGTTCTCTGAGGAACCTTAACTAATACAAGCTATTATATAAAGTATACAAAACATAGAGAAAGGTAAAATGGAGGTGGGTGTTCAGGTAAAGTCAGTGAAGGAGGGCAGAGAGAGGATTGTCAGACACATTCGGAGCAGGAACCATGGGTTCTTTATCTTTGTATCCTTAACACAGCTCTGGGGTATTACCAGATTCAAAAGGAGAAAGAAGGGAGGGAGGGAGGAAGGAAAGAAAGAGGAAGGGAGGAGAGAAAGGAGGGTAGGCAGGAAAAAAAGAGGGAAAATGCAATCCGCAAGGAAGTCTCAAGGCAAGACTGCTCTAATTTCCCTTTCTCTTTTTAATCCTTGACCCACTGCCCAAAGCATTCCTTTCCCGCAGGCTTTAAAATCAAGCAACAAGCACAAATCTCTCACCATTTCCCCCCAAACCTTTTGCTACATCAAACACCTCTTTCATCTCTGTCACTTGGAGGTCTAGCCAGCAATACCTTCTTTTTAGAATACTGAGTCTGCGATCTGTCTTGGTACAACCGTAATGCTCTCTGGAAGTTCTACTTAATGTCTTCCCAGGACCTACACCGAATTGTCAGTTTCCGTTCTAATCCAAACTTACCTGACCTAGGTCTTACTCATTCTCACCTGGAAAACAACAATAGTAGACAATCCTCCTTTTGGCCGACAATGTGATTGGCCTCCCACCATCCAGTTCCCCCGGGACTGTGGAGAGGATTGTGAATGATATACTGTACACGTGCCTGAGAGCAGAGGCCTCCAGGGGATGTGATATTTCTCTGACCGTATTTCGTGGAACAAGAGTTTTGGGAGATATTTGCAGGTCCTCTAGGAAGAATTGTTTCTCTTAATAGAATGAGTGTGGGGAACATGACTTCTTTTATCCTCCCTTCGAAATTCTCAAGAAACATTAGCATTGTAAAGGCTTGATATCCTGCAGGAAAGAAACCCACTGAATTTAGTGTAACTTAATCATAACCCCAGGTGAAATTTTTTTCCACAGAAAATGATGGTCCACAGAACACTAGTTTGGGAAACACGCACCCAAGCTAATAAAGTGAAGAAAGGAAGTGGGAACGGAGAGATTTCAGATGACTCCAAAGAGCAGAGAGAAGAGATGTGTTGAACTGGGGAGGGCTGGTTGGGCAGAAGTTCCAGCCCAATTACATGGTGCCACACAACCATGGAGATGTGTGGATAGTCAACGTCTTCCTTCATCTCTCGGCCGACTTTCCCTCCTCTGGCAGGGCCTTTCCAGCCCCTCCTCTTCCGGTCTCTGTCCACTTCTCACTCAGAGAAGATTCTCCAGAGACCTCACTCCATCCTAGCTGCCCCTTTTCTCAGACCATCTCCTCTTTGCATCTCCACATGCTGGTACCAGCTGTGGTTCCATGTTTGCCTAGTGAGGGGAGGGGGCTGCATTTTTCTGATTGCCTGGCTCAGTTCCATCCTTGCATTGTCACATGTTATATGCCTTGCTGCAAAGATTCCATAAGTATAGAACTCTAGCTTTGTTTCCGAATATATATACTTCAGCTATTTAAAAAAGAAACTATGATAATAAACACATACTCTAATTTGACATGCACCAGATTTTAACATATTAGAGACCACCACTACAGTGACTTGAACTGCTGGGTGAGCTTGGTTTAGTTTAGAACTGGAAATAGCATTTCTCTTGACATCTCTGTGTGTATATTTGAATGTCTTATAGATGTGCCTTTGAACAGAGTCCGTGGCTCTGCCCTGATCTGTTCCTGAATTCAGGCCTGTGCATGTCCCGTAGGGTAAATTATTGCAAGTGTATACCCCCCATTTACATGGGGGGGATCACGCTCCATTAAATGCTGGGCAAAGCGTGGGTGCATATGCTCCGCACGTGCTCTCCCCATGGGGTAGAAATCAGTTGTGCGTTACGATGGTACCATGTTGTGGTCATTTTAGTGAATTAGGCTTTCTGTGCTTCTGACCTTCACATTAATACACGTTATACACATGTATACGTGTGTGAGAGATAATTTATGTTTATATTTACATTTATCTCCTCCCTTCATGGGATGAAATAATATATAAGCACCATACTTATAATAAGAAAAGAGTCAAGATGATAAAGACAAGGCTGACCAGATGAGCCACCTGCCCAGAAAACAAAGGCCACGTGTGGAAAACTCTCTCGTAAAGTCTTGCAGGCAAGAAGAATGGTAATAATTATTTGTCACTGGGGTTCACCTTTTATGGTGCTAAAAGTTACTGGACGTACTTCATGCGGTAAAAATTTGCAAAATAGTTCTTTGACTCCTGCCAAGCTACGATGGCATCTTGAAACAGAATATAGTGAGAATAAAAATAAGGCTATTGACATCTTACCTCTTACAGGCTTGAGATCACTGTTCCTAGAAAACTGAATATGAACTAAAATTAAATCTGACAATGAAAATTCATAGGCAGCATCATTCAAAGAAGATGTGCTCTATGAGAGAGAATGGAATGTTCCACCAGGGAAAACATTGTTAAATGTTCTGTTATTAACAATGCAACTGGCTACTATAAAAATTCAACCACACACACTCCAAAATTTCAACCACTACCATTGTCTGACAAGTGTATGTAGTGTGGAATACAAGAATTATCACCCAGTGTGCTTGACGAAGTGATTCAGAGGCTGAGATTTTATGAAATCTTTATAGATCTGGTGAACGAGAATCTGTTTGTTTGCTTTTGTATTAGAAGTTCATGCAGACAAATATGAAAAAGATTTATTACTTTCTAAAATTTTTGACATGTGCACAGCAGAAGAAATTTTTAGGTGTTTAGATCAGTTTTTAACACACCATCAAATAAATTGGCAAAAATATAAGCTGGTTGTAGGAGCAGTATGAAAACAATGGCAGGGGAAAGAGTCAGAAGGAATAGTTCATTTCAAAACCATGACCAAAGTTAATTTACATGTTCACGGTACCCTGAGTGGATGTGCACTAGCTATTGATAAATGCACCAACTATTGAATAGCCCCACTCAAGTTGTCGATTTGATTAGTAAATACTATTTACATTGTGAACTTTCATGTTTTATGTGAACCAGATTAATAATAAGTTCTAGAACTTACTTTTTTATACCCAAGACCCATGCCAAAAATCGCTGGTGTTTATTTGTGATTATTGTTGTTGGTTAAGAAACTCTGTTACCATGCTGTCTCTCAAATATGACAAGGTTAGACCACTATAGTTTTTAAAAATATATACAGATAATAAATTCTATTTTTATTTTTTTATTTTTTTTAAATTTTTTTTTTCAACGTTTATTTATTTTTGGGACAGAGAGAGACAGAGCATGAACGGGGGAGGGGCAGAGAGAGAGGGAGACACAGCATCGGAAACAGGCTCCAGGCTCTGAGCCATCAGCCCAGAGCCCGACGCGGGGCTCGAACCCACGGACTGCGAGATCGTGACCTGGCTGAAGTCGGACGCTTAACCGACTGCGCCACCCAGGCGCCCCAATAAATTCTATTTTTAAAAGCAACTTTAGGTTTACGGAAAAACTGAGCAGGACTACAGAGTTCCTGTATACTCTTTCCTCCACCCTTCAACAATATCCCCTAATATTAACACGTTGCTTTAGTGCGGTGCACGTGTTAGAACTGATCAACGGACATCGATACACTACCAGTAAGTAAGGTCCATGGTCTATGTCAGGGGTCACTCTTTCTGTTGTACATTCTGTGGGTTTTGACAAACATATAACGTCATGTATCTGCCGTTACGGTGTCAAACAGAATAGTGCCACGGCCGTAAGGTCACTGTGGTTTTAATAAGCTGAAAGAGAGCCCAATGGGGAAATGAGAGTAATGTCGTTAACCCTGCTCAAATCTGCAGACAAAGCACTAGCAACTAAAATGAAACTCTCTTCATTTCCGCTCAACACATCTCATTCAACACACGTCACGCAATACCGACTAAATGTACCCGTTTTGGTCCAAGAATGAAGAAAGAGGAAGTGGATGGAAAGCGGTGAAGCAAAAGGAAAGGTCTGACTGGGAGCATCAGACAGCCCTGGAACCCAGCTTCTAACCTGGCCACTCACTGACTGGGGGATTCTCCTGCCTCAGCTGGCTTGGTTTCTTGGTCCACAAGGCAAGCGGTTTGACGCCCTGACTGCAAAGGCCCTTCCAGCTCCAAGGGAAAGAGGGCACAGCTAATTACAACCAGGGATAGTACGTGTTGAGTGGATTGAAAAACATTTTCTTTGAGCCTCAGGATTTCTTCTGCTGATTGCCTTTGGAGAATTCGAGAATTTTTTTTAAAAAGACTAAAAAAAACAGAGAGAGATTTCTATTTGGAATTCTACCAATTTAGTCATTAAATGGCCTGTTTGGGCGACAGCTAAAACAAAAAGAAAACAAGAACTCAGATTATTTCTAGATAAGAATCTATATGTGTAATTCTCTTCATCTACTCTTTAGTATATGCACGAAGTTAATACAGGAACATTTTTCTTGGAATAAGAAAAAAAAACCCTTGATACTAACCGTATGAATTCTCAGAGAAGAGGGACATTTTATTTGGTGCCAATTTATCTTTCTTCTTATTTACACAGAACCATACTAGAGTTGGTTAGTGGTAAGAAGTAGAAAAGTGGGAGAGTAGTTTTGCTTATAAGTGCCTGTGGCTTTATTATGAAATCCTGGGTTCAAGACTGGATACATTTTTAAAAGTCTTCCACTTAGGGAAGAACACCATATCCAAAGGATTAGTGTGAATATTCACCATTAAAAATAGTTAACACTTATTTTAAGCCTGACACTATTCTAAGCACCTTACATGGATTATAACATTTTATCCACTCCTCAGTCTTATGAAGTAAACACTATTACTATCTCCATTTTGCTGAAGCAGAAATAAAGCACAAAGAAGTTAAATAATTTGCCCAAGGTGACTTTATGGTTGTGTTGAGATTTGTACCTTAGGTGGGCTGACTCCTGAGCCTGAGTTCATAAGTCCTATACTATACTGCTATAAATTATAGATTTATATATTATGGGAAAGGAAGGATAATTTAATATAACAATATATTTAAAATAAGAGCTAAGTGGCCAAATACAGTCTGTAACACTTGTCTTGTACTTAAGAAGGTATAAATCTTAAATCATAGTAAATTGCTATTCGAATTTATGTTGCAATTAGACTAATCTTATCCTTTAATATCGATTCTGTTACCATGCAGATGGACCTAACAGACTTGAACTTGCATTCAGATTTCAAGCATTCTGATCATTTGTTGCCAGGATTATGCTAATGCTTGACAAACAATATGGTCTTGTTGGGAGACAATTCTCCAGGTCTCTTGCATTTGTGGATGTCCTGCAAGAGGAGGCACAGGGTTTCTTCTAGACTATCTTTTCAAGGATGTTCATATAGTAAATAGCCTTGGAAGATAGACATTGTATCTTCTCCTGGAGCAAAGAGCAGGCATGCTCTACTTACCACTGTACAATGTCCAGGTGCCCTAAGCTCAGGGCTCTCCTCCTCTAACAACTGATTGTGGGTGCAGGTGTCACCTGGCCCTCTTCATGTTGCTGTGTGGGGACTGTGGTTCAGGAAACTGGTGCAAGAAAAATGCCAAAACATTTTGACGACTAATATTGCTGTGAATAACGAAGTCCTTTGTCTCTGACCCAGGAGTCTTATGTCTTCTGCCAGCATTCATGCACCTGCAGCATGTTAACTTGCTAGTTTGCAGGAAGGGTAAAACCTCAGACCTTTCATCGTTCTTGACACCTGTAGCTAGGTTTTTTTATGTTATGAAAACATCATCACCATTACATAAATCAATAACACTTACCAAATGAATCTTTAAGTTGAACAAATGAATCACCTTTTAGTGAGAACCTATCAGGGGTTTTCACCCATGCTAGCTTCACAACAGCTCTTAAAGTATAGACTGTTATCCTCATTTTTCAAATGAGGAAACTGAGGTTTCGGGACGTTAAGTATTTTCTCCAATATCTTACAACTCGTAAATGTTAGAATTGAAGCTTGAAACTAGTCCAGTGTTCTTTCTGCCACTATTGCCTCTTGAAACATTTTAGTTATAGAAATGTTAATTTTGGGGGCGCCTGGGTGGCTCAGTGGGTTAAACATCCGACTTCGGCTCAGGTCATGATCTCACAGTCTGTAAGTTCAAGCCCTGCGTTGGGCTCTGTGCTGGCAACTCAGAGCCTGGAGCCTGCTTTGGATTCTGTGTCTCCCTCTCTCTCTGCCCCTCCCCTGCTCATGCTCTGTCTCTCTCTGTCTCAAAAATAAATAAAAACATTAAAAAAATTAAAAAAAAGAAATGTTAATTTTCAAACTAAATTATAAAGGCCACTGGGAAAGGAAAAATGATTGTTTAAAGAGAAAATGTGAGCTTTAAACTAGAAGGAAGGGGAGAGGTGAAGAAAGAGTGAATATGCAAGAAAATAGAAAGAGAAGTGACAGAAAGAATGAAAAATGTCCAAATACCTTTTAGTGCAAATGTTGGGGTAAGGTCCCTAAAACTAGGGTTCAGGTTAGCAGGGGATTATGGGCTTGATGAAGGGGAATTGTGAAGATCCACAGAGAATCTCAAAGATAGTACCCAGAGTAAGGCCTGGAAGGAGCCAATAGTCAAGTAAGCAAGCAAATGGGGCATTCATCAGAGTCCCCTGAAAAAAGTGAGATGAAGAAGGATATCAAGGCCTTCGTGCTTGCAGAGAGCAGATAGGAGAGATTTCTCAAAGCACTGGATTATTGTGATGTGGGCAGTCTTTTGTCACCATTGGGTGTTTGTCTGCTTAGTTTTGTTTTGGCACCAATGGCCTTCCTGTGTGCAGAAGGAAACTGTTAAGCGCCCCAGTCTGGTTTGGACAGAGCAACAGCAACCACCAGTTACCTTGGCCGGCCTTTAGGGGAGCGAACTCTATAAGGTACTTGTTCAAAGTCCAAGTCATCAAAGATACCTGCAGTGAGTTTTTGTGCCCTTGTTTTTATCTCTTCTCAATTCAGTTGTGCTTTGAGCCACAAACAGCCTTGGAAATAATAAAGGCTGCTGTTTCTTTTAACCCCCACTTTGGGTAGTAACCAAACAATATGGTTTTAGCATGTGGCCTCATAAGCATTGTCCTCCATATTTTGTTTTGTTCAGACTCACACTTTGCTCACTGATATTCCACAAACATTTGTCAGTGATGATGGCGGCATGCTGGTGAGCCCCCTGGTTCTTTGTTTCCTTGCAGAGCATGGATAAAATAATTTGGGAAAGTTTCTCTTCTTCATGGGGCTGGGAAAAAATGATGAATGACTCCCTTGTTCTGATGCATCATTCTGTTTCCTACAAGGGGAAGAACTGACAGCTGCTAATCTCTATATTTTCATGAGCCCCACCTTACTCTCTTATGAGATCACTTACTGTTGTATAAAATATGTGCCATGGAGGTGAAGCAGAGTTTCATATTATTCATTAGGCTTGAGTTCTCATTAGTAACTCGTTTATAAAATAAACACTAGGCTCTGCAGAAATAGGGACCAAGAGCCCACTTCATACAAAGTACAATGATAAATGTCTCCTGTGGCCCTGGATTCCAACTCTTAACATCTGTGATCTCCCCGTCTCCGTGGCAACATAAAGTAAATAATAAAAATAGCCCAAATCCAGGAAAAGCACAGCAGGGAATGTCTGTCCTGAAAGAAAACAAGTGCTTAACGTGCACTCACATACCAGCAAGAGGACCCATGTGAAACCTAACAGTTGATCGATAGGAAAACAACAGTTAGTGGATGTTGCAGAGCACGAAAGCAAGCAGACAAAAAAATGTCACATTGTTTGAAGAAGTGTTGTCTGCTTTTGATAGGAGGCCTGAAGGGAACATTGCTTCTTACATTCATGGGCTTGTACAGTAAGGATTTTACATTTTGTACAAATGTGTTTTGAATTATAAGCCTGTTATGTTACACTGTATTTAAAGGGAGCCATAGATTATAAAAGTAATAGTATCAAGCAAAGAGTTGGGAAGTGCCGATTTAGTTTTTGCCACATAGCTTCTTAGCAAAGTCGTGGTCTGCCAAATAGGCCTCCTGGGTCTCCTCCCCACCTGCACCTCAACAGGGTGCTGTTCCTCCTGTGCCCCCACCACTGGAGGGAGGCAAAATGGCATGCTGGGGAGGCTCTATAGGCCCCACAGTTGGTGTGCGAGCAACAAAGCAGCCCTCTGGGGGAGAAGAACGTGCCCTCAGGGGCACAAGGAAACCCACAGGAATAGGGCACTTTCAAGAATGAAGATTGGGGGTTGATTTAATTTTCTAGTTAACTGTAACAACTAACGCTGTGACTTAGGACCTTTCAATTCACTGAGCCTGGTGAAGTTCATCTGCCAAAAAAAAAAAAAAAAAAAAGGGGGGGGACTTTATGACCCTGCTGTCCCTGCCTGGAATTCTATAATTCTATCAGTTGAGCACAAAGCATGATTTTGTTTCAGCTTTTGTGGATAAAAAACTAAAAATTTCTGGGTTTACTGGTCTACTGTAGCAAAAACTGTGCATTGAATACAACCAGATGGCAGTGCATGACTGTGTGACTGTGTGTGTGTGTGTGTGTGTGTGTGTGTGTGTGTGTGTGAGATGAGGTATAGGTGTGGTTGGGGGGATGACTGAGAGGTCTCCAGCCAATCCCATTGACTAGCTGTGTGAGCTTGGACAAGTTACTCAACCCTCTTGGCCATAATGTCTCTATCCCTAATGGGGTTAATGGTTCTCACCTTACAGCATTGCTGTAGGAACAATTATAAATGATTAATACATGGTAGCTATTACATTTTTATGGATTTTGGATCAATTGTTTAAAGAATTTTTTTGATCATGTAGGTGAGATTCTATAGCTGTGAGGCCACTTGTCTAGTATGATTTATGGAAGGCAGCCTCAGGACCTTGTGATGGGAATCCCATTCGGCACCGAGTACGTGAATCTATACTGAAGATCTACCATGTGGGTTTTTCTTTTGACTTCTTAAAAGTCGTTTTTTATTCTGATTATTTCCATTTTTCTCCCCAAAATAGAGTATAGTAGCTAAACCATTTTGGCTAATGTAATAGTCTAGAATGGTTGCGTTCTGATAGGTAGAAGTTTTTACTGAGTCGTGCACAGACATTTTGCCATTTATTCAAAGGTGGCGTTCAGATTAAAAGCTAACCAGAAGTCAACAGTCATGAAGATGGCCTTGGAGCAGGTTCTATTTATTGTTCCTTTCTTCCAGTTAAGTTTCTCTTTATCTCTTTCTCATCTTTTTGACCTTTCTCTTTCTCTTTGTTTTCTTTCTCCTGATCTTCTGATTTCAGTAGTCTCTTCTTTCCTACTCTGCACTGTGTATTCTGCAGTATTTTTGCTTTTCCTACTCCTTTACCCCTCTTTATTCCATCTCTGCCCTCTTTTCCTTTTTATTTTCCATACTTTTATTTCCATGAATCCACAGGGCCTGTTGGGTGGCTTTTTCTGTAAGACAAATAATGGAAGGACAGGTGGACTTTTCCTTGAATGTAGGAAATGGGACTCGCAGTTACCTGCTGGGGCTGAATTTCCAGAGAAAGGTTGATGCCAAAGAATCCAGCTGTTGTGGATTTAGAGATAACAGGCTGAGAACTAGCAACTGCCTGGGGTCATAGTGACTTCAGGGGCACCGGATTCTATCTAACCAAGGGAGGAGGGAATCAGTGGCCACGATTAGGGAGGAAGGTGTTGTATTTGATCCAAAAGACTAATCCTGTGTTTGAGCTGCCTGACCTAAAAGGACTGGGAAAATGGCTATACAAAAAAGGCGACATTGATCTCTGTCCCAATTTTACCATCTACAACCCAAATAATATGTTAAAATAATTGTATTCAAATCCTTGGCCAAACACGAGCACTGGTTGATCTCTAATATTATCACCCCCTCCCCTGCAAAGTATTGCAGGCCTGAGTATTAAGGCCATCTCTACCAGTTATCAGCTGACTGACCTTAGATAATTAACCTGCTCAAGGTTTGGTTCCAGCTGTAAAAAGGAATGACATCCTTACCTTGTCTAGTTGTGCCAGGGATTAATTAAATGAGATCACATGTGAAGTGCATTTGGGGTACTTTGAGGTTTCTATGCAATTTCTGCGTTTTGGCCTGGGACTTTAATATTTTAGAAAAGGTTTGTTCATCTTATGGGTTGTTTAGTGTCAGTTTAGTTCAGCACCCTACCCACGTCATCTTGTCTTGACATTGAGTCAGAAATAAGATGGTGAGCCTCTCAGTATTGGGCTGTACACAACTGTTCGCGGCAGCCTTAAATCTAACCATACTTGGTACCCCCAATATTCCCATTAGATTTACTAATGACTTGAGTTGTCCAGAATGGCAGAAGAAGTTAAGAATTGCAGGCTCAAAATCCATTTGAAATCTCATACTAGATCTGTTTAGAGCGGTAGTTCTCCAGTGGGAGTGATTTTTGTCTCCCAGGGGACATTTAATAATGTCTGGAGGTGTTCTGGATTGTCACAAGTTGGGGAGTGGTGTGGGGCCTGCTACTGGTGTGTAATAGGTGGAGACCAGGGAGGCTGCTGAACATTCCACAATGCAAAGGATTGCCCTACCCAAAATTTCAATAGTGCTTAGGTTGAAAAACCCTAGATTAGAGGTAGCCAGTTACACAAAATCGCTTTGTAAATAACGGGATCCTTTTGGCTTTAGCATCTTACTATTCATTAAGTCCGGGAAAAAATCTAGATAGAGGAGGCATTCAATGGGATTTGAAAACCTTTAAACTGAGCTGCTGTTATGAATCAGAGAGGCATGTGTGCCTTTCGGACAAAAAGATCTGTAGCCTTTTGCATGCCAAAAAATTTGCTCAGGGTTTGCTATGCAGCGGCAGGAGAATCTGTCCATAAAAGGGATGGACTTTGCTGCCCAGAGGGATTCCCTTCAAGGGTTTCCCTTGTGAGCCTGAAAAATCACTGGGAAAGGGCAAGACTGGCCAGCCTCCTAGTTCCAGCCCTCCCTGAGGGGTGTTTATACTCCCCAGGAGGTGAGAGTGAAGAAGCTGTGGGGAAGGGATGGGACTCTAGCCCTAAAAAGGGGTTGTTTGGGAACCATCTTCTGCTTCTAAGATATGAAGATCAACCAGCTTAACTGTGAAAAGCCTCCAAAATGGGAAACTGGGTTTTATGCTCAGGGGAAGCTGAGAGGAAGCCTTCACTGAGGAGAGAGCACTAGGCTTCGAACTTCACCTCCTCCTGCTGCCTACTGACCCTGTGATCTTGAACAAAGAAAGGATAATAACTAAAATTACCACACACCTACCATATGCCAGACTTATGCTAGTCTTGCATATGCAGTAGGATTTCACTGTATTTTTATACTAACATTTTGGAGTCACTTAGCTAAATCAGATAGTCAGTGGCTGGCTAAGTCTCCCTAGATTTGACTCCAAAGTCCATGTTTTTTCCACTGCATCACACTATTTCCTCAGATCCTTAGCCTCTTTAAGCCTCTGTTTCCTTGCTTGTTAAATGGATGCAGTCAGACCACCTCGAAGGAATGGAAGAATCTTTGATGTCTCTGGCACGTGTTTGGCCCTGGCCTCTAGGGGGAGCTCAACACTCCTCCCCCTCCTCTGCAGTGGTTGGTGTTTTAAGGACATTTATCAGCCATTACACCTGTTGGGGGCATCAGTGTGCTGAGATAAAGGCCCTGTGCCCAACGCGGGGGGGGGGGGGGGCGGGGGGGGCTTCTGCTTCCTCCTCTTTCTCTGAAACCACAGTCAACTCCCTTATGCCCATGGGTCGCAGAGGTGGGTGCACTCAACTCCCTCTCCCGTTTTCCCTTCCACTTCTGGGAAAGATGAGTTAGGTGGCATAGGCCTTGCTCCTCAGAACTGGGAAGACCTGTCGCCTCTTTCTCACTCTTCAGCCTGGCCTGAGTGCCTGTGTAGAAAGCCCAGGCTAGCTCATTTTGTAGGTGTCAAAGCAAAGGCCTCTTTTCTTCTGCTGGATGGAGCCTTTCCTTAATCCAACACTTTTTGGACCTCGATGCAGAAACTGACAGAGACAGACCTCCTCAGGCTTCTCTTCTATGGAATAAAAGGAGGCTTCCATGGATTCATCCTAGTTCCTTGGATTCTACATCGCATATGGGACCCAAACCCAAATACTGTCTCTCTCAGGGAGGCTTTCAAAAGTGGGTGATTTAGGGCAGGATTTAGCTTTTCTTCAGATTCCAGACCACATATGGCATTAACATCACCTCTTAATTCTGGGGTCCCCCAGTTGCTAAAAGTTGGTGCTTGAACAAATGTTACCCCTCCCTTAGATGTGAACAGAGCCTGAGAGATCATACAGTTTAGGGATTTTTAACTTAGGGTCCTCCTGGAATTGGTACTACAGTGAACAGTTCCTCATCAGTTCACAGCTTTCCAAAAGTTTTGGCCAATGGAATAAAGCATGAGACATAAAAGGAGGATAATTCTCCATGTGAAAGAGAGGGACACATTTATCATTACAGTATGGTTGCATGGTCAATTTGAATTTTGAGGATTTGAAATACTCCGAGGCATTATTTATAAATGAAACAAAATTTTAATATAAAGCCCCTCTTTTTTTATGGAGGTAGAGATGAAGGGAAACCTCAAGAATAGTCTAATTCCAAATCTGTTTGGCTGAGTGAGTACAAAACCTTGGTTAGGCTGTGTGCTCCATGGTGGTTTGAAATTCCTCATGGTAGGAATAGCCACGCCCACCAGCTGTTGACTGCACTGTGTGAACACTCTGTTGTTTACATGCTCCAGAACTGTAAGCGAGCATGGTGCCTACAGCCCTGTTTTTTTGTTTTGTTTTGTTTTAATCATTTGCCGGTGCTCCAAGTGAAGATTGTCTTTATGTCACATGACAATGGCATCCAAATGCCTATTAAGAGGTAGATCTAGAGTTTTGGGCTAAAATAGGGGTTGTTATACTTTTTCTGCAAGGGTCTGATAGTAAATGTGTTGGACTTTGCATGTCATACAGTCTCTGTCACAACCATTCATCTCTGCCATTAAAGCATGGAAGCAGCCATAGATAATACATAAATGAATGAGTGTGGCTGTGTTCTAATAAAACTTTACATATGGACACTAAAATACGAACTCTGTAAAATTTTCACTTGTCAAAGAAATTCTTTTGATTTTTTTTCTACTGTATAAAAATGTAAAGATCATTCTTAGCTGTGGGCTCTACAAAACCAGGGAATGGGCCAGATTTAGCCCACAGGTCATAGGTTTATGGTCCCTGAATTAGAAGTCGGTGTCATAAAATGCTACTAAGTAATTTATTTATTGTGCTTTTATATATATATATATATATAATTATTATTAAATATATATAATTATTAAATATATATATTTGAATATGTTTATTACTTAATATATATGCATGTATATTCACTTATTCCCATGGGAAATTAGTTTTGAGGAGGTGACATCAGACTGCTGTTGAGGCCCACTGGCACCATTCAATGAAGAACTGTATCAATTTTCAAATCACTATACCAGAAAGGGCAAAACTAGATGACACTATGATATCTCATAAATGATAGTTGTATCAAATAGGTACCAAACTACAGAACCAAAGAGATCTAAAACTATGATGGCTTGGACAAGATAAAAATGCACATCTCTCTACGTAAGCGTCTGGGTGGGCAGCGAGAGGCTGGCACACACGTCCCCTCTATCTCATGTTTCTGTCGATCTCAGCTCTTACTTCATAGTTCCTGATGGCTGCTCCACCTCCCACCACCCACATTCTAGTCAGCAAGATGAGAGAAAGGGGAAGGGAAGGTACAGTTGGTTGTAATTTTTAGTTTTAAAAAACATGGCTTTCTACTTCCAGCCAAGATGGAACAACAAACTAGATTTGTAGTCTCTACCCAAAAACAACAAAAACTGACAAAACACATTAGACAATGGTTTTCAAGACATTGGACATCAGGTGACAAAGGACAGGGATCCCTGAGAGACAGGAAACAAATGAGGGGAACCCTAGAGTTGCCCCAGGCCATGGTGCCGGTAGGGGATATCCAGAGTTGAGGATTGGGCTGGGAGTCCCAGAAGCCCAAGTAGTTAGAATCCACAAGGCAGAGTATGGGAGAGGAGGAAGGTGCACAGAGAGACCACTCCGGAGATCCGTGGAGGGTTCTCCTCTCCCTGGGTCTCACCTGAGCATTGATGACTGCATGTATGTGAGGAAAACAGCCAAGGCCTGTGAAAGAATCACCTGAGTGTATCAGCAGGACAACTCTTGAGAGCTCACAGAGTCAGGAATCGCTCCTCTTCCCACTAGCCAGAGTAGAAAACCTTATAATTTGTGGGCCATCAGGTGGAATTCTCATGGGTTTTTGCCTCAGTGGTGAAGCAAAATGAACCCTAGATTAAACACTGCTCTGGTCCTACCAAAGCTTAAAATAAGGCCTAAAAGGCTCAGATTGTTTCTAAATGTAATGGGATGAATTTACATTACATTACATACCTTTGGGTGGCCTAAAGATATCAAGTCCTGATCCCTGGAACCTATCCATGTTACCTTGTTTGGAAAAAGTATCTTTCCAGATGTGAGAGCATTAAGAATCTTCAGATGAAGAGATCAACCTGGATTCTCCAGGTGGGCTCTAAATGCCATCTCAGTGTCCTTATAAGAAGAAGGCAAAGAGAGACTAGATTTATACAGAGAAGAAAGCAATGGGAGGACAGAGTCTGATTGGAATGGTGACGACAGAGGAATATTGGGTACCACCAGAAGCTGGAAAAGCAAGAAAAGGATTCTCTCTTAGATCCTCTGGAGATACTCTCCTGACACTTTGTATTCAGACTTTGGGCCCCCACAACTGTTAAAGAATATATGCCTACATATTTAAGCCAGTAAGTTTGAGGTAATTTGTTACAGTGGCATCAGGAGACTAATATACCAAGTAGCTTAACCAAACCCCATAACAAAACTCAAGAATGTTTATAGGAATACAAAGTTATTCAGCATCTGACAAGATAAAATTCACAGTATTTAACATCCAATCAAAAATTACCAGGCATGCACAAAAAAATGGAAAAAGATTCCATGCTCCTGGATAGGAAGAACAAATATTGTTAAAATGTCGATACTACCCAAAGCAATCTACATATTCAATGCAATCCCTATCAAAATAACACCAGCATTCTTCACAGAGCTAGAGCAAATAATCCTAAAATTTGTATGCAACCAGAAAAGACCCCGAATAGCCAAAGCAATCTTGAAAAAGAAAACCAAAGCAGGAGGCATCACAATCCCGGACTTCAAGCTATATTACAAAGCTGTAATCATCAAGACAGTATGGTACTGGCACAAGAACAGACACTCAGATCAATGGAACAGAATAGAGAACCCAGAAATGGACCCACAAACATATGGCCAACTAATCTTTGACAAAGCAGGAAAGAATATCCAATGGAATAAAGACAATCTCTTCAGCAGGTGGTGCTGGGAAAACTGGACAGCGACATGCAGAAGAATGAACCTGGACCACTTTCTTACACCAGACACAAAAATAAACTCAAAATGGATGAAAGACCTAAACGTAAGACAGGAAGCCATCAAAATCCTCAAGGAGAAAGCAGGCAAAAACGTTTTTGATTTTGGCCGCAGCAACTTCTTACTCAACACGTCTCTGGAGGCAAGGGAAACAAAAGCAAAAATGAACTACTGTGACCTCATCAAAATAAAAAGCTTCTGCACAGCGAAGGAAACAATCAGTAAAACTAAAAGACAACAGCCAGAATGGGAGAAGATATTTGCAAAGGACGTATCAGATAAAGGGTAAGTATCCAAAATCTATAAAGAACTTACCAAACTCAACACCCAAAAAACAAATAATCCAGTGAAGAAATGGGCAAAAGACATGAATAGACACTTCTCCAAAGAAGACATCCAGATGGCCAACTGACACATGAAAAAATGCTCAACTTCACTCTCATCAGGGAAATACAAATCAAAACCACAATGAGATACCACCTCACCCCTGTCAGAATGGCTAACATTAACAACTCAGGCAACAACAGATGTTGGCGAGGATGAGAAAGAGGATCTCTTTTGCATTGTTGGTGGGAATGCAAGCTGGTCCAGCCACTCTGGAAAACAGTATGGAGGTTCCTCAAAAAACTAAAAATAGAACTACCCTATGACTCAGTAATTACACTACTAGGTATTTATCCAAGGGATACAAGTGTGCTGTTTCAAAGGGACACATGCACCCCCATGTTTATAGCAGCACTATCAACAATAGCCAAAGTATGGAAAGAGCCCAAATGTCCATCGATGGACGAATGGATAAAGAAGATGTGATACACACACACACACACACACACACACACACACACACACAATGAAGTATTACTTGGCAATCAAAAAGAATGACATCTTGCCATCTGCAACTACGTGGATGGAACTGGAGGGTATTTGTAAAATTAGTCAGAGAAAGACAAACATCATATGACTTCACTCATATGAGGACTTTAAGAGACAAAACAGATGAACATAAGGGAAGGGAAACAAAAATAATATAAAAACAGGGAGGGGGACAAAACATAAAAGACTCATAAATATGGAGAACAAACTGAGGGTTACTGGAGGGGTTGTGGGAGGGGCGATGGGCTAAATGGGTAAGGAGCAGTAAGGAATCTACTCCTGAAATCATTGTTGCACCATATGCTAACTAATTCGGAAGTAAATTAAAAAAAATTAAATTAAAAAAATAGAAAAAAAAGAAAAAGAAAAAAAATTACCAGGCATGCAAAAAAGCTGAAAAACAACAACAATACATAATGAAAAGAAAAATCAATCAACTGACCCAGAAAAGATACAAACAAAAGAATTAACATCCACCCTTTCTTTTTAAGATCAGGACCTGGTGCTGCTGAGGGTACAGCTAAAATCCAAGTTCTATTACCAAAAGCTGAAATGGAGAACACCGGCACACAGCTGGCAGTCCCAGCCATGAGAGTGAAAAACTTGTCTCACCAGTTGTATTCGTCAGGGTTTTATAGTTGCAAACAACTGAAACAGATGTGGTTGATTTAAGCAGAAAAAAAGCATTTAATAAAAGGATATTGTGTATTTCACAGACCACAGAGCCAGTCTCAGGAACTGAGCAGGAACAAATGGGGCCTGGCAGCAGCCAGGACGGCAGCCAAACTCTTGCGCCGGAGCCCATCTAGCGAGGATAACGCTGGATGCCACAGCCTGCCCTCTGAAGTCACCAGTCATATGTGCCGCTGCTGCTCCTAAACAGCACTGTTGACACTGCTGCTGCCAACCACCAGCCAGGACACCCCTCTTCCCTTCTAGGTACCATGAGCTGAAGGCTGCAATGCATGCGTCTGATGGACAGAGTCTCAGTCGGAGCTTGAGCCCCAAGTGCAAGGGCCACTGGGAGAGTGTCTTCAGCTCCTGCAAAGCGAGGCAAGTTTTGCCTGGGATCAAGATGTACAGGAAAAGAAGTCTGCTCAAAACTGCGAGGGTGCAGGATGTGAACAGCCTAATTCTACTACTGCTCCCACTACTACTATTACTAATAGTAATTGACAAGGGTCCATTCCATGACTTCAGATCTACCAACAATAGTGAGCCATGAGGGCAGGACGGAGGGGAGATGTTAGCAGTAGTAACCCATCTTCTGCTCTTCAGGACCTAGTTTTGTCACTCATCTAAGCTCTTCTTTGCTTTTCATTCCTAAGGAATACGCTGTAGTCAGACATATTTGAGAATTATGAGATCATTAGGAAGTAAATCATCTACGTCTGTGCTATTAACTTCCTATATTTGGCGATTTGCTTTACTAACCTTTGTTCCTTTATGGACATCCTATTGGCTACAAACTTTTGTAGCCACGACGAGGAAAAATAAAATCTAAAAGGAGAGTGGCAGGTAGTTAAATGTACTACTCTTTCCTTTGCACTGTGGTATTTAGTGTAGGGAATGGCTTTGACCTTGTTTTAGCCCTGACCAATTTGCTTCCCAGATTAATTAAGTCTTTGATCTGTGATAATTCTTAAGCAGCCACCCTCATTCTTGTTGATTGAAAGGAAGTATTAGATTAAAAAATATCTGTCGGGAAAGGCCAGTATTTTTGACAGCTGCAATAGTATGATTTAAGAGTAATAGAAGGTCTCTACATTTTCTCCATAGTTCTGTCCTTTGAAGTTAATTCCTTGGACCCTTTCCACAAGGCCCTCATTAAAATACAAAAATCACGTAAGCGACAACACATAAAACGGTTATCACTTTTAACACCTTGAAGGAGTGAGTTTTTCAAGTAGTAGCTAACACTTATTTGGTACTACAGAGTGCTTCATGCACAGTTTAACTCATCAATCTTCACAAAAGCCCTGTCATAGGGTATTATTATTATTCTTTTTCTACAGATGAGCAAAGTGAGGGATAGAGAGTCAAATAACTTGCCCAAGGTTGCACAGCTATTAAGTAGCATAGCTGGGATTCAAATCCCCAGAGTCGGTCTCCAACGCCCACCTGTTTAGCCTGTGTCCTTTGCTGCATATCACCTAGGAGAGAGGTGACAGGAATAGGACACAGGGCAGGTAAATGCTGACACAAGGGAGGAGGGAGCCCCAGTCCAGTGCCCATGGAGGGCAGGCCTGAGTCCAGGTAGGAACTCTTCCAAGAGGACACATAGGAAAGATCTGGAGGGCTGACGCAGCATAAATCACCCCTTGGCCAAGGTTCCCTCCCTTCTTCCTGGCTGGTGGACCTTAGCCCTTTTATGCAGGCTCGCTCTGACTTCAGGGCTCTGCCTTCTGAAGGACTTATCAATTACTTTCATACCTAATAAAACTGGCAGACTCCCCCTTGTCCAAGGACAAAGAGGGAAGGGCAGTATTAAGGGGAAATGTGAGTGATCCTTAAGGAAATATGAATGGCCTACTGGAAGCAAGGTCAGCAACACGCATAACAGTGGGGCAAGCTCCTGAAGAGAGAGAATCCCTGTTGGTGCCATTGCTAAACCTAGATGTCTGGACGGAGAATCCAGCGGTGGGATTTATGCCTCTGGATGGCAGGCTCCATGGACTATAAGCCCCAGAGCCCTTTCACTGGAGAGAGGCAGTCACAAGCACCACATAAGCCCAAATATTCACAGATGTGAAGCCACAATGTTACCACCACTGCTTCTGCTGGGGAATTTACTAGTCCCAAAGTAAATAATGAGTTTTAGTTCTGGGGAACTGTCCTTTCATAGAAAAGACCAGAATCCAAGCCAGGATTCAAATCTCATCCTGATTGTTTGCCTCTGTCTCTGTCCTTTCCTCCCTCCTTCTGTCCCTCTCTCTTTCTCACAGCATCCATGGTGTCTGATTCTAAATACAGCTCAAACAACCAGAAACACTAGAAGACAAATAAAGAGAACTAAAATGAAAGAGCATCGGGCAATTCTTTCGCTTTCCTAACCAGACCGGACAATGGAGAGATACAGAAAAGCTTCTGCCAAATCCATCATGCTATGACTCCAACTTCCCAATTCTTTCATCATCAAAAGAGAGTCAGTAGTCAGGTACTATCAGCAGAAATAGGCTTTATAAGTAGTAATGCAAGCACTGTGATTTAAGCCTCTTAAAAAACCCAGACTTACAGCACTTAGACTGATAACAGATTATATCTCAGAAATGTCTTCTATCTGGCATCCTGTCTCTTGAAGAAACACAGAAACTAGTAATATGGATTAGTTTATTTATACATTTTTGGCCTTATTCATCTTCTAGAATTAGAAAAAAATTAAAACATTGACTGGTTAATACCATAATTAGGAACAACACAAGTTACAAAATAGCAATGTAGAAGGTAATTTTAGGATTAAAATAGATTTTTGGCTTTCATGATTCATAAGATTTTATTTGTCACACTGGCTGGCATTTGTGTGGGGGTGGGTGGGAAGGGAGCAAGTGCTGGGGGGCAGGGAGACTCCCAGATTTAGAGAGCATAGACCCAAATGAAAACTGCTTTTTTTTTTCATGTCGGTGGAATTTGCATGATCATAATTCTTATTTTACTAATGTTTTACAGTAAGTGTGGGGAGTATAGACAAGGATGGAGTAAGGGAAAGAAGAAAAATATCTCTCCAGTTCCTTGAATTACTGAAGCGTGTACTAGAATAAGAAAGTTCAGTAAAAGTATAATGTTCCTGTTACCACAGAGTTCCTGTTACCACAGAGCTCTTAGTGGAGATGTGTGACAGAGACAGGACAACTCTTTAGGTCTGGTAGAAGTGACTGTGGATAGAGAATTAATCCTACATCAGACTTGGCACATGTGGAAGACTGTGCAATGTAGCTGCTATACAACTGAGCAGATGAAAAGCTGACTCTCCAGAATGTACTTCCTAGCACGTGAGTAGGAGCACGTATGCCCCTTCTCTGGCCTCAGTGTCTCTTCCTCCTCAGCGGAGAAGGGACACCCTACAAACCATGCAGCAGTGGTAAAACTATTGGGCAAGACTCTTTTAGAAAAAAGAAAGATTTTTTTTTTCTGGTGGTGTTCATTGACCAGAAGTGACTTCTTTGACTTTAGGGCAGTAGCACTGTGTCCTGGAGATAACATAATCTACACTCAACACTCTTAAGAGCCATAGGAGAGTGAGGACCTGGACTAGTAGGAAGGGTAATATGTGGGTTCCATCTAAGGAGAAGGACACAAAACAGCTAATTCTGTATCACCACAAAAGAACTGCCACAGATAAATGAGACCTTCGTTCTTTCCATTCACACAAAAACTCACCTTTTCCAGCTTATGCCACTAAATTCTAAGGTCAGCTGAATCACAGCTTGGGATACTATTCCTGTGTTTCCACAGTTATGGTGAAAAGCTACATTCCTAATAGTTTTTTTTCCCCCCTAATTAAATGGATTTGAATAAGCTGAAAGCCTAAAATCTAGGGACTCTTCATTATTTTATTTATTGGGGGAAATCCTTAAAACTTGTACTGCCATTTTTCTTTTACTTACAAAATTGGAAGGATATGAAATGCATAGTGACAATTTATTACACAAATCATAGAAATGTTCAACGTGAATCTAATTTTATCCATTGGGCAAAGAAACAAAAGGGGGTAGGTTCTTTTAAGAAGAATCCCAATGCATTTAAGGTGAAGAATACTACACTAGCTTCCCCCCCTTAGTTGGGGTGGGGGAAGGATATGTGGAATTGAACATGATAGGAAGCAAAGTGTCCATTACACAAACACCTATAATTTGTGAAATAGTTCTGTCAGAGTGGTGTGAGGCATGGATCATTGGTTTATCTTTGGCAGTGATCTCATGTTTTAGGTAACTAGAATGAGATTATATAGCTGGGCAATGGCTGGCATAGTGAGTGGATATAGGTTTTAACTTCAATTCATAGCAAATGATGATCACAGATTTAGCACCTTAGTTTGTATCTCCGCTGTACCTGAATCATCTATTGCTGTGAACCTTGAGCTTTAGGTGAGAAGGCTGGGTTCTTCGAGAACTCCTCTGTGATTACTCAAGGACTGTAGTTTGCTCCAACTCAAGGGGTGGTTTTCTTGTTAGAGAAAGTATGCGATGCTAAATAGGAGACTGAAGTCTTGAAGACATTTTACGGTGGTGACAGGGGTTTTGATTCAGGAGTAGGATCTTTAACAAGTCAAATGCGTATTATCCCCCCTTTTAAAGATTGCATTTTTTAAATTAATCTCTACACCCAACGTGGGCTTGAACCCACAACCGTGAGATCAAGAGTCATAAGCTCTACCGACTAAGCCAGCCAGGCGCCCCTACATATTACCTCCTTTTAAACATCAAGTTTTTTTAAGCACCAGAATTATATTTTTTGTCTTGAGATAGTGCTTTCTTCTATATTTGATTTCTTGGTTTCCTTGGTAGATACTAGGGTCTCTTCCAATATTTCTTCAAAATCTCCCCCTATCTGGAAGTTTTTCTTAGAGGCTATCTTAGAAACCTTCTCTTAAGAGACAGACCAGTGGATGAACCTTTGGAGGTCGTAAAACTGAGGATTCTAGGTGGACACAGATAACCTGGATCGGAAGGGGGATTCAGTCCTAAAATGCTTAACCCACTGGCGCTAAAACGTGGGTCTTCACTTTACAGTAGCTCCCCATAAAGCTGCTATCTCCATACCAAGAGCCATTTTGACGCTGTGCAAGTCCTGGTATTCCTGAAGGTGGCAAGCCACGTCACACTCTTGGTGACATCACTCTGCAGCGGCCCAACACTATCCTGGCAGCTGGCCGTGTCTGCACTGTGCCGCTCTCCAGCTCCAGCCTCTCCAACACTCGTTGGCCCCACGCAGCCCCTCAGTCTCGACCGTGCATGCCTGCAGTTCGCACCGGTACTCGTGAATCTCCTCGCGGCCGGCCCTGCTGGCCTCCGCGCTTCGCGCCGCCTGCCAGCTCAGGCTGGCAAACCTGGACTTGCACATTCCTCCACTGACCTAGGGGCCAGGGAACCTCAACGCCGAACTGAGGTGTGGTGTGGCCACAGCCACGCTCACGTCGGCCGAGGCCTGCGACGACACCTACAGTGTGGCCAGCGGCTCAGCCACCTCATCTTGCACCTGGCGCACGAAGGCCAGGTCGTCTAGCAGCGACTCCAGCCTCTTCTCCAGGTCCAGGCGGGCCAGCGAGGTGCCATCCACATCGCGCTGCCACGCCTCCGGGCACCCTTGGCTCCCCTCCTCGCAGCCTGACCGCAACCGCAGCGCCTAGTCCGCCGGGCCGACGCGCTCCAGCGACGCCCCTGCGCCTGCGCCGAGCCCGCCTCCTACAGCTGCACGCGCAGCTCGCGCCGGAAGAGCTCAACAGGCGCGTCGGGCCCGGCGTGGCGCTGCCCCAGCGCGGTCGCCTCGGCTTGGATCGGTCTTCTATTTCCTGCGTTGGTGCGTCTCCTCCGTGACTACGGCAAAAGCGGTCGTCGAGGCCTTGCAGCTGCTCTGTCTCCTGGGTGCGCGTAGCTGCCGGACTCGGGTCCGGCCCGTCGGATGCCGCAGGGCCACGGGCGGTGGGCCGGGCGCAGGCCGAGCGAGGAGGCCCAGGAGGCCTCATTGCAGCGGGACAGCGACTGCGAGATACCTGTGCCACCGGCACTGGAGAATCACGAGGACAGCCGAGGGCCATCTCCCAACACCTTGTGGTAGCAGGACGAGGCGCACAGGTAGTGCTCCGAGTTGAACGAAGCTTAAGGGCCGGGAGAGCAGCTGCGGCGGAAGCTGCAGAGGAGTCTGCTTTCACGAGGCGCGTGAGACAGGCCCAGGAAGGCTGCCCTTACCCAGTGCCACCCGCACGCCTACTCCACCCATCCATACCACACCGCTCGACCACTGTCACCTCCAGCATCTGCTCTGCCTCCCTCGTCTCCCCCTCGTCTCATCTGTCCATCCTACACGTGTCTGCTTCTGGTACTCCCTCTCCAGCTTGTCCTGGCCCCTTATACAGCCTCCACCTCTTCCATGGCTAAACTGCCATTCTGGTATCTTGATTGGAGCTTCGCCGGCCTGCCCTGAAGCTTTGCTCAATTTGACATAATCGCCCTCTCTTTCTCTCTTTGGCGTCACCACTGGCTCTTGCTCTCCGACTGTAATAATCATACTCAGGTTTATCGTATCCAAAACTAGCCAAACAAACAGGAAAACCGAACCCACAAACATATACATGAACAAAGCCACTTTCCCGCCACTCTGCTGCCCCCCTAAGCAAGGGCCTTCCTTCGTCCTCTTCATCACAAAACTTCTGTAAAAAGTCATCTTTGCCACCGGCTTCCGTGCGGATATCACCCACTCCCTTCATCTTTGTAATCTGGCTTTAGCTCTTCTCACTTCATAATAATTTTTTGAAGGTCGATAGCTGCTTACCAAATGCAGTGTTTTGTTTTTTATTCTTATTTTCCCTAATCACTTTATATGATTTTCCCTGTTCTCTCATGCCTTATTGCTCCCCACACCTGTAAAATTCTCCCCACCTTTGGCTCCCCCAATAATGTTTTCTTATATCTCTTTTTATCCCTATGCCTCCTCATCTTATTTTCCAACTTGAAATATAGGTTTCCCTTAAGAATTTGCCCTTGGCCCTCCACTCCATCCTCACTTCTATATGGTCTCTTGGTGAACTCATTCAGTCTCATGGCTTTAATTCTTCCTTGTTTGTGACTTATTTCTGAAACCCCATTTCTAGCCCTGACAACTCCTCATTGGAAGTTTCCACCCATACATTCTACCAGTGTGTTGATGTTAACAGATTCAAATCTAAATCATTATTTTCTTTCCTGAACATTTATTCCTGTTTCTGTTAATTAAGGTCTTTCTCATTGCACCAGCTCAAAACTTTTTTTTTTTAATGTTTATTTATTTTTGAGAGAGAGAGAGAGAGACAGATTGATCGCAAACAGGGGAAGGGCAGAAAGAGAGGGAGACACAGAATCCAAAGCAGGCTCCAGGCTCTGAGCTGTCAGCATAGAGCCCAACGTGGGGCTCGAAGCCACGAACTATGAGATCACGACTTGAGACTTAAGTTGGATGCTTAACCGACTGAGCCACCCAGGTTCTCCTCAAAACTTTGATAGAATCTTTAATTCTCCCCTTACTTTTGTCCCACATCTGTTAAGTGGTCAAGTTCTAGTAATTTTGTTTTGAAACATACATATTTTGTTTTGGTTCTTTCCTCTTTATTCCTGCTAGTACCTTCTAGTACAATACCTGGCTTCCTCCTGCCTTGGTTAATGCTATAATCACCTAGTAGGTCTCCCTGCTTTCAGCCTTACCCTACTGAGCTGTACCTTATAGTCTGACACGCCACTACCATGTTAATTCCTAAAGCACACATCTATGCTGGTTATTTTCCTGTTCAAACACTTTCACAGGCTGCCCAGTGCCTAAAGCATAAAGACCCAAACGCACAGATTTAGGACCCTCTATCTCTATCTCTAAACTACCTCTCCAGTTTTATTTCTCATGAGGTGTTTTTTCCCACCAGCTCTTTACTTTGACCACCAACAATCACATGCTACAGTTTTACATCCAATAGCAAGAAGCAAACGCTCTAACTCAAAAATCACTAGCTATATTTATGATTAGGTTGATAATTAAGTTTCTTTATTAAGTTATATACTGAATATAAAAAATTATAACAAGAAGTTCTAATGTAGAATGAGCCCTGGGCATAAAGGTCTACAGTGTGATTCTGTTACTTTGTAATTCTCTTGACAAAAATGTGTTCTCCTTTGCTAATGATCTCCTGTAATTTGGAACTCACACTACACTGATCACAGTGTGCTTTGTATTATAATTACCTGTTACCTATCTTATCCCTGCTAGGATTGGTGGGGCCCCAATAAATTACACCCTTCTCCCTACCTGAGAGGGAGGAGTGGCAGATAAGATCAAAACAATACTTTGTTATTGATAAAACTGGTTCTGAAGAAAGCTGCCTTGTTGTGCTGCAACAATAGGCTTCCTAATACATGAAACACCAGAATTTGGCACACTCCTCTGCAGTCCCAGGGTAGGGTTAGAGGTATAGGACTCCTGGAGTGGGCAGGACAGAAGTGTGCACATCCCAGTCCTTTTCCTTTTTTTTTTTTTTAAGTTTATTTATTTATTTTGAGAGAGAGAGAGCAGGAGAGGGGCAGAGAGAGAGAGAGAGGGAGCACCAGCAGCGCGGAACCCAACAAGGGGCTCGAAGTCATGACCTGTGAGATCATGACCTTCGACGAAACTAAGAGTTGGCCTCTTTACCCACTGAGCCACCCCGGTGCCCTCCCCCCCAAATCAGTTCTTCGACAGTTCATCCAGGGAACTCACTCTTCCGTAGGCAGGGATTAGGGATGGGATAAAAGCACGGAGGCATTTAGGAAAAGACATCTCACCTAGACACCATAGAAGTTATCAAAATCCTCTGATAAAATTGTGGACTTCTTGAAGTCGAAGACAATATTTTGGGTACGTCTTTTAGATGACATATCAAGTGCTTGATGTCTATATTAAATTATATACATACCATAATTATTACATATGAGTTATACAATTATTATATGCCATTTAATCCATACATTGTATAATAAATTTGCTATGTTATATACCATATATAGAAATATTCAGTTATTTATATTAACAAATTATTAAATTGAAAAGACTGCTAATATGCAACAGTGACATTACCAGAGACTCACAGAGGAGAAGCTGGTTATTAGACAGGAAAACAAATTATTTTTGAGCCTGCAGAGCATGAGGAGAGGCTCATAGGAAAATGAACACATTTTAGTTCATTTGCATGTCTAATGGTAATTTCAAAACAATGCTTCCTGTAAAGAATTATTTCTTTTTTTTAAGAATTATTTCTTAAAATCATATCAAAATTGCTAGATTTTTATTTCTTTTCAAAGTCATGAGAAACTTACTCATTTTATTTTTCAAGAATGAATCATTTTGTACCACCCAGACAATTTATATAATCCAACTCTCTGGATATGTAGAATATTAGTGTTAGAGATTCCCTGTTTTCAGTTTTCATTAAGATAGTGTCAAGTAGATGCAGCAGAAGTGTTTCTCTTTGAAGTGCCTTAGTATTGATGCATCACCTCCTCATAGCACATAATTCCAAATTTATACACATTAGTTTGTTTGGAGGGGTCTTGATGGAAAAATACACTAACAAATACCATTCAGGATATTTGAATAACAGTTTGGGTGGGTGAAATACTGACATAAACTTTAGAACTTAAACTTGGGTAGTAATACCATATACGCATATAATCTGGTGAGTGTGTGTGTATCATGCAAGACACTTATTTGGATAATAGTCAAACACTCTTAAAGGAATGGGGTGTGTGTGTGTGTGTAGCTCCAGGTGGAACTTTGTGCTTTTAGGGGAAATACACGTGTACACTTAACTCTAGGTATTTAGGGGTCCCTGGGATTGCCCGTGGGACTTAATACATTATCCTGTCATCATAAGGTACTTGAAAGTTGAATTTGAAACTTTCTGTAAAATTTTACGGCTGCCTGCAACAGTTCTGGGAGGTAGAGATACAGAATAAGCCCCTGAGAGGAAACCACTGAATAGTAAGGGACTGTCAGCTGAGACAAGGCAGTGCTTGCGGGCATTTGCTGCTTCCCTTGTCTGGCAGTGTGGCACCTGGGGGAAGATGAGCTTTTAGCTGGGGGAGTGCCGCAGGGACTCCGCAGGGAGTGCTGCTGGAAGCTCTCTGCAGTCTTCTGCAAGAGCTCTAGACACTGGTGGCTCCCGGGGTCACAGCTGGGGTCCGTGTTCTAAGGGGGTTGATAGAGTCCTGGAGCAGTAACCTATGGAGAAATATCTTGAGGACACTGATGAGTGCCCTCTGGGAAACTGATGATACAATTACTAACAAGAAAATCTGGTCACCACAAAGATGCCGACCAGAAATCTAGAAAAGCTACTCATACCCCAAATCCCAGAAAGGAGAGGAATGACCAGATACAGTGTCCTATTTTATTTTTTTTTAATGTCCTTTGTGTGGGCTTTTGGCTTGTTGTCTACAGTGTCTTCCATGGGAAATGTAATGTAAGTCCTCCTTTATGTGCCCTAGGAAAAGGAACGAAGGCAGAGATCATTTTCTGCTTTAAGAACCACCTCCACCAACGTCAAAAACCCAAACCAAACACCTCCCTTAAATGGAGAGAATAATAACTGAATTATATCTGAGCAGATAGATGAAGTCCCAAAATCTCTTAACAGAGGTGTAAAATCAGTGAAAACCTATGAAGAGAATCTCAAATTCCAGTTTAGAATGTGACCCTGTGAAAGAAGACAGTACATTTATGTATTTAAAACTCATTGTACATATGCATGTGTACGTGAGGATGTAGCTATAGAAAAATTCACATGCATGGGGCACCTGGGTGGCGCAGTCGGTTAAGCGTCCGACTTCAGCCAGGTCACGATCTCACGGTCCGTGAGTTCGAGCCCCTCGTCGGGCTCTGGGCTGATGGCTCAGAGCCTGGAGCCTGTTTCCGATTCTGTGTCTCCCTCTCTCTCTGCCCCTCCCCCGTTCATGCTCTGTCTCTATCCCAAAAATAAAAATAAACGTTGAAAAAAAAAAAAAAAAGAAAAATTCACATGCAGACCTGCACGCCGCAGCTCCCTCCAGTGCCCTCGTGCTGCTCCACGTTCTACCCACTCCCAGACGGATCCCTGCAGAGCGGAGCTTCCAAGAAGCAGAATCCCTCCCTTTCCTTTCGTTCATCAGACACTCCAAAGAGAAATTTCTATCTTATAGGTAGACAAAATGAGTGCCACTCACTGTCCCTTTAAGAACAAAGCTAAACAACACATTGGCCTATGGCAACTGATGTGGCTAATGGCCACTATGTCAAGATGGCCTTAAATCCTTGGAGAACTAACACTAATAGTGCTTGATGGTAACATACCACCATGAAAAAAGATGGTCCTTGACAAATTTTTATTGATGTTGCCCAGGATTCATATATATGCACATATATATATATATATATATATATACACACGCACACACACACATATATACGTATATATGTATTTATATATAAGTATGTTTTTATATATTTATACTTACATATATGTATATATTGCATTGTGAGGATTTATGTGTTTCACCAAATTACAATAATTATATACTATATTATAAATAACATTTATGTAAGTTTATATGTGTGTGTATATATAGGTACCACTTCACTGTGAGGATTTATGTTTTTCATCAAATTAGAAAATTCTCATGATTATCTTTTCTAATCTTGCCTCGGCTCCATTCTCTCCCCTTCATTTCTAGAAGTTCTTTTAGACTTAATGGAGCCTACTCATGCTACCTTTTCTATCTCAACTTCCCGATCAGTTTTCCATCTTGTTATTTCTCTGGGATCTATTCTGGTATGTTACTTTAGCTTGGGTTCCTTATTCATGAATTTTTCTTCAGACATGTGTATCTACTATTTAGTTTAACCATTGAATTTTCTATTTCAATAACTTTTATTTCTAGAATTCCTATTTGGTTCTTTAAAAAAAAAATCTCTTTTTTTTTTGGTCATGACACCCTGTGTTTTTCTTGTGGATGTCTTTCTTTTTGTAATGTTTCTATTCTAAACATGCTTCTTTTATATTCTGTTTCAGATTGTTGTTGTAGTAGCTCTGTTCTTTGAGAGGTGGGAGGTGGTAGTGGTGAATTCCTATTGCATCTTGCCTGTGATGGATTTGTCCCTTCAGTGTTTTGCCATTTCTTTTATTGTGAGCTCATCTCGTGTGGGGCTTGCTTATTTTTGTGAAACTAACTGTATTCTGGGTTGTGGAATGTTTCTCTAGAGTGTTTTTGTAACTGCTTCTGCCAGGCACTCCCAAAATATTACTAGCCAGGGACCAGTTTTTACATTAATTTCTTGGCTTAGACGTTTCTGGGCCATTCCAATAGGGAAATTTTAAAAACCAAATTCATGGTTAGACCAGGTCCAGGGTTTCACATCCTCAGGAAAGACTTTTTTTCCATAAAGAGAGACAAATAAGTTTCTGTGTCATCTTACTGTCCTGGTTAGGGATTTTTTTTTTGACGGTGGGGGGGAAGGGGTCAGTATTTTCCCTGATGGGTTCGGGCTTGCAAGAGTCTCAGCTTCATGTAGTAGTCTCATTTCCACCCCTGTTTTGTGCAGGCTCAAAGCCATATCTCCTGTGGTCATTAGGACCAAGTTCTAAGGGTTATGAAGATCTATGGCTTACTCCAATTCTGAGGGCAAATGGAGTATCAGTTTACATGCTGACTTTTTTGGTTTCATCTTTCTCCTTCTTTGGTTTCCCTTGCTTTCCTATGATCTTAATTTTGCTTTAATTTTTTTTTTTTCTGTATTTTATCCTGCAATTGTAGACATACTTGAAGGGAGAGTTTTCAAGTCATGTTAGCCTGCCATATTGTCAGAGTTAGAAGTCCTTTTGGGGCGCCTGAGTGGCTCAGTCTGTTAAGTGTTTGACTTGGGCTCAGTTTGTGATCTTGCGGTTTGTGGGTTCGAGCCCCACGTCAGGCTCTGTGCTGACAGTGTGGAGCCTGGAGCCTGCTTCATATTATGTGTCTCCTCTCTCTGCCCCTGCCCCACTCGTTCTCCCTCTCTCTCTCTCTCCCTCTCTCTCTCTCTGTAAAAAATAAACATTAAAAAAAAGGAACTAGAAGTCCTTTCATCTGTGCTTTATGATTTCCCCAGCTTTAGATCAAGACCCATAGGACTTATGCTAAGACTTCTACATTAGCCCTCTAGTGAATTTTCCTCCAAGTTGTCTAAGATACCATCTCTCAGATACATCTTTCTAAAATACCACTTTGACCATGTGATTTTCTGGCTTAACAACTGTTCATGGCCCCACATTGACTGTGGAATAAAGTCTAAAGTTCCCTATCCTTGCACTTAAGGTCATCTATAATCCAGTCTCCAATTAAATCTATTTTCTTTTGGTTTTGGTGATATTTTTTATTTTTCTCTGTTGGACATTCTTAATTAAAAATGAGGTAAGTATTGTCTGGTATATAAAATTGTCAGATGGATCCTCAACTGTAGGACAAGTATTTTTATCTATTTTGGTATGGGTTGGATTAGTCCTAATATCATCCCAAATCTTAGCACATGCCCTGATCTCAATAGGAACTCATGCCCGCTTCTTAAATTTTTTTTTAATGTTTATTTATTTTTGAGAGAGAGACAGAGCATGAATGGAGGAGGGACATACAGAAAAGGAGACACAGAATCCAAAGCAGGCTCCAGACTCCGAGCTGACAGCACAGAGCCTGATGCGGGGCTCAAACGAATCATGAGATCATGACCTGAGCCAAATTCAGATGCTTAACCAACTGAGCCACATAGGCCTGTTTCTTAAATTTAACTAGAGAGGAGACATTAGTAATTGCTTCAAGCCATAGAAGAAAAGTAAGTGGGGCAGAGCTTTACCTTGAATGTTTTTGGAGATTGTCTATTTTCTATTGTGTGCAGTAAGAGAAAACTGTGCAGAGGAGGTCAAACCATAGAACGTGACACAAATAGCAGTCAATACGAGTAAAATGTATACTCTCTGTTTTTTACAATGACTTTTAGTTTTCAAACCATGGTCCATTTGATCTTTACAACAACTTGTATGGTATGTAGAGAAAATTTAGAAATAAGTAAACAAGTCCGGAAAGGTTATTCATATATTCACTCAACTAATGAACAAATATTTATTGTACCAACTATGTGCCAGGCACTGGGCTAGGGCTGGGGATTCAGCAATGGATGAAATGTGCTAAGACGGTATTTTATGGATCTAGAAATCTTACAGTTTTCTTATCTAAGGACTTATCTGAGGCTGTGTTTATGCACTAAATGGTGGACTTGGAATTAGAACCCAACTCTTACAGGTCCTGATCCATCAACCCCCTCTTCTGGCAGGTTTAGCCCCACACTTGACCTGGAATAGAGTGTGCATCCCATCTAAATTATATTTGCTATCTGTTTTAGAGCTAGGTTTACTGTTCGTCACACTCATTTCTCGTTTTGCTGGGCACATAATTAGACTGCATTTCTCAGCCTCCCGTGGAGGTGGAGGTGGTCATGTGACTGAATTCTAACCAGTGAAATACGAGGGGTGATGTACAGTAAGTACTTTCAGGCCTGGACCACGGAAACACTTCACATGTAATAGTCTCTCCTTTTTGTCCTTTAGCTGCTGAATGCAGAGAATTCCAAGGACCAAGAAAAGGGTGGGGATAGAAGAAACTATATTTCTGGAATGACACACAGTAGGCAGCCTGTACATCAGGAGCACTTCATGTGACTTCATGTGAGTGAGAAGTAAACTTCTATTTCCCTAAGCCACTGGGATTTGGGAGGTTTTTTGTTTGTTTGTTTGTTTGTTTGTTTGTTTTGAAGCAGCAGATAGCATACCCTAACAAATACACCCTTCAAATTAAAGCCTAAATTGGGACTACGAGAGTGGTAATCAAATGGCATAACTTTTAAGTGATCTATTAAACTGTACCCTCTACATTCTTTATTGATGAATGTGGATATCTATATTCTCATCAAATTTAAAGGAGATAGCACTGCAGGACATTTACAAATTTTAAGTGATACTCAACAATGTCGTAGATCCAGTGTATCTTGGTATCAGCAAGGCATTTTGGACAAAATAATGAAACAGGGGTACTCCTCAAATGAATTCAAAGCTGTTTAAACATACCGCAAACGATTGGTGGATGCATTTAAGTTCTTCAATTGAAATGTTGAGCTTTTCTCTTACACTTGTTTTGGTCAACATTTTGTCAGTGTCTTGCATGAGGATGTAGTAGGTATGCTGATCAAATGCGCTAGTGACACAGGTCTGGAGGGAATAGAAATAAGATAGTTGACAGAATCAAGATTCAAAATTATCTTGACATGCTGCAATGCTTGGCCAAAACTAACAACATGAAATGTAATAAGGATGAATGCAAAGTCTTGTTTTTAGGTCCAAAAAAGAATTATAGGCATACACGATGGAGAACATGTAACTTGGCAGCAGTTGATGTAAAAAGACCCTGGGGGTCTTATTGGACCAAAAGCTTGATTTGAGCCAACAGTGATGTGGCTCCACAAACTGAGCTGCGTTAATGGAAGCATTGTGTGATCATCATGAGACACATTAGGTTCTGCCCTCCTCAGATGAAATCTGGGGTATTATTTTTAAAATCTGTGTATGTTGGCAGAGTGACAAACTAGAGACTACACAGAGGAGGTGATGAGGATGGTGAATAAAGATGTCTCCTGCCTCTGCATCCATAGCATGCTGCTGGTGACCTTCCTAGTGCTTGTGTTGTTCCTCCAGCTCTGTACTCCAGTCTGTCTCATCTACTAGTCTGTAAGCTCCATTAAAAAAGGAGTGATGATGATGATGATGATGATGATGATGATGATAATACCAACAATGGTTACAGGTAATACTGATTGAGTTCTTCCCATGTGCAAAGCACGTCTCTAAAATGCTCGCATGTATTATCTTATTCAACCTTCATGGCAGCCCTATGAAATGGAGTCTACTAATGTCCCCATTTTATAGATGAACTAGATATAGTGGGGTTAAATTCCTTAGTAAATGGTGGAGTCAGGGCACAAAGTCAGGCAATTTGACAACAGGACTGGTGCTCTTAACCATATGCTATATGTCTGATAAAGCTCTGAAACTCCCCAACCTCAAGCATTCGTGTTCAGTCATCTTAATGGGAGAGACAAGAGTGGCACCTAAAAACCAAGTTATAGAAAAAAAAAAAAACAAAGAGGGGCAGGGCTCCTCCTTGCTGAGTAGTGGAAATTTGTCTAGTGCCCACTGCATATGAGAAGAGAAATATGCTCATAAGGTTTTGATATACCTGGGTACCCATACTAGTACTCATGTAATTAATAATCATACATTTTTTATGGTCAGGTTTTAGTTTCCAAAAGTATTTTATTTATTTTTGTGTTATTGAAGCATAATTGACATATAATATTATGTTAGTTTCAGGTGTCAAAAGCATTTTTAAAAACCTTGATGTTAGGGATGCCTGGGTGGCTCAGTCCGTTGAGTGTCTGACTCTTGATTTGGTCTCAGGTCGTGATCCCAGGATAATGGGATTGAGCCCCACAGTGGGCTCCATGCTGAGTGTGGAATCTACTTAAGATTCTCTCTCTCTCCCTCTGCCCTTCTCTGCCACTCTCTTTTTAAAAGTAAAGAAAGAAAAGAAGAGAAAAAAAAAAGAAAAGAAAAACTTAAAAACAAACAGACAAACCTTGATGTTCTTTAATCTTCCGAATGCCTTGTGAAGCAAGGCAAGTTTAGAATGAGGAAAGAAACTCAGAAAGGTTACATTTGTCCATCCATCCACGTATTTATTCCCCAGACATTTATCAAGTGCTCATTATGTTCTAGCCACCACAGCAAGATCACAAGAAGTTTGTAAAGTAGGTGTTATCTTTCTTTGATACATAAGGAAGTGTGGTCCTGAAGACTACATTAGCATTGGCACTATGACACACGTGCACATACACACACTCTCACACACACGCACACATGCATGCCTGCGTACTATACATGCATGGTATATGTCTGGGCCCCACATTATCTATATTATCTATTTTTCTTTCAAAGGGTGGAATTGAAACAGTCATTTCCTTGCTGCCTCATGGTTAAATTTCACAGGCCTGCGTGCTAGAAAGGAGTTACCCATGATATCCAGTTAGGAATTAACTAGTAGTTGAGTTCTTGGTTCCCATTATGATATCCTTACCAAGATACAGGTTATGTGAAAAAAATCAGAGTGACATTCATGCAAAAGGAGTCATTACCAACAATAGGAATGAAAATAGAAATAAATACCTATTAGAAAATGAGATCATCCTTGGAGAGTGCTTTGAGATCTTTGGGGAAATGTGGTTGGGGTGGGGGAGCATGCTGGGGCACCTTCCCTCTGTGGGTTCCAGACATTCCGGGCTCCCAGCCTCACAGCTATGGAATGTCCTGGAATGTGCTCGAATCTGTATGGGCTGTGGAGCCTGGGAGCAGTAGGGCTCTGCTAGCAGGGGCTGGTCTGGCCTACCTGGGATCTCTGGTGTGGTTCAGTAGCCCCCAGGCCTGGAGGGGAAGAAGCTACTAGGAAATGCAGATCTTGTCATTGCATGCCTCCTTGAGAGCAAAGGTCAGCCTGGAGCAGAAAGAAGATAGTGGTTGCTCTGTCCCACCTTAGCATAATATCCAACAGAAGCTATCCAAATGCTTCCCTCACCCCTGTGCTTACTGAGAGTTAAAAACAATGTCTTATCTTCTTTCTTGTCAGTGGGCATCTTCTCTCTAAGCAGTCTTCTATTTCTTTAAGATTATGAATGCAGAGAAATTGTGGGACCCTGGTAGTGAAAGGTAAGGGGTGCTGGTAGTGGGAAGAGAGGCAAGGTATTTGGTCCTCTGTCTTTGACGTTCTTTGGGACTCTCCTACCTACCTCTCTGCCCTAGTTTTGCAGACACGAAGGCCAGCCTCTCTGCAGCAGCCTTTTAAAGTGAGTCAATAAGAGAGGAGAATTGGTATACTTATCAGGGCAAAGATTTCTCTTTCTTTCCCAGGGAGGCCTTAGAGACTTCTACGTTTCCCAGCACTTCCCAGAAGCGAGCATGGGGGAAGGAAAATTACTGCTTGGAGTGCAGTTGGCAGTGGCTTGGGATCAGCCCCCTTGGGCCTGGCTTGGTGCCTCTACGGAGAAGCATCTTTAACTTTCATTGCCAGAGGGTGTTTTGCTTCTAGCGAGGGGGAGGAGGAGATAGAGGAAATAAAAGCACAAAAATGAAAAACAAAGAATTCCTGAAGGTCCGATAAGCAGTTCAGCTATGCACCAAAACATAAATATTTGGCCAAATTAGTTACTCCAAATGCTTCATATTTCTAAAATTGAACCACAGTTCTGTGATACTTTGAAGTTTTTCAGCTCTTGACAATCCTGTGCAGATCTAAGGGGCATGGGGATTGGAGTTCATTTCCTTCCCTGAGATCCCATCAAATACTTAGCTTTTTTTTTTTTTTTTTTTTTTTTTTTTTTTTTTTTTTGATGCCTGGTAAAATAATTTTGTTGTTTTCTTGGTCCTCTCTTTCCAAATGGAGATGTTCTCTGTGTGGTCACTCAAGTCAGCATTTTATCAATGAACAAGCAACAAGCAGCATGTGCTGGAACATATTAGGTTGGAATGGGTTAGAAAAGCTCTAATGGTTATTAAAATGTCTTCATCCTTATATCTGCAATAGTGCTGCTATCAAATTTCTGTTCGCCTTTTGTTGAATTCACCTTTGGAGATTTGCATGATGTTAGTCATAGAGCTTCTCACAAATATAGGACTCAAATCTAATTTATTTATGCATGGCAAAAATCATTTGTTCCCTTAGGCAAAAGAATTAGCATCTATAAAATTGAGTATTTTATACTCAGTTGAGTTGGTTAATTTCCTCAGTACTTTCCCCTAATAAGTTCAGTGAAAAACAGCCAATCAGATCAGCTGTTTGCTCTCACTTAAAAAATAAGTGGAACGCATTAATGTCCAGAAAACAGTGGACCCTCTTTTCCTTTAGCATCCATGTTTGAGGGTATTAAATTAATTAAACAAGGAGGCCATTAGACTGAAGTTACTTTAATGCCTTAGCAACCATTGCAAGCAAGCCCAAACCTAAGCTTGCAGTGCTTCAAGGTTAAGCAATCAAAACCTAAGGGCAATCCATCACAAATGAGGCTTTCCCAGATAAAGCAACTGTGTAAGCTATAGACAACCTGGTAATTTCCACGCTCTGTTTCTGCTTCTGTAAAGTCTGCTGGGGCTCTTGTAGGTGGTGGAGACTCCTAACTACTTCTGGTTTGACACAGACTAATATGAATCGATTTTTGCTCAAATAAACTCTTAGAAATTTAATATACCTCAGTTTATCTTTTAACAAGGGGAGACTCAAGGACCTTAGCCAATAGGAAACTTATTCTAGCAGCAGTTCATTGTACTTCAAAGTAATGAGAACTGTTTTCATTAAAGCAGACAATGGGTGGTGTTAGAACTGTTACTTTCTAGACAGAGTGGCTGAGGAGACATTCAAGCTTGCTCTTCAACCTGAAATCTTTTTACGTCATTTCTAGGAAACAAGATGAGAGACTGCTTCCAGATGTTTCTGACAGGAGTCAGTGTAGCTTAGGGTTCAGGTTAGTTATTTAATGGAGAAAAATCAGAGGCCCTGCCTCTTTATAGAGTTGGCTTTAATTATTAATTCTCGTCTATGAGGAACTACTGTTGGGGTGAGGGGAGAAAAAATGAGGGAGAGAGAGCAAGATTGATTGTGTAATTTTATATAAGAAACATTGGACCATATTGAAAGCACAGGAGGTTCACCTATGTATGGAGGCATTACCTGAATTATTCTGAAATTAGCCGAAATCAAAGTATGCCAAGTAAGCTCACAGGAACAGGATTCTTCAGGAAATATTATCTGTTAGTCTTCGTGGTCACTATAACTTCTTTTCCCCAAAGGAGATTCTCTCTTCCCTTTCTAAGCCTATGAAGGCCCTTCTGTCTTTGCTCTTCAAAGGGTGGTGGAAATGCCTCTTCCTCCCGGAAGCCTTTCTTGGAGAAGGGAGGTGGCACTCCTCCCCTTCTCTGGACTCTCACAGATCCTTACTTGGACCTTTTTATGGCACTTACTTAGTTGTACCACGTATCCTAGCAATTCATGTTCATGTCTCATCCTTCTACATACCTCATGTGATCTTTAAGCTTCTAGAAGAGAAGATCTGTGATATATTTTACTTTGTACCTCCACATTATTTAGCACAGTACTTTGTGCCTTAAAGGGCACACAGTAAGTGTGTGTTTATTAATAAAATAAATGCATCCAAAGCCAGGCCTGCTGCACAGCAGTAACCTGCAACCTAATGTTCTTACAAGTAAGGGTAACAGAAAGTTAAAACTTCACTTTTCAAGTTAGTTAAATAAACACTTCCTTTATATTCTCTTATCAAAGCTCAGGATCAAGCATCTTAAATTTGGTCAGAATTGACTGAGAAGTTTAGAATGTAATAGTTTAAGTAAACATTTTTCTTTTTCTTTTTGTCTTTCTTGGGAACAGATGACACTTTACTGGACAAAAGGGAAAATATCTGGGTGGGAGAAATAGGGTGGGGCCTGTGAAGCCTGAATTCTGTGACTAGATTTAGTTAAAAATACCAAGCTGTGCTCAAGAACTCTGGATTGAACTCACTCTGTCACACAGTACTTAGGGGCGCCTTCCTGGAAAACCAAAATTAGAAAGATTTGGGAGCTGAGAGTTAAGCTGAACAAAAGGTACCTATTTTATCAAAACATACACAAGAGGGTGAGCTTAACCTAAATTCTTTTTTTTTAATTTTTTTATTTAAAAAAATTTTTTTTAACGTTTATTTATTTGTGAGACAGAGAGAGACAGAGCATGAATGGGGGGAGGGTCAGAGAGAGAGGGAGACACAGAATCGGAAGCAGGCTCCAGGCTCCGAGCTGTCAGCACAGAGCCTGACGCGGGGCTCGAACTCATGAATCACAAGATCGTGACCTGAGCCAAAGTTGGACACTTAACCGACTGAGCCACCCAGGCGCCCCTTAACCTAAATTCTTAGGGGCAATTGCAGCTCTCCTAAGACGTGTCTTCTCTGATAAATTTTCCCTGGTTACATTAAACATGGGGTGGGGGGGGGGAACAGTTGTTGCTGTTGTTTTGCCATTCCAGAAATAGCAATTTAAAATATACTTTGTCTCTGGGGCGCCGGGGTGGCATCTGACTTCGGCTCAGGTCATGATTTTGTGGTTCGTGAGTTCGGGCCCGCGTCAGGCTCTGTGCTAACAGCTCAGAGTTCGGAGTCTGCTTCAAATTCTGTGTCTCCCTCTCTGCACCCCCTCCCCCTCCCCGGCTTCTCTTTCTCTCTCTCTCTCTCTCTCTCTCTCAAAAATAAATAAACATTAACTTTTTTTTTTTTTTTTTTAAATATACTTTCCTTGCGGTGCCTGGGTGGCTCAGTCAGTTAAGCTTTCGATTCTTGGTCTCAGCTTAGGTCATGATCTCACAGTTTGTGGGATCAAGCCCTTCATCAGGCCCTGCAGGTCAGCCTGGGATTCCCTCTCTCCCTCTCTTTCAGCCTTTCCCCCCCCCCCCAATTCTCTCTCTAAATAAACATTAAACAAAATATGTATATGTACTTTTTCTCCTTTTAGTATTCTAGAAGTTATGCCTTTCATCTTCAGATTGTTCTTTATAATACCTGGTGTGAGGTGGTCTTAGTATGTGAGTAATAAGGAGATGGAGAACTAGTTGTAGAAGAATTAGAAGGAGAAAAGAGAAACTTGGAAAGAATTCCTGTCCTTTTTTTTTGTTGCTCAGTGTCCAAGAGTTTTGCAAGACTTCGGGAGCCTTTTTGTTGGGGTGATGGTAGAATTTATTTTTCAGTTTGTGATATATTGTGTTATCTGTCATGGTTGTGTGGGTTTGATGAAGCAACTGCTACTAGTTCGGAATGACTGGAGAGAACCTCTGGGCAGTCCGTAGAAAGAGTCTAATTGGGCCAAAATCTCCAGCAATGATGCCTTCAGGGCTCAGATCTTGGATTCTGTCATTTGAATATTACTGCAGTTTGGACTTTTTGGGAAGGAGGAAGCTAGTGAGAAATAATATCTGAATAACTAGAGATTAGTCAAATGAGGCTAGAGAAATGTAACGAGAAAAAAGACTTCTTTTTCTTCACAAATACAAAGAAATACCTGTCAGCCTGGAACCAACAACGGAAATGGTACAAGGGTACAGAGCAAAGAATGGGACGTTTAAGGGACAAATCTAGAAGGGCAAGCTAAAGGGCAGTTGTGGAATGGATCTAGCCTCAGAGGATTTCTGGAAGCAGAGGGTCAAGATACACCTACAGCCAGCACCTCAGGTGGCCACTATGACACTGTGAAGGAATTTTGTTTAGCCAACCCTGGGGGGTGGGGGGGGGGTGTTTTTCAAAGTTCCAGAAGACAGCAGGAAGGTTCAGGGTACTGTGTACAGATTTCGGAGGTGCTAGAGGTGCAAAGGTAGACTACATTTCTATAATTTAGAGAACAGACCCAGGTTTCTAGAGGTCAGGATTAGACAAAAAATGTTGTTGATCTCACAGAAAGCGCCTTCTCAGACCTCTTTAGGGAATGCAGTTCACAGTAAAGTGACGCAGTTCCATAAGGGGACCAGTAGGCCCAGGTGTCTGGAACCACAGGAGTCTGAGAAAGACTCACACTTCAGAAACCCAGAATCAAGTGTTCTGTGATGTGAGCGCTGGGAACCCTCGGGTCATGGCGGGTACTGTCTCTCAGAGTCCTGAGATCTAATAGTCACCTGTGTGGACACCTCTCCAGTCTGACTTCTCTGCCATGTTTCTACCCATTGATGATCCAGTCTCGGCTCTAAATCCTCCAGTAAAATGACACTTAGCACCTTACCTTCCTCTCCAAATACCTGGCCTTTCCTTGATCTTCTTCTTGACCAGAAAATTCCTTTTAAAAACCCCACTGGTTTCCCTGGACACTTTTTTCTATTTTCTGCTCATTTAAGGATTTAGCATTCCTAATGTTTTCTCTATCAGTTAGTGTCCATTTAAGAGACAAAAAACCCTAACTAGTTATTTGAACAGAGAGAATTTAATAGATTTTTAAAAAACCATTAATGAGACACAGAGCTGTCAACAAGGTAAATGAAAGGGTAGAAGGAGAAAGCTATGATATGGAGGAGACAACAACGGGAAGCAGCTACCACACGTAGGATTGAAAAAACAAAGGGAAGAGGCTGGGAGTGTTAATTTTAGAACTTAAGGTAGGGCTCCCACAGAGCTGAAATTCACATTTCTGAGGAGAAGGGGCTGCTTGGCTGGTGTTAGAGACTCTGAGCTTTGGAGGAGTGGTCTCAGGAGACCTGGGTTTTTGAAGAAGGAGCCCGGATGGGTGTTTGGGGGCCTTGGGGGAGGCTTGATATGGCATCTATTGGAAAAACCGCAAACCGTATTCACCTGCTGCTTCAGGAAGGAACTGCTATTGCTGGAGTGAACTCAAGACCTGATGGTGGACAGGAAAAAGCAAGCCTCTTCTCTTTCTTCATTCGGCCTCACGGTCACCCTCTGGCGCCCCCGATTGTAAGTCGAACCAGGAGCCTGTGGTCCAAGCAGAGTCACAGCCTCAGCATCACAAAGAAGAGGGAAGGGTGGATCTGGAGTTGAGAGGTAAAACCTTAACCTGCACACTCTCCTTCTAGCTGTTGGGGAAGCACCTAGTTCTTTCCTGTTAGAGCCATGTATTATTGATTACAACTAGAACTGTGTTTGAGGCCTTTCCAGGTACCTTTTCTTGGGAGGGAGAACCATGCCTTTCCTTCCTGGACTTTAAAAACTTCTGCCTTCCTGAAGTCTAAGGCATATGCTTGATTTTGCTTATCCCTTTCATATCTAGCTATTAAAAGAAAAAATGTCGACTTCCACTTTCTTTTGAAAGGTGAAGACAAGTCAAGAACATGTCTACCCCCCATATAATATCTGTATCCAATTATCAATTCTAGATCTTATTCCTGTATTAGTTTTATCTGTCAGAAATGTGTAATTGTCTCCTTCTGACTAGGTGGCCCATAGCAAAATTCCAAAACAAGTCATTTGTCTTCTCTAACTCACCCATTCTGTCCTGTGTTGACATTCAAAGGTTACTCACGTGAGTGGCTTCTTGACATACAGTATTACTCAGTCTCACCCTATTTCAAGACTGCTGTTTAAGAATAGGATATACTCTTCCGTTGTTGTATTTCAATCTGGATTCCCTCCCCACCATGTCTCAAAGATCACGTTAGGGTGTAATCTTAAGCTTACTTTGTTTATAACACGTAACTTGGCAGGTTAGGGAGACAATATGGTATCGTGGGGGCTGTGGACCACATTGCTTTTGTCTAAAACCTTGTTTTCCTACTTACCAGCTCTACGTGTCTTTGTACAAGTTACTTAGCTTCTATAAGCCTCATTTTACTCATTTGTAAAATGGAAGTAATAATAGTACCTCCTTTATAGGACTGTTTTTCAGTCTAAAAGCAATACACAGATAGTCAGTTCTCAATCAATGACAGCTATTATTCGTATAAAGATCCTGAGGCTATAAGTATTATTTCCATCTCTCATCTCCCAATATTTTTGCAGTGTAAAACACTAGGCACTTCACATACTTTTATTCATTTTCTCATCTTGTTGTCCTCTAAAGGTACTATTTTTTCATAGGTTTATCAAGGCAGTTGTCTCTTTTTCTTTCTTTATTTAAAGTCTTTCAATGAGGTCGTTTAGACTCTGGTCAGATATCCTTCCCAGCCAAGAATCCATCATTCATCCCAGTACCAAACACCATGGTTTTGTTTTTTTAATCTCATTTCTCATGATGATCTCTCTATTGGGACATTCAACTCTCAGATCTTCCTTTCTAGGCCAAAGCCCTGACTGTTGGTAGAGAAAAGCATAAGTTCATCATCTGTGCTTATTGAGTCCTTTAATTCCTTGCCCAAGGCCTCATAATGTCTATTCAGATAATGTCATTCATGAAGCATTTTAAACTTAGTTCCTGCTAGGAGGAGATTTCCAGGAGCAAGTTAATAGGGATCATCAAGTGGCAGAGGAATCAGAGAAGCAGACCTGAGAGCTTAAGGGAATAGCCTTCAAGAGCTTGGTGATTCATCTTGGGTATGTGACTTGGACAGGATGCTTTTTCATACAGGTCGAGTAGGGCATCTTGAGCCTGTCAGAAAATGAAGCTATCTTCAGAATGCCAAAGAAATATGCTATTTCGTCAAAATAACCACTCAAATAATTTCCAAGTTAATTTATTTTTCATTTGGTGTTGGCATTCACACATCCAGCCCAAGACTCTCAAAGGAATAAATTATTATTTCAGCATGTAAAGGTTTAGTTTTTTCTCTTGGGAGAAGAAAGCCATCCAAATTATAAAAGTAAAAATATATATTGTATAGTGAGACCTTCATAAATCTACTTCCATGGGCCAGAGAAGAGGCATCAGGAATGCCTCTTCTGGGGGAATTTCATATGTGTCCATGCATGTAGAGTTCAGGCTTTAGAAGATAAATGTGTCAAGAATGTGTAACTGCTGCTGAGTAATTATGCAACTTCTATTTCTGCCAATAAATTTCGGGCCTGATTTATGTCAGATCAGACTGTAAATCCAATGTTTGCACCAGTTATCAAAAAGGCATTTTATAATCTTGAATGTATTATTTTCAAAGACAAAATAAACAGGGGAATGTTATTTGGGTCTATGCTGCAAACTCTGTTGGAGGTTGGAATGGGCTGGGGTGGGGAGTCTGTCTGGAGAAGACTGAGCTCTGAAAAGAGAATTTTTAATCTAAGGGTCCAGAAATTATGATGACTTTATGAACCTTGGGCCTGAGCTCTCATGTGAAAAAATAATGAGAGGAGCCATCTTAATTCTAGAAAAAAATGAGTATATCCTCTCATTTACTAAAGTAATGAGATAAAATTGTTCTGTAGGGAATGAATTCTCAGGAATCTCCACCCTGTATACCCCTCAACTGTGCCAGGTGCCAATTACTCAGTCTAAATTTGTAAGACCTGGACAGTGCATCTCAGTGCTGGGAAATCGCCTGGGGAGCCTTGGAAACTACTGATATCTGGCTGTACCCAAGAAATCTTAATTTAATTGGACTGGGGTGCAGCCTGGGTATTGCTAGTTTTTTGTTTTATTTTTAATTTTAGTTAACTTACAGTGCAATATTGTTTTTAGGAGAATTCAGTAATTCATCACTTGCATACAACACCCAGTGCTTATCACAACAAGTGCCCTCCTAATACTCATCACCCATCTAGCCCATCCCCCCATCCATCTCCCTCCATCAGCCCTTGATTTGCTGTCTATCATTGTATGTATGTATATATGTGTGTGTATACACACACACACACACACACACACACACACACACACACATACACCGTATCTTTCTCTGTTCATCAGTAGATGGACATTTGGGCTCTCTCCATAGTTTGGCTATTGTTGATGATGATAACACTTCTATAAATATTGGGGTGCGTGTATCCCTTTGAATCTGTATTTTTGTATCCTTTGAGTAAAGACCGAATAGTGCAATTGTTGCATCATAGGGTAGTTCTACTTTTAGTTTCTTGAGGAACCTCCATACTATTTTCCAGAGTGGCTGCACCAGTTTGCATTCCCATCAACTGTGCAAGAAAGTTCCCCCTTCTCTGCATTGCCAATACCTGTTGTTTCCACAGTTGTTAATTTTAGCCATTCTGACAGGTGTGAGGTGGTATCTCATCGTGGTTTTGATTTGTATTTCCCTGATGATGAGTGATATTGAGCATTTTTTCATGTGCCTGTTGGCCATCTGGATGTCTTCTTTGGAAAAGTGCCTATTCGTGTCTTCTGTCCATTTCTTCACTAGGTTGTTTGTTTTTTGGGTGTTGAGTTTGATAAGTTCTTGATAAATTTTGGATACTATCCCTTTATCCGATATGTCATTTGCAAATATCTTTTCCCATTCCATAGAAGGCAAGGGAAACAAAGGCAAACATGAACTATTGGTACTTCATCAAAATAAAAAAACGTCTGCACAGCAAAGGAAACAATCAACAAAACTAAAAGACAGCCTATGGAATGAGAGACGATATTTGCTTGTTTTTTTAAAGCACACTGGAAGAGAAGCATTGGTCGAGGTTGACTGCCTGGAAGTGGCATCTACCTTGTGATAACTGTAGCAGAGTCCATTAGCAGGAATGTGAAACAGGGCTACAGTGGAGCTCTTCCTCATTGCTGTCCTGTTTCCTCGGTGCTCCTCATTCTCCTACCTTATAGCATTGGCCCTTGACTTTAGATGATCTTGTATCTGTTGCCTATAATTTCATACTTCTGATTCCCAGGTGCCTGCTAGTCCTTCCCCTGCCTGCTTTGACTCCAGAAATTTGTATTTTCCTTCCGAGTGTTTGTCTACTCTATTGCAAACTCTGGCCTCCTGATTTCCTAGCTGCCTTTGCAAGCCCCTCCAGCTGCACTGACTTGAGGCAGGTGTCTGACTCAGTTCTCTTCAGTTGGTGCAGGAGGCTGGGACCTCTCCATAGGTAGCCCCTGAATATATTTGTTCAGCTTGTGACTTCTGTGGATTGGGATAAGGTCCAGGCCTTTCCATCTAGATAGTAGTCTTCTTGTTTTAGGAGACAACAATAGTGTGATTCTGGATCAGAACAGCCTGGGTTTGAATCCTGGGCAGGGAGGTCACAACAGGAAGAGAGAAAAAGCCTAGATGGCCAGGAGCCAGGTTCCCAAGCCAGGGGCCTGAGATGTGGAAAGGAGGAATATTACAAAGGGAAGCAGGGAAAGAAATGAATAACAAGTAACACAATCTTTAGGTAAACCTAAGTATGTATGATAAATGTTAGTGTTGGTTACTGTAGCTCATTCAACTGTCATTGTCATTTAAAAAATTCTCCAGTGTGTCTTCTTTGTGACTTTTAAATAATATCCTTGTCTCAAGCCACAAGCAGAATGGAAGTGTAAATTTTTTTAAATGTCAAAAAACTAATACATATATATTTTTAACAATTCAAACATTAAGAGTAAACTATCTCTCTTACTTTCTCTAAAATAAAAAAAAAATTCAACGGGGTGCCTGGATGACTCCGTTGGTTGAGTGTCTGACTCTTGATTTCAGCTCAGGTTGTGATTCCAGCATCATGGGATTGAGCCTCCCACTGAACTCTGCACTAAGCATGGAGCCTGCTTAAGATTCTCCCTCTCTCTTTCTCTCTCTCTCCCCCTCCCTCTCTCTCATTCTCTCACTCTCTCGCTGTCCCTCCCTCCCTCCCTCTGCCCCTCTTCCCTGTTCATGCTCTTTTTCTCTAAAATCAAAAAAAAAAAAAAAGTTTTAAAAGTAAACTAAAACCCACTATTGATTTCTATGCCTAATTCCAGTCGACTCCCAGAGGTACCTCTGTTAACAGAGATGTAGTCCTTCTAGTGCTTTTACATACTATATATATGTATATTTATATAATATTCCTATATAAAAATAAAATGTGCATTTTTAATTTACATAGGTGTTATCACATTCACAGTTCACCTAGGAATGCAAGAGAATACCATTTCACCATACCCTAACCAATGCTCATATCATACCAATATGGTTTATTATTGTTCCAATATGCATTTCTTTGATTACAGGGGACATTGAACATCTTTGTATACGCTGTTACTTGGATTTCCTCCTCTGTGAATCCACTTTTCATATCTTTTGCCCACTCGACCATTGGGGGTCTTATTGACCTTTTTATTGCTGTAGGAGTGCTTTATATATTACGGATTCTGACTCAGACAACTTTAGGGACACCCCATGTTGTAGTCTACTTGAATAGCTCCTCCTGGTGGTGTGCAGTACACAGCCTGTGCAGCCGTTCCTGGTTGTTTTGAATCTTTTGTTTGTGATGAATTATATAAATATTTTATCCTTAACCTGTCTCTGTCTTTTAACTTTGCTTATGTTATTTTTCACAGTAACAAAATCATTTATTTTTTTTAGTTGTATCTGTTAGTCTTTAACTTTGTGTTGTTTGCCTTCTTGGTTGTACTTAAAAATGGGCTTTCCTACAACATTTTCCCGTATTTCCTCTGATTGCTTTCATAGTTTTTGTGTGCTATATCTTTAATGTACCTGAAAATTATTAGTGAATGATGTGAAATAGGGATTTTTTTTCTAATGGATAACCAAGAGTCCCCACAAATTATTGGATAGCTATCCTTTCCCCCCTGTCTAAAAATACTACCATTATTATATATTATTTCCCCTTACATTCATGAGTCAATTTTAGGGCTCTGAATTCTTGCGTTTTTTTTTTTTTTTAATTCTGTTCTTATGATTAAAGTAATATTAAAGGCGCCTGGGTGGCTCAGTCGGTTGAGCGTCCGACTTCAGCTCAGGTCACGATCTCGCGGTCCGTGAGTTCGAGCCCCGCTTCGGGCTCTGTGCCGACAGCCCAGAGCCTGGAGCCTGCTTCTGACTCTGTGTCTCCCTCTCTCTCTGCCCCTCCCCCGTTCATGCTCTGTCTCTCTCTGTCTCAAAAATAAATAAACGTTAAAAAAAATTAAAGTAATATTTGAAGGAAGTATTTAACTACACCAGTCAAGTGTAATCACTGTCTGTTAATAAGTGAGAGGTTGATATTGAAATAAAATCCACTCTACATTGATTTTAATCCATAGGGTAGAACATAATGTTGTAGTAAATTATGTATAAATTATATGGAGTTCTCACTTCTGAAAGGAGACTCATCTATCTCAATAACTTGTTTGCCATCTTTATAAAGCCCCACATTGAAGAACCCCATCTAGAAAGTCTTATATAGTTAGAACTGGTAGATCTTATGTGATTCTTAGACACAAGACACAGGTGCCCAGTTTAGCAGCTAACTTGTTTTGTTTCTTCCTGAATATTGTGCTTGACTTGAAAGCTCTTAACTGAATTTAACCACATACGTAGTGAACTAATACAAGTTAATTAGTATATCCTTTGACTTTAAATGAATTGGTCACTGCAACAAAAGTGCAAAGATATTATAAATACATGAGCTTTTACACGGGGCCATGAGAACCTTAAACACGGGCTACATCTGATAGCAGTGTGACAAGTAGGAGGCACTGAATAAATATTTGGAGTATGAATGAAGCTAACATCCAGCTTAACTTTGAAGCAACATTTATACTTTCTTTTTTCTCGACACTTTACTGATTTGCTTCATTCAGAGTAGCTCTTTTGTTCTCACTGCTTTATGACATATGATACTAGAACTTGGCATGAATCTGGCTTTCTTAGCCAGAAAACTTGGAGTCAATTTAATTCTTTTCTTTGGGATTTATTTAAACCCAAGATTTAATTATTTGGTTATGGTTAAATAAGAAGCAACCTGAAGTATAGCTCTTATTATCTATATTAACTTTCCATATGGACCAAAGAATGAAAACTACACTTACTTTACTCTCCCTTCTCTCCAGGCAGCACTGTCTACGTAGAATAGAATGTGAATGGCTCTCTGGAGTTGCTCAGTACACAGTATTGTCCTCCTTCCATCCCAACCCCCATGCTCTGTCTGTATTTTTCTAATCCAAAAGAGCCGCTTGGCCCTGACTAGCCTGCTGTCTGCTGGCTTGTAGACAGATAGACTCTGTAGCTCCATGTCACTTGAAGACCTCATTCCATATACTACAAAGATTATTCGTGAAAATAGCCCAGAGACTTTCAGCAGTTTCCAGCTCTGAGTTCTTATCAGAGCTTTTCTTAAGAGTTCAAACTGTCTCCTTTGTGACTATTTTAAAGATATGGGGTATAGTAAGACTCTTTTCAAATGGTTATATAGGATGATAACTTGCCTACTCACATAAGGCTTAGTACCACTGACGATGCATGAGTGTTTTGATGGCAGCAGAAGATGTGCTTCTGGAGTCAAACGTACGGTACAGAGATTCTGTTCAGTGTAGCAAGCATAGTGTACATTTACACACCAAGAACCTTCCCATGAGTATATTCTGCATGCTAGTGTTTTTAAGTAATACTGACGTAATCAGACTGTTGTGTGCAACTCTGTTCTTTCTTAAAGCATGTGTGAGATAATGCAAAGTCAAAGTCAAAACTCCTACTAGACTCATAGATTCTTAGGAGTGAAAATGCCTTAGAGATCTTTTGGTCTAAACATCTGAATTTAGAATTGGAATGACTTCATTGTTGACTTGATTATATAAACATAACTATATTAAGCATACTAATAATGATAGTGAATAAATGAAAATTAATGTACATATAAACTTTAAATGAAGTGATCATTTGGGATATATCTATAAACACATGAAGTTTGCTCTCTTAAAAAAAAAAAAAAACAAACCCATAGCACCTATTGGGTGTGTGAGAGTGTATGTTTGCATTTGTGCAGTGAGAAAAATGTGAGGTGGAGAGGTTACTGATTACCACCCATTCGACCGATATAGGAATGGTTAAAATGTGGAACAGTTTCCAGCTACACGTGGAATTCTGGCTGGCTGCTTTTCTACTTCAAAGTCTGTTTTATTTTGTGAAACACTTTCTTATCACATTTATTTATTATTCCTCAAAGGGATGCTGGGAAGGAGACTGCCTTTATTGCTATTCTCATGTTGACATGTGAGAAAACCGAGTTCACACAGAGCTTACATTCTCTTCCTGGAAATATATACTTAAAATAACCCACAAGATCCAGCCTCTCTCTGTCACTCAGCTCAGCACCCTCTTTTCTTTCCTTTTCTTCCAGTCCTAGGGCCTTTCACACACATGAAACTGATGTCACGTGGAAATCCCCCATATCAAAGGCTGTGTAGAAATCCCCATGGGACACCGGATTAGGCATTTCCCCTGTGTGCCTGGAAATATACGCACACGGGATGACACCTCTAACCTTGGGAAGAATACCTACGATACAAAAAGTGTACAATTAACAGAACAGAGTTGGTTGCCTACAATGGGGAGGAGTGAAAAAGAGGATGTTCTGAAAATAACAAGAAGTTCTGTTTTTGCTTCTCCCCACCCGCACCCCTTGCCCCAACCCAGTTTTCCAACAGATATCTTATTCCAACATTTAAGAAAAACTTTAGTGTTTTCTTCTCTGCACTCAGTGGAATTTCACCAATTTCTTTGGAATGACAAGTATCAGAAAAAGTTTTGTGGTTGCTGAAATCACTGTTCCATAATCTATGAAGAGTCAAGATCTCATAGAAAGAAAATTCGCAGTAGATTAACTTAAAGTTAAAAAAATGAAACTGGTAGTCAGGAGGCCACTTGGGTTTTAATCTTAGTTCTGTACTGAGAATGATAATCACTCATAGCTAAGTACCTCTTAACAGTTGATAAAGCATACTTACATTTATTAATCTATTTGATCTTCACATCAACTCTTCAAAGCAACTGTTTTACAAATAAGAAAACTAAAACTCAGAGAACTTAAATGACTTACTAAGGTTGTTTTACCTATAATCTGTACTCTTTCTGTGTTCTGAAGGCAGGTGCTTAACCTATCTTGCTCCCCATAAGTGAATATTTGCCAGCTATATGAGGGTGTGTAAGAAAAGTGGTGATAATATGGGTGGCATGGTTATTTGGAGTAAAAGTGCTAAATATATAAATAAATACATAATAATGAATAAAATTATTAATTAACACATTAAGTAATGACTTTAACTATAATTATTAAAGCATTAAATACGTTAACATAAATAGGTGTATTAATATATGACAATGAAATAATACAAAAATTATATATATATAGATACCATTATTTGTATGTTTAGTTTATTATTTATTATTACTTCTGAAATATTTGCAGCCAGGTCTTTGCAGTTTGTAAACTGTCTTAAGTGGATGGTATTTAGCAGGGCCTGACCATTAGACACCCTTCTCTGTGAGTTTCCCAAGGAAAATAATATGTACAGAATTCAGGGTCAGACAAAGGATCATTTCATTTATTAGCTGGAGCCTTGACCCCAATCCAGGGTATGTGCCAAGTGAGCTCGGCTGCATTGTAATTGAATCTACAATTGAATCTTGAATCTTATCATTCCATTGAGGAAGGCTAGTCCAAAGCTCACCAGCCAGAAAAATGAAAAGGAAGTAGAAGAAAGGTGTGGCCAGGTGCTCTCCTGAGCATAGCCCCGGCTCTCCTTAATACTCGAGCCTGGTAAAGGTAGAGCATCTGACCCCAAATATATATGCCCTAAAGCTTTAGCCTCTAACATCTGGAAGATGTAGCCCATTTCCAAAGTAAGAAGAATCCCAAAATTTGAGAATGCTATCAGGAAGTCAAAATTCTCTAAAATTCATTCATTCGTCCCATAACATTCTATGCTAGGCATTATACCAGGTGCTGGGATATAGAGATGAGTATTTGCTTAATATGCAGAGAGAGACAGATAGACATACTGTGAATAATCAATTTAAGTGAAAATTTCCCAGAAATTAGCCATTTGGCAGAGTGATTAAGAGATACAGAGGTGGTCTTTCTGAGGGCATGGATTCATATAGAATACCAGGAGATAATTCAGTTGAAAATAATACATGAACAAGGTCTATAACGTGAAAGAAGGCAATGTAGATGTCCCGGCAGGCAAAGAGAAGCCTGATGTTTTAGAGCTTCAAAAAGAAGAATATGCCAGGATTCCTCTAGTAGTATTTTAGGAGCAGTTCTCCTAGCAATAGGGTCTAATTCTTCAGACAGAAATATTCCTAAGGAAAGGCAGTTTATTAGCCATCACTGGAATCACTCTCCAAGTTGGCCAGGTTCTTGGGCTTTGGGTCAAAACTTTTCCCTAACACCTCCTTTCTTTGTCCTGAAGGGAGATGCCTATTGGTCAGGAGCCTGGGTTCAAATGGCCACTTTAGTTTTTTGCCTTAGGATATGTATCCCACTTGAAGTTTAATAAGTTGGCACTCTAGTTTCTAAATCAACTCTGGCCATACTCATTTGTTTGTTATTTTTATTATGATTATTCCTTCCCCACCTTCTAGAAGAATCATATGAACTAAGTGTCCCCAAAAGTCCATACATGGGTAGTTCTGTTCGAGGTATGCCTGGTATTCATGAGCATGTGGGAGGGCTGTAGTCCTTGGTTCCCTTCCCCCAGCCACCTGCACCTCTTAATTAGGGTAGCAGCAATAAGATTCCAGGGTTCCTGGCCTAGACCCAAACTTGCAGTCACCATTCCCTGAGCACTGACTTGAATTCTCAGTTTTAGTACCAGGTTTGTATACAGTTGAACGTAAATAATTTTTGTTAAGACATCTTAATTGTTTGTGTTTTTAAATTCTGGTCCCGAAAGGCAGCGTTGAGAGAAAGAGATTAAATGGGTATAATATATAGCCCATAATTTTAAGATATGGCCTCTGTTTCTAAAAGTTCTGTATGTCTTATTTACCACTGTGTCACTAGGACCTAATAGAGCTGACAACACATAGCAGGCACTCCAGAACTATCTGTTAATTATTAATTAACTATTAACTAATTGATCACTCAGTCACTAATCAATCTAGGAGATATATATATATATATATATATATATATATATATATATATATATATCAAACCAAGTTATTCAAGTCTGTAATTGATAAATAGAAAATGCACAGGTCTGACAGCAGGTTCTGTAGGCGGTCCGAGAATGGTTACTGACTGAAGGCTGAGATTTCAAGGACGGCATTGAGGTGCGCCCGGAGCTGGTACCAAAGGACAGCTAAGTGTAAAGGGGAGAGGCCCATGACTGAGGTCACAGGCAGAAGGTATGCCCCTTGACAAGAGTGGGGGCAGGGTTTGCATTGATCATCTAGAAGAGGCAAGAAGAGGGGCCTCTTCTAGATCTTGGTAAGATTGTAGATCTTGGTAAGATGCTAAGCCAGGTTTTGACTTCATCCTTTTGGTAGTAAGATGATATTGAAGATTTCCAAGCAAGGGAATTCATGATGAGAGCAAGAGATCGGGGCCAAATACATTTTTTTTTTTTAATTTTTCGTATCAGAAGAGGTAATTGTTGTAGACATGAGAAAAAATGAGATTTTTTTTTTTAAAAACCCGCTAAGAAAAAAAATGACCCCTCCCTCCTTGGTGACCTTCACTGGACAGGATTTTTATGACAGCACCTGCTCCGCTTCACTGCGCTTATGTGAGCACGTGTCTCTGCCAGCAAAAGGCAAGACCCTTTTAAGGGAAGAGGAGCCAACAGTGTCTCCTACAGTGTCCCCGTATTCCCAAGACTGAGAAAAGCTTCACTATGGGAAAGGTGCTTCATAAAAGTTTGTCCCATCAGTAAACAAGCATTTAGTTCAGAAAGCAACTCTACCAACACTTGATCTCCTTTAATTCTTTTATCTGCCCTGTGAATTCTCTAAGAGAGAGATCAGGCCGGGGCACTGGGGGATGTCCTCACTGAGGAAAAAGAACAGAAGGAAAAATCTAGAGGCCAGAGAAGTAAGACAACAGACCAGCCATCAGTGGCAAGAGCTACCAGAGATAAAGACAGAACCCAGGGGGGTCAGGGGATGCCGGGGAGGACTGCAAAAGGGTCCAGCTGCTCAGGGGTCACAGACACCACCTCTCAGAAGAGGTCAGGGGCTGAAGTCAAAATGTTCAGGGACCAAGAAGTGAGGTCATGAAAGAAGTGGGGGTGGTGGGGCTGCATCATACATTAATCATTTGGAGAAATCTGACAGTAAAAGAAAAGACAGGCGTGAAGCTAGAGGAAGCTAGAGTCATCAGAGGTAAAACCGGGATGTGTGTATAGACACAGGAGGGCGGGGAGCAACACGAGGACAGTACGAGGGTGCGTGCGGTGGCACAGGTGAAGGCTCGGAAGGAGGGGACGTGGTGCGGTGGCACAGGCGTCTCAGACACACCCTCTCTATGATGTAAAGGGAGCACATGTCCAGCAGAGCTTGATGAGCGCTCAGATGCTTCTATGCTGCCGTTAGTTTGCATGTTCCAAACAGCCATCTTTCCCTGTGTATTAGCAGACTCCGCTATCTCTTTGAAAATGTTTTCTTTTCTTTTCTGTTTTTGATCTTAAAAATATCTGCCCCCCAAGAGAAATCACTGGTTCTCAGATGACATTCTGCTAGGCCAAAGCTACAAAACCTCACCCGAAATAGATCAAATATTTTAAATGTTTTCTTATTTGCACCCTTCACAAGTATGTCTGCAATGCAAAGCCAATTATGAGATTGGCTTTTTTTCCCCCCTGAAATGAGAGAAGGATATGCTTTCTGGTTGGGAGGGGACACCAGGTCTCACCACACGGTCTTGGTTAGATTAGACAGCCTTCGTTAAGCATGAGACAGGAAAAGGAAACACACACAGCTGGGTAAACACATGTGGTGCAAAGGGGTCTCTCTTAGCACTTGCCATTTGAGAGTCCATCTTGTGCACATGTCTGAGCTTCTCCTTTAGACCAGCAGTTCTTTAAAGGTAGGTGTGGTGTTTTTACAAGATAATAAAAGGCATAGAGCCTAACACTAAGCCTTGTAGGTAATACATGTTAAGAGGTTGGTTGCATGAATGAATGAATGAATGAATGCAACTGTCTGAGAGAAATCTGGCTATGGCTCTGAGTGACTCAGATACCCATCAGAGACCAAGAGGGATTTCTCATGGATGGAAACATTTTACTTTCCCTGAGGGTAGAGCAAATCCAGTAGAAATGAATGTGGGAAGAGTGGAAATCATGGAGACATCCAGTTATCCTCCCTAGATCAAGAAATAGGGAGACAGAGATTTCTGATAGGGAGACTGAAGGAATTGGCCACTCAGTGAGAGTGGGAAAAGGTAACATTTGTCTCATAAGCTCCTTCATACTGGTTCTTCTTGGATTACACCCTCTTTCCATCTCAGATCATCACCCTTATCCCATACAACCAAAGCCCTTCTTCTTCTACTTGATGCTCTGAGAGACCAGCCTGTCTTTAATCCTTCTGTGCCCATCAAAGTGGATCAGAGCTGGCCCTCATTTTATCTGTACCCTATTCCTAAAACAGTTGGCATTAAGGCACTAAGTTAGACTATGGCTTAAGGTGTTAGCCTTAAAGAGTAACTGTTGATCCTATCATGTCAGACCCTTAATACAAAGGTGTGATTAAGTTGAGGACTTCATATTCAGGGAAGGTCCTCTCTCCCTGCTAGTCTGGTTGGTCCTGAGTGAGCTCTACTGATGCCCTCAGAACAAAGAAGGGCAGTGACCCTTCCCTGTATCACATAGGTGACCAGATACTAGTGCCTTGGGGAGAGAAATCTCATTTGTATAGCAGTTTCTTTTTTTTTTTTTTTATATATATGAAATTTATTGACAAAATGGTTTCCATACAACACCCAGTGCTCATCCCAAAAGGTGCCCTCCTCAATACCCATCACCCACCCTCCCCTCCCTCCCACCCCCCATCAACCCTCAGTTTGTTCTCAGTTTTTAAGAGTCTCTTATGCTTTGGCTCTCTCCCACTCTAACCTCTTTTTTTTTTCTTCCCCTCCCCCATGGGTTTCTGTTAAGTTTCTCAGGATCCACATAAGAGTGAACACATATGGTTTCTGTCTTTCTCTGTATGGCTTATTTCACTTAGCATCACACTCTCCAGTTCCATCCACGTTGCTACAAAAGGCCATATTTCAGCCTAAATGTCCATCAACTGATGAATGGATAAAGAAATTGTGGTATATATACACAATGGAATACTATGTGGCAATGTATAGCAGTTTCTTAAAAGAAAAAAAAAAGTCTAAGGATAATGTACAATCTGTATATATACTCTGCAGAATTAACAAATGTAATTGTTTTGTCATCATTACTTGAGGTCTTCTTTTATACACTTCAGATAAATTTCAAGTTTCTTGATTTTGTGACTAGTATCGTTCTTTCTACCTTGTTACGGGTAACCACTATGTTGAATTTGGAGTGGTTCTAGCCTACTGTTGCCTGGAGCCATAAATAATTCATATGAATGGAATCATTCCAGCTGCAACTTGCTTTTTTTTTTTTTTTTTCACATAATATGTTTTTGAGACCCAGGTGCATCTAATTCATTCATTTCAGCTACTATATAGTATTCCATCCTATACCATAGTTTATGTAGCGTTTCCCCTGCTGATTGCTGTAGGAATTTTGTGATATTGCTGTGACAGATAATACTCTGATGAGCTGCCCTTTACATGCCTCCTTGCTAAAGAACATGAGTTTCCTAAGAGGATATACCTAAAAGTGGGATTGCTGGACAAAGAAGGCATATACTAAATATCACTGCCAAGTAACTCTACAAAGTGTCCCAATTTACTTTCTTATCGAAAACGCATAGGATTCTGCACATTACCAACATCATTTAGTTTTACAAGATTAAATGTTTTTTTCTTTACCAATTTGTTGGCTGTGAGCTGGTGTCAGTGTTTTCACTTTCATTTTCCTGATTACTCATAAGGTTGAGCATCATTTCAAGGACTTTGGCCTTTGCATTTTCTCTTCTGTGGATGTTACATCCTATTCCCATTTTGTAATAGTGTTGCCCCTCTCGCTGTCTACCTCAATTGATTTTTAGGCATTCTTGGATATTCTAGATTCTAATCCTTTATACATTGCACATTTTCTCTTGGCTTGTCTTTTCACATTGTGTATGGTGACTTTTATTTAACAGAAGTTTTTCTGTCTTAACCAAACTTTCTTGAGTCTAACTAAATTTCTTTAGTTTACTTCTTAATACATACAAATATTAGTTAGCTTTTTCTTGGTAAAAAATGCTACAAAACCTCAGTGGCTTACAACAACAAACATTATTTCTTATGCCTTTTGCATAAGGCCTGGGTCAGTAGCAACTCTGATGGTCCTGGCTGGGCTCACTGGGAACTCAAGCTGAAAAGTGGACACGATCTGGGGTGTATTGTTTTCCTGTGCTTCTGTAACAAATTACCACAAACTGGGTGGCTTAAAACAACAGAAATGTATTCTGCCACAGTTCTGGAGGCCAGGAGTCCAAAATCAATGTGTTGACAGGGTTGTTGGCTTTTTCTGGAGGCTCCGAGGGATAATCTGTTCTATGCCTCTCTCCTAGCTTCTAGTGGTGACTGGCAAACCTTAACATTCCTTGGTTTGTGGATATGTTGCCCCCATCTCTTCCTCTGTCTTCACATCTCCATGTCCTGTGTGTCTCAAATCTCTCTCTGCCTTTTTCTTATAAAGACACTTGCCATTGGATTTAGGGCCCAGCTAGATAAGCCGGTATGATCCCATCTTGAGATTCTTAACTGAATTACATCTTCAAAGACCCCCATTTCCAAACAAGGTCACATTTGCAGGTTCTCGATGAATGTGTATGTTCAGGGGGTGGGATGAGCCATTCAACCCACTCTGTGGTGCTTGTTGTCATGGCAAAGGGCAGATGCTCAGGGGTAAGAACAAAATGTAATGCTCTTAAACCTTCCACCCTGAACAGGCACACCATCACCTCTGGTGCGTCCCATCATTCAAAGCAAATCACAGGCCAAGAAGTCCTTCTGAGAGCCCTGCAAAGACACATGGCAAAGACTGAGTGTTTAATCCCATTAAAAGAGTAACTGATTAGTTGGCTACAATTATCCAGTCTATCCCAAATTACCCTACTTTTAAAGTCCAATAATGCTCTGTGGCTTTTAATAAAAAGCGGTAACCATCCTCCCTACCCATTCTCATACCTGACCACCCACCAAGCAGTAGCTATCATCTTTTTCACAGTCTCCTTTTCTGGGCTTTAAATGTTGGGGTGTCGTTTTGTGCAGCCTTCTCTTCACTGTTTGCTTTCTTCCAGGTAACTTAGTCCTAGTTTAAAACACTATCTAGAAATAGATGACTCTCAAGCCTCATCTCTCCCTAAAACATCAGATTTGTATATCACACTACCCATCTGCACCTCCACTTGAATGCCTTTGGTCATCTTAATATGCCTAAATTATGTCTAATGTGATTCCCACACCTCCTTGCAAATCGACACTTCCCTCAGTGGTCCCTGCTTATTAAATTACACCACTGACTCAGCTCTTCAGCCCATAAAAGGAGATATCTCTGATTCCTCTCTGTTTCTTATATTCCTCATCCAAACCAGCAATGAGTCCTGCTGTGTCCAAAATTCAATACTTTCTCAGTCCCCTGACCACAACTGCCCTAGTCCTGGCCAACACCTCCTGCCTGTAAGGAGGCAATAATTTCCCCTGCTTCTACACTGGTAAGCTCCCAGCTCGTTCTACAGGACGACGACCAGAGTGATTTTTTTCTCTCCCCACTCAACACCTCCCAGTGACTTTCCACCTTATTTAAAATAAAACTCAAAGTCTTTACCATGATGATAAGGTTCTAGATGATCCTATCTGCTGTTGGTGATCACTCCTCCCCAATTACTCTGCAATCTTTCTTGTTCTTTAATATGCACCTGCTACATTCTTGCTGTCAGGAATGTCATTGCTTTGTATGGTCCCAGTGCTTGCCCCTTCATTTTATTCATCTCCATTGCAAACTTCTTCATAGAGGACTTCCCTGATTTTCTCTATTCCATTACAATTTCTTTATAGCATTTCCCACTGCCTGACATTAATACATTTATTAGTTAGTGTATTTATCTGTCTCCCTCCATCAAAATGTATTTGGCTCGCCACGCCTAGAACAGGCCCTGGCATGTGGTAGACACTCAATAAATATTTTTTCAGTGAATGAATGAACTATTTTTTGTGGGGGATCGGGGGAGGGTGGTATTTGTTTTCATATCCTTAAATAAATTGCTAACTCTACTATTTATTAAAATTTCAGTACTAGATATTAACTATTGATTTCCTGCTAAACAAAATGAGGGTTTAGCTCTCTTATCCACCATCATCCTACAAACATGTTCTTGCTTGTTATCCTTGGAATCTAATTACATCATTGTTTTGGTGAAGTCAAAATATAGTATTTACATTATTATGACTGTAAATTTTTCTCACAGTTGAACTATATGGTATACAATGATCCCTTTTCCTTTCTCATATAAACATTTTGTTTTTCCTGAAATTATAATGACCTCAATCTTACACTTACTCATTTCCATGTACCTATCACAGATGCTTTCCCCAAGAAAAAATCAGGTAATCTGTCTACCTGATTTTCCTGAAAACGTCCTCTCTGGATCCCTCTGCTTCAGTCTTTACTTGTTGCTCTCTTGACCAGCTGTTATCCTGGAATTTTCTTTCACTGTCATCATGGGACTACCCTTCACTTCTGTCATAGTTTTGTACTCTCTATTTTCTGATCCTTATCTTCTGTCTCGGTTTCTGGTTTCAACCCCAACTCCTCCCCCACCTTTGGATGGAACATAAAACCCAAGAACTTGATAACTTCAGAATTAAATATGTTTTCATTCATTGTACTAGATGCCCAGTGGGCCCTTTGAATCTGGAAACTTGTGTCCTTTAGGTGTGGGAAATTTTAATGTTTTATTTCTTTGATAATTTCTTTCCCACAATTTTCTCTTTCCTCTTTTTCTGGAACACTCAGATGTTGGGTTTTTTATTGATTCTTTAATGTTATTTTCTTTCTTCCATCCTTTTTCTTCTAATTATCTGGCAGGTTTTTTTTTTTAAACTTTATCTTAACATTTCTTGAATTGTATTTTTATAACTTTCTGCCACAGTATTCTTCTTTTACAAGACCTTTTTCCTCTTCTCTGAAAGTGCCTTCTTAAAGCATCTTTCTCCTTTGGTGGCAACAGTATCGACTCTTATCTCTCTGTGAATAATAATTATAATTTTCTTGAACTGTTCTTCTGTTTCTCACCTTGCCTCTTTTTCCTCTGAATTCCTTTTTCTGTTGTTCGAGTCTCTCAGACCATCTCCTTAACTTGATGTTCATATTTTTAAGCGTGAGGTGCTAAACAGCAGATTGGGAGTTCCTGTGCACAAGTTCACTAAAGGGCCTTGGGCAATGAGCCAGAAATTTCAGGGGTCCCTCAGTGTCTATGTCTTTAGTTCTTTTTTCCATGGGCATGCCACTTTCCCTACAGTGAAATCCTCCAGTTTCCTTTCTGCTGAGTACAAACCTGACTGTTGGTGTCCTGGTAACTTGCAGAGTGAGGAGACCGGGGGTATTCCAGTGTTCACCGAGTATACTTACATTTCAATTTTGTTTTCAGTATGAAGCCTCTTCGCCATTCTGAGGGCAGCACTTGCCTTCAGAGAATAAACTTGGAACTTCTGTCTGATTGAAAGAGGGGTGTTCACCTACATGTGTTGGGGGTTCCTAGATCTGGGCTTTTAACTATTCCTTAGATTTTCTAAAAAAATTTTTTTCTAATGTTTATTTTTGAGAGAGAGAGGGAGTACGAGTGGGGGAGGGGCAGAGAGAGAGGGAGAAGGAGACACAACAGCTGAAGCAGGCTCCACGCTCTGAGCTGAGCGGTCAGTCTGCGCAGAGCCCGGTGCGTGGCTTGAACCCATGAACCATATCATGACCTCATCCAAAGTCTGACACTTAACCAGCTGAGCCACCCAAGTACCCCCCTTACGCAGATTTCCAATCAAACCTGTTTTCTGCTCCATCCCTCACCTCAGATTCCTGGGGCTTCCAAATCCTGTTTTTCCTGGTTTTGAGACTTGAATTGGCTTCTTTCTCATCCACCGGCCCTTCTACTCCACAGGGCCAGAGTTCAGTTTCTTAGTTCTGTTAAGTCAATTACCAGCCATCTGTCCATTTTCCATATTCCAAAATTTGGCTGACATCTAGACTCTGTGTTGACTCCCTTCCAGTATTCTTTGCCGTGTAGGATTTACTGATGATTTTTTATTTCTGTGCTATCATTTTGGTGAGGTTTGGGAAGGAGCAGAAATAAATGCATATTGTGCATTTACTCTATTAAATCTAGCCATCTCCTCAAAGTTTTCAGTGTTTCCATCTGAACTTCTGTTTTTTTATGTTGAAGAATCCTTCCATACTCCATTATAAAATTATTCACCTACAGCTTTTCCTAATCATCTTAAAGTTGTTTTTTTTCCCCATGTCATCTAGTTTCTTTTAGTATGGGGTGGGAATTTTGAATCTAACTTTATTGATTCTACATAATCGATGGTAACCTTACCACTAATAGAATAGCCCACCCTTTTCTTCCTCATTGGTTGTGTCTTTGCTATTATTTTAGAAATTTCCATATATGCTTGGGACTGTTTCTAGGTTTTCCACTTTATTCTAATAATCTATTTGTCTATTCCCAGGGCAATAATACTCATCTTAACTAGAATTGCTCTATAAAAATCTCAGTCCTTATTTTTAGATCTTTACTTTTCCATCTGACTCTTAGGATTGTTTTGTTAAGTTCTACAAAATATATCATTTAGGGATTTTAGTTGGAATAATAAATGCTACATAGGTTAAATCAAGGAAAATTTATATCTTTATAATTTTGAGGTCTGTCATTTGTAAAAGTGATATATTTCACCATTTATACGGGCCTTTTATTTCCTTAAATCCAGCTCTTCAATTTTCTTGCACTATTTTGTTACGTTTATTCCCAAGTAATGCACACTTTTGTTATTAATATGAATCATCTATTTTCCATTGTATTTTAAAATTAGAGACAGCTGGTTACAGGAACTCTGGAGTTTTGCATACTGAACTTGCTTCCAATAATTTTGCTAAACTCTTTTATTAATTCTAATATATTTGTTGATTCACTTGAACTTTTTACCCACACGATCCTATCATAGCAAATAAAGACATTTGTTTTCTTCCTAATTCCTATAGTTCTTCTTTCTTTTTTTCTTTGTCTTTGTCTTGGTTAGGACCTCCACCCCATTTTTTAATTGTAGAGAGATGATAGTCACCCTTGCCTTTTCATTGATTATAGTGAGAATACTTTACCATTTCGTCATTAAGCATAGTATTCGCTGTAGCATTCTGGTAAAGGTCTCATTACATGTTTAGAAAGATTCTGTTGCTGGTTTTTCAAGGACTTTTGTTTTTTCTGTGTAAGATTGCTAATTTTACCAAGTATTATTTTTTTATCTGTTGAGATGATCTTTCTCTTTTCTTTCGTCTACTTTTTTTTTTTTTTTTTTTTAACTTTTTAACTGCTTACATTGTATCATACTAGTTTACTACTGAATCACTAGATTTTCAGATTCGGACTGTCTCCACATTGGCCTTACCTTGTTTTTACACTGTTGGATTCAGGGTGCTAATTGTTTTCATCTAGGCTCAGAAATATACTTAGGATAGTTTTCCTCTTTTTGTGCTATCTTTGTTGTCCAGTTTTGGCATCAGCATTTTACCAGTCTGATTTTATTGTTTTCTAAACTTGAGTTTCTGGAAATACTTCATTTGAGTAAAAGAAGATGTGTGTGTGTGGTGGGGGGGGGGCGGTATTTTGCTGCCTTTTAAAATGTTCAAAATATCTGTTATATTCAATTATGTAAATATTTTAAACTGGAAAATGTATTTTTTTATGGAACTAATTGAAGCGATTTTAGGTTTGAATGAAAAAGGTGTGGCCTGCTTTTACTTTTCCCAAACTGACTTGCAAGTGAAATGTAATTGCTCACTACTTATATACATGATTCCAAATACTCAGTTGGAACTGAAAAAATACAATGAATCATCCAGATGTTTCCAAATGTCTCTTTAGATTTGTTATGGTTTGATTAGGTAGATATAGCCTATGCTAGACAAGCTGTTCTTTATCTGGGATGGTCTGAGTGGGAATTATATTCCACAAAAATTTTCTGTATAAGTCCTGTGTATTTTTAGTGTTGTTTACAAATGACTTCTGGAAAAAGTAAATACTGTGAAAGTGAAGTTTCCCATGGTAGAGATTGGCAACATCTATCTTTTTCTTTCTTTTTTCTAATGAAATTTGTTAAATTATCCTTCCAACCATGTGGTTCTTGCAGAGTGTCTACTTTCAAATACACAAAAAAAGCTGAATGATTGGTCATCCACTATGCCCTGAAAATGAGGTATTCAGAATTTATCTAGGGAAACATACTTCTCTTTTCTAAAGACAGAACCCAAAAATATTTAGCCATTTATCTTCTAAAAACCATGCAAAACGCATGTCCTTTCCATGTTTCCTGCTGATAATATTTTCCCCATTTGTAGTGCAACTTTTCTTTCCTCTGGAAAGCTGGTACTTATTTTATTCATAGATTGCAAATTATGCCCTGATGCTGTTTAACCAAAAGGCATTACTCACACAAGCGGGAAGAATGCGGCTTAGGATTGAATCAGCAGTGGCCATGGAAAACAGTGCATTAAAACAGGCCTCACTGAGTCACAGACCATATGGCCTGGAGAGCATGGGCCCCAAACATCTCTGGACACAGGTCATATCTTCACACAGACATCACCAAATGAGTTGTTTTCAGAGGTCATTGATGCCTGTGCCATGACATTTCCAAGCTCAGCAGTTTACCAGACTATGAACTGTTATTCTGTCTTTACAACCTGTCCACATACGGGACATCCCCAGTAGCGAAACTGGTTATGTTCCCAAAGTTTATTTCCAAATTATTCACTTGGGATCAGAAAACATTTTACCATAGGAACAAGTTTATAAACGGTGGTGCTCCACAAATGCCTGGTTGAGCCATAGTGTCCTTGAAATGCTGCATTGACTGTACTGTTCCCACCAGCCATTATTTATTCTGTTTCCCTGGGAAAGTGCATTCCGAGTTCTAACTTGGGATGCTTGAAGCTCACCTCTCCCTCTGCCTGGCAGCCTGCTCTGTAGCTTTTTCAGGCTGTGCTGCAGTAGGAGTTGGGAAGACGGGACAGGCAGCCTTCCCAAGAAAGAGATGAGCATAGGCTTGATATCGATGCCTGTGGGTAACTGGCTAATGCTGGAGGACTGAAGAAGGAAACCATCCAGGTGGATCAGTTACTTCCCAAGTCTTCAGTATAAGGCGCAAAGGGCAGGCACTTGTTCCTAAGTAGAGATTATTTTCAGGTCAGATCTTCATAAATAGGCTTATATGGTAAAACCTAAGGTTTTTGGAGACCAAGCTTGTGGACTTGTAGTTAGTCAGGAAAATATGTTAAGTCTTCTTGGTCAGTGATGAGACAGTTTCTAAACACACAGCGATAAGGAGACAGAAATCTAGCACTGAGCTCCTGGCCTGACAAGTAGTAAGTGCTCCTAATTTTTTGTTATTGTGACTACTGAATTAAGTACTGATTGATGAATTGAGTGAATTCTTTATTGAAAAGTACAAAACCACAGGTTGTGTGCGCACATGGGCCAGTTAACTTCATCCTGATTCAGCATTGCCTAATTCTGACCTTCTCATAGCCCACGTCCTACCAAGGAAGACTTGGTTGGAGCACTTTCAAGAAGTCGCTAAAACAGCAGTCTCATCTCAGTGGGCATACGCATTGTCTCTAGCAGTCGCAGAGGAAGTGCTGGGTCTCTTCACGCCCTCTCTGTTGTGCAGAGTTGCCAGCAATGTCTCCCTGTTGCCAAATCTGAGGAGACAAAGGGGAGGTGGAGAGGGGGGTGATATGGAAAACCAGTGAGGATCGCCAAGGCTGTAGGACCCTGCCTAGCTGAGTTTCTGGCACTACACTTATTCTGGAAAACATTACCTACTAAAAAAGACCTAAGTTTTTTTTTGTCAGTTGTTTTTATAACACATGTAGACATATTTTTAGGGGGCTGTGCCTCGTTCAGGTTAGAATGTAGTCTGTACATACAGACCTGGGTCCTGGCCATTGCAGACTTTAAAATTGTAGAACAATTTAATTTCATTTTGTATACATGGCTACTTTTAAGAGAAATATGCTATTAAGGCTCCCTCAATTTAAAAGCCTTCCCCACCCCCACCCCACTAAACATATGGACTGTTAACTTCTTGTTTCATAGACTGTGCTTTCTTTTTAAAGTTGCGTTTGTGTTCTACAAGACAGCCTCTTTCTCCAAGATTAACATTTCTTATGATTGTTCCTGACAATGGATTCACTTCCAGAGGCCCTGCTAAGGATAACCAAAAAAGGGCATGTAGCTGGCTGGTTTTGGCAGCCTGCGCGCAGTTTCAGAGCTTTTTAGGTCTCGGTTTTTCTGATGAGTGATTTCCTGAGCATGCCTAGGGAATGACAGGCATCTCCACAGGCAGGCTGCATCCACCTCGGCCGGGGTGTCGTCATTGGCTGCCTATTAGAAAAACTACAGGACAATGCATACCACCGACTGCCGACTGTAAACATAGGGGATATGTGTTCACTTAGCATGGACTTCTGGGAGGGGCTAAGGAAGGGCGGTCTGGAGTTTTATTGAATAGAGCAGTGTGTATTAGGCTGCCTGCCTGCCTGCCCTCTTGCTGTGCTCCTGCTAGAGAAATCAGTCCTTCCTTTCCGACTTAGTCCCCAGGAAGAAGTTGCAGCCCGCGAGGTAAGCCATGGAGGGCTTTCTTTTAATCTCTTCCAGAGAGTCTGGGGGCTTTCTCCGGGTTTCAGTCAACATTCCTGCCTAAGGTAGCTGGAGATGCAAGATTGTAAAAGCCAATAAACCATGCAAATTCTCAGAGCCAGACTGGGCTTTGCCGCCCTGCAGATGTTCCCGGAAGACAAACAGGATGAGATTTCAAGTTCTGTTCTTGGAGTTGGGACAGGACTGAGACTTATGCTCCGGGACCACCGGCAACCTTGAGAAGGAAAGCCTTTTGTTTAGGAGTGCAATGGGGATTCTACCTGATAGCCACAGGGCCAGGGTCAGCAGGCGTGCCGTGCCAGTCTGCCCACACCGGTGGTCTCGCCTACATCTTTTATTACCAGAGATTTAAAGAGGTTTTGCTTTAGAAACAACAACTTTTTAGGTTAATGAGAAGCCAAAAAGTAAAGGTTCTTAACCAAAGGCATTTACGTATTATTCTGCTACCTGTATTTAATTAAGACTGGACTTCTCGGGCTGCAAGGAAATAAGGTCAGAGTTCGTGGCAAGAGCATTTAGCACCAGTTGGGTTAATGTAACTGATCTGATATTTGCCAAGACAGGAAGATGCCTACCAAGGTCTGTTTCCTATAAAACCTAATAATGAGAGAATGCGTGTGCTGGTGGGTGTGTTTTTAGAAATCACATTTAACATCCTACCAAACCATTTCTTAACAAATCTTATTTTTCTGTTTGAAAGTGTGCCCCTGACTAGAGAATTTGAAAAGATGTAGTTTACAAGTGCGTTCCAGAAAGGGAGAAGCAGGCTTTCATTTCAAGATAGTCAGACATATTTGGGCATCTTAAACAGTAGTACAAGGCAGCCAGTTGGTAGTAGTCTGGAATTCCTTTTAGAAAGAGCTGATTGTAAAGGGTGGGGGAATTTTCGTGCTATGGTAATACATGGTCAAAAAAAGTGGATGAGAACAAAGTACTTGGTATTCATAGATCCCTTCTGTTAACAGGGCTATGCAGATGGACTTGTAAACTGGAATAGTAAAATCTTTCTCATGTGTTTGGCAAAACCAGGCATGTGTGGCTAGAGCTTGGGGGAGGACTAGGCAGTATGTGGCAAGAAGGGCAAGTCTGATAATTTTTAAATAAAGCTGGATATTAAAGGTTTCTAACTCCAAACAACTGACTCAGTTTGCTTTTATTCTGTCAAGTGAGGTGGCTTTGTGTTGAGATTCATTAATCTTTTCTCTTTGTATTTAGAAGTTTGGGGATAATTTTCTTGAGAATGCCTCTCTCCTCCTAGAAGTGATATATGAGAACAGAGTTCCCTGTGAATTTTCCTGGAACAGTTCTGAGTAAGTGTGGGAGAAAGGGCTGCAAGTGAAAGCTATAGTTTGATTATTGTCCTTCCCTCAAAGAGCTCAAGTTCCAAACTATTTTCACAGCGTTTTTAATGTCAATCAAAATATGGAGAGCAATTTCTTTTTCAACTGTTCTCTAAACCATGTAGGGAATGCAGTTTGGAAGGAAATCTATAATCTTGGGATTTGAGGATAAATTCCATTTTGAAACCAACATTTCCAAATCCCTGAAAGTTCAAACTTTGCTGCCACCACTCTCTCCTCTCTGCCTTGTGTGCTCCCCATCCCCCAACAACCGCAAGAAGGCATTTTTTTTTTTTGAAATAAGTGTTCTACTTTCTATAGTGATGTGATGGAGCAAGGGGATTTGATATTTTACTTTGTATTGAACTTTAGGCGGCTCTTCGTGCTACTTTCCTCCAATTGAATATTAGCTAGAACACATCTCCCCAGATGGGGAGGTCAACAGAGCACAATGGAACTGCAGTGCAAAAAAAAAAAAAAAATCATTTTAATAAAGAGAAATACAATGGCAGAGGTCTGGAACAAAAAGTCACGAATAAAAAATTGATCTCAGTACAAGGAATGTGCAAGGACTGATCCATAGATAACATGCTGGGTTGTTTCCATTGTTCAAAGCCAATGGAATAAATAGAATAAATTAAATAATTCAGATTGAAAAATTTCTTTAAATAAATACACAATTCTTGCATTAAAGAGAAGAACCAGGTTTAAACTGAGCATGAAGGATTGAAATGAGATACATTAGAGCATGTCCTGATGGTGAGGCTATGAACAATTCTGATTGGCTTTTGTGACTAGCCTGAGGATTTCTTGCTCTGTGGCAGATAGTATAGGCTGGTCCTGAGTCCAGCATGGGTCGTCTCCAGTCTGATAAGCCTAAAATGCACCTCAATCGGCCTTTTCTTTTGTTTTTTAAGTTTATTTATTTGAGAGAGAGAGAGAGAGCACGAGCAGGGAAGGGGCAGAGAGAGAGAGAATCCCAAGCAGTCTCTGTGCTGTCAGCACAGGGCCTGACATGGGCCTTGATTGCAGGAGCCATAAGATCGTGACCTGAGCCAAAAGCAAGAGGCAGACACTTAACCAACTGAGCCACCCAGGCGTCCTTCAGTAGGCCTTTTCTTAAAAACACATATAATTGTCATGGAGACAACCTCATGGTATCTTCCTGATACCATGAGTAGCATGGCTGCTCCTCAGTGAATCTTTAGCAAGACAGAAAAGTGACGTAGAGGCAGGCATGTAAAGGAATTAGCTCAATCCCCATCTGCCTGCAGTCTATCACACGTCTTGGAAATGTGGTGGGGTGAGGCCATGGTGGGGGGACAGGGGAAAATGCTGACCAAGTGGTATGCAAATAGCATGGTAGGCCTGAGGAGGAGGTTAGATGTTGCCAAAGAATTTTCTGACTTTAAAAGAGATATCTGGGTACATTTTCTCAGAGCCTAAAAATAGAACTATTAGATACTTACCGAAAGGCCTTCATCTATGAAGCTAATCCAAGTTTGTCTTTAGAGAGATGCCCATAAGTTCTGAGTCCTTGGGTAATTTAAGAAGATACTTGCAACTCAGGCTTAACTTGGAAGCACTACCTTGAGAGCTCAGTCCTAGCACTAGTTCCCCTCTCAGATAGCCCAGACCTTTGAGGAAGCCATCAACTCTTGACCTCGTGTGTGGAATGGGCATTCTGATGCTTCTCCTACCTCCTATAGTAGTGAAGATGTCCAAATGAGATGAGGCTGTTTACCCCTCTTTTCTGTAGGCTGTCTGCTTCGAACTGTGTGCAATCTGAGGCCTCTAGACATTATGTTCATCTTGACTGGTACCCTCCACTTCTTACCTAGTATCCCTGATTATCTGTTCCTTCCTCAGTACCTTGACTAGTACCTTCTGAATTCTAATTATTTCTAGAACACTGAGCCCAGAGTCCAGGAAATACTGGTCCCCTCCAGTGTAGTCTAAATTTTGGCCTTGGTGATCAGTGACCAGGAGAACACAAGTATCAGGAGGCAGAATGAGATGGGTCGTCAGTGATGCAAGGCCCTGTCCAGGAACCGAGAAATCCGAAGATCTACTTGAGTAGAAGACCAGTGACAAGGTGCTGACAACAGAAAGGCCTTAGTAAATGAGGCAGTTTCTCTGCCTCCAGCCAAAAGCATGGAACTAATCCCAGCTTGTCAAGCCTGGGCCTCGTAGAGAGGGTGAGGTAATCAGGAGCACCTGGCTGTGGTTCCTGTTGGTATTGAGACCAGACTGCTCCACGGATCTAGCCTCTACTCCTCCGTTTCCCTCGGTCTTTAGTATCCCCAGCTGGCTCTCCGGTGACTGACCCCTGGTGGCCTCCCTAACTTCCCTGCCCCCAGTCTTCTATTTCTCCCAACTTCCCTAACTCCTCCCACTCCAGTTCACACAAGTGCTTTTCTGATCCAACACGGACAATTTGTAATGCCCCAGCTTTAGAATGAAGCCCAGAAAACAGCAGAAGGGTCATGATAGGGGAAGACCTCTTCAGTTTTTTTTGGCAGAGCAGGGAAGAGTTAGAGCAGACAGAGTAGATGTTGGAGCAGACTCTGTGGAAAAGAGTCACTCTGCTTTTCACCCCCAGACTCACCTTTGGCTGGCAGTGAGTGAGTGTGGGAGGTGGGCAGGAAGGAAAGGATGGCTGTGGGCACGCAAGAGAGGTGAGGGGGTAGGCCTATCATTGTTCTTCCCCGTGTTGTTGCCATGGATACCTTTGAACCTTGATAAAAACTCTAAACCCTCAGGTCCTTTGTGAACCCACCTTTTGTGATTGGCAGGTGAGAAGCCACGAGCCTGGGGTGGTTGGGCCGGCGAGTGAGGTAAGGTCTTGATTTCCATTGGAGACAAGGGTGGATGGGAACGGAGCATGAGTGGAGGTGTCCCTTCCTGTTTCCGAGATTTTTTTGAAGGAAGAAAGGATGGTGTAAATACACGGATACATAGAAGTAGATGACTTCATATGGCCTCCATTTCAAAGAAAGGAGATCATCTCTAGAGAAGCAGTTTTACGTGGGGAGCTTGTAGGGGCTGGAGAGGCTGGGAGTACCTCCAGTGAAGTGGGTGCTGAGAGAGCACCAAGAACTTAATAAAAGGAGTGCTAAGCAGCGGTCAAGGAGTAATTGAAGGAAAATAAATATTTGGGAGGGGGAAGTATTTTAAATGAATTGAGTGTTCTCAGTAAGCATTCATTTTAGTACGTGGCTTTTCTTTATATATATTTCAGTGATGGATAACTTGAAGATAAATTGCTTTTTAATCATTTCTTGAGGTTTCTGGCATTGTTTTGTGAATATACGGATGAAAACATTGGCTGTAAGGGACTCATCTTACTTGGAGAGGGGCATATTAAGTACGAATATGTAATTAGTTCCTTTCACACCCACCTGTAACATTCCCTCTCCCTTGTCTCAACCTGGGGAACTAAGCAGACATCACCTGTGTGCTAAGGATGGGCAGGACCAGGGCAAAGTGCCCAAGAGGTCCAGGGACCAGAAGCATCAAGGACATTAGTTCCATGGGGATCAGGAGGGTCTAAGCCAGAATGGAAATAACGTTTAACAAGGGACTAACGTGTGAATCACAGCCCACTAAGTAAAAGAAAAACAGCAAAAATCAGAAGGCAGGCAGAGGCTTAGAAACAAAGAGCCAGCTTATTAGCAAGGCAGTGTGCAGACCAGTACAGTAACATGGGCGAGAACACCTGGCACTGTGCTCAGAACAAATAGAATCTATGTTAATAGGCTTCGGTAGCTCAAGGGAAGGGACAAGATTGTAAGATGCATATGGCATAATAAAGGGATGGGATCGCAAGGAAATCCAAGAACAGAAGCCACCACAGGACTGGGGTTCAAAGATGGGGTTTAAATCAAGGTGGGTCAAAGTATCTCAGCAGAGGTCTCTGTGCTTCTATTAATGTAACTCAGCTGCAGCACACGTGGCTGCTTCTTCCTGTTGTTCTACAGACTAGAAAATTCCTTCTGTGCTTCCTGATCAGATTCTGAGAGAGGAGTCCTGAGTGGTTCAGCTGATAACTATTGTCTTTGGCAAATCCCTTAGCAGGAGGAGGTATCAGAGGTTCCTGGCATGCTTATGGATGAATTCCCAGTGGGTCTGGAGCAGTAGTCACTGCCACCCCTGGGGAAAATAAAAAGATCAGTGGGCAGTTTTACTTAGAAGAGAAAGTTAGGCATGGAAGGCAAATTAGCTTGAATGTCCAACAGCTACCAGTGAAGGTCATTCTAATTTTTATGTGACTGAATTCCTGGAGAGGCAAACACTCAGTGTCAGGGTCATACAGTATTTGATGACCACTTTGGCATTGTCCAATGAACCAATCTTAAGGGAGGTTAGCTTGGAAGCTTGCACCGCTAATAATTGAAAAAATAAGAATTACCCATTTGAGAAAGATTCTAAAGAAAAACACTTGAGTGTTTTTGTTGGCATGAAACTTTGTATGAGTCATAGGTGTGCTATGGCTCCCCCCCTCAACTAAGGCAATCTTTAAAATTCAATAAATAATGACTTAATAATTGTCATAAATAAAAAACTACCTCTCAATGTAAATGACAGTATTTCATAAGCTTAATGCATAAAAGCATACTCAATCAGTGGAAGTTTCAGTTCTAAGCAGTGTTTGTAGTGTAATCTTTCATTCACCGAACACCTGTCTTGATGGCTGTCACAGGAAGTAAAACAAAACAAAACAAAACAATGTGCTCTACTCTTGGCTTGTTCCTCAGAGAAGCATTCCCAAATATGTATCCTGGAATGAGTGTCAAAGGCGGTCCAGGAGGGTCAGGAGAACAGAATATGAGGAACAGATAAGGGATCTGGAACTGTTAATCCCAAAGGAAGGAAAATTAGGGGCCACATGGATGTCTTCAAATATTTGGAGTACTTTCATATGGAGAGGGGAGAAGGCATTTGTGATTATCAAGACAGCAGAACTGAATACATGTATCCTGTATTTTTAAAGCTGGGCAGGGTCTTAGGAGGCATTTAGCCAGGGGGTGCAGATAATCTTTCATCTGTTTGCCAGCTCGAAGCAATTGGTAGGGATCATCTGGGTCAGTGTATTGAGAAGGGTTCTGAGGCTGAGTCCTAGGCTTACTGGAGGCCACAGATGCTGTCATTGACAGTGATGTCTGTTGTGGAAGAAAAGGGACATTACTACTCAGGTACCATGTATTTCACATCATTGATGTGGTCCGTAGGTTCCTAACCTCTGCACTTTAGATCCCTGGGAGGCCACAAAATTATTGCAAGAGGTTAACAAATCCATATATGCAGCAAATGTTTTTGACAAACTGAGTAAATAATACATCTTGCACAGTATGTGTTACTATTTTTCTAATTACATTGATGCATTATGAAGATAAAATGTTAATTTACTTAAAATAGTTATTGAATTCATAGTAGCTTTTGGTATTGTATTTTCTCACTCAGCTAGTGAACTTAAAACAGACATTATGTGGAAGTTGGGACAAGAAATTTACGGTTTTAAGAAGAAATGCTTGGAAAAAAAAAGAACCAGTGATTTTTCATTTTGCAGATGAGGAACTAAAGCCTAACCATACCAAGTAAAATTATACATGTATTTGTAAGTTTCTTTGATTAATGTCAGTAAGATTTATAGGGGCAGGAACATCTTTTTATTATTATTATTATTAATATATACCCAGTTCCTGGCACATCACAGAGGCCCGGTATCTGTTGAATGAAAGAACAAGCCAAATGACTTGACCAAGATCTCCCAGTTAATTAGTGGCAAAGGCAGTTCTGAAACACACAGCTTCTAAGTCCCAGGCTGTTAACAATTTCAGTCTAATGGATTGCTTCCCCTGAAAGAAGCAAGAGAGAATGTCCCGTTATAAACAGTCCATGGATTTGGCTTATACATTACAGCCCGATTTGCCTATAATCAATAGTCCCGTAGACCTTAACCAGTGTCTTAATCAGGATCAACTGTAGGGCTTTTTGAAAACATGTATCCCTGAGTACCATCCCCTGGAGATTGTGATTCAGTAGGTCTAGAGCAAGGTCCAGCATCTGTAGTTTGTAAAAACTCTCTGGTGATTCTGCTAAAATCCCTGGCTCAGAAACAGTTCTGTACATCTATGCTTAAAATAATTTATAGTAGATGTATGGAGTAACTTATTCCTCAGAAGCCTAGTTGTTTAGTTTTGTGTAATTTCTTTCTGAAAGTTACAGCGTTACATTCCAAATAATCAGTTTTCCCAAAGAGTCTCTTCGGAAGAGCTAGAATATTTGTCTGAAAATTCCTCCAGCTTCCCATATTCTTGGTTTGGGCACAAAGCTATCAACCCTGTAAGGTCAAGTTTTCTGATGAGATTTCCAGTGTTTGCTTTTGTAAAGCATTGGAAATGTGGCAAGAATAAAATTTCTCATGGTATTTCCACTTCCTGTTCCAGCCACCATTACTAAGTGAAATTTAGGATTTGGGGGAGGGGTGAATTGAGAAAAAATTTTCTCTTTACGTATTTCTGTCCTTAGGATGTTTGTTTAGATTACTTTAGATATTTAACTTACCAGGAAAAACAGAAGATGTTTTTCTCTGTCCTCAGCCTTGTGGTGAGGAATGTACAAATCCTGAGCGGAAGGGGGAGGAAGCTTCCTCCACCCTCCCCCTGCATCTCCTCTGAGGCCAGGGCCATCATAGTCTCTGGTTTAGGCGCTTCTGTGGATGGGCCTTTCAGAAGCATCTAAGCCCTAAGAGACAAGAGGCCTCAGGCAAATGCTTTTGCAGAACTGAAAATCCATCTCTAGGGTCAATAGGCAGGAATTACATCCTGAAGGTGTAACTTGTGCAGAAGAATCTACCGTATTCAGAGCACCAAGGACATAAATTATATTCACTGAGGATTATAGAGCTAAAAGTATCTCTGCGTGAGTAACCTGGTCCAGTAAGAATGCCAGAATTGCTACTGTGTTTGTACCGATGCAGTTGGGTTTATAGAGCAGTGCTTCCACTGTGTACATGAAGGCAGGGCTTGCTGGAGAAGAGCAAGGAATTTGATTAGGATCCACACGCATAATGACACCACACTGACTCAGTCTCATTTCCCTCTCACACTGTTCCCCCTCTCCATGCTCCCTAAACCGTAGTATGGGAAACCAGCTCATACTAGTTCCCAAAAGCCAATTGTTAAATTTTCAAGATTTTGAGACCCAGCTGTTAAACATAGTCATTATTAAAAATTAAATTCGATAAACTTATAATTAAATTATATTAAAAACCAAGGTAATAAATACTCAAAACTCATTCCTCCCTAATTATTTTCTTATGTTTTATTATTATCTGTGATCTGGAAGTTAGTTACATTTATTGTATCTGTATGATGGAAAAACACCACTGAAATTAGCAAATGCTACAAATCAGACTCCGCTGCTCTCCCTTAACCTCCCAGAGTTTGTTGCGAAACATTTACTACTAATTCACCTAAGGTATCAAGTTGATAAAATTAGCCTCTGCACAGGAGAGCCAGTCAGAATACCTCTTTTACTTTGTTGAATGCAGATTCATAATGTATGCTTATGATTGCATATTTATTTGTTTGTTGATCATTTCTTATGCTCTAGAACATAAGCACCATGAATCAGGACTTTGGGTTTTTCAGTGCTGTGACTTGAGACTAAAAAAGTGCCTCACCCCACACACAGAAGAGAGTTAATGAGTAAAGGAATAAATGTCTATAATTTCTTCTTGATAAAGCAAGCTGAAGCCAGTATTCACGTTTGAACTCATTGATTCCTTTCTAATTATGTTATTACTGAATGCCTAGAACTGTGCCTGGCACATGCTAGGTAGCATATAGATGTTTATTAGATAAAAATCAAACAATTAATCTCCATACAACAACCAAATTTACAGGTAAGGAAACTAAGTTACAATTAGGTTAAGTAACATGTCTAAGCACACGGCTAGTAAGTGACAGAGCCAGGATTCAAACCTGGATAATCTGGCTCCGTAGTCCACAATGCTGTGCTGCCTGTTGCTAATTACTCCAACAATGGAGACCCCTGGTTTGTGTATGGCCCCAAAGGTGTGACCTATTTGAGAACAAACTTTGGAATCCAGATGACTTAAGTTTATAGCTCAAATTTACTGTTTTCTAGCCTGTTTCTTCACCTATAGGAAGGGGGTAATTATTCCTCCAATTACAAGGATTAGAAATTATATCTCTAAACTGCTTTGCACATGTGGGCACTAAATTAAAAATCATCAGCTATCGGCTCTGACTTCCTGTGAGTCTGTCTATAGGGATGGACTCCCACTGGTTCCCATACCCCAAGCCACACACTCCCAGGTTGGCTACTCCATGGCCATTGTGTCAGTGGAGCAGAAGAAGCCAACTTCTTTCATGTCAGGTTCTCCATTGGGTAGGACCAGGACCAGTAGATATCAGTTGTAGGAAACCCTGTTTCAGGTCAGCATAAGCACTTTCTAACCATTTCTGTCTGTCTTTGGAGCTTGCACAGCCCTGCTCTGCAGAAGCAGACAACGTCCACCACTCCTTTCAGCCACAAAGTTTTCTTCCCTACCCTTATCATTGGATGTGTGTTGCTTTTAATATCCTAAATCATATTTATCTAGTATGGCTAATGGGGTTTATTATTCCTGAGGCTGGATGGGGTAGTGGGTTCTAGTTAAGTTTGTTTTGTTTAATTTTTTTAATGTTTATTTATTTTTGACAGAGAAAGAGAGACAGAGTACAAATGGGGGAGGGCAGAGAGAGAGGGAGACACAGAATCCAAAGCAGGCTCCAGGCTCTGAGCTGTCAGCACAGAGCCCAAGACGGGGCCCAAACCCACGAGCCATGAGATCATGACTTAAGCCGGAGACCGACGCTTAACTTGAACTGAGCCACCCAGGTGCCCCTAGTTAAGTTTTTGACCTGGAATGAGAGAGGGAGGAAAGAGGAGAGAATGAGAGAGACAGAGAGAAGAGACAATTAAGACTTATCTGGAGAAAAATACTGAATTTGGGAGGGACAGTGAATAAAAATGGATGATGGATAGTTATCACTAGCCCTTATAGGTTAGAGATGGTTAAGAAGATAAGCTAGTTCATTCAAATATCTTGCTGGCACACTTATTACGTGACAGGCACTTCTAGTTGAAGATAACCACCTCAGGGCAGTAAAATAAATTAAAGAACTTGCCCAAAGTCACACAGCTGGCAAATGGCAGAGCCAGATTCAGTGCCACTCCCTGAGTCCAACCCTTTCCATTTCCTTACAGCTGTCTGTTTTGTGTCTTTCCTCAGGAATACGATGGAAACCAGAGCAGGAGGTTTCCATAACCAATCATTATAATTTGTCAGAGAGCCACATTGCTGTTCAAATAGACAAGCACATTGTCATTCCCTGCCATATAAGGAAGCAGGGCTAAACACCATTTCTTTCACTACTGACTCAAGAGATAATTCAAGTGAGAGACAGGATGAGAATCTAGGCCTATTACAGTTAAAAAAAAAAAAAAGCCTGCAGGAATACTTTTGTATTTTTCTTTCCTGGTAGCAGAGATAGTTTGACAAGCAGTTACACCCTTTTCCCTGATTCAGGGGAAATATTCTGGAATTATGTACTGAAAGATGAAACTCTTTATTCAAGTATATGAGTCATTTTAGTCTTTTATCATGTCAAAGTTAGATATTCAAAAGGCCAAGACCGAGCTGGTTCTGTGAGGATCAGGTGGGAAGTCAGGGACTGTACCTCTCTGCACAGGTTGACTCAGGAAGTTAGAGTCCACTCACTTGGCCAGCCGTTTCAGATGTAGTATTTATTAATAAGTCTCCACATGTAAGTTTTATCTTCCTGCCTCAAACTCAGAATATCAGTGTGACCACTCTTTGCCTTAACAATCAGTCATAATGGGGATTTCAGAACACAAGCTCTATAACCAACTTCATGGAGGGAGAAACTGAGGCATGAGCAATTGAAATTATTTCCTAAGGACCCACCAGTCCAGTCTTGCCACAGGGAGTGCCCTTTCTTTTAGATAACTCAGAGAAACACTGCTTAGTCTTCTCAGGGAAAGGAAGGCCCTATAAAAAGTCTGGTCAACTTTTCCTCGCTCCCATCTTTGACCAGACTGCCTCTGAGGCATTAGTTCCCTGGGGCTTCTGTAACAAAGCACCACAAACCAGATGGTTGCAACAACAAAACTTTCTTGTCTCGCAGTTGCAGAGGGCTGAATTCCAATCTCAAGGTGTCAGCAGCATCAGTCCTTCCGAGAGCTCTGAGGGGAGGATCTGTTCCAGCCTTCTCTCCTTGGCTTATAGATTGCCATCTTCATGTTCATACAGCATTCTTGCTGCACATGTATCTGTGCCAAAATTTCCTCTTCTCAAAAGACACCAGCCATATTGGATTAGGGCCTATTCTAATGACCTCATTTTAACTTGATTACCTCTGTAAAGACCCTATCTCCACATAAGGTCACAATCTGAGGGTTAGGGCTTCAACATGAGAATTTTGAGAGTGGCACAATTTAACCCATAATATGCTCCAGTTCAAAATGGTGGTAGAAATCCATACAACGTATTTTCTGAACCTCTAAATGCCAAAGGCCCTATTGCTGGTGGTATTCCATCTTCCCTCTGGGTCTAGGAGTTGCTTAGCTAGAAATCACTTGGCCTTTTGAACTTGCTCTTGACATTTACTTACTGGCTTTTGCAGTACAAAATTCTGATGCAGTAAAAAGTCAAAAGAGGTCTCTGAAATGACGCACTGAAATGCTGCTTCACATACTGTGGCCTATCTGTGGAAGCCTGTGAAACCACGGTGGCAGACAGTCTGGTATGCAACCATCAGAAGTCGGGGAGGGGGCTTGGTGGTGGGAAAGCTTGGCCGAGGCAGCCTGTGAGTCTGAGAGGCAGAGCCCTAGCCGGATGTCAGCAGCTTTGGAGCAGCCGACTGGGAGGCAGCAACAGACAGACTTTGTGTGTGCCTGCACAGGGTGGAAAGCAAGGATGGCCATTTTCAGTCATTTTTATACATGCTGCTCGTAACCACGAATCTCCATATACAAGAGAAAATATTAGTAGCCTGCACATATTTATGCTCTGAATCATTTGTCTTTTGTCTTTGTTTTCTTTTGTCTCTTCTGCATTTATCCTGAAGTTTTTATATACTTTTCCTCTCAACATTCTCCCTAACTTTATCTGTGTTTGGCATAGTTGATTACAAATTGCCAATGCATTATACCTTGTCTCCTAATGCCTTTTTTCTTTAGCCATTGTTTCTCTTCACCCCTTTTTAAAAGCTCTTCATGGTTCCATTTCCTAGTTTCAGTCTTACTTATGGCTACGCCCTGTCTTAGGCCAGAGGTGGCGGATAAGAGGGTGACGGTGCCATTTATTATCCAATCCAGACCAGGACATTTCCGATAGGGAAAGGAGGAGCTATTAATAATTTCCTTACAATAACAGTCTGAAGTGGAGACTCCCAGGCAAACTCAGATGGACAGTTATCCTATCTATGGTGTAGTTTTCTGACTCTACAGACCTCATTTCACCTAGCAACCACTCCTTCTGTTTCTGTACCCCCAAAAAAAAAAATTGTGTTCTGATTCTCATTTTTATTTCCACCCAAAAAAACTCAATGTGTGGTTCTATTTTTCCTTATCACCTCTTCTCTTCCCTCTGGGTCAGAGTTCTTCTTCTCCCTCTATCTCTTTTGTTTTGGTACAATCTTGACTGCCTCTCAGGGAGGCCACTCTGTCTGCCATTATACATGCAGGACAGATTTTCTGCATGTCTGAACACGTACACAAGCAACCACCACCACCATCAAATGTTACAATCTGCTTTGGGTCTCAGATGAGCCCTTATTGGACTGTCCACCACTTCAGCACCTTTGCCCAGAGACTAGCACAATCTCTACACCACGTAAGCAGCTGGGTCTAGAATTGTTGTGTAGATATGTTATGTGTGCGTGTCTGGAATCTTCAGGATATGTTTTTGATATGTGTGCATGTATACAATTAGAGTTACAAAATTTATGGCCTGAAAAATGAAGAGAAAATGAGAATCAAAGCTGTTTGTTTCCTCCATTATGCCTTCAGTAATTTGGGGTATTTTCACTTCTAAAATATTACATACCAAAGGCCTAGCAATGCTGCTGTAGGTTTAACATCTGTAGAAATAAACTTCAAGGCAAAAAGATAGAATAAACATTGACTTAAGTCCCTTTCAAGTGTAGTTCTTTTTATGTTTCAATCACGTGCAGCTTATGGTTCATTCTGAAAGATCACTTCAATTATCAATTTAGGTCATGTGAGGAAGGCCTGAACCTCCTCAATTCTAAAATGAGAAAGGCAGAACATTCGCCTCTTGCAGATTACTGGAAACCAATCCATAGATACCTGAAAAACTTGCCAGTTGTAGCACTATGTCAGCTGGAAAAAGCTATTCTTCTTTTAATCTACTTACTTTCTTTCTTTTAATCTTCTTACTTTCTTTCTTCTTACTTTCTATGTGACCATAATTTTCTTTCTCTCTTAAAAATTAATGAATGAGGGGAAAAAACAATGAAAGAAGATATTTTATGGAAGAAAGTGAGGGTTTTATTAAAGCTTTCTCTTTCCTTCCTTCTGACCCTCCTCCCCTGTCCCTCCCCTCCTTTGTCATCCTTCTCTTTTCTTCTTCTCCTTCCCCTCTTCCTCCTTCTCCTTCTTCTATTTTTTGTTTCTTCTCCTGTTGGGATTTATACATTTGGAAATGTTCTGCTGTTGGCAGCCATATGCTTTAGCCATGATGGCCTCATGCCTCTGTTGCTTAGATAGATCCTTTTAAAAAGGCTTGAAAAGATAAGACAAGGAAAAATCAGAATGCTTCAGCCACATTCTGCAGGGTAGGTATATAGTTACAGTAGTGATGGAATGGAAATATATACCCAAGGAGCTCCCTGTCGCCCTAAAACTGGACAGATGGTTATAGCAGCCAAGAGCTCTCTATCGCCCTAAAACTGGACAGAGTGATTATATCAGCCAGCCTGGAACTGCAGACCCACCTGTGTTTGAGGAAATGAGAAGTGTGGGAGGTTAAGATTTTGTTTTAACTTTCATGCTTTTCCATATTTCTGTTCTTAGATATGCTGTTAAAATAAAACAATCACTCTTTCTACTGGGAGTAGTTTTTAGCTTGCTGGTTCTTTTTCCTGAGAGTATTCACAATAAGGTTTAAGTTTTTGAATCTTGGCTCTTATATTTTGTGGGGCCTCAGATTCCAGGTGGTGGTCCAATAGAAAAGTGGCCCCAGTTTCTGGCTCATGTCCACAGCTGATAGCCTGCATGACTTTGAACAGACTCCTTGTGCCTCCAGCTTCCCAATTATAAACTGACAATGGCCTTTTCCCTTCTCTCTAACACCCAGCTAGGGAGCAATGAGATCTTTAATGTAAAGGCATTTTAGGTAGCCAGAGATCTTTAATACATGGTTTTCTTTTATTTTTCCTTTGAAATATGAAGGCTTTTGCTAGTTGGGATTTTTTGGAAGATGTAAGTCGTCTATTCATACAGGAAACTCTCTAGATTCAAAGTTTAGAATTTGAGATTTCCAAAAATTACTCTTTCTGGGGCTGCCCCGTCCCTGATTTCAGCCTTTCCTTCTTTCCTTGTTTTTAGCTCTGGGGGCAAGCATATTCCTTCCCATCCTCACCTTTAAAAGCTGTATTGACAATTACCTTGTTTGAGGCAGTCTGAAACCCCAAGGTGGTAAAAAAGATCTTTAAGACAGGTTACCATTCAATTTGAGCTTTTTCTCCAGTATAGTCAGAAAAGTTTTTTTACAAGCTTTATCTAAAACCTAAGGATCTTGTCACTCTCAGATTTATTAAAATTGTCTTTCATCAGCATTTATATTTCTAACACGAGATCACTTATATGAAAGTGCTGTGCTTTGTAATGTCTATGATTATAATATCTATAGCCATATACATTAAAGTTTAAAAATGCTCTAGGAAACTAAAAGGAAGAGTAGAAGAAAAGCGTATTTGATCCTAGCAAGTGTGCTTGGGACCAAGCTTGCACAAGCAATCATACGGGTGGGTCAAATTGTATATTTTTATTATTTTTACAATAAAATTTTATTTTAGAATAGATTTTGGATTTACGGAAGAGTTGCAAGAATATTAGAGTTCTGGTATGCCCACACCCAGTTTCCTAAATTGTTAATGTTACTATGCACATTTGTCACAACTAATGAAACAATATCGATGGCATTATTAACACAACTCCATACTTTATTTGGATTGCCTTAAGCTTTCCCTGATGTGTTTTACTTTTTTAAGTCCCTTAAAGCAGAATAATGTTTAATATGGTAAAAATGTAATACGTACTTTATGAAGATCTTGGTGGAACTCATAATACTTCAGTGAAAATTGCATAAACAAGCTCTTTTCTTGAACATATGCCATCCGGACCAGCAATCTCCTGAGGACTTTCCACCTGAAATACCCTGGGCCTCTTCTGGTCTCTGGTTTGTTTCCCTTGAGACCATTAGCAGATTCCTCAGCTTGCTCCACACTGATGCCAGATGTTGGAACCCTGTTGCTTCTGTCACTGAAGCTGGCCATCCCAAACAGATGGTAATATCTAGCAGCACCTACAACTGCCACTCCATGCTTCTGTTTTAGACAGAAGCATTAACGTGAAAGGGTTTGCCTGGCTGTTGAATTGCTGACACTCTGCTCTTAAGTTGCACCATACCACATTACTTGTAAGAGCTTAGACACTAACGAAGGAAAAAAAGAGACCTTATCCATGTTCCCCCAAATCTTGAAGTCTATACGTTTTGGCAATTTAAAAATATCACACAGTTTATGAAAAATAACTATTACTAAAATATAAATTATGGAGGGGCTTGCTTTATAGAAATCATCTCAATAATAAACAGCCTCCCGTATTCTAAGCTTCCAAACTGTCTTTGAAATATGAGTTAGCAGCAGATAATAGCAGAAAGAATCCGTTAAATTCAGTTTATGCCTTTGAGCAACTTGATGTCATCAGGCAGGTGACTCAGCCTTCTGAGACATGAGTTCTTATAATAAAGCGGTTGAACTAAATATGGTTTCTTCTAGCTCTATTGTTGTTTGGATTTGTGGCTTTATAACTTTCCCTTATTAGGGTCATTATTGTCTTTTCTATCACGGTTACTTCCTTAATGTTGTCCTTTACTATTAAACCACTTGTTGGAGTGGGGAGCTAAATTTAGTTCAAATAGTAATTACAAATGAGTTGCCTTCAAAGAAACCAGTTTTTTGATTCATTATAGTTTGTTTTTAAAGTTCCTTTGTGTAGAGATATAACACATACAATGAAATAAATAAAAATGAAAATATATAATGATGAGGAAATGTTGGTACCTTTCTTGGTATCTTCATATAAAAATAATTGGAGGAATTTATTTATCAATGAATGAAACTAATATCGTTGACTCAAAGGTAGTTCTTAACAGCTTCTAAAAGCACAACAATATCAGCACTTTGTGTTGATTACCTAAGAATAAATAAAACTTCTAAGACACACTTTAATAAAATGAGTGATTGGATCAACTCTCAAATAGGAAGACATCAAAGTCAAGAAAGAGTAAGAGCTCAAGACTTGGGGTGGAAATGGTTACTAGATTTAGCCATCTGCTTTGGTCTTTCCTGTTCCACATGTAGCTATATAGTTTACATAAAAATATCTCTCCAGAGGATCAGAAAGAACAGATTTATGGAACCAGATGTGAGTTAGCATTTCTACAGGTGTGGCTTGGCAGCTGAAAGAACATGTTGTACCAGGGATGGAGTTTCTTACTATGTAATCAATATAAATTACCGCTAGACTTTTATAGAGGTTGATAAAGCAAATATGTGTCATTTGGATAGGCCTTCTGGTACATAAAGAGAACCTGCTTCACTTGGTACACAACGTGAAAAAATGCACCATTTAGTATTTATAAAGGACTTGGTAGCAAATACCATCACAGTGATCAGACAAAGTCATTCCAGTTTGCACACAGAGGAAATAGCTGGTGAATAATGAAAATGGTGTTTATGTTTTTCTTCATCAAGAAAGACAAGGAACAGTTCATAAATATTTATAAAAGCTCTCAGCATCTGATAGGAAAGGGCCAAAAGATGAAAATGAATAGAAGACTGGGGAAAAAACAGAATGCCAGAGAAAAGATGAAAAAAAGTGGAATTAGTTAAACTAAAGAGGTGAATATCCTGTTTAAATGGTACAGAAAGTCAGGGCCATAAAAAGATTAATTTGGTAAAATGTTGATAATTTTTAAAAGTTTCTGAATCTATTATTTCCAAGGACGTTATGTCAGTATCTCCTGCAAACATTGTGAATCTGTCCATTTCTCCGTAGAAAATTTGTCATTATCGCTGTTAAAATTAGTCATATGTTTCAAGGCTATGTTGTTTGATACATATAAGTTCATGATTTTTTTAATCTTCCTGCTGAAGTATTCTTTTCATCAATTCACCTTAAATTCTATTTTGTCTTCTATTAATATACATTGCTTGCTACTACATCTTTCTATGTTACTTATTAAACTTTATAAATTTTAAAACTTTCATTTTCGATATTTCTGTGTAATTATTGTAAAGGATATATTTCATAAATAGCATATATACAATTATAAATATAATTCTCAGAGATTTTTGTCATTTGCTGTATGAGATAAATCCATTATATTTATTATGATTAATGATATATAGGCTGTCCAAAAAGTCTGAAAACATAGCATAAACCTAACTTTAAACAATGTTAGTTACATTTTCAAATAATTTGCTCAGTATATTTTTATTCAAGCTTCAGACAGCAAGTTTCAAGCAGTTGTTCCAATTATTAAGTTTTAAAAACACAATGAAAATACTGTTGTCCCTGGATTTCCAGAATTTTTAGCTCCTATGTAGTGTATTTATTATACAAGACATATTGAACATATTATTTGAAAATGTAAATAACCTGCAGCATAAAAGTGATAAATCTTTTTTTTTTAAGTGATAAATCTTTATCTGCAGTTGTAGGAGGTTAACAAGTAATGTCTACCATTAATAAAGCCACTGTAATCAAGACAGTTTGACATTGGTATAAGAATAGACAAATAGATCTGTGAGACAGAAGGGAAACTACAGAAATAGACACCATATTCCTCACCCTTCCAACATTGTTATGGCTGTATAAATATTGCTTCTACCTGACCAAATAGTATACTATAATTACATTTAATTTCTCAGACTACTCTCTTTCCCCTCCTCCTATCGTGATATAATAATTACTCTATTTCTTTTACCTGCTTAGGTTTCTATCACTAATGTGAATGTCAAGGCCTTTTCTATACAATCAGATACATCAGATGTTTGTCATTTTTTTTTTTTTATTGAAAGATACCCTTCCTGAAAACATCTTGGAATTTTCTAGATTTGTTGCACAGCTAGTTGTTCTAAATCTTTATTTCACAGTCATCTTAAGAATTTCCTTCCTAGGATTGAAAGGAATTTCCTTTGCATGTGGGCTGAAATTTGAATCCTCTGCTTCCTAGATCCCATTTTTCCTCTTTCTTTATTTCCTTGTTTTGATGAAGAAAAGCATCTGGGAGCTTCCTGCACATGGGTGCAGAGGAGACACAGTTTTGTAAGCATCTTCAGTTTATCTTATACTTGACTGATTATTAGGTTGAGCATAGAATTCTAGGCTGGAAATCATTTTCCCTAAAACTTCTGAAAGTATGCCTGGATTGTCTTCTAAATCATCAGTGTTCATCTTAGCAAGTCTGATACCATTTTGATTCCCAAATATTTATATGCTGGCAGATTTTTTTTTCTCTGTGGAAGTATTTAGGATCTTCTTTTTATTTTCAGTATTCTGAATTTTCATGACACGGGCCCTAGTGTCATTCAGATTTGTATTCATTCTTATGAACACTTAGTGGGCCCATTCAATCTAGAAAAATACATCTTTTAATTATGGGAAGTTTTCTTATGTCATTTTGGTGATAATTCCGTGTCACCATTTTCCATGTTTCTCTTTCTCTTCTGGGTCTCCTAAATTGATCCTCTGGTTTCATATTTTCTCAAATATTTTCTACTTTTCTATATCTTCATTTAATAACTGGGAAATTTCCTTAATTTTGGCTTTATATTCACTGCATTAAGCCACAATAATTTGAATTCCCAAGAGTTCTTTTGTTGTCATTTTAAATGTTTCTTTTATGATATTCTGATCCTTTTTTAGAAATGCAATAGCTCTTGGGGCGCCTGGGTGGCTCAGTTAGTTGAGCATCCGACTTGGGCTCAGGTCATGATCTCATAGCCCATGAGTTCGAGCCCTGTGTGGGGCTCTGTGCTGACAGCTCAGAGCCTGGAGCCTGCTTCGGATTCTGTGTCTCCCTCTCTCTACCTCTTCCCTAGTTCATACTCTGTCTGTCTGTCTCTCTCTCAAAGATAAATAAATGTTAAAAAAAAAATAAAAATGAAAGAAAGAAATACCATAGCTCTCTATGGGGCACCTGGGTGGCTCAGTCAGTTGAGTGGCTTACTTTGGCTCATGGTTTGTGAGTTTAAGCCCTGTGTCGGGCTCTGTGCTGACAGCTCAGAGCCTGGAGCCTGCTTCGGATTCTGTCTCCCTCTCTCTGCCCTTCCCCTGCTCACGCTCTGTCTCTCTCAAAAATAAATAAACATTAAAAAATTAAAAAAAAAAAGAAATACAATATCTCTCTTCTCTTTTTAAAAATGTTTATTTATGTATTTTGAGAGAGAGAGAGTGCCAAGGAGGGGCAGAGAGAGAGATAGAGATAGAGAGGGAGAGAGAGAGAGAGAGAGAGAGAGAGAGAGCGCGCGCGCATCCAAGCAGGCTCCATGCTGTCAGTGCAGAGCTTGACTTGGGACTTGAACTTACAACCCATGAGGTCATTGACCTGAGCTGAAATCAAGAGTCAGATGCTTAACCAACTGAGCAAACCCAGCTGCCCTACTTATTTCTCTTATCTCCTTCCCTTATCTCTTATTTCCTTGCAAACATCACTTATATTTTGTTCCTCTCTGTTCCTATTTTCTGTTGTTCCGTTTTTCCTTCTTGTCCCAGATCCGTGTCTGGCTTTCCTTCTTTTCTGTGATTCCTGGCTGGCTGTCTGTATATGGGACAGAGGCAATAAAAAAATTGACTGGATCCCATTCCCTCACACAGAAAGGGACTATCCCCCCTTCAGCTCAGAGTTTACCCCTTGCTGATAGATTGCTTCCCCATTAGTAATTTACCATGGGTAGAATATTTCTATTCCTGTTTATAAATGGAACACCACCTGCCTAGCTCTTGGCTTTATGCAGGAGCCCAGTTAGTTTTGTGCCATGTTACTAATGAATGCTTCCACATGTTTAACTCAGACTAACTTCTCTGTCTTTGAATTTCCTTGGTATTTTGTAACCTGAAGATGTTTCTGTCTTGTTTTCAAGCTCATCTAAGTATTTCTAAATGTTTTTCCTATTTTTTTCTGCAACATATATATCTTTGAAGCAAAGTAAGAACACTTCTTGCATCTGCTTGGTTTAGCATGTTAAACAAAAATCTAAAGCAATTGATTTGAAATTCTTATCTCTTAGAGCACAGAGTACATTATAACATTATAATGACTAAGTTTGCTTGTGCATTTGTTATCAATTCTTAGCCATCAGTTTTATCCATAAAAATCATTCCCATTAGAATTTTTATAGTATTTATTTTTCTCTGTATGTCAATTTGGTTTATTCACTAGACAAATTGGTAATTTTGGGATGTTAGCCAAAGGGGAAATTTTTTTCTGGTAGTTTTAGTCTTGTTTGTTGATTTTTAAACCACAATCTGGCTTCTGACCTGATAGATGAAACCAAATGATTTAGAATATCTCAATATCTTTTTTTTTTCAACTTTCAAATTTTCACCTATTTCTTCATTCAGTCTGCACTATTAGAGGAAAATTAAATTGGCCAAGTGGAGATTTAGCCTTGAAAATATATATATATATATTCGAATATATATATATATATATATATATATATATATTTAAATATTCATTTAGTTTTGAGAGAGAGAGCACAAGTGGGGAAGGGGCAGAGAGCTGGGGGACAGAAGATTCAAAGCAGGCTCCGTGCTGACAGCAGCAAGCCCAATGAGGGGCTCAACCTCACGAGGCATGAGATCATGACCTGAGCCAAAGTCGGACGCTCAACTGACTGAACCAACCAGGTACCCCCTAGGCTTGAAAATTTTTGAAAGGTAACTTGTTGCCTCTCTCTGAGACAACAGCTATGGTGGGAGGCAGACACTCAGAAAAGTGATATTCTATGTATATGTACAAGTAGAGAACACTCATCATGGTCACAAGAGCTAGCCACTGGTTCTTATTTCTGTTTTTCCATGCTCAACATCTTAAAATAGAAATCATTCTGCTACACTAGGAGAAATGAACATCCTGCTCTTGGAGGGTTAGGAGGAATATGAGATCTGGAGACCTCAGACTGTATATACCTTATAGCATTAGCCCAACCATACAAAATTCTTTTCATGGTAGCATGGCTGGTTTATTGAGGAGTCTCAATTCATTGAGGATCTAGAGACAAAGTGATTTTGTTTTTATCTATCAGTACCTCTAGCTGTTCTGTGTCAAACTTCCTTTTATCACTGAGAACAGGAATTTCTTAATTACATCTTTGCCCAGCTCCTAAATTTGAGGAAGGTAAATGTTTATTTTAAAGTTGAAATGTCATCTCATATCTGATTCAAACCTCTGCTCCCACCTGTACCCCACTGACCCCAAGCTAGAGTCCAGTGACTTAAGAGTTATAGGGCTGTGTCTTTTGAACAACTTCCCCTCCTTCCCAGTGAATAACTCTGGAATGTTGGGGAATGGGAGAGAGGAGGAAGAAAAGGTCTCTCCTGGGCTTCCCGAAGTAATTGGTTATTATAAAATGACCTAAGCTGATTTGTCTGGCTCTTTGTGGTGAATGTCAATAGTCTCCAGTCATTAGATGTAGGCACTGCTTCCTTTCAGATAACCTCAATACCATGTGGTATGCTATAATGGAAGCCAGTCTCGGAGACTAAATTCTTCACATGTGCAAACATTTATTAGTAGGCACAAAAACAATTACAAACCCCATTCTGTACACTTGGGGAAGCTCTCTCTTTATCCTTTTGGTTGCCCTGGCAAGCACCTTATGCAAAAGGTTCACTCTGTGGCAATTGTAACAGTATTCTGACTGCAGAATCAGCTTCCCTTCTAGCCAGGCTCAAATCTTTCATTAAGTAGGCACAGGCCTGAATAGAATTCTGGATTTATGGCACTCCTCTGAATGCAGGGCTTGCCAGATTCTTAATCCCTGTGCACACAATGATGGAGATGCCTATGCAAACCCTTTTAATCAACCCAATCACATGTATTGAATACCTGCACATGTGCCAACTAAAAAATTATTTCTGTGTCTTTTATGCTAATTTATAGAACTTCAGGTATGAATTTAGATAGTGGTATGTAAATACTAGTCTTCTGCTTTCTGGAGTGTATACTCTTCACCTGGGATCCTTCATGTTGACCACAATTCCTAGGGTACAGATTATTTTACACATGTATAGATTACACTGTCTACACTAGAGTATTTACAAATAAGTTTCCAACAGTATAATGTTGATCATAATGCTGAACTAACTCTTTGAATATTGGTGGTGAGGGACTCATTCCCAAAGGATAAAAAGTAGTTAAAGATTTTAGGATGAAAATAAAATAATGGTAAGAAAATAGTCTAACCAGGGGAAAGGCTAGCTCATAGAAAATCTGTATTTACTAAGAGAATAATTTTAAGGCTAGAATCCATGAGGATTTTATATTCCTTCAAGCTCCCTACTTTCAGCAAAAATTACCAATAAAGCTTCATGTATTATATAGGGGACAAATAATATATTTGCAAATTGTATACCCGCTGCCAATGTTGCTCTTGGCCTTGGAGTGGCTTGCTCATTAAACATATGATTCTTTCTCATGGCTTCGGAATTTTTTTTCAACACAGTATTCCAGGCAGCTGAGGCTGATAGGTTAGACTGACAGACTAGAGAGAACCTGCTGTAGTACAAAAGGCAAGAGGTCTATACTAGCTCTAAGACAGAGGTAGAAATTTGAACCCTTTTGTGCTTCTACTTCCTCATCTGTAAAATGGCATGGCTGGGGGTTATAAAAACTAAATGAAATAATATAAATAACTTAGCACAGGGCCTGAAGAGATTCAATAAATATCATTTCCCTCCTGTTATAACCAAAAAATTTTTACCAAGCTGATATACATTACTTTCAGCTCTTGTCTTTTCCAGGAGAACACCATTTCATCTAGAACAAAATGTGCATTCAATAGGGCACAGTTGTCTATATTTTGACTGTCAGTTTTAGCCATGTCTGTCATTTTTTATTTTCCAACATGAAAAGAGAGGTTTAGAGTAGTCACTTTGGAAAACAAATAAAATAAGATTAAAATTCCCTCAAATCAACTTTGGAGCAACTAAAATATTAATGCCTTGACAGCTTATTCACAATTGCAAAAGGCTGTGAGCCAAAATTTTGCTTTGTATTGTAGAGGTGATGAGAACATATTTTCATTGCTAGAAAAAAATTAAGCTATACAGACAGAAATGGGATGTAGGAGCCAAATTCCACAAGAACACCCTTGAGTTTAAGGGTTCCCTCCCCCATCTTTTGACAATATTTAGAAAACCAAAGATTATAAACTTTGAAAAGGAATCTTGGATGGCTTACAGATATAGTAAGGTCACAAAAACACTTAGTAGATACAGAATTTTTATAAAAGTATTTAAATTGATGAATATTACCCTCAGAAGTAGCATAAGCTTAAGGATCATAAATGCTAACTAAAAGTGAACATATTATGACTAGTTGCCAATTGCTGTCTAATCAACTGAATTGGCCTAATCCTGCATTGTCAATAAGCAGACTTAAATCATACCCATATGCAATAAATCAAATGGTTGGAGATGACAAATCTTCCTATGGGTTACTCTCAGCTGTCTTAATCAGTGTTTTCTAAATTCTCTCAGTTTCTGCCTCACCTTTGAACTGCCAGATTATGCCTGTTGAGGGATCTATTCTCCCTTTCTCCAGTTGGTTATAATTATACCATGATTTATTTACAAGAATATATACTGTGAATTCACTGTCAGTAAGATATATGCATGTTGTTTTTCCAGTAGTCAATATACTCTTGCCCAGCGCCCTAGGACAAAATGGCGCCCTCTGAGATGGCTCCATGAGGAGAGAGCTAATCTGCGACCATTGAACTGGCCATTGAGAGACTCAAACCATTGACTTCTTCATTAATGCTCCCTCTTGTGATGGCAAGAGGCCTTCTCCTTTCCTGCACCCAGTTTTTGAAATGGTTAGCAGTCAAACAAAGCACCAAGTTTTACCTTTGAGATCCGTTCAGGCCTTCATTCTCTTCTTCTCTGCCTTTGTATTCTTAGTCTGAGAATACTTCCCCATCCGTTTTTAGGTGATAGCAGTGTGGCTAGGTGTGTGTGGGCAAGCCTCCTCGTAGCTTCTGGGCCTAGCAGGAATGACTAACCACCCAGGTTGCATACAGATTTGCCCAAGAACATATCTATCAACATGAGCTATCAGCTAAGAAGATGGTTTCCTTCCTTGGTCTTGAGTGGTTTTTTTAATTCACTCCCTACTGATTGAAAGTCAGTCCATAATTCAAGGTTCAAGTCATACTACCTCCTTATTGCCCCAGTCAGAATTAATAGTTCTCCTGGGTTTCAATAGCTTAAACCTCTGTGTATTGTAACTGACCAGTATGGTTTACTACTCCGTTTTCTCTACCTCACCATCAGGAAGGAATAATTTTCATTGATCTTTGTATATCCTGCCCTCAGTTCTACTGCCAAGCACGTTTCAAGCACAGAGTAGAAGGTTAACAGATTTTGAATTGAATTCAATTAATTGAAGACAGGAATGTTCACTAACACTGTATTAATACATCTAATATTATCCTGCCTCCCTGGGGAATCTTAACTGGGGAGAGGGATTGCCAAGTATAATCAGAATCACCTGGAGAGTTTTTTCAAACTACATAGGCTGATAGAATGGATTGTTTTGCTACTCAGGACACTCTGAAATTATCTCTACTCACTCCTCACCAATCCTTATCCTTTAAGAGACATCATTTGGAACCTTCTATTTACTCCTATTCACTTTAATGAAAACCTCATAAAACTAGCCATGATTTGTTTTCATTACATTTGAAGTTTAATTGACTGATAGCTCTAGCATGATGGAAATACTAGATTATCTTAAATTACATTTAAACACATCTATTTACAAGTGGTCTAGTAAAAACCAGCTTCTTAGATGGGCTATTTTTAATATTTCCTAAAGAAGTTATTGTAGATGGGCCAATTTTCCCTCTTTGCTTGTTACTTTAGAAGCCCATTTGGACATGTTCTATCCCTGATCTAGTTCTCTCGCCACACTGGCTACAGGGTAGTGCATTTTTGTTTGAAAGGGTCAAAACATTCAGATTCTGACATCCAAAATATGTGCTTGGGTTTTTTTTCTAGAGTCAAAACCCCTGAAGTATAAATCCTTTTTAAATGAAGAAAGCAGTGCCAAAAGGAATGAAACATTTTTGGTCCTTCTCCAAAACAGAGAGATAGCACTGGAACAGGAAGTGGATGATTTAAATATCCACTCGGCATCTTGGCAACATATTTATGTTTAAGGGACTTAAGGTTAAAAGGTTTTAGTCTGGCCTGGGAACGCTCTATCTTCCCCTAGGGTTTGGAGCTTTGGGGAAAACTTTTAAGCATTTATCAAATATTTGCAATTAGCCATTTTTCTGAAGCCAGATTGTTACTGGGAATGTCATAGGACAGTGTTTCTGGTATGGAACATACCACCATGACTCTCCTGCTTTTTATGATTATCTCTAGCAATCTAGCTTGGTATGGTGGAAAGTTGCTTTATTTTCTAAAAAGAGAGAAGAAAAATGAAGTCCCCAGTTCTTCTATATACTTCTCCCAAAGCTAGAACTACACAGAATTAACGAAGAAGCAGAATGCAAAATTGGGATTCAGTGGATTGTGTATCCTGCACCTGTTCATATCACTGTAACTTATTTTCTTTCTTCCTTTCTTTTCCTTCTGCTTTTATTCCATTTATCTTCTTCTCCCCCACTCCCAACTTTTTTTTTTCCATTCTTTTAGGAAGTCGATGTGTTGACTTTTTAGGTCATTTGTTGAACTTTGGATTTTATTCTGTATGAATCAGGAAGCAGTTAGAAAGTTGTGATCAAAATAATGATATGAATTGAATCCCTGTGTTGTACACTTGAAACTGATGTAACATTGTGTGTCAACTATACTTTAAAAAAAAAAAAGAGCAATACAAACTGATTTAGAGTTTACATCTGGCTCCTGTGTTGAGAACAGAATAGCAGGGGAAGGCAGAAGGGACAGTGGGGGAGCTGATGTAACTGAAAGATAATGGTGGCACAAACCAGGGTAGCAGTGGTGGAGATACTGAAGGCAGGCAAATTTTAGATAACGTATTTTGAATGTAGGGTGTCAGGATTTGCTAATAAATTGGAGAGTTAAAGAGAAAGGGGCAGTGGTGTGCTGGTCATTAGGGCTCCTGAGAACCTACATTTAAATTTTTAGGAATTTTGTGAGCCAGCTGTTAAATATAAGCTATATTAGAAATTATATAAACTTCTAGTGAAATGAATTATATTAAAACAAAGGTAAAAATACTAAAAATTAGAAGACATACAGATGACTAGCAGACACACGAGAAGATGTGTATCATCAATAATCATCATGGAAATGCAAATCAAAACCACAATGAGATATCACTTCACACAAATAAGAATGATATCAAGAAGACAAGAAATAACAAGTGTTGTTGAAAAATATATGGAGAAAAACGAACCCTGGTACACTGTAGGAATGTAACTCAGTGTAATCACTGAGGAAAAACAGTATGGAGGTTCATCTAAAAATTGAAACTAGACATACCATATGATATACTAATTCCACTACTGGATGTCTATCCAAAGAAAATGAAAACACTAATTCAAAGATACACATGCACCCTTATGTATTATTTATAGTAACCAAGATATGGAAGCATCCCATCGATAGATGAATGATTGATAGATAGATAGATAGATAGATACATAGATACATAGATAGATAGATACATAGATAGATATTTCTTGGAATATCACTCAGCATTAAAAAAGAATGAGATCTTGCCATTTTCAACAACACAGATGGACCTAAGGGTATTACACTAAATGAAATAAGTCAGATAGAGAAAGACAAATACCATATGATTTCACTTCTGTGTGGAATCTAAAAACAAAACAAAACAAATGAAATAACAAAAACAAATAAGTACTAAAAATGTATCACTTCCTAATTATTTTGCTGCATTTTTTATGATTATTCATGCTCTTTAAGTTATTTGTATCTTTTGTATCTGTATGGTGGAACTGCTATGTAATGGCGTGCCACTGTACATCTCTTGCCAACTCAGTGTCTAATGCTGTGACGTTCATAGTTACAAATGGATGATGATGGTAATATTTACACAGAAAAGTTAGGCCTTCCCCTACCGCCTACCCTTCAGAGCTGAGAACCTGCTGTTACACATTTATCAGCACACCACTGGAAAGAGGAGTAAAAAATGAGCTCAAGATTTTTTGTCTAAGAAACTGGAAGAATGGAGTTTCCATTACCAGGAAAAATGTAGAAAGAGGAGTTGTAGAGAGGAAGTCAGTAGTTTGGTTTTGAACATTTTAAATTTGGCATGAACATTTTGTACCTGATTGGAAGTGGTAAGTGGGCAATTAGATATACAGTCTCAGGTTCAGGGAAAGAGGTCATGGGTGAAAATAAATATTTGAGAGTCATCAGTATTTGCATGATAGTTAGTGCCAAGAGGCAAGATGAGGCAGTGAGTTCGAGGGAGGAACACAGTCCGAGGACAATACTTGGAGCCTCCAACATTTAAAGATCAGAGTGAAGACCAACAACCAGCAGAGGAGACCAAGAACAATGGCCAATGGGAGTAGGAAGAGAACCAGGAGGGTGTGATGGGCTAGAAGCCAAGTAAAGAAAGGACTTCTAAAAGGAGAAAGTGATCAACTCTGTCAAATGCTAATAGGTTAAATAAGACAGTGACTGAGAATTGGTCATTGGATTTGGCCATGTAGAACTATTGATGATCTTGAAAAGAGTCAAGAGGATGGTGGAGAAACAGCCTGACTGGCATGCATTCAAGGAAACGATGGGAGGGAAAAAGGAACAGTAAGTAGAGACAACTCTTTTCAGAATGTTGTTGAAAGAGAAGCAGAGGATTGAAATAGTTGCTGGAGAGGCCTGTGGACAGATGTGAGTGAAGGTTCCTTTTTCTTAAGATGAGGTATATTTAGGCACACTTGTATATGAGGGGAATAATCCAATGCAGACAGATAAATTGATGATGCAGAAGAGAAGTGACAATTGCTAGAACAATGCCCTTGGGTGGTTGAGAGAAGATGGAACCCAAAGCATAACTGGAAATGTTGACTTTAGGTAGGAGCATGGACAAATAAGGCATCTTTGCATGAAGAAAGGTTATCTGGAGTCAGCTGTAGGTAGATTGGAAAATATGGTGATGGGAGTCTGTGAAATTTTCATCTAATTGCCTTCATTTTCTCAGTGAAGTAGGAAGCAAGTTTATCAGCTGAGCTTAAGAGGGAAAGAGGAGGATTGGGAGGTTTTAAGAGAAGAGAGGATGTTTGAACTTGGGAAACAGAATTACCAGGTAGCACTAAGGATCCACTTGACATTAGTGATAATGAATTTTAAGTAAAACCAGTCAGCTTAGCTGTGAGTTTTCCTCCAGCTGGGTTCAGCTGCCTGCCTGTACATGGAAAGTGCTGTTAAGAGTGATGAATCATGGGATGTCATCTGGGAAAGGAGGTGGGTGGCTGAGGTATGTTGGATGACAAGATCAGGAGAGGAGTGTAAGGAAGTAAGAGGCCAGGGTATTAGAAGGATCACATACATGAATATTTGAAATTACTGAGAATTAAGGCAGACATCGTATTGAAAAGAGTTACAACCAGGAGCTAAAACCTTCTAGAAATGAAGGGGAGTAATGCAGAGATCAGTAAATGACTGCAGTAAGGAGGGGTAGAGGGTGATATTTTTAGAGAGAAATGAGGGATGAGAAATGGCAAAGAGGAGCAAGGAAGACAACTCCTCCACCTCCACAAAGAAAGCTCTTTTTCCAGGATTAGCTATTAGTTGAAGTTAATACTCTGGCCCTCGACTGGATAAATGACAGTCATTTATCAGCCATCCTGAGATGACCACATCCTGACCTGGTTCATGGCCCTGGCCCCTCATCAAGAGGCACCAAGCAGTTGGACTAGAGTGTATGCCAGAAGTCAGATAGGCAAAAGGTTAAATGTCATGAGAGTCAGTTCAAGCCATGTATTTAATCTCTCATTGCCTGATTCCTCCTAGCCTCTAAGGGAGGAGTGGATCATACAACCTCAATCCTTTGGCCAAAGTCAATGGAGCTAGGGGTGGATGCTCAGCCCAAAGTCAACCAACTCATTAGGCCAACGGACATGGCTTGTGTGAAGAGCTCTCTACCAAAACATGGATAAGTTGAGCCTACCAGATTCTGTCTCTTGAGACTTTGAACTGAGAGCAATAGTTGGTAGTCAGTGGTGGGCACTGGAGCTGGGAGGTTGTGAAGTAGAGTTGAGATAAACAACAATACAAGGACATATGTAAGATGCATAAGCCAAAGCTTGAGCATGAGGGGAAAAAAAGACTCACCGATGACAGGCAACATGTGGCCTGGGAGGACAGAGTAGCCTCAGTTCCTGATTTTCTCAGTTCCTGTCCCTGCACTCATTGAAATCTTTGCATCTTACAAAAACCACCCCTGTCTTTATATTGTACCTTAAGTTGAAAGACCCTTGACTTGAAGGTGATATGAATCAAGCAGAATCTCTTATCCAGATATTCAGACAAGGGGATGAGAGAGTGTGACTAGTTCATAAATGTTTGCTGTACTCAGAAGAAGGTCAGAGGACAGTGCAAAATCATACCCCTTTGGAACAAGTGAGCAGATCTGGGATCTTGGGATTTTTTACAGTGTCTCTGTGACTTTTGTTTCAGTCCAACTGTTGCACTGTTGGCTCCTGGAAGAAACACTAGCCAAAGAATCTAAAAACCTGAGTAGTGGTCTTGCCTGCACTGCTAACCGTGTGGCCTTACCCAATTTGAATTTGGATTTCTTCATGTATAAAATAGGGAGCTGATCATATAACATCTAGGTTCCCTTCAAGCCTTAACTTAAGGTGTCTGTAACTGCGTGTGCTCATTTTTGGGATTTTGGGACACTTGGTGCCCAGACCCTGGCTTTCATTCTCAGTTTTGCCTTGGTCTGGCTTTTCATTTCTTCTCCCACTGGTAGGAATGGGTCAAGACAAGTGTCAGGAGCATGGACCAGCTGTAGTACTTTTGATCAAGTTGCTGTCCAGTAGGTGACTGTGTCAACATCATGTCTAGATAAGTGATACCATGAATTCTGGACCCTCTTGGTTTCCATGCTTGCTGGCCTCTGTGAGTTAAGTGGGATATACACAGAAACGGTTGGATTTCAGCTGTACGTGTTATCTGAAAACTATTAATTTGTTTCTGTGTGAGAGAGAATGAGAAGGAGTGGGAAAGGAACATCTACTGTGGAAACATATTTATCTCTATCGTTAGTCATCCTCACAGTACAGAGCTGCTGCCTCTTTTCTCCCAGTGCTAGTGGGGCCTACAAGGGAGTTTCTCCATCATTGTTTCTAAGACTGTTTTTAAGAAAACAAGAAAGGGGCGCCTGGGTGGCGCAGTCGGTTAAGCGTCCGACTTCAGCCAGGTCACGATCTCGCGGTCTGTGAGTTCGAGCCCCGCGTCAGGCTCTGGGCTGATGGCTCGGAGCCTGGAGCCTGTTTCCGATTCTGTGTCTCCCTCTCTCTCTGCCCCTCCCCCGTTCATGCTCTGTCTCTCTCTGTCCCAAAAATAAATAAAAAACGTTGAAAAAAAATTAAAAAAAAAAGAAAACAAGAAAAACGCTGTTTCGGATTTTGGTACACATCACTCTTGCTTTGTGAATAAAATTTACTAAACACATTGTTAGAGGTATATAGATCTAATGTACCATAACATTACTTACCTACCTGAGATCTCTCTGTGGGGCATTTGCCATTATCTTAGGTCCATGATCAGCAGCATGGTTGCTCAAATAAGCTGTTGTATTTCATCAGCTCCTGCTGAATCATCAGTATTCTTTTAATTGTTTTAGAAGGGTGTCTCTTACCATTTCTTATGGTTTATAAGAATGAGGGAATGTTTAAGCCTATGTGACCCTAGTCCAGGGTTGTACTTCAGCTTCTAGAAGCTAGGAGGGTCTAGAGTTTTGACTAAATTGAGCAAATCTAGTGAACTGGTTGAACTGAAAGATCTGGTGTTTGAAACAAATGCTTAGAAAGAATTAGAGACAGAATACTTCCCACAACTTATAAATATATAATATTCTCCAAAGAAAATCTTTCCTACCAATAATATTTTAAAAATATATCCTCTATTTGGCATATATTCCTTTTGCGAAATATCGGTTTCTTAAGAATCTTACTTTTAATTGGCAATTGTGTTAACCATGGTCATTCATCTGTTCTCTTCTTGACTAGATCTAGAAGATTAGTTTTTCTCAGTGCTGCTATTTCTTCTCAGCCTAGCTAAGGGTTTTGCTAATTTAATCCAGTTAGATCATTTTTTTCCAGGGGCAGTCATCCTTCAGCCCTAATGTTAGATTTTTTTTTTTTTTTGGAAAAGTGCAAGAGTTTATATGCATAAATATGGACTATACAGTTTTAAAATAAAACTAAATTTCACATTAAATTGGAGTTTGTCTCTGTCTGGCCATATGTGTAATATTTCAAACCAGCAGATATATTCTTAGCACTGTACTAAGTAAGGTTGAAGAATGCAGCAGCCTGCCATGACCTTCAGCCCAAGAATCTCACAGTTTATCAATTAACAACCATTTATTGATGGAAATTATTGGAGTTTTACATTTTCTACTTACTAACTTTCACATGTTGGAGAAGGTGGAGCTCGACTAACTATATTTAGTTTGCAATTTAAAAGCTACTCCAAAATATTTGAAAGAGCTTATGATGTCATTCTTAGATCATGTGTACATTCTTAAAGCCAAAACCATTCCTGAACAGCCTCTTTCCGTTCAGCCAATTTAAGCGAGCAGTTGGCTGTTTGGTATATGTAGTATCAATTAGTTTGGAAGATTTGTGTTCATGTTTCTGCTTTGACTTAACTGGCTAGAGGATTTTTGGTCTCTAGATGAATGGGTAAAATGTAGAGAGTAAGGGCATTTTGAAGTGAACTGTACAGCCTTATGATCAATGTCTTCAACCAAGTACTAACGAAGACAATACCAGTGGTTCCAAAGCTAGTTACATTTCATTGACAATCCCATGGCTTCAGTACGTGAGGTTTCACTGAGTCAGAAGGTAGAACAATGAACTTAACTTTTTTTGAGTGTCTCTGGTGGTATCTGTTTTCTTCCTCGCTTTATAGTCATTTACCTTTTGTTTTGTAAGACCATGTTAGAGAGGTAAAGACAGAATTCATTGAATTGGATGAACTGTTGTAGAGAATATTAGTGTTATAACCCAAGTAATAAAGTGCTGTTTACATTTGCTAAAAAATTATGATTGCTTAAATTTTAGTTTTATTTATTTTTGTTTCTAGTCTTCTTATGTAGGGTAAAATTGTCAAGAGTGTGCCTCTGGAGGAGTACAGGTAGACAAGCTTGCTGGTAGGGTTTTATATGTCAAAGAAGACTATGTCAAAAAAGATTCTGTTTAGGGGCACCTGGGTGGCTTAGTTGGTTGAGCATCCAACTCCTGATTTCAGCTCAGGTCGTGATCCCAGGGTCATGGGATCAAGCCCTGAGTTGGGCTCTGCACTGAGTGTGGAGCCTGTTTAGGAGTCTCTCTCTCCCCCTCTCCCCCTCTCCCCAACTCACACATTCACTCTCTCTCTCTCCTTCTCTCAAATTAAAAAAAAAAAAGGTTTTGTTTAACAAATAGGCAATAGTCTTTACAGATAGACATGTACCTTCTTGAACTGGTTAGAAAGGACTTTTTTCTTTATTTGCTCTTTTTGACCACTGATATTTCTTTATTTTTTTTCATTTTTTAACTTTCTATTTTGAAATAATTATAGATTAGCAGGAAGTTGTAAAAATAGCACAGAGAGATCCAAGAGCCCTTCACCCACTTTCCCCCCAAGACAACATCTTATGTAACTACAGTATAGTATCAAAACCCAAGAAATTGAGATTGGTACAATCCACAGAACTTATTCAGGTAGGAAGGACTTTTTAAGACAAAAAGTAATTCGGAACAACCAAAGCCTTCCTCTAGAACCTGTCCCTTTTACAGAAAAGTACTTAACTATTTGTTATTTACTGAGGTCTTCATACTTTGTAGAGGCAAACTCACTTAAATTCACTCAAACTTACAGAAGCAAACTCACTTAAAAAAGAGTTGACCTCCTTTTAAAAATTACATTTCTCCTAAGAGATTATCTTCATAAAGCTCTACCTGTTAAGGACAGAATAAAGTTATTGTTTTCATTTTATGAGGTATACAAAAGCTGAATGGTAAAACCATATGGGAAGGCAGAAATCAGTTGGCACAAAGTATTTAGAAAGTGAAACAGGAATTCTCTTACTCATTCCATTATGTAAGGGGCTTTTCAAGATAGAAGACATTGTCTTTTATTTCCCCATATAGGAATTGCCTGAAAAGTCACAGGTATGTTGGCAACAAGATTGGAATTTTCAAACAATAGTTTTCCTCATGGTAAACTTCAGCCTATTTAGCTATAACCTCATCTGTAATGAAGCCATAGGTGTTTACCCTTGTTTCTTGGTTAACTGTTTCTGAGTTGTATATACATAGGTCACATTCCTTGTAGAAGGAGGCAACATCACAGAGTTAAGCTGTTTTGTTTTGCTTTTACTCACAGTATACTTACACTCTTCTGAGAATAAAGACCAAAATATTCTGAGAAGAACACATGATTTTACTTTTCAAGATTTGTATTTTATTTTAAATGAATTTAGTTTTGAGGGATAAGGATGGAACACCATAAATGTGGAGATACTTTCCCCTAAGGTCACTAGTAAAACTGATACTATCTAGAATAGACTGAAGACGGACTTGAAGTTTCAATAGAATTTCATCCAGCATACTTTTTGTTTTTTAGATTTTAATACTGGTTGGTAAATGAAAAAGTAAACTTCTTTCTTTTTTTTTTTAAATTTTTTTTTCAACGTTTATTTATTTTTGGGACAGAGAGAGACAGAGCATGAACGGGGGAGGGGCAGAGAGAGAGGGAGACACAGAATCGGAAACAGGCTCCAGGCTCTGAGCCATCAGCCCAGAGCCCGACGCGGGGCTCGAACTCACGGACCGCGAGATCGTGACCTGGCTGAAGTCGGACGCTTAACCGACTGCGCCACCCAGGCGCCCCTAAAGTAAACTTCTTTCTGATAACTAATTATTGCAGAAGACTTCTACTTAAAACATAGATACATTTTATTCATATGCTTCCCTGTTTTTGAAGGGTTCAGTGTTTATTTGAGGGAGGTTCATGTCAATTATCTAATCAGAAGCAGACCCGAGACTCTGCCAGAGATATTTTGGAATGTATAGTCTACTTCAAAGGAAGGTTCCATGTCTCCTTACCCAGATGAACCCAATTTTTCAAAGTGAAGAGCAAGGTAATTAGATTTTCTTTTTTCAAGAGCAAAAATTATTTTTAGACTGAATTTAATGGGTCATATTTCTCTTCTCAGTAAATCTTAACAATTATCACCCTACTCTGGAAAATGTAACTCAATGACCCACCACTGTGCCAAAGCCTCTGTGGGTCACCACAGAAACAGGTCAAATGGCAGCCATACTCCAAGAGGCCACTGGACACAATATGAAGTTGATGTCTGTGACTGACTCCAAGATTTAAACCAAGCAGTCAACTGGTGGCAGTAGTCCACATGCCAATATACTTGTTTTTTGTAACAGAAAATTTCAGGAGGAAAAAACAAGAGATTGGGTGCCAGGGTTATGTGGTAGAGATTTCGATCATCTTCAGTTACTGAGGAAAATCCAAACTGGCCACCCTACAGAGTGTCTTTCCTTAGAAGGAAAGACAGTAAATCCAGATCCAAAATCCCAAACCAAACCAATTCTCCTCCTCTCCTCTGTGAGCTCTTCTGATTTTGCACAAGAGCAAGAGGGAACCGAGGACAAGGAATCTGACCAGATGGAGTAGTAACCCCAGGTGAGGCCCAAGAGAAAGAACCAAAGGCCTAGAGTAAAGAAGAAACTTGAACAATTCTCTCTGGGAAATTTAGAAGGACTCTCCACTCCATTCCACCCTCTCCTACTCAGCCACCTTAAGTCTCAGTGTAGATATCACTTCCTCAGGAAAGCTGAACAGACTCAAGTTGGGCTAATTACCCTTCTCTATGTTCTGACAATCCCTGATACTTTCTCTAGAGCAAAGTTATCATACCACATTGTGATATTTAATTTTTATGTTTCTACTAGACCGTAAACTTAGTAGGACTGGGACAGTGTCTCTTATGTTTATAATTTTATCCTCTTTGCATAGCACTATGTCTAGCACATAGTAAATACTTTCCATAAATGTGTTGTGTTGAGTTGATGTCATGAGGCCAAAATGACATCCATATCCTTTAGTGTTTGGGATACTCCAGATTGCTTCATAAAAGTGTTTAAATCCCTTCACAACCTTAACCAGGTCCAGTAGTATTGAAATAATCTCTACCAAGTTTTGGAAAATTTAGTCAACATCTAAGAAGCCATTGTAAAGATCACTGTAGTACCCTGTGATGACTACACATAAAACACATGGTTTTAAAGGACGGATTCAGATAGCCATGAAAATACACACTAGCCTATAAACTCACACCCTAAAAGAGAACAGAAACTGAATAATGGATCTAATGAAAATCAGACATGGTCTTAAATTTTTGTTCATGTGCTTTCCCCGCAACCCCAACACTCACTTCATTTTGATATACATGAGAATTTGGATCTAAGAGGGAATTTTTAGTTCATGTATATGCATATGGTAACCAGAGGCTTCTAAGACATACTCTAAATGTAATTACTGTTGAGGGTGGTCTATCTACACTGTAATAAGATTAAACTAATTCATCTGATGGTCTTGACACTGTGTAGATAGACAATGACCTGAAAGTTATGAATAGAACTGCCCCTTATGCTATTTTATTCCCAAGTCTGTTGGTTTCTATGGGAAAATATTAGGTTCTATGTTGTTGAAAATGGAAGCAATGAGATCTAGGAGAAATCTGGCACAGGTAGAAGTGGGTAGGGCACATTTAATCTTCCAGATAAAAATGCTTCTGGGCTTAAAGACTGCTGAAAGATATCTAAATGTTGGGTGATCTTACCCAGATACCATTATAGGACATAAAAATATTAGAAGAAAGATTGTAGTACAGGGAGAAAAATCACTGCTACTCCAGGAACACTTGACCACATTATCCACTAGAAAGGTTTAGATGATTCACAGGTCTACCTTGAACCCTTAGTAATTAGTATAATTTAAAATGAGATTCTCTGTAGACACTAGATGTCTTAGTTGCCCAATTAAAAAAATATATCTGTATGTTATTCTGCAATATCGGCTAAATATTTTTTCCTGGGAGGTAGGGTAGGAGAAAGCTGGGGTTAATGGAGAATTGTAAAAGTTTTGAATTTAAAATATGTATTAGCATTTCTATTATTTTAAAAATCTATAAAAAAGACTAATAGTGTAACATGTGAATAAGGGGATACATTCCTTAGAAAATTTAAATGGTGACATGAAACCACAATGACCAGTAGAAGGGAGGGAAAGAGGAAAGCAGTGCAAACTATTTTCTTGCCTTTAGTCACTAGAATGTAGTTGTTTTCTATTAATCTTAGACTATACTTTAATCAATTTAAATATAAAACTAAGGCTTAAGCAATTGTTAGCATTATGATTACAAAGTGTAAATGTTGTGTACGTTAACAATGTGAAAAAACAATAGTGATATTTTAAAATAGAGAAGGGAAGAACTGTAAGAAAAAAATCTAAGTGTGCAAATTTCCCTGTGTTTTATAATAGTAGAGAGTCAGGTCATGTCTAACAATGACATCTGTAGTTTAAACAACAAAAATTTCAACCCCTCTCTGTTTTTCTATTCATCCATCCACCCATCCATCCATCCACCATCATTTCCATGTTTCCTTCAAAGATTTAGCAGTTAATTCCTAAAAAAAAAAAAAAAAAAAAATAGGTAGACTGTGGCACACTGAGCTCTCCTATTGACCAGACACATATTATAGGGAAGGTTCTAAGCCATTACGGAAACTGTTGAGACTAAAGTCACAAAATAACTGCCACCTTTGTGACTTTTCACCAAGTTCCTGCTCAAGATGGTGCCAGTTCTTGGGCAGCTTTCATTTATTTTTGCACAGAAATGCTTGTTGAAATTATGTATTGAAGGGAAGTCAGAATCGTTCATTGTTAGAATTTTCTGTTTAATGAGGTGCCATTAGCTATCTTTACTTTGTCAACGTCTGGGCCCAAAGTGATGTTTTCTAGGTATGTGGTAATATATCTTCTAGCTTTGTACTGACAATTAATTTATTTGGTGAATAATGAGCAATTGAAATGAAGAGAGACTTTCTAGAATTTCTAGAATCATGTGTCTGAACAAGACATCCATTTGATCAGTTCACTTGTCAAGCCTCCTGCACAGCATGATATAAGAAGACATTTAATAGATTGGCCAAGGTTTTATTCTTCAGTTGAATGTCATAATATAATGGTTTTCATAAGAAACTTGACAAAATTTAACGTTACAAATTTTTAAATTTGTATTGGGATGCTGTACGTGTTCAGTAATTGTTATATGAATGAATGCTAACACCCACTATAAATATTTTCTGACATTGATACATCCTTATATAAAAGTATTTCAAATTTCTAAAACATCTCCTCTTACCATCTCCTTTTCAAACTTCCTCTCCAAATCCTAAAACAAATCGTTCTACTTCATTTGAAGAGAAATAGGTATGGCATTATACTCAACTTTCTGTTTTGTGATATAGTTAGTTGGGTCCGTCTCCCTGACTATACCTGTATGTTCTTTTGAAAGCAAAGACTATGCCTTAATTAACCTTTGTTTTCCTCCCTGACCAGTGACTAACTAGTACAGTACTTTGCACATGATAGCTCTATACCCAACTCAATAATTGTAGAGTGGCCTTGAGGTGAAATTGGTGGGTAGGTCTATAAAAAACTACGTATGTTAATAGGCCTTTGGTGAGGATCAAAAATGATCATGAAGGTGAAAGAAATTTTGACACTGTCACACTCTAAACCACTGTTAGTGGTTATTAGCACACCCATCCGGAAGTTGGAAAGGTACCGACTTTGGAGCCCCCTTAAGCAAAAATTCTAGAGAGCCTCCATTCATCCTATTTGTCCATTATCATTCACCAAATAAATTGATCTCCCCTGGAATAGTACCTCTACTGTGGGTCATCCTGCTTACCCCACCTGTCCCCTCATTGACCTTCCTTAAAATTCCAGAGTTGCTGAAGCCTTGGGGAATATTTATTTTTACTATTCCTCTCCTGTATATACATCTCAGAAGTCAAATCTGTGTAGTTTTTTGTTGAAAAGTTGTTTATGAGAACAAAACGAAACAAGTAGCTAAGGCCTTAACCCCTCAGTAGAGTGAATACAATATCTAGATATTTGCATGTTTCACTGACTCTTTTTGACCATAATAACCAAAGGGCAGCAAACATCTGCATGAAAAGCAAAAAATTCAGCCCCTTAGATGACTGATTCCAAATAGTCAAACACTGAGTATCATGTCATCCACATCTGGTTGATAGAATGTGGATTTACCCCTTTTTATCCAGATGGCTTCAGCCATATAGATAAAGCATGGAGACTTTCCCACATTTTACATGGTACTTGGTGTTGTAGAATTCAGCTTTTGTGCTGATCTTTTCCTCTCTTCTTGCTTTTGCCTGGATCTCATTAGAAACCATTAGTGATGTAATACTAAACCTATGGAATCTTAAACATGCTTTTAAAATCCGTGGAATAAAGATGTCTCCTACCAAACCAAAAATGCAGTGGGAATAGACAAAGTTACATTTCTTTAAGAAAAAAATGACTCGTTTCATAGTTTCCAAACTGTTTTGACTGAAGCTTCTCAAAATAAACTTTCTGCAATATGCAGCCTTTGATGTCTGACTTTGAAAAAAAAATCATTTCTCAAAGATACAATTCAATCCTTTTTGGGTGTTCATGTATTTTTGCAGATTAACCTACTTTTATTTCAACCAGTGAATGACACAATATTAAATAGCCATCAGACTAAGAAAGAAAAGTATGTTTGAAGTGGTCTTAACTCCTACATAAACCAAATATAAAGAACATGCTGTATGATTTGTTAAATTACCACAAAAATAGAATTTCCAGAACATTACCAGAAGGGGGATTTGGTCCATTAAGAATAACAAAACAGTTTAGATGTCATGCAAGTGGAAGATTAGGAGTGCAGTTAAGCTTAGTAATGATATTTTTGATTCACAGGTTATTTCCTAGGCTAGGCAACATTTTTAATTTTTCACAGTCTTGAACCTTAATCCTCAAAGGGTAATTCAACTTTTAGAGCTTACATACTGCAATTTGTTTGGGGTGGCAATTTGCCATTGACTTGCCTCCAGGTTCTTTTGTACTCTTCCAGCTGGGGGACTGAAAGGTGGTCATTTCTTAACTCTAGGTCTATGTATGGCCACTGAAACAACTGGTTTCCAATCAAATCTTTTAAAAATCTAAACAACCAGTTTTTGTGAAGTTGGTCAGATTGATTTAAGGTATCAGTTGTTTCTGTTAAACAACAGTGAATGAAATAATTGAGTAACTGAACAACCTTTTCTCTCTTCCTTTCCTTCCTTCCTTCCTTCCTTCCTTCCTTCCTTCCTTCCTTCATTTCTCTCTCCCTCCCTCCTCCTCGCTTCCTCTCTCTCTCCCTCCCTTCTTTCCTCTCTCTCTCTCCCTCTTTCCGAGAGTGTCCCTTTGGAGCAGTGGAAAGAGGATAGATTAAGAATAGAGTAGTACCAACTCTCCCACCTCTATCTAATGCTTGACCGATTTTTTAACTTCTCAGGCCTCCATGTTCTCATCTATAAATGGAGAAAAAACACCTCATGGATTTGTTTGGAACATTAAATAAAAGATGTGTGGCATTGTATATACATGTATTGTATACACATTTAGTGTACAATAAATGTAAATTTCTTCCCTGTACCTTCTCAATTGGACACATGAAGACTTCTGCTTTTTCTGTTTTCCTTGTGATGGCAGCTTCTCAACAAAAAGAAGAGAATATTTGGACTGCCTGACTGGCTCAGTTGGTGGAACATGTGACTCTTGATCTCAGGGTTGTGAGTTTGAACCCCATGCTGAGTGTAGAGATTACTTAAAAATAAAATTTTTTTCATTTTGTTTTGTTTTTGTTGAGAAAGAGAGAGGGAACATGAGTTGGGGAAAGGGGCAGAGGAAGAGAGGGAAAATCTTAAGCAGCTCCATGCTGAGCATGGAGCCCAGCAGGGACTTGATCCCATGATGGTGGGATCATGACCTGAGCCAAAATCAAGAGTTGGTTGCTCAAATGACTGAGCCACCCAGGTGCACCACCACCCCCCACCCCCATAAAATCTCAAAAAGAGAGAGAGAGAGAATATTTGACATCCACTCCATTAGACTACAATAAATGTTAGAATCTAGAATATATCTCATTTGGTCAAATCCAAATTCTAGAACCTGATGTCTCTGATGATGGAAGAAGCGACCATTGTTGGAATCTGCGTTATTCCAGGTATTTTTTAAAACTTCCAGAACTTAATATTATCTTGCAACCTTCCTTTTCTTTCCTTCAGAGGCCCTTTTGTTTTTTATTTATTTTTTATTTTTTCAAGTTTTTATTTAAATTCCAGTTAACATACAGTCTAATATTAGTTTCAGGCTTAGAATTTAGTGATTCATCACTTACATACGACACTCACTGCTCATCACAAGTGCCCTCCTTAATCCCCATGACCCATTTAACCCATCCCCCCAACCACCTCCCCTCTAGTAACCCTTCAGAGGCCCTTTTATTTATTTTTTTATTTAAAAAAAATTTTTTTTTACATTTATTTATTTTTGAGAAACAGAGTAAGACAAAGCATGAACGGGGGAGGGGCAGAGAGAGTAGGAGACACAGAATCTGAAGCAGCCTCCAGGCTCTGAGCAAGAGGTCAGCACAGAGCCTGATGCGGGGCTCGAACCCACAAACTGTGAGATCATGACCTGAGCCGAAGTCGGATGCTCAACCGGCTGAGCCACCCAGGCGCCCCTCAGAGACCCTTTTAAATCTATTAACCAATAATGTCTCTAAACTCCTCTTGAACTAATATGCATTTTTAGCTTGGTACTAGCACTTACACCATAATGTGACGAGGGTCTATAATATGGCCTGAAACTAGCATTTAAACACATTAAGATTGATGGGGCGCCTGGGTGGCGCAGTCGGTTAAGCGTCCGACTTCAGCCAGGTCACGATCTCGCGGTCCGTGAGTTCGAGCCCCGCGTCGGGCTCTGGGCTGATGGCTCGGAGCCTGGAGCCTGTTTCCGATTCTGTGTCTCCTTCTCTCTCTGCCCCTCCCCCGTTCATGCTCTGTCTCTCTCTGTCCCAAAAAAATAAATAAAAACCGTTGAAAAAAAAAATTTTAAACACATTAAGATTGAGATATAGTAGGGAATAGGGGATGGGGAAGGGACAAGGCAACTGACATTTGTAAGATGGCAGTGAAGTTCAATAGAAAAGAAATGGGCTCTTAAGCTCACGTAGACTTGGACTTGGACTCCAGCTCTGTCTCTTTCTAATGCATAAAGTTGTTGAGAGGGCGTTATACACCCAGTCAAAGCAAATTTGCTTTGCTAGATAACTTTGTTAACACTACTAGTAAGTTAACGTTGGATTTCCTTTATTCAAAGCATCAATTTTAATGAATAATTATGGTAGTTCATGGTCTTTAAATTGCTATAAAACATAAAGAAGAGAAATGAGTGTATTTTCTCTCAGTGTAAGGATAATTCCACAGTCTGTCAGATTTGTAGAAGTCTTATAATATGTGTATTCTTTCAGGATAATGTGGAGATTTCTGCTTTAATGAAGTCATTTGTGGTTGATTGTTGACTTGTACAATTTACAAAATTATGTTCAATTATGCACTTAATGTAAAGACCTCTAATCACAAAATAACCCAAAGTCATTTTATACTTACAGCAAAAAATGATCTTGGCTCTTCCTGTAGCTTAGTCTCCCAAATGATATATTAGTCATTAACAGCACAGTTCTTAGACCTAAGGGTCAGAGTTGAGTGTTGCATCTGGGCAGGGATCCCTCTACAGACCAACCAGAAGAGACTGGGATATGTTGAGGAGAAATAAATGCACATTTCTAGATCCTTCACTGACTTTCTTTTCCTTCACAGCTTCATTGTCACTATCTTATGTCAGGTTTCAAGAAGCCCTAAACTTATCCCCATACCTCTCTCCTCTTTAGTTTAGTCTCCAGCTTTGTCCTTCTCATTCTGTATTTTGAGTTTGATTTTCAATCTTTGCCAACTACCATTTACATAAAAAATCCTAGTACTTACAATCTATTCCAAACAATAAAGTGCAAAATTGACATCCATGGACATAATCAATATAACTCACTTCCCAAAACCCTCCCACCTGGGCTTTTGAACATGTTCACCCATGAATACAACTTGGATGTTTCTGCTCAAATGACTTTGCTCTCTTCCTGAGCATGAGTGAGATAGCCTCACTCTTCTTTCTACTTATCTGAATCTCAATTCTTCTCTAAGAGCCAATCTTCATTTTGAAGCTTTTCCTGAGTACCTCAGCCCATCTAATCAACAAGTAGCAGAGCTTTTCCAATCCATTCTTCATCCTTTTATAGAGACTGAGGCCTACAGAGTTTGTGACTTGCCCAAGGTCACACAGCTAGTTAGGAGTATCAGCAGAACTAAAAATCGAGGTCTTTTAACACCTCGCCAGTATTTTTCACCACACAGAAACCGTTGTCTGAGTTACTTACACCAGTCAGGATGACCAACATTTTACTTATAATATTATTTTTGTATTGTTGGTTAATTGTTCCTAAGTATGTAACCCAGAATGACCGAGTTCTTCCTGGGCTGCTCTTTGCTTTCATAACTGAATAAAATTATTGGGACCTCCATCTCAATATTTCTGGGAATCCCCAAGAAACAGACAAAGTGGTGGGAATGCCTGTGTTTTACTGTCACCTCCTGTTCCAGATCCCTTCCAGTGTCTCTCAGATTGACCCTGAGCACAGCAAAGTTCCTTTTTCACCCCCTCATTCCCACAAAGCTGCTGTGTTTAACAGACTTTGATGAATGGTTTGAAGTGATAGAGAGGCATTACGGTACAGCTGAGACCAGATCACAGTTTAAAATTAGTATTAGACGTGGTGATCAGTGGGTCTTATGGAGAAAGAGGGCTAGTAAGTTACCTGAGACTGGTACTGCTGAGGAGAAAGTCAGTTTTTTAGCTCTTTGCCTTAATTCTCTCCCAAGTGATTGCTGGGGCCCGGGGAGTCTTCACCTTTTTTGAACACACAGGAAGGTCAAGATGTTTACATAAACATAATAGTCATCTACCCTGAGCTTATGCCCTTGGTAACTCTAGGAAACTTTTTGACATTAGTTTTTCTTTAACTTGGGCCAGGCTGAATATTTAGGTACCTCTCCCTTATTCACTGAAAGGGCAAATTTCAGGGGTCGATGGGTACGTTTTTCCCTTTCCATTTCTACATACTTCGTTGGGGAAAAGACTCTAGCAGTATTGTGCAGAATGTATTGAGATTACTGAGGACAGAAGCAGAACATGGGAGCTTGCTGACACTTACCCAGCACTTTTCCTTCATGTCTGGTACCGTACCTACTGCACGGCACCTCCCTTGGTGCCCACATCAGTGCAAGGTAGGTCATTTCCACTTTCACAGAGAAAGTTAACACTTGGCAAAAGTCACCCAGCACATAAGTGGCATATCTGGACTTCAAACCCAGATTTGTCTGACTTGAAAGCATTTATTCATGCCTCAGAACAACTAAAGAAACTGCAGTGTCTGGCCAGAGGACAGTCATATGGTCTGAGCACAAGAGTGTGTGAGTGATGGGAACAGGGGCGGCGAGAGGAAGCAAGAAAGCCCTCATGACCAGAACAGCCCAAATAGAATTCTGGATTCAATGCCCATTAATTGTATTTCTGGTAGGAGAAAGAGCAACATTTAAGATGACACTGATATTTCCAATCTATCAGCATACTGGGACTAAGAAGAAATAAGAATGTTAGAGATGCTATTTGAGGAAGGCGATGGTAAATCCATGATGGGTTGAGATGGGAGACGGAGGAGGTGAATTTCCTTCCAACGTTTCTTCTGTTGAAAGCTATTTGATTTTCCACAAACTCAAAGGACCTCCAGCAGAATCTGAATTGGGTCTCCCCACTCAGCTTTTATGACCCAAGAAGGGCAACATGTTCAATAGACTGCCACCAAGAGCCTTTTTGGGCAGCTTTTATTTATTCACCTCGCCTGTGAGTGGGCAAAGGGGGCAGGTATCTGGTTTTCGTTACTGCATAGAAGTATAATTATGGTGTCGTTGATGTGAACGTATAAGCACTGCATCTGAACTGAAATTACACTGTATCTAAACAGAGGACTCTGTGGCACTTTTCTTACTAAAAGTCAAGTTTGGCAATCCTCACTCTGTTCCAGTCAAACATTTTCTTGGCCATATTAGGTTATATGGCAATAAGCCAAATCACAGCTGGTGTATGAGTAGGTCCTCGGCACTGATGCAATTTCTTGAGAGCGTTTTCTCACTGGTTTAAAAGGAATAGAGACAAATGTGGCTCAGAATATATTTTGAAACATGGCTGGAAAGAAGAATAAAATCTTACCAATCCCAAAAGTATTAGTAATAACAATTGAGACCAAAGTCAGTTTTTGAAGCTGGAAAACTTGGAAGGATTTGGGTATTTGTTTGTTTCTTATTGAAAGGCTGAATCAATTTATTAAAAGCCCAACCAACCTTATCACAGATGCAGGGGAAGAAATCAGAACAAAGTCACATCAGCTATCCCATGATTTTCTCCTCTTGCTCTTATTACTTAGTCTCTTGGGTTAGAAAGCTAGCATCTGAGTTCTGGATCCATTACATTCTGAAGTAATCATGGACACTGGCTTAATTTCATTATTTGTCAAGTGGAGATGATATACTGTCTATCTCACAGGGTTCCTATAAGAATCAAATGAGATAATGCATGATCCAACTATTAGAATGGAAAGCATATTTATGTGCTTTCTATACTTTCTCTTTTAAACTACAACGTTTGGTCAACAGTTGTAGCAGCAGAGGAAAGAACTTTTAGGTTATGTAGATGGTTGCTTTGGTAGAGTTGTTTGCTTTTCATTCAGAACTAACCATATTCTGTCACAGCAGCTCATAAATATTCATCCGTGTATTCACTGATTTGTTCAGTATGTTGAGTACTTACTAAGTGCCGAGCTGTTAATGAATATCCTCCCAGCAAATAGATGATAAACCTGTAACACTTCCCTGTCTTATCATTAGACACTCTTTTCAAATATTTTGACTGCTGGCCACTCACTCCACTCATATATGTTGAGTGACTAATATATTACAGGTGACTGTAGAGTGCTAAGGAACCAGTGATTCAATAACAACCACAACAACAACCACAACCACAACAACAGCCAGACACACCCTCATGGAGCTCTCAATGGAGCTCAACAGCCAGATGCACCCTCATGGAGCTCTTTTTACAGAGAGCTGTAAAGAAAAGTGACATGAAAGTAAAAATCTTAAAAATCTGTATATCCAGCACAACAATTTTTAATTTAGCATACCTTGACAAAAAATGATACTTTAGGATACTTGAAGTCTTCAACATTTATCCTATGCTTGAGCTAGAACACAAAAATCAGTGTTTCGTGAGTATTACAAATACTTTTCCAGCTTTGAGTTTGTCTGTTTAGGGAAAACTAAGAATGGCCAAATGAGAAATGTGCTAGTGTGGGAGCTAGGGGTGGGGAAGTCATTTTAGTGTTAGAGAACAGCATGTCCCAAGACTTGGTGGCCTTCAAGAGTTGGAGCCACACAAGAAATTTTTAAAAAGTTAGTGTAAGCAGATCACAACAGATAGTGACTCAAGAAGAAGCTGGGGAGGTAGGCAGGGCCAAATCACATACAGTGTGATCTGTAAACAGTCTGTCTCTACAGTCTTGATAGCACTTAAACTCTGGCTAAATTTTCCTCAATCTTCTAGCATATTCCATGTAATGTATTTATAGTTATGTTCAATAGGGGATGGCATTTCTATATCGTGGTAAAGAATTGAACCTATGTTCTAAATGCGCTATAAAAGTGGGTTTTTTTCAAAGTTTATTTATTTATTTTGAGAGGGAGAGAGCACATGCATACAAGCAGGGGAGGAGCAGAGAGAGAAGAGAAAGAGAATCCCAAGCAGGGTCCACACTGTCAGCACAGAGCCTGATGTGGGGCTCGATCTCATGAACCATGAGATCATGACCTGAGCTGAAATTCAAAGTAAGATGCTTACCTGAATGAGCCACCCAGGTGACCCAAGCTATAGAAGTGTTTTAAGCAGGGCAGTGACATGATCAGATCAGTATTTTCTGAAATGTCTTCATTTGCGGAAGGCCAGAAGATTTGAACAGAGAAATGAGTAAGGAGGTTCCTGGAATGATCCAGATGAGATATGGTGGCTTGGATTCAGGTGGTAGCAACAATGATGAAGATAAATGGACCATTTCAAGAAAATATTCTGAAGGGAGAATCACCTGGATTTAGTAATTTATGGCACAGGGAGTCATGTGGATGGATGGTAAAGAAGAAGTGTCTGGAGTGACCCCCAGGGCCAGGGCTCAAGCAACTAGGTGAAGGCTGGTGCCATTTACTAAGATGGGAAAAGCTCAGGGAAGATGGATTATGTTCAATTACATTCTTTTTGCTGAAAGAAAAAGTAGCAGTGCTTGAATGTTCTGTAAGTTGTGGAGAGGAAACAAAAGTATGATATATAATCCCCATCTTTAGAGTGTTTGTGCCCCAACTGTTAAACCCACTGTTGGCACTTCCTTAACAGACCTTTTCAATCCATCAGAGACAGTCCTGTGATGCTATGGATTACCACTACTAGGACTTTTTTTCTCTACTGCCTTCTACTGTGTGTGTCTACATACAATGTGCTTGATTTTAATGTTTTAGTTTGCTACACCTTTGAAGTACCTCATTTCTGAAGACTCACTTTGGTTAGTCTTAAAAATCAGGTTTTTAAATACAACTTTTTGGGGGGATCCTTCTATAATCTAGACAGTGAATGGATGATACTCTCTGGTTGTTATTTGCTGTCTCTCAACTCCACATATTTTTGTGGCATTGTGAATACTGTTCCAACTTTTCCATTTGGTTATTTGGCAACAACAATTCCCAGAAAGAAAATATGATCAGTCTCATCCCCCAAGAGTCAACAAGCCCTCTATATTACTTAGCAATTTGCAACATAGCAATCAATATCATGGGATAAAGATTTACGTACAAGAATGTCCATCACAGCATTATTTGAAACTTGAAATACTTTAAATGCCCAGTGATAGGAGAATGTTTGTATAAACTATGATGTTATTAATCATGTTATAGGAATGATGTAGGAAAACATGTGTAGGTGAAAAAATTAAATCCATGACATTAAATTTGCTCTTAAAAGAGAATCATTTGTGTTACTAAAAAACAACTAGAAGGAAATATATTGAAACTTTAAAGTAATTTCAAGGTGGGGGCGACTGAAAGAGACTTTATGATTGTTTTTCTACATATATCTCTGTAGTTTCTAAATTTTCTGTGATGAAATGTACACTTGTATATTCTCCATAATAAGATGTATATCTAGAAAGCATTCAGAGATGGGTCTGATTTTACAGATTTGATGATTTGGGACATTTTGCAATAGAGCAAAATAGAAACAAAAGTAGTCTTGAAAACAATCAGTATTTCATTCTGTCTATAAGTAATTGTCGAGGACTGTGTGAGTTACTCTGAGGGCACAGAGCAGTATAAAGATGCAAGATCCCTGCTCACTCAGGGAGCTTACGATCAAGTGCCAGCACTTCTGGATTTCCCTCCTTTGGATTCAAACATCCTAAAAATATGATGACAGTTTTGGTTTTCATTTCTGAGTTGTTCCTTTTGAGCCAAATCAGGAAATGAAAGAGCACAGAGAGAAGAAAAAAAACACTCCCTAAACAGTCAATCTCTGCAGTCTCGATAGCATTTAAATTCTGGCTAAATTTTCCTCTTTCAGTCTTCTAGTATATTCCATATAATGTATTTGTAGTTCTGTTCAAGGTTATGGGATGGCATTTGTCCGTAGGCTTCATTCTGTTATTCGCAGTCATTGGTTTTTCATTCTGGCACAATAACTTGTCACAATCACATTTTTGTGTTCCAAACTTGTAAGATTTGTTGTCTCTGGAAAGCATATTTTAGAACTTTTCCTTTTGAGGCTGCAAGACATGTTTTACAGTTACATATTTTAGCTCTATTCATGCTATGCTTGTGCCCAGATATTGACAGGATTGCCATTTCAAAGGAGACACAGCTGCCCAATAGTTATCTGCTGGCAATTGCCCAAAAGGTTTTATTGAATAATTTATCTTTTTCATTTAATTCAATCAACTCCACTATTGTTAAAACTGGGGAGGTTTCTGTTGGTATTTTTGTTGGCTTATAAATAGAGCCATCACTATATTTAAACAGTGCTATCCTTTGGAGATAAATTTATTATGGGCTATTTAATTTGAAATATTGTATTAATGTAGAAATGGGTCTCATTTGACCTATCTGTATCTTTATTCTCCATTTGGTTAATAACACACATGTTTTTTAAAAGCAGCTCGGGTTTAAGTTTGTGGTTATACCAAATTGAAGCTGGGATATTGTCCATCAACCAGCTAATCTAATTGCCAGTAAAAATGTCAGTATCAGACTAGTGTCATTCAGATTATCCTCCTTGCATTGGCTTTCAATCTGGGCCTGGGAAGAAGGACACTGAATAATGAATCAAGATTTAGAAATGAAAAGGTTTGAACATCTGGGAACCTCATTCATTTATTCACTTATATTTATAGAGAAATTAATATGTGCTCAGAACTATGCTAAGCACTAGGGATACAAAAGTGAGACATGAGGAGGGTAGATTTCATGTTTAGTGTTCTTACCACAATAATATTTTTAAAAATTTTTTTAATGTTCATTTATTTTTGAGAGAGAGAGATAGAGCACGAGCAGGGAAGGTGCAGAGAGAGGGAGACACAGAATCTGAAATAGGCTCCAGGCTCTGAGCTGTCAGCATAGACCCTGACGTGGGGCTCAAACTCACAAACCACGAGATCATGACCTGAGCCAAAGCCAGAAGCTTAACCGACTGAGCCACCCAGGTGCCCCACAATAATATTTTTTTTTTAAAAAGAACTCAGTCCAAAGGAAGAAGTGAATACGATGTAAATGCTTTAATACTTATTTATGGGTTTTATTAGTGGGTTAATACTAACCCACTAAAGAGTTAGCTCTGTGAGGACAGAGATCCTGTCTCTCTACATCCATTTAGTAACTGGAAAGAGAATCCCAAACTGGGTCTGACTTAACTGTCTCATGAAATGGGAAAAGTAGAAGAGCAAATGACAAAAATTATTTTCTCCACATGACATGCAAGGGAGTGAGATTCATAGGAACACACATAGGTGAGCCTTTTTCTTCCACTCAAGTGGGAGTGAGAAGTCAAGTTTATAGGGATAACCTTGAGTACTTCCTAATGTTTTAAAAGGTAAATCATGTGAAAACTCAAATTTCTGGTGACACATGTCACCAGTAGTCATGCTGTGATTGAGACTCCATATGGAAATCTGCTGCGGTGTACCACCGTGCCTGGATAGACTTGTTTCAACGTTCTGTTAATCTGAGGTAAGGACAGTTGCTTGTAGGGTTTGTCACTTTTTACATTCTCCCCACTAGGTGATTACTGCCAAGTCAGGTCAAATTGAAAGGCCCACAGAGAATCAATTCCTGAGATTGTTATTTTAAAAATTTTAGCCCATGGTACTGGTTGGGAATTAAACAGTGGGTTGATCTGATTTCTAAAAACAAATGTAATGATTGATTTGTCCTAAAATGAAAAATAACCAGTTCCTGCAAAATCAACTTTGTTGTTAGTGGCCAAATAGAAGAAGAATGGAGTTTTGCAAAAAGAACAGATTAGAGGATCTTGATCTACCCACCGCTATCTAAAAGGGTTTAGGTAAAGTAAACCTTTTACACTCTCTAGGTCTAAGTCCCATTTTTAAAGTGTTGCAAATGGCACTTGTCTTACTGACCTCTGGAGTTGCCATGAAAATCATTGAGAAAAGTGATATGAAAGCTCTGTTTACTATAAAAGTGCTGTGTATGTGTATTCTTAACCCATTTGTGATGTCACTAGTTGCTTGGAAATTAGTCCACAAACAGCTGATCTCAGTGATGATAGAAGCGTAATTGCCCTATGATCAACCCACTTCGTCCCTACCAAGCATTCCAGACATTTCAGTGCAGGAACAAGGTCTATGGGAAAAAGTCAAAAGGAGACTGATCAGAGGAATTCCACTGCCCCTTCCCAGGGCCCTGTGCACAAAATGGTCCCCCATGCACTGTTTTTTTGCTGCGTTTGCCGATGTCTACAGTTTCCAAGACAAAAACAGACTGATAACTGGGTGATGATAAACAGTAAGTGTGATGTTATACCAGTTTTCTAGTGCAAAGGGCTTGGCATCTTGTCCACTGGATTGCAGCCTCCACGGGCTACTCTTTCAGCTGGATGTGCAGATGGATAATGCAGAGGCTGGTTTTCCTTAAATGCTGAGGAATGACACCAACCAATGATTTTTTTAAAGTTTATTTATTTATTTTGAGAGAGAGAAGGAGAAAGGGCCCACGCGCATGTGCGGAAGAGTCAGGGAGGGGCAGAGAGAGAGACTCCCAAGCAGGCTCCTTGCTATCAGCACAGTGTCAGAGGGGAGGCTCAACCCCAGGAACCTGAGATCATGACCTGAGCTGAAATCAAGAGTCGTACGCTTAACTGAGACACCCAGGTGCCCCAACCAGTGGTTTTTTTCAGAGCCACACACACTGATGGTTTCGCCTTTTGTTACATGAGTTGGATGATTCTAGGTTCCGGCATAAGGCCTGAGCCCTACTGCTGCACAGATTCCTTATGTCAGTGTTTTGTGCTTCACATTGACTGAGCTCAAGGCTCTGGATTAGGTCTCAGTGCATACCTCTGGGGTGGAGGAGAGTGATAGGCAGTGCTGACTGGTTAAAAGTGCAGAAGAGGAACAGGATCATTCCACTTTGGATGTTATTTTGCTTTGTTTTTGCTCATTGTAAGCAACTGGCCAAAACAGAAATATAGTATGTAGCCCTGTCCTTAGGTACTTAAATTTCAAGCAGCAATCAAATGAACACTAGAAAAAGTTTTAAGAATACTTTAAACAAGTACATATTATTACAATAGGAACACAAAACTCAATTCACTGAATCAATAAAGTATAATGGGTTGACTGAACTGAATGAATAATCCAATCACTTGGATTGCCTGTGGTCTCAACCAGAAAGTACTGAATTAGGGTACTGCTTCTTTGTGAATATCCATAATTTCTGAGGACCAACTTCATGGATGAGACCGTCAATAACTTGAGAGTCTACTGGAATTAAGGGATTCATTCATGAGCATTCTAATCTTTGTAGTTGTTTCTCTTTATGTGTGAGTTCTCTTTTAAGAAGCTAGACAGTTTCCTTTTGTGTATGTGTGAATGTGGTGAGAACGTTTAACATGAGATGTACCCTTTAGCACATTTTTAGATGCACAATGCTGTATTGTTAACTGTAGGCACTGTGCCATACAGCAGCTCTCCACAGCCTGTCCATCTTGCTGGCAAGGGTGTAGAAAAATCAGAGCCCTCATACACTGCTGGTGAAAAGATAAAAATGGTGCAGCTACTTTGAAAAAATGTCCTCCAGTCCCTCACACGATAGAATTACCATATGACCCTGCAATGCCATTCCTAGGTATATATATCCAAGAGAGATGAAAAAATATGTCCACACAAAAACTTGTACACAAATGTTACTAGCAGCAGTATTCATAAAAGCCAAAAGATGGAAACAACCCAAATGTCCATCAAGGGATGAATTGATAAGCAAAATGTGATATATCCATACAGTGGAATATTATTTGGTCGTAAAGTTAATGAAGTACTAATACCTGCCACCATATGGATGAACTTTGAAAACATGGTGCTAAGTAAAAGAATTTAGTCACTAAAGACCACATATTATATGATTCCATTCATATGAAATGTTCAGAATGGAGAGCTCTATTAGAGACAGAGTATAGATTAGTAGGTGCTTAGGCCTGGGGAGATAGGGGAGACTGAAAGGAGGGTGATGGCTACAGGGTATAGGGTTTCTTTTTGGGTGATGAAAATGTTCTATATTGATTTTGGTGTTGGTTGCTCAACTCTGAATACACTAAAAACAAATTGTACACTCGAAATGGGCGAATTGTACAGTATGCATACTCTACCTTAAAAACATTACTATTTTTAAAGTAAAATAAAATGATACTTGATAAATAGTAGATTCTCAATTTAAAAAGCAAAGGAGCCATACATGGACACATGGACAGAATAGGGCCAGGAAGGCTGCCTTTGTTGGAAAATTAAATATCCATAAAAGTTAGGTGCACTGTTTCTTATCATTCACTGGAGCCCAAACATTTAACATAGTGCATTGCAAATACAATACACATCAGTGCTTGTTGATAATGATAATGATAATGATAATGATAATAGTGATGATGGTGTTGGTGATGCTGATGGTGATGGCGACAACAACAGAAACACTCCTGCCAGCCACTGTCTCTCCACAGTCTTTGGAATTTTTAATATCTGCATCAGGTCTCTCTTAATGTATGATAGTTCTACCAAATTCCAGCTGCAGGCACACCATGATTCTGTAAAGAGAAAGATTTACATTTTTCTCAGGAGTCAATGTCTCATATGTTTGTGGCCACAGGAAGCTTATCAAACACTGACGTCAGCTACTTTCCCATGAGAAGTCCAGAACTTTCTTCATACTGCCATAAATGACTTTCTCTTTCCGATTTGCTTCAGACAAGTAGAGAATTATTCATAAAGCTTAAAAATAAACATCTGACCTTCACCCTACCATGGATACATTCTTATTGCTTCTCCAATCAGGAATTCTCTTGCCTGTAAAAATCCACTCTCATTCTTTTATTAGCAATTGAAAGATTTTGGCCAGTACAAATAGCATCATGGATTATTCTTCATTCATTAATTGTTCAAAAAAAAAAATAGGAAAGACTGCAGCAAACAGACACTGTTTAAAGACATCAAGGCCCTCCCTTCATACTATTTTGTAATCTTGTTCCATTCCATTAAGAAATATTTTTTCTTCTTCATAGTTGTACAAAATTGGCTCCTCTGAGAACATATATCTAAGCTGTATCCTTTGTGTTCCTTGAAATTTTAAGAGAAATTCAACAAAATTTCCCTGCTACCTTTGTTAGTCCTGGCCCCCTGATAATATAGAAATAAACTGAGGGTTTATTTGATTCGTTCTGGCTAAATAAACAAAGGAGGAGAAGAAAGGAGGTAAGTTCATTTGGGGCCTGTAGCATTCTAAGTTCAATAATAGGCTCATTATATGCGAGTTCATTCATTTATTCACTCACCCACCCAGGAAACTTTTACAGAGCATATGATATATGCCATGGAATATGCAAAATGATTGGGATAGAATTAGCAATAAGACTGTGTCCTTGCCACCAAGAAGCCCATCCGTATACAATGACAGTCCATCATTGTGGCATTAGCAAAAGTGTATAAGGACACAGAAGAGGAAAACCCTCCTTTTCTTTCCTTTTTTTGCATATAGGTGACACACACTGTTAAATTAGTTTCAGGTGTACAACTTAGTGATTTGAAAAGTTTATACATTATCTATGTTCACCACGAGTGTAGCTATCATCTGTCTCATTACATCCCTACTACAAGATCATTGACTGTATTCCTTATGCTGTGCCTTTTATTCCCATGAGTTACTCATTCCATAACTATAAGCCTGTATATCCCTTTCCCCTTCACCCATTTTGCTCAACCTCCCATCTCTTTCCTCTGGCAACCATCAGTTTGTCCTCTAAATTTATAAGTCTGATTCAGCTTTTTGTTTGTCTATTCATTTGTTTGTTTGTTCTTTAGATTCCACTTATGAGCAGAAGCATATGGTATTTGTCTTTCTCAGTCTATCTTATTTCACTTAGCATCATACCCTCTAGATTCATCCATTTTGTCTCAAATGGCATGATCTCATCCTTTTTTATGGCTGCATAATATTTCAGTGTGTATAAGTGTGTGTGTGTGTGTGTGTGTGTGTGTGTGTGTGTGTGTTTGCACACCAAATTTCCTCATCTATTGATGGACACTTAGATTGCTTTCATATCTTGGCTATCTTAAGCAGTGCTGTAATGAATATAGGGCAGAGGGGTGCATATATCTTTTCAAATTAGTGTTTTTGTTTTCTTTGGGTAAATACCCAATAGTGGAATTATTGGATTATATGGTATCTCTATTTTTAACTTTTTGAGGAACCTCCATACTGTTTTCCATAGTGGCGGTACCAATTTATATTCCCACCAACAGTGTGCAAGGATTCCTTTTTCTCTACATCCTTGCCAACACTTATTATTTCTAATCATTTTTATTTTAAAGTATGTAACTGATATCCAACAAAGAATTTCCTTAAGGTCGTACCTCTATTATGACCCCACAGCCTGTCTTCTCTCACAATTCCGTGCGACCAATGTCCAACCCAACTGAATGGTTTAAAGTTTTGTCAACAATGCAGTGAACCCATTGCAGAATGCCAAGGGAACTCTTACTTTCATTGAATAATTGACTTTTTCTTGAATTATAAGAGTAATTTCCTTAGTTTTCTTGCTTGATTTAACCTGCTTGGCTAAATAAATTTCTAACATGATACCCTACTAATGCATCTTGTCTCTCTTATCCACTAATTTATACAAGTATATAGGTACATCCGTATGCACAATTGCATAGTAACATGAAAAATGTATCTCATTAAAACCAAGAGACTCTCCTACAGACATAAAAATTTACACTGAAATACAAGCATACTATGGACAAATATGCAATATACACAGGCAAAAACTTAAATGAAAACATACAATTTAAACAAGTAAAGAGGAAACCTTGTGCAAGAGCCTGATGCACATGTGCACCATTGGCTATAGATTTGGGAAGGTGGGTAGTTGAAAGTGAAGAGAAGAAACAGTGTGGTTAGTGAGCAAGGGACTGAATGGACGTGAAGTTTCACCACATCTTAAGATGATAAATAGTCCCTGTATTTGAATTGCTTTGGTATGGGCCACTTGCAAAAACATTCAAACTTTCCCTTCTAAGATATAGTAAGCCAAAATATATCTTATGGAAAGTTCACTAAGTCATTGGTAAATAATCCAGTGTTGACTTTTAATTTAGAAATAACTGGCCAAATTGATCCCAGCCTTCCCAAATACAGTTTTCCCCCTGCAGAGTACATTGATTTGTATTGCCTTCTTGTTTTCTCTCATTGTTTGTCTTTCTTTTTATTATTTTATTTCCCTACTGGTATAATATATGGCCAGAAATACCAAACTTTCATGATTTTATATATTTTGAGCTCATAAATCCCCATTAGTTGTCGTCTTTTCCGGCTGAGGCTTCATCTTTTTCTCTCCACATGTTGTAAAAATAATCTTTATTTGAGGTATAACATACAGAAAAGTGTACAAATCATAATTGTACAGCATGATGAATTTTCACAAAATGAACATAATGGTGTAGTCCCCTCCAAGATCAAGAAACAGAACATTACTAGCACCCCAGAAGCCCCCCCTTGTGCTTCCTTTTACAGTCAGCCTCCTCCCCTTACCCCCACTGCCCCAGGGTAACCATTATTGTGATTGCTAACACTAAGTATTAGTTTTGTTGGTTTTTTAATTTTATATGAATGGAATCTTTCTGTGTGTGTGTGTGTGTGTGTGTGTGTGTGTGTGTGTGACTTCTGTTGTTTAACATTATGTTTCTGAGATTCATTGCCTGAGCAATACTTAGATCGTTCTAACTGTTGCACAGTATTTCATTGCTTGCCTGCCACAACTTATCCACTTTACTATTGGTAGGCATTGAGGTGATTTCCTGTTTGTAGCTATTATGAAAGTGCTGCTATGAGCATTCTGTTCTAATTCATGTCTTCTGATGAATATTTGCATGGATATTTGTTGTGTACATACCTAGGAGTAAGATATCTGGGTCACAGGATATACAAATATTCCATTTCAGCAGCTGAAACTGTCAAATAATTTTCCTAAGTGACTGCCAGTTTACATTCCCACAGCTGTGCATGAGAGTTCAGTTGCTCATTAACACTTTGAATTGCCAGTCTTTTAAGCTTTAGCCATTCTAATGGTGTGTGGTTTTAATTGGAAACTTTCTAACGATTAATAAGATTGAGCACTTTTTCATATACTTATTGGCCATTTAAAAAAATTTTTTTTCAACGTTTACTTATTTTTGGGACAGAGAGAGACAGAGCATGAACGGGGGAGGGGCAGAGAGAGAGGGAGACACAGAATCGGAAACAGGCTCCAGGCTGTGAGCCATCAGCCCAGAGCCCAACGCGGGGCTCGAACTCACGGACCGCGAGATCGTGACCTGGCTGAAGTCGGACGCTTAACCGACTGCGCCACCCAGGCGCCCCAACTTATTGGCCATTTTAGTATCCTCTTTTGTGAAGTGCCTATCAAAGTCTTTACCCATTTTACTAATAGGTCATCTATCTTTTTCTTCTTGGTTTATGGGAATTCTTTATATATTCTGGATACAAGTCCTTTGTCAGATATATGTAATGCTAATTTTTTCACTCTCTTTATGGTTCTTAATTTCAATGTGAAATTTATCAATTTTATTTCTTTATGGTTAGTGATTTACAAAATCTTTACCTGTCTCAAGAACATGATGTATCTTCTACTTTTTTTCTGAAAGCTTATATGTATCAGCTTTTACATTGAGATCCACACTCAATCTGGAACTTTTGGGGGTGGAGGATATGGTGTTAAACAGAAGTCAAGACTTAGTTTTCGTTTTTTCCATATGCATATCCAGTTGAAGTCCTGGATGATATGGCTTTCCTCCAGAGAGGGTTACCCATGTTCTGGTAGTTTGATAGATTGGGAAGTTCACTTTAGTTTAATTAGGGCTGAGATGAATTTGTATCACTCCATGGACCTTCAGTCTGCCCCCTCTTCATGGATGAATTCTCCAAGGGTCCTACTGAGATTATATCCCCAGATGCTTTTCTCAAAAGAGTAGAAGAAATGTCATTGTTGGCGACTATGACTCCTCCAGGTTTTTGGTCATGGGAAGAGCTTTGGAGTCCACCAAATCTGGGTTGTAATTCCAACTCTGCTACTTACTGACTACATGATAGTGATTCTGGATCTGTTTCCTTGCTTTCAAGTGGGGATAATAAAAACAGCCAGTTTCACAGTTTACTTTTGGAGATCACATGAGGTAACAGATATCAAGTACCTTGCACGTAGTAGACCTTCAATAAATGATAGATATTATTTTACAATATATTATTATTTCTCTTGGAGCTATAAAATACACTCATCTCCTAGAAATGTTGGGGAAGTGGTAGGAGTGTCTGTGGTCTCTGCAAAGCAATACGCTTCTTGGAGCAGCCTGTTTGATGCTGAAAAGGGTGAGCTCAGTTGAGCTTGTTTTATTCACAATCATAACAATGTCATTCACAGATACTGAGACATACACAAGACATTTTTTCCCCTTGGAAGATCATAGAAGTACATACAAACCATCTGAATTGGGGGGAACTTAAAACTCCATTCCCGAAAATTCATGTTGCAGATGAAGGAATTGAGGGGCCTAACGTGGTTAAATGACTTGGTCAAGGTCAGTTCACTCGTTAGTATTTATTTAAGTGACTAAATTCCCTAAGATCACATATCTCTTCCCTTCTAAAATACTCCTAGCTCCCATATTCAACTATAAATGAAAAAGAGAGACAATTCACAAGAGACAATTAGTGATGTTTTATTGTTACTGGCTCATTCTGACTAAAACCCATAGATCTATTTTTAAATATTTTATTTTAATTTCCATCCCCACAAATTATGTGACTTCCTGCCAACTAAGACTGAAATAGCTACTTACCATTCCTTTCCCATTCCAAGGATTATGTCCCATAGCTTTTCATTCTTTTATTATTAAGAAATATTCGGCCTTCGCCTCCAATGCACAAGACTGAAAGGAGCTCACATAAACCCACAGAAAGAAACTCTCTTCAAGCTTACCAAGTGAAAGGGGGTACAATGGTACCTCTGTCACTCTGGGCACTGAATGCAAAGGGGACCATGTGCATCCCTGGCACTCTTCTCTGGGTAGGGACAGATCACCAGCACCACTGCCACCGTCATGATTTCCAACAAAGGCAGCGCTTAGAGGATCATTTTTGGTAAGTCCTCATTCAGCACATCTTCCAACATTGTATACTCTGCCAACAGAGAGATAAAGCCTGAGTCCCATAGGGGGCAAATAACTTGAAAGAGTTTCATGATCACAGAGCACACAGAACTTACAAAAGCCTCCATCTCATGCTGGGATTCTCAAGGGATCCTCCTGGAACACTCTTTCCCTAGATCTTCACATGGGCTGTTCCCTCCTAGCAATGTATTTTCAGCCTAGATGTCTTCTTTTTGGAGAGACCATCTCTCACTATGCGGCCTCCAGTGACCTTCTGGTGGCCCTCGGTCACAGCATGCTGTTTTATTTACTCGTTATCAGAAACACCTGTGTTGTTCCTACTGCACAAGAACAGCAGCTCTGTGAAAGCAGCCCTTGTTCATCTCTGTGTGGCTCAGAGTACCCACTCAGTGAATAAGTGAATGTGGGCATGTATCCTTCCAATACACCCATCAGGCTGGGTCAGCCCTTGAGTTTGAATACTTGCTTCACTTCTTACTAGCTGAGTGAACGGAGGCGAATGACTTAAATAAAATGAACTTCTCAGTGCTTACCCTAAGATAAGAATACATACCTCACTAGGGTGCTATAGCAATCAGATGAGATAGATGTGTACCATGTGCTTGGCACAAGGCCTGGCACTAAGAGTCCTTAATATGTAGTATTTATGAGGCGCCTGGGTGACTCAGTCAGTTAAGCGTCCAACTCTTGATTTCGGTTCAGGTCGTGATCTCACGGATCATGAGTTCAATCCCCACATCGGGCTCTGCCCTGACAGTGCAGAAAATCCCTGCTTGGGATTTTCTCTCTCTCTCTCTCTCTCTCTCTCTCTCTCTCTGCCCCTCCCCTGTTTGCACACATGTGTTCTCTCTCTCTCTCAAAATAAACTTTAAAGCAAAAAGAGAAAAAAAACCATAGTATTTATATGTCCATAATGAAAGCAGAGCATATTATAAAAGTCATGGGAGATTTTTAAATATAAATATTAATATTAATGTTAATGTTAAAATCAAGGGGTACTAATTCAACCACATTTTAAAGGTAAAATTTTAAATTAATTAAAACCTGGTTCTTAATGGCTATACAAAGTTATTCATTTTTTATAAAAGATCCCTAATTTAACCTTTGCAATAACTACTGTTATGATAAATTAACATTTTAGACCCTCCCTTTTGGTATCCTTTTGGAAAATGGCATCTTTCTGTGAATACTTGTGGTAGGAATTTTAAGGTAGACTTGTAATCACTTTTTGCAAATATGTACTGGCGATGCTTTTTCATTTGTGTAACCTAGGAAGGTGCTAGTTTCTGTTTCTCATGCTACTGAATGGCTTTAGCTAGTTTTTGAAGTTTTTAAGAAAATCACTACTCTTGGAGGACTACAAGTCTGATTGAGAGGAGATAAATTTCTCCTTTCTTTTTGTTACACCTTGATTCTCCCATAGCACATGCGTTCATATAAAACCCTAATGTCCCCACATGCCTGAGCAGACGGTTCAATCAAAAGAGCAGTAAATAGGACCTGACCGTTCACCACTGACTAGAAAAGGGGTTGTGGAAGGAAGACAGGCTCACTTGCTTAACACAACCCTGTTCTCTCTTCCTTCCCCTCTTCCTTCATCTCAGGTCTTTTCCTTCTTTACCATCCAGTCTAGAATCAGATTTGCCTGCAGAGAATTTTGGCAACTGCCTCTGAGCCAGGCCAGCCAGCATACATGTGTTAGGCACTGAATTAAAAGCTTAAAGGGATCCAGTGAGTACTCGTTCACCCAGGAATCTATTTGAAGTTGCAAAGTCACTGAAGGTAGAAAAAGATCTTAAAATAGAGAGTAAGAGCTTCATCAGTTTTGCAGCCCTTGGATTCTAAATTGGAAAATAGAAAGCAAAGTATATCTGAAGACAAACTCTACTTTCATTCACTTTGCCATTCTCTTTATGGTTCCTCTTGAAAGCCTTTCTTTTCTCTTTGTCTCATTAACAAGATAGTTCATGAACATAGACCCAGATACTATAAACCAAAAAAAAAAAAAAAAAAATCCCACTAATAGCATTTTCTTTCTCTATTTTTCCTATATTCATTCCTAAATTCAAAAATAAAAAGAGAAGAAAGGAAAACAAACCACAAGAGACTCTTAATGATAGAGAGCAAACTGAGGGTTGATGGAGGAATGTGGGTAGGGGATAGGCTAGAAGGGCGATGGGTACTAAGGAGGGCACTTGTTGTGATGAGCACTGGGTGTAGTATGTAAGTGATGAATCACCGGATTCTTCTTCTGAAACGAATATTGTGCTGTATATTAACTAACTGAAATTTAAATTAAAAATTAACTGGGGCACCTGGGTGGCGCAGTCGGTTGAGCGTCCGACTTCAGCCAGGTCACGATCTCGCGGTCCGTGAGTTCCAGCCCCGCGTCAGGCTCTGGGCTGATGGCTCAGAGCCTGGAGCCTGTTTCCGATTCTATGTCTCCCTCTCTCTCTGCCCTTCCCCCGTTCATGCTCTGTCTCTCTCTGTCCCAAAAATAAATAAACGTTGAAAAAAAAATTTTTTTAATTAAAAATTAATTAATTAAACAAATAGAAATACTGACAGAATTGAAAGGGCAGAAAGGAAAACTGGGCAAATAAATACTGACCCTGCAAGAAGGTTTGGGGAAGATAATGTGAATTATTTTCTCTACCAATTTAAATATCTCTCAGTATGTTCAGTTATAATCCTGGCAAGTAACTCTTGCCTTTTTCTAGTCTCTGATGTCTTTGTTGAAGCCTGAGGGTCAAGGATGGGAGGCCTCTGTGGGGAGGGTACTATAATCTACATCACATTCCAAGTGTAGGCTTTTTTAAGGTGTGGATTCCTGGACACCTCTCTGGAGTGTCCCATATATATTTTAAAAGCCTCCATGCCTGAAAATTTTGACGTGCAATCAGTCTGAGAAACCTTTTCTAGGGATTCACTACACAATAAGTACCATAAGGCCAAGTACCACAGCTGTTTGTTCTTTTTCATATCCTTGATATGTTCCTGGCACATAGAGGTTCTCCAGCCATGTTTGTGTATAAATTTACTTATAGGAGCACTCTTTGTAATTGATTCTCATCTAAATTCCATCCTCAAGGACTCTGCTAATTATTTAGCAACTGGTTCTCATTCTGGGGGGAAGAAAAATGGAGACTGCCTTAAAAGGTAATGAAAGTTAATATGCACAAAATTTGGCCTATAGTTTCAGGAAACTCACCCATGGATTCCATTCATTCATTCAACAGTCATTTCTTGATATTCTACTGCATGCTGGGAGGGGACCAGGAGCTGTGAGGAACCAGATTATGAAGCAGGTTTAGGCAATCTTTCCAGCTAGGAAATGCCTCACCATTTTATCATCCCCTTCTCTTCAGATTTATAGAAAAGACCTCCAAACTTGGACCCACAATAGAAGAAAAGGAATTTAAATGGGATTGGGAGCTCTTGTCATTTTCTGGCTTTGTAACCCAGAAATGTAATTATATATTTTAGTCCCAACTGGATTTTAGCCTCTAACTGGATTTTAGTCTCCTTAAGATGAGGGCCCACATCCCAGAATGCTGAGCAAGGTACTTTAAATGTATGGCAATACAAAGTAGATGTTTGCACTCAGGACCCGAGACCCCTAGGAAGAGGTGGTAGAGGTTGAGGGAGAGGAGCTAGAGATGGCCTGAGTGGCTGCTCAAGGTTAAGGAAATGGGTGATGGGCAGGAAGGATGGCACTTGTTGGGGTGAGCCCTGGGTGTTATATGTAAGTGATAAATCACTAACTTCTACTCCTGGAACCAATACTACATTATATGTTAACTAACTTGAATTAAAAAAAAAAGAAGGAGAAGGAGAAGGAGAAGGAGAGGGGGAAGAGGAAGAGGAAGAAAAAGGAAAGAAGAAGGGGAGGGGGGGAAGGGATGGCTCCTGGGTTTGCTGATGAATTTGTGAGCCCTCAAGTTTCCCTGACTCCTAGTTTGCAAAACAGCCTTCCTCAGATAGACACAAACTTTAAGTAACACACTAAGCAGGTTTTTGTTTTGTTTTTTACTTGTGAAAGCTGAAATGAGAATCTAGGAATCCAAGCCTAGTTTCTAGCAGTGAGATTCCAAGCCCGTCCCTTAACCTCTGTGAGCTTCTGTTTTCTTCCAATGCCAAGTGGCAGAGGGTGGGGTTGGAGGAAGGCAAAGCTATATTCTTAAGGTCCACTTGAGACCCATTACTCTGCTCCATTAAAGGCAAACATTAAAAGCCCAAAGTTGCATTTCATACTCATTAGAAGCCCTTGTTGCGGGGCGCCTGGGTGGCGCAGTCGGTTAAGCGTCCGACTTCAGCCAGGTCACGATCTCGCGGTCAGTGAGTTCGAGCCCCGCGTCGGGTTCTGGGCTGATGGCTCGGAGCCTGGAGCCTGCTTCCGATTCTGTGTCTCCCTCTCTCTCTGCCCCTCCCCCGTTCATGCTCTGTCTCTCTCTGTCCCAAAAATAAATAAACGTTGAAAAAAAAAAAAATTTAAAAAAAAAAAAAAAAAAAAAAAAAAAGAAGCCCTTGTTGCATCATGTTGGGGGCAGGCTTAGGGGTGTGACGGTGATTTACTGTCACAGTTGCCATTTCTGTGGTCTTTCTAATGTTTACTATTTACTAATGTGTTTCAAGTGCAGGTTAACTCTAGATTATCTACTAGTACATTTCTATAATTATCTGTAATCCTCCAGACCTTCTTCTTCTACTGATTAGTCAAGTTCCTGACCATCACCAGCAGAAGACTGTGGAGAAAGGTTCTTGAGAGTCTGAAGCTTAGAAGGATTGAGGGTCGGGTTTGGAGAAGGGGTGTCCTTGACTGTGTTCTAAAGCCTTTGTCTCTGATTATTGGCATTTGTAGAATTCCCTGTTTTGTATTTACTATACCACCTTCTCTACCCCATTATCTAGAATAAGTTAGGGGTTGACTCTGGAATAATTGTATTCATATTCTTTAACATACAAGTGCACAGTACCCATTTCTGTCTATGCTTTATTTCCCCTTTAAGGTCCTAACTCATAATAGTACCTGAGGAAGAAATGATATTTTAAATATGTGGTCTACATTAACTAAAATTCATTCTACTTCATCCTACTTTTATACCAGGTGTCATTAAAACGTTTGGAGATCCTTCAACCAAATTCTGCAGGGATTGGTGATCAACTGGAAGGCTCAGAAGTAGACATCTGATCGTTTACCTGTGAGTAGCGTTTATGTGATTGACGGGGATGGGGAGGCTCTGCTCCTAGCCTCTCTGCCTGATTTTCTAAATTCTGGCCCCTAAAGATGCATTGTGAGAAGCCAGTCTTTCTGCTACAGTCCTCATGGTTTATATACCAATTCATCTGTCAGATTTGGAAAGAATTGTTTTTCTGCTTTATAATTTGATTTTTTTGCGGGACACCTGGGTGGCTCAGTTGGTTGGGTGGCTGACTTCAGCTCAGGCCATGGTCTCACGGCTCGAAGGCTTGTGAGATTGAGCCCCACATTGGGCTCTATGCTGACAGCTCAGAGCCTGGAGTCTGCTTCCGATTCTGTGTCTTCCTCTCTCTCTGCCCCTCCCTGCTTGTGCTTGCTCTCTCTCTCTCTCTCTCTCTCTCTCTCAAAAATAAATAAATGTTAAAAAATTATAATTTGATTTTTTGCTCTATTTTTTTCCTGCATATGTATCTTAAGCAAAACAGTCCCAGATCAGTAATGAAGTCCTCACTTCCTGCAAAGAATGCTGTTGACTTGAGGGGACAGAGAGGTCATGAGTCAGTCTTCCCCAGTGAATAAGCTCACCTTTGCACAGACACTGGTGATTTCAGGGGCAGTAAGTGCCAGTCACTTCCCATGAACCCTCCTCAGCTGGGAGGAGAAGTTCCACAGGCAGAAGGGTTACTGGGGGGCAGAAAGAGGGGATTGCAGAAGGTAGAGGCTGGAGAAAGTAAGGGAAACTTCACTTGTTCACAGTTTTGCCCAGGGTGGCACCAGTAGGAGGGAAAGTTTTTTGGGAATTCAGTGTGGTTCTCAGGCAATTGTTTTCCGATTCTATCTGTTGCAGCCTGTATTAGTTTGCTCGGGTTGCCATAACAAGCTATCACAGACCAGGTGGCCTAAACAACAGAAATTTCCTCACAGTCCTGGTGAGATGTCTGCAGGTTTGGTTTCTTCTGAAGCCTCTCTACTTGGCTTGCAGATAGCAGTCTTCTCCCCATGTCTTCACATGCCAGCCTGCAGTGTGCACACGTGTTTGGTGTCTCTCTCCATGTGTCCAACCTCTCCTTTTCTGACAGGGACACCAGTCCTACCAGATTAGGGCCCACCTAATCACCTCACCTGAAGTTTATCATCTCTTTAAAAACTTGATCTTCAAACATGGTTATGTTCTGAAGGACTGGGGGTTAGGACTTGAACATATAAATTTGGGGAAACACAATTCAATCCACACCAGCCCATCATCATGTGTTTCTAACATGCTGATTTTTATTTTTATTTTTTTTTTTTTTAATTTTTTTTTTCAACGTTTATTTATTTTTGGGACAGAGAGAGACAGAGCATGAACGGGGGAGGGGCAGAGAGAGAGGGAGACACAGAATCGGAAACGGGCTCCAGGCTCTGAGCCATCAGCCCAGAGCCCGACGCGGGGCTCGAACTCACGGTCTGCGAGATCGTGACCTGGCTGAAGTCGGACGCTTAACCGACTGCACCACCCAGGCGCCCCTAACATGCTGATTTTTAGTTTATTGCAGATGCACTTCCCTCAGATTCCTCTCTCCTGAACTTCCTCTGCATTGACATTGCTTTCAGAACACTGGTTATTCTGTGATGTGTTATAGCCCTTTATTGTGCGGCTCTCATTGTCCAATGACATTGTGCAATTTTTGAAATGGAAGAGTGTGGCTTTTACATCTCTCACAGCAGTAGAAGTTGTGTATATAATAGATATTTAATAATATTGAATGAATGAATGAATGAGTGAGTGAATAGATGATTAGATGTAACTTCTGAACCTATAATTTATTTGCTTTAAGACTATCTCCCAGTGATGATTATTAGTGCCCTTTACCACATTTGCTGCCCTTTACCACAACAGGTAGAAATAAGTCAAGACAGGAGAGGGGCTGAAAGAAAAATATGATTAGCTGACATCAGGAGAATTACCTCTCTCCTCAAAAAGGTAGGAGACAATAAATAGCATGAGCCTGCCCCAGATCCCATCACTCTTCCATGAGAACGTTGTTCCAGGAGACAAGAGGGAAGGCCGATGAGCTTCGATGGGGATATACTGAGTGTGAGGACTTAAGGGACATCAAGGGTATAGTCCACCTGAAGCTCAGGTGAGAGCTGGAGACAGAGATGTTTTCAGTCATAATCTTTACTTAGGAATTAGAACCATGGCAGTGGATGAGGTCATCCAGAGAGATTGTGTGGAGAGAGAGGAGCAGTGTTTCCAAAATGCCACCAGAAATTGGTGTGTAGAAGGTTTTCCTGGTAAATAACAGAGGAATCCTCCCATGATAAAGAAATCTACATGCTACTCTTAATGAGGGTTTGTAAGAACAGGTATATTGGGGTGCCTGGGTGGCTTGGTTGGTTCAGCATCCGACTTTGGCTCAGGTCATGATCTCACGGTCCGTGAGTTTGAGCCCCGCGTCGGGCTCTGTGCTGTCAGCTCAGAGCCTGGAGCCTGTTTCAGATTCTGTGTCTCCCTCTCTCTCTGCCCCTCCCCTGCTCATTCTCTGTCTCTCTCTGTTTCAAAAATAAATAAATGTTAAAAAAAAATTTTTTTAAACAAAAGAACAGGTATATTAACTCATGTGTATGTCTTTCTTTTTCTCATTTATTTGGCCCTATTTTCTTCTTGTGTCCTTTCCTTTGGGGATATGCCCCCAAACCATTCCCGTGGGGCTTGTCCCATCTAATAAACTGCACCCATGAGCATAGGTTTGACTCCCTAAGTTTCTGCCAAGGGGGCCTCATACATCAACACCTTCCTTTGGAGCCATTTTCTTCATCAGCCAATCAGAGCTGATCAGACTGGACAGTAGGGGAGTCTGTCTCCAAAGAGACAGAAGGTAGATCTTTCTCAGAGACTGGTGCCATTGAACATTATCTTGTCTAGACAGTCAGTAAAGGGCTCAGTAGAGGGGAATGTACATCCTTTGCACTGAACTCCTTCTTTAGTATGTTGATCCCTACTGGTTTCCCCACTCTACCTATGCCCTCCAGGAGGCTTTGGCAATATTTTAGGGTTTTGCAGCCAGGCCAGAATGGAAGCTGGTAGAGTATGGAGGGGCCATGGGTCATGACAGCCATAGCAATCTTCTCTCTGGGTCCCACCAGAAATGTCATTTCTAATGAGGCCATGTTTATCCCAGCACTAGTTTCCTTAGTTTTTCCTGATTTCTGTGACAAATAAAAGAAGGAAAAATATTTATCCATTTATTTTATTTTCTGAAGTATTACTTTTCTTACTTTAGATTCTCTTTTTGCAATTTTTTTTTCTTTCTCTCTCCTTCTCTCTTAGTTCTCTTTCTTTAGCAAAACCTTGATCTTTCCTTGGATTGTCTGGTAACAGTGGAAGAGACCATCTGAGTTCTGGAAACTTCCTCCTTCTTCTCTACAAACCCCACCCATTTTCTCTAGTTAACTGTGAGATGCCAGCTTTCTTCATCTACCCACTTCCACACTTCTGTCTTGGTGTTCTTTGAGTAGCGGAAAATATGCCAATTTTTATGCAGCTGCCTAAAGTATCAGTGACACCTGACAGTGATTTTTTTAATAATATAATTTATTGTCAAATTGGTTTGCATACAGCACCCAGTGCTTACCCCAACAAGTGCCCTCCTCAATGCCCATCACCCACTTTCCCCTCCCCCCAACCCCTATCAACCCTCAGTTTGTTCTCAGTATCCAAGAGTCTCTTATGGTTTGCCCCAGTGATTTTTACTCAAATTGCTATTTACCTAAGATGAGAAAGGAGAAATTTTGTAGTCAAGAGAAAATGGCTCTACAATCCATGAATGGCCTAGATGGGGTGTTCCAAATGAATGGTGGCCAGTGGCCAGCATAGGTGCCTCTCAACTGTGTTTCATTAATTTCAGTCAGCTACAAGGTTTGGAGAGAAAGATGATTTTCCTATGAGCATGTAAAAGAAGTGCTTTGAGTTGTAAGTCTTTGCCCTTGTTTAAGAAAAGCATAAATGGGAGATTTTATAACCACAGTGGGCCAATATTTTTGGAGTCAGTTGAAGCTCCAGATGGAGTGGAAAGAGAAGTTTTTTTCTTCCTCTTTTCTTGAGTTTTACAGAACAAGTCTCCCTGGACACCTTTAATAAAGTGCTCAGTCTCTTTTTTAGTTCAAGTGTGCCCAAACTTGCTATCACAGGATCTGAAGGAGTCTTTCTTACACTAAGAATCCTCTCTCTAGATTTCTGGTAGGGGTTGTAGAACCAGCCTCATATGTGAAAATGTCTTGAATCCACTCCTTCCTCAAGAGTCTCACCTTCAAGAGCCCACACTCAAGTCCTTGTCATATGGTATAGGATGAAAATATGCAGTGAGCCCAAGTTTGGTTAGGGATTGAGGGAACAGGAGGAACACAGATTCCCATAGTCTCATCAACATTCTGGAAACCTTCATGTTAGGAAGGGTAAGAGGACATTCCAGCATCACCATATGCGGATTTTGTAACTTTGGCCAAATGATGGAGTTTTCCTGGTCAGAGAATTGCACCTGGCTTTAAGAGGTGCCTCTGTGGAAGCACATATTCCTGCCTAGCACAGCTATTGACAGAGGAGCTTGGGCCAGGGTGGGCAAGCCAAGATGAGGGCCACAGAGGGCAAGGGAGAAAAATAGACAGTGGTGGGGCGCCTGGGTGGCGCAGTCGGTTAAGCGTCCGACTTCAGCCAGGTCACGATCTCGGGGTCCGTGAGTTCGAGCCCCGCGTCGGGCTCTGGGCTGATGGCTCAGAGCCTGGAGCCTGTTTCCGGTTCTGTGTCTCCCTCTCTCTCTGCCCCTCCCCCATTCATGCTCTGTCTCTCTCTGTCCCAAAAATAAATAAACGTTGAAAAAAAAAATTAAAAAAAAAAATAGACAGTGGTGCCAGGAGTACTTTCTAGAAGAAAGGTTCTTCTAGAACTCCTCTCCAGACTATTGTCTAATAGTCATGAATAAAGAGATAAAGAATGATTGTGCTATTTAATAGTTTTCAATGGAAATAAGCAAAAGTCCTGAGGCTTACCTGAGGCTCCAAGAATGATTGGATTTCTACAGTCCAAGGACACAGATTCAGCTGCTTCTGAACTCTACTTTGAGATGTTTAACAACACGAAGTAGTGAACGTCTTGCACTCTGTGCAGCCATACTCCAATAGGATTTAAGTAGAACAAGCACGCAGTCTGGGGGGGGAAATCTGAAACAAGTTTCCTTCCTACCATTCTCTGTATCCCAGGTCCAATTTAATGCCAAATTAAATCTAGATTTTTTTAAAATCGACTTTCACTAAGGAAAGGGCAGAGCTGCATTCCCTGAAACAGATATTTTAGGCCAAAATTATTACTTGGGCCTTTTTTCCTCCTCCTTTCTGCTAATTCAAAACAAAATGTCTGTCATTCACTCTAACACCAGCTTTTAAGAGCTGGAGACAAATGGAGTCTGAATATTCACGCCAATGTGGTACAAATGAGCTGTGATTTCAGGATGCTGGCTGTTTCTCTGACAGGAGAAAAGAGCGGTTGACTAGTTTAATATCTTTGGCTGAAAACACTTTGTTTTAAAGGGATGGAGAAGGCCAACATTAATATTGAGTCCTGTTATTTAATGACCGAATAGGATATATCATGGAATGAGGCATCCTGTGTCTGGGGAAAGTGTGTTTATCATACCCAGAGGGAGTGATTACAAATGTAGGGTGGGACTGAAGGAAGGAGTTCTTCTAAAAGCATTTTCTCCAAGTTCTTAAGAATTCCTCCCATAAGTAGATATGCCCATAATTGTGAATCTGATTCCCTCTAGACTTAGACAATTTATAAACATAAAGACATGTGTTATAATGAGACAATCTAATTACCTCCCTCAGAATGCTGGCTAATGGTTTAGAAATAAAAGATGAAGTTGCAAGTTGAGGTTTAAGGTTGGGGGGGGAGGGAGCTTGTGATGACCATTAGCACCATCTGTCCTTTTTCTCGTTCCTCGAACATACATCTTCAGTCACTCATGAATTTACTGTTTCTATAGTATATTGAATTGAACACTCTCCATCTCAGGTGCTAGAATAGGGCTACATTAGCAATTCTAGCATTCCTTCATTCTCTCCTATAAATTGGACTATTTTTTTTTATTCAATGCAATAGACAATTTGGTGAGTCCAATAATATGTTCATTGACGTACATTAGAATTTCCCATACTTTTATTTGTTTTTCGTTGGCCTCATCTTGGCAAAGAGTCATAACATTTTAAATTTCTCTGCCCTCTCATCCACCCATCATACTTAATTATGCAGTTTATAGGCAACACATAGCAACGTGCTGGCTATATCTGTAATTCTACTTTATTGCAAACTGCTTCGAAGAATAATTGTATAACTGCTCCTGGTATTCTTTGTTTCTTCAATTCTGGTTTTCAGGAAGCATTTTTTTTAAGGGGGACATAATTGTAGTTTCAAAGCAATTGAAAATTAAGAATAAACTTAAGGTGCTGTGACATTTTGATGGAATGCTCAGAAGAACCCGAGGTGAGAAACCCAAAGTGGATTTGCCATGAAACCAGTGGAGCTGAAGTGGCAGGGCCCCTCCTGGGGATCATGTCTCTGCCACGACCCCTGCTGAACTTTTTACATTTAATATTCTCTTCCTTTTTTAAATGTTTATTTCTTTTTTTTTTTTTTTTTTTTGAGAGTGAGAGAGAGGCAGAGAGAGAGAGGCAGAGAGAGAGGGAGACAGAGAATCCCAAGCAGGCTCCATGCTGTCAGTGCAGAGCCCAACACGGGGCTCGAACCTATGAACCACGAGATCGTGACCTGAACTGAAATCCAGGGTCAGATGCTTAACCAACTGAGCCACCCAGGCGCCCCAGTACTAAAGAAGGCCTCCCAAATAATCTCCAGATCCCACAAACTTGGCTCTGCCCTGAGACCGATGCAAACTGATAAAGTTAGATGACTGACCTTCATGTCTAGTTAAATTTTAAAAAGCAAAGAAACAGTCAAAGTGTGAAGTACTATGTTTTAGTTTTTAAGACTTTAGAATGAATTCAACTTATTTCCTGAAGCAAACCCCACTTAAATGAAGTAATAAATCAGTTTGCCAATACACAAATGAACATAAACAGGAGATTCATTTTTACTTCATTAATAAACATCAAATGTGAGCCTGCCTAACGTGGAGCAGGCCAAATCCTCTGGACAGGAAACCTCTCCTACTGAGGGGCATTTGTACAGTCAATCACGAGATCATTTCATCTTCAAGGTTGTTGCCACGGTCTACCTTGTATTATCCATTTACAGGTCTTTTGAGATGGAGCATTGTTCTGTGATTAGAAGCACAGACTCTGGGGCCAGGCTAGCTCTACCATTTACTAGCTCTGTGACCTTGGACACATGACTCAGCTTCTCTGGGCCTATCTTTTTATCTATAAAATGGAGACAATATGGATTGTTAGAAAGATTTAAGTTGATATTTATAAAGTTCTGAGAACTGTGCTTGGTACATAGTACATGCTATATAACCACGGGCTAAGTAAATAAACTTCTCCATGTGGACTGTAATTTTGTATGGGTTCATTTGTGGGTTCACTCTTGACCCTAATGAATGACTCTATAAATCAGGGGTCACAAAGTGCCAAACTGAAACCCATATAGACCTGCAAATGTGCTTCCCTTGCCCAGCATGGATTTTGTTTTTAACTTGATTTTGAATGCTCTTAATGTATGCATTCTCCGTTTTCCCATGGGCCACCACTCCCCAAATATTCACCTCTTTGGTTCTTCAAAGCATTTGAGTTTGTCATCCCTGGTATAAATGAGTGAACACATCATAGGTGAAGACTCCTACTGTTAGTGGCAGTTTTATGGCTTATGGGGCCAATGAGCCACTTCTGCTCCCTGGGGCCCTACCTGCAAACAGGGTTCTGATTAACCTACCTATCCCTATTGCTATATTAGAAGTCACAGAAGGAAAATAAGATATATAAGTTGAGTAAGCCCCTGCGTGAAACATAGATATGTACTACCTAATGTCAGAAGATCACTTTCATTATGGACTGTGTTGACCAAGGCTACAGCAGTCATGACAAGCTAGGGTATACTGGGATCAGGACTCAGAATCTCCATGACTTAAACAAGGGTTTGATACTCCATGACTTAAACAAGGGTTTGATGCTTTCTGTCTAACCCTGGATAGGCAGAGGTTTCCAGTCCACCATTTTGTCATCCTTACTGGGGGCCCCCAGCTGGCAAGCTGCTCTCTAGAAACATTGTTGGTTACTATGGTAGAGAGAAAAAGAGGTCCCTAAAGGGTCTCACATCAAAAATTAAATGGTCTACCTTAGAAGTGACATGACACTTGTGCTCACAGCTCAATGGCCAAAACTAGTCACTTAGCCTCATCTGACCACAAGGAAGCCAGAAAATACAGTTCTATAAAACAGGAACATCAGGCAAACATCACTTATGGCCGTAGCCTGTGGCATTATTTGGAGCTTGGATTTTCAGGCCAGAAGTCTTTCAATAAACTTAATTCAGCAAATACTCCCTTGCATCTACAAAGGCATAGCAAGCTACCCAGAACTGTGAGCAGATTTCAAAGGAGATGTAGACCCAACATTGAGCAGCTTTAGACTTGCTCAAGAGAAAGAGAGTTATAAGAAATCTGAACAACAAAGCCATATAGGATTGATCACCAAAAAGAACAGTACCAACAATATTGCAAAAGTTGAGCGCAAAGATGTTTCTGGAATAAAGATAGGACTGAGCTAGACTCTAGAAAAATACATGGATTTGTAGAAGTGGAAGGCACTACAGGTAATGAGAGAGAGGAGGCAGAGACAAAGGCCCAGAGGCAGAAACAAGGGCTACATTTTTGCAGAACTGAGGCCTGTGGCCCAGCTGTGAGTTGTGTTTACTTGTCAGCAATCATTTGATGGATTCAGTGAAGCCACTTCATGCAGGGCCCCTGAAAGGTACAGAGACTCAGGATGGTGTCGTGTGGGAGGAAGATCATTGTTCCTCACTAACCCCCTCCAAAACCAAGGCATTTACGCCTCCCGTCATTAGCCCTCAGCTGCTTATTCCCCAAACCAGTAGTCCTACAGGCCCAACAGCTTCCCAGACCCACAGGCCATCACTGATTGGAGACAGTAGTACACCTTGGGTTGCTCCTGTTTCCAATTGAAGGCACCTTTGATTGCTTCTCCTAACAAAGAATATTCCAAGTTCAAGTGAAATAGCCTCTCATTGCTGGGGTCACTTCAGCCTTTCTGCTGTGTAACATCTGTTTTTGAAATTCGGCTGAGACCCTGACTTAAATCCATTTAACTTAAAAAGCAGCAATAGAACATCCTGTTTTCATGAATGTCCAGGGGCTGTATGTCAACAAATAAAAGGTCTGTTTGGGGGTATTCAAAGGGGAAAAGCTGGTTGTGAGATGTTCTGCCACCGGGGTAAATTTATTATGGACTGTTCGTTTCTTGGAATCATGAACCAAAGTTTGAAAAAACAAAGTGGACCAGCTTCATTTCAGTCAACAAATTTTGGCTTAATAGTGGGTGGGAAACATGCTTTTCTTGTCAGAAGTTCACTGAGCTGGATGGTTTCCAGAAAGATGCCCTCATTCATGCCTCCTACTTTAGCCATGTGAAGTTAATATCTTAAGTGGATTCTGTTTGTCTGTATAAATTGTGGTAGACAGCAGCTGATATGTCCTTAGTTTTCTATTACTTACACAGGACCTGAGGTGTGAAAGAAGGGGTAAGAATAATTCACCATCCCTCAAACCTGACTACCTACTTTACTCCTCACCCACTTCTTTAAGAGAGACAAGTAGAAAAAAGTTTGATTTATCAGCAACTGGAAGAGTGAGTGTCTGGAACAAAACAGATGTCTATATATATATATATATATATATATATATATATATATATATATATACATATATATATATATATGTATTTGTTTAATGAATATAAACTCTGGTCTTACAAACTCATGTTCTCTTTATGAATGCATGTCTCTATGTGTATTAATATCATTCCTGTTTGAAAAAGCTGTTACTGCCTATATCCTATTCTAGCCCAAAGAAAAGCATTAGGTCTCTTCTGTAGTTCTCTCTTGGAACAGTGTTTTTCCTTTCTAACCCTTATCCCAATTTGTATTTTCTTTATTTATTGCCTGTCTCCACTCTCAGATTATAAGCCCAGAGAGGGCAGAATAGTTGCATTGACAGCTTACATGCCATACCAAGCAAAGTGGTTAGTATGTGAATATTACTTCACAATATTTGTTGAACGTTTTTACTGAAGTTTTCATTGTAGTGATGATTGTAGAGCCTTAACCCCTCTTGATTATGTGTGAATTTATTCACAGTGAAGAAGACAACAGGGCTTATAATGCAATTGAATATTTAGAGACCTTTTTGTATGATGCTACACTCACACTCATTTGACCCTACACTCTATTGAGGGTTATGGTGGAGTGGGTTTAGTCTAACCATCTCTATTTTCTCAACTTAAACTTGTCAAGCCACATCTGCCATTATAGCTGGCCAAGATTAATGTCATAGCACATGGCAATAGTTTAAGGGTTTTTTTATCTTAAACAGTTAACTCATTCCTGGTGGTATTGAATCCATGACTTTAGTTTTATTAGCAATAAATTGTGGCCCACCAAGCTACCTGGCAAAGGCAGTACAAGGATCAGTGGTCAGAAAGATATTTTCAGTGCCCAGTGGGCATAGGATTTAATGTGCACATTCATTTGTCTAGTGGTCACTGTAGACCTTTCTTATGGTCAAGCAAAATGAACACTTCAGCTTGAGTGGGAACAAAATAGATTCACTTGCTCCATTTTGCTTTGGCTGCCTGTGTAGACAGGGGTTGAAATGGGAATGATTTGTGTGCTCCAAAGGATCTCAAGAGAAAAGCTCATTCGTTTACAGGAGGTGCAATTCCGCAACAGTTTCTTGCTTTGTATACTTGAAAACAATCCCAAAGAAACAAAGTTGGATGCAGAAAAAATAATGGGAGAAAAGAAAAATAATACTCTGAATTCTGAACAATTCTACTTTAATAGGTTGATCTGCCTGCCAGCTGGCCACAGTGTTGACTACTTGTAATATATACTTTTGGTAGGCTGCATGCAGTTCTTGGAACTGTTTATATTAGACGGCAGAAACTTAATTATTCTAAAATTGGCAGGACTTGCTTTGGTTACTTAATACAAAATTGCTTAGTCATCTTTATACAGAGTGTGGACAGCACTGTTTGAGTGTGAAAAACCGGGAAATGCAAATATGCTCCAAAGAGACTAGATCAGGTAGAAAAACAAGAAGGTATCTTTTTTTCTTTAAGATGCTTAGCAGGTGGCCGCCACATGTTTTCATTTGACAAGCTAGGTGCCTGTTGAGTTGAAGTCCTTGATTACAAGCATTTTTCTGTTTTCCTTGTGGATTTTGTCCAAGGTAAAAAGCTGCTGCTGCTGCTTTTGCTTCTTAGATGGTGTTCTGCTCCTACATTCTGCAAAATACAGGTTTTTGAGCAAGAGCGTGAGGAACTGTAGGATCAGCTGTCAGAGCAGCTTTCTTGTTCTCAGAAACAAACGAGGATGTCCTTTCAAGCTGGTTGTCACAAAGATCCTCCCTATGACTCTTTTGGTTTGAAAACCTGTCTTTCCATACCTGAACTACTGCCTTCCCAATGCAGTATAGATTTATAGAGCTCCAGCTAGGAAGTAGGCTGGCAAAATGAGTTTCTTCGCGTGCTTTAGAGTTTGAGGTGGCGCCGGAGGTCTCCAGGTTTTCTCAGGAATGCCCGTGGCAACCGCACGCTCTTCCTGTGACCTGGGCTGAGGCTCCTGAGAGATGGTGAGAAAAGATAAAAGTCTGATAGCCAATGGGTAATGACACCAGGCTTGGGAGGGGTGGGTTCTCAAGCAAGCATCCAGTACAGTGCCTTATGTTTCTAATTACTGAGCATGGTTAGAGAGCAAAACCAGGCAACACTTTTTTTTAGACTGATGGAAGCATTTAAACCAGCTCTGAATGTCAGTATTTTCTAATTATGATGGAGGAGTGGCACGGAACCTCCAAAGGCCTTGGCAATTTGGAGTGTTTCAGCCCAACCCTGATTCTCTTCTTTTCGTATTCATCATATGTCTTCTTTGTCCCTCCTTCTCTTTGAACATCCCAGAACTATTCCCTCAGTTACAAATGCCTAATACCCATCTTCTAAGACAAGGTTCTTTTCCACTGGAGGAAAACAACCATAGCTACAAATCACAATATAAAATAGAGCTCCATAGTGAACCACTACCACCCTCAAGGTAGTACTAAAAGCTCAGCTGGAGACATGGCCTTTTGATAATGTCTTAGCCAAGTTCCTCTGTCTACCAACTAAGTCTAATGAAAGAAATGCCCTAGAAGCCATTCCAATTCAACAAGTAGTCAGCCTTGCGGACTATAAAAAAAAAATAGTTAAGAGACTATTTGAGGGACCCCTCAAATACTACTTTGGAGGATCACAAAAATGAGTAATATCCTCAAGGAGGTTACAATCTTCAGGAAGGACAGATACGTACTTAGCAATTAAAATGCAAGCTACAGACTAAATGCTCCAATAGAAATATAATATGGGTGTCCATACAAACACATTAGCGGTTCAGAGACCCTATAGTCTTATGCTAGTCTTAAGCCTATACTGTGAGTCATTTCTTACTTGAAGAAAAGTCCAGAAATCTCCAAACTAACAACTAGGGTGAAGTGCCATCTAAATGATGAAAGAAAAGAGGAAGCAGTCTAAGCCCTTTTCAATTTATTATTTAACTTCTGTGTAGATTTCTATGTTTAAGTTGCGCATCTGTAGTGTCCGAGGGGTATAATGGATAATGTCCCTTGGTTTGGTTTCAAAGCTTTTCATCTTAGATTATAAACTCTTAGAAGATAGCCTCTAACTTGCTACATAATTCTAGAACACAATAAATGCATTTGAGGATCATGATGAATAAAACTTGAAAAATTCACTAGGGAATAATTAGTCGCCATTAATACTAGCGTGTCCTTCATGCACACGACTATCACCACTGGCAAAGCACATACCTTTGAATTGTCTCCAGCAGTGTAACTGGATTTATATCCTGCCATCTAAACTCTCTCACCTTGCTGATACCTTGTATCAACAAAGATAGCTGGCTAAGGCTCTGGATCTGGGTTTTGATCACTAAATTGGAAATGTTAGTTGGAAAACCAATCACAAAGAGCAGACTCATGGGTTGCCAATATTTTTATAGCTGAGTAGACCAGAAAGTCCAAAGGGTCATGCATAAGTAAAACTACTGTTGTGTAAAATATGATGATCTCTGTACCATGTTTACCATTGGTGAAGACCCATGACCTCTGATCTTCGGTTCCAAATAAACCACTCATGGTCCTTGTTATGCAATTTGAGGTGTGATCTGTCTTCAGACGGTGTCTCAGCTTCTTTTGCCTGTGCTGAGCATTTAACTTACTCAATAGCAAGTGCTTAGTCACAGTGAGATTGTCTGATCCAAAGGCCTTCTGCAGGAGAACAGAGAGGTTATTCTAAGAGGATTAAAAGAATACATCCAGGCTTCCAAAAGCTGACCTGTGCCACACCCCGCATACCATTCCATCTTCCATATGAAATTATAAGATCTCTCAAGTCCGAGATCGTGTCTGACACACTGTAAGTGGGGCTCTCCAATAGAACTTTCTGTGGTGGTGAAGATGCTCTCTGCATTGTCTTATATGGTAGCCACTGGACACATGCAGCCACAGAACACTGGAAACAGGGCTAGTGGAACTGAGAAATGGAATTCCTAATTTTCTTTAATTTTTTTAACAATCACAGAAATTCTTACGTTTATTTTATTTATTTTTTTAAGTTTATTTATTTATTCAAGGGGGGGAGGGGCAGAGAGAGAGGGAGAGAGAATCCCAAGCAGGCTCCAGGCATGAACCTGTGAGATCGTGACCTGAGCCTAAGTTAAGAGCCAGACTCTTTTTTTTTTTCTTAATTTTTTTTTAACGTTTATTTATTTTTGAGACAGAGAGAGACAGAGCATGAACGGGAGAGGGTCAGAGAGAGAGAGGGAGACACAGAATCCGAAACAGGCTCCGGGTTCTGAGCTGTCAGCACAGAGCCCGACGCGGGGCTCGAACTCACAAACCACGAGATCATGACCTGAGCCGAAGTCGGACGCTTAACCGACTGAGCCACCCCGGCGCCCCAAGAGCCAGACTCTTAACCAACTGAACCATCCAGGTGCCCCTGAATTTTATTTAATTTTAATTAATTTACATTTAAATTGCCTCATGTGACTAGTGGCTACTGTATTGGACAGCATAGCTTTAGAATCTTAAAGACTATCTTTTCCTACAGCCCTAAATAGATGGCCATTTCACCTCTACCGGACTGTTTTCAGTAATAGGGGTTCACGCTTTCTCAGCAGCCCTACCTATTGCTGGAGAGTTCTGCTGGGGCAAGGACCCCACCCTTATACATCAGATTTAGCTTAGGTTATCACATTTATACATTCCTTTCAGCAAAGCTACGCAATTTTTGTTCTCACACAGACACAGTTTGGTGGAGAATTTCCATCTTTGCCATAGCATTCACACCTATGCCTTTTACTTCTCTCTAGGGACCAAGAGCAGAAGTGGCCACATACCTGTTCTGATTTGGTATTAGCCTGTGTCTTTCAGTGTAATTCTCCTTGAGTTTGCCAAGGAAAAGTATTTTAAACCCTAAGTAAGAAAAAAGGGCACAGAAGTAATTGGGTTTCAAATTTTCTCTTCTCCTCACTTTTCTCAGACTTCTCAGAATGGTGTAGAGATTATTCTAAACACCAGTGCTGGTTTTCCACTGATTGGCTGCTATTCAGGAGCTAGTGCCAAAGTTCTATACATCTCAGTCTTCTTTCTTTATATGGAGATGAACCTACTTTTCTTACCTAAGAATCAAACGATGATTGCCACAGGGTTTGAACAATCTCAAGTGCTCCAAATAAAGTGACAGTGTTTGTGATAACACTTTAAGATGCAACCTAGAATCCCTAAATGTGTTGTCTTCCCAAGCGTTAGAGTCAGTGTATATAAACACCAGCACTTGGTCAGTCTGAAATGCCCAAGCTGCCCATTCCTGCTAAGGTGAAAAGAGGCCACTCTCTTTCACAAAAGACATTGATTTTAGTTATGTGAAGCCTGTCAGGGTTTTGCAAATTGAGAAATACAAATAGAGGGAACGTAATGATAAAAGATGGAGCAGGAATGAAGAGAAAAAACAGGTCATAACCTGTTAGCCTGCTCATAGTACAGCTTCGTGTTCTGGATTCCACTGATCAGAGAAAAGAAACAGCTTGAGAGGGCAGAGCTCCTCAGGTTGATCCCATTCATTCTTATTTCTGTATTGCCGATCTTGACAAATGTGCCTTGGTGATTGCATGTGTTGTTGTTTTTTTTTCTTAAGTAGCACAGATTTTTGGAACAAGATGGTGAAGGTTGAGCTAAAGTTAAGTCCAAACTGTATGTTACAATCCATGTGTTTATTTGGTTTTTGAGTCCCAAATGAACCATTCTGTTCAGAAAAGAGCAAAGCAGGTTGATAAATTGAACTTTTTTAAAAAGGACAAAAGTTCATTTTCTACAGTCAGAAAGAAAACACTGCCAGATTTACTGTGTAACTACTGCAAATATGGGTTTATATAACTTTTGAGATTCATATATAGTCTATTACAAAAGTCTTTAATTCACTTTGTAAACACTGATCAGTCAATAAAATACAGAGATGAATCAGCTTGAGTTACATTTTACATACTCAGAATGGTAAAATCTAGAATAAAAATCCAGTGGTTCAAATCAGCTACAATTCCTGAGTGCCTACCATGCCCAATAGGAAAGAGACTTTTTTATACAGTGGTTATCTTTTCATTATTGGCCTTAAGAATTAAAGTATATAGAAAATAAAATATCAATAAAATATTTAAATACTAGTTAGAACAGGGGCACCTGGTTGGTTCAGTCGGTTTAGCGTCCGACTTTAGCTCAGATCGTGATCTCGTGGTTAGTGAGTTCAAGCCTCAGGTTGGGCTGCCTGCTGACAGTGCAGAGCCTACTTCAGATCCTCTGCACCATCCCCCCACTCCATGTCCATTCCCCACTCTCTCTCTCTCAAAAATAAATAAACACTAAAAAAATTTAAATACTAGTTAGAACAATTGAGCTGTGGCAAGGCAGTACATTAATTCCCCAAATGAATGATAGGTGTTCAAGGAGGGAGATATCACTTCCAAGCTAGAGTCCTCAAGAAAACCATCATGAAGAAGTGAAATTTGAGTCTGACTCAATAGAGTCAGACTTCATGACTGAAGGATCCAGTCTGAACTGAAGACTCCAGAATTCATGACTGAATAGAATATGGACAATGAAAAGGATAGAGGAACTCATTCCAGATGGATGTGATGTATGAATTAAAAGTGCAGAAGTAGAAAATTCAACGACATGTTTGAGAAGCAATACAATATTTTTATCGAGGATGTCATGGGATGATGTGCTTGAAAGGAAGGTTAATGCTTTCTAAATTAGAAGACTAGAAGAGAATTAGACCTAGAAAGGAGGAATCATGGACATACCATGTTTGATATGTCCATCTTTGCTGGATTGGAGAGCAGGTATGGAACCATAGTATTATATAGAGTAGGATTAAACCTTGGACATCATCTAGTCCAAGCACCTCACTTCACAGAAAGGAGTAGTCCAGGTTCCTGAGTCCAGATCACTGTTTGCCAAGGGTTTGTAGAGAAGGGCAATTGAAGCATTGAGGTTAGTGAAGATCATTTGAAGAGCAGAGGTGAGGAATCTGCTGGAATATGTTACACCCAGAAATCACCCCAGTACATGTAGGATGAAGAGAAGTATCACTGAGCCACAGTAGTCACCCAGCTGAAATTAACACAAACCCTCACAGACAAAACATGGCTCCTGACTTTCTCCCACAAAGCCCTGAATCTTGAGAACAAAAGACAGAAAACAGATGATAGTTGTGATTCAAAGTTAAAAATGGGTATGATACACCTGGTAGAAGTTTAAAGAAGCAAGGAAGTCTAAAATACAAGTTCCAGGAGGACAGGGACCTTTTCAGTCTTGTTCATTGTTGTATCCCTAGTGTGTATAATAGAACACCACAGTAAATGCTCAGTAAGTGTATATTGCGTCTTGATGGTGTAAATGTGTTTCTTGTTTTTTGTTTTTGTTTTTGTGGGGCTTCACTGAATTCATTTCACCATGATATTTATAGTGAGTAAATAATGATGACTAATCAGAAAGAATCTGCCTAATAATTGTTATGAGTGTTGAAACACTAGGGTTCCTTGAAATAAAAGAGAAAGTGTTATGTTGAGAATGAGGGTATAGTGGTCAGAAGAGGAAGGTTATGTAATAAGGAAGGTGCAATGTAAGAAAGAAATGCTAACATCACAGAAGTATGCAGTGATGCTGTCCAGAATCTGAGCATCCTGGTATATGAATCTTACAAAGAAGTAACAATAAATTAATAGAGGCTTAATTACTATTTGCAAGGTTTAATTTAATTGGTATCTTTGAGACATGACAATTCTATCATGTAAGCCAAATGAACATACAGTTGAAGAGGTATGGGTAACTTTTTTTTTTTTAATGCTTATTTATTTTTGAGAGAGAGAGAGAGAGAGAGAGACAGAATGTGAGTGGGGGAGGGGCAGAGAGAGAGGGAGACCCAGAATCTGAAGCAGGCTCCAGGCTCTGAGCTGTCAGCATAGAGCCCAACGTGGGGCTCAAACCCACAAACTGTGAGAACATGACCTGAGCCGAAGTCGGATGCTCAAATGACTGAGCCATCTATCCAGGCACCCCAGCATGGGTAACTTTTAAGATCACTTCTTATCTCAGTTTAATTTGATCCAATGAATTCAACCAGAGATCTTGACAATAGTCTTCTCAGAACTTTCCTGGGGCACTCTTGCTTATTTCCTGAAAGGGAAAACAATTCCTAGAGACAAATAGTGGATTAGTCCAAGAATATTATAGTGCTTAAGAGCAGGCACTTTGAAATTCTGTAAAATGGGGATTTTAATAGCTACTTCACAGGTTTATTGTGTAGATAAAATAATTTAACATATTTTTAAATAGCCCAGCAGAGCTATCAAGCCACAAAAAGACAAGGAGGAAACTTAAATGCACGTTGCTAAGTGAAAGACACCAGTGTAAAAAGGCTACATACTGTATGATTTCAACTGTATGACATTCTGGAAAAGGCAAAGCTATTGTAAAAACAGTAAAAGGATCAGTGGTTGCCAAGGGTTGGGGTAGAGGTGGGAGTGAGGGAAGTGTGAAAAGATGGAGAATAGGGGTTGTTCAGGGCAGGGAAACTATTCTGCTACTATAATGGTTAATACATGATATCATGCACCTGGCAAAGCTCAGCGTGCATAACACCAAGTGTGAAACCTAATGTAATCTATGGACCGTAGCTAATAATGTATTGGTTCATCAGTTGTAACAAATGTGCCCCACGACCGCATGATGTTAATTAGGCTATATTAGTTTTCTAGGGCTGCCATAACAAAGTACCACAACCTGAGGGACTTAGAACAACAGAAACATTGTCTCACAGTTCTGGAAGCTAGAAGTCCAAAATGGAGGTGTCAGGAGGGCTTTCTCTGAGGACACTTAAAGAAGGATCTGTTTGGTCTCTCTCTCCCAGCTCTGGTAGCCTCAGGTACTCCTTGCCCTCCACCTTCTCATGGCATTCTCCTTGTGTCTCCACATTATCTTCTCCTTGTGTATGTCTGTTCCTGTGTCCAGATTTTCCCTTTGTATAGGAACACCAGCCATCTTAGAATAGGGCCCTCTTTAATAGCCTCGTCTTGACTACATATACAAAGGCGCTATTTCTGAATAAGGTCACGTTCTGAGGGGTTAGGTCTTCAATACAGTTTCTGCAGCGTGAGTACACGATTCAGTGCAAACATAGAAGAAACTGGGCAGGGGTGGAGGAAAGGGAGTATCTAGGAGCTCTGTCCTTTCTGTTCCTTTTAGTCTTTAAACTTGAAACTACTCTGAGAAATAACACCCATGAATTTCAAACAGAAACAGTAAGAGAAAAATAACCCAACACACAGTACACGTTCAATAAGTGTTAGTTACTTTTGGAAGCTGCATTAACTTATCCAGTGTCCCTGACACAATAGATTTTGTTCTTGATGCATTCCAAGACCAGTAGCAGCATTACCAGAAGATGCCAAGGACTTTCCCCACACCCATTCACTATTCAGTCTGTGCTGATTTTAAGGTAGGTAGGACTTAGCTTTCTCTGTGGCTTCTCCCTCTAATAACTGAGGGTGGATTAGAAGCTATCCGTTCATAATGCTCATATCTCCTGCCCTTAACTGGATTTCGTGGTGTCATTACCAAAAGGAAGGGCTACATGCTAACCGATTAGGAATCTGTAACGCTGACTTACTACTTAATTACACCAGCATAGATGCACCCTGTTTTAAGAAAATCTTGTATTGGGGAGTCCATATTGAAAAGACAGATGTGTCAGTCAGTAATGATTCATCTGCCTTTGTAAAGTGCTTTCCCCCTTTACGCAGAAGTCATGTCAAAGTTCTTTCAATAGCATGACCATGACCTCCTCCCCCCACCCCTGCACAGTTCCAAAGTTTAGATTTTTCATAAAGATTTCAAGAATCCATCTGTCACATTCATAGGTACATACCTCCCTTAGCCTACATTTCTTTTTCAGGCTAACCTCCATTTGGGACCCTCTAGAGCTCCATGGTTTCTAGAATCTCTTTGCCTTGACATTTCGTCACTACATTGGTTGAGAGTTTGTTTCCTAACCGATGTTGCTGGAAGGGATTCAGCATGGACTGGGGGAAGGGGAGGAAATGAGAGATTAGGAGCTGGGAAGATAGAAGCTGCTGCTCCCAAAAACGGGGAAACACCCCTTACAGTTCCACCCAGACATGGCTCCCCTTAATAGGACAGAGGCAGAGAAGTTCAGAGGAGCACTGTGGTACAAGAGTGTGACGACTGAGGAGGACCTCCAGCCCCATCCTGGTGGGAGACCACCTGCGGACCATTTCCAGAAACATACACACCTTCCTTCCCCCGCACAGCCTCATACACCCCCAAGAGAGAGTCATACCACACCATACACAGATGTGCGTTCTCCTCTCCCTCAGATACACTCTCCACATGTCCACAAAACACAACCCGGAAGGGCACTTGTCTGTGTAGATGCATCATAGAGCGACCCCCTCCCCCCCGTCTAGTGCCCCAGATGCATACTTCCCAGGATCCAGATGAGTAAATAAGGGGATAGATGGACTTTTTCTGTGGTTGGGAAAGAAAAAAAGGGCCCAAGTAAGTAATAAAAGGTGAGGAGTAGGTGGAGAGAATGGGTAGCAGAAAAAGAATTTGCGTGGGGAGAGAGCCAGTGAGGGTGGTCAGCCAAAGCGACCGCATGCTCTCAGTCCGTTCCACTTGCCTGTGAGTGTTTGTTCCAAGACCTTTCAGGCTTTGCCCACCACGTGCATCTCCAGCCTGCTTGGGGATATTTACATCACTGCTTATTAGCACCTCCACCAGAGGTATAGGCTAAGAAACTCAGCCCGTTGTTACTGAAAAGCAGCCAGCATTACAACTTAGCTTGGATGAGGGAGGAGCTCAGGCTTTAGAGGATGCCTTTCAAGCTACTTGGATCAATTAAGGAAAGTGAAATTGTTTACTTAGAGACAGACCCCCCTCTCCCATTTCTGTTTGCTGTTGCTGTAGTTATTTGCAAAGTGGTTCATACACAACAAAAGCCTGTATTGAAGAAAGGGACGAGAAGAGTTTACTCTCTCACTGCACCTAGCATCCGGGTAACCAAAGTTTGGTCCCACTGGCCATGGGGCTGTTCTCACCCTGCACTGTCCTCAGAACGGGAGCCCACCCCCAGGTGAAAGACCCCCAGATGACCTCTCAGGGGGTGTTCAAATCACTTTTTTTTTTTTCATTCTGATAACTATGGAGAGATCAAGCCAGAAAATGTAGAGAAACTTGTGGTTGATGAAATAGTAAAGGAAAACTGATTCTTTTCTTCATAACTAGCAAAGTACTTAGAAAGTACTTTTGGTAAGAGTAAGATAGAAAAACACCTTAAAATTTTAAAACTCCCAATAAATACCAAAATTAGAGTTTCTAAAAGATTTATATGCAGTATAAGTAATACCCTAAGGGATAAGAAAGGGGGAAAATGCAAACATTGTATAGTTTTATTTTTGTTGGCAGAGACTTTATTTTTGTTTTTGTGTGTTTTTTTAAGGGGAAAATGCTTGAAAATAAAAGAATCTGACAATTTATTTGAGAAGGTTTCTGAACTTGGCTTCAAAATCTAAGTTTTGCTTTTTGCCCCCACACACAGAGATGCCATTCGGTGATGGCTTTAGGCTTTGCACAGCTCCTGATTTTCCTACACAGGGCAAACTTCTTGTCTCATAAGCACAGAAAGGGCTGGAAAATATTTTTTGTGATCTGAGTGCAGCGGAGAGTCTAGGATTGCAGAGGAAGTGGAGGCCTCCCGCTCCACACAGGAAACAATCTTCAAGCAGGCCTTAAATGCCAGATTCCAGGCCGAGTTTAACTAACCACTGACAGCTCTGTAAACAAAGCAAGGACAAAAAGAGCCCGCTTCCCCTTTTCTGGTAGTCATTTTGGGTTTGGGGGCTGCAGGGGAATTCTGGAATACTTGGCTTCATGGCACAGAAGTGCAAGGGAAGTAGGCTTCGCAGTTGAAGAGCTGGAAAGGGAAGATCTTTCTGGGATCAAAAGCATCACGGAGGAGGTAGGAAAGGATAAAATGGTTGGGTTACAAAGAGCCAGGACTTTGGAGCTCTGAAAACGGCTTGATCATATATAACTGCTTTTAAAAATGCTGCCGACTTCTGCTTATTCATGGTATTATTGCTGTGTTTTTTTTATCATTCTGATATTAATATTCTTTCAGATTATGCAGATTATGCCTTGATGCTTATATTATTTTATTTCTTTTATCTCTCTTACTTTTCTCTCATTCCTACATATTCCTTTTTGAGCCACTTTTCTTTTTTTTCACTCTTTTTCTCTTTTCCTCTCTCTTTGTTCACTTTTTCATAACTTTCATCTGTGGTTCAGCAAGTTACAAAGAACAAAATCATTTGGTAGCTGTGAAGTGATCCCACCAATATTTCAAATCTTCAAAATCCCTCTGTCTCCTGAGGTTTTTATTTTCATTTTTTAACTGTAATCCTGGGATCTTATTTATTTGTCTCTAATGGTTTCATGAATGAGACTGAATTTGTTTAGTGCATGAAAGGCTCAGCTTGGGAGTCAGAAATTGGTCACTGGCTACCTTGCCAGCCTTAAGGTGTTTTTCTTAAGAGTAAAGAAGAAAGGAGAGTATGAAAAAATGGTGGGGGACCAAAGGCTAAAGTGCTTCATGGGAAATGATACTTTGATTCATCTACGATCTCGATCTACCTCCTCTCTGTTAGGTCCAGATTCTCCGGTCTCCCTAGACCTGAAGCCACACCATGGATGATTTTGAACGTCGCAGAGAACTCAGGAGGCAAAAGCGGGAAGAGATGCGGCTTGAAGCAGAAAGGTAAGGTCCTAGGTTGAACACTATTTGTATTCTGTTATTAACAGTGCTGGTTTCAGGCTTCAAAGATCATCCCCCTGAAGGGCCAAAGATACTGTACACTAAACCTTTTGCAAAAGTTGTGATGGAAAAATTTCCTGTTATGACTCTAAATTATGCATAAAAAAAGAACAACATCAAGGAAAAAAGATTCTAGAGGAATCAAACAGTCGCATTAAATCAGAGCCTTTCATAGTGGAATTTTTAAGTGACAAAAGCAATGTGTGGATAAAAGTTTAAAAAGCAGTATAATGTTGAAAGGACAGGAAAAATGACAAATGCTGACAGTTGAAACCAACAAGGAAATGGGAGCCTTAGGTCTAAAAATACAAAGGCAGGGGCGCCTGGGTGGCTCAGTCGGTTAAGCATCTGACTTCGGCCCAGGTCATGATTTCACGGTTCGTGAGTTTGAGCCCCGCGTCAGGCTCTGTGCTGACAGCTCGGAGCCTGGAGCCTGCTTCAAATTCTGTGTCTCCCTCTCTCTGACCCTCCCCCCATTCATGCTCTGTCTCTCTGTGTCTCAAACATAAATAAACTTTTAAAAAATTTAAAAAATACAAAGGCAATAAGTCCTAGATGGATCTTGTGACCAATTTTTATTCTGATTAGAAAAGTAGCCAAGTCCAGTAATCCATGTATTAGAGGTTAATAGTTAATGGAATTTGTTACTGTGGATATTCTGAGTCTAGTTGGAAGCTGTCATGTTGTATGTCGTGGTGACTTCAAGGGCAGGTTGGGGAAATAAAGCAATGACATAGGAAGCATGGGGCATAAATGCATATCGTAAAATTTTAGGCCTTAGAGCGAAGGACAGTGGCGTTTAATGTGGCTTACATCAGACAGAGTAGGCATTCACAGGAAGAAAAGTGTTAAATAATGTTCTTATAATTAAATCGACGTTGCCTCACACAAAATCCAATGCACAGGTGAAAAGATGGTAGTAAGGTGATCCCTTAGTGATCCTGCAGTAGAAAATGGGAAACTTAACACCTATAACAAAAGTATTTGGTGCTGTAGGCTCTGTGTATGTGTATGGAGAACCCAAAAGAAGAAGGTAAAATTACTGCTTTGGATCAGTTTGGTCAGAGAAGGCTGCCATTCATGGAATGTCTATGTCCATAAATATGACACCATGAATGGTACCTGGGCTGTGTGGGTTCAAGTCCCTGCTCTTAGCCACTAATGAGCTGTGTGGCCATGAGTAAGTGACTTTTCTCTAAGCCACAGTTGCCATATTTGTAAAGTAGGCATAATGTCTGCAGAACTTGTGTGGTTGTTGTGGAGATTATTGAACTTCATAAATGGCCTAGTTGGTACCTGACACATAGCAGACTTCCATAAATGGTAGTAGTCGTTGTTGTTTTTATTTTTTAACCATTATCATTGTCTAAGCAAGTAAGGAACAGCAATGTAGCCATAGAGATAGCCAGAACTAAACATCAGTGCCAAGGAAGGGCAGTCATCATCCTGTGGTGAAACTAGTCCGAAAAAGCTCCTTGGAAGTGGTAGTCCGTGGAGGATGCCGTAATAGTGATGAAGAGTAAAAGGAGAGCCATCTTGGCGAGAAAATGACACCAGGAAAAGCAGAGAGGTGGAAATAAGAATCCTAGTGTAAGAGACCTATTGATTGCTTCACGAGGAATGAGCTGGACTCACACATCTTGGGTGTTTCTATTTCCCATGCAGGGCAATAGAGACTTAACAGGGGGTGCTGTGTGTGATGAGATACGTTGGAGAGTGATCTACAGTGCACTAGAGTGTGGGAAGAGTTAGTATTGAACATATAGTAATGAGGCCCTGAATTGGGGCAGCAAATATGGGAATGAGGGCCAAATATGGGAGTCTTTATGGAGGGAAAATTAGCACACCTTTCAGGAGAGGGAGAAACTCAAAGACAATTCCAGAGAATTTAATTAAGTCTGTGGAGCTGGGAATCTCCCACAGTGTTCTAGATGGAGAAACTTGTTCCATTCTTGGGTGTACATGGTGGGGGGGGCTGTTTAATTTCAGGTAGAAACCACATCCAAATGGAGATTCCCTCTAGGCATTTGGGGGTAGAAATGTTCTATCTTTTTTCAGAAAGGGAAAGAAATTATTATTAGAGACTAAGTTTGGGCTCACCCACCCAGTAGTAGTACCAAAGCTGAAGGTGGATGGTTGTGATAGTGTCAAGAAAGCAAGTGTAAGATCATAAAAATGTAATAGAAACCATCAGAGGAGACAAAAATGTCAAGGAAATGGGGAGAACCAGGGAGAGCATCCGTGTGGAGTGGACATCACAACCTTCTAGGCAGTGTCCAGGCCCAGTAGGACGTACCTCTTACTCTTTCTAGTGATGTGTTATATGGCCTCAGATTCAACTGCAAGTTGATGAGATATCTTTACATGACAAATATTTATTAAGCACCAACCAAATTTCAGTGTCTGTGCTAGGGACAGGGCAAGCAATGGTGAGATACAAATAGCCATGGCTTCTGCCTTTATGTCCCTCACGTCATGCTAGGAAACCAAAGTATAGCAAGGTCAAAACACAGACCAGGCTCAGAGTATGGGGCTAGAAGGACTCAGGAAAGAGAACAGGAAATTGAGCATCAGGCTAAATCAGTACCTTCAGTGTCTTTGCTTTCCAGGTGAACAGGAAGATGGGGAATCAATGTGAAGGGAGCAGTACTACTGTATTGCTGTGGCTAGAGCCATACTGTAATTATAGTGAATAAACTCTTTCTTTAGAACCAGAATTTTGCTTTAGAACTTTCCACACACCTCCATGGTTTATTCCTTCCAGTTTTCTGTTTTGTGTGGAAGAACATGTCTTCCTTTAAAGTCAATCATAAAAGGAATGTACTCAGTGAAGCTTAGTTAGGTACCCTTAATACTCTACAATAAATTTACACAAATTTATCCTACTCTTTTAAATTTACATTTCTCTCCGTTAATTCTTTTAGAATACTATGTTTCATCTAATTCCCTTTCTTTCTTCCTTTCAATTTTTTTTTTTTTGAAAGGAGTATTTAAGGACCTCCTTACATTCAGACTGTTACCTTTTCACATTTCAAGATGAACCTTCTAGTTCTGTTATTCTGGGGCATGTTAAGTAAGTCCGTGTTCACTCTTTCGGATTTTGTAAAATCTGATCATTTATGGGAAAGGGAAGGTCAGGTTTTATGGTTCAGCCAACTTTGATGGTAAAGTTCAGGGTGTGTACAGGAAACAGATGGCCAGAACCAGAAATCAAGGGCCATCTAAAATCATGGTTTGATCTGAAGATAAAGGATGTAGAAGAGCCTGAGCAAATCCCTCTTCCTTTATCTTTAGACCTTGGCTTCCTCATTTGTAGCTGGAGTCAGTGTTTTCTCTGGGGACTTGGTGGTCATTTTTACTTTCCTTTGCTTTTGGTTTGTCTAACTTTTTAATAATAATCATATATTTACATAAAACAATAAGGCACTTTCCATTTTGGAAAATGTGACTCTATGGCCCCGGCCATAATACCCAGGGCCAGACTGGAGAAGACCTAACTTTCCTTTGGATTCAGGGAACTAAAAGAAAGAACTCAACCCAAATCAGGAGTGCCAGTGAAGTCAGTTAGCAAGAATTGAGTGGCCCCAAGGCTCAGAGCTGCAGATTCATTCATTCACACCTTCAACAAATTTTAATTGGGTATCTACTCTGTTCCAAGCCCTGTTTTGGGCCCTGAGGATAGACCAACAGAATGACAGAATTGGGAAGAGTATGTCTACTGCTTTTCAACCTGTTCAAAACCAAGTGATGATGAAGAAACTATGTATTTATATCCTCAAATATAATTTGTACCCCGATATTCATTGATACTTACTAAAGATGGCTTATGCCCTTTGTATGCTATACCCCTGCAGCCCATGTGGGAGAAGGGACAACAGAGACAAGAGAAAGTTTTGTTGATTTCCACTTCTTACACACAGAGGCTTTCCAAATAAAATACCCTGTTATTTCAATTAGTTGTTATTGAGCTTGACTAGCAGGTGCAGTTCTACTTTGCAATGACAAATAATTTAAAACTCGTACTCTCACCAGATGTTATAACCACAAATTAAAACAAGCCAGATTCTTCTACATTTCATTCGTCAGAATACATTTAAAAGATTATTTAAAAAGCTAACCCTTGTGCCATGCTGGCTTTCAAGGGTTTGGGGCTGGCGTGTACTCATTGTATCACAGCTGCCCTGAGAATGTCATACACCTCCCTCATTCTGCGGATTCTAATCTCGTCCATTTCAAATCATCTGGCTTCCCATAACCTAGACTGTGAGCCTAGTTAATCAAAAACCTCCTTCCCTTCTTCTCCTGCCCTTAACCTGTGCATTTTTTTGTTATTCACCTTGATCATGTCCTCCATTTGGCTGCCACTCTAGACTCCTTAAAATGAGGTCTTTAGATTTGGTAAAAGGAGACACTTCATTTGGTCATCAAAAATAATGTATTGACTATCTATAAAGTGCAAGATACTATACTGAATCATAGGGATGAGTGGTCACCAGTCCAGGCAGTGCCCCAACAGTCACAAAGCTCATATCCTAGGTGGATTAGTAACTTTAGAGCAATCTTGACCAAAAAGGAGAGGAAATAATTTCAATAGAATAAATTAAGCAAGTAACGATTGAAAACTCTAAATGCATTGTTTCTAAGTGTAAGATACTATTTGTACACATCTCAAATTAAACTGTATTTTTAAATCAATTACATATTTGAACAAATAATTAGTTTGCTCTTTATTATTCTTCGCCTGTATTATGAGAATAAAATATTAATGGGTATATTCTGTTCCCTTTCTTTATCTGTCTTTTATTTCACTACCTCTCTGCCTTTATCTATTTCTCAGTGCTTCGTAATGCATTTTCCCCTGGTCTATATGTATCTTTATTAACACTTGATTCCTTTGCCTCCATTTCTCCTCCCATCTGTGTACTAATCCATCTCACACTGGATTATTTATGCAGGTGCTTTTGTATCATCAGGGAATACGTACATTTCAAGGGAGAAAATGTAGGGGAAGAGGAAATATTTTCAAAGGGGTCAAATCCAGCTCTCTTCCTATTCAAGTAGAAAGTAGAAGTGGAAAAGAATGCTAAGTCTTTTGTATGTATCTGGCAAAGATGGACTGATCACAGCACCAGCAGTAGGGGTGTCTGTCTGAATAGAACATGTGTATTGTACATGCATGAAGAAGCATGTGTCAGCAGTGAGAGACAGTAGAGCTTAGCAGTCAAGGGTGTGGGCTGTGCTGTCAGATCCCAGGTCTGCCACTTATTAGCTACATGACCTTACAGATTATTCGATATTTCTAACCTTGTTTTCTCCTCTATTAAATGCGGGAAATAATAATATTCACCTCATAGGGTTTTTATGGGGAAACAAAGGGATAATACATGAAAGCATTAACATAGTACTAATCATCTGGTGTTTATTATATAATCATTTATTGAATTATTATTTTCATTTATTGAATAACACTCAGATGAAAATAATAATTTTATTATTTAATTTTAATAAACATCACTATATAGTTTTCTAATTCGATTCTTTATAACACACAAAGAAATGAAGACATACTTTACATTTACCATAAAGCAAAATAAAAAATACGAAGATTTTCTTTCCATACTTCTGAGGCTACAAGAACCTTAGGCAAGATAAAGAGCAGGAATGTTACTTAGTGAAGAGTTTTGAGTGAATGTGATTGGTAACAAAGTCTGAGGAAAGACTGTGCTGTCTCAGCCAGCAGAATCAACACTGATTCAGGTTGAGCTCTTCTTTTACATGTGGCCAAAAGGATTTTGAGCTTGGGTGTATCTGCTAAGAAACCTGCTGTGATGTTCTCTCCATGAGATCTCCAGTCAGACACGCTTCCCAGTGCTGGGCTCGTTCTCACAACAAGCTGCTCCCCCACTTTTCAAGACATGAACTCATTACATTCCTGGCTCATGCTTTCCACATCCGACGTGAGCTTCTCTTTCAGATCAGAAGAAAAGCCCTTATTGTGGAGTGGCGTTATCAGATTCAGAGGCTCACAGACATAAATAAAAGGAATGAAAACACTCCTGCTGTTGTCATCGTTCATACATTTTTATGAGCCTCTGAAATATACTGATGATTAGACATTTGAAAGTAAATATTTTCACTACAGTAGAAAAACAAACAATTTTTAGAAATCCACCGAGTCTAAGTAGCTCCCTCCCAGAACTCTGTCACTAAAACATTTCTATGGGAGTTAATAGTGTGGCCAATCAATGGGTGTACAACATACATACACAAAGACACTTTTATTTACAACGCGTGGCATTGTGGCCTTGAAATTTTAAATCAGATCTTTCAAATGTAATTTTTTGTTATTCTGTAATCGGAAAATTTTTCCTCATTAGGAAGTTAAGTAAAATATTCCTTTCAAAATGTCTAAATTATTAGAGTAGCTAAATTTGCTCAAAACTATCACTCAGAAAATCTCAGTTCTCTCAGAAAGTCTATCACTCCAAGGAGCAAAACAAGTGTTAGGACCTGTATCTACATTTCTCCTTTAAGTTAAAAGGCTTTTTTCAAGTAATTTGTTTGGGAGAGATTTTAAACGACTTCTGTAAGGTTTTTGTGTTTAACTTGATATTGTTTGAGATCAGCCCATCTTGAATGTAGAACCTGGACAAAATAAGATAGATATTTTTCACCTAAGAGATCTTTCCTTACTTATTTGTGTCCAGCAACATGAAGAATCAAAATATATATGCATATTCATATCGTCCCTCTCTTGTTCTCTCATTCTAAATAGACATGATTTATTCCTCTATTAAGTTGTAAGTGATTAAATTATAAAAGGTGAATTATAAAAGGCATCCTGGGACCAGTTTCCACTAACCAAACAGTTCTTCTGCTGCTAAAAGTATCCCACTTTAAGGTGGCCCGTGGAGCATCAAGAGTCTAGGATCTACCCAACATGACAGTCATTCAATAGAAATTGAAAATCTAGGAGCACCTGGGTGGCTTAGTTGGTTAAGTGTCCAACTCTTGATTCTGGTTCATGAGTTCAAGCCCCGTGTCAGGCTCTTCACTGACAGTGCAAAGTCTGCTTGGGATTCTCTCTCTCTCTCTCTCTCTCTCTCTCTCTCTCTCTCCTTCTCTCTCTCTCTCTGCCCCTCCCTTGCTCACATGTTCTCTCCCTCTCTCTCTCTCTCAAAAATAAAAATAAATAAATAAAATAAAAACTTTAAAAATCACCTACTGTAGCCACGTGGTTAATTTTCCAAATCATCAATTATGTCTTTTATTTAAGACATTACATATGTAAAACATAACTCAGAATTTTACCTGAAGGGTTCAGTTCAGCAAAAATAGTTCTCAAGTGGGAAAGAGTACCAGCCAAATTTCTCATCTAGTGTTAGAAAGAAGGAACCATCATTTGTTTAGCATCAACCAAGGGCCAGATTAGGTGGTATACTTCATAGACCTTATGTAATTTAATTATCAAAACAACGCTGTGTCCTTATCTAGTCTGTTCAGGCTGCTATACCAGAATACCGTAGATTGGGTGGCTTTTAAACAACAGGAGCATTTCTAGAGGCTGGGAAGTCCAAGATCAAGGTGCCATCAGAATCCATACCTGTGAGGTTCTGCTTCCTGGTTCATTGACAACTGCCTTCTTGCTGTGTCCTAACATGGTGGGAGGGGCAGCTGTGTTCTCTGGAGTCTCTTTTATAAAGGGCACTTATCCCGTTCATCAGGGTGCCATCCTCATGACCTAATCACCTCTGCAAATCCCCAACTCCAAATACCATCACAATGGGTGTTAGGTTGCAACATCTGAGTGCAGAGGAGGGCAGCAAACATTCAGTCTATAGCAGACCTGGATATTGTTACCCCTGTTTTATAGCTGAGGAATCTATAGGACTGAAAGGTTAAGTAACATATCCAACTTCACATAGCTAGGGAGTGCAGTCCAGTTCTGCCTGCCCCAAATCTCAAAACCTTTCTATTGCAACAGATTGATCAATGGAGTTTTTCATGTTTCAACTGGTTGTCTTGGCTAAAATTCCATCATCTCCACAATGCCAAAATAACTCCCTAAGATGGGGAAAAATCATTCAAAGAAACAGACTGAATAAGGCTATTGGGCCTAATTGGACTGTTCTTTATGCTTATTCAGGTAAATTGCTTACATGTGTAGACACAGTCATTGTTTTGTTTGCCTTCTAAAACTCTCCTGTGTTATTCCCATTTCACAGAAAAATAGAAACAGAGAAGATCAAGTTTTCCCCCGCAAGCCAAAAAAGGATGTTGGCATAACTGCTCTTGACTTTTCTTTGGATTTTTCTCAATAAGACTATATTCACCATTAGGACAGGGACTTAGTCACATCATCACTCATAAAAGCTTACGGCTGTCACTGACCTTATAGATAATCTTCTTCAGTGGAATGTTACTTTTTCACTTTTGGACCACACACTACTTTGAGTCTCTGATGAAAGCTATAGACCCTCCTCCAAGAAAAATGCACATATGCACCCTCAAAACTTGGCACTATTTTCAGTGGCGTCATGGACCTCCATCCACAGACCTCTGGGGGGCCCATGAAACTTGGGCCAAGAATCCCTCATCTAATGAATTTTAAAAGCTTCATTTTACATATGAAGAAACTTAAATCTTGGGATGCTGACCTCCTCAAGATCACCCAGCTAAGCTGAGTGTAGAGCCTTCTTGCACTGTGTATTTATTCATCTCCCTGAATAAATGGAGCTGTCAGTAACAAATGTCCCAGCTATTGATTAGGACAATTGAGATTACTTCTGGGGAAATATGTATACTAGAATGTATTGCACGTAGAGTGTGGTTTTTTTTTTATTTGAAAACAATTTATTGATAATATTTCTAAAGGAGATTGTTTCAGATTACTTCATGGGAAGTAAAAGGAAAAGCAAAGAAAGATAAGTGGATAGGCAGAATGAAAATGATTAATTGTTAGGAACTGGGAATCCAATTTTGCCAAGTCAAGAAGGAAAAAAAAAACTGGTGATTTTGGAAATAGAACCCTATCTGCCATCAATTTTCAAAGTCTTTTATTTGTCATATGTTATCTTGGGAGCATTTCTTTAAACAAAGCTTAATTATGATACTAAGTTATTATGTAGGATTTCTTTATCCTTACTGGTTTCATTTAGCTGTGCAAACTCATCAAAGGATTTTTCTCACTAAGTATGTGAAAGAACTGATTTGATTGCTTAAAGATTTTGTGTTTCATCTTTATCACTACTATTTGTTGAGAGGATAGGACACACTGGAGGGGGACACAGATATAATGCCTTTCAGAGTGCAGGATCCTTCAGACTTGGGTTTGAATCCCAGCAGGGTTACCAAGGATAACCCTTAGCCTCTCTAAACCCATTTTCTCATCAGGAAAATGGCCATCATAAAAGCTCATAAGGTTTCATGTAGATTAGAAAGCACTAGATGGATAGATGACAGATAGATAGATGATAGGTAGGTAGGCAGGTAGGTAGGTAGGTAGGTAGAAAGGAAAGAAGGAAGGAAAGGAAAGGAAAGGAAAGGAAAGGAAAGGAAAGGAAAGGAAAGGAAAGGAAAGGAAGGAAGGAAGGAAAGGAAGGAAGGAAAGGAAGGAAGGAAGGTGGAAAGGGGAATGGAAGAAAGAAAGGAAATGAATATTTGACTAGTGCTCAGTAAATGATACTTGTTGTTACTGTATTTTTGGCTGGCTAGAAGACATGGTAAGGAAGAAGCTATCAGGAAAGCCCTTTCCGGGTCAGGTCCCCAAGAATCACTGAATATATGCACAGCCCCCATGTCTTCAGACAGTTTGGTCTAATCTCGACTATTTCAAATCTGTTTTATCAGCCTGCCTTGACAGTGATAGGAGAAGTATGGATATGATGTCTCCATGCTGAAAAGAAAATCTGCCTTCTTATTTCTAAGAGTCATTTTCCCTACTGGTCTTTATCTCAATAAGTTACATATCTAATATTCAATCAATCATATATTTTACATAGTTTTCTTTTGCCTTGTGGAATTATCATTTCTTTTTTTCATATTACATAATTATGGTTTCTTTACCACTAACGCAGTAATCAAAAGCCTCTCAACCGTATATATAATACTGTACCAATAATATAAAGAAATTGGGTACTCATTATTCACAAAATAATTTTTAATCATTTTATTCTAAATTCATGATTTTTATTATGAAATAGTTGATACATGCAAAATGATACTATTAAGGCATACAGAAGTTGTAAATCATTGTAATGCATATATCATAAAGTTATCATTGAGCTTTAAGATCTAGAAAATTTCCAATACCATTGAAACTTTAAACTGACCTCTCCAATCCCACCCCCTTGCCTCTCCAACAGAAGTAACTAGTATCCTGAGTAATTCATTTATTTTTAAATAAAATTCTAAATAAGATAACATGAATTAGGTGATAGTTTTTCCAGACCTGTGATCCAGGGAATTCTAAAGATTCTCTCCAAACTCTATTGAAAATGTTAATGAGAGTCCATTATTGCCTGAGAGGGCCTTTCTAAACACACAGGTCCGAAGGAGTCCTTCTGCTGTCTAAGGCTGGGAACCTTGGAGGAGAATTACAAACCAAGAATTCTCTACAAACAAAGAATTTTCATCAAAATCAAATAAAAATGTAACAAAGGCCATCAAATATGTATGTTGAATCTATAGATTCTGCCCATTGGTTTTTCTCACTGACCAGCCAGATGTAAGAGGTCTGCATTTGTAGCCTTCATTTGGCCAGGTGGAGTGATGGACAGGAATCCTTACAGACTATTCCTAATTCTTAGTCAAGGGAAATCTATTGCTTTGAAGTCTTCAAGGGGGGGCGCCTGGGTGGCGCAGTCGGTTAAGCGTCCGACTTCAGCCAGGTCACGATCTCGCGGTCCGTGAGTTCGAGCCCCGCGTCGGGCTCTGGGCTGATGGCTCAGAGCCTGGAGCCTGTTTCCGGTTCTGTGTCTCCCTCTCTCTCTGCCCCTCCCCCATTCATGCTCTGTCTCTCTCTGTCCCAAAAATAAATAAACGTTGAAAAAAAAAAAATGAAGTCTTCAAGGGAAGTTCTTGACCTTTATTATCCCCAAAGTCCTTAGCAGTATTATAAGAAAGTACCACTGCAGTGGAAACATGAGCATGTTGGAATGATGTCGTAGTGGCTGTTAAGTGGATTCTCATTCATCATGAATGACGTTAAAGAGGAATAATGAGCATGTTTTGTAAATAGAATCAGTTCTTTTCACTAGTGTGCTACCTAGTAAGCAGTGTTCATCAGCAGTTTTGTAAGAATGTAATTTTTTAAGAACTTTGGAAACATTCACTTACTTTTAAAAGCTTAATTTGCTAATTATAAATCATCTTTATGTATACAATTGTTAAACAAGTTTCTGATGTTTTCTTAGCCTGGCAGAAGTGGCCAGTTTTGAACATACTTTCAAAACTAAATTTCTTTTAAAATATCCCATAATTTGGGGCCCCTGGGTGGCTCAGTCGGTTGGGCTTCCGACTTCGGCTTGGGTCATGATCTCTTGGTCCGTGGGTTCGAGCCCCACGTCGGGCTCTGTGCTGACAGCTCGGAGCCTGGAGCCTGCTTCGGATTCTGTGTCTCCCTCTCTCTGACCCTCCCCCATTCATGCTCTGTCTCTCTCTCTGTCTCAAAAATAAATAAACGTTAAAAAAATTTAAAAAAAATATCCCATAATTTGTATTGGCCTCTCTTCCAGTTAGTCTAGATTGGTGAGATCTGACATTGCATTTGAGACTAGTACCAATTGACCAAGTTAAAATGTGAGAGTTTATTTTCCATTTTAATAACTCCCTACATCGCATACAGTTCCTTTGCTGGAATAAAAATCTTGGTAAAGTACACATCAACCACTATAAATAGCAGCCATAAGCCTGTACATTCAGGAGAGTCTCCAGAGAGTGTATTTTAAACTGCACATTGTTTAGAATAGGAAATTCTTCCAATGTTCATATTTTCCATTGTGGGTGACATGGACTATCCCATGTCACATCTTCAATAGCTTCCATTTTCCTGTACCATTTAGGAATCCAGCTGATAAGTTGCCAGAAGATTACTCAATATGTGCTTTTTATTTGCCTAAGGCTAACCTGGGTCTTATTGTCCGGTGGGAATTTTGCATAACGAGGGGCTCTGCAAATGAAAGCTTGATAACTCTCTGCACCGGCACCAGCAACTAGATAATGAAAGGGTCCTTTCTTTCTGGAGCTAGTCCCCTGGACTCTACCTACTCAGAATAACAGCAGTCACCCATTTTTTATTCCCACGGAAAACCTTGCACTGTTGGCAGGTCTCTCTGGGGAACTCAAGAGACTAGCAGGGAAAATAAATGGGCAGGAAGTGAATAGACGAGCGAGCAGGATGAGATGATGGGTTATTGTGCTGGTTCAAAGACATGAAGCCTCAGCAGGTACGATTACACTGCATCTTCCCCAAGGCACTGTTGGCAACTCTAGTAGATGTAGACCTCTGCCCACTCCTTCCTTAAACAGTCCTTCTGTTTCTCTAATCAACTGTTGTGTAAATCTTGATTTTTCAGTGGGGCCCATTTGAGGGACCTAATATTCACCCACCATTTCTTCTCCCTTGATGAACAAGATGAGAAACTACCATTGAGGAGCCTTGGTATATAGCAGGAGTTGATATCTGATGCCCTTCCTTCCTGTTACTCCCCTATAACTCTTCCTACCCAACCATGAAAGCCAAAAATCTGTCTGTTTTCTGAGCCAGCATCCTCAGAGTATGTCCTGGCTACCCAGGGAGTATCATTGCTACAGAAGTTCCGTGGGTTACAAACTGAACAGAATGAAATTTTGTAAAACTCGGGACTGAGGCAGGATGGAAATTCCTAATGCTTTCATCTCTAAGTGCATCACATCACAGGAACATGATTATAAGTTCTGTCTCATTGTGGCATTTGTCAGAGCTGTGATAGAGCTGAACCAAGGCTCGGGGGGCGGTGGCGGGGTGGGGGGGGAGTGTCCCCTGCAGAAAGGAGCTGGTTTTCCATGAGAACTCTGCCTGAGTGCAGAAGTACTGCTAAGAGACATATTCTGGTATCCCATTGGGTTATATGGTCAGAAATTAAGACTCTCTCTCCTACATTCTCTGAAAAGAGTTTGAAAATCTAAATCATTGAACCCAGACTTGCTAACATTTCCAGGAGCCCACAGTCCGTGGCTAGGTCAAATCTGGAAACTATGTCATTTATTACAATTCTGGTGGTTTTTCTTCTGCATTTTGCTGTGCCCAGCCCATATAACTGCCTCTGACTACAAAAATACCTTTTAGATCAAGGATTAAAGAGGACACACTGGATAAAAGTTGAGCAGATCTGGACCTCCTCATCTGTCAAATAGAACTAACACTCCTCAGGGTGGCTGAGAAAATTAAATGAGATATTATCAGATACCACATGCAAAGAAAGGGTGATTCACATGACATGTTTATTATGTAGAGGTGCCTGCATGATTAATTAAGTCAGTTCACTTCTGTTTTACTTTATGTGGGGTTGCAAGTTTCATGCTGGTCACACACTGGGTTCCAAAGGAATTTTCATACTCCGTACGCAGCTATCTTACGTGATCTGACAGGCCCACAGGCGTTCTAGGCTTCCAAAAATCAGGCACAGAGAAAATGCTGTAAAAGGTTACCTGTCACCTTCCCTAGAGCCTTTCCCCCTTGGAGACGGCTTATGGCCTCAACTGCAGTTTAGAAAAAAAAAAAAAAAAGCAAAGCCATTTTATCTTCCTTTCCCTGAGTATGTGAATTAAGGAGACAATTCCAAAGATTTAAAATGATGGCTTTATCCCAATCAAAATAAAACCGTGCTGTCAGTCACTTACTTGTGTGGTTTTGCATGTAAGTTAGCAAAGATCTTCAGACTCAGCGGGATTCTGTCATCTTCCACACCAGTATCCTCTCCCCAACCTCTCATAACTGGTGAACTCTTACGCAGCTAGAAGGCCCAGCTCAACTCTCATCCTCTGGAAAACATCTTCCAAGAGGCCCCCTGTCAAAGTGACCTCCCACCTTGAGTTTCCCATGGCTCTTTCAATGTATGTGAATTATTATATTATTATTCATATTAATTAGTTGTATTATTACTATATTATGTGCTATTTTATATTACTATTTGTATTAATTATTACCATTTTATGTTACTATTTTATTTGTTCATGTATCTGTTTAACCCACCAAATTAAGAGCAACTCTAGATTAAAAACTACACCTTACCTACTTTTATTTCCCCAAAGACCAGTACACAATGTTGAATAAACGAATAATGAATAAACAGCTACTTCAATTCATATGTATGTACCAAGGTAGATTTTGCTCAGTTCGCTAAGATATTTATAGGGAGGCGGAAATGTTAGTGACCTTCATGGTGTTCTCCAAATACTGACACCACCCATATCTTCCTTGGGCCTCCCTCACTACCTTGCTGAGCCCCTGGACTTTTGACTCCCTATCTTTTTCCCTAGAGATACAAAAAAAAAAAAAACAAAAACAAAAACCTCATGTATTTCTCTAGTTATTAAGGATACTTGTACTTCTACGTCCTATAATTTTGATCATTATGCTTAAGTTGTATCATGGAGTCAAATGACAATATGCTAAGAATCAAGTCCCTTTAGTTGGAGTGTTTAATACTCAAACTCCTAATAATGCTTGCAACTAACATTTGCATTGTAAGACCTGGTAATTATCAAATTACCGGGTTTATACCAAACCCTAAAGAGTGCAGCAGTGAACAAACTATATGATCAAAAACTTCTCTTATGAAAGACCAAGTCTGTTGTCCAGAGGAGTGAACTTCTTCAGTTAATCCAGGAGAATAGGCAGAAGTAGGTGAGGGGTAGAGCCAACCTCAGGCTAGCATTTGTCAACACTCCTTTTGAAATAAAGAGTGTTTAACATACAAGGTGAGTCTCAAGTTTAGACTCTAAATAGTGGATTGTTTTCTAGTATTGGGAGGTAGTGATGAACCAAGAAAAAAAGAAGAAGACATATATTAGAATCCATTTAACCAAGATATGTGGGGTTAGTTTTATTTTCAGTGAAGTGGGGCCTTTTTTACGTTTTTATAAATACATACACCTTAAAAAGTATGATTTTAGAAGTAGGAGGAGGAGGACTTATAAATAGCCATTAGTAAAAACTCTAGATTAAGATTCAGATTAATTCAGTAAACATTGACTATGATACAACACATTCTACAGTAGGCATCAAGTTTCTTGATTATAAAAGTAGGCCCTTTGGTTAATTCGTTCACATAAAATTTGTAATTAATAAAATCAATGAACTGGAATACCAGAAGTACTGGAAGTACTGTAGAATAGCCTCAAAATTGTAACTTTTAATTTTTTTAATGTTTATTTATATTTGAGAGAGAGACAGAGACAGAGTGCGAGCTGGGGAGGGGCAGAGAGAGAGGGAGACACAGAATCCAAAGCAGGCTCCAGGCTCTGAGCTGTCAGCATAGAGCCTGACAGGGGGCTCCAACTCATGAACCATGAGATCATGACCTGAGCCAAAGTCGGACGCTTAACCGACTGAGCCACCCACGGACCCCATGTATCTTTTAATTTTTAATTTAATTTCTAATTCTTACATCCACTGAGAAAGAGTCAGAAGGCAAGTTGGTTTAAAGTTATCCTAAAAAGACACTGAATTCTAAAATACCTCGGAGAATCTCAGATTACATCAGTACTCTACCCTCCAATGTGTTTTAGAAAGCTGGATGCAGGGGCACCTGAGTGGCTCAGTCAGTTAAGTGTCCCTTGATTTCAGCTCAGGTCATGATTTCACAGGTTTGTGAGATCGAGTCCTGCATCGGGCTCTGCACTGACAGCACGGAGCCTGCTTGGGATCCTCTCTCTCCCTCTCTCTCTGTCCCTCCTCCACTCATGAATATGAGTGTACGCACACTCCCTCTCAAAATAAATAAATGAAACATTTTTAAAAAGCTGGATGCACGGGGCGCCTGGGTGGCGCAGTCGGTTAAGCGTCCGGCTTCAGCCAGGTCACGATCTCGCGGTCCGTGAGTTCGAGCCCCGCGTCAGGCTCCGGGCTGATGGCTCGGAGCCTGGGGCCTGTTTCCGATTCTGTGTCTCCCTCTCTCTCTGCCCCTCCCCCGTTCATGCTCTGTCTCTCTCTGTCCCAAAAATAAATTAAAAAACGTTGAAAAAAAAATTAAAAAAAAAAAAAAAAGCTGGATGCATATTCCAGATCATTGGATCTCAAATTTAAAATGTCCACTATTTTTTGTATAACAGTCTTATCTATTTTCTTTGTTGTCTTCATGAGGTCTTAAGATTAAAAAGCTTTGCAGACGGATCTTGGCTTTTAAATGAGACAAATGGATATGATTTTTTTTAATTAAAGGTTTTCACTGAAACACTTGCCTGCTTCTAGTCTATAAATTAATGAATTAAAAAAAAAGAGCTCTATTTGCTTTTCCTGCCTTGATCCTAATGATAGCTTGATTTCATTTTTTCAATAACTTCAAAGCAAAGTAACATGTTAAAGCTGAAAAGCTTGCACTTAGTCTATTTCTAATCTCCTGTGTCAAGCTGCCACCATAAAGGCATCCAAAAATTCTACAAAAGAACATTTATAATAAATTCAATGAATTCAACACGCATAAGTGTTTAATTACATTAGGTCTCCCAGGTGCAAGCAAGTGTAGCAACTGTAATCTATTGTCTTGGTCATTTGGGGCTGCTCTAACAGAACACCATAGACCGGATGGCTTAAACCAACAAACATTCATTTCTTGCAGTTCTGGAGGCTGGGAAGTCCAAATACCAAGGTGCTGGCAGATCCAGTATCTAGTGAGGGCCCGCTTCCTAATTTGCAGTTGGCCATTTTCTTGTTGTATCCTCACTTATTGAAGAGAGAGATAGAAAAAGCAATCTCTCTTGTGTCTCTTCTTATAAAGGCACTAATCCCACTCATGAAGACTTCACCTCCATGACCTTCAATTGCCTCCCCAAAGCCCCACCTCCTAATACCATCACATTGGGGGTTAGGATTTCAACAAACGCATTTTTCAGGGACATGAATATTCACTCCAACTCATCTATGTATCCAAATGAGGACTTTGAATCTCAGGGTTCATTCAGTCTTGTGACTTGAAAAGCATTCTCTCCACTGAGGGAGGTGTTTCTCAGGTCCTCTCTTGGCTTGGGTAAAGTACTCCTCATGACGATTTCACCTCCCTTTGCTCTGACTTTGTTACCCATGAAGCAGTCTCTGGTGACTGGGAGGCTTCCTGACATCATGGCTTGGGGAATGGTGGGAATTTGAGAGCTCTCCAGGCACTGAAGAGGGAGGTCATCCGTTCTCTTAATTAACTGGCATTAATTAGCATTCTGATGTCCATGTGAGTGTCTTGTGAGTCTGGAAGCCCTCAGTCTTCCTGAGACCTGTCAACTTGAACAACTCCCAAAACCCAGTTGCTGGTGCAGCAAAGCTTCTAGATCCTGTACTGCACTGAATATGTCAAAAAAAAGACCACTCTGGAGAAGCCTCTAGGAGGACCAGCCCACAGGACTTATTGATGTAGCATCTCTATTCCATTGTTGTCCCTCTCTAACCCAGAGAGAGAAAAGCAAGCACTGGTTGAGTATCTGCTGTATGTTTGAGGCTGTATCAGGTGCCAGCAAGGTGTTATGAAATATCCCTGCCCACAAAAAGATTATAATTTATTTGGTGAGAAAAGATCCCTGCCCACAAAAGATTATTTGGTGAACAGTGAATAAATAAGCCTCTGTGTGTACATCCATCTATTTCTATCTATAGATCGGTATCATAATCATGTACTGGTTTGTGTGATCTGTTAATTACAAAATAGGACAGTACCTAACAAAGTGTCCTTCATATAATGTACATAGTAAACACTATACCCAAAGTATCCAAAACACATGATGAACTATTTCTCTAGCAATAAGAACAAGTACATGCTTTACTCCAGGCCTAAACCACCACCCCCCGCCCCCGCAAAAAAATCTGGATTTGATTCCAGCTGTAAAAGCCACGTGTAAATTTAATATCCAGATGCAGAAAGTGGACACCAGCAAATAAATTTATGGTTGTGGAAATATTTGGATACTTTGAACGAGAGTGATACACACAGAATTATGTGGCTTATGAACTAACATGCTTCCTTTGAAGATTTGACCTTTTCTCTTAAACTAGAATCCTTAGAGTCCTCATGATAGTGTCTTAATTTCCTTCCAGTTCAGTTGTATCAATGGACAACAAATTCTACATTCTAAAGCATATCACTATGGCCTAGATTCAATTTCCTTTGGGTAGAAATCATATCCTTCCTGTGCATACTTCTTTCCTAGAATTATAGGGGTATATGTAACTATTTTCACTGAGACCAGAACCAGGGTTTTATAGACGTGTACCAGCAACCATTCAGTCAAGCAATTGTTAGAACCGTATTTCCAAGCACTATTTCGTTGTTTTTAAAGATGTGTTTCAACTTAACAGAAAACCATGGGGGAAGGGAAAAAAAAAAAGGTTAGAGTGAGAGAGAGCCAAAACATAAGAGACTCTTAAAAACTGAGAACAAACTGAGGGTTGATGGGGGGTGGGAGGGAGGGGAGGGTGGGTGATGGGTATTGAGGAGGGCACCTTTTGGGATGAGCACTGGGTGTTGTATGGAAACCAATTTGACAATAAATTTCATATATTGGAAAAAAAATAAAATAAAGATGTGTTTCAAGCTGGAGGGCAGAAGGGGAGTTGGAGGCATGATCCCCTTAAGATAGAAACTTTTCTCTCCAGGAAAAAAGAATAGTCTAGCTGGTTAAAAAACCCAGACTTTAAAAAAAAAAAAAAAAAGAGCTTAGAGAGCAGATCTAAATAATTGTTGCAAAAGAGTTTAAACAGAAATAGGGAGCCTCACAACAAGTTAGCCAGAGGGGCTGACTCATACATGACAACATAATTCTCTCAAATGCACGCAAACAAGAGTAGGCTCAAATAGTCTCCTCTTTCCTCCTGAGATGGCAAAGTACAAAGAAAGCAAGTCACGTGCAGGAAGACTTTATAGATGTGGGGCTAGACACTGGTTCTTAAAGAATCACTAGAATTCAGGGAAGCAGAGGGAATTTTAAAAGACATTCTAGGCAAAAGAGAAGGAAGAGCTTTGTTGGGTAAAAGCAGAAAACTTCAGGAAATATCAGGCAAATGGTGGCAAATGCTAATCATCTTTTCACGGAACAAAAGTTCCCTTTATGATAAATGTTAGGGTGCATTGCACTGATTGGAGATGTATGTTAAGTTGCCAGTGGGGATACAACCAGGGGTCAGGATATGCTTAAGGGAAAGAGTCAGCAATGGAATGCTGGGACTCAAGGACTGGCCTTGGGAAGGAGAGAATGCCCTCCTTTTAACTGAGTTGTAGTATCATGCCCTCCTTTTAACTGAGTCGTGGTTTAGACACAGATTCCAGAAAGTAGCTACTTCTAGGTGGAAAGGGACAGAATGCTATTCTCAAAAAGCACTCAGGGGTGCTAAGTTACTTTGAAGATTTTATTTCTAAGGGAGATGGTGAGCACATAGAATTTTCCTTATTCCTTTCAGTTTGTCAAAAAGATTTCAGAATAAAACATAATTTTAAAAAGGTACAGAGCGCTTATAGCTGTTACCCATGTATCTTCAATCAGAATCTGCCTATGGGTGTCAATAGGATCACATTACTAATGATAAAATTTTTTTTAGTTTTTTTAAAGTTTTTACTTATTTTGAGAGGGAGAGAGAGCGTGAGCAGGGGAGGGGCAGAGAGGGAGAGAGAGAATCCCAAGCCGGCTCTGTGCTATCAGTGCAGAGCCCCATGTGGGGCTCGACCCCATGGATTGTAAGATCATGACCTGAGCCAAAATCAAGAGTCAGATGCTTAATCGACTGAGCCACCCAGGCACCCCACTAATGATATAATTCTTAATGCTACCTGCTTGTGCAGGATGACCACTCCACCACCAATTAAAAAAAAAAAAAAAGTCCTCTCTGATTGTTTCTGGACATCTGTCTCACATAAGCTCACGAATGGTATACTCATCCACCCTGTGCAACCTCCCATGACTCCTTGCTGGCAGGCCCCTATCTCAGTGAGGCCCTGGCTCCCACTCTGCATGAAGGCATTTGCAGAGGACCCTCCACTGCCACTGCCCTGGGGCCCGCCCTGAGACCCTGGGCCTCTGTGTCAAAGGCACCGTCTGGTGTCCTTATGCTCCAAACTTCAAGGTACCAAAGTGGCCTTGTATTCCTATCAGTCCTCCAGAATTCTAGAACCATGCTGTGCTCTGGACAGAAGTAGGGGTGCTGACCCTATCCTCTGCTCTGTTACCCTTTGTCACTCAGGCACCAAAGCTTGGCCTAGACTCAGCAAACACCTTGTGGAAACAGTTTCAGCTTCCCTGCAGTCCACCTTTCCTCGGGGCACAGACCTGGGGCAATAGGGTTGGGTTCAGGCATGTGATAGCAAACAACTCCCCAGACCTCCCTGCGATTCTCCCCCACCCAGACCCACTTTACCACTCAGTCATACCCAGATGCATCTCAATTCCAGTGGTGGGCACCATGAAACTTAAGGCCAGGCCACCATTCACATCACTTATCCTTCCATCTTGACTCAACTACAGAAAAAAATAAATCCACGTGCTCAAAGTAGTTATTTGCTCATTATGAAGCCACGTGCACGAATTCATTTATGCGGCACATATTACAGAAGCCCTGCTCTCTGCCAAGCACTGTGATAACTGGAACAAGGGGAGAGTCAAAAAGATGGTTGGGCACAGTACTTCTCCTCAAGGAGCTCACAGCCTAGCAAGGGGAGAAAGAAATCTAGAAACCCACCGTTAGTGCAATCTAGAACCTTGAACTTCATGTTGCCTCAAATAGATAGACTTCCCAGGTACTGAAATTCAGGGAGGTGCTCTTTGAAAGATCTTTTTCTCCCTTCTTGAAATCAGGTTATGTGTTCCTCATTTACTAAGACCTTCAACAAGAAAAATACAATACAGAATGTCCTGAAAGAGTTGAAAAATGGGCCTCTGAAAACAGTATGAAGCTTTCTATGTTAAGGTCAAATAATAACAACAAAACTAGCTTTACAATAAATGCTGGATATAGACTGACAAAGCAACAGATCTGGAGAGGAAGAAAAACAATCCTGGATTTAGCACAGAAATGAATGAATGATCTCTGTAAGAGATGCTATTATCAATGTGAAAACGATGTTCAAGACGTGTTAACAGGAACATGGCAGGCAGCACTGGGCCTTCATCCAGGCACATTCAGACTTGGTCAAGCCTTTATTATGTCCAATTTTGGTTTCCCGCTTGAAGAGTTGTTATGTTTCAGGCTGATATTAAAAGAATGGAAAATAGGCACTGGCACGTAGCCTAGAAAAGATGAGGCTAAAGCATGATTTAGTACCTGTGGCCCTGATAGAGATAAGTGGGTTTCTATTTTGGCAACAGGAAGTACAGTTCAGTAACAGAATAAATTGAGCATAAGTGTGATTAAATACTGGGGCCTTGATCACAGGATGCCATCTTTGAAGCATAGTACTTTAGCCCCACGGCCTTCAGAGTGTCGTTCACTTTCTATCTTGTATCACAGTGTTTGTATACATACCTTACCTCCCTCTGAGTCTGACCTCCTCATCTTTGGATCCCCCACAGCATTTCCCTGGGTGACTGGCTTGTAGTAAAAATTGAAATAGTGTTAAGTGAGAAGGGGCGAGGCAGGAACATGTTGGGACAAAACTACATGGCTGCCATTGTGAGAGATAAGAGAATGTAACACACACGATACGGTACAAGCCTACGGACAGATCACACCAAGAATAGTTCAGAGAATTGTGTCAGCAAAGGCCACAAGGATACCAGTTAAGGACAGTGAGTTGCACGGGAAGGGTAGGGTGAGGGTAAAGGATGACTTTCCAGAACAGTCCATTCATTCCTCCACCCCCACCCAGCCCACCATGGATCCCTAGAGGAAAACACAGCAGGAACTAGGAAGACATTAGCAAAGATGCAGTGAGTGAGGCAGGAGAATCAAGGAAAAGGCATTACTGGAAGGTAGAAAGAAGAATAAAGAGAGAAGAGGAGTCTGTAATTTCTGTGATGGGACATGGATAAAGGGAGGAGTATTTCATGGGAAGTTTTCTTAGGAGGACCCATTAAAATGCAAGATCACAGGACAATGCAAAGCAATATCGTTCAAGTGAACATGTTCGATGCCATGAGGGTAGTGAGATGCCATCAGCCGTGGAGGGAAGAATACAAGGGGCCCATGGAAAGAAGGAAATAGGATCTGCCTGCTGATATGTAGTTAACCCCTTCACTTCCATTCCTATCCAACATACCCCACCCCATTTTTCTTTTTTGAGACAGTGAGAGAGAGGGAAAGGGGCAGAGAGTGAGAATCTCAAACAGCCTGTCAGCTGTCAGCACAGAGCCCAACACAGGCCTTGAACTCATGAACCCATGAGATCATGACCTGAGCCGAAATCAAGAGTTGGATGCTTAATCGACTGCACAACCCAGGAACCCCATTCCTATCAACCCCTTGATAAGCAGCCATCTAGGCAAGATATTTTGCCTCATTCTAAGAGTATGGAGTCTAGGAATTTCTTTATAAGAGAGTATTTTTCAAGAGGCTTTTTAAAAATCCCTTTTAAATTATTGAACTGTTGTCTCTCAAGGGAGTAGATTTCTTTGGGGTTTGAGTTTCTGTAGGAAATAAGTGGCTGTGTATGTGTCTCTGTGTGTGTGTGTGTGTGTGTGTGTGTGTGTGTGTGTGTGTGCGTGTGTGTGTGTGTGTCTAAAGTGCATTAGGGCAGGACACAGGCACTTCCCACATACCTCACTTTTCCCTAGGGAATTGTTCCAAGGTAGAAGCTGTTCTCAAACAACCATTGCAGACTGTAAAGTCTGGAACAGATCATGTGGTCCAGTCTCCTACCTCCATGAAGTTAAGTTATTTTTTTAAATCATATTTTATTAATAAAGGACCACCCTGTGGTAGGAGCTATTCCTTTCTATTGCACTGACCTCCCTCAAACCTTTGATAAAAAATTAAATAAAGTATCCAGAAAAGGAGGATGCTATGAGTAATTTGAGACTAGCCCAGACTTCCATTTTCCTTAGTAAAATAGTCCTGAAATGTCACATGTGTGACACCCACTGTCTTGCTGACATATGCATGACTGCCTCCATCCTTCATGGTGCTGGTGAATGATCATTAATCCAGTTCTCAGAGACCAGTTCTGGAAGCAGGGCTCTCAGTACCCATGTCTGTGCTACACAGTGAGAGCACATTAGCCTTTGGTGTGTTCTTCCTAATTCCTCTCATCTTGCCTCTGCAGCCCCAGCTAGCCAGACCCCCAGAGGGCTGCCTGGAAATTGTTGTCTACTCTAGCCTTGCCCTCAGCTCACAATTCACTTCTCTCCCTGCCTGTCAAATGCATCCATACTCCCTTTCGTTGGCCCTTGTGCTGTTCCTATTTCCCACCGGTATCTGACCCAGGTCCAAAACTCCCTTCTCTCTTCACTATTGCTGTGTTGGTACACTACTAAGTAGCACAAGTTGGGACACCTGCTAGTTGTACTATCACAGGCTAAAGACAGACAGCTACTTCCCAAATACATTTCATTAGTAACAAGGTGCCAACAAAGAGTGTGAATGATTTACCTATTATCTTTAGGGCTAGGAAAAGAGCTTGGTGGATATCCTTTATACAGCTCACCACTAGCATACTTTTAGTACATGAATGTCAGCGTGTTAGTGGAAGATTACCAAATTCTTGCTCTCCCCCATGGAAGGTAAGGTGCGCGTGCGCGCGCCTGCGTGTGTGTGTGTGTGTGTGTGTGTGTGTGTGTGTGTGTGTGAGATGAAAGAGATAAAGAGAGAGAGATAAGACTGATCTGGAAAAATAACAGAATTTTTTCCAAGCTACTCCATTTTATGAGCTCGTTCCAAATACAGCCAAACTATGCTTGCCACCTTAAGATTGGAGTGTATTGGGAGGAAGGGGAAATCAGGAGCTGAAATGAATTCCCAAGGTCAAATGAGGCCCGTAAGCAAATGTATTTATTAATAATCTATCACTGCTGTAACAAATAACGACAAGCTCAGTGACTTCAAATAGCACACGCTGATTATCTACCATGCTAAAGCTTCCAAGTCCCAACACACGTTCAAGAGGCCAAAATCGAGGTGCGGGCGGGGCGTCATCCTTCTGGAGGCTCTAGGGGAGAACCCACTTCCTTGCCTTGCTGGCTTCTAGAGGCCACCCTCAATCTTGGCCTCTTGGCCCCCTTCCTCCCATCCTCAGTGCCAGCAATGTCACATCTCTCTGGCCATTCCACTGTAGTCACCTCTCTCTCTGACCACAGCCAGAGCGGGCTCTCCAACTTTAAAGACCCATACAGTTAGATTGAACACACATCTGGAGAATCCGGGATCATCTCCCTATATCAATGCCTGTAACTTAATTACAGCCACAAAGTTCCTTTTGCATATTGCACATATTCATAAATTATAGAGATTAGGACATGGATATCTTTGGGAGGAGTATCATTCTGCCTGCCACAGCAGAACACTGAGCTTGGTGAAGGGAAAAAAAATCAATGTGCAAAATTTGGTAGAAAGGAGCATAGCAAAATGCCCTGATACATGTTTCTATCTCAGCTCTGGAGCCATAAACTCAAGCCAGGTCAGTGAGAATTCTGTTGAGGCAGACATAGCTCTATTTTTATGAGTGTCTCATGAATTTTATATAGTCAGCATATGTTGAGTGACAATATATATAATCAGAGAGATGTTTAAATGTGTATATGTCATGATATATGGAGATAGTTAACTTTGAAATTCATTAAACTGCATTTACTCTATAAACTCTGACTTTGATGACAGCATAGTATTTAAGCAGGAAAACAACCAAAATTTCCTAGTTGCTTGAAATGACAAGAGCATTTAACCTATCTGAATGAAACTTCTCTAAGTTGAGTACAAAGGTCAATGATGTGGCTCTGCTCCCTGACATTGGCGAACTGTTCAAACGCTCTGTGCTTCTGCGCCCTTGTTTGTGACACAAAGCTGTAGCTCTCAAAAGATGTTTTTCGTTCTGTGAAGGGGGCTCTCAGTGTGTGGAGTTGATGGCTTCTCCTGCTATTTACCAAAAGACTCATCTCAACCTTCTGTCGTGAGAACTGAGTTGTTCTACTCATTTGACAGAAAGTCCTATGCATCCGCGTTCCGCAGCACCAATCTGATCTTTGCCTGTTAGAGATGAAGAAACGTATTCATAACTCAAGCCCAGAGGGAATGTCATCTCCAGATAGAATCAACAACCACCCCCTCCTCAGGGACTGGAATTTGGTTGCTTCCCAAGCTGTTGCTGACCAGGCTCCCTTGCCTGGTTTGGCTGATGAGATCACCACACCAGAGTGCGATGGGTGCAGACCAGGCAGACTGTTGCAACATGTTCCTAGGCAGGCTTTTGCCCTCATTTTACCGAGGGGCGTGAGCGCCAAACACCCCGTATAACCCAGCAGATCACTGATAGAGCCGTCTCTCTTCCCTTTGCCTTTGGTTTGCATTTTTATATCGTGCATCCATCTTTCCCTGGATAAAAGGGCTAAGAGGAGCTTCTCAGATTTGATTTCTCAGTGGGAACTGTTTGCTTTGGAAAGCACCTACACCAGTGCTAATTGAGAACAGAGCTCAGAATGAGGGCCTGAGAACTGCACCCATGTGAACTTTTTGGTGGGCTGATTTCTGTTGATCTCTTCAGAGTGAGATTCGGCACGCAAGTGATCCCATGATCAACTGTTTTCCAAAAGGCTGAGCACATGGATCACTGTCTTTTCCTTTGACTAGTTCTCTACCTTGGAATAATTGTAATTAATCATATAAAGTCTTCATGAAAGCTACTGAGAATCCTGGCCCCTAGTACCCACTAATAACAGTCTGGAAATCTCAAAGCAATCTTCACCCTTTACAGTCTAAACAGGATGGGCCTCTATTAGAGAGATTACAGTAAAAAATAACAATCAGCTCTCTGATGATCCTATGCGGAGGGAAAGGGTGGGGAGGAGTAGATTTGGCTGAGGACAAGCCCAGACTTTCGTCACAGGGACAGACCAAAGTGTTAACACAAAGGGAGAACACCGGAGCATCCTGCACACTGCATTTCAGCCACAGAAAACATGGCACCTCCGGGGGCCCGGCCCACGCCCTGACTGCCAGGAGAGTCTCAGCACCTCCAGCAACCCGCCACCCCTTCCAGCTACAGACATGCTCGGGGGATCCGGATTGCAGGGAAGACGCAGCCTGGCCGCGCTCTCCCAGTGAGTGCTCACTTTGCCTCTTCGCTTTAAATTTTTCTTTTTTCTTTCTTTTTACAAAGGAATTGTTCTTGTAAAAGAGAGAAGAGAAAAGAAAAAAATTTAATTGTGGGAGAGGGAGGGGAGAGGAGAAATCAGGAGGCAAAGGGAGGCAGGCAGTGTGTAAATTTCAGACCTGTATGAAACTTTCTGGTCTAAACTTTGTGGTTGTTCGATTGGTTTTCCTCGTTTCCATTTCTATGGTGGTTTGTAGACCATTTGTAAGGGTTTTACCTAGGCACAGGGTTTCTCTACTGCAAATACTGATCCACAAAGTATTGTGTTTCTGAAGATCTGCTGTTAATTTAGACCTGAGCCCTTTGCTCAGAATGATCCATTTGCAGGAATCAGAGATCTTGGCTAAAGCACACATTGCCCAATCCTTAAAGTCAACAGCCCAAAGCCCTTAATATACTGACCATCTGACTGTGACCGAACAAGATTGAGAGCACATGCAATTGATCAGGGAATTGTTCAGATAACAGGCTCCAAGGTTTAGAATCATGAAACTGTGGAATGTTAAAGCTAGAAGGGGCCTCTAGGATTGTTTGCTGCGATGTTCTCATTCTATAGACAAGGAGACGAAACCCAGAGGGGTAACTCAACTTACCCAAAGCCAGACAACAGTCAGTAACGAAGCCAGTGCCTTTGTACTGCAGGCAAGAGCTCTTTTCACGCTGGTGTTTATGAGGTTTGGAAAACTTATTGGGTCTTGGGAAAAGGTACCACACAAGAGTAAGAATACCAAATGGCCTTTCAGTAAATCTTTCCCATTTTTGAGAGTTTTGGCACCGATTCAGCATGACAATTGTTGTTCCAGTTGTTCCAGCGTTTGTGCAACAGTTAATCAAATAAACAGCGGAACTCGATGGGGTCCCGAAAATGAGACCTACCTCCAGTACATTAGCAGATATCTTGGATCACCCCTTTCGATAAGTGCGATCTCTCAAGTGTGAGAGCTCAGAGGGGTTTTAGAGGTTATCTCCACAGGCCAGTGGTTATCAAACGAGTTGTTTTAGGGTTTTGTTTTGTTTTGTTTTTGTTTTTGTTTTAAGCAAATTTAACGCTACAAGGAATTCTGTTAAGTACAAGAGATGTTCTGGTTGAATAGGTAGTTTAGGACCTAGACCCCTCCCCTACTGCACTCCCAAATCACGCCCCATTGCTTACCTCCACTCCACTCCCTATCTCTTCTCCACCCCACGCCACTCTGCCCACTCCACCAAAACTTCCTTGGAATCCTAGATCTCCATGGAACAGTTCAGAAGCCACTGGTCTTTTTTAATGCCGTTATTTCAGAGGAGGACACTGAGTCACATAATAGTGAAGGGTCTGCCCAGTGTTACACAGCTGGTCAACAGGGCCTGGAATGCTGGAAAAAAGCCCAGTCTGTGTGCATGCACACCCACCAGTGTCCTGTGTCTCTCTCTCAACTCTCAGTTCTGAGTTGTCCGAGTTTTCCTGCTCCATCATGCCTGTGGTTCTATCAGTTTACTTCTCCATGTCTCTCTCACTCTTCACTCACTCTATCATTTCCTGAACTTCAACAGTTATTGCCTCTCACCTGGACAATTATAACTGCCTCCTATCTGGTCCTGGCCTCAGTCTCTCTCCCCTTTCTCATCCTGTCCCTCCCCCCACCACCTTTGAGAAGGGGACCCACTCTCCTTAATGTAGCATTCAAAATTCTCTATAATCTGCCTTCAGTATTCCTTTCCATTTCGACCTGTCCCTGCTGCAGCTGAATTGGATCACGCGCTGTTCCCCAAATTCATCATGCGCCGGCCACCTCCATGCCTTGGCTCACTCTGTTCCCTACACAGGAACACCCGCATGTACCTCGGTCACCTCATCTGGAATAAAGGCATTAAACAAGATCAATGGCTCCTGAACTATTCCATGGAAACCTGGGATTCCAGAGAAGTTTTGGAGTGGGTAGGCTGGGGTGGGGTGGAGAAGGGATGGTAGTGGGGCGGGAGGAAAGCGGCCTACCACGTCTGCTTCGGACTTCCCTCCTGTCCTTCAAGGCCCCAGTCAAATTTTACCTTCCTCCGCAAACCTTCCTCAGTCCCTGTCTCTCTCTGCACTAATGAATTTTGTCCAGCCCTATGTTATTAGCCTCGTACTCAAGTTAGCAGTGGGCATGCCTGTGCTGTCTACAAGAGATGGCAATTCACATGCAGGCCAGAACTATTTTGAATCTTTGAATCTTCAGTTTCCAGCTTGGTGCTGATGCAAAAAAAAAAAAAAAAAAAAAAAAAAAAAAAAAAAAAGTCCTTTGAATTTCTTATTATTAGATAAACCAAACTCAGTTCATCCAGGCTCACACTTTTCATTGGAGTCATTTGAACATACAAAATTTCAGCACTTTTTGCTTTGGAAGAAGTATTAGGTTAAATGTCAAAACAGATGCCCAACAAAATGATTTCTAAATTCCTCCACATTTGCATCAGATAATTGATCTGAGTTTCATTGCCTACAAAGCAAGATTGGCAGAATTTTTTTTCTATGAGACACATTAAAATTCCTGAATGCCAGACCCTACACACAGCCATGTTATCTCCAGGCCAGGTGTGAATGGTCTTTCAGGTCTTTAGATTTCAAGGTGCTGTGTAATTTGTTTCTGGTAAGATTATTGAGAGATTCTGTCACTTGCAATCTGACATTTTCACCACTACTTTTCTCATCTCCCCAAAGCCCTCACTCATGAAGTCTCTTCCTTTAGTCAAAATTTCATGTTTCTTGTAAATATTCATGCTTTTAGTCCATTAAGAGTCATGTTTCTCATAAAGAAGTATACTTTTATGTATCCTGACGATGAGAAAGTTTTGTTCTTGTGCCACATTCTGTAACAAATGTGGAAGGGTACACAAAGTTTAAAACCGTGGAATCAAAGAAACATAGGGCATTATATAGGAAATGAGCTCTCACACTGTGCTGCCTCTCGCCTCCCTCCCAGCCCATCAGAAATGGCTTCGCAGAGGCCAGTCCAGCTGCAGCAAGAGGAATGGGGTCAGGGGAGGTGCTTCTCTGCCATCTGGAGGCTAATTTGCTTCCTGGCATTCCTAACTGGAATGATGTGGATGCGTTTTTCCCATGGAAACGCAGCTTTGCTTCTCAGTATTAGCTTCAGATACATCTCAGGCTTAAAAAGGTGGTTGTGGGCTGGCCTGGGATCCCAACTGCCATGTATAATGATGTTTGAAGTTCCAAAAACCAATTTGCAAATTAAGGTTTTGGAAACAAGCTTTTCATAAATGTAGACTGCTTGGATTCATTTCCAAGCCTAATTGAATTTTTAAGAGGAGCCTTTAAAAATCTGTAAACCTTACTCATTTCCATGCATTCATTCAACAAATATTCATTCAGGGTTTCCTATGCCAGTTAGTGCTGCCGGACTAAGCACTAAGAACGTAAAAAAGGACCAAACACAGGTTCTGGCTTCAAGATTATCTCGTCTTTTAACCTCCCGCCCACTTCAGGACAGCAGGGATCTTTTTTCCAGCCCCCCTGCCCCTCACAACACCCACATTCCCAGGTCCATCCGGGGCTCCGGCTGCCAGCAGAGCAGTCCAGCCGCCTGATCAGCTTCGCTGCATTCATGTTTTCCCTCGTTCCTTTTTTCCTCTGATCGTCTGAAAGAAATACAAGTTTCTTTTAAGTTACCCTTAAAATAAGTATAATACACTTAAGTTTGTGACTCAGTATCGTACATTTATACCCACACATAAATGTATTTGAAACGAGTATTTTACAAAACAGTGCCCACTCTTACTATGTACAGTGCCCTTGGATATTTCTCTTTTCTTTTCTTTTCTTTTTCTAATGTTTATTTTTTGAGAGAGAGAGAGACAGAGTGTGAGCAGGGGAGGGGCAGAGAGAGAGGGAGACACAGAATCCGAAGCAGGATCCAGGCTCTGAGCTCAAACTCGGGAACTGTGAGATCATGACCTGAGCCTAAGTCGGACACTTAACCAACTGAGCCACCCAGGCGCCCCTAATATTTCTCTTTTTTTAAAGTTGTACTACAGACTTCTCTTTTTTTTCAGCTTTATTGAGGTATCATTGACAAATACAATTGTAATGTATTTAAAGTGTACAGTGTGATGATTTGATATACATATACATATACATATACATATACATTGTGAAAGATCCCCCCCACCATCAAGTGAATTAATATGTACATCACCTCCCATATTTACCTCTTTCTTTCTTTCTTTCTTTCTTTCTTTCTTTCTTTCTTTCTTTCTTTTGTGAGGACACTCAAGTTCTACTCTCTCAGCAAATTTCAGTTATATAATACAGTATTATTCACTACAGTCACCATGTTGTGCATTAGATCCTCAGACCTCATTCATCTTATAACTGAAAGTTTGTACCCTTTTACCAGCCTCTCCCTGTCTTCTCCAGCCCCCAACTCCTGGCAACCACCATTTTATTTTGACCTTTTGTTTTTCTTTTTAATTCTACATATAAGTGATTCCATACCATATTTGTTTTCCCCTGTCTGGTTTATTTCACTTAGCATAATGCCTTCCAGGTTCATCCATGTTGTTGCAAAGGGCAGGATTTCCTTCCTTTTTAAGGCCAAATAATATTCATTCATCTATCTATCTATCTATCTCACACTTTTCTTTATCTGTTCATCCATCAACAGACACCTAGGTTGTTTCCATCCCTTGGCTATTGTGAATAATGCTTCAGGGAACAATGGGAGTGCAGATACCTTTTCTCTCTTTTTTTTTTAAATATGAAATTTATTGTCAAATTGGTTTCTATATAACACCCAGTGCTCATCCCAACAGGTGCCCTCCTCAATGCCCATCACCCACTTTCCCCTCCCTCCCACCCCCCATCAACCCTCAGTTTAGTCTCAGTTTTTAAGAGTCTCTTATGGTTTGACTCCCTCCCTCTCTAACTTTTTTTTTCCCCTTCCCCTCCCCCATGGTCTTCTGTTAAGTTTCTCAGGATCCACATAAAAGTGAAAACATATGGTATCTGTCTTTCTCTGTAGGACTTATTTCACTTAGCATAACACTCTCCAGTTCCATCCACGTTGCTACAAAAGGCCATATTTCATTCTTTCTCATTGCCAAGTAGTATTCCATTGTGTATATAAACCACAATTTCTTTATCCATTCATCAGTCAATGGACATTTAGGCTCTTTCCATAATTTGGCTATTGTTGAAAGTGCTGCTATAAACATTGGGGTACAAGTGTCCCTGTGCATCAGCACTCCTGTATCCCTTGGGTAAATTCCTAGCAGTGCTATTGCTGGGTCATTGAGTAAATCTATTTTTAATTTTTTGAGGAACCTCCACACTGTTTTCCAGAGTGGCTACACCAGTTTGCATTCCCACCAACAGTGCGAGAGTCCTTTTCAAGATAGTGATTTAGATTTCTGCCCTCTAATAGTTTCTCTACTTTTTAATTTCACTTAAAAATGCTGGTCATGGGGCGCCTGGGTGGCGCAGTGGGTTAAGCGTCCAACTTCAGCCAGGTCACGATCTCGCGGTCTGTGAGTTCGAGCCCCGCGTCAGGCTCTGGGCTGATGGCTCGGAGCCTGGAGCCTGTTTCCGATGCTGTGTCTCCCTCTCTCTCTGCCCCTCCCCCATTCATGCTCTGTTTCTCTCTGTCCCAAAAAAAATAAATAAAAAACGTTGAAAAAAAAAATTAAAAAAAAAAAATGCTGGTCATGACCCACTAAGTAGATTTCAGAAGCTGCAAATTGAGTCCCAAACTGAAGCTCGAAACCCACCAAACATATCACATGATCTTGATTCAACTGGCTGCCTTCAGAGCAGCTTGGGAAGCTCGGCTAGCCTAGTGACCACACCGGCCGGCCGCTGCAGGAGTCAGCCTGGAGGCTCAAGGAAAGGCTTTTTCAGATGGGAATCAGAGGGTCTAGGTTCTGGTCTAGCTCCTTCAGTGATCAGCACCATGATCTCAAGGAAGCCACGTCAGCTTGCTGCCACACGGCCATAAAATGGAGATGGTCAGGCTTGCTCTGTGTAACTTGCAAGGCCATCCGGTATAATGATGTGCGTTAAAGTGTACGGAAACAATATTGAGTACAAAACAAGTGCCAGTTATTGTTGAATAGTCTTATTTTTCCCAATTAAAATTTAATATCAGAGGAACAACTTGGAGGGACCATTTGTTCTTTATAGAGTCGGAAAAAAGATCCTTGCATGGGCTATAATATTATGCAACTTCATAAGTGAAAATCTCAGAGTGGCATTTGTTTGTGATGTTGCAACCAGGTTTGTATTTGGGAGCTCAGCTGGGTCATCCTCACTCCTCTGCCGTTAAATACTTTTTCTGGTTACAATAGCAAGGAAGCAGCTAGGTGGTCAGTAGGCTTTTAACTCGTGAGCTTGTTTGTGCAGGAGTATGCTTTACCTGATAGTATCGGCTCTAGCCTGCTGGATTTATAAACACTAATTTCTGCTGTTTTAAAGACTTTTTATTAAAAACAACAGACATTCAGGGCACCTGGGTGGCTCAGTCGGTTAAACTTCTGACTTCAGCTCAGGTCATGATCTCACAGTTCGTGAGTTCAAGCCCCACATCAGGCTCTGTGCTGACAGCTCAGAGCCTGGAGCCTGCTTCAAATTCTGTGTTTCCCTCTCTGTCTGCTCCTCCCCCACTCATGCTCTGTCTCTTCTATCTCTCTCTTTTCTCTCTCTCAAAAATAAATAAACATTAAAAATTAAAAGAAATAAAAACAACAGACATTAAACAAATATTAACATGTTTAAAAATTATTAAGAAGGTTTAAAACAATAAACTTCTAGAGAAAATGTGGTATTTTTCTCATTGATCTTTCACTTTTTCTTTGTAACTTTCTTGTAAACTTCATCTCACACAGACATTGATTAGAATGCATCTGTTAAGTCCTGATTTCCTGTTTAGAGGCTGGTATTCTAGTCTGATATTTTCTATGCTGGTGAATTCCTATTGAGTGCCTACACATTTGCCTCTTACAGGCTAGCTTGGCCTGCTGCATTTGCTCTCCGTATCTTTTCTTTACCTTTCCGTGACTACTTTCTGATCCTTACAAGGAATGTCTACACTCACCTTTTCTAGAATTCAGTTCTCCAAAATACCCTACCTTTCACTCTGTAACAGAGGGAAAATAAAATAGTAATATAATAAGGACTGTATTTACTCCAAAGAAAAGGAAATAAATTTGACACTTTACTCTGTAAAGAGTGAAGACATTCTTTATACAGATCAGCAATACCCACACACCAACAGCCACAGCTCATAACTACCCTGTATTTTCCAAAGAAAAAATGCATAAAGTGCACAAAATTTAAGCAACTTTTTAAAGCTAGCTTTAAGCTGGTATCATGACATTTGTAGCTTATGGGTAGATAATTTCCACAGCTATTTAATAAGTTTGAGTAATATGTTTAAGACTTGAATTGAAAAAGACTGTTCAGGGGCACCTGGGTGGCCCAGTCAGTTTAGTGTCCTACTCTTGATTACAGCTCAAGTCATAATCCCAGGGTTGTGAGATCAAGCTCAGGCTTTGCACTGAGCAAGGAGTCTGCTTAAGATTCTCTCTCAGGGCGCCGGAGTGGCTCAGTCGTTTAAGTGTCCAACTTTGGCTCAGGTCATGATCTCATGCTTCGCGAATTTGAGCCCCATGTCGGGCTCTGTGCTGACAGCTGGGAGCCTAGAGACAGCTTCAGATTCTGTGTCTCCCTCTCTGTCTCTCTGCCCCTCCCCATTCACGCTCAGTCTGTCTCTCTCTCTCTCTCTTAAAAATTAAACATAAAAAAAAAATTCTCCCTCTCTCTCTCTCTCTCTCTTCGCCCCCCCACCCTTCTCACCCACTCATGCTCTCTCTCTAAAAAAGAAATTAAAATTAAATTAAATTAACTTTAGAAAAAAAAGAAATAAGAGTTTTCACACAATATTCTAATGAATAAGTGAGGCCTGGGGGTGCTGAGACATACTGAGCCTTGGGCGAAGAAAGGATGGCTGTAAAGAGGGACTGTTCTCACCTCTGCCCTCTCACTGATGACTTTTCTGGAGTGAAACAGCACCGCTAGTTCAGGAAAGGGTCTCAGTTCTCCTTCTATTGGCCAGACCCAGCTTTCACAAGCACAAAATGGGCACATTCTTGACAGATGAGAAATTAGAGCCAGATATCCTGACTCCCACATCTGTGTTTAAAATTTTTTTAATGTTTATTTATTTTTGAGAGAGAGAGAGAGAGAGGGAGAGAACAAGCGGGGGCGGGGAGGGGGGGCGGGCGTGGGGCAGAGAGAGAGGGAGACACACAGTCTGAAGCAGGCTCCAGGCTCTGAGCTTTCAGCACAGAGCCCAACATGGGGCTCGAACCCATGAACCGTGAGATCATGACCTGAGCCGAAATCAGATGCTTAACCGACTGAGCCCCCCTGGCGCCCCCCACATCTGTGTTTAGAACTTACTTGTTATGAAATGTGTGACCTTGAGAAGGTCACTTAGTTTCACTAGGTCTAAATTTATTCACCTGTAAAAAAAAAAAAAAAAGTAGAAAGGGAAAAGAGAAGAGAAGAGAAGAGAAGAGAAGAGAAGAGAAGAGAAGAGAAGAGAAGAGAAGAGAAGAGAAGATCTGCCCTGCAGGTTTAATGAAGAGTGGAACTAGCTATACAAACATGTAAACCACAGCGGGTGCTTAATCTGTATCACATTTCCTATCTTTCCCTTCCCTCTGAGCACCCCCTTTCCTAAAAACCCCAGAGGAGGGGTAGCTTGCTATCTTATGCCAACAGAAAGCAACTACTGCTAGGGCAAAAGGCAGCCGAACTTGGTTTGTGATTGACATGTCACATCCATCCATGAAGCATCCATCTAACCCAGAAAAATCAGAGGAATGCTTCGTCTCAGTTTTGAGTTGTTCCATTTACTAACTACTTAAAAATGGTAACCCATACTGCTATACTTTGGATAACTCTGAAGTTAAAGAAAACTTGCTGAAAGTGGACTTTGGGGGCAAAATATAGAATTACTGCTTCTCCTACTTGGCCTAAACCAGACACGTCATAAAGGAGGACGTAGTAAGAAGAGGGGATTTGTTTGCCAGGGATTTGGAAGACACCAGCCCTTGAGTGATCTTCACAAGTGAGGAGAGTATGAATGAGGAACATTGACTTCACAATCCAGAAAACTTGGATTCAGCTTCTCGTTGCATCATCTTATTAACTGTGTGCCCTTGAGCAAATTACTTAATCTTGCTGAGTTTTTCAGCTTATTCATGTATGAGAAGAGGAAACCACATGTGAAATGGTTAGCATGGTGCCTGGCACTTAGTAAGTGCTCAAAAAGTTGTGGGGAGGTGGGCAGGGAGGGTGGTTGACAGTGATAATTATTGGCATGAGTGGGTGCCACAGCGATGAATCTGAGGTAGCTTCTGGGTAATCACAAAAGCATGTGATGAGTTGTATTAGCTTCCTAAGGCTGCCATAACAAAGTGCCACAAACTGGGTGGCTTAGCACTACAGAAACTAATTGTCTCACAGTTCTAGAGGCTAGAAGTCTGAGGTTCAGGTGTCCACAGGGCCTCTGAATCCTGTATGAAAAGAATCCTTGCCTCTTCCAGATTCTGGTAGCCCCAGATGTTCCCTGTTTGGTAGCAGCATAGAACCGATGCTTCCATTACTGCACGTGACATTCTCCCTATTTCTCTTCACATCGTCTTCCCTCTGTGTCTGTCTCTGTGTCCAAATTCCTCCCTTTTTATAAGAATGCCAGACAGGGGTGCCTGGGTGGCTCAGTTGGTTGAGCGTCCGACTTCGGCTCAGGTCATGATCTCGCAGCTCATGGGGTCGGGCTCTGTGCTGACAGCTCAGAGTTTGGAACCTGCTGCAGATTCTGTGTCTCCCTCTCTTTCTGCCCCTGCCCTGCTCACGCTCTGTCTCTCTTTCAAAAATAAATAAACATTTAAAAAATTCTTTAATAAATACATAACGAAAAATAAAAGAATGCCAGACATATTAGATTAGGGCTCACCCTAATGATCTCACCTTAACTTGATATGACTGTAAAAGTATTGTTTCCAAGTAAGATCATAGCCTGAGGGTGTACTGGGGGTTAGGACTTCAACATATTTTTGGAGGGGACACAATTCAACATATAGTATGAGTATACAGACTTCCCAAAAGTGAATGTAACAAACCTGACCATTACTTCTGCATTTTAAAGTTTGCTGTGGTCTCTAAAAGTTGGGCAAATTATGTGCATCCTAGAGAGGCCTGATAATACCTATTCTGGTATTAGTTAGCCGAGTAGTGAACACTTCCTGCTCACAAAGGGGCCAAAGCACCTCAGATTGAAGCCTAGTGGGGAGCCCTCATTTTAAACTCATTGGGTGAAGGGCAGCCAGGAAGCATGTACAACCTCTAGGTTTCACCCCAAGGGAAATAGCCTTGCAGTCATAGATTGAACCATGTGTTCCAGGCCCATAAGGAATTAGTGTCATGGGAAAGATTTATTTTCCACTTTCTCTCCCTCCCCTGTATACATTTTTAATTTTCTGACCTTACTTCAACATTAGTTTTGGGCCAGGGAAGTATTATGAGTCTGCCTCTCCTGGATCTGAAGATGTAGGGGCTGGGAGAGAATCCTGTAAAACATTCCCTCCATCCAGGGAGTGGAGGCTCAGCCATCCAGCTGCCCCTGGGAGCCCAGGAAGGCCAGAGTTTCATGATCCTACCTCAGAGCTGCAGGTAAATCCCTAACCAAGATCCCCAGGTATGAGAAGAGCAAAAGGAACACACCAAAAGTGAAAATTGAGCATACGAGAGGTTAGATTTGTAAGTTACAATAAAAGGCATTTTAAGAAATCAGATGGATGGACTGCTGGTCACATGTAATGAACCACTGACCTAAATAAACAGTAGAAAATGCTAGAAAGTGTAGGGGGAAAATTGTTAACAAATTAGAACATTCAGGCCTTAAACTGAATGCTGTATTAGTTTCTTACAGCTGCTGTAACAAAGTACTACCTACTGGGTGGCTGAACATAACAGACAGGGTTTCCTTCTGAGGGCTGCAATGGAGTCTGTATGCCAGGTGGTTCGCTGGCGATCTTTGGCAGCTCTTAGGGTGTAGATTCATCAATCTAGTCTCTGCCTTCACATGACCTTCTCTCTTTCTGCACATAGTTTATACCCTCCATGAATATCCTTTTCTGTGTCCAAATTTCCCCCTTTTATAAGGACACCCATCATATTGGGTGAGGGCCACCCTAATGACCTCATCATAACTCGATTACCTCTTAAAGCCCCCATTTCTACATGAGATCACTTTGTGAGGTAGGGGGGAGTTAAGTCGTCAACGTATCATTTTTAAACAACACAGTTCAATCCACAAGGACTGGAAGATTTTAAATAGTTTAACACAATATTCCTTAGTTTAATTCATCAGCGATATGTGGAATAATTTCCCAGTACAGTTAAAATGCCAGCTGGCCAGAGGATATTGGGGCAATCAGGACATCTGGGTCCTCCGCTGACAGGCTGTCTGTCTAAAGCCATTCCAGTGAAAGTCAGAACCAGCTTCCACACATAGAGCTCTGAACCATCCATTCTTCACTAAGGTTGGGTGTTAAGCCAGCCCCAAAGATGAATAGAGAAGGGGATTATTTTCTTCCAGTAGGACACGTGCGTTTTCTGGCATGGGAAGATAAAGCTGTCTGATGATAAATTTCCATCTACATTTTAATGAGAAGTGACATGGATTATGAGAGTGACGGAGAAAATGAGAGATAAAAGGCATTCCATTTATTGGACATTTTTCACCACAATCCTCCCCCTCCAGCCTCCTCTCCTGAAAATGGAAAGCCAGAGAAAAGGTGGTCAACAGAAGAGGAATAAGGGAATACCAACGGAAGATAAGAATCTTCCCCTGCAGTTGTTCTGCATTTCTGAGCTTTCTCTAGTGTTAATATTTGCAATGAAAAAGAGTTTGAGGCTCTTGAGATAGAAAAGCCTTTCTGCTCAATTCTCCCATTTGTGCTTGGAAACAGCAGTCTACTTTGGAAAACATATAGGCGCAGAACCTATTTCCCATATGATGAGGAGGACAGTGATAATAATAAGTTAATAAAAATGGTTAACACTCACGTAGTACTTACTATGTGCCAAACACTGCTCTAAGCACTTTAGAAATAGTAGTTCATTTAATCCTTCAACAGTACTACAAATTAAGTACCACTACGTCCATTTTACAGATGAAAATGAGGCCAGAGAGGTTGATTCACTGGCCCAGCCACCTCCTTCCTGCCTGGGTGTGTGTATGACTGGCCCCTGGCTCCTAGCTCCATGCTGAGTAGGCTTCTGGTGGTTCCCTCGCTCTCTCCAGCTTAACACTTAACGGATGTTACTCGCTGCCTATGCTCTCACAGCTCCAACCTCTGGTCTGCGTGGGAGAATCTGGCAGCATTTGTAATATGACATCAGATTCTGCTTGATGAGCAACCTTCTCCTCCTGGCAGAGCAGGGCTGGAGAGGGTGAGAGGAGTGGTCGGCAGAGGGTCGTAGATCGTCCATGACTCTTGATCTTAAATATAACAGCACAGGAGACTAAATACCACTTTGAGTCCCACAAAGAGGCAGTGAGTGTGCCTCTTCCCCCAGTGGGAGATCTAGTCTTCCATAAAACTAGCAACTCCTCTCATCTCGTGGTGATTAATATCACATGACTTTCTTATGCCAATTAAAAGGGAATACACTCTTCTAGTGACTTTGAACTTCTCCATATCTTAACTTCTAAATCCTATCTTGTCAAGAACTGAGACCTGGAGAGAAGCAGATGTGGTGTAGTATAGTGGTGCAAAGAGCCCAAATTTGGGGCTCAGCCAGAAGGTAGCTAAAATCCTACGTGTGTTCATCTTGGACAAGTGATTTGACTTCTCTGTGTCGGCTTTGCTCATCTAGAGTGCAAGATGGGAGTAACCATGTCTACTCAACATTCTTGTAAGGATTAGATGAGATGTATCTTGTCCTTTGCCTCACATCTAGTAAGTCCGGCACAGATGGGAATTATCACCATTAAATAAGCTTCCTTGTCTTCTTAAACAGTTTGTTTGCTTCACTCATTCAAAGTCAAGGTTGGCTGGTCTAGTATATCCCCCTCTTTTTTTTTTTTTTTTTTAATCACCAGTGTTACGTTTTTTGTTTTTTTTTTTAATAGACAAAGGCCGTTGTGTTTGGCTTTTCAGCCTTAGAGATATTACCTATAACTTTAACAAGGATCATATTTAGCAGAGTTAGTTGTTAGTGGCAGCCCAGCCCCAGGGATGGGTGACATGATTCCTGGGGCCTCCTACAATCTCCCAGAGGCCTGAACACCCTTTGTGTAGAAATCCCTGGGGGAACTTGAGGACTTCAATTCTCTCTGGCAAACTTCAGAGCAACTCATCTGAGCAGAACACGATAATACTGTGACATCTTTGAGACAGAAAAACGCAGCAGTCTTGTGGTGCCTGGGTGGCTCAGTCGGTTGAGCGTCCGACTTTGGCTCAGGTCACGATCTCACTGTTCCCAAGTTCGACTCCCACGTCGGGCTCCGTGCTGACAGCTCAGAGCCGGAGTCTGTTTCAGATTCTGTGTCTCCTTCCCTGTCTCTGCCCCTCCCCCTCTTGTGCTCTGTCTCTCTCCCAAAAATAAATAAACGTTAAAAAAAATTTTTTTTGAAAAAGCAGCAGTCTGAAAAGCCCCAAATTATAGTGATGTCCTAGCTCCAAATACAAGTCACTTGGCTCCACCGAGCCTGTTTCCTCAACTGTGAGATGGGAACGATAACAGTGTCTATCTCACCAGTATTCTAAAGATCCCATTAGAATATGTACATGGTGGAAGCGTTTTGTAAATTATAAAAAGTTAGAATTGTAATCCATTATTGCTTGGATGGATCTGAGTTCGTGAGTTGGCTCTGAAAACAGCTTAGCCACTAAACAGGATGGATTAACAGGACAGCCCTGCTGACACAGATTATAACCGGGCAATGTCTCATTTTGACCGGAAGCCATTCCCAGTTGCACCGATATCATAGAAAGAGCCTGGTTTGAATGGTGGTGCGTTGTAAGAAAAGGAAGAGGGTGGTAAGCCAGGATGAGGACACCCCATGAGACAGGAGACAAGCAGAAAGACAGGAGGAACAGGGTTTTATTTTGCTCCCAGTAAAAAAAAAAAAAAAAAAAAAGGCAAATGACACTTCTAGGATCAGATTTATGCTCTAGAACTGGGACAGCCCTTCTCGAAGGTTAAGACCAGGTACTCACTGATCATACATATTCAACTCCCTGGAAGCATTCAGCTTAAAATTTCCTTGACTGTACTTCTGAGTTTCAAAACCACCCTTCCAAAAAAAAAAAAAAAAAAAAAAAGCGTTAAAAAAAATAAATATTAGGATTGTGATTTTTGGTTTGGCCTTTAAAAAAAATTTTTTTTTTTAATCCAAAACCATAATTGTGGCCTACCAAGATAGACTCTCCTCCCATACAGCGAGGATTTAATTTTTCCAGTCCCCTCCCTCGGTGCCTCTTATCCTCTTTCTCGTTTTTTGATGAACTGCACATGTTGTAGAAGCCGCTCCTGGGCCTCAGACGTGAGCGGCCCGCTCGCCACTGCCAGTGTCCTAATAAGGGAATGAACATGCTCCCGTTGCTGAGGTAAAGAGGAGTCGGGCGGCGGAGGATATTTTTGCTGATTGAGGAGGATAAGGTGTGGTTTGGCAGGTACCTCGTTGGTTTGGCTGGTTCCCGACCGAGTTTTTTTTTTTTTTTTTTTCTCTCTCTCTCTTTTTTTGTTCAGTTCGAATTCCGTAACAGGCTGTAAGAATTGTTTCCTCACGGATCCTTCGCCAAGTTTTCAGAACATCATCCTGACACAGGACGTCCGTGATAGAGAAGGAATAGGAATTTGGGGTTCTGTCATGTTTTCATCAGGGGAGGAGGTGAAATGCTCCCAGCTGCCAGGCCTGCTCCTCTAAGGGCTTGCCCACCAGCCAACGAAGATGGCATAAAATTTGATCGATTTTTTTTTTAATTTTTTAAATCTTTTATTTATTTTTGAGACAGAGAGAGAGAGAGAGAGCACAAGTGGGGGAGGGACAGAGAGAGAGGGAGACACAGAATCTGAAGCAGAGCTCAGGCTCTGAGCTGTCAGCATAGAGCCCGATGCAGGGCTCAAACTCACGAACCGCAAGTTCATGACCTGAGCCAAAGTCAGACGCTTAACCGACTGAGCCATCCAGGCGCCCCCAGACTCAGTCAAATTTGGTCAATGGAAAGAGGAAAGAATATACCACTCAGGGTATTTAACCCATGTTTAATAAAGTTAAAAAATTTTCTGCACGATATTAAGTTACGTAACACCTAGTCTCTGCTTATAAATATTGACATACCTCAATTTCAAACAAATAAAAGAAACAAAAAGAGCCTGGCGTCTAGGATCATAAGGACGAGTGTCCCCATCTGCTTCCTCTCTGATCTTGAAGTGCTTGTCCGTGGCTTCTCTCTCCACTCTTATTTGCTGAATGATTCTGCACTGCCTTATAACTGCAACTGACCCAAATTGTTCCTAAGTCACTCATTATGAATCCGTGTTTCTCAACCTGGTTGTAGACTGGAATCCTTGGAGAGCTTTAATGCCTAGATCATACCCACAGTGGGTCTGATTTAATTGGTCTAGGGCACAGCCTGGGCAGAGGGATTTTTAAAAGCCTCCCCAGGTGATTCTAAAGTGCAGCCAAGATTGAGAAGCACTACTCTGAATGCATCCTCTATTGTGTCACACAGCCCCCAGATGGCAGGGCCGGGCTCTTCTTGCTGAGGTTTTGAAACCTTTAAAGAAAATACAATATATAAATGAAACCAGTTAGACAGGTTTCTTCTCCGATTGGTAGGTTCAGTTCAGTTGCTTGAAGCCTAACAGTAGGGGATTGTGCCTTCAACCAAAATCAACTTCGAGACACATGGGTGTTGTTTATACTTTATTTCTCATGCATGTAAGATGTGAAATTCTCTGCCGAGTAGTCGAAAACCAGTGTATCCTTTTCAATGTCATAAATAATGAGGTTCTATTTGTAATGTCTTCTCTGTGTTTATGGAAGTTACCCACCCCTTGGTATTTAATTTAGTTAATAAATGCTACTTTACTTGACTTTTCTTTTAATATTAAGTCAGTTGTACACCCGGAAGTTGCGTAATGGCTATCTGTAGCCAGGATAGGATGATATGACTGAGGAATTAAAAAAAATTTTTTTTAAACCATATGTCTTCAAAAATAGAATCTGGGAGTGCAGTATCAGCATGGGGAGAAGTTTTCAATTTTGGAAGAGTCACGAATAATGTAATTTCCAGAATAACTCCTTGCTCTCAATTTTTTTTTTTTACTGGAAATTTCATTACCAAGGAAGAACAGTGATTTAGAAATTCAGGAGAGCAGCCTGAGCAAGGAATATACATTAGAAAATCATCACCTTAAAATTGACTAACAAGTTATGAGCATCGATGAGATTACCCTGGACAAGTATGGTGAGTAAGAAAAGAACAAAGCTGAGGAGGAAAGCCAATGGAGGACACAAAAGAAACTACAAAATAAGTGGTAGGCAGAGAATTCGTTTCAAAATAGAACTCTAGAGAGCACAAGCCTGTGATACAATGTCATTTTAAGGTCATGGCTACTAATGTCTGAATCAAAAATAATCAAGGGGCACCTGGGTGGCTCAGTCAGTTGAGCATCTGACTCAGTTTTGTCTCAGGTCATGATCCCACAGTCACGAGACGAGCCCTGAGTCAGGCTCCATGCTGGGCATGGAACCTACTTAAAATTCTCACTCCCTCTCCCACTGCCCCTCCTCTGCTCACGTGCAGGCTCGCTCTCTCTCCCTCTCTCAAAAATTAATTAATTAAAAAAAATCAATATAGCATTCTGAGACATTTAATAACCGAACTGAACTGGCCTTTTGGATATTTTATCAAACTAATTTAAAAAGCCTAACTCTGATATTGAATTGTAAAAGTGACAAGACAGCCCCTGATACAGCGGGATCAGCTATTTTTTTTTTTTTTGGCTGTCTCAACAATTTAGCCGATGAATTATAGAATCAGTGTTGACTAGAGCACTTGGAAATATTTCTAAAGGAATAGCTAAATCAGACTTGCTTTGTTCACCTACTTGTACTGAATTATTTTTGCTTTCCACAGACATTGCAAAAGACCAAAACCAACACTAGGCTTGGTAGTGAGAGGAGAGAGAATATAGAGAGATATGAGCAATTTACAAGGGAAGATGATACAAGAGGAGCTATGGGGGGAAACGCATACCCTAGAGCAGGAGGAAAATCCAGAACATGAGCCAAGCCAAGGCCCGTCATCTGACAAGAACAGAGACAGGCTGATGGTAGTGTGCCTATGCACACACACTCGCGCACAAGCTCTTGAAGCGGGCCAGGGTCCCAAGTCAGACTGGAAAACACCAGTTGACTCAATTTGACTTTAGCCCCTGATTATTGACTAGGTTCAAAAGTCAAGTATCTTTTGTGTCCATAACCATTTGGTTCTTCTTAACTAGGAAAACACATTTTTCAGCTCTATCTTAAAGGGATTTTCCATATGTAGTTGCAACATAATGCCACCTACAGAGAAAGTAGCATACGAATGAGAAACAGATTTATAATAAATGCATTAAAACGTTTGCATTTTGGACCAATGAGCGAAATTCTCTAGATACCTCCTCAGGCAGACGTTGGTGAGAAGGCTTTGACTAGTGGTTGCTTACAACTTCTGGTAGAAAGGAATTGAGAGAAATGTGAAAGGTTGGTGTTCTACTTCCTATATTTTTTGCTAACCCTTTTCTGTCTCCAAGCATGGCCTTGAGGCTGCCACTATCACTCGTAGGTTGGTTTCATATGCCTCTGTTCCATCACTTCCTAGTATTGAAGCTTAAACCTGAAAGATTATTTCTTCCCTTGTTGAACAATCAGGCTTCAGCTTCTAGAACTCATGGCCAGAGAACAAGCCCCACGGCCCATGCAGCATGGCAGCAGGCATAGCCAGGTTTTCACAAGCCAGTATGGAGCATCTGCCTTCTTAGCAACCCACAAAGCTTATGAATATGCTTGTGGAGAATGGCCCCATTGTTTGTGCTTTCGTTGAAAAAACACGTGCACCTTTGAAACACAGTTTGGGGTAGCCTTCTCCCACTAATAAAGCTTTAATAACTTTAAACATCATATTTTCAGTAAATACTCATGAGCCTGGTATAGAATTGTTGGTCTTTCCCTGTTCATGAAACTGAGTCACATTTCATTGACCTGTCCTTTTGGGCACCATTTTTGTTCTGTTTTTGACTCTAGAACTTTTATAAATGACACCGGGTTGGCCTAGTTGTCCTTTCCATGTCTGACTCAGACAAATCCATGTGAACTCAGGCAGTTCACCTCACATTCAAGGAACTGAATTAGCTTTCATCATTGTGAATTAGCCTTCACAATTGCCATTACTCAGTGTCTTATACCATATGCCTTTCTTGAATTCAATTACTAAAAAAAAAAAAAAAAAAATGCTTTATGCAAGGCACATTGGGGAGGAGGGCTAAAAATGTGTATAGAACCTAATCCTTGCTTTCAACAAGCATGACATGAGAGATAAAATGATACACAAATGACAACAAGGCAATATATGACCAATATCTGAAATGGCAACAAAGATTTCACAGGAGGGCAAGAGTTCCTTCCAGTTGACATCCATCGTGTCTAGTAAGATATCTCAGAAAAGTGTAGCATTTGAGCTGGCCTTGAAAGGTAGAGAAGATTACTCTGGGTAAAGGTGGAGAGGACACAAAAGCATTGTAAGTAGAAGCTTGATCAAAGGAAAGAAAGCAAGAGAGTATAAAATGAAGTTAAAAGAACAGGAAATGAAGCTTGACTAATAATAATAATGCTTTCAGGCACTGGCACCTTCACTCGGTCCATCTTTCCAACCACATATGACTGGTCCTGAGGGAAGAGCAAGAGTTCCACCCCCAGAGGGGAGGACACCCCCTGCCTTTTCACATACTATGACTCCTTCCAGTTTACTTATAACTGGGGAAGTGGATTTACAGATGATCTAGCTTACCTCATTTAAACTACCTTCACAAAATGGACTTGGATTTCTGAACTGAGAAGCATTTCCGCAGAGGCACCTGGCTCAGTCCGTAGAGCATGTGACTCTTGACCTCCAGGTTGTGAGTTAGAGTCCCACACTGGGCACAAAATTTACTTCAAAAAAGAAAAAAAGAATTTCTGCAGAAGCTGCAGATTGAAGGTAATACTAATCCTGCGAGCCCACGGAGACTACAAGAACGTGCTGGAGCTGTCACTAATGCTGTGAGCGTGTATGAGTGCTGGCTTCCTCAGCCACACACATCACGTGTTCCTTTCAGTGAAGGTGAATTTTCAACAGCGAGGGGGATGTAATTGCTTTTCAGAAAAACTCATGTAGGGGAGAGGTCTTTTGGAATATGACCCCATTGTTTTGTGATTTCGTTGTTGAAAAGATGTGAACATGTAACCTATCAGGAGTATCAGAGCTTCGTACCTCACCTTGGAAACACTTTCTAATCTATTTTAAAATTTGAAGAATTTTTTAAATAATTTGAAGAAAATTTGAAAAATTAGATTTGAAGCTGTTTGTTAAAAAGGTAAAACTAAAAACACCTTGGGATTACTCTGAATGAACAACTGGTTGACATCAGGACAGACATAAATTTTCTAGGCAAATTTCATAAAAACAAAACAAAACTGCACGGTTGGTGGGGGAGGTTGAATATATTCATATCATGCTTCAAAATGCCAAGCCAATGATATGTTCTTTCCATGTGAATCTACATATCTTTTTTTTAATGCTTATTTGTTTTTGAGAGAGAGAGACAGAGACAGAGCATGAGCGGGGGAGGGGCAGAGAGAGAGAGAGGGAGACACAGAATCTAAACCAGACTCCAGGCTCTGAACTGTCAGCACAGAGCCCGACGCAGGGCTCAAACTCACAAACCAAGAGATCATGATCTGAGCCAAAGTTGGACGCTTAACTGACTGAGCCACCCAGGTCCCCCAAATCTATATATCTTTTAAGGGCTCTTTAAAAAATGAAATTTTGACTGTCATTTAAGACCAAGTATCAAAATAAATTGAACTAAAAGCCAGACCTTCAAATTACTGATCACAATTTGTTAAACCAAGAGTTTTCAAAAAGGATTTTATGAACATTAAAAAATTAAACATTACTTATTGGGGTTTTTTTGTTTTGTTCTACCCTTTTAAAATTTCTGTTTGTGTTATATAAATGTATAAACACTTAGGAAAGCACTATAAATAAATGAATGTGTGTGTGTGTGTGTGTGTGTGTGTGTGCTTAATTTTTTAACTGATAGGAGTACACGATAAAAATTTTTGAGACTGTTGGCTTAGATCTGGAATCAGTAAACTTTTTTTGTGAAGGGCTAGATAGTATGTTTTCAAATTTGTGGCAAATAAGCCCTCTGTCATAATTACTCAACTCTGGAATTGACGTGTGAAAGCAGCCATAGACAGTATGGGCATGGCTACATTCCAATAAAACTTTATTTACAAAAACAGAATGTGGACTGATTGGTCCTTGGGCCATAGTTTGTCAGGCCCTGGCTTAGATGACTGAAGCTATTTGTTAATCTACAGAAAGCTCATACAGTGTCTTTGGTTAGAAAGAAAACAGTGATGGGAACTAAAAGACCTGCATCTCATCTTGATTTTGTAATTACTTCCGTGAATCAGTTCACCTCTTAGACCCTAGGTTTCCACATATATAATGTGAATCTTGGATTGAAAATACCCTCCAAAATCCCTTCTAGTTTCCTTACTTATGCTATGGTCCTAATATCTCACCACCTTGCCACAGTAGTGGATTTTACCTAGGATCTGATTTACAAACAGAATAGGTGAAAATCTGACTTAACTCTGTGGGCAAAGTGAGTACAAGACAGTGGAGAAGGTGGCCAAAATAAGAAAGGACAAAAATGCCATTCTAAAAACTTGCAAGTTCATAGCTTATCGCTCTTGAAGGATCCTTTATAGTGCTACTGTTGTAAATGATTGTCGGATTTGCTGAACAAAGTAGTCTCCTCCTGCAGCTAAGATTTATGGAGCCCTTGATATTGGGTTGCTGGCCCTTTATTTCTTGGGAAAGCTGCAGAGTGAATGAAATACCTGGAGTGGAGACTAAAGCTAGGAAATCCTCCCTGTGTGCTGCCTAGGGTCACTGCCATGGAGGGAGCCTCTCTCCTTAAGCTTTATAAAATGTTTGGTTTACTCTTTCAGTTATTAGGAGCTGGCCTGTGTATGCCAAGCACAATTGGAGCTTCACTAATGCCCTTCATGCACTCCCAGCCCCGGCCAGACTGAATTGTTTGCTTTTCCATGTCCATATTTCCTGACTCTGCAACCTTGCCATTTGAGCTCTGTGTGCATGTGGAAAGGGCCTCTTCCATTGCCCCCATCCCCCAGTCCTAAAAGATACCACTTGCCCTGTGAAGCCTTCTCTGATCCCTCAGCTGGAGGTATCTTCTTCTTCCTCTAAACTTGAGATCATTGTACCAGTAAGTGTCCTCTGATATTTACCCCATTTTTCTGCTGTTACATTTCCGTACCAGATTAGAAACTCCTTGCAGGAGTTTAATTCGCCTTGGTTTCTACTTTCAGTGGCTTGACCAGAGTAGGTGCTCAGTAAATTCGCTGTTGAATGGACATGCCAATTCTGGCCACCCCAGTGTCAGGTTGCAGTTTCCTACTACCCCCAGTTAAGACTCTACCTTTGTATCTGGCACAGCCCCACCATGTCATCCTCAGAATCTCGGCCCCTCATGCAGCCCCTTTTGCTTCCCAGACTTCCCTACCCTGATGTACCCCCCTGAATTTAACTGGCCTCCCCTCAAAGTTTAGGTTCCACATGGATCACCACTTTGGGGAGAGGGATGTACACGAGATTTGAAACCTATAAGCCAATGCCAGTGCTATAACTTTGTAATTTCTTGTGAGAAAATCTGATATGTGCAGAGTAAAGTCAGTTATCTCCCCTACTGAAGCAGTGCTTCCTGAACCAGGGAACAGTTTTAAGGAACTAGTCAGAAGACAGCATAAGCCTTGTTGGTTGATAATCTATTGTTGGGATAGAAGTCTGCTGGTATGCGACAGATCCCCTTGAGTAATTTAAGTGTTGTACGAAAATGCCTCCAGTGCCCACGTCTCCCTCTCTCAGAGCCCTTGGCTGTCCTATTCTTAAGCTGTTTGTGATTCTGATTCAGTTAACACACACAAATATAGGTGCTTCGTTATTTAATATTCCTCTGTTAAAATATTCTCATTTATATAGGGGTCTTCTGTGAACTCAAAGGGAGTCTTTAAGTTTGGAAGGTTTTTATTTGGTTTGGTTTGTTCAGGCTGGCTTTTAACCAAGTCAAAACAAATAGGTGTTTGCTTTTTTCCCTCTGCAGTGAGCAGGCCCGGTGTTAGGTAAGGTTTCTGTTGACTTAGGAAGATGATCCCCCAAGTGTAGGGCAAACTCCTTGACTTCTTTTCCCAACAGTAGGGAGGTTGGACCCATTAGCAATGGTTGGCTCCCAAGTCCCCCTGCAAGTATAAATGTTCTTTCCAAAGGGCCAAACATCCAGGATTTGGCCCGTCATTTTCCATTTCCTGTCTCCACTCAAGGTTTGTCTTTCTATTTGCTACCACTTGTAAACAAAACTTTGCAGTTCTAGCACTTGGAGGGGAGCTATGAGCCAGCTGGATGTTAGGTGACTTTGTGCAATACCTCTGGAGTCAGGGAGGAAGTAATCACCCCCAAAATATGCTTTCTTGTTAAAGTGACAGTCACATATTTCAGCAGAAGTGCTAGAAACAATGCTCCGGTGTCATATTTATCAGTATAGTGGAGCTTTCTCTGGACAAAAGCGGTGGGGGGCTGGGGGGGGGCGGGGGGTGGTGGAGGAGATGGGAGGCTGTGCCACCGGAATGGAAAGAAATGGATCCAACAGAGAGTGCCGGGAAAGAGGAAATGAACAGTAAATCTTTTTCCAATTAAGAAAAATGAGTGTGGAAGCAGAAAAGCTCCAGAGGGTACTTTTGGGGGAGGAGAGGATCATAAAAGGCCTGTTATGAAAATCCATTACCCATAAATTTTCCTGCAGTAAGCACTGCCTGTCTAGCGAGGATGCTGAGAGTCCTCTCAGCTGACACAGGACATGTGACTCCAGTTAGCAGTATCCACACGCCATGTCCCATTTCCGTCGGCAGGTCTGCAATACCGCTTTCCCCTGACAGGGATTCCCTTTAATTAGTCACAGGTTCATAATCTCCACTTAAGGACATCTTGTTTTTGTTTTTCCAGTAAGTTTATTCCTTTTGTCAAATGTTTACCAGCGTGATAGCAGCACCGTACTTTTGAAGCTCCACCACGTGAAATGATGGACCTTTGTACCACGTCACACAAATACTTCGAATTTGGGGGTGAGACTTGAACTTCTAGGTCACGCTAAATTTAAGACTCCTCTAAAATGGGTTCCTAGTTTTACATTCACAGATGGAAAGGGGAGTTTCTGCTCCTGGGATGTTAAGTCTTTGACTATGAAGAGAACCCGCTTGGATATGTATCTGTGGTCAGATGCAGTTACTCCAAGTTGGCCAGTGGGAGTGTGGGGGTCTCCCTGCAGCCTGCTCTGAGGCAGTGGTTCAGAACGCCAGCTGTACATCCGGGGCCAGACCTATATGCCAAAGAAAGAACCAGCAAAATGTAGTGTTCCCAGTCATAGACACCCTCCGTCTGAATTGGTTTAACATGTTGTACTTGAAAAAAAATTAAGCGCAAGCTTGATTGTCCACATCTACTGTGCGCATTAAAGCAAGATTGTTCTTTAATAGGTACAGTGGTCAGGAAACAGCCCCAAATCAGCTTTTACTTTTGATTGGCAACATTTTTAAAAGCCTACATTTATTAATGACCATATTTATTTAAGGTTCTTATTATGTAAGATTTCTTATTAGACAAAGAATACTACGCTGACGATGAAGAAAAGGTAATATTTATGAAAACACAGTAAGTGGGTTTATCTCTGTTAGCCATGTTTTATACCACTTGAATAAGAGTTGAAAGAGAGGAAAGTTTGGTTAGTTTAATTCTCTAAGTGACCACTTAAACATTTCTTTTACTCCTTTTCATTCATTTTGACCAAGGTTTAACTTGAATAACCAAGTGAGGAGCAAAACAGATCTTCTCCATCATCAACCCACTTTCCACACCTACACTTTCTAAACATTTATAAAGGAAACAGTTATCTGTTTGTATCTGACCGAGCTTATTGTTTTAACAGAGTGGGACAGCGGGGAGGGTGCAAATGCAGTCCTGTTTGTGACAAATTAAAGAGATTTTAGTTTAACCTCAGGAAGCTGTCATGGAATTATTCCTCCAAAATCTGTACTAAATAGGTTTGACAGATGCTTTCTTCCTTTCAAAATAAAAATAGCAATTCTGTAAGAAAGTAAATCCAGATTCTATTCATTTATTTCTACTGCATATCACTAACCACTTATGGACTTTCAAAAAGAAAATGGTACCAACTGCATGAAGAATTAGATATTAACCCCAGTCTCAAGATATATTTTGGAAACGCTGTGCCTCGTCTATCATTATAAACTACAGCCATTCATAGAAGCCCAGATCAATCTCAGAAACACATAGTTTTATGAAAGAAACCAATCATAGAATGCATATAGGATGATTATGTAAAGTTGTAAGAAGGCAAAACTAAAAAATAAATTTCTTAGGGATGCATACCTTGGGAGTAAAACTACAAAGCAAAGTAAGAGAATAATTAAAATAATCCAAAATTTGGGTCAGAGGTTATTTGTAGGTATTTAAAAATAGATAGAAGGGTGCCTGGGTGGCTCAGTCAGCTGAGTGTCTGACTTCTGATTTCAGCTCAGGTCATGATCCCAGGGTGGTAGGATCGAGCCTCACCTCGGGCTCCGCACTGAGCGTGGAGTTTACTTCGAACTCTCTCTCTCTCTCTCTCTCTCTCTCTCTCTCTCTCTCTCTCAAATAAAAACATAGAGGTGCCTGGGTGGCTCCCTTGGTTAAGTGTCTGAGTTCGATCTCATGGTTCACGAGTTCAAGCCCTGTGTTGGGCTCTGTGCTGACAGCTCAGAGCCTGGAGCCTGCTTCGGATTCTGTGGCTCCCTGTCTCTCTCTGCTCCTCCCCCACTCACACTCTGTCTTTCTCACTCTCTCTCAAAAATAAATAGACATGAAAAAAAGAATAATAAAATAAAAAAATAAAGTAATCATGTATTATACATAGTAGACACTCATTTACAGGTACGAGATATGTTATGTTAAACATCTGCTTAATTTAAAATATTGATTCCAAACAATTAGAATCCATATTTTAAAAAATTCCTGTGACTACCTGCATCGATTTAGAAATGAGTCTCTAAACTTAGGGGTCTGCAGACCATAGGGCAGGACCATTCTGGGAACTGTGTTCCCATAAGCCCTAAGTTAGCCATACAACCCAAGTCAGAATCAGAACTTACAGCACTCCCAGGTCTCTTCTAACCATACACGATCAGTCAGACCTGATGTATTTATTCAATAGGACATTGCAATCATAATGATGCTAAGAATCAGCTAGCTGCAGTAGTGTGCACAGACAAGTGAAGAGGTTTTTCTTTCACTGTCTGAGGTTTTTTTCTCCTGTGCAGCACATGTTTCCCCATCATGGTCTGTGGTTATAAAATGCATGTGATTATGGAATGTCACCGTTGTATAAAGCGTATGGAAGGCAGGTGGTGATAGCTTGCATCGAGGACATATATAAGAACACTAAAGGCGGGGGGTCCTGGTTGGCTCAGTCGGTTAAGCATCAGATCCTGGTTTCGGTTCAGGTCATGACCTCACAGTTCCTGAGATCGAGCCCCACATCAGGCTCTGTGCTGTCAGTGCTGAGCCTGCTTGGGATTCTCTCTCTCCCTCTCTTTCTACCCCTCCCCTGCTCGCACGTGCATGCTCTCTATCAAAATAAATAAATAAACTTAAAAAGAAAAAACACTAAGTGATGTGGGCACACAATTTTACTATTGGGATCCAAAACTTCTGGTTGGTATGCAAACTTTAGTAATTCTCAAAAGCTGGGCGGGGGGGGGGGGCAGGTAGAGATGGGGTGGGAGAAGGGAAATAGATGGAATAGAGCATACCTCTCTTCCTGGGTAAATTCCTTCAGAGTAATATACTATTCCCATATATGCCCTCACCCTAGCAAAAGGCATACCACTGATATAGCAATGAATTATACAATGAAATTCAGCTTATTTTTACCTTCTTTCCCTACCAAAAAAGAAATATATATACATATATATAATATAAATATATACATACATAAAATAAATAATAAATTAAAATATATAATATATAAATGATAGATTAAAATATTTGTAAATATATATACTCTAAATCAAAGGAACTTTCTTTCATTCTATCATATATTAATTACTAACCAACCAATTGACTATTAGCTATTAATCCATTTCTAAACATATTCTGCCTTGAAAAAATATTTTTATTTTCTTGATTTTTCTTCTCCATTGTCATTTTTAATGCCTTTCTTTAAGGAATTCAAGAGAAGAACATTCAGAATTGGGCTTTATGTGCATTAAGTGAAACCACAACATTTTTTCAGACACCACATACAAACAAAATCATATTTAAGAGCCTGGAATGTTGCTATAAACCTCTTAACTTTCAAACATACAGTAAATCTGCAGGGCAAATATGAGTCATTTCAGTAGCATGGTCTTTCCCTCCTGATCACAGCATTGCCTGAGATTTTGCTAAGAGCTTTTGAGCAGTTCACAGAGCTGACTGGATACGTTTAAAGAATCTGCTTGCATTTTATATTCTGAAAGAAAATCACCAGGGTTTTTGGTACATGAAAAAGAATAATGAAAGTATGTATGAGTCATCTTGTCTCCTAATAGTTGATGAGTACATTTTCAACCCACATGAGGTTTTAACTCTTTAAGTTGGATCCCATATTAAGACCCAGGTTAAGACAATGACCTTAGCAGAACCAAGAACGAGGGAAATCAGAGAAAAGTAATTGACTAAGAAGTTGTTTTTCCTTGGGGTCTTCTCCTGGGTCTGGCCTATGTGGGGAGTGCAGAGCTACAGAAACCTGGGGATAGGACCGTGTTGGGGTTGAGTGTCTCAGTTACAACCTAGAATCGCCCTCTCAACCAGAGCTACCTTCTGTTGAACAGCTCCTTATATGAAAGTGAAAGTCGTGTAGGATGCAGGGAGGGGAGAGCGGATCTGAGGGTTCAGCCAACTATCTACTGGCCTACAAGTTATTGTGAATTTGCAAACAGCCAACTACTGGTAGGATTCCTTCTTTAAGGTGGTGAATTTATTCAGTCTGCTGGAACTTGAGATGCAGCATTCTCTTTTTAAAATATAGGAATGTGGCACAGACAGTTAAGGAAAACACAGAGGCTTGGAAACTGATCTGAACGGGAACCTCTCTAAATCTTTAGTAAATAGTGCTCCCTTTTGCAGCACATATACTAAAACTACAATTATATAGAGAAGACTAGCATGGCCTCGCACAAGGAACATGAAGCGTTCCATATTAAAAACAAGCAAAAAAGTCTGAAATAAATAGGCCTCATCTTAGTGCCTTGAGCCTTTTATTTTCTCTTTAGTTTTCCTCACTTTACCTGTGGGTCTGTGTATGTATCTGCATGTGTGCTTATCAAGCATGAGGAATGTTGAAAACAAAAAAGGGTTAGGGGCGCCTGGTGACTCAGTTGGTTGAGCGTCTGACTTCAGCTCAGGTCATGATCTCACAGTTCATAGGTTCAAGCCCCATGTCAGGTTCTGTGCTAACAGCTAGAAACCTGGAGTCTGCTTCAGATTTTGTGTCTCCTTCTCTCTCCCTCCCTCCCCCACCTCTGAAAAATAAATAAACATTAAAAAAAATTTTATTAAAAAAAAGTTTGAAGGTGACAATTCAAAGTCTGCTCATTGGTGCTCTTGTAATCTCTTTCTGTACCCCAGTGGTTCTCTAGTGGTGAAGTTATTGATAGAGATTCCCAGGGGCACCTGGGTGGCTCAGTCAGTTGAACATCTGACTTCAACTCAGTTTTGTGGTTCATGAGTTCTAGACCCACATTGGGCTTGCTGCTGTCAGTGCAGAGCCCGCTTTGGATCCTCTGGTCCTCTGTTCCTTTTATGCTCTCTCAAGAATAAATAAACATGGAAGGAAGGAAGGAAGGAAGGAAGGAAGGAAGGAAGGAAGGAAGGAAAGGGAGATAAAGAGATTCCAAGATTCATATCCACACCAAGTATTTTCTGTAGTCTATTGTTTGATAAATAGCTACTTCAGGTATGAAAGACTATTCTTCAGATATATATAAATGCAGTGGTTTATAAGATACAGATTACCTTTTATGTATTGAATTTATAGACACTTTATACAGCATTTTATTAGTAAATAACAAAAATATGAGCAATTGTCATAATATCTTAATGTTTCTTGATATTTTAAAAGGATCCACATTCTTAAAATGTTAGAAACCACTGCTATACAAGATAGAGAAGATTCAATATTTTCTCTGGCCCTATCAGTTAGCAGTGGACTGTCTTAATGTATGTTGATCTGACTTGGTCATTTGAGGGGAAAGAGCATGGGAACTGTCACTAGGAGCAACTTGGAACTACTGTGAAGACCGATCCCACAGAATCTTTTATTTAAAAAAAATTTTTTTAACGTTTATTTATTTTTGAGAGGGAGAAACAGAGCGCAGGCAGGGGAGCAGCAGAGAGAGAGGGAGACACAGAATCTGAAGCAGCTCCAGGCTCTGAGCTGTCAGCACAGAGCCCGATGCAGGGCTCAAACCCGTGAACTGGTAGGTCAAGACCTGAGCCACTCAGGCACCCCAGAATCTTAAATTTAAATGAACATATACTATTCCACTTCCCAGTATCTGCCCTATAAAAACACAGGGGTACAACAGTGCTGTATCCAATAGAGAAAAACTAGGAAAAATCCAAATGTAGGGCAATAGGAAATGGTTAAATAAACTGGGATCCTGTATAGTAGATGACTGAGAATAAGTTATATCTTGGTGAACTGATTTAGAAAATCATCAAATATATTATTAAATTTTTTTGAATTGCAAAATAATTATATATACCATGTATGTAAAAAAAAAAATACAATAGCAAGATTGCACATCCAAACTTGATTAACTGTGTGGCTAACCAGAGTAGTATTGTGACTATCAACATAAAATAAGTAAATTTGTACTCATTATAGACTCACCCATGCTTCTTTTTCATTCTCTCCAGGTCTCTAATCCTAAACATGTAATGAAGTCAACTCCCTCCCCCTCCATAAAAAATGGTTACTGCTTTTTCTTATTTTATTTTTGAACATGATGTCCTGATAAGAGATCTTGTTTTGTTAATAAAATACATTGCCAGCATTTTTACTTGAAAACTTTAAGGATGTACTGTGGTCTTAACTCAGAAAGTAGCAAAATGGAAAAAAAGACAAAATGAAAGGAGATAGGGGTAATGCTCTTCAAACTGTGGGGAACACAGGGTGAAAACAAAATGAAACAGCCTATACTGTAGGTGAAATTCTAAGAATTTTGTCAATGTTGTGCAAGTCTTGAGAAATATTTTATGGGGACGAGAGGGTGAGAGGAGCCCAGGGGCAAGATGAAAACTAGTGCCTCGCCCCAGTGTCTTACTATGGAAGCTTCCCCACTTCCTCTTTCTCTCATCTAGTATACACTGAGACCCTGGCCCGTCCAAATGTAGACCCCGATTCTCAGTGATTTCCTTATGTGCCATTCTTCAGTACTTCTTTTTGTTTGCACTTTCTGTCTAAAAGGCACGGCATGTAACATGATTATCTTGTTACTTGGATATACTGAGGCTCTTGAGCTCTAGCGGTAAAAACTTAAAACGTCTTTGGTGCGAAAGCCACAGCATTCCAAGAAAGTTTTCCCACTTCAGAATCCTGTTTTTTCTTTTAACACCAGAGACTTTAAGCTGGTGGTTCTGGGAATGAAAGAAAGGCCAGCCCTCTCTACTTTTTTCATACCACTGACACAATCAAATAACATCATGTAATTTTTATGGACTTCTGAGATTTTTTAACACGTATTCACACACACACACACACACACACACACACACACACACACACTCCTTTCCAAATATTTGATGAGCCATTTTGCTACCAACAGCACTGGCCTTCCTGCAGCAGAGCCGATCATATTATCACGAGGTGCTTTCCAAGAGATGAGCGAAGGTAGTTAGCAAGAAACAAAGCATAGTACTCCAGAGTAAACCTGCTTCCACCCAGCGTGGAAATGATGTATGCTGGCCAATCAGAAATTTTTATTTAATAGAGGTGCCTTAGCTATCATTTGGGAATTACCAGTATTTTAGAAGAATAGATCGGGGTCGCCTGGGTGGCTCAGTTGGTTAAGCATCCGACTTCGGTTCAGGTCATGGTCTCACGGTCTGTGAGTTCGAGCCTCGTGTCAGGCTGTGTGCTGACAGCTCAGAGCCTGGAGCCTGCTTTGGATTCTGTGTCTCCGTCTCTCTCTCTCTCTCTCTCTCTCTCTCTCTCTCTCTCTCTCAAAAACAAACATTAAAAAAAAATTTTTAAAGAAGAATGGATTTCAACAAAATGGTTAAATCTCCAGTAAACATAGTTTAATCGTTCTCAGATGATTCAGGGGAATCATGAGTCCCACATTCCCAAGACATCTGGGAACGGTGGTTGTCTCTGCAGAGTGCAGAACACCATTAGACTGGTCAGTGCCGGCATCTGGTGAGGTTTCACAGAAGGAACAAAGGGATTGGTACCCTTTTATTACAATCCAGTGGGCAGTTAGATATGATTTTTACTAGTCAGCAGCATTTCAAATATGTTTAAATCTGGTGTGTGGGAAATGAGAAATGTTAACATTTTGTTGTTATCTCAGTATATAAATCAGGATCCTCTTAAATTCTGAAATGCTAGCTTCTGAGAATTCTTCCTGGATAAATTGTTGAACAAGTGACAAAGTATATCTAGAATGATGTCCTTTGCGGCCTCATTAATAAGACCATAAAGTTGGAAAAATCTTAACTGTCCATCTGTAGATAATAGGTTATATTATAGTTACATCCGTGTAACTACTATGCACATCTATACATAGAGTACTGTGTTGCTATTGAAAATTATATTTGGCTAATGTGCTGAAAACAGTCACAAATAAAGTACAGAAACCATTTACGAAATGATAGGTATCACACAATCCCACTTCGTTAACAGTAAAGGTATCTGTGTGTGCATAACAAGATGTCTGGTAAAATACATCGGATATCATTGGTGCCCATGTCTGATATGGACATATCAGGTAAGGTGTGATAAGGGAGCTGATTTTCACTTTCTCTTTTATACATCTGCTCTTGTCTGGTTGAAGCAAATAAGAAATGTAGGTTACTTTTAGAATCCGAAAAAAATGAAACAAATTAAGTTGTCCGTTTTGAAAGAAAAGCAATGAACCTATGGTAGTAGTGTGAAGGGTAAGCTGCTATGAGAGAGGCCTAAAAGCTAAGAAACTACTGAGGCTCATGGAGGGAGTGTCAGAGTTGAGGAATTTCCACACATACCCAGTCATTGGCACACTTGACTTATAAAGTCAAGTGGTTAGGTGTGCCCGAAGGGCTCCGTCAGTTAAGTGTCTGACTCTTGGTTTTGGCTCAGGTCGTGAACTCACGGCTTCACAGGTTCACACCCCGCATCAGGCTCTACACTGGCAACATGGAGCCTGCTTGGCATTCTCTCTCTCTCCCTCTCTCGCTGCCCCTCCCCTGCTCATGCTGTCTCTGTCTCTCTCGAAATAAATTAACAAACTTCAATAAGTTTAATAAACTTTACTAACAATAGTAAATAATTAATAAACTTTACTGATAAAGTTTAGTAAATAAAGTCATATGGTCTGTGACTAAGCCAGCAACAGGGCATGTTGTGATTTAAAATGCCAGGAAAGCCTTTTGGCTCCTCGTTTGTTTTTAACTTTGAAAACGACTTTAATATGTTTCTTTATTAGTGCTCATAACAGATCCTTAAAAATCTAGCCCTGGTAACTGTGGATGCTAGGCAAGGAGCTACCAAGGTGGGGTACCAAGAGTACCAAGCGAGAAGAGCTAGAAGAGACCTAGGGTGGTCCAGTTGTCAGGCCACTCCTCCGAGGAGAAATCCAAGCTGAAGAAAGGTTGAGTGTGGCCTGGGCCGGATAGACAGCAAATGTAGTTCACGCCAGAGGTGCAAGCCAGCAACTTCCAGCCATGAAGCACGTTGGGTAGGCAGGAGGAGGAAGGCAGTAACATCTCAAATCGTTCAAGTAGAGTGGGAAGCTGAGGGCCTCACGCGAGGTTCCATTTAGGACAAGTAGGGGTGAGGGGGCTTGTTTCCAGCACAGGGTGTCTCAGATGGGGCTTATATGTCTCTTGCTTGTTTTGGAAAAGAAAGGCCCCAGGTAGTAGCCAAGACCTCACGGCTGATGGAGAAACGCAGAAGAGCAAATCAAGCCTTTCTGTTTGATTAGCTTGGGAAGCACTTATTAAGGACTCATTCTCCCTGCTGTGGTTAAAGCTGTCTACTGAGAGAGCCAAAGGAATATTAGGCCAAGAATCTGAAGACCGAAGCCAAACCACTGGGAAGGGCTTCTGACTGCAAACTACAATGTGAGTGAATTAGAAAGGAACATTCGATTCATGTCATGCTGTCACCTCAAATTCAACAAGTCTAAAATTGAACTCATCTTTCCTCACAAAGCAGCTCCTCAGCTGAACTTCCCCAGTAACAACAAAATACTGCACTGTAGAACGCCTTACAGTGACATGTCCACATTTCATCTGATTGTCACACACTCACAGGTGAGGGAGTTTAACTCAGGTTAAAGGGCCACAAGCTAGTAGGAGACCAGTTCTAGAAACCAGGTTTGCTGAGTCCTACCCTAGTCATCTTTCAACTACATCACGTCACCCTTCGCTCCATATCTATAGAAATAAACCAGTCAGTTTCATAGAATTACTGTGACATCTTATTTGTATTGGCATTTGAATATTGCACACCAGCAGATTTTAGTAAGTATGAAGTCAGATTTTCTGCAGTAACAAAGGACAAACCAACCAAACTTTGGAATTGTTAATCTTGTTTTTTTTAGGTGAAAAACATTCATAGCATTCGTGTTTTTTTTTTAAGTTTATTTACTTATTTTGAGAGAGACAGAGACAGCTTGAGCAGGGGAAGGGCAGAGAGAGAGAGAGAGAGAGAGAGAGAGAATCCCAAGCAGTTTCTGTTCTGTCAGTGCAGAGCCCAACGCATGGCTCAAACTCCCAAAACTGTGAGATCATGACCTGAGCTGAAACTGAGAGTTGGACGTTTAACCAACTGAGCTACCCAGGCACCCCCATAGCATTCATATTATTGAAGTCAAAAGATAGAAACGATGAAATAAAGTGCTGGATCTAGGCCTTAAAATGTCTCGTTTGTAATCTTACGTAAGCAAACCATCATCAGTTATAGTAGGTTTGTATTGTTGGTACAAATCATATGGTTCTGCTGTTTTATTTTCTTCCATTTGTAAATTATTTTAGGTTTGTCATTGTATAAGAATTATAAGCATGAAATGTTTACATATCTGGATTTCTATGTGTAGATATGTAAGTAACATTGTAATAAGAGCACTTTAACTCCCTAGTATAAAAAGTAGCCCACTGCTCAATGCAGCTTCATCCCAACCCAAGGACCCGTCAGGCCACCTTGGCCCTGGGCCAGCCGGCCTACCCCTGCCTTCCTGGCACTCTGTATCTCAGTATGTGTTACTCCCTCACAAGTAGCCAAGGTGACCATACGGGTCATTTCCTCTTGAGTTTGGACATCTGTAGTTCCCCAGCTCCGGTTCTTTATTTGGGAAGAAAGAAGTATTAACAGAAATGGATGTAACATAGTGATAGTGATTGTATAATTTCCCTAACGTCTATGTGTGCAAAGCTCTCCGTGCCTTTTCTGCCCACCTCAGCCCTTAGGTTTCTATCTATGTGTACACCTATGAGCTACCATGATGTGCCCACCATATGGCTGGTAGAATTCTAATGCATGTTTTAGAGCAAAGGAGGAGGACTCTTAGGGAGCCACACTGACTTTGAAGCCATCCTGTCAGTTGTCAATAACGCCTTCCTTCTCCATTGAAAAGGAACTGAAAGGAAAAAATAAAATCCAAGCAAACAGAGTACCCTACTCTGGATTTTAATTTGCAGTTTGGGCTTATTAATGCCAAAATATGGGTTTGATAACTTGACTCTTTTCTGTTCTTTGTGACAGTATCTACACAAATAATTCATACAACATCCTGAATCTTTTCAATAAGTGTTTTGATTATTTTTGGTTCAGTGCTTTGGATTTCTGCTCCTAAATCTTAAAAGGCTAGTAATGAGCTTAATGAAGAAATCTAATATGCTACCCCACAGTTTCCTGCACAGCCCACTTTTGTGTAGATTTTTTCAGTTTAAGCTGTCATTTGATCATTGTAAATTGTCCTCTAGCGGACTCCTGCTTTTCAGATACTTAAAAGTTTGAAAGCCATTCTGATCAAGTGTCTATGGAACGGAACGATCCATTTAGAGCTCTGTGGTTCAGTCAGTGGTCAAGCCCAGGAAAGGACTCAGGGCTGATCCTGCAAAGAAGCATTGAGATGGTCAGCAGCTGGCGCACTCAAGAGGTTGTCTTCACGATGTTGCAGGATCGCCTACCAGAGGAACGACGACGATGAGGAGGAGGCTGCCCGGGAGCGGCGCCGCCGTGCCCGGCAGGAGAGGCTGCGGCAGAAGCAAGAGGAAGAATCCTTGGGACAGGTGACCGACCAGGTGGAGGTTAATGCCCAGAACAGGTACTGTCCTCTTCGGAATGGAGAATGCCTAAGGTACTTCTTAGCCTGCCTGATGAATGGAACGTGTTGGGCAAAGCATTCCCTTCTCAGCCCAGCTCCACTCTTTTCCAGTCTAACTTGCTCAGTCATTTTTTGGTTATTGTAGGCACCTAATCAGATTGAACAGTCAAACTGATGTGGACATTCAGACACCACTGCTCCTTTCTCTTCCCCTATCCCATCCCCTAAACACACCCCAATTGAAGTGTTTTATTTTATTTTATAATTTAGCAATCTTTTTATTTACTAAATACAATGGGCTACATCTTTAAATAAGGAAGACTATTTACATTTATTCTTTAGGGTATCGATACCTGTTTTGAACTGAAGATTTATTAGCTTTCTAGTCCTTTGTGCCTACCAGCAGCAAATAGAACTTGAATTTTTAAAGTAGACATGAATTGCAAATGTCTTATTTTTCCTGATATACAGCCTGAATCAGTATTCTCTAATCACTACGATATTCAGCAAGGTGCAGAATCCTACTTAATGTAATGTAATTATTCGAAAAAGCTTATGAGTTTACTAGCACGTTTTTTCCTATACAGGCCTTGGTAGTGACCAGAACAGTGGAGAACCCTTACTAGGTTCAACTTCTTCCAAATGGATCTTTACAGGTTTGCACATATAAGGTCACCTGGTTCATTACGCCACTTGCTAATATATGTAATTTATATGCCCCAAGGCAAAAAAAAAGATGAGAATATTTTGGGGTCGGGATAGAGAGAAAAAATTAATTTTTATTTTAATAATACAGTTCCTTTAAGCCCATCTATATAGAAAATCTGAAGGAAAACAGGTCTGACCTCTTTACCCTAAATATGAGCAGGTACATGGATTTCTGAAAGTCTTAAATTCTGTCAAGCAGAATGGATTCAATAAGGAAACCTACCAGTTAGGTGGAGAGGCAGAGACCTTGTTTCTTGGTAAGAAGCTCCTAATTAGGGAGGAAATACAGCAAAGGGGTTGTGGGTATGTTCGCTGCCTGGCTCTGAATTCCACCTTGGCCTTTCCCTGTTAAACAGACATGAAAATCATACCTTTCTCTTAGGAATGTTGTTAAATTTAAGTGAGATTATAATACACATAAAACACACAGTGCCTTGCATACGATAAGCACCTAATTTTAACTATTATCAGGAAAATGGTATCAGAGCTTTACAGAGGAGGCCTACATAGTCATCGCTGCCTTTTCTATCCTCAAACTGAAGAGGAAGGGAAAGAAAAAGTTTTTAAATGGCATTTTGAGGCCCCTTCCTGAATCTGGTTATTAGTGAGTGATCAACAGTGGCTTAAAAGTTACTAGTTACTAGTCGTGTTCTTGCTTTTAAAATCTTCCTTCTACTTGGGCTTCTCTTCTTTTTTCATTTACTAGTAGTAGTTATTTCATGCTGTTGATCGATTCACAAATCTTTCTTTTTCATTAAAGTACATCCAGGTCTGAGAACCTATCATTCATCTCTGACATATTAATTATCCACAAGAAGAATTAGTGTTCTCCTTGGGGCTGAGCAACCCTGAGTGGTACTTAACTTCTACTGACGGTCGCTGTTGTGATTTGCAAATAGGCAAAGAAAGATCCAGGAGAATCTGTTCGTCTCTTAACTCAAGAGTACTTTCATCTAGCTGACACTTCGGAATTTGCAGTACCTTTTAAAAATCGTTTGAATTCAGTTGATCCAAAGTTCCTTACATGTAGATTTTCCCCTTAAATTCTAAACTGTTTGTATTTTTAGGGAAATTTAATGCATATATGTCTAATTCATGTAGACAGTGTCCTACAGCAGCGGTTAAAGCCAAGAAAGTCTAAAATCCAGCCTTTACTCTGCCATTTCTTATTGTTAAATGTGAAATGTGTTTTTTTTTTCAAAATTAAGTGGACTTGAACTTCAGAAGGGCCCAGTTCAGTATGAACCATGAAATTTAATGGAGTTTCTAAACATGGCAAGACCTACTCTTCCAACTCTGGTCACAATTTCTGATATCACATAACTGGCTGTTTCCTGCCGGTGGAGACCAACAGCCCTGGCTTGAACTGTAACAATGAGTGTGGTGATGGATATGTTACAGTCTGGTTTTTTGAGATTTTCTTTCCTTTTTTAGCAAACATCAAATTTAACTATTTTTTATCAACTATAGAGAAAGAAGGGCAAGAGACCCTTTGTTCATGGAAATCTTGACAAAGAATTTAGATGGTGTATGTATTAGGGTAATATCAGCCACCATAACAATGAGCCCCAACTTTGAGTAATTTAATGCAGCAACATAAATGAGTCCAATGTGGGTTTTTCTGAGTAGTAAATAGAACTGATCACCAACTAGCTTTCCTTTTGTGACTCTGTCTACTCCTGGGGCTTTGAGGTTTTCTGATCAGGTCATCAGACAGAGATGGGAGAGGATGTGCTTCTGCTGCTTAATAGTCTTGGTCTAGACATATCACTTATGCTCACACTCAATTGGAAATTGTTGGTCACATGGTTCCACCTAGATGCAAGGAAGAGTGGAGGGCAAGAAATATAATCCTTGACTGGTAGCCACCTCCCCGTGACAATGGAAGGAGGAGCATGAATTGTGGTGGACAGTTAGATGTCCCTACCATGAGGGTCACTGGCATTAGTATAGCATCCCCACACTGTAAGGTACACCTGCTTCCTTTCCAAATGCCTTATGCCCCACAGATCCAGCTCAAGAATTCTAGATGACTTGGTAATATGTGGGATACTACGTGATACTACAAGAATTCCTTCATTTCTCAGTTTGGTCCTTGTCTTAGTTTGAGTTGTCCAGGAAGCAGATTCTGGAGCAAAAAGATTTAAACACAGGCAGTTCATTTGTGAAATGATCCCAGGAAACACTGGCAGCAATGTGGGAAAGTGAAACAGGGAAGGAAAAGCAACCAAATAAAGGTTTCATTGCCAAGCAAGTTACCGCTGCTGGGATCTGGAGCTCAACTCCCCTGGGAGACTCAGAGATCCCGTGCAACAAGGCACCTCACAGTTATTCAACTCAAGAGGCGAGGGAGCCGAGGTATTTATACACTAATGCTCATCCATTTTCGCTTGACGGCTGGCATAGTAGAGTAGACTCCAGTGGCCAGAAAAGGACTAAGGGCAAAGGCACTCACGTGCTGTCTGCTGAAAGTCCGGCAGGCACGTACTGTTATGATACTATCCGAAGGGATATCCTGGGTGCACGTGCGCCTGGTACCGCGAGCATCTGTTCCGGTGTGGGTCAGGCTACGAGAATCCAGCTGACCAGCTGACCCAAGCTGTCTTGTTTCTCTTGTACAGTGTGGCCGATGAGGAGGTCAAGACAACCACCTCAAACACCCAGGTGGAGGGTGATGACGAGGCCGCGTTCCTGGAGCGCCTGGCTCGGCGGGAGGAAAGACGCCAAAAACGCCTTCAGGAAGCACTGGAACGGCAGAAGGAGTTCGACCCAACCATCACAGACGCAGGCTTGTCGCTACCGAGCAGAAGAACGCAGAACAACACCGCCGAAAACGAAGCTGCAGAGAAGGAAGAAAAAAGTGACCGTCGCCAAGAAAGATACGAGCTAGAGGAGACAGAAATAGTCACAAAGTCCTATCAGAAGAATGACTGGAGGGACACTGAGGAGAAAAAGAAGGAAGAAAAGGAAAAGGAGGAAGAGGAGGAAGAGAAGCCAAAGCAGGGGAGCCCTGAAGAAAATCAGGTAGAGGGGCCGGTAGAAGACAGAACAACAGAAACCGTGGCAATGCCGTTGACAACTGGGCAGACCAGTGCAGAAGAGCCTCAAACAGAGGGGGAGGGGGAGCAGGGGTCAGAAGAGGCCGCCCATCGTGAAAGGAGGGAGAGGGAAGAAAAGGAGAGAGCCGAGGCAGAGAGGGCCAGGCTGGAAGCAGAAGAAAGAGAAAGAATGAAAGCTGAGGAAGAACAAAGGGTAGCGGAGGAGAAAGCAAGAATTGAAGCAGAAGAAAGAGCAGCTGCCCAAGAGAGAGAAAGGAGGGAGGCGGCCGAGAGGGAGAGGGCTAAGGAGGAAGAGAGAAGAGCAGAGGAGGAGAGGCAGCGGGCAAAGGCGGAGGAAGAACAGAAAGCTAAGCTAGAAGAGCAAAAACGCCAGCAGCTAGAAGAGAACAGAAGAGAAATGCAAGAGAAAAAGCAGAAAGGGGAAAAGGTAGACGAGAAAATAGAAGGGAAACGGGTAAATGAAAAGAAAGTACAAGAAGATAAACTTCAGACAGCTGTCCAAAAGAAACAGGTACAGTAAACATTTTGCACCAAACGTGTGATGCCTGTGACTTACGAGAAATGTAATGCACATCAGACTTGGGACCGAGGCACGTTCCTGCAGCCCCGCGTACTTGCCCGTTTGGCAAGCCGTTCATTTTTTTCGGCCATAGCAATAGGTGAGCACAAAGCAATTGATCGATGGTTAAATATTCAATCAACCAAATTTACCAGCCAGAGAGAAATTAATTGCTCTGTGCTTGCTAGTTGCAAATACCAGAAAAATGAACTAACCCAAAGATGATAAATGTGGCGGTGCTGTGTTGACTTCTAATTCTGCACCTGCATCTAAATCATTCCTATTAACAACTTACCTCTCTCCATAGGTCTACATGAGGCAAGAGGACCATAACTCCTCCCCATACCCACGTGTTTGGCATTTAATTAAAAATTATATTTTAAAAATTGGGGTGGGAAAGGTGACATAAAGAATCACGGTCAGAAATTTCATCTTGAGAAGGCAAAAATAACCCCCTTGAAATCAGCTGGCAGTGAAGGAGGGAAAGGAGCCAATTTGGAACTTTCACTAAAAATATGTCAAAACCATGATTTGCCATCATGTAGACCTGAACTTAATGTGGACTTGCAGAAAGCCATTCATCTGGGGTGGTATCAGTTTATAACTGACTGGTAATTAAGGGCATACATTTTACTGCTTTTGCCATCTGGATGACACAAATAAATTCAGGTCGCCTGAGAAGGGTGGAAAGGGGGGTGAGGGGAATGTTTGCAAACCGTGAAAGATGTTTTTCTGTCTGCAAGCCTGCATTGAAAGCACTGTAACTAACCACCACCTGCATCCCCGCCTACCCCTACCACACACGCACACAAAAGAAAGAAAAAAGAGATGCTTGCACATTCACTTCTGCAGAGAGAACTCCCCATCACTAAGTCTGCATGGTGCTGAAGTTGTCTTTCACTCCTGCTCATCACACGGGGCTCGTGACCACAGCTACATTTGGGACAATCAGAAACGAGATGCACCAAACCACACACGAGGTTTGTAAACACGCATAAGGACCACCAGGTCACGCTAGAGTCCAGGGCGCACACTGGCAGGCACACGAGAAAAAACTTTGGTGGAAAGAAACCATCCCACGTTGCTGTTTAGAATCACTGACACCAAGGGTTATGTGAGCACTGAGTCAGCAAAATCGCAAGGCACGAGCAAAGTGACCTGAGCACCCTCTCACTCTTGTAAGCCAGAAAGGGCTTCTTTTAAACGAGTGACCTTGCCACTCTTGAACATAAAAAGGAAGAAGAAAAGGGGGCCAAAGCACAAGCTAAAAGAGAAAAGTCCCAAGAAGACAAGCCTACCTTCAAAAAAGAGGTAAATATTATTGACAAATGACCTAATCATGAAGCAACCGAGAGCAGTGTTGCATGACATTTCATGTCTGCTGATCTCAAAACTATAACCTGTGATCCAGTGTTTTTCAAGCTATGGCTTGACTTCATGATTCATTGAATGGTAACATCAACTTCGAACATCTCAAAAGTAATTGAATGTGTCAATGGGCATTTTAAAAAAATGAAATCAAACAGAAGATATCAGAGGGCATTCTAAGCAGTATTACATCATGATTTAAATTGTCCTTCCTGTGAGTCATAGAAAGCTTGAAAAACACTGCTCTGATCAGTTTTTCCCACTTTCTCCACCTCTATGTGTATTGTTTTCTCCTTGAACCATCCTACTTTCATTTCAATTATGGACTATTTCCAACTGGCTTCGATTAATGATTTAACTTTCCAAAGGAAAAACACCCCCCCCCCACGTCTCAGTTAACACATTTGATGCACTGAAGGTGGTATTTGGTTTTCAAAAGAAAAGTCTGGCAAAATGTTCTGCATTGCATTTCTGAGGCACACACAGGAGCTGGTGCCAGGGTGTTTGACTGTAGGTAAGTAAACGAGTCAGTGGAGCAGAGGCTGCCACACAGAGGATGTCATTACCCCCGACAGAATCAAAACGCCACATCAGAAAGCCTGACCTCATCTTAACCATTGTGTTTATGTTAGCCCCAAGTAATCCTAAAAATTGTGACAGCATCTAGTAAGTTCAAAGTACTTAAACGTGGTAGAAGGAAATTATCAAGGGGAGGAAGATTTGAATTTCTTTGCCCATGGAACTGAGCTGTCACTCTAGAGGGCCAGCTCCAATGGACTCTTGCTGTACTTCTCTGCCCATTATGCATCTATCAAGAAACAGAAAAATCCATATTTAGAAAATTACATGAGAGGTGGTTATTTGCTTAAATGCTTTTTTTCATAAGACTCACAGAAAATATAAGAACCCCTAGATCATGTTATATTTATTTGGGTTAAGATGTGTGTACCTTCCTGTTTCTCATAGAACTTGTGGTGGCTTGGGAGTAAAAACTGAATGCATGAACCCGCCCATCTAAAGGAAGGTGGAAGCAGAAATGCTAAGAACTGGGAAGCTGAATTTGGCTCCAATGAGGCAGCTAAGGAAATGGTTGAATATGGTGGGAAGTGCTGTTCTCAGTTTCTGGCAGAACAACACCTACAGATTCATCTAAAAACAAAAAAAAGTGAAAGTTACTTGAAACTTAAAACAGAAATGGGCCACGTGGGCTCCTCCGTCGAGCTGGTGTTTTGTGGGGAATATCTTCACAGAAGGAAGAGGGCATAAAGTCAGAATTCAGCGATTAAGTCTGTGTGGGGGAGGAGAAGCTGAAAGAGCGCTGTGTGGATTCTGTATTTAAAATTTAATTCGCTTTACTAAGATGTGATTTGTTTTTAATCACCAGAACATTCTATGTCTGTATGTTGTGCCTGTGAGCAAGAAAGGATTCATGAGTGGCCACCCAAATCATCCCTCTGCCTCTGTCCAGAGAAAACCCCAGTCCGATAATGTCAGCGGTATAACCATCTCAGACCTGCCCCTTTCTCAGTTTGTCCTACACCCCATTCTAGAGTCCCAAAACTTTTGGCCTCTTTTTTTACACAAGGCCAGATTAGCCACTCAACCCAGGCTAAAAAAAAAAAAAAAAAAAAAAAAAAAAAAAATCTGGCATTCCTGCTTTAACAATGCACACGTAAATCACTGGTTGAATGACTGGTTGCGTGGTTACTTTATGTAAACAACTTTGAATTCTATTTTACATGATTTAGCCATTTCAAACACCCTCCTCCGTTTTTTTTCTTTTTGTTAAAAAAAAAACAAAATAAAAAAATGTCCTTTCAAGGAGAGCTATGTGGGTAAACACAAATATCACATGAGACTTCTTAGAGAAAACATTTCCAGAAGTCACTCCAGTACCTTAGAAAAAACTGTCTTTCTACCCCTGCAGCCCTGCAGTTTTAGCTGTTTGTGGTGACGGATCACAGAACATCACCAGCCTTGAAACGTTAACTTAGCTTTCTTTTTCTCCTCTCCAACTATAAAATGCCTCTTTTTAGTTCTTCACCCCAGAGCTCTTTTCTTTTTTTTTTTCCTTTTTTTTTTTTTTTTGTTCTTTTCCTGGCCTCTAACGGAAAACCAGCTTACAGCAGAGTTGTTCATATGATATTGAAATCGATATTCCTGTCATACACCAAAGTTCCCCAAACATAGGTGTGCATACAAATCCCTGGAATCTTATGAAATGCAGAATCTGACTCGGTAGGTCTGGGATGGAGTCCAAGCATACTGGTAAGGTCTGTGTATGTCGTTCACAAACCAAACCCTCAGTAGCAAAGACATCCATGTGACAGACATTGGACCCAAAACAGGAATTGAGGCTTCTGAGTCTAACAAAAATGTGCTGGACCTGATTTGAAATACTATAACTTGGATGAATTCTTGTCAGTCTTCTGAAATCAAATAATGCAAAGCACCATTCTACAGAGGCTGACAGCTCAGTCTTCTTGCCTTGATCACTTGACCTTTTGAGTGTCTCTCTGGCACGAGGGCATGTCAGTTGAATTCTCACCTCCACCCACCTACACCTGTGTGTTATCCCTTTGGATATCCCCAATATCCAGAATTTCATCCAAATGTCACATTTGACCAGAGCCTTTCATATGCTAATATTATCTGAATGTGAAGCACATTAACTCTTCAGAGTACTCAGCTGCCTATGAACCCATCCCCAGATTTTCTTCATGGTTACCTTCTGACCTAGAAGATCAAATGCTTTTCCCTCAGAATCTCATGAGTTTAGGTTGAATCTGCAATTGAATCCAATCCACTATGCTCTTAAATTTAAAGGCACTATGGAATGAATTTACTTATTTATTTGTTTGTTTATTTATTTATTTCCCAGAAAGAGAAAATAATTTGCAATCCCAAATCATTATTTCACTGGGAATTTTCCTAAGAAAGTCTTCCAAAGAGAATATAAGCACACCACCCTCTATAACCTTTGCCAATAAAGGCAGAGCTTGCAAAAGAGGCAGGGGGAGGTATTTTTCTTCTCTTAGACATGTATTGTTTTACAAACCTATTTTATACACATTTTTGGTCAACAAATCAGGTAATGCATTTGGGGAGAATGGAATTATCTCTTGATTCCAAAATAAGAGAAATGAGTTAAAGGGCATTTTGCCTTGCACAGTGCTCCACAAACCATGAGATTTGACTCAGAGTGTGTTTCGTGGGTCCCCTGAAATGGGACACTCTTTAGCTCCCAAATTTGTATCCCCAGATACTTCTTAACCAGGATACAAACTTCAGTCCCTGGTATCTAGGGCAATATCCAGCAATGGTAGCTCAAGATGAGAATAGGCATTGCCTATTCCTGCCTGTCAATGACATTGATTTCTTATTGGGTGAGAACAGCCACCAGAGAGCTGCAGTCAAGCTGCAGGACAGGTCAGAGCTTCCCTCTCTTCTCTGTAGCCTCTCACAACAAATCAGGAGCCAAGAGGGAAATGAGAGGGTGAAGGATCAGGAAGGAATCCTCTGATCCAACCTCTCTTATGTATATGGAGCCAACATCCCAGAGAAAATTAGGTGACTTAATTTTAGCTAGTCTGTTGATAGCACTGGAACAAAACTCATTTCCTGACTTCCGGACAGAGCTCTCAGAGAGAGTGGCAGAACAACAGCCTTCTTTTTCAGCATGTCCAAGGGATAGCCTAGGTATATCCCCCTTGGAGAAAGATTTAAGTCTTAACTAATTAGGGCAACATGGCAGTGAATAGTCTATCTGTGGTAATTTAATCATATAACATCCAAAGAAGGCAGTCAGGCAAAGGACTACGCAAGGCTCATCAGTAAACAGAAAAAAAAAAAAGTGCTATGCTTAGTAAAACATGTACTTTAGAAATAAGTGTTCAGAGAGTATCTGAGGAATAGCTGGAAAGAGGTGAGTGATCAGGAGGCCATTCTGGACAGCACCTGAAGGCCTAAGTTCTTATGCCTATCCTTCCTCTGTTGCTTGCTCTAGAACGTTAGTGTTTTGTCATTGGTTGTCTTGAAAACAGCAATAATGAACCTCCCCTGTTTTCACACTCATCCTTTAAGAATGGATGAGCTGATACAAGTAATCTAAGCTCTCAGCAAGCTATGTAAATTCATTTTACTTTGAAGTAATGTGTCTCATTTACCATGAGGAACTTATAACACAAAACTCACAAAAAATTAAAGTGAACACCTGCTGTCCATGTAACACCTTCCTCTGTCTCTCCAACAATCACAAAACCACTTCTGGAGACTAAACTATTACCTGCAATGGAAGTCAAAGTAAACCCTGAAGTTTTTCCTATTCCATTTGAACTGTAGTGTTTTAGATGACTACAGACATGGCCCATGGGTCTCTGAGCCATCCCACTAAAGGTAGGGTAATTTGTCTTCTATCCTCGGGACCCTACTTACTCATTTTATTACAAGGGTGAGATTCCTCAGCAATCTGCTAACATTGGCTTGGCAGATCTGGCTGACTTGGTAGGTTTCTTCTTTTTTCTTCTTCAACACATTTGTGTCTTTTTCAAAGGCGCACTCTTCATCCAAGAAAAAACCAGTTCAGCCAACCTAGACGTTCTCCCATCAATGCCACACTAATGATCACCCTTTTCAATGAGAACTACAAACAACTACTCTTACACAGCATTCCCAGAACATAATTGTTTCCAAACAGCAACACCTCCACTGCTCTTGAAAACAAAACCCTAGTGAAATCAGGGATGATCTTGACTTCCTTAAATTGTGGTCAAGGTCTTTGCGCAGAGGCTGGAGGACCATAGCTCACACTCTAAGAATTTCCTCTGACCCTAGCTGTACCACATCATTCTCCAGTGGTTTATTTTACTTCTGAGTTTTCTGGCTTCCTAGTAATTCTGGGTCTTATTTGGTGATACCCACCCAAACTAATACGGTTTTTATCACTGTGTTTCTTCCTGATATGTACTGTTGGTTAGATCAAAGATGAGAAGATTAAAAAGGACAAAGAGCCCAAAGAAGTGAAGAGTTTCTTGGATGGAAAGAAGGGATTTACAGAAGTGAAGTCACAGAATGGAGAATTCATGACCCACAAACTGAAACACACCGAGAACACTTTCAGGTAAGAAACAGAGACTACTTAACAATGACTGTGTTCACATGTGAAGAAAAAATAGTAGTCTCCCTATCCTGTGCCTCCAGACAGAAACGTGCTAAACAGACAACATATTTCTGTTGTGAAGTCATTGGCCATTGTCTTAGAGATACTCAGTCAGCAGGTCAGGCTATCAATCACTAACAGAAGACCAGTAGTCATTGCTCACACAAGGTTTAATCTGCTTTTCCCATTATTTAGCAGGACAGATCATGCTTAGTATCCATGTTTCTGTTCCCTCACTTAATATGCTATATAAGCTCAGCTTAGTAGAAAACATTATGACTGGGGCTAATGTCATTGGTTCTTTCTATGGCCCAGCCAGTTTCATAAGAGACCCTTGTCAGTACCATTTTAAAGAATGCTTTTTTTTTTTTTAAAGATTTTAAATAAATGTTGCTTAAAACTGAGATTGTCCTTTGGCGAAATACTTGGGAAATGTTAGGTTAAACTAAATTAATCAGATCTCTTTACCGCAGGACTCTGAGAGCGTTTGATGTTAATTTGTATTGGGAATCTCAAAGAGGGAGGCATAGGGCACAGGACTCATGTTCCATTTAATAACCTTTGGAAAACCCTCCTGCATAACTTCACTTTCCCCTTCTTCCCCCCCCCCCCCATCATGTTGAATACCTGGACAATTGGTTTTAGGACAGACAGACAGGTATGTGCAGGTAAATCCTTACTTCTAGATACATCAAATACTGAGAGCTCCCTGCCAGTTTTGTAGATGGACTTATGTTATAGACATCTGCCATGGACACCTTGGCTACATGATTCTCTGTGCCCCACTCCTACACCTACACCCCCTCCAACTGCTTGTGCCAAATTCCTACCTCTATTAATGTCACTGGTTTCTGTTCCCAATGTTCTAGAAGAGTCTTGGGTCCCTGAAACATGGATTCCCCTGGGATTGTTCTTTGGCAGCAGTCTTACCTGTAGACCCTGTTTTTCTGAACACTTTAAATAAGAAAGTCCCCAAGCAAGTATTGTGTAGAAGCTGGACATATTCCTTACACCAAGGCCTTTGTAGCATTCAGAAGCGAGCAGAGCTGGTAGGGCTTTGCCCCTCTGAGCAGGCTAAAATGGGGGAATATAACTGCCCCAAATAACTTTTCTACATACAAATTTGAGCAGAAAGGTAGTCACTTTATCCAAGGGAGAGCCTACAGAAGAATATGTGTGCATAAACAGCCTAAGTAAACTGTGTAGGACCAGGATGTGTAGAACCTATAGATGTTACTTGAGATTGGCAAGAAAGTAGATTTCAGTAGAAAATTAGGAGTTTATTTAGAATTCATAGAAAATCTAGAATCAAGTTGACTCAGGCGAGTAAGCTGAGTCCAAAGCTTGCTGAAACGCCAGTAGTTGAATATTTCAAAGCCCTATAGAAGAGTGTCAGGTTCGTGCAAAGTATCTCATGAATATTGTCTAACAATATTACTGTCTTATTATTTGATAGTTTAAAATCTGCTTTGTGGGCATGAGTATATTTTTTTAAAGAAAAGTAATGTTTTTTTAAAAATCTGTCAGCAGATAGAAGCTTGGTTAACAATTAGCAAACTTGCCAACCAGCTTTAGTCAGAGCTCAGATTAATAATTAACATGCCCATTGTGTGGAAATCCAGAGAGCTAGGAATTCAAAGAGAATAGGTGTAGTGTTGAGAATTCTTAAATGGGACTCTGGTCTTAAGTGTTCCATCTTTGGGCAGAAAACAATGACAGAAACAAGGTGCTACCGTATCATGCTTTTTTGTTCAGTTGCCAACATGGGTTCGTTTTAGTTTCAGTTCAAAGTTGATGCCAGTGGAAGCTTAGATGTCAGGTTTTGCTGTATCTACTTATGAAGTGAGGAGCTTTCTAAGGAAGGAAGCAGGAGCCTCTATTTAGATTAGCCGAGTGCCCACTAGCCTAACTGAAAACAAGCTATGTTCATGGGGAAAGGTTTGATGTACATCTAGACCTACATCTAAAGGAACCGTGGAGAGGGCGCCTGGGTGACTCAGTCGGTTAAGCGTCGGACTTCAGCTCAGATCATGATCTCGCTGTTTGTGAGTTCGAGCCCATGTCGGGCTCTGTGCTGACAGCTCAGAGCCTGGAGCCTACTTTGGATTCTGTGTCTCCCTCTCTCTGCCCTTCCCTGCTCGTGCTCTGTCTCTCTCTCTCTCTCAAAAATAAATAAACATTTAAAAAAATTTTTTGGGGGCGCCTGGGTGGCTCAGTCAGTTAAGCGTCCGACTTCAGCTCAGGTCACGATCTCATGGTCCGTGAGTTCGAGCCCCGTGTCGGGCTCTGGGCTGATGATGGCCCAGAGCCTGGAGCCTGCTTCCGATTCTGTGTCTCCCTCTCTCTCTGCCCCTCCCCCGTTCATGCTCTGTCTCTCTCTGTCTCAAAAATAAATAAACGTTAAAAAAATTTAAAAAAAATTTTTTTTTATATATATATAAAGGAACCAAGGAGAGAGGAGAGAACTTCTGGCAGAAATTTCCATGTTAGTGGCACCCTAGTGCTGAGGGCATGCTGGTACATCCAAGTAGAGGTGATATGGACAAAACTCTTGCTCCTGGTTCGAACATAGCTCATGTTTGATTTAATTACTGCCCCCTTTGATGTTCCTGTTTTCTTGACTAGATTGTTTTCTCTGAAACATGACATTAACAAAAAAATCTCAACTCAATGAGCAATGTATAGAAATAGATTACACCAAGGTTTTCTAGAAAGTTCGAAATGAGCATTTGTTTTGTTTTCTATTTTTAACTTGGTAACTAAAGTTTTGTCTAATTATAGGAAAAAAGATCCTCGTTACGAAACATTCAGAAAATAGGGGCACCCAAGTGGCTCAGTCGGTTGAGCGTCCGACTTCGGCTCAGGTCATGATCTCACAGTTCGTGAGTTCAAGCCCCGCGTCAGCCTCTGTGCTAACAGCTCAGAGCCTAGAGCCTGCTTCAGATTCTATGTCTCCCTCTCTCTCTGCCCCACCCCCACTCATGCTCTGTCTCTCTCTGTCTTAAAAATAAATAAAACATTAAAAAAAAAACTTAGGAACATTCAGAAAATAGAAGTACAAAAATAAGCACCAACCACCAGTAACATTTTTTCCAAATATTTTCTATGTCTATATAGTCAAAATAGACAAATATGTATAGTGTGTATATATAACTCTGTTTTTCCATTGATTCTTGCAATATACGTAACAGTTTATTGTAGCTACCTTTTCTGTACCAATGAATATGAGCTTACAATTAATAATGTTAGAGTATTCCACCAGACCAACGTGTCATGATTTATGGAACCAGTCCCTAATGATAGGCATTTTGATTGTCCAAAATGAAGACTGAGCGACACCTAGTGGAATCTGGAGAAGTTTTTAGAGGCTTGTGTTCTGTAGGTCCCAACTCCTGTGCACTAACTACCATGATGAACGCAGAGAGCAAACTCATTTCTGAAGATGGAAAGACCTGGAATTAACTCAGGGGGGAGATATTCTCTCTAAGTCACAGACCTAGGAACTTATAAGACCCTGAAAGAGCAACATCAGGTTTTAAGGGACCCTCTAACCTTTGTTTGAGTTCAAAATAAAAGAGTACATCTTTAACTCTCAAGAACCTAGAACAGTATTTTAAAACTTTTTAACCTAAACTCTTAGTCAGAAATAAATTTGACATCATGACCCAATACAAAGCTACGTATATTCTTAAAACCCAAACGAGCATGTCAAGAAATGGTGCTTTCCCTTGCTCTATGCAATACACTTTGATGTTTTTGGTTTTGTTGTGTATTAATTTTAATGCTGATTATAATCTACAATATTGATTTTCCATCCTGCCGCTTGCAAAGGTTGGAAAGGACAGAGTATACTCAGAACTACCTCAGGGTTCAAAAAACAGGAGTTATACACATAAGATCAGTATTGGCAATTATGTAGTCTTGAACTCACTTTCTGCTTTATTCTTTTTCTTGCTCCATAGCTAGAAACACGGAGCCCTTCTCTACATGGAATAAATTATATCAGACGGTGGTAATTCATCCGTTCCTTAGACAAAGTGTTAGGGATGGGCTCCCTGTGTTCGGAGCTAGTTAAGCATGACCTCACTGCCTGTTAATGAGTACTTAAGTAGCTGGCAAGCTACGTCCTTGTCTCTTATGTAAGGACTCTCTGTAACTAGGCACACTTTTGAGCACAGCACTAAATTCTCCTAAATAAAGTGCTCGGAGGATCCAGCTTTCGTGAGTTTTGCATGAAACATGGTTCTCTGATGCAGTTCTTCTGTCACAACCAACATGTTTTGGAGACAATTATCAATGGCATAACTCTATTAGATAGCAAATTTATCAAAGGATCTCAGAGTCGGTAGGGGCTAATGATCTCTCTCCTTTTTACATGATTTGTGGGAAAACACTAGGAATACCAGTCCTGACGTGCATTTTATTGTTTTTAATGTTTATTTTTGAGAAAGAGGTAGGAGTGGGGGAGGGGCAGAGAGAGAGAGAGAGGGAGAGAGAGAATCCCAAGCAGGTTCCTCCCTGACAGCAGAGAGCCCAATGCAGGGCTCGAACTCAAGAACCGTGAGATCATGACCTGAGCTGAAGTCAGAGGCTTAACCAACTGAGCCACCCAGGCGCCCCCTGTAGTACAATTTTAACATAAGGACACTTGGAATAGTGTTGTCTCTGGTCTTTTTTTAATGTTTGTTTATTTATTTATTATGTAGAGAGAGAGAGAGGGAGAGAGAGAGTGCAAGTGGGGGAGGGACAGAGAAAGAGGGGGACAGAGGATCAGAAGCAGGCTCTGAGCTGACAGCAGAGAATCCAATGTGGGGTTCGAACCCACAAACCATAAGTTCATGACCTGAGCCTAAATCAGATCCTTAACCGACCGAGCCACCCAGGTGCCCCGTCTCTAGTCTTAACATGTTCCCAGTTATACAATGAAATCTCTGTGGTTCTCCTTAATCCCAAAAGAAAACTTCAACTGACTTTCAATTTTATTTCTAACTCACAAAAAACGTACCCATTTTCTTGTTGTTTTATATGCTGTGCCATCTGATGAAGCATTGCTTCCACTGGAGCATGGAAGGTAGTTAGGCCTAGACTGCAGAAATTCTAGAGACTTAAATCCCTCACAGACCCTCTGGTCTTCAGGGTAGGAGGTGAAAGGTAGAGGCCAGCACATTCAATTCAGTTGATTTTTTATTTTCTAACAAACCCTATTTAACACCTGATATAATTATAGTACAGTGGAAAAAAGAGTATACTTGGGAGAGAAACACTAGAATCTGGTCATGGCCCTACCACTTGCTGCCGAAAATTGGGCAGACTGTTTTTCTGCCCTCACGTATCATTTCCTTACTTGTAAAGTGGGGGTATTAACCTAACCTGCCAACTGCCTAGTTACTGTGGCTATTAAATGAGGTAATAAATATGAAAAGGGTCTACACAGCATAAGTAACAACCCTAACGACACGATATCAGAACTAATTTAGTAATGTTAAGTCCTGATTAGGAATAGTCATGTCATGTTAGACCACACAAACCGACGCCGTAGGTAATGCAGTTGTTCAGAGCTTTCTTGGGGGCACCAAGCCTGTGGTTAGCTCTCAATCGAGAGGCAAAGGGGAATTCCATCTGCCAGAGATCAGCTGCTAGAGTTGAGTTCAAGACAAAGATAATAAAGCAGCTTTATTTCAGTGCCTCCCCTAGTTCCAGCCATCTTTTCTTGTCTCCAGTCTAGATCCAGGATTCCAGACAGACCCAAATTAACCAGTTACTTATGGCAGAGGACTATTAGGGTCACACCTAGACTTTTAGAACTCAATCTAATAGCAATGTTTTGTGTTACATACCTCCCTTCCTAGTAACAACTAATTTTTATGATGATACATAAATCAACATTGATTTAATAGTTAATTTCATGGGATTCAAAGAATAGCCCACTGAGGTAAAGAGAACAAATGATATTTGCCCAGTTTTTTCCATGTTGTATCACGCATCATTAAAAAAATTATTTTTTAACTGTGGTAAAACACGTAACATAAAATTTACTATCTTAACCATTTTTTAAATGTTTTTGTTTATTTTGAGAGATTGGGAGAGAGAGAGTGTGTGTGCAAGTAGGGGCGGGGCAGAGAGGAAGAGAGAGAAAATCCCAAGCAAGCAGGCCCGCACATCAGCACAGAGCCCGATGCCCAGCTTGAACTTACAAACTGTGACATCATGACCTGAGCAGAAATCAAGAGTCGATTAACTGACTGAGCCACCCAGGCGCCCCACCATCCTAACCATTTAAGTGTACAAGTCAGTAGTGTTAAGCACACTCCCAGTGTTGTGACACATCTCCAGAACTTTCTCATCTTGCAGACCTGAAACTCTATACCCACAAATAACTCCCCACCTCCCCTCCCCACAGCCACTGATAAGCACCAATCTACTTTCTGGTTCCCTGAATTGACAACTTTAGATAACTCAGAAGTGGAATTATGTAACATTTGTCTTTTGGGGACTGGTTTATTTCGTGTGGGTTCATCCATGTTGTCGCATAGGACAGGATTCCCTTTTTAAGGCTGAATAATAGTACACTGTATGTATGCACCGCTTTCTGTTTGTTTTTTCATTTGTTGATGGACATGTGGGTTGCTCCCCCTCTTGGCTGTTGTGAATAATACTGCTATGAACAAGGGTATGTGAGATCTTTTCAAGATCTTTTGGGTATATACTCAATGGGATTGTTGGACTATATGGTAGTTTTACCGTTAAGTTTTTAAGGAACCTCCCTACTGTTTTCCGTAGTGGTTGCGTTGTTTTGCCCATTTGCCATTTGCCATTTTCCCACCATCAGCGTCTGTTTGCCCCTTTGTACAACAGGACACCAAGGGTAAGTGGTAGAAAGGGATCAGATTCAGACCTTGAGACTTCAGGCGGACCCCAACCTACCCGTGGGGCGGGTGTGAACATCCACTGTCCAACGACTACCAACGACCGGCAGTGGAGATTTCTTTTGGTCTGGGGTGCAAAGCCTGCAGACGACATCCCTCCCGGGAGGCTGCCCAACTGACATTTATCAAACTCCTTTGCGTTTCCGGACAGCCGCCCGGGAGCAGGAGCGAAGGTGAGCGAGGCCAAGGAGGCCGAAGGCACTTCGCAGGTGGAAGCCGGCAAGCGCCTGGAGGAGCTTCGCCGCCGCCGCGGGGAAACTGAGAGCGAGGAGTTCGAGAAGCTCAAACAGAAACAGCAGGAGGCAGCCCTGGAGCTGGAGGAGCTGAAGAAAAAGCGGGAAGAGCGAAGAAAGGTCCTAGAGGAGGAAGAGCAGAGGCGGAAGCAGGAGGAAGCAGAGAGAAAAGTCCGAGAGGAGGTAAGGAGGGCGCAGCTTACCCAAGCCCGCAGTCCGCGTCAGGCGACCCTTGTAGCCCGGGGAATAATGTTTTTGCTGGTGCAGTGCTGCTGCATGGACACTTACAAATACATTTTAAGAATAATAAACTCACCGTGCATTAGGCACAGTTCTAAACCCTTTACACATAGTAGTCTTTATCCAATTGTAAGAACTTTCTGACGTGAGTAGTCTTATTACCCCATTTTTCAGACGAGGAAACCGAGGCACAGAGCGGTTTTGTCATTTTCCCATGGTCCCATTTACCTTAACCCATTCGCCTCTACTGTCTCTCAATAAAGAACAGCAAGCAGAGGAGGATGAAAAGGTCTGCAGATTCGTTATAAGATCTGAGAGTCACATGATAGTTGTTTTCTGATATTGGCAGGGTTTTTATAGAGAGGATTTTTTTAAGTAGCTTTGCTTTTTTTTTTTAATGGAAGAATAAGGAGACGAAGTGGTCAGAAGCAGGGACAGTATCTGCTTTGTTCATTACTGTAAACCCAGGACCCAACACAGTGCCAGGCATAGAGCAGGAGCCCGGTAATTACGAACAGATGAATATGTTCCGTCTCTTAAGACAGAACTGAAAACAACAGATAAAGTTACAGAAGGCAAATTTTGAAAACTGAAAAAGTGCTTAACCAACTACAGCTTTACAAGGTGCATTCTTTCCTTTCATCCTGAGGTACATCATTATTCCCGTTTTATGGATAAACAAAAGGGAATCACATTATTTGAGTGACTTGTGTGTTACTTGACTAATAAATGGTGGAATCAGGATTGAGACCTCGATTCTCCAAATGAGCTTAGAGCTTTGCCCTCTAATCTTAGAAGATAGTGACCTTCCATCGATCCAACTATGCACAAAGACAGCAGATGGCTTTCTGACATGGATCCTTTGCAAAAATTCCCTAACCTGTGTGGAAAGTCTGGATAAATTATTCCAAGGTCTCTTCCAACTCCAGCTCTCAATGGGTCAGTTGCCTTTGGTTGGGAAGTAATTGGGATGATAGCTCTTTAGAATCAAGCACACCTGGGCTTATATTTTCTGCCACTTGCAAGCTGGGACCTTGGCAGAGTTCCTGGACTGTGCTAAAACTTCTTTGCCTTATCTGGGAAATAATGTCGTTACAGGATTGATGCCATGATCAAACAGATAATTGTGTTCGTGGTGCCTGCTAGTTGTAATTATTGTTAACATTTTCATTATTTGTTATTTAGGGGAGCAGAGTGTCAACGAAGGCAGAAGGGAAACACTTGCTCTTAGAATTGGTTTGGACCTCGAAGATTATTTGGTCTAACCTCCTGCCAAACAGTGTCTTAGTCAGTGGAACCACAATCACAGATTGTGTGGCCTACGAACAACAGAGATTTGTTTCTCACAGTTCTGGAGGTTGGGGAGTTCAAGATCAAGGCGTCAACAATTCTGTGTCTTACCATTTCATAGGCCATGGTCTTTCCACTGTGTCCTCATTTGGCAGAAAGGGGAAGAGAGCTCTCTGGGGCCTCTCTTAGTGCCATTCACGAAGACTTCATTCTCAGGATGTAAACACCTCCCAAAGGCCCCACCTCCTAAACCATCACTCTGGGGGTTAGGACGTTAATGTATGAATGGCAGTGGAGGAGGGGGGAAACCTCAAACATTCAGCCCATAAGACAGAGGATCCTTCTGCCACATCCTCTGACAGACGAACATCCAATCTCTGCTTGGGAACCTACGGTTTAAAAACTACAAAAAACTACACACATCTCTCAGTAAACCGTTCATAGAGGATGTGCAACTGGATCGGAGCTCTGAATGTTTTGCCTGAGAGAGGAGACAGGGGAGAGTATTGCAGACCAGGAATTAAGGCACAGAGAGGCTAGTAGGACACATAGGGTGAACATCTGTGACTGCTTTGGTACAGTGTCTATGTATTTCAGGTTTGTCAAACCATCTACAATAATCTACTCCGTGGAGGTGGAGACAACCATAAAATTATCTCTTGTACAGTTTGAACATAATACTCTAGATTTAACATAAACTTTGCCCACCAGCTGTCTCATCCGTCTTCACAACTCTCCTCAGAAGGAGGTGGAAGGGACATATATTTATCTTATATATACAGAAACAGAAGGTCAGTGGTAAATGCCCCGACAGGATGATAATGATAAGGACCAGCTTCACACTGATCCTAGGAATTTTACATGGGCTTTCTCATTTAGCCCTTGCTAAAGCTGTCATTATCCCCATCTTACAGATGAAAAACTGAGGCATTGAACAGATGAGTAACGCGGCCAAGGTCACACAGTTGGGAAGTGGCCGCGCCAGAGTGTCAGGCAGGTGGACTCACGGGCTCAGGCTTCATCTCCGGCGACCACCCTGGAGGAGGGGGTGGCATGCAGTCCAGAAGCCCACTCTTTCCCCTGCGGCACCAGTGCTCCTTCCCCTACAGCCCTCTTTCCTTCTGGCTGGAAGCTGATAGCGATGCCCGTGTTATTTGTTCTCCTGTCTCAGGAAGAGAAGAGGAGGCTAAGGGAAGAGATTGAAAAGCGGAGGGCAGAAGCTGCTGAGAAGCGTCAGAAGATGCCAGAAGACAGCTTATCAGATGACAAGAAGCCATTCAAATGTTTCGCCCCCAAAGGTTCATCTCTCAAGGTATTTTTTTCTCCCAGAAAGATTTCTCATCACACCTCTGTCATAATGTGATGGAAACCTGACCTCAGCCCCTTACTTGGCTCTTCATCATGTGGAGCCTCTGCTTCACTGACCTTTCTGCTCCTTCTTTCAGCCTTTTCACAGCTTACCATTGTTGGCAACGTGAGGGAAGGAGAGAAGTGAGGTGGAGAAATTGGTATCTGTTGTTTCTTAGATGCTTTGGTGTGTGTTAAAGTGACATTGAGCGATTATCTCTAGATTTCACTGACCTGTGCCCTCCGGAGGCCTCATTGCTGTGAGCAATTGAAAATGGAAACGTTTAAAGTTCACCAAGTGGGCAACCGTATTATAAAGGCTGCTTTTCATTTTTAATTTCTCATTGTTAAAAATAGGGCAGCTGGAAGGGGTACTGGTCAAATTTGAAAGCCGTTATCACAGGAGGAAATGAAGTGTGCCTTGGATAGGGTCTTTGCCAGGATGAGTCTGGTCCCATCGCTGCCTTCAAGGAGCACAGCTCCCACTTGCCGGAAGTGGGAGAAAAGAGAACAAGCAGAAGGGAGCCCAGTCAAGGACATGGTGGAAGGGTTGACATGCAGAGCAAAGAGAACAGAAACAAGAAAGTGCTATCTATTACTTACACTCAATCTGCCATTATTTTCAAATATATGTCTTTTGTTTTGAGAGTTAACATGTACTGAGCACCTGGCACAGTGAAGATAGTCATTTGTTGAATGAAAAAATGAATGAATGAATCTTCAGAGATTGGAACTTTTAACGCTTTCGCTTCACCTTCATATTCCATCAACGTAGCAAGGCTACAAAGCATTGACGATGGGCAAAACCAGGAGAGACTCATAGCCAGCCTCCAGCTGGTTAAGTATGTGCATGTGTGTGTCTATAATTGTGTGTGTGAGGTCACCTCATGTGGCCCACTAAAATGTCCAAAAGCCAGTTACTTACATTTTATACCTACTACCTGTTTCACAGGAAAATCAGCATGTTTGATCCCTAAGGAGCTTCACCGAGTCCTTTTGATCATCTGGGCCCCAGTCATACCCTGCCACTTCCCTAATGAACTCCGTGTACTCAAACCCTCTGTTCTCAGGATCTGCTTCAGGGGGGAATCCAAACTAAGCCACTGGGGGATTTTATTGTTTAATAGTTGCTATTTATAATGTACCCGATGCATGCTAGGTACTAGGAGGGAGAGAAGTACAAAGCAAGGTCGCTGCCCCTGTGGCATTAACACAGTCGACTGCTCTGGGGAATCCAAGGATTACCGGGTAACTAAATGCAGACTACCGGCACAGTGAGATCTTAGAACTGAGCAAAGTCAGTAGAGGGAAGCTTTGTGGAGTAGAGGAGCTTTATTCATGCACACTGAGATTTGGATTTCAGGGGTGCCTGGGTGGCTCAATGGGTTAAGTGTCTGACTCTTGATTTCGGCTCAGGTCATGATCTCACCATTTGTGAGTTTGAGCTCTGCGTTGACAGCCTGGAGCCTGCTTGGGATTCTGTCTCCCTCTCTCTCTGCCCCTCCTCTGCTTGCTCTCTCTCTCTCTCTCTCTCTCTCTCTCAAAAATAAATAAAAAGAAATTTGGATGTCATAAAATTTTCCTATGTCACAAAATATTCTTCTTTTGGATTTTAAAACCATTTAACAATATAAAACTCATTCTTAGCTTGAGTGCCATGTGAAAACCATGGCCTGCATAAGACCCATGGGCACATGGGCCGTAGTTTGCAGATCCCCACTATAGAGGAAAGAACAGAAAGGCAAAACAAAACACGCATACACACACACGCACACACACACACACACACACACACACACACACACACACAAAATCCACTCAGTTCAGGCTATCTCCATGCAATGACCAGAGTTTGTTGTGTTCCAAGTCTGGGTCCTTGTGTTCCTGCTTCATCAATAATCAGAGATCCTTCTATCTTCCTTGAAATCTCACCCAAGCTAAACTTTCCTTGAACAATCTTGGTGACATGAAGAAAGTAGAGGAACATCTATACTTCTAATTTCTATTCTTCCTATTTGCAGGAGAAACTACAGTCCATCCTCCTTCTTCAAATATCTCCTCTCGACTAAATTCTTCAACTTACTTAATTTCTCTGGTCTTTTCCTCAACCAGACTCCTGGCTTCCCATTTCATAGTCTCCCAGGAGGCCATTCATCTGCCCCCTCCGCTGGAGAAGCATGTGTGAGCAATCAAAGTATTTATGTTAAAAAGAAACAAAACATTTTAAAATTTCTATATAACAGAGACACGCTTTCAGGAACAGACAATCTATTGCTTTTCTCCATAGTATGTGCCTTGAAGAATTTGCTGTGGCTCTGGTTTTAGAGCTCAATTTCATATGCTACCATTGAATTCCTACCATTGTTGCTACTCTTGGCCCTGCGACTTTTGTAAGTGGTTGTAAGTTAACATTGTAGCATGCCAATGCAAGGGAAAACATTTGCTATCTGACCTCAAAATATTATCAACTCATGTATTTTGTCAAGTTCTCATGACTCCTTCTATTCCTTTGTCTGGGAAACTGAACCTGGTTTCGCACAGTTAAATTTTGTTAGCAGTGAATTATTTTTCTTACATAATCCATGCACAGAACAAATTTTAAGTAAATTAAATATAAAATTGGGTTTTTATTGTTGTTGTTTCCATATTTTGGTGGTGAAAGGGGTGTAGAGGAAGGAGAGAGCCAATTTTAGAAAATGAATAGCATGCTTTTCTCCAGAGTTTCATCAGGACAACACCGCCACCTCTCGGTCTTCAGAAGAACCAACTCCTGTCGTTAAACTGCAGAAATTTGTGTAGTGTAAATCCAGTACACATTGTTACATTGTCTAGATTAACCAAGTTAAGGAATTTTCCAATAGGAATGCACCCATAAGTGCATGGTTAGCCCTGACAAAATGTGATAATGAAGTCAAGCTGTATTAAATACCGTAGATACAAAAGGAGATGTTGGCATCCGAGAATCTCTGTAATTTGAATTAATGGGATAGCCAAGGTCAAAAGCTCATCCCGGAGTCGGAAGGATGCTAGAAGTGCTACAAAGAGCAAGTCTCACCTTTGCTTCCCCTTACTCATGACTCTGGCCTTCACTATGTGTTTCATTCCTCCATCCCCCCTCCTCTGTGTGTGTTCCCCAAATCTTTGTGCATGGGTTTGCTCCGCAACAAATGTCCTATCCCCTGTACCTCATGCACCCTCACTTCTATAAACTCACTGATAAAACTGTGTCAACTGTAAACTAAAAATCTCAGCTCCGAATCAAACCTACTGAATATCTTCTCCACCAACCCCAGAAACTCACTTCTCCTATGGCCCCAGCATTTTCTTCTTATCTTTACTTGGTACCTATCACTTGAATGTTCAGTATTTCATTCATATGTTCTGTTAGTCTTCCCTACTGACTGTGTTCTCCTTAAAGAAAGGGATACTGTCTCATACATTGTCGAGTGTTCAATTTTATCCAGTGGGTACTCAGTATATAATTTATTGCTTAGTTACTTAGCTAGCAGGCTGGTAGGGTTAAAAGATGGTTAAATGGATGGATGGATAGATGGATGGATGGGTGAGTGGATGGATGAATGGATGGATGAATGATGGATGGATAGAGGATGGATGGATGGGTGGACGGATGGATGGATGGATGGATAGAGGATGGATGGATGGGTGGACGGATGGATGGATGGATGGATGGATAATATTAAAAGTGCCAGTGCATTGCATGGTTTCAATGTATTTCACCTATTCAACTGGGAACTTTTTCTCCAGGGGTGCACTTCTAAGTTTATATTAAAATCAGGAAAATAAGATTTAAGACACTTCGCATCCCACAAACTCAGGGCTACTGATAGCACTTTTTTTGCAACAAGTTTTATTTTTAATGAGTTTGCTTTTATCATTATAAGAAATCATTGGAAATGATGAGATTCCCCCCCACCACTAACCTCTATAAAAATGTTATTCAACTGATATTAGAAGTGAAGCATGTTTTCCAAAAAGCCTAAAGGTGTTTATTAATAGTCCATAAGTCCCAGGACAGTCCAGGCCAGAAAGAGCCACTAACATCTCAGAAGACTCTAAGGCACACTCAACCACACCAGTCTAGGGTAACTGAAGTCTAGCAGATTCCTTGGCTGTCCTGAACAAGACAGAAAATGGACTCCTTCAGCACATGTGTGCTTTGGCATAGGCAGTCATATACAAAGGTTTTACCATGTGCTGACTTTGATAGGTGGTAAAGGACAGAGGATATTGCTACCCTGGAGTTGGGTATCATAAGGAGTCAACAGATAATTGCTGACTTACATAGAACATCTGATTTGATGATATAGTTTCGGTAAACCAAAATGTTTGACTTAGTGGCTTTAGTTTTAGCAAAAAGGAATTTCCTAGCTTTAAAGAGAAAAAGGAATTTGTTAAAGACCACCAAACTTACCATTTCATCAGTTTTTCCAGGCTTATTTCCATAATTCCCACTTGGGCTAACAGGGTTTCATGAGAGGCCTCAGCCCTGGGGAGCCGTGCCCCAGTCTCAATCCAGCCCCTTCCCCATCTTCTATATTCAAGACAAATTAGGCTCAGCAGTAGTCTGGACAGCTGTCAAGTTAAGAAACCAGGCTAAGCAGTAAGTGAATAGTTCGGAGTTCCTAGTTACCTTTCTTATTCGATCCTATTACACACGTAATATGTGTTAAAACATGGTGGGAGAATTTTGCTCATCAAATAACATGGTATATCTGTACGTATAAATACATCCTAAAGGGTAACAGCAAGTGCTTTTGAAAGAAAAAAAAGTTTTTGTCTTGAAACGTAATTACTTTGCCACTAATTTACATTTTTTCAGAGGCTTTGTTATTCCATTTCTGTCTGGTCTTTAATTTACCTCCAGAACTTTGTATTTCTCCACGCTTTCTCTATCATCTGCCCAGTCCTATGTTTGTCCCCTCCAAATCTCACCTCAAATACGTCCTAAGTACTTTACCATGGAGCAGAGTTGCTGGGCACAGAATCCTGTTACCCCTGCACACTCTCTGAAGCTTTTACTCGCCCAGTGGCATGGGCCGAGAAACATCGTTTATAAGCTGCAAATATTAACTAGGGTTTGTTTGTTTGTTTGTTTTTCAATTCCTAGATAGAAGAGCGAGCAGAATTTTTGAATAAGTCTGTGCAGAAAAGGTAAATGTGATTGATTGTTCAATGAGAATCATCAGCTGTTCTATATGTAAGGAAAGATTCTCTCTCGTATTTTTATGCATGTGTGTGTGTGTTTATTCACTTAGCAGTGGTGTCAAATCGACTCACCAAGCAGCAGTTGTGTCTAAGATTGACAGCAGACTGGAGCAGTATACCAGCGCAATTGAGGTGAGAGACTGTCTCAGTGCCACGGTCATGGGCAGACAGAAATAGATTCTGCTGATAGATGACTGTAGAAGCTTAGGACGGTAATCACAGCCAATAACCACATTACTATGTTAGAATATTAGTGGTGCTCTATTGTACTTTGAACTAGCTATACAGAAGAACAGTAATAGAGATAAATCATAAATAAATTGTTGTTTTCTACTTTCAGCCAGAGTATTCTTTAGTGAAGCTGTTACTCTTTTAATGAATGGGCTTATTGGTATTGAACTATATTACTTGTATGTTCATAAGTATATCTTCAAGATCCTTAGTTACTTACAAAATGTGTTCCCATATGTAATTTCAACAGTTACAACTTGGGTTCATCTTTTTTTTTTTAATCTATCAAAACTTTTATTATCAAATAAAAGTAGTACTATAAGTTAATATAAAGGTGATAGCCAGACCAAGTTTCATCATCATCAATTTAAAAATGATTGTTTTGTGCTCTTAAGACCATAGTTTTATGCTTCTTTCTGTTTCAACTTTTTTCCACACCCCGCCCCCAAAGGGGGTTCTACACTATTTGGAAATAAAGTATATTTCCAAGTACCAAAGCACTTGGTATAGTGCCATTGATCAAGATGTGTTTTCTCTCTTTTTGTAGTTTTAGTCAATGGTTTTACCCTTCAGATGTGTATCACAACCTATAAAGTAATTGGATCAGTTTGGTTTGATTTTTCTCCTGTCCTTTGTACTGCAGAGTGGAGATCCCTGTAAAATTGTTCACAAACAAATGATAAGAGGGAATAAGAAAGAGAGAGGTCTGGATGATTTGTCAAATGAATAATCAAGTCCTAACACTCAAGAGGTGATTTTTCACAAGATTGAATGTCCAGTGAAATATAAGACAAATTGCAGATTGTTATTTTCTGTGGCTGAATTGATCAGAGCTCTAATAGGATTAAGGAAGCCAGGACTGGGGCCTCAGAGTTTACACAGTCCGGGGAGATACTTTTATGTGCAGGCCACTGATGGTACCCCCTTGCTACCATCCGTGTGTGGCCAACCACCCACACAAGCCACAGGCCACAGGCCACAAAACAGGACCACCAGAGAAACTGCACGATTCTGCGTATGCCCATCACTACGGCTGGAAACGTATCTTGAATGCACACCTTTCATTTTCTTCATCTGTTTTCTCCTCCTTTCAATATGTTCTCCACACAGGGGTCTCTCAAGTTTTTAGTTTTTTAACATGCCCTGTCTTCAGCCCTTTGTGTATGTCATTCCCTCTACATGGAATGGCATTTGCTCCTTCTTCTCACCTAGCCACTTCCAAGCCTTGTGTCAGATCTCCATTTTAATGTCACTTCTTCAGAGCAGCCTTCTTTGGTTCCCTAAACTAAGTATTATTCCCCTAACACATGCTCTCTGAGCATGCTTTATGGCACCACATTCCTTCGCATACCACTTTTCACAATGTGAAATAAATACTTGTGTAACTAGTTACCGTCTCTCTCCCCTATTAAAGTGTTAAGTCCACTGTAGCTTACAGCGCAGACTGTCTTGAGTGGCACAGTATCCCCAGAGCCTAGCACAGTGCCCTGCTCACATAAAGCACTTCAAAAGAATCTGTTGAAGAAATGAAGTGAAATATCCCCTTCACAACTAGTGGTGTCCCAGTAAAAGGCATAGTTTCTTTTTTTTTTTTAAGTTTATTTATTTCTTTTTGAGAGAGAAGAAGAGAGAGAGAGCAAGCAGGGGAGGGGCAGGCGGGAGGGGGAGGGAATCCCAAGCAGGCTTCACATTGTCAGCGCAGAGCCCAACTTGGGCCTCGAACCCACGAGCCATGAGATCGTGACCTGAGCCGAAATCAAGAGTCGGATGCTTAACCGACTGAGCCACCCAGGTGCCCCAAGCATAATTTCATTTTTTAAAGATCCTCTGATGTATATATTATGGTTTATTTGAGGTCTATATGTCATCAGAATGTAGTTTTACAACAGAATTATTGTAACAGAATTAACAACAGAATTTGGGGGGGAAGGTGATATTTTTAAATATCACAGTGAATTTTTTCAATGTTAACGTTGAGGAAGACAAGCTCGCTGTAATTTTATGAGAACAGACTTATCAGCACCAACCCTAAAAATAGTTCACACGTTTCAGGGAACAAAAACCGCAAAACCTATGAAGCCAGCAGCCTCAGATCTCCCTGTTCCTGCTGAGGGTGTACGCAATATCAAGAGCATGTGGGAGAAAGGGAATGTGTTTTCATCCCCCACTGTATCAGGCACACCAAACAAGGTAAGTATAGGATTTTGGTCTTTTAATTTTGGAAGTTGGATTTTTTTCCTTTTTCCCTTGTTTGTTTTTGTTTGTTTCTGTCTGTCTGTCTCTCTCTCTCTCTCTTTTTTTTTTTAAGGAATCACACTAGTTAATAATAAAAGCAGTGAAGACGATATAATTCTTTCAGAGGCAATGTGTTCATGAGGCTAGACTCTGTACTATGCTCTCTGGCCACAGTATTCTAAATGAAGAGCTTGAAATTAATCCTCAGCCCCTGGAAATAGGGAGGGGGGTGAGGTGCGGAGGAAAGAAAACCAGATAACATAGTCTTTAAATAGCAAGTTTAAGGTTTCTTTTACTCAAAATACTAAATCTAAAGATCAATCATTGATCTGTGTTATGTGATGGTTATGTGAAGTAACACTTCATAGTCTTTTGAGGTTACTTTTAAGGGGTTTTTTTTCCAAGTAAAGTTTTTTTTTTTTTCTCTCTCCCTCTCTGTCATGTTGGATTATTAACTTTGTAGGAGACTGCTGGCTTGAAGGTGGGGGTTTCCAGCCGCATCAATGAATGGCTAACTAAAACCCCAGATGGAAATAAGTCACCCGCTCCCAAACCTTCGGTAAGCAGCTTTGGGTTTTTCTGAAGTTTTTTGATCTCTTAGTTTTTAGCAGCAAAAGAAAACAGGCCGTGGGCCTATTTGCCTGGGAAAGACAGTGCTCCAGTTCACTAGCAAAAAGGAGGGGCTCAGATTTACAGAGGATGGTCCACCCTAATTACCCAGAGGGTAAAATGGAGCCATAATCGCCTCTGCACCCTGAGAAGAGCAGTTAAGCCCGAGCTGGAGGCAGTTCACATTTACATTCTTAACTGGTCTGTTTGTTTAGCTTCCATTCTATAAATCACAGCTAGGAATTTGGAAGTGAAAATGTCAAATTATCTTGGCCACTTCGCTGTGGAGAGCCCTCCTAGACTTATTCCCAAAAGAATGTGTATGTTGGCTATTTTGAACCCATATTTTCTAATTTGCCTAATTTCTGTAACTTAACACAAAAATATAGTAATTGGGTAGTTGTTGAAATAATTGCTGTAATTTTATTGTCAACACCTCCAACGGAAAGCCATTAGAAAGAAAAAAAAACAGTAGAACTGGAAACTATAAAAACTGGTTATGAATGTTATTTTTGGAAATCTAACATTTTCTTATTAAGCATGGCTATCTTACTATAAAAATGTTCTTTTAAATTTGTCATTGAATGTCTGATAATTGCTTTCCATTTATCATTATAATCAAAAACCTTATTAAGCTCCCTACCAAATATTAGTGGGTTTTCTCTGTTAGATTGCTTTTATGCCTTTGTTGGTGCCCAAGGGAGCAGAGACTGCCTTGTCACAACCACTCTAAGCCAGAGGTAGAAGAAAAGCATTCTAAATCATGGTCTCTGCGTTGTTGACCATTTGATTTCATCCATTGGCTCCACGTTTAGTCTCCAAAGTCAGTAAAGTTTATCACTTTTCCAACTTAAAAAAGAAAAAATAGAAATATTTCCATGTCTTTCATGGATGCAACTCCCTATAGTCATCTAATTAGTATTCAGCCCAAGATTTTTTGCATTAGGACTCACAGGAGGTATAAAACTTAATGTAAACCCAAGTTACAATTGGAAAGTCTTTATATATTGGAAAAAACATCTCTTCCGCCTTCCCAGTAGATACAGGAAAGGGGGCCTATTATTGGAGACAGTTTAAGTGAGAGATCATACCCAAGAGGTATGTTCTCTTAAGTGTCTCAAATTTCCCCAGCACCCAAGGTGACATAAAGAGTAGAAATTACTTTTTGGGGGCGTCTGGGTGGCTCAGTTGGTTGAGCATCCAACTTCGGGTCAGGTCATGATCTCATGGTTCGTGGGTTGGAACCCCATGTCAGGCTCTGTGGTGACAGCTCAGAGCCTGGAGCCTACTTAGGATTCTGTGTCTTCCTCTCTCTCTGCTCCCCTCCCCTCACTCCTGTTCTTGTCTCTCTGTCTCTCAAAAATAAATAAACACTAAAAAAAAAAAAAAAAAAAAAAAAAGAGTAGAAATTCCTTTTTTAAATGGTAATTTATATAATTTATATAAGTTATATAAGTTCCAGACTAGTGATTATTAGCCTTTCTGAATTGGGGATCTCTTTGAAAACCTAATGAGATCTAAGGACCCTGTCCCCACAAACCTGCATTTGATACAAATTCAGAAAGTTCATGGACCCACTGAAGATCTCACAAGCAAGGATAAAGAGAGAAGGTGTATGTTTTCTTCTTTGATGAGTATGGCATGTTGCTAGAGGAGATGGTCACTTTTTCACATTTACAGTATTTGCAATCTATTTCATTTCTATATCCTATTATACTCCTGTATTCAGCCCAGGACTTGACCCATACTCTTTTAGCAGTACCTTACCTGATAAATCTATCATCATCTGTGTCATCCTAATGGGAGGGTTAAGAGATTTAACTTAGTTATTATTACAACAGATATAATAACTGTGTCAAGGTTTCCACCAAAAAAGCCCATTTTCTGGCGGGACCAAAAGGTATTACAGGGAAATTACAAAATCATTGCCTGCCTTACCTACGATTTAGTAAGCAATTTGCTAGACCATCTCCTAGAGGATGGAGAGGAAAAGGAAAGAAGAATGTGGCAATTAGTATAGCTCGTGGTGACCGCTTTTTTCCTATATCCCATTGGATTTTGTAGACTAGTGTGGCTTCCTGAATGAAGGTCACATCGGAAGAAAACACATGTAAGTGATGTTATAAATAAAAGCCAGTTTGAGTATGCTTGATAAGCAATTTAAGCTTTGTGCACATCCCTGGCGTAGTAGACACAGTGCTATGCCAAAATCTGAATAAGCAACAAGGCAGTCTCTGGGGAACGACATGACTTGGAGCCCAGCAAGGCAGGAAAGTAAGTCAGCGACACTATGGATCCAGGAGAGATGAAATTTCTGAAATGCGGAAAGTGCTGGAAGGATCCAGCAGATGCATAAAACTTGTCAGGAAAAGGTTAAGTCCAGGAAAGCAGCTTAGAAAGACAGATCAAGCAAGGATCTGATCCAGGCCTTGTCCAGGTGGTCTCATACTGGTGGCCTGCAGCTAAGATCTGTGTAGTTTGGGGCCGTCGTGTTTTATTCCCTTTTTAAAATTGTAATTTGAACACGTTTCAGGTGTAGAGGCAGGCAATCTTGAATTTGTCGATTCTCTGTTGTTGTTGTTGTCATCGTCGTCGTCGTCGTCGTCGTTGTTGTTGTCGTTGTTCTGCACCAGGCCTCTGCAGGCATTTGTATTTCCAGCCTGGTCCTTCATGGCAGGCATCTGAGTTTGACACCCTTGGGACTCTGGTCAGCCTGACCCTGAACCCAGGATGTCAGAAGATTACCTAAGACAACAGCAAATAGGAGACCTTTGAAGGGGCCTTCTGATTTGCGATCAGAAGTGGTTTCTCTTCAGCCCCTTGTTTATGTTCCCCAGTATTCATGGGTGGAGGGGACAGCCTGGCTTTGTTTTGACAGATGTGTGGCATGTGGACAGTAAGGAAAAATCAGAGGGAAATTCTTTCACCAAAGCAGTCCTCACCCAGGGAAACCTCAAGAAGGAAGGGAGTAATCCAAGGATTAGTGTCTTGCTCAAGAATTCCCCAAAGGAAGACACCACTGGCTATGTAATAATATTCATATATGCTAAAAATTAAAAGTGTTCAAAATAGCTCATCAAATCAATATTACTTAGGGTCCCTGAAATTTAACTTATTCAAAATCAAACATTGATTTATACCTGATTCTTTACTGGGACATCTACTGCTGTTTGTGGGTAGAATTCCCAGGATTTCGGGGTAACTTTGTAAACGGAATCCAGTTCTGAGTATGTCTGTTTTATCTGGTTTGACTGTTCTTTGTGTCTAAACTACATGTTATGTATAGCAATTTAAGTGCTAATTTGTCTTTCTTTTTGTTTAAAAAAAAAAGAAAACAACAATGTGTCTTTCTCAGCTGAATTCTCTTCTTCATTCTCTGATCTCTGGTTGATTGGAAACCTGCTTCTCCTGCTTCATTTCTCCCTCTTCTTCCGGAGTGGGTCTTTCTCTAAAATGTAGTCTGGTCAGGTAATTTCATTTATATTTCCCTTTTGATTTAAAATGCCAACTTACCACTTGGATGTTAATATTTTCTTAAAATGGACTCTTTAAACTCTTTAAGTGCTCTCAAAAGATTCATAGGCAGGATTTAAGGGAAATACACTTCACCGTCTTCTGTAGAAGAACATTCATGTGAAAGAATAACAATTGTTTTATATGAATCAAATAAATAAAGTAATAACAGCCCCTTTCCAGAGCTTCCATTAGTATGTTCCTAATTATAGTTTCCCAAATTTTCAGTCGTCCAGACAATTTGGCAGCTCCTAGCTACATTGGCAAAGGTAGTGGAATTCTTCAAAAACAATCTGATTTGTTGCTTACTGGTTCCAAGTTAAATAGGTATAACTCTCTCCTAGAATATCAGGAATCCCAGCCACAACGGAAATCCAGAAACTCAGTAAGATTAAGGTAAATCTGAAATGCTTCACATGGTACCATTTAACCAGTGCATTTTTAGTGTCGGGATTTCAATAGTATCTGTCAAAAATATGTCCATTTAGACCAGTGTCTGTGGATAAATGCAATTGCTATTAGCTTTGCCTTCCTAATGAGAAAAGGGCTTGCCAAAATAAACATTACTATTTTGGTAAAACACATTTCTTTTCTCCAAACTACCTTTGCCAAGTACTAGCATAAGCAAATGCTGGAAGAAAAGTAAATGGAAACAGAAATTTGGACCCTTATCCAAACCAAATTAATTATGAGGTAGTAAATAACGAATCAAAGCTATGTAACTGTTATCAAGCATATTTTAGTGTTTTCTTCCCAAGATTTCCACATGTTTTCACATATGTCATCAGCTCGATTTTCTCTTATGGGTACAATTTGTGGCAAATGTTTACTTTCATGGAGCTAGGTTCTACTGATACACTTCTGAATTACCCACCTACTCCTCAGGAAACACAAAATGACTGGAGTCTGAGGAAAGTGCAATTAGAAAAGCATTTTAGTTTGAGCTGCCCAGAAACAGACCCTAAGATAGTGCGGGTAGTTTACTTGGGAGGTGAAGAAAACACTGTAGGAAGTGAGTCAGGGAAAAGCAGGTAACCAATAATGTTATTAAGCACATGGGCTATAAAAACTTAATCCCACTGGGGCAACCCAACATAAAACACATGCTTCAGAGTTACCCCTACATGAGGCATGAGTGAGCCTGAAAAATATTCTTGCACCAAGTCTCATCGGTGAGTGATTGAGGACTGCTCCTGGGGTTGTTAACTCTCTGAACTTCCAGCCTCCCTCCTGGGTGGGCAAAGTGGGCATCTGTAGCCAGAGAAGGTCCTCAGGCAAAGAAAAAATGGAATATCGGCATCTAGAAGTTAGGCTGGAATGTACTAAAGTCCTAAGAGTTCAGGGATACAGGCAGAACGCTGAAAGAAAAGGTAATCTGCAAGAGGTGAAATGCTTACACAACCTCAAAAGAATTATTTAAAGCTAACGTATGTTCTGTTCACTTGTAAGAGTGTGAAAAGTTAAAAATAGGCTACATTATTTTAAATATGCTTTTATTCCAATTCTACTGACCCATTAACAGTAAGCCCTTGGTTGAGGATAGGAACTAAATGCTGGATAATTCTAGCCCATTCTTGTGTCATAACATAGATCAAGGTCTATGTAAAACCAGACTGTGGCTAATGATCCTTTTGATTCCATCCATTTCATATCACTAGGATAAAGTGTATTAAACAAGAACTTGATTCAAACAAATAACAGACGTGGTGACTTATTTAGACCTGGTCAGAAAATATAAATGGCCACCCTACCAATTTTCTCTGCTTTTCCTTCATTAGGATTTGAGGCCAGGAGACGTATCTGGCAAGCGGAACCTCTGGGAAAAGCAATCTGTGGATAAGGTCACTTCTCCCACTAAGGTAATTTTCTGGGAAGATTTGTTTTTCATAGGTTCTTTTCCTGCTGTGTGCTGCAGTATGATGTCCCAGGGTCAAATGAGACATATCACAGATCCACAGAGCCTTGTCTGGGTAACAATCACCTTCTAAAAATTTATATATGGTACAGTGAAAGGCAAAGTTCACAGAGCCTTCAGAATTGTAGGCTTGTCAGTCATCCAACATAAATAGTCCAAACTCATAGGGTAGTTCCCAGCAAGACATTCTAGAAATGCCACAGTGTTAGGAGTGTTGACTACAGAGGTCGTGTCATATAAGCATGGTCTGTAACTTCCTTACACGGTCCAGGCTTGGAGCCACAGGCATTTGAAGATCACCTGGGGGAAAACGTCTGTCTCCGTGAATGGCTCCAAAGCTGCTTTCTGGAACTATTACCTTGCCAGCAGCCTACGACCTAAGGTTGCTATGGCAAAAAGTTAAAATAGTATTTAAAAGTTAGGCAAAACTTGCTACCCTATGAAAACTTATAGTTAAGAGTGCTTGGATTTGTCTTTTTTGGGGGGTAGGGAGGGTCTTCTGGTCAAAGGCTATGCTCATTCTTCACACAGGAGGCTCTGGACAATATCTAAATGATGCACAGACTAAAAATAAGACCCCCTTGTTGTCCAGCCAATTCAACTTCTAATTGTAGCCCTTCCCCAATTCAAGCAACAAGCCCAGTCTTCTTTTTTTAATAGAGGAAAAATTGAAAAGAGAGAAATCAGAGAGCAACTAATAAGCAGTATTAGAACAGTGTGCTTATGGGTCAATTTAGAAGCACTTTTCTAGCAAACCCAGAACGAGGAACACCTCAAAGGCAACCAGAAGATTTCTACAGTTTCTCAAGTGAGAGAATCACTTCCCCTTCCCTACCTTCTACAGGCTCCTAAGTCTGGCACAGCTGCCTAAGTGTGTTGTTCCATCTCTTGATCAGTTATTGATTGCTCTTACATTCCATTAAAATCCACTAGCCCAGTCTCTCTACTTATGGTGAGTTTTAAACAAGTTTTCTAAGTCATGGCTAAATATATTAGAAGTACCTAGTAATAATTATCACCACTACAAACCACTAACGCTTTCTGAGTGTCTGCTCTATGCAAGGGACTGTTCTACTTTCTTAAGCTACATTATCTCAACTACACTGTGAAGTGGGTTTTATTATTACTTCCATTTAGAGCTGAGGAAAACAAAGCACAGAGAGATGAACTTTCCCAAAGCCACACAGCAAATAAGCTAGCAAAGCCTGCATTGAAACTGAGGCAGTCTGGTCTGAGCCTACATTCTTAACCATTATGCATGCTGCTTGCTTTTGAAGATTGCATATTTAGCAGAAAATATAAAGTTTTAAAGTTCTTTGCTCAGTTTTCTCCTGGTGGAGGAGGGTAGGGGGATCGTTTATTAGTTTCTTTTTTCAGGCAAAGAATGAACTTTTGTTGACTTAAGCCATTATGGTCCTTCTAGCATCTCAGAAGTGGCGGTCCAAATGTGTATGTAGTTGGATTTCTGAGTAGAGGGTATCAGCTGTCTGTAACCCATCAGTACCAGTTTAATGGAGCCTCTCCAGAGGATAACATTCCTCTGAGCCAGGGTTCTGGAAAGTGGAATACAGATATAATCTGGAATGGTAAAACTCAAGAGAACTCCACTAATGTTCAATACAACATAAACAGTACTCCTTGGAATTATGCAACATGGTGGTACAGGTGGGAAGGTGACAGGGTGAGTGCCCCCTTCTCCTCAGTCTATAACACAAAAGTCTCTGTACAGTAGTAATGATGATAGTAATAATAATAATATTAATAAAACCATGAGGCCCAGAGATGCTCCAAAATGTCAAGCTCACTACATGTCATGCAGTCATTCCTTTGAAATGGAAGTACTCATTTGAAAATGCAGATTCACAGCACTAATAGTTGTGGCTACATCAGTAAGGACTTTTAGTAAGGGCCAGATAAGTTTCGAGGGTAGGGATGTTAAGAACAGAAAGGAAGAGGGGTGCCTGGATGGCTCAGTCAGTTTAATGTCCAGCTTCAGCTCAGATCATGATCTCATGGTTCATGAGTTCAAGCCCCGCATCAGGCTCTGTGCTGACAGCTCAGAGTCTGGAGCCTGCTTCAGAGTCTGTGTCTCCCTCTCTCTGCCCCTCACCTGCTCATGCTCTGTCTCGCTCTTTCTCTCTCTCTCAAAAATAAATAAACACTAAAAAAATAAATTTAAAAAAAAGAATAGAAGGGAAGAAATAAAAAATAACACATTCCACTTCTCCATTGTCCTTGACGTGGCCAAGACTGAGCCATTCAGTCACGTGTGCCTGTTCTGGAAAACACACTACAGATTCCTGGCCCTTCAAGTGGAGTTTAAAAAGAAAAAAAACTCCTTGACTATGAATGTCACAAACAAGGCTAAAGACCAAGATAGGGAAGGGGAAATATAAAGAAGAAAGAAAGAAGAAAGTACAAAAATCAACAGAAGAGAGGGTAGACTAGAAGATGAGGAGCATATTTGAATAGAATACCAGCAATAATCCCCCCTTTCATAAATATTTATTCCTGCCATATTACAGTTATTTTTTTCTTCTTCTGACACAAAACGTCTCGCTGAAACACCACGGCTTCTGGATTTAAAGCTCTCTTCTCTTAGCAGGTTTGAGACAATTCAAGAAAGAACCCAAAGTAGCCGCTTCAAGATGCTGGACCAGCTCAGTTGAAGAGGGCTAGTTTGCTCTGTTTTATATTTATGTTGATTTACTAAATTGAGTTCATTTCCTTTTGTTTTATTTTTCATTATCCCAGTAAACCCATGTATATTATCACTATATTTAATAATCACAGTCTAGAGGTGTTCATGGTAAAGTACTGCCTTTGCACAGGAGCCTGTTTCTAAAGAAACCCATGCTGTGAAATAGAGACTTTCCTACTGATCATCATAACTCTGTGTCTGAACAGTGATACCAACCACGTCAGAAGTCAACAAAAGGAGATTCAAGTTGAAAATTGCCTGAGGAATGTGTGCAGTGTCCAGAAAAACGAACCATAGTGGTTTCGTTTTGTTTTTTTTTTTATTTTAAATACAGAAGTCATGTTATTTCTGCACTTTAGAATAAAGCATGGAAGAAATTATCTCAGTGGGCAATTGTAACACTTTCTGAAAGTAACCCGTTTCAGATTTGAGATACTACAATAATCTTTAAAAAAAAATGTCTTAAAAAAAAAAAAAGATGTACTGTTAAGGTATTACTTTTTTCATGCTGATGAATATCTAAATTGGTTTATGATGTTAGCTGACATTGGTACTGATTCTTTAGGTTGGTTGCTTTGTGGATTTCTTTGGTAGTGATAGCGAACCACATTTTAGATGACCTGATCATGTATGTATGTGCATACACATATACAAACACACTAATGGTAGAAAGCTTTTTTATGTGCTAGACTATTATATTTAGCAGTATGTCCTTGTAACTAGCCAATATCACAGCTTTTTAAAAACTAAAGATCACAATATTATATTAATATTTCATATTTGCCAATAGAGACATGGCAGAATAGGTATTGATATGTTTCCAGTGCCCGCTAACCTGTAAGAAGAAAACAGAGATTAGAAGTGTCAAAATGAGTTGGCATTTTCTATAAAACATAGTATTTAGTTTATAATTAAAAGCAATCTTGAAGTCCAGTGTGAAGTGTACTAAATCTACCATCTGGGTCAAACTCAAAGCTTGCTCAGAACTGTATTCTATTCTTAATATCAAGTCCGCAGTAGGTTGGCTTAGATGACAAATGAGGTCTCTCCCTTCTCTAAAATTTAAAGACAAGAATTTTAGTTGCAAATTGTACAGATTGGAATTCTACATATGGATATACTATGACCAACATTGGCTAATGTCTGGAAGCAGAGAAGAAAAGTGAGCAAGAGCCAATATTTAGGAGTCATGACAGTACTTCCATTCTTAACGGACTGAAATGCCTTTTAAGTTAAACTTTTCTATTTTTTTTAGTCATTGGTACTTGTCATAAGTTGATAACGTGTTGAATTTTGAAAAACTCTATGTACCTTTTATTAGTTTTACCTTTTGCCCCCAAGTCGATTGACTTGTCATTTTTACATTTTACACACACAATCTAGATATCAGATCTTATTTTAGCTTATAAGTGTTCCTCTATTCTTCACAATGGATGACAAAAGAGTACTCCAGTGTCTTGGCAATACGTTCTAGCGTAGAGATATACATACAGTGTAATTCTATAAACTTATACCTCATTTGACTTAACCAAAATTGTCTTAGTCTCAATTCCTGCCACAATGGGGGAGCCTCGCAAATGCCTCTTTTCTAATCTATGGTATTGCCCTGGAAGAACTTGCCAGGGCAAGGCTGGCATGAGAAGTGACCACTGCCTTTCAAAGTCTATTTTCCTCGTAAACCAGTAAAGAGCTGTTGAATCCTGTAGCTGTAGCACACCTGGGCCAAAGGAAGGAAAGCCACAAGGATTGCACAGGTCATGCCCCTATGACAGAGTAGACATGAGTCTATGATAAAATGAACTAGAATTCACATGCAGTGCCTAATTTAGCACCAACTCCCATAATTGGAGTGAAAGGGATCAAAGTTTGAATTAAGGCCGATGGTGAGGTAACATTGCTTTGTTGTACTTTTGAATAAGAGCTTCTCTTGATCACTATTATATATTTTTTCTAGAAAGTCTAAAGTTGAGAAGAGAATATATCGATCCTGACTTTTATTCCAATACTGGATGGAATAAGTTTTAGGGTAGAACTTTGTTCAGTTTGGATTTAATCTTTTGAAAAATAAATTCCTTGTTTACTTGTTTGATTACAGTTCTCTTTGTTATCTTTAAGAAGTAAGACTGCAAGGTGACTAGCATGTTCTGTGAATCTGCCATTCCTAAAAATTTTATAAACACTTGATATTTTTCACTGATAATTGATCGCTGCAATAAATATATATTGTGAAAATGCATCCACAATAAATGGAATTCCTCCAAATGTCTTTGCCTTGTGTATTTTTATGTACTATATTAATTACAAATAAGAGTTGTATCTGTTTTAACAAAGATGGTGGTATAGCAAAATGTATATTTCAGATTGAGTCTTGGTTTCACTCTTTAAAAAAGAAAAGCCACTTCATATTTTTAAAGTAATTCTTATTACAGGCAATGTTATAATAAAATAGTGAAAATTGCTCTGATATGGACACGGATCAAATATGTATAGAAAAGGTTGAAAGAGGGATTAAAAAAATTCTCCTTCCAAAAAAATTATCAAATCTTCCCCCATCCTCCCTCATTCCCCATCTTGTCATACACCACCCTCTTCTTCCTAAGATGGGAGTACTGGTTCCCCAAAGGTAGTACCTTTTATAGTAGAAGTGGCCATTTAATATATACCCTTCGTTTGTAGAATACTTACTATTTGCAATGCACTGACAATTACATTTAAATCCAAAGATTTTTTTCAGAGTAATTTTCCATATGTATGTAACACTGTTGGCATATATGAGGTTCTTTTCATAAAGGTTTAAATTGTGAGCCCAGAATTCCTGAACAGGCCTCTAAATCTTGCCCATAAGATTGGATAGAATTAGCCAAGTTACTGCAACTTAAAAAATAATTAGTACTTTTTACTTCTACGTCCTAACAAGAAGGGCAATCAGTTTTAATGGTTACCAGAGGGGAGGTGGCTAGGAGTGTAGGTGAAATAGTTGAAGGGGACTAAGAGTACACTTACTGTGAAATGAGCACAAGGTGTTGAATAGAATTGTTGAATTGCTATATTGTACATCTGAAACCAATATACTACTGTATGTTAACTATAAAAAAAAAAGACAACAAGGTAATTGTCATCAAAGCCCATTCACAAAATTAAATAATGAGAAGAATACAGTCTGGTATTGGTGCCAAACTAATAGGATTAGGAATGGACGGAATTTAATTTTACAACGTGCATATTCAGATTATAAATTTAAAGAGTCTGTTGTAGAAACGGATCTGTATTATAGGGTTTTTTCATACCCTTGCTTCCACGTGTGCTCCAAATAGAAGAGTGGATTTTTAAAAATCTCATGACCCTAAATACGTGTTCTTCCATAGGACCAAGGAAATGACCTAACAAGGTCTTGACTTAAGTGCTCTATTTGTGTCAAGCTTATTAATCATGTTGTCCAACATTCTATATCCTTACTGATTTTTTTTTTTGTTCCATATCTACTATTGAGAAAGGCATGTGAAAATCTCCCCATTTGATTGTGGATTTGTCTATTTTTTCCTTGTAATTTTGTTAATTTTGCTTTCCATATTTTAAGATAATGTTTTAGGTGCATGTGCAAATCTAGAATCATTGTGTCTTTCTGGTTAATTGAATATTTTAACATTATGAAGTAACACTCTGTTTGCGTAGTGAAGATTTTTGCCTTAAAGTTTATGTTTTCTATTAATATTGCTACAGTGGCTTTCTTTTGGTTAACACTTGCATGATGTAACTTTTCCCACCCCTTTACTTTCAGCCTTTGTGTAGCCTTTAGTTTTAGATGTATGTCTTTAAAAATCATATGGTTTGGGTTCAGGCTTTAGCCTAGTCTGATTATCTTTGAGTTTTACCTGAAATATTTAGTCCTTTTATATTTAATGTGATATTTTCTCATTCAAATAGTATCTTAGTTATGTGCTGCCTGTTCGATGCACTGTTTCTCTCTTGCCTTTATGCCAGGGCTACTTCTGCTTCAGAGCATACAGTGATCTACAAGAGGCAGCTAAAAGGCTGAGGTAGACTTTTGGCAATCCAGTGGGGCCAAAAGAAAAAAAGAATATTCTGTCAAAGATGAGGACTTGTGAAACTACTTCCCACTTATGGGTCTACAGAGAGCTGCCTCCTGAAAGTAAGGGTGAGCTTGAAATAATCTGGTCCTTACACATTGCCACCTTCCTACTTTTGGGGAACAACTGTATTATTCTAGTGGGGAGATAAATGATAGGTGATAGATATTAAAAGTTACAAAATATTGAGTAACAACTCAAGAATTTAAGAGAAAATATCACAAGGTTCTAGGACATAACTGTCAAAGAATTGTGTAGTACATGATTGTCACTGTTTAGAGAGGGGAGAAAATATTTCAGCGTGGGGTAATAAAAGAAAAGTATTTGCCTTATATTCTTTGGTACCCCCAAAAATATACCCAGTGCACCACACATAATGGTGTTTGATAAGTGATATGGTGATTTCATGAGCAACCTAGTTTATAAACTCTCTTCTGGATGTACTGCTGTCAAGTTTTAGACTTGACAAGTTTTAGAGTTTTTAGACTTCTGAGAGGTTTATTTGTTTAATAACATTTTTGTTTCCAGATTTATAATTACTTTGTCATCTCAGCCCTGCGTTTCAGCTCCATGAAGATGGCTGGCCTCTTGCTTAACTCAATGCGGATTTAATAGCAGAGTTTTACCAAGACATGCTTTTAGTGATGTTGGCTTTTGCTACGTTGAAATATGATTACCCAAAACTGTCTCATTAAAATATGTTGTAGAAGGCCCAACTGGTCAATTCTGGCTGGATAAAGAAGATTCATTCAATAAACTCATATGGAATGTACTAAGATAAAAATTATGTGAAAGAACTATAGTCATACAGAACACAAGATTAATTTCTTAGCTAGTTTTTAGCCTTACCTAGCATTCTTCCACACAAACCTACTTTTCTTAGAACAAATACTGTCTTTTGTACATCTGGTGCCTGCCAAGTGTAGCATCACAGGTGCTTTGAGTTTTTCAAATGATAGAAATCAGCTGTCCTAAGTGCACTGGGGTTTCTAAATCCTTGGTAAACATCAGAATCAATGGTAGAAATCATGGAAATATGTAGTTTCCAGTCCCAGGAGATTCTTATTTAGTAGGTCTAGAGCTGAGTTGTAGAATACTGCTTTGCTATTCAAATACCTATTTGTAAAATGCAGATTCTGATACAATAGGAGTGGGGAGGGCCTGAGATTCTGCATTTCTAATAGGTTCCCAGGTGATGCTGCAGTGGCTTGGCTGCTGCATTGGGGAACACATTTCAAGTAGCAAGGTCTCTCACCCTAGGCTCTGTGTGGGAATGTGTGCTCCGAAGATTCTCACTAAAAACAACAGAATCAGATCACTTGCTATGATATAACACTTTATGTATGAACTGTCAATCCTTACATCAACCTTAGAACATAGGTGCCATTTATTATCTCCATTCTATAAGGAAACTGAGACCCAGAGAGATTAATAACTTACCCACGGCCATATGGCTAAGTATTCTGGTTCCAGAGTCCACACTCTTAACCCCCTATGCTAGTTTTTCTCAAACTTCAGGGTGCATCAGGGTCATCTGGACGGCTTGTTAGAGCACAGATTGCACCACCTCAGAGTTTCTGATTCAGGTGTGAGGATTGGCATTTCTGACAAATTCTCACATGATGCTAATGCTGCTCAGGTCCCAAGGATCGCACTGAAAACCAACCCTCTTTGCCAGACTGATTCCAATTTTCCCAAGAATACATCTTGGAAACTGACATCCCTCATGCCCATCAGGCCTGTGTTTTCCAATTACTTGCTGAATATTTTTACCCAAATCTCTCCAGAAGATGCTCTGTACATTCTGATCTGTGTTCTCATATTGTCCCTTATCTAACATATCAGCCTTATTTCTTTCCCTTTGCAAGTTCACTGAAACCAAGCTTGAGTCCACTTCATCTGAAAAACTTACCCTATGACCTCAGCACACCCACTGTTATCTGAACCTTTATTCTGGTTAGCTATTTAATACCCCCTGTAGAGCGCCTGCCTTGTGAACATTAGGCACTGGACTAGACAATCAGAATGCAAAGGGGAAGCTCAGACCTTCCCTTCTAAAGGCTCAGAAACTGTTAGAGAAAGCTACGTGTTGACATTACTGTTTGGTGAGTCCTAAGCAGAGATTTATACCAAGTGTTATAGTCATACAGCAGAAGAATCCTCAACTCAAGATGGATCCTGCTGGCTCAACCAGAGCGTATTTTCCTCATTGACAATCACCAGATCTTACAGCACCCTTAGTTCTTAGCACTACACCTTTCACATGCTAAACACTCAGCAAAATTTTTATACATATTCATTGAAGACCTACAAATGTTAGTCAACATTAGGCACTAGACATACAAAGATAACTAAAGGCCTAGCCCCTGCCCTTAAGGGGCTTTGATATTAAGTAGTAGGAAACAGAAATGAATAGGTAAAATGCAATAATGTGTTGACGTTATGACAGGGGTAGGTTAAGACAGAGGCCCAGAGGACAGAGTTGTCTAAAAGAAACTCAAAAGGGTACTTCTGGGACAAAGGTGGCCAGCTGCTCCTAAGAAGGCTAACTGGGTAACATTAACATGCTTCAGTTCAAGCTCTGCTATTAAGCTTTACAGCCTGAAAAAACGATTTGGTCAGCATCCAGAGAAGGAATCTATTTCTCTTCTTTTATGGCTGTACCAGTAAATTAGCCAAGCTCAGAAACCCAGTATACTATATAAAGTCAGAATGGCAGTGCACTCGTTTGCAATGAGAAATTGCCTTTATGGGAACCCTAGGCTCCTGTGACCAGCATTATTTTTCTGTGAGCTGAGGTGCTATTTCCAAGGGAGGGGGCTTCCAGGAGAATCACTAAAGACTAGACGTGTCTGACTGAAGGGGAGGCTGGCATTTTGCTTCCTGTTGGATGGCTGCCTAGCCAGGAGTTGGCTAATTTGTCTCTATGCTACCTGAGCTCACAGAACAGGGAATTGAAAAGAACCGGCTAGATAGGACAGCACTGTGCCAGTGTACAGAAGACGGATAGGTCCCGTATGTGCCCACCAGTCCTAGAGCTGCTTGTGAAGATGACACTGGGTCAGTGGTGACACTCTTTCATCATGTAGGGATCATCACAACAAGGCAAGTAGATGCCCAAGTATCAGAGTGATATGGTATCATTGTCACCAACTGGAGGTCCATTGGTCAAATGATAATGACAGCTAACATTTATTGGGTCCTTACCATGTTCCAGGTACTTTCTAAACACTTTACATGTTATTCACTCATCTAAGCCTCACAACAACCCTACAGGATAGGCGCTACAGATCTCTCTTGACTTATGATAGGGTTACATCCCAACAAACCCACCATAAGTTGAAAATATCCTAGGTTGAAAATGCATTTAACACACCTAACCCGTCAAACATCATTGCTTAGACTAGCCTACCTTAAACATGTATAAGTCTACATTTATATCAGCCTACAGCTGGGCAAATTATGTAACACAAAGCCTATTTGATAACAAAGCATTGGATATCTCTTGTGATTTACTGACTATTGTACTGAAAGTGAAAAACAGGATGGTTGAATGGGGACAGAATGGTTGTAAGTATATTGATTGTTGATCCTCATGACTTTGTGGCTGACTGAGAGCTGTGGCTCCCTGCCACTGCCCAGCATCATGAGAGAGGACCATCCTGCATATGGCTAACCCAGGAAAAGATTCAAATTCAAAATTCCAGGTATGGTTTCTCCTGAAATCATATTGCTTTCATACCATTGTAAAATTGAAAAATCATAAGGTGAACCATCGTAGGTAGGGGACTTTCTGTACTTTATTATCCTCACCCTACATGAAAATAAATTGAGGCACAGAGAAGGTAAAGAATTTGCTCAAGATCATATAGCTATTAAGTGGCAGAATATTTGACCCCAGGCAGTTGGCTCCTGAGCCCACGCGCCTAATCTCTATTCCCCACCTTCTCTCACAAGAGATTGTTACTGCCTTGGAGTGTGCCTTGAAGAAAGCCTCTCGTTAGGGGGCACGTCAGAGTCACCAACCTCATGGGGCCCACAAAGAGCAAGAACAGCACTTGAGACCAACTGTGTAGACTGCAATTGGGCCCAGTTAGAGACATTTGCCCTCTCCCTCCCCAGCCCCTGCTCATCCTAACACAAGGACCTGGCACGTGGAAGGAAGCCAGGATGAATGTAAATAGGAAAACACCAACTCATTCCCACTTCCCAAGACATCAGAGGTAGGGATAGATCTAGGCTGCCAGGGCTTGGGGGCGGGGGGAGGGGGAGGAGGAGGAAGATTTGATTCCAGTTTGAAACTGACATTTAAAACGTGCTTAACACTAAATGTCAGAATAAAAATCTTAAATAGAAAAATGAAACTGTTTTAGTAGCTGAAAGTGGCTAGCAAGTTTTGGACTGTGGCAACACATCCTCCGTGGAAAACGGGATTTCTCCACTGCACAGTTCAGAGGCAGTTATCGGTGGGGGTGGGGGTGGGGAACCATTTCATGGTTTTGTCCTGAGACTTCACACTCAGCATGGGAACCATTCCTTCTCTTTTGAGGTGATTCATCCTATCCATGATTTGTTGAGCAGGCAGGGGGCATTCTTACTTACTAGCCTCATTTCCAAGTGTTTAGGAGAATAATGCTTCACTATAGTCTCCAGATTTAGACACATTATACAAACTAATAATACAAACTAACTGAACCAATGATAGATTAGGAAGGACTTCACTATGGGGATGACACTTGAGCTGAGTCTTGGTTAGTTAATTGCCTGGGATGGATCTCAAGGTTTGAGCTTGGAAACAGTTTGAGAAGTCTGGCCCTATAGCAGGACATTCTAAACCCAGATCATCTGAGGAAAGCCAAGATGGGTACTTGAGCACCCCAGGGCTCTCAGGACTTAGTATGGCTTCCTCAGCCAAACTGTGACAAGACCTTTATAGCCATATAACCGATAACTTCTGTGATGTCACAAATAACTCCTGATTGCCCTAGTCACTGCATTTAAGTCTCTGCTCAACAAATTCAAAGTGATAAACTTACACAAAATAAGTTACAGTCCTAACACAACTTACATTTGGGCATGTTGCTAAAGAGAATTTTCCTCCAGATTCCCACACTAGTAATTGTGCTCTTTATTGTTTTAGTTTTTCTTTTCCTCTTTTCTTGCTCTTGTTATAGTGCCTTTTATACTGCAGGCTTAGAGTAGATAAATTCACCAGAAAACAGGAGGAGGGGAAGTTGGTGCAGGAGTAAAGTTGCCTTGCCAAGAAGCCAAAGTTGTCTATATAAGGAGTCCGTCCTGTGAGCTTCTCAAGATAAGATTATAGGAAACGGGAACAAAATTTCAGACTGACAGAACGTCCTTAGTAGAAGCTCACTCCAGGCCTTACTTTCATTCTACTTAAGGAATTTCACTGTATACTACCATCTGAAATAAAGTAAAAAAAAAAAAAAAAAAAAAAAGTTAAAAAGAAGCAGGTAGTTAAAACCATTTAAAATTTACTTAAGAAACCCTAATGAAACCTCTTTCCTGATAATGATACTGGCTCCAGCTAGGTTTCACCTCAACAGGACTGCCTAGTGTAATTCTTAACCCTGTCTTGTCTCAGAGCCTTTGTCCTTGCCACTTTCCCTACCTGGCAAGGTCTTCTCTGGACATCAGTACGGCTCATCCCTCTGCTTTTGGTCTCTGCTCAAATGACTCCTGGTTACAGAAGCTTCCTGGACACCCTATCGAAAGAGCTACCCTAGGACACCTGGCTGGCTCAGAGCATGTGACTCTTGATCTCATGGTCCTGAGTTTGAGCCCCATGTTGAGTGTGGAGTTTATGAGAGAGAGAGAGAGAGAGAGAGAGAGAGAGAGCTACCCCTACCAAGGCCCACCCACCCAGAGTACTTCCAATGCTCTTTATTTTTCCCTGCTTTATTTCTCTCCATAGCAGTTATCATCACCTGAGGGAGTGTTTTTAATTGGTTTGCCTGTCTTCTCCCATAACCTCCATGAGGAATGTCTGTTTGGTTTCCTGCAACAGCCTTACACAGCAACAATCTCTGACTAGTAGGGGGATTTCAATAAAAATTAGTTGAATGAATGAAAGAATAAATGATTATGGTTTTCAAAGTTTTTTAAATTCCTCAACATTTATTTACGTACTAAAATAATGTTCATCTATAGGATTACTTGAAATATGATCATGTAAATATTTGGACTAAAAATCATGAGACTTAAGTCGCTGCTCTGCCTTTAATTTCCTGTGTCCCCTGGTTAGACCATTTCTTGGGGCTTCTTCACCTTGTTTATCTGACATTCAATGGCTTGCAACCATGACTCTAAAGTCCAACAGAAAAAGAGTCCGTATTTAAATATTCTTTGCGCAGATCACCTTTAGTTACATACGTACGGCGTAAAACAAGGTGCAACAAGGCACCTGATGGGGTTCAGGGCAAGCATCACCACCTGCATGCCACTTGGCCTGCAGATTATTTTGAGCTGAAGACAGTGTAGGCCCAAAGGCTCAGGAGCAGCTTTTTATAGAGTGCCCGGTCCAGGAAAACAGCCATCACCAGAGATAACTGCAGAAAGTATGCGCTAGGGGTAGTAAGTTGGAGGGAGCTTGGCAGGGCATGTTCAATTCCTCTCTGTGTCCCATTGTCTCTGCGTGGCAAAGGCAGGTAAACATTTGTTTACCGAACATTTGCTCTTCCCTTCTTCCTATGAATTGTCTTCCTGCCCTTTGACGCCCCAGACTCCACTCTCTCCTTAGTTCAGGATGGCATATGAGCCTCAGGTGCCCATCTTGGAGCCTCTCGTGCCAATGTAAGGTGCCCATGTGGAAGAAATTAAACTTATTTTTCTCGTATTAATATACCAGCCAAAAGAATTTAAAAAGAGTAAAAATGTTTCCAAACATCTTAAGACTTTTTTTCAGCTACACTGGGACAACGGTTTAGACCAGGGGGAAATCAAGGTGATTTCAGGAATAACGTCTACAAGTCTCTTATGGACCAGGGTGTCTAAGTCTGTTATGGAAAGACCCCATTTAATTAGAAAAGACCATGCACGTAAAGTGATGTGCGTAGCGCCTCAGAAGGTCCGAAGTGCTCGATGTGTTTGCTAACAATTATGATACTTAAAGAATCTCTGAGCTGGGAAGAATTTAGAGTTCACCCTAGTAGATCTATCACTCCTCTACCAAGTATTTAGAGAGAAGTCTCGTTTCCTGAATAAAGATTACTAGTCACACAATCGCGCAGAATGCAGTTCTGTGTGGGTGCAAATAAAGACTAACAAGGCTCAAGTCTTAACCAATACGTTCTACGGCCTCCTTGGCTAAAGGACAATCGACGCGGAGAAGCGAAGGGACAAATCGCTGCCGGCTCCTCTCCTCTCCTAAGTCCCCCCCTCCCAGGTACGGCGCTCCACGCTAGCGCACTTGGGGACTCTCTCCGCCCCCCTCTCCTCGGCCCCTAGTTCCCGTCATCCTCTGGGCTCTCCCCTTCCTCTGGCCGAAATCCCGCGTGGGCTCTTCTTGGCGCTGGTCGCTAGGTGATTCCCGAGGGCGCTCGGAAGTCTCGCGAGGGTGGTCCCGTTGCTCAGGAAACGGAGGGCTTCGCCTCTCGGTGAAGGGCGTGGCTGGAGCTGTTGAACTGTCCCCGCGTTCCTTCCAGACGCTGGACCCTAGGTGTCTCCGGCGGAACGGCTGCGCCCCGCAGGGACGGGACGACTGGCCTGGGCGGAGGACACGGGGCGGGGGCGAGGGCCCGGCCGAGGCGGCCCAGAAGGAAGAGACTTCGCAGACGGGCCGCCCCCTGCGGGAAGTGAGCGCGCGTGGAAAGACCGCGCGTCCCAGAAAATGAGCTCCTCCCCACACTGCCTGGTCCAGAAGTGAGCGTGGGAGGCACCCCTTGCAGACACAACTTGGGGCTTAAAAGTCCTTCCCACTGAGAAAGTCACCGTGCCTGTCCGCAGACCCGCCCTGCGTGGCTGGGCGTGGAAACGCCTGCCTTTGCCTCGTCTGCTTCAGCCGTGGAAGACACACAGGAAGCTCCCATTAGATAATCTGTGTGTGTGTGTGGCTTTCCTGAAGTTCAGGTTTCACTGCTCAGGTCAGCACGTTGGTGTGCCTCCTATGTTCATGTTAGGAAATAGAGCCAGGATTTATGCCACGTTTTCCAAATTTGGAATTGTGACGATCCCCCAGGCTGAAACTTCAGTCTCTTAATACTGGAGGTGTCATCTCTATTGCATGAGTTATTTGCTCTCTGTAGAGAGAGGAGCATAAACCAATAGATTCGAAATTGGTAAATTCCTTTGGTCTCAAAAAGAATAGAGTCTGGCAAGGAATTTGGTATTCCGTTGTCTTAACCACTTGGGAGGATGTTTGCATGGAAGTAGTCACCGCCAATACAACCTTCGGATAGCTATTGAGATTTAAGTAAGAATAATTGAATATTAGAAGAGACAGTATCTTACAGAATAGTAACCAAAATCTAAGGAGAAAAGTCTGTTGTAGTCATTTGAACTTTTGGTCAATTGAAAACTAAAGCAGAAAAAAAAGATTTTTTTTAAGCTATGCTGTTAGATATCATTGCCTGAGTGACTATAATTTTACTTTGACCCATGATCTTTGTATTTTTTTATTTTTACTTTATTTATTTATTTATTTTTGATCCATGATCTTTTTAAATGCCTCAGGATCATTCCGAACTTCCTATGCTGTGTGGTATTGGGAATACAGGATGTGAATGATTTGGCTGTGTAGCCTGGAAATTTCTTTTTCCAATACATTATTTACTTGATTAGCCTTTCCTTGTGATTTTTGCCTCTTTTTCATGGAAATGGAAAATGTCTTCAGTTTTTTGAAATTGAACGTCTAATTAGCTGTGTCCTAATATAGCTTTTAGAGAAGCCTGTTGTCACTATTAATAAAATACAATTGAATAAAAGGTTGGGGTACTCATTTAATGTAATAAACACCTTCAACTTAAACAGAAAACTGTCAAATAAGTTCCCTAGAAATTGTTTTACAGACTACCTACATGATAAAAGAAATTTCAAGCCAGATATTGCCAGAAATGTCAGAAGATTCAGAAAAGGAAGACTATTCAGACAGAACGATCAGTGATGAAGATGAATCAGTATGTTTTTCTCAACTTCATTCCACTTAATTTCAGATAAACCGTATGTTATAAAATATAAATTTCCCGGTAAAAATATTACAAAATCAGTTGGATGTGAAAATCAATTCGATGTTAAATCACTTGTCACTGAAGTTCAAAAATAATTTGAAAGCCAAGATGTTGCTGTGTGCAGTATGCCCTGTCTAGAAAGAGAGCCTGGATTGGTATTGTTGTTTAGAAAATATTTTGGCTAAGATTCTTCTCAGTTTTACTTAAAAGTGTGTATAAAATCATTACTAAGGTTTTATTTTTATAATTCTTCTTCACTTACGTCTGTGTTACATCATAATATGTATCATAATACTGCAGCCTTCTATGTTCTAAATCTACTGTTTGTCACCATAATAGGTTTAATGTGGCTCTGATGTAACAAAGGGACACGGAAGAAGAAAAAGGGAAAAACAAAGCACAGTATTTCAAAAGAGTTTGCCTGGTTCTAGTACATATTTCTGAGAGATATCCTTCACATTTTAGTAAAATATAAATTACCATGTATCTAAGTTAAGGTCCCAAAATAAGCTCCCTATTAACCCTCTCAGTCTATGGCTTTTGTACTTCTTTTCTTTTAATTTTATTCGTAGTTTAAATTGGGTTGCCAAGTTTACCAAGAATCTTTAAACTTTATTCCCTCCCTGCAATCATTAATCTGACCTTACCCAATGAAAGAAGGAGGATGAAAGATAAAGGCTGGAAGGTTTGAGGATATTTGAAGTGTTTGGCACTTTGAGACTGGTAGTCCCTAATAATCCTTTAATTTTTTTCATTTATTAAAGATTAAAAAGAGGCACTCAATTCTCACTACTAAAATAGATGTAAAAATTTTCTGGATTTGGAAGCTGTTGGTTTTTAAAAAAATATTTTAAAAGAATATTTTAAAACTCTTTTTGTTTTAGGATGAGGATAACTTCATGAAATTTGTAAGCGAAGATATCCACCAGTGTGCACTTTTAACAGGTTTGAACTTATCCATATTTTCTTCCTTCCCTTTATGATAAAACCTTGAGTGAATAAATAGCAAATGAAAAATTCACTCAAGGTCCATGAAAAATAAGAAAATGAAGAAACTAGAAAAAAAGATTGAATAATATAGGAATGTATTCTGATACTGGATAAGGATAGAAAATGTATCCACTCTTATAAGAATCTTTTGGAGCTCAAACTGTGAAGGTTTTAGGTAAACCCGATATTGAATGAAACTGAATAAAAGTGGTCATTACTTTATGAAGGACTACGCTTAACATAAAGATTTACATAGGCATTTCTTTAAATAATTAGCTCTTAAATTTACAGTATGACTCGAGTTACAGTACACAGTGTTTTTAAAGTACATTTTTATTTTTTTTAATGTTTATTTTTTTTTATCTTTTAAATTTTTTTTTTCAACGTTTATTTATTTTTGGGACAGAGAGAGACAGAGCATGAACGGGGGAGGGGCAGAGAGAGAGGGAGACACAGAATCAGAAACAGGCTCCAGGCTCTGAGCCATCAGCCCAGAGCCCAACGCGGGGCTCGAACTCACGGACCGCGAGATCGTGACCTGGCTGAAGTCAGACGCTTAACCGACTGCGCCACCCAGGCGCCCCAATGTTTATTTATTTTTGAGACACGGAGACAGAGCAGAGCGCGAGTGGGGGGAGGGGCAGAGAGAGAGGGAGACACAGAATCTGAAACAGGCTCCAGGTTCTGAGCTGTCAGCACAGAGCCTGATGTGGGGCTCGAACCCACCAACCGTGAGATCATGACCTGAGCCGAAGTCAGATGCTTAACTGACTGAGCCACCCAGGCGCCCCTATAATACATCTTTTTTTTAAATGAAGTATGCTTGTACAGAGTTTTTTTAATAAAGCCATTCACTTGCAAAAGTACATATATGTGGAATCTTTGTGTATACTTGATTTTTAAAAAATGTATACATTTAGAGTTTTAAAATAAAATATTTCTTCTAAATATCCACATATCTATCACAGATGATCTGAAATTGAAGATAAGGCCTTAATTCTTTTTTCTTCTCTCTCTCTCTCTTTCTATCGTAAAAGTCTTTCGAGATACCTACTATTCTCAGTTTGGTATGTATCCCTCTAGACCTTTTTCTTTGCACTTACACACATATATCTATGCCCATACTCATAAAATATTTGTAGTACTAGTTTATGGACATCTTGCCACCCTTTTTTGCTTTTTAAAATTTTGCCAATCTGTTGGGAAAAAAGGAGGTAACTCACTGTTCTAACCAGTGTGGTCTTTATTGCTGAAGAAATTGAGAATTATTCCATATGCTTGTCTATTTATGTTTCCTCTTATAATGAATTCCCTGTTATAGTAATCCTTTGTTAATGTTGCTTCCATGACTTAGAATTATTTTGATGTTAAGTTTATCATTATTCATTTGTGGCTCTTTATTTTAAATCTGTTTAAGCTACAGAGGCCTTCCCTACCCCAAGGTCATTATTATAATCATATAAGTTTTCTCTAAATACTTTGAATTTTGTATTTAATTTCTCTATAATTTACACTCATGAGCAGTATGAGATATTGATCTAGTTTTATTTCCTAATTCATAGCTACCTTGCCATTTTTGAGTCATACTGTAAATTAGACAAAATGTGGTCTCTTCACATAATGAAAAACTAGATGCTTAATAACTGTTGAAAAAATGGATCTAAATAACAATCCTGAGAAGTAGCAGAGAATATTATTATTCCTTATTTACATATAGTAAAATTTATGTTCCGAGAGGCTGCATTAGCCAAGAAAAATCATATAGAAACAAAGTGGTGGAATAGAACTCAGTTGGTCTGACATCTAGTCCAGCTTGATATATCTGTTATCGTACAAAAATAGCCCAAAACTAAATCTAGGTAAAAAGCCACATTTTAGAGATAGGAGAGCAAGAGGAGTCAGACAAATGGAAAACGAAATATGTGAAAGGGAGAAAACAGGAAAGTATAGCATCATAAAAGACGAGGTACATGAGGGGTGATTATCCACATCAAATTGATGCCCCACAGTTATCCCATTGAAAGAGACAGGGCCTCTGCGCTGCCTACTTGTGTTGTATTCTTTGTGAATTATGTGCTTGGGGTTGTGTCACACAGTGACCCTAGAATGAGCACTGAGAAAAATTTGTGACAGAGTTCACTAGCAACCCTTGAGAATATTCTTCCAGTAGGCGGTGAGGAATTATGATCGTGGACAAATCGTTGCCTCAGTGTGATTAAGTTTAAGAAGACTCAGCAGTAAACAGTTTGCTAGAATAACTGCGAGAAATAAATGTTTTTGGAGTAGCACGGAATTTAGCATAAAATAATAGTATCTGAGGTCAAAAACTACTTTATTGTAAAGCTCAATTGTTACAAAATTTCAATAGTAATTTTTATTTATTTATTTTTTATTTTTTAGAGAGAGAGGGAGCAAGGGATGGGCAGAGGGAGAGGGATAGAATCTTAAGCATAGGCCGACTCAGGTCTCCATCTCATAACCATGAGATCATGACCTGAGCCAAAATCATGCGTTGGAAGCTTAACCGACTGAGCCACCCAGGTGCCCCAGTAATTTTATTTTCTAAGTGCCATGAATTATAATATCCACAAATATTTATAAATTAATGGTACTGGGAGGGAAAAAGGAATGTATTAAAAAATTATAGAAATTGGGGCTTTGCTTCTTATCACTCATGATTGTGTTGAATCTTTTTTCAGCTAACTCTGTTGGTGACCCATTTTTCCCCCGGACTACCCAGATACTGTTGGAATATCAACTAGGGAGATGGGTGCCACGTCTTCGTGAACCACGAGATTTGTATGGTGTTTCTTCTTCTGGTCCACTGAGTCCAACACGGTGGCCGTACCACTGTGAGGTCATTGATGAAAAAGTCCAGCATATTGGTATGTTCCTAGATGTTTTTGGAATTCAAATATTAGCATACTTACTTTGCCAAACTTCATGAGGAGACTCATGGTGTTAGAACAGTGCGTTCCAACAGGAATATAACATAAGCTGTATGTATCATTTAAAATTTTCTAGTGGCCACATTTTAAAAAAGGAAAAAGGGGCCCCTGGGTGGCTCAGTTGGTTGAGTGTCCGACTTCAGCTCAGGTCATGATCTCATGTCTCATGGGTTCGAGCCCTACATCGGGCTCTGTGCTGACAGCTTGGAGCATGAGCCTGCTTCAGATTCTGTGTTCCCTCTTTCTCTCTCTCTGCCTTCTCCACTCGCACTCTGTCTCTGTCTCTCAAAAATAAACATAAAAGATATTTTTTTAAGGAAAATAAATAAGTGAAATTGATTTCAAAAATATATTTAATTTAGGGGCGCCTCGGCTCAGTCGATTAAGTGTCCAACTTCGGCTCAGGTCACGACCTGAGTCCATGAGTTCGAGCCCCACATCCGGCTCCGTGTTGACAGCTCAGAGCCTGGAGCTGCTTCAGATTCTGTGTCTCCCTCTCTCTTTGCCCCTCCCCTCTTGAGTGCTTTCTCTCTTTCAAAATTAACATTAAAAAAATTGTTTTAATATATATTTTATTTAAGCCAAATATATCCAAAATATTTTGCATTCTTTTTTTTTTCATATGAAATCTTCAAACTCTGGTGTGCATTTGCACTTGCATTTCAGTTTTAAGCCACATGTGCTTAAAAGAGGAACTTAAAACATGTGCCAGAGTTTTGTAATTCTCAACAATTCCAAATAGCATGACGGTTCCAGTCACATTCAAACTCTTATGTAGAGTGAGGTTGCAGACAGAGGGTATGCCAGATGGCTGTGTAATCCTGCTCTTTTTTTCTCCCTACCTCTTTCTCCTTCCCCTCCTGCCCTATCACCACACTGAGTGTCTTCCTTCTCCTGTGTGTCTTTATCCTCTTCACCTTCTGCCTTTCTCCCTTTCGCCATTGCCCTTCCTTTCTTATTTTCTATCTTTGTGCCCCTTTGTCGTTTTTCTCTCCTCTCCCACTTTCTGCTTCTTTCCTTCAATGTATGTTTTATGGACGTGAAGTGTGCATATTTCAGTGAATATTTTTATGTTTCTGTATGTGTGCATTCTCATATTTAGTTTTCATTCAGTGGCTTACAGCCTTATCTTCCCAATTCTCACACACAAATGATAGAAACATTCCTATTAGCACTTCCTCATTGCCACTGTTTTCCACTTTGTGTTAATTATAGCATATTATAATGCTATAATAATATTATTGCCATGTAGAGATATTATTAGACATTCACTGGTGAGTAAAATTAAAAACCATCTATACTTACTATAATTGTCTACACTTACTTAAATTAGATGCTACTTACACATTCTTATAAACTAACTTTTCTCTTTATATTATTTGATGGAGAAAGGGTAAAGGAGAAGTCTGTCTCCCCCTCTCTGATTGACTCTCTCTCCCTCCCTCCCTCCCATCCTCCCTCTCTCTCTCCATCTCCCTCTCTCTGTGTGTGTGTGTGTGTGTGTGTGTATATATTTACATATATATGTATATGTATATATGTGTATGTATATATATATGTATATATATGTATGTATATATGTATACACACACACACACACACACACACACACACACACACAGGCTTCAGATGACTTCTAAGTCAAAAGTTCCAGCTGAGTGTTTATGCCCCTGTGGTCATATGGTCAAGCCAGGTTGTCTGATTCTGCCAAATGAAAACCACCAGTAGATAAACTGCCCATGGTGGGTACCAGGGGAGTTTCAGACTTTAAATAGCACATTATAAATCTTAACTGTCCTTATCTTGGCCAACTGTCAAAGCTAGATGTCCATACTTCCCCGGATATAAAAATAGAGCTTTTCTGCTTTAGCTATAAATGAACTCTGTCCTACACAACTATATATCTTGAAAGTCTTTCCACATCAGCTCACATATATCAATCTTTTTTTATATAAATTGGTTTATTAGATTTAATTGGATAAACAATATTTTCTGTAACTGCTACCTTATTAATGAATTTTAGATGTTTCTAGTCTTTGGCTCTGACAAACAAAACTACATGAACATTCTTTTATATGTGTCCTATTGTGTGTGTGTGTGTGTGTGTGTGTGTGTGTGTGTAGTGTTGGAAGTAAATGCCTAGATTTCCGGTTAAAATAATACTGCCAAATTGCCCTCCAAGAGGAGCTGTAACAATTTGTATGAGCATGGTTGGGGTCTTCAAGATTACCCTCAGGTTCAATGATTATAGAAGGACTCCTAGAACTCAAAAAACTGCCATACTCATGGTTATGGTTTATTACATTGAAATGATACAGATTAAAATCAGCAAAGGTTAAAAAAATCAGCAAAGGTAAAAGGTACATAGACTAGAGTCCAGGATAGATCAGGCACAAGCTCCAGTTGTCCCCTTCTAATGGTGTCTTTTGTACAGTGTTTAATACTCCCAGCCATGTGAGATAACACATGAAGTATTGCCAATCAGGAAAGCTCATCCAAGCTTTGGTATCCAGGATTTCTATGAGGGGCTGGTCACGTCTCCATGGAGTATATGTATGGTTGGCCTTAGTTACTCAGTCTCTAACCTCTCCTGTTAAAACTGATAGCATATGGTATAAGTCCCTCTACCATAAGTCACATTAGTGTAAATTATCTGGTGTGACCCAAAGCCCCAAGTAGACGATAGACTCTTATCAAACAGGGTAGTCCAAAGTCTGAGAGGTTATCTTCTAGGAGTTTTACAAGGGTCTAACTTTTCTTTGGTATGTGCAGACTTTGGACAACCCAGGCCTTCTGAGTTAATCCTTCATTACACCGTAAGAAGGCGTGTTTTTCCATATACCCATAAACGCCGTTCAGTTCCCTGATTTTCAACAATCTGGTGTTGTTTGCTTTATATATGTTATGTTTTAATTTATATTCTTTATTTATTAGTGACATGGAATATCTTTACATATATTTATTGGCTATTTTAGTTTTTATATTTTTTTTTTGTGGTAAGAGCACTTAGCATGAGGTCTACCCTCAGCATATTTTTAAATGTGCAATACTGTATTGTTAACTATAGGCACAATGTTGTTATAAATCTTACTCATCCAGTATTATTGAAGCTTTAAATATGTTGATTAGTAGCTCCCCGTTTTTCCCTCCTGCTGGCTCCCAGCAACCACCATTCCACTTTCGGAGTTGGGACTCCGGAAATTTTAGATACTTTATGTAAGTGGAATCATGTAGTATTTGTCCTTCTGTGACTTCATTTAGCATAATGTGTCAGGGTTTATCCATGTTGTTGCATATTGAAGGATTTCATTTTTTAAGACTGAATACTGTTTCTCTGTGTGTGTGTGCGTGTGCATGTGTGTGTAGCACATTCACTTTGTATCATTTGTCCATCAATGGACATTCAGATTGTTCACACATTTTCACTAATGTGAATCGTACTGCAATGAATATGAGAGTGCTAAAGTCTCTTCAAGATCCTAATTTCAATTCTTTTGGGTAAATACCCAGTGGTTGGACTGCTGGATCATGTGGTAGTTCTGTTTTTAACTTTGGAATTTCTATACTGTTCTACACAGTGTTTGCAGCATTTTTTATTCCCACCAACAGTGTACAGGGATTCCAGTTTCTCCACTTCCTTGCCAGAACTTTTTTTTTTTATAATACCCATCATAATAGGTGTGAAATGATACCTCACTGTGGCTTTGATTTTTCATTTCCCTGAAGATCAGTTAACAATGCAATCCCTATCAAAATCCCAATGGCATTTTCATAGAAATAGAAAACAACTCTAGGGGTGCCTGGGTGGCCCAGGTGATTAAGCATCCGACTCTTGATCTCAGCTCAGGTCTTGATCTTAGGGTTGTGAGTTCAAGCCCCATGTTGGGCTCTGTGCTAGGTGTGAAGCCTACTTTAAAAAACTAAAATATAAAAGGAAGGGAGGAAGGAAGAAAACTGAATGGGAAAGGGAACAGAAGTGAAGGGGGAAGGGAAGAACTCTAAAAGTCAGATGGAATCACAAAAGACCAGATAGCCAAATCAGTCTTCAGAAAGAAGAACAAAGCTGGAGACATCACACTTTTTGATTTCAAAATGTATTACAAAGCTAGAGTAATCAAAAAAGGACAGCACTGGCATAAAGAGAGACCTAGAGGCCACTGAAACAGAACAGAGAGCCCAGAAATAATTCCATGCATATACAGTCAATGAATCTTTGAAAAGAGTACCAAGAATATACAGTGAGAAAAGGATAGCCCTTCAACAAATGTTGAGAAAATTGGATATCCACATGAAAAAGAATGAAATCGACCCTTAACATCTTACAGTATGCAAAAAAAAAAAAAACCTCACAATTTATTATGGATTAAAGACTTAAACATTAGACCTGAAACTGTAAAACTCCTAGAAGAAAATATATGGAAAAAGACCTTGCTATTGTCAATGATACCATGGATATCATGCCAAAGTACAGACAGCAAAAGCAAAAATAGGTAAGTGGGACTACATCAAACTAAAAAGCTCTGTGTGGCAAAGGGAACAATCAAAACTGAAAAAACAACCTATGGAACAGGAAAATATTTGCAAACCATATGTATGATAAAGGGTTAATCTCTAAAATACATAAGGAATTTCTACAGCTCAATAGCAAAAAAAAAAAAAAAAAAAGTAACCAGATTTAAAAACAGGCTGAGGACTTGCATAGGCATTTCTCCAAAGAAGACCCGCAATTGACCAACAGGTGTATTCATTGGCTTTTTATGTCAACTGATAAAATTCTTTGCCCATTTTGTTATTGGTCTCAAAAGTCTTTGTATACTGCTTTCTCTTAAACCCTGTCCAGCCACCGTGGAACAATCCATAGCTAGCTTGCTGGGTATGATGAGCATGAAGCAGAGATGAGCCAAGATTAGCCTACATCGTTTAGCCACCAGCCAAACCTGCAGCTTATCAAGATAAATGAGTGAACCTAACCCACCAGAAGAATCATGTAGCTGAGATAAATAAATGATTATTGTTTTGTGTCACTAAGTTTGGGGGTGGTTTCTTAAATAGTAAAAACACATATACTAGCATGGTTAGGAGTTCAGTCTCTGTAATAATAAACTATGGTCCACAGGCCAAATCTGGCCCATTATCTATTTTGAACCTTCTATTAATCATTGAAATGTGGAACATAAATTAATCTTGGAAAAGGAATATCTTTTATAACCAATACCCAAAGAATTTCTTTTAATAAAATACTATATAGTTCTGGGAGATATCAACAGATTTTCTAGTCTCAGACAAAGTTTACAGGGATAGCCAATGATATTCCATACACAGACATTAGGTTAATTCCTCCAAGAATTAAACAGGCTCCTTTTGCATTTAAGAGAGGAAAAAAATGAAATAACTTTGTAACGTCAGTAAGAAAACTCATCTTCAAACAAATTGCATGTACAAATATATAAATGAGATTACTATATTCTTTTTAAAAATTTTTTTATTTCTCTTTTGAGAGAGAGCACGAGCTCTGAGCTGTCAGCACAGAGCCCGATGTGAGGTTCAAACTCACAAACCATGAGATCATGACCCCAGCCGAAGTCAGGATGCTTAACCAACTGAGCCACCCAGGCACCCCAAGAAAAGTTATCTTCAAACAAATTGCACACACAAATATATATATGAGATTACTATATATTTTTAAGGGCAGTATATAGTGCCTTATATTTCAATATGTAAAATTCACATGTTCTTTGATTTAGCATTTCCACTGCCAGGTATAGCCCACAGGTCTTCAAACACATGAATCGAGGCATATTATAAGTAATGTAGTATAAAGAGACTGTTAGAACCAAAATGTCCATCAGTAAAGAAATGACTGTAATGTCTGTCAGTGGTCAGGTAATGGCAATCCATAATTAGGGAACTCTACACGGCTATTAAGAAATGAGGGAGATCTATATATATTAATAAAAATCGGAGAGGCTGGGTGGCTCAGTCAGTTGAGCGACCGACTTTGGCTCAGGTCATAATCTCACAGTTTGTGAGTTCGAGCCCTGCATCGGGCTCTGTGCTGACAGCTCGGAGCCTGGAGCCTGCTTCAGAGTCTGTGTCTCCCTCTCTGACCCTCCCCCGTTCATGCTCTTTCTCTCTCTCTGTCTCAAACATAAATAAACATTTAAAAATTTTTTAAAAGAAAAATCGCTAAGATATTTGGTTAGGTGGGGTGGGAAAAATTGATGATCAGTTTATACATAAAGTGATATAATATACAAGAAGAGGAATTGTAGTTGACTCCCAAGTATCCATTTCACCTCAGTTAAGTAGTATATGTCAGTTAGTCCATGACACTGTTTTCCTGAAAGCCACATTGTTCTCATTTTACAACAGTAAGGGATCCAACCTTAGGAGGACCTCAGATCTGAAATGACAAAGTAGAAAGACATAAATAAATTGTGCCTTGAATGGCCACTGAGCCACTGATTGTACCAGACCTTGAATCCTCTCTGTTTCTAGATTTCTAAATATGTAAGATAATAAATTACTGTGTAAGCCAGTTTGCCTTAAGAATTGTTGTTACTTGTAGCTGGAAGCATCTTTATGGGATAGTTGAAAAAGACAAAGCCTGAAACTAAAAACCCAAATGTTCATATTTAGATCTGTGTGATGAATTATGGATAATTCTTTTTCTTTTGGCTTAAAGTATACTTTTAAATTTTTATACAGCAAATTTGTTTAATAAAAAATACTTATCCAAAGCATCCAAATTAAGCACTTTTAGTTCAAGTTTTATTACTCCTGAGATTTTCTGTGACTCTTAGACATCTGTTTTGTAAGATCACTTCCTTCTACTACATGTCTGTCATCAAAAAGTGGGATAAACCAAAGGTGAAGGGCAGGTAAGTCGTACAGAAAAAAGAGAGAGAAAAAAAATGCAATATTCACTGTCATCTACTTAGGCTTTTAAATCAGTGCTATATGGGTGCTTCAGTCACTTAAGCGTCAGACTTCAGCTCAGGTGAAGATCTCACGGTTCGCGGGTTCAAGCCCCACATCTGGCTCTGTGCTGACAGCTAGGAGCCTGGAGCCTGCTTCAGATTCTGTGCCGCCTCCTCTCTCTCTGCCCCATTCATGCTCGCTCACTCTCAAAAATAAATAAACATAAAAAAAATGTTTTTAATAAATAAATCAGTGCTGTAAATGGTTGAATCAGTACTGGAGCTGTTAATTTTCATTGCTTTTCCTCCATAAAAAGATGATAGGTATAGTACAGATAAATGTATTCTACCGATTTGGATTTACCATCATGAAAACACTTTCTAAATTTATATTTATTGACTTTCTGAGAAACTGGTAGTCTCTTATTACCAAGAATAGTATCATTTACAGATTGGAACTTAACACAAACTAACGAAGTCAAGGAGGGAAAACACCAAGCAAATACTTTATTCTTTTTTTTAATTTTTTTTTCAACGTTTATTTATTTTTGGGACAGAGAGAGACAGAGCATGAACGGGGGAGGGGCAGAGAGAGAGGGAGACACAGAATCGGAAACAGGCTCCAGGCTCCGAGCCATCAGCCCAGAGCCCGACGCGGGGCTCGAACTCACGGACCGCGAGATCGTGACCTGGCTGAAGTCGGATGCTTAACCGACTGCGCCACCCAGGCGCCCCACCAAGCAAATACTTTAAAACAAAATATTTGCTAGTCTTACAAGTGTCACATTCTAAATTTATTTTTGCATAGAGTTTATAGCTTGAATATAAGCTCTCTTCAGACATGTCTAGGCTTGTCTGCTATCCTGGTAGTTAGGGCCTCAAGAGTCTTCTTTAACATGAGAGGTGTTTTATTTTTGTTTTTGTTTTTTTTTTTCCTTAAAATGAAATGTATGGTATAGGGCTGAGGGCATAGTGTTATCTCAGTATTAACCCTCCAAGCTAGACCTGAAGACAAAGGAGAAAGGAGCTGAAGGCCAGAGTAAAAAACTTCACAAGATGATCCAAGAGACACAATGGCACAAACAGCACTGATTTGGTGCTCATGTGACATAGTAAATGCTAACTAAGTCTCCTGGGGACATGACTTTGACCCAAGGAGAACTCAAAGCAGTGCTGTTTTGTTTTCTTTTGTTTCTTGTTTTTTGTTTTCCATTGAGTATTATGTTAGCTGTGGGTTTTTCATATATGGCATTTATTATGTTGAGGACATGTTCCCCCTAAACCTCCTTTGTGAGAGTTTTATCATGAATGGATTTTGTACTTTGTCAAATGCTTTTTCTGCATCTGTTGAAATGATCATATGGTTTTTATCCTTTCTCTTGTTGATGAGGTGTGTATCACATTGATTGTTTGGGAATATTGAATTACCCTTGTATCCCAGGAATAAATCCCACTTGATCATGGTAAATGTATTGTTGGATTTGATTGTTTATTTTGTTGAGGATCTTTGCTTCTGTGTTCATCAGAGATATTGGCCTGTAGTTCTCTTTTTTTGTAGTGCCTTTATCAACTTTGGTACCAGGGTAATGCTGGCCTCGTTCTCTTTTTTTGTAGTGCCTTTATCAACTTTGGTACCAGGGTAATGCTGGCCTCATAGAATGACTTTTGAAACCTCCCTTCCTCTTCTATTTTTTGGAATAGTTTGAGATGAATAGGTATTATCTCTTCTTTAAATGTTTGGTAGAATTCACCTGTAAAGCCATCTGGTCCGGAACTTTTGTTTGGAGTTTTTTGATTATAGATTGAATTTCATTACTGGTAGTTAGTTTGTTCAGATTTTCTATTTATTCCTGATTCAGTTTTGGGAGGTTATATGTTTCTAGAAATTGATCCATCTCTTATTGGTTATCCAATTTGTTGACATATAATTTTTTATAATACTTTCTTATAATCCCTTGTATTTCAGAGATGTCAGTTATTTCTCCTCTTTCATTTCTGATTTTGAGTTCTCTCTCTGTCTCTCTTACTCTCCCTCATTCCCTCCCCCCTTCTGTCTCTCTTCTTAATGAGTCTGGCCAAAGTTTTCTCAATTTTTTTTTTTTATCTTTTCAAGAACCAGCTCCTGTTTTCATTGGTCTGTTATATTGTTGTCTTTTTATATTCTATTTTATTTCTGCTCTAATGTTCCTTCTACTGGTTTTGGGTTTTTTTTTGTTCTTTTCTAGCCTTTAAGTGTAAGGTTAGGTTGTTTATGTGAGATTTGTCTTGCTTCTTGAGTTAGGCATATATTGCTATAAACTTCCCTCTTGGAACAGCTTTTGCTGAATCCCAAAGATTTTGGACTGTTGTGTTTTCATTTCCATTTGTCTCCATGTATTTTTTTATTTCCTCTTTGATTTCTTGGTTGACCCATTTATTGTTTAGTACCATGTTATTTAACCTCCATGTATTTGTGTTTTTCCATATTTTTTTCTTGTGGTTGTAGAATTCCAGTTTCATAGCATTGTGGTCAGAAAAGATGCATGGTATGACTTCAGTCTTTTTTAATTTGTTGAGACTTGTGGCCTAATACATGATCTGTTCTGGAGAATGTTCCATGTGTACTTGAAAAGAATTGTGTTCAGCTGTTTTAGGATGGAATGTTCTGAATATATCTGTTAAATCCATTTGGTCCAATGTGTTATTCAAAGCCACTTGTCCTTGTTGTCCAAAGTGTCCTTGTGATTATGTTTGGATGATCTATCCATTGATGTAAGTGGGGTGTTGAACTTCCCTCCTATTCTTGTATTATTATCAATTACTTCCTTTATGTTTGTTATTTGCTGTATTTGGGTGCTCCATGTGGGTGCATAAATATTTGCAATTATTATATCTTCTTGGACTGTTCACTTTATGATTATGTAGTGTTCTTCTTTGTCTTGTTAGTCTTTGTTTTAAAGTCTATTTTGTCAGATATAAGTATTACTACCCCAGCTTTCTTTTCACTTCCATTTGCATGATAAAACTTCCTCCATCCCTTCACTTTCAATCTGCACTGAATCTGCATTCAATCTGTCTTTAGATCTGAAATGAGCCTCTTGTAGGTAGTGTATAGATAGGTCTTGCGTTTTTATCTATTCTGTCATCCTATGTCTTTTGATTGAGGCATTTACTCCATTTAAATTCAAGGTAATTATTGATAGGTATGTATTCACCACCATTTTGTTACTCATTTTATAGTTGCTTGTGTAGTTCTCTATTCCTTCTCTTGCTCTCGTCTCACTATTTTCTGGCTTTCTTTAGTGATATTCCTGGATTCCTTTTCTTTACTTTTTGTGTAGCATCTATTATTAGTATTTTATTTATGGTTACCATTAGTTTTGTACACAACACTTTCTGCATATAGCAGTATATATTAAGTTATGGTCACTTAAGTTTGAACTCATTCTTTACTCCTCACCTCACCCTTTGCCCCAAGTTTTAGGTGTATGTAACCATAGTTTACATCCTTTTATTTTGTGAATCCCTTGACTGATTTTTATAGATATAGTTAATCTTACTACTTTTGTGCTTCCTAATATTTTCTTACTCTTGCTTACAGTCTTTTCTTTTTTCTTTTTTCTTTTTTTTTAAATTTTTTAATGTTTATTTATTTTTGAGAGAGAGAGAGAATCCAAAGCAGGCTCCGGGCTCTGAGCTGTCAGCACAGAGCCTGATGCAGGGCTCAAACTCACGAACCACGAGATCATGACCTGAGCCGAAGTTGGACACTCAGCCAACTAAGCCACCCAGGCACCTCTACAGTCTTTTCTTTTCACATAAAGAATCCTCTTTAACATTTCTTGTAAGGCTGGTTTAGTGATGAATTCCTCTAACTTTTATTTATCTGAGAAACACTTTTATCTCTCCTTCTGTCCTGAGTGATAGACTTGCTGGATAGAGTACTCTTGATTACAGGGTTTTTTCTTTCAGCACTTTGAATATATCATGCCACTCCATTCTGGTCTGCAAAGTTTCTGCTGAAAAATCAGCTGATAACTTTATATAAACTTTATGGGACTTCCCTTGTATATAACTGTTTTCTCTTGCTGCTTTTAAAAATTATTCTTTATCACTGCTTTTTGCCATTTTAATTCCTATGTGTTTTGGTGTGGAACTCCTTGGATTGATTTTGTTGGTGTCTCTCTGTGCCTCCTGGATCTGAATTTCTGTTTCCTTCCCCAGATTCAGGAAGTTTTCAGCTATTATTTATTCAGATAAAATTTCTCCCCCCTTCTCTCTCCCTTTTCCTTCTGGGATCCCTATGTATGAATGTTATGCTTGATGATGTCACTGAATTCTCAATTTATTTTCAATTTTTCTTTTTCTTTTTTCTTTCTCTCATTCAGCTTGATTACTCTATATTACTCTGTCTTCCAGGTCACTGATCTGTCTTTCTGCTTCCTCTAGTCTTCTGTTTATGCCATCTAGCATAGTTTTAATTTCACTTATTGAGTTCTTCATTTCTTATTGGTTCTTTTTCATGTTTTCTGTCTCTTTGTTGAGGGTCTCACTGAGGTCTTCCACTCTTTTCTCAATTCCAGTGAGTATCTTTATGACCATTGAGTTAAATGGTTCTTTATGACCATTGAGTTAAAGATTCTCAATTCCAATGAGTATCTTTATGACCATTACTTTAAATTTTCTGTCAGACATATTACTTACCTGTTTCATTCAGCTCTCTCGCTATGATTTTGCCCTGTTCTTTCATTTGAGAGATATTCCTCTGTCTCCTCATTTTGTCTCTCTGTGTCTGTTTCTATGGGTTAGAAAAGTCAGCTACATCTCCTGCTCTTAAAAGTAGTGGCCTGTAGTGTGTTGTCCCCTGTTCAACAGAACCTGGCGCTTCAGAGTTGTCTCCTATGTGTGTTACATGCACCCTACTGTTGTGGCTGAGCCATGTTTGCCATCAGTCGGCATTGGTTCTTTTTTCCCTATTGTGGATGGGGTTTGGTCCCTGTGTTGTTAATGAGCCAGTCTGGGGCTACATTGGGCTTGAGTTGAGTCAGACTAGGTGTTTTCCAGAGGTGTATAGCACCAACCTGTAGGGTACTCTCACTGTGTGGTCCCCTGGGAGGCTTTTGTTGTTGGGTGGGACCTGCAGTCAGATCATATACCTGCCCTCAGCAGTTGAACTGGTATGTGTGATTTTCTTCCCCATTTACTCCAGGAAGGAGGCACTTTGGGGTGGTGCTGGCCCCTGTCAGGGCTGATTGCACACTGCCGTGCTTGTGGTACTGCTTTGGATGGACTCCTGCTGAGGATGTGTTGGGTGGGCTGGATCTGTAAGAGAACACAAGGGCAGAGGAACCATGCTAGCAATTTCATGCTGGTCCATTGTTGAAGCAGTGCTATTTTGGTACCTCAAAAGTTTGCAGCTTTAAGAGAACTGGGAAGCAAAACATTTGTTATGCACAGACATATAATTTCTTTGAGACAGTGATTCCACCACCTTTAAGTAGTGTTTTGAATGGAAAAGATCAAAAAGTCTGGCAGGAGATTCTGATAATAGGAAGATTCTAAAAGGGTATAGAACTTGCCTGGCTATTTGACTTAATGACACCTGCAAAAGTTACCACTAGATAGCAGTAAAGAAGTGTCTATATCAGGAATCCATTTGATGTTTAAGTCCCTCACAGGTGAAATTCTTTAATGGATTACTTCTCAAAAAATCTGGAAATACTTCCATTCCCAGCCCATATCTCTGCTTAAACAATTTTAGCTCCAAACAAGCTTCTCTGCAGGGAAGGTATTGTCAGATAGAAAGCATTTATGGCAATAAGTCAGTATTACATTATTTGAATTTAAGGGATCCCATAAGAATCCCATCGGAGTTGTTCAACTATCCATTCATCCATCCAACAGTCTGTCAAATACGATGCAAACAGTTTTCATGGAGTAGAGCAAAAGCTAGATTGAAGTAGGTTAGACCAATTCTCAAAATATGGTTCTCAATAAGGGTACTTTGATAAGCTGCAAACTTGTTCCTATTGTATAAGTTCTTTATCCAATTCCAGTGGTAAAGTTTCATACTTCTTTACAGATAGGACTATTTATTAGTAAATAGTTAAAGAAGAGTATAAACAGATTAATGAAATCTCTGTTTCTTTAATTAAGAATTAAAGAGGGGCGCCTGGGTGGCGCAGTCGGTTAAGCGTCCGACTTCAGCCAGGTCACGATCTCGCGGTCCGGGAGTTCGAGCCCCGCGTCAGGCTCTGGGCTGATGGCTAAGAGCCTGGAGCCTGTTTCTGATTTTGTGTCTCCCTCTCTCTCTGCCCCTCCCCCGTTCATGCTCTGTCTCTGTCTGTCCCAAAAATAAATAAACGTTGAAAAAAAAATTAAAAAAAAAAAAGAATTAAATCATGCAGCGTTTGACAATAAACATGCACAAAGGTAAATAGTTGAAATCCCCAAAATTGTCAGAATCAATGCTATGTTAGTAGTTCATGATTAAATTTGATTTGTGTTGGGGCGCCAGGGTGGTTCAGTCGGTTAAGCGTCCAACTTCAGCTCATGTCACGATCTCGCGGTCCCTGAGTTCGAGCCCCGCGTCGGGCTCTGGGCTGATGGCTCAGAGCCTGGAGCCTGCTTCCGGTTCTGTGTCTCCCTCTCTCTCTGACCCTCCCCCGTTCATGCTCTGTCTCTCTCTGTCTCAAAAATAAATAAATGTTAAAAAAAAATTAAAAAATTAAAAAAAATAATAAATTTGATTTGTGTTAAGGCTTTCAAATAATGAGAGGCTCACTCTTTAGTTATAATTTTCTTTATGACTTATTATCAATTTATTTCATTGTGTGTTAATGCTACTATGTGTATTCATGCATATTTGCATCAATATTCTGTTCTATTCTTTTTCTGTAGCTAGACTTGATCCATATTCATGTCAAATACACTTCTGTTGCTAAAGCAGTTGTACACAATCCTTAAAACGTCAAGTAATACTTATTTCTCATCACCACATTTTAAAAAATTGTTCTTCTTGGGGCGCCTGGGTGGCGCAGTCGGTTAAGCGTCCGACTTCAGCCAGGTCACGATCTCGCGGTCCGTGAGTTCGAGCCCCGCGTCAGGCTCTGGGCTGATGGCTCGGAGCCTGGAGCCTGTTTCCGATTCTGTGTCTCCCTCTCTCTCTGCCCCTCCCCCGTTCATGCTCTGTGTCTCTCTGTCCCAAAAATAAATAAACGTTGAAAAAAAATTTTTTTTAAAAAAAATAAAAAATTGTTCTAATGAATATATTTGGGATCATAGAGTATGGCTCCCTCTGTTGGAGCATACATATTTCCACAGCCATGCATGTCTGCCACATATCAGCTAAAGATAAAAGGAAAGGAGGAGAATGCATCATCCAAATTCTGTTCCGCTAAAAAGTGGGAACTACTAGGGCAGCTGGGCTGTGAAGTACTTTTTTCAGTCAAATAGGTCGTGTTCAAAAGTTTGATCAAAAATAAGTCATTTATTACAGCATGGTCTAGACAACTTTTAAGAAATTTGGTCTAAAAATAATGAAGAGAAGGAAAGCTGGTATAGCTAAAGAAGAAAATGGGGGTTTGAGGATAGCCTTCCTTTGAGAAGATAGAAGAAATCTGAACATGTATAAGCTTAGAGGACAACCATTGTCAAGCAGGAGGCTAAAGAGGCAGGGTAAGGGAGAACAAAAGGTGGAGCAGGATTCCCAGAGGTGGGTCAAAAAGTCATCAAATGCTCAAGAAAATGGGATCTTCAGTATGAAATCCTTAATGACACAAAATAATCACGAGCTACTCACTTTAATAATTTAGAACAAAGTACAAATGAAATGTTATGGGTTTTGTTACAGTGTGGCAGTGTTCATTATCACTTCCAATGAACCGTTGGTAAAATCTAGCCCTACATAAAACACTAAATTTTAGAGTTAAAAATACCAATGAATAATTTGAAAATATATGGTAAAAATTTCCTATTTTATTGGGGCATCTGGGTGGCCCAGTGGGTTAAGCATCTGACACTTGTTTTTGGCTCGGGTCGTGATCTCACAGTCCGTGAGTTCGAGCCCCACATGAGGCTCTGCACTATCAGCTTGGAATTCTCTCTCTTTTCCTCTCTCTCTCTGCCTCTCCCCTTCTCACTCACTCTTTCAAAGTAAATAAAGTTTAAAAACATTTCCTGTTTAATTTTGAAGTAATATTCAAATAATGTTTTCTTTTTTCCCCCCCAGATTGGACTCCTTCTTATCCTGAGCCAGTGTACATCTCAACAGGTCTAGAGATAGAACCTCTTTATCCAAACTACAAGGAAGATACTGTAGTTTATCTAGCTGAAGATGGTGGGTACATAATAAAACATGTTGCTATAAAATATAATTTGGTATCTATATTCATCTCTTAATTATATTTGTTTTGCTGTTTATAATGGAAACTGCAGAATACCATGAAGTCTCTGTCACCATCAAGATGTTTGGTTACAGATTGATTCAAGTGTGGATTTAGTGCTAATTATATTCTTGAAGGTGTACTGCAGTTTATGCAAAGTTGCTTTAAAAAAAAAAAAAACATAATGCCTACTAGAATGGAGAATTATATTTAAAAGGAATTATGTTCACATCACCTTTCAAAGAGAAATCCAGTAGAGTATTCTGCAACTATTGTTGCCTCTCTGTTGATAGCTCATGTTCGTGAAATCTTTCAGATGACTTTATTTTCATTTCATGCCAGTTTGATGCATTTCTTGAGATTGCATCTTTAAAAGGGGGAAAATACCCCACACTGCAAATAACATCTAAGATTATACCTCAGGAAAAGTGTTCTGAACAGTCAAGATCAATATTTGTACTTTGAGAACTCTATTCATGCAAAATCTCGTATCTGCTTTACAATAGTATGCTAATAACAAAACATAGATGTCTCAGCGTATATGCCAAACTGTGTTGCTCCTAAAGCACCATGTAAGGAAATATGGGATTCCTGCACAGTTTCACCATCCAAGTTCTATATCTTAGAGCATATATTAGAGATAACTTCAGGAAGCATATGTATTTTATTTAAAGGGCTGGCAAAACAAAAATGTACAAGGATTGTTTCCTATACAGTAAACAATTCTATAAATCATATACTCACATTATTTTTTAAGAACCAGAGTAAAGACAAGCATCTCTGATTTTTTTTAATTTCAAATATTTACATGGCTAACCTGCCTTAGAACTTCCACACATAACTTAAATGTGATCTGATAAAATATTAAAATAGTTGAGGTGAGTCAATCAGGGTCTTGTCAGGAACTGAATAGCATACTGGGAGTAATTTAAGAAAGTTTAATGAAAGTATAACTTACCAAAGTGTGGACAGACTTAAGAGAGACTCACAAGGGATGGTAAAGCAACATAAAACTGTCAAGAGAGCAAAATCATTGTGTGTCCTAGGCCTGAAAGAGTAAGAGGACAAAATAGTTTTCAGATCTGTAGCTATAGGAAAGAGAAATCTCCAAACAACAAGGTGCATAGAATTCTGGGTTCATGGTTTTTTTTCTTCTAAAAATTTTTTCTTTAAAATGTTCCATTGTCTTGTGACATCTTTTGTCTTAAATAAAAAGTTAGCCATAATTTTTATCATTGTTCCCTACATATATATAATGTGTCTTTTTCTCTCTGGCTGTTTTCAGCAATTTGAGTATGATCTGCCTAGATTTGGATACCATTATATTTGGATACCTGCTTGAAGTTTGCTGGACTTCTTTGATCCATAGGTTAATAGAGTTGGATTTTTTTTTTTCAAATTTGACAACTTTTCAGCCATTATTTATTCACATATTTTTTCTGTATTCTTTCTCTTCTGTCCTTTGGAATGCCAATTACACATATGTTGGATTTCTAGCTATGTTCCACATGTCACTGGATCTTTTTTTTTTTTTTCTTCTCTGTCCTTAAGTCTGGATAATTGTATTTATCTGTTTTTAAATTTACTGCATCTTTCTTTTGCAGTATTCAATTTTTCTTAAGCCTCAGGAAAAGTGTTCTTAACAGTCAAGATCGATATTTGTACTTTGAGAACTCTAGTAATGCAAAATCTCATATCTGATTTACAATAGTATGCTAATAACAAAACATCTTTCTTAAACCCATCTAATAAATCATTAACTTCAGTTATTGTAATTTTTATTTCTAGCCTTTTCATTTGGTTCTTTTTTTGTAGTTTTTCAGGTTTTTTTTCAGATTACTTGATCTGTTTGTTCATTATCTCTATCTTTTCCTGTAAGTCTTTAGATATATATTCAGAGTCATCTGTTAATCCCAACATCTCGGTTATCTTGGGGTTTGTTGAAAATTGTGTGCGTGCGTGCGTGTGTGTGTGTGAGACCATGGATCACATTTTTCCTGCTTTTCTTCATGTTTCATATTTTTTCCTAATCATATGCAGGACGTTGTGAAAATATGTTTTAGAAGTCTGTATTATGTTCTTTTTAAAAATTATGCCACAGTTCTGGTAGGCAGCTAAATTGCTGGCATATCATTTTGCTTCTTTCAGGCTTGGTTTTATTTTTTTATAAGGGCAGACTTTTGTAAGGGCAAAATTTTTATTTTGTCTTAGTCCTTCAGTTAGTCCTAGGTCTTGGTCTTTACCCTTGGATGTGGTACATATGCCTAGTATGCTCCCTTTCTTGAATCATGAAAGAATGCTTGAGATGCCCCATAAAGTCTTTCCATTCCGGATAGATTAGAATTACAGTATATTCTAGAATTGCATATCTCAGCGCCACAGTAACATTTTCCTATCTTAGTCTTATCTTGTGCTTATACAGCCAAGCCCTCAGCCATGAAGGGAACCACCAGGGAACCACCATGTAGACTTTTGAGGCCCTCCATCTATGTAGCTTTCATCTCTCTGGTGTCCTGTCTCATAAATTTCCGTAGCCCCAAGCAACTGTCTTGCCTCCTCAGCTCAGCAAGACTGTTAGAGTATTCTTAAGTGCCACCTTCTTAGGATGTAGTCAGAAAGTATTCCCAGGAAGAAAGCCAGGGTTAAACATGGGCATACTTCATGTATTTATCTTCTTTCAACTATTATTATAGTTCTAGTCTGTGTGTTATCCAAATATATGGAAACAGCTCATATTTTTTTATCCAGCTTTATAGTTATTTATAGTGAATGGGAAAGTTCAGGACCAATTACTTCATAAAAATTAGAAGTAGGATAAATACTTTTAATGTGACAAATACATGAATTTATTTTAGGCATTGCTTTTCTAGTCTGAAAATTCTTAGACTTCAACAAATCTGTATGTTAGTGTCAAATTACTTTAAAATTTTAAATCCTTAGTGACACTTCAGTTATACTGTGGCTCCAAACTCTGTGCAGAATAATCTGTGTACTTTAGACATGGCTTGATACCTTTATGGTCTTCTTCTGTCATCAGCTTACAAGGAGCCCTGTTTTGTGTATTCCCGAGTAGGGGGCAACCGAACACCCCTGAAGCAACCTGTGGATAACTATGACAATACTTTGATGTTTGAAGCAAGGTTTGAGAGTGGAAATCTACAGAAGGTAGTCAAAGTGTAGGTTTTAATTATTTTTATTTGAGGAGCTGGACCTTCAACTATTTATTATTTTCCGTATTAGGTACATTAAAGTTTTAGTATTCATTAATGAACTGTAATTCCTTGAAGTATAGATGCCAATTAGAGATTGTGAAGGGGGTATGAAAGGTTCAAATTCTGGATTCAAATACTATGAACTTAAGCAGATTTCTGTAGTGTACATTTTTAATATGCCAGTATGAACTGTCAGACAGACACACACACACATACACTCACACTGCTTCTCAAATTTTTTACTGGAATAGTGTTTGAGATGAGTGTTCTATAAAATATGTTTGGGAACATGCATGCTATCCAAGAGCATTCTTTAAAAGAATTTTTACTATGAAAATATTTAAATACAGAGAATAATACAGTTCTCTATTAACCATCATACACCCATGACCTAGATTCATCAGCTCTGGTTTTGCATCCTTTATTTCACCTATTTCTCAATCACTATTTATAACACATACACACACACAGTAAGTACATAGTCCTGATAGAAGAGAAGGTTACTTGGCAAAGAAAAGTCACAAATAACCCAGCAAGATTGTGTGTGTGTGTGTAAAACAAATGTGCCAGTAAAATTATTTTTACCTTTATTTAAGTATCCATAGTGATTAAGTACGAGGGATGCAAATAGTTACCAAAAACAGTCCCTAAAGAGTTTTCAAATTTTTTAATGTATGTGGTTGTATTAATTTATATGTTTTAAACTTTTCTCAATGATAGTATTTCAGATCTCTAGAGTTTCAATCTAATAGAAAAAGGAATATGTATCTGAAGTAAAAAAAAAAAAGAAACAATGGACTTTAAGTTTTAAGAGCTCTTTAATCATTTCTTTTATAGGAAATGTAATCAAGGTAAAATACAGAATTTTTTTATCAAATGCCCATTTTAATGTGCTCTCTTGAATTACAAAGAAATAAAAAGGCTTTAGAGAATTAGCACAGAAGCAATTTCATATCCAGTAAGAACATTTCAAAACTTTTATCTTTTACAATTACTTGCTGTTGGATGCTGCCTAAATAGTTTCAGGATAAAAGGCTCTCAGTGAATAGGTAAAAGTAAAATAATTTTCCTTATGTAATTTAAATTTGAATGTCATTTTTACATGTTTCTTTTTCCTTTTTATGTATTAGGGCAGAATATGAATACCAGTTGACTGTGCGCCCTGACCTCTTCACAAATAAACACACCCAGTGGTACTATTTCCAAGTCACTAATACTCAAGCAGGAATCGTCTACAGATTCACTATAATCAATTTCACTAAGCCTGCTAGTCTTTACAATCGGGGTATGCGCCCACTGTTTTATTCTGAAAAAGAGGCCAAGGCTCATAATATTGGCTGGCAGAGAATAGGAGACCAAATCAAATATTATAGGAACAACGAGGGACAAGAGGGGCGCCATTATTTCTCTCTTACATGGACATTTCAATTTCCACACAACAAAGATACCTGCTACTTTGCTCACTGCTATCCATATACTTACACCAACCTGCAAGAATACTTGTCTAGTATCAATAATGACTCAGTACGGTCAAAGTTTTGTAAAATACGTGTCCTGTGCCACACAATTGCTAGAAACATGGTGTATGTTTTAACGATCACTACTCCTGTGAAGAATGCTGACTCAAGAAAGCGAAAGGCTGTGATTTTGACTGCAAGGGTACATCCAGGGGAAACCAACAGCTCTTGGATCATGAAAGGCTTCCTAGATTATATTTTAGGAGACTCAAGTGATGCACAGTTGCTTCGGGACACTTTCATCTTCAAGGTGGTACCTATGCTGAATCCAGATGGTGTGATAGTGGGAAATTATCGTTGTTCCTTAGCTGGACAAGATTTAAACCGTAACTATACATCTGTCCTAAAGGAATCATTTCCTTCTGTTTGGTATACCCGGAACATGATCCGTAGGTAAGATAAGCCTCAAATTACCTCTCTGCTTGTTTAGTAAACTTGGAAGTGAGAATTTGGTTACCACAATCCCATTCATTTTACCCTAGCTTCTTAAGATAGTTTAACTAATTGTTTAACTATAGCTACTTAATTTTTTCTCCACTCTTTCCACTCTTCTTTCTGGCATTATGCCACTGGATTCACTATCCTTTTCTTAAATAATGAATAAATTTCTAGAACATTTTAGTGGCTTTGTGAAACTAATAGTTAAATTTGCATATCCCAAATCTGGTTTCTTGCTAAAGGTAGCACTGATGTTTACTTCGGGATGCTTGAATCTCTTACATGTGAAAATTAGTTATATGTCATAGGGCCTCCTGGCACTATATTGATCATACATTGCTCTTTGATGAGCCTTTTTTTTTATTAAGTATTTTAACTCTAGTATAGTTAACATATAATATTATATTAGTTTAGGTGTACAATATAGTCGTTCAACAGTTCTATACATTACTCAGTGCTCATCATGATAAGTGTACTCTTTTGACTATCAGGTTGCATAGTTATTGCAATTTTGATGAATAATAGTGTTTATTTCCCCCGGAAAAGAAATGAACAGCTTTAAATTTTCCAAAGAATCCAGAGCAGCAAATGCACATAATATTTAAATTTTTGTTGAATGGGTGAATTCTTTAATAGATTCAGTTAATAACAATCAAGAAATAGGCATGTGCTAGAGCAGAAAGATTTACTGGAGTCAGAGAACCCCATTCCAAGTCCAAAGCCTCTTGACTTTTTTGGTTAAGAGTGTGGAGTGGAGTTACAATATCAGATTGGAATCCTGGTATGCCATTTGCTGTGTGGCCTTGAGCAATTTAAAAACAAATCTAAAGCTTGGTTTTCTCATCTATAAAGTATATAGATGTGGTAATAATAATACTTACTTCATAGGCAGGAGGATTAAATGAGAGTGTTATTTAAAAAGTGCCCAGATGGGGAGCCTGGGTGGCTCAGTCGGTTAAGCATCTGACTTCGGCTCGGGTCATGATCTCACGGTCTGTGAGTTCAAGCCACGCATGGGGCTCTGTGCTGACAGCCTGGAGCCTGCTTCAGATTCTGTATCTCCCTCTCTGCCCCTCCCCTGTTCATGCTCAATTAAACATTTTAAAAAATTATAAAAAGTACGCAGAATAAAATATAGAACATTGAAAGATCTAAGTGTTTTCAGTGTTAGCTCAAATATAAAAAGAAAAAATTGATAATGAATCAGATATAGATGTAAAAACTCTTGGTAAACTATTTAGGATTATTCAAATATTTACAATAATAAGTACATTACAGAGACTTTATATCCTTATCCCACTTTGCTAGGGCCCCTAGTGCAGGTACAAGAACCCTGTTTCAAGGCTGAGGATGTCAAGGGTACCTCCAGTCCATCAGAGCTGCTGACAGGCTTAGGATGGCCCCAGTTATCTCAGTTCAGCATCAACTTTCACTTCCGTGTTAATCCTTTTATCTGCTTAGGCACAAAGGGACTAAGGTGCAGATCCCCACCAAAAGGACTCAAAACTCTGTTTTCATACCCCTCACAGATGTGGTCTCCAGGATTCCCTGCAGTTATCTGAGAAATATTAAGTGATTAAAAATATAATAACCTATGACGTCCTTTTTCCCCTGGGGATAACAAACAATAAAAAGAGAGCTAAGTAATGTGATGACCCTGATTGGATTCTGGGACAGAAAAGACATTCATGGCAAAACCAGTGAAATCCAAATAAGGTTGGGAGTGTAGTTACTAGTCGTATACCAATGTTGGTTTCTTCATTTTGAACACTGTACCATGGTTAAGTAATTTGTTAATGGGGGAAACTGGGTGAGGAGTACATGGAAACACTACTATTTTTGCAAATTTTGGGTAATCTAAAATTATTCTAGAATTTTTTTAAAAAATCATAAGAAAGGATGCTGATTAGAATATCTATAGTATCTGCTTAGTGCTCTTTGACATAAAGGGTCCCTGGTCCAACACAAGATGGATTATAGGCCAAGGCCCTTTGGCTTGTCTCTGTAGAAAATACTTTAAATGTCTTAGTTCTTCTCAGGTTGCCTTGTAAGAAGGTTAAGGCAGGAATCTACTAAGTTTCAGAAAGACTTCCAAGAAGGAAAACTACCTCAATGCAATTGATCATAGGCAGGTAAGTAGAATAAGAAGTCACATATGTGTGGGAAGGCAAGCAGCTATAAATATATCTAAGATTTCGTATAGTTAAAGAATATGAAAATAAGAGAAAGTAGTTTTAGTATAGGTTACTTAGTATACATTACTTAGAATATCTTAACCTGTGGGTAAGAAAAAAGACCCAAGATGTTTCTCAAGTGATTTAAATTCATGTAAAATTTAGAGAGACCCTTCAGAAGTAATGACATATCTTTGAGAATTAGTTAGAAGTTTGTTTTAACTTACATATAAGAAACTGAAAGGTCATTGAAACTGGGAAAATGTTTGTTCCAAAATGTTTAGTGTATTTCATATTTAAGGCCCTAACTTGATATTCTTGTTTTATAATCTACTTCGTTATCTAAAAACTTGTAATGATCATTTAGTGGCTTTCTGTCAGTCTTCCATTTTCCATTAGAATTTATTGGGCACCAAATGAGAAAAGGGCAACCAATTAATACATGTAACAGACTTTACTTTGGGATTTCACTATAGTTTAAAGGAGTATTGTTGCTAATATAAGCTATGTTTTGATTTTAGGTTTTAATATTTTTGTTACAAAAGTAATATATTTCATATTACTATAAGTACCATTCATTACTATCATTTTGGTACTTACCCTTCCAGATATAATAGTATATGTGATTTTGGTTATTTAAGTGATAGAACACTATATAAAGTTTAGAAATATGGGGGAGAGGAGGCAAAAAATGCCCATCATCCTACCATCTTAACACCACTTTTTTTTTTAACCTTTTTAATGCCTCTTCATTAGTTATTTTCATCAGTTTGGAGGGGGCTATTTTTTTATAGCTTTAATACTCATTGAATGGCAAGTTTTACAAGCCAAGGATTGTGCTCCTAAGAAATGTGTAGTAATTCATTTGTTAAAAATTTACCAGAAAAAAAATTCAAACTTTAGTGCCATTTTTCTCAAAATGATATTTACCATTTTTTTAAATTTTTTTTAATGTTTGTATTTATTTTTGAGACAGAGAGAGACAGAGCATGAGCAAGGGAGGGGCAGAGAGAGAGGGAGACACAGAATCCAAAGCAGGCTCCAGGCTCTGAGCCGTCAGCACAGAGCCCGATGCGGGGCTCGAACTCACGGACTGCGAGATCATGACCTGAGCTGAAGTCAGACACTCAACCGACTGAACCACCCAGGCGCCCCAGATATTTACCATTTTAATCAAGGGTTGTATAATAATTGGCTTCAGCACCAAGTTGTCTGGTACTCAGTTTTTAACAAATATTTGGGTACTTGTGTACATAGCACTGTTCTAGATGATTTGAAGCATTTCTTACCCATAAGGAGATTAAATATCAAAAATATAAAAAATTTCCAAGGCAAGTGTCAAGTAAATGGTACCAATATTATGTGCTACAGGAATTCAAAAAAAAGAAAAATCTATGACCCTGACTAATTAGGAAGTGAGACATGAAGTCAGCCTTGAGGGGCAGTATTTGCACATACAGAGATGAAGAAAGAAGACGTTCTAGTCAGAAAGAATCTCTGTGAAAGCTAATGGGCAAAGCTAGGAGTGAGCTGTTTTCTGTATGCAAGGGAAAACCAGAATAATAAAGCAGAGGGATCCTGTTGGAGAGTCTTGGGTGGAAGGTAAATCTTATCCTTATAATGGAAGGTAAACATTCACATTTATTAATGTATATAGTTAATAGGAAATTATTAGAGATGTTTTAAAATTGCCAATAGTGTGCAGTATGGATAAGAGAAAGAAGTCGAAAGCAAGGATGTAAGAAATTCTGTTTATTTGGATATTAGACTTGTAAATCCATAGTTCCACCCAGAGAAGAAAAATGCAGAGGTGAAATTTAGTAACTTCGTTCTTTTTTTTCCTTGGTAGATTAATGGAGAAACGAGAGGTTATTTTATATTGTGACCTTCATGGCCATAGTAGGAAAGAGAACATCTTCATGTATGGTTGTGACGGTAGTGAGAGATGTAAAGCATTATACTTACAACAACAAATCTTTCCACTTATGCTGAGCAAAAATTGTCCAGATAAAGTAAGTACCATTTAAGATTTTTTTTTTAATTTTTTTTCTTTTTTAACCTTTATTTATTTTTGAGACAGAGAGAGACAGCATGAATGGGGAGGGTCAGAGAGAGGGAGACACAGAATCTGAAACAGGCTCCAGGCTGTGAGTTGTCAGCACAGAGCCCGACGCAGGGCTCAAACTCACGGACCGCGAGATCATGACCTGAGTCAAAGTCGGCCGTTTAACCTACTGAGCCACCCAGGCGCCCCCCATTTAAGATTTTTAACTTTTCTTTTATTACATGTTGCTCATGTGAGACTGCAGAATAGATCATCTTAGTAAACTGCTTTTTTATTTATTTTGCCTGGTTTATACAATTGACCATAAAAAAGCAACTGTGGGGAATGTTTAATTTGAAATGTGAAGGAAAAAATGTGCCTTATCCTTCCATCTTAATGGTAAAAGACTAGTTTCCTCATAAGGTCAGGAACAAGGCTGGCATAGCCAGCCTTAACCCCTTCAATTCAGCCTTATACTGGAGGTTCTAAGTGCTGAAAGGCAAGAGAGAAATAAAAGGCAGACACTTTGGAAAGGAACAAGTAATAAAGATGACACAGTTGTCTTCATAGAAAATCCGAAGCAGTCCACAAAAAAAGTCCTCGAATAAGTGAGTTCAGCGATGTGCTACATGACAAGGTCCACCCACAAAAACCAGTTACATTTCTATAGACTCACACCAGACACTTGGAAACCACAACTGAAAATGGTATCATTTACTGTAGCTTCAGAATAAATTAAATACTTGTGACTGTAAAGGAATGATACAAGGGAGAATTTTAGAGGTGATGGAATTGACCTATATCCTGATTGTAGTAGTGCTTACACAGATCTCTACATGTGTTTAACTCAGAATGGAACACAAGTCACTTTTATCATAAAAAATAAAATTACAAAAACTTTTTTTTTGTACTAAAACATTTTATAGATATAACAGTCTTTTAGGACAGCTTTCCAGTGATCGATCTTGTGAAAATAAAGCATCCTTATTCTATTCAAAAAATCTACGTTAATTAGGGACACTTCGGTGGTTCAGTCAGTTGAGCCCCTGACTTGGGATCAGGTCATGGTCTCGTGACTTTGTGGGTTTGAGCCCCACATCGGGCTCTGTGCTCACAGCTCAGAGCCTGGAGCTTGCTTTGGATTCTCCCCCTCCCCACCCCCCCATCTCTGCCCCTCCCCTTGTTCACACTCTTGGCTTTCTCAAAAATAAACATTAAAAAAATTTTTTTAATCTACATTAATCTTTATTTCTAAACATATTTAAGCCCTTTCCTATAAGTTTTTTAAAGTATAAGATCTTATCCCAACAGTATCAAGAATTAATAGGTTTTGAAGGTATATGTTTTATATAGATTAAAAGTAAAATTACCAGCATTCAAATCTGTAGTTCTCAGAAATGTAAATATGTCATCCTTAGGAAATAAAAGCCCGTGAAACTTTAGAGAGAATTACTGCTTTTGCACTACTTCCTCCTTTTCAATCCTAGTTCTGAGAAAGACATTGTACTCAGAAAAACACATTTTTCTCATTTTTATTTGCTTATTTTTAGTTTTCATTCTCAGCTTGCAAGTTTAATGTTCAGAAGAGCAAAGAGGGAACAGGAAGGGTGGTAATGTGGAAAATGGGAATCAAGAACAGCTTCACCATGGAGGCTACTTTTTGTGGATCTACCCTGGGTAAGACCAAGTGTTCTCATTCATGGCTGTCAGAGCTTCAAACCAAAGAGTCATTTTTAACATAAGATTAATAGTGTAGACAGTTTGATAGTGAGCACTTTCTTCCTACTTAGAAACATGCTGGTGTCCAATCAATTCTCTAAACAGGATGAATTAACAAACTACCACTATATGCATCTCCATCTCATCATTTTCCCTTTGTTTAGAAAAGGGAGTTTTAGCATATAGATAAAATACCTAACTGGTTATTTCATGAACTAAGTTTTGATTGTTTTTGTTATGTTTTTAAGAAAGAGTCCTTATAGATGACTCCTGATTGCAAGAAAAAGCAATGTTCATACTTAAAACATCAGGATAGACATGTCTTTAGTGGATTTGCTATCTGCAAGTCAAAATAGACTGGGTTTGTTGGGGGTTCCTTGGGGGGTCAATTTATATTTTAATGGAAGCACTTGTTTCCTTTAAAAATAAAAGTGTGGGGGGGCACCTGGGTGGCTCAGTCAGTTAAGCATCTGACTTTGGCTCAGGTCATGATCCTGCGTGAGTTCAAGTGAGTTCAAACCTTGCCTGCATCAGGCTCTGTGCTGACAGCTCAGAGCCTGGAGCCTGCTTCAGAATCTGTGTCCCTCCCCTTCTTGTGCTGTCTCTCTCTCAAAAATAAATATTTTTAAAAAATGTTTTTAAAATTGTGCTCTGTAGTTACATTTAAGAAATCTTTTGGTTTACCCTTAGAATATTCCATATTAAGATAATGGTTATGTTTTTAGAAAATTTATTGACTCAAAGGAAAGTGCTAGAAACCCACACATGTATTTCTGGTCTTTAAAGCACCTTGAAACTGATATAATGGTATCTATGATGATGAAAACATTAAAATATTTACCCAAGTTTTTCTCTAAGTGATTATGAGCATGTTTATAACTGATAACCAAGTATTCCATATGTTCTTATTAAATATTCTTCAGCCCTACAACATAGCCTACTATGTGTTAAGTCAGCTTTGATCCAGATGTGGAGAGGGAATGAAGGAAAGCAATAAGCTGTTAAATGACTTGCCCTGGAGAAGCAAATCCAAAGGACAGGAGATGGAATCTGACCAGAGGTTTTATTTATACTCTGTGAAAACACAGAACGTAAGCCTGCCTGTTAAGGACAAATGGTGGTTAAACTTATTGATGTTTTAGGTAATAAACGAGGTACTCATTTCAACACTAAAGACTTGGAGTCGATGGGGTATCATTTTTGTGATTCTCTTTTGGACTATTGTGACCCAGACCGAACCAAGGTAAGCAAAGTCCATTTGGTAATGCTTCAAACTCCACTTTATCAGATAACATAATCTAACTAAGGGCCTATAGCAGTGTTTTTCTTTTACTATCCTAACAGTGTTTGGGGTTTTTGGTACTTGATGTCCTCATAGTTGCTGTGCCAGGTATCTATAAATATTCAATTAGTTTAATTAGGAAATAAAGTTAATTTATAATTAATTTATCATTTTCCCCTAGTACTATCAGTGCCTGAAAGAATTGGAAGAGATGGAAAAACATATAAATTTGGAAAAAGTCCTTGAGGATTCAGATACTTCTCTGAAAGAAATTGCATTGGATCTAGAGTCTAGGTAAGTCAAGATAGTGGATGTAATATAACTTGTGTTTTACTATGCCCTTAATAATAACTGTAGGATATAAAATTATCAGTCTCAACTGAAAATCCCAACTATAGGTAGAGGAGAGAGGGAGAGAGACAGAGACAGAGCGTGAGTGGGGGAGGGGCAGAAAGAGAGGGAGACACAGAATCCAAAGCAGGCTCAGGCTCTGAGCTGTCAGCACAGAGCCCCACGCAGGGCTTGAACTCACGAACCATGAGATCATGACCTGAGTGGAAGCCAGACGCTTAACCAACTGAGCCACCCAGGTGCCCCTGTAAACATTCTTATAATTAGAACCATTTCTACCGTTCCAATAAGATAACAGTTTAATAAAAATAACAGTTGAAATTTTAAAATGCCACCAAAATATTATTGTTTTAATATTTATAATATATAATTAATAAGTTACTTGTAAATATAAAATATAATTATAAATATAATAATTAAAATAATTACTATATCAGAGTTATTTTTTTTTAGTAGCCGAGGCTCTGACAGTTCAGAATCCAATGAGTCTCAGACTTACCTTCTCAAATTAACTTCTCAGGTATGATTGAAAATTTCTGCCTATGGTATGGATATACTAAATAGGTACTCTTCTCATTATGACTAATAATCAGGCAAAAAAAAATGCTTGCAGTTGTGTAATTGTGTAACAGTAATTGTTATTTTCTGATTATGTAACATATCTTTAAATCATAGAATTTTCTAACCTTAGGATTTTTAACACTCTTACTTTAAAGATCCAGAGAGATTACTTCTCAAAAGCCACTTGTTAACAACTTGTTAATACAAATTAACCACTTGCTAATGAGAGTTGGTACCATAACATACATCACATGCCTGCAAATCCAGTGTTCATTTATTCATTTATTTAACAACTATATATTGAGCTTCAACTGTGTGCTGGGGATAGAGCAGTGAACAAAAAATGAGACAAAAATCCTTCTCTTTCATAGCTTATATTCTACTGGGTGGAAATAAAAAATAATGATAAGTAAAATATATGATGTGCCTAATATGTGATAAGTGCCTAAGGAGGAATATAGAGTGGGAGGAGGAGAAGGAAGTTTAGGTGGTGTTATGGACTGCTTATGTCCCCACCAAATACTACACATGTTGAAACCCTAACCATCAATGTGATGGTGTTAGGAAGTGACTAAGACAAACTAAGACACTACTCTCTTAGTACCGAGTGTGGGGTGCTATTGTAACTAATACCTAAAACTGTGGAAGTGGCTTTGGAACTGGATAACTGGTAGAGTCTGGCAGAGTTTTGAAGTGCATGTTAGAAAATGCTGATATTGCCATGAAGGGACTTCTCAAGATGATTCTGGTAAGGACTCAGAAAAAAGGGGAGCTGTAGAGCAAGTTTCCATCTTAAACACACACAACTAATAGTGTATAGGACGTTGGTAGGAATCTGAATATTAAGGGTGATTTTCATGAGATCTCAGACAGAAACGAACATGTTACTGACCAATAGAGAAAATTTAATCCTTACTATAAAATGGTAAAGGATTTGGCTGTATTGAGTTTGTGTTCTATAGCGTTTCATGGAAGGTAGAACTTGTGAGTGATAAAATTGGAGATTTAGCTGAAAAAGTTTCTTTGTAAAGTGTTGAAGAGCAGCTTGATTCCTCCTGACTGCTTATAGTAAAAAACAAGGAGAGAGAAATGAAGAAGGAATTGCTAACCAAAAAGGAACCAGAAGGTGAAGATTTAAAAAATTCTCAGCCTACCCATGTTACAAAACAATAGGAACGTGTGTTCAGAAAAGAAGAGTAAGAGTGTGGGGGATCAACTGTATGATAAGGAGATTAGTGTGGGTATGAACCACAGAACTAATCAACCACCCCATTAGGAAGACTGCCAGCTTGAACTGAAGGGGTTGGAGACAGGACAGAATGAAGGAAGGCTATCAGACTGCTTGAATTTTACAGTACAGTACCATAGATCTATTTGTGAACATGTACTCTTCTTCAAGACAAGGGGGAAAAATGGCCTCAGAGGTAACTAAGAGATCATCAGGGCCACTACCACCTGGATTTCAACAGGATAAACAGCCTCTAACAGAGGCCATGAAGGCAAGCTGCCTCGAGCCATGACCTACATTGTGGGCAGTGCCCTAGCAGAGAGCCAGGCATTAGCAGCACCCTGCCAAGCCGTACGGGTGATGTTGCCACTCCAGTAGGTCCAGAAGGCAGTCCATTGAACCAGAGAGGATTATTCTTGAGCTTTAAGATCTTGTTGAATTTGCCTTGCTAGATTTTTCTATGTCCTTACTGGCAACCCAGCACTCCATCCTTTTCTGTTTCTCCCTTTGGGAATGTCTGTCCTATATCTGTCCCATCACTGTATTTTGGAAACCTTTAACTTTTTGGAATGGAATGGGATGGAATAAATGTATTTTGCATGTGAGAAGGACCTGAATTTGGAGGGCTCAGAGACAGAGTGCTATGTCTGAATAATTCTATCTTCCCCAAACTCATATGTTGAAATTATAATGCCCAATATGATGGTACTGGAAGGTGGGCCCTTTGGGAAGTTATTAGGTCATGGGGCAGAGCCCTCTGGATTAGTGCCTTATTAAAGAGCTCCAGAGAGATGCCTAGCCCCTTCTACCATATGAGGATACAAACGAGAAGTTGGCAGCTCAAAAGAGAGTGCTCACCTGACCATACTGGCACATTGACATCTACCTTCCAGCCTGAAGAACTAGGAGGAGTAAATTCCTGTTCTTTTTAGCCACACAGTCTGTGGTATTTTGTTATAGCAGCTGAAATGGAGTAAGATGGATGTTGTATTAGTTTTCTATTGCTGAGCAACAAATTTCCCCAAGCAGTTGCCCAAAACAACAGATACTCATTTTCATGCCATTTCCATGAGACAGGGACTCAGGAGTGGCTTCACTATGTGCTTCTGTCTGAGGTCTCTCAAAAGGCTGCAATGAAGATGTTGGTCAGGTGGTCTCATCTGAAGCCCTGACTGAGAAAAGATCCACTTTTAAGCTCACTTACATGATTGTTGACAAAATTCAAAAGCTGTTCTTCAAAAGCTGTTGGGCTGAAGACCTCAGTACTGCCCTTATTGGCTTTTAGCCTTTAGTATCATATCCAATAAGTCATTGCCAAATCCAGTGTTGTGAAGTTTTGTCCTGTTTTCTTCTAAGAGTGTTATCCTTTTGGGTCTTACATTTAGGTCCTTGATCTATTTTGAGTTAATTTTTGTGTTTGGTATAAGGTAAAGGCCCATTCTTTTGCAAGTGGAGATACAATTTTCTGAGCACCATGTGTTAAAAAGACTGTCCTTCACCCATTGAATGGTCTTGACACCCCTGTCAAAAATCATTTGACTGTATGCAAGGATTTCTTTATTGGCTCTCTATTCTTTTTCTTTGGTCTATATGGCTATCTTTATGCCAATGCCACACTGTTTTGATTACTGTAGCTTTGTAGTAAATTTTGAAATCAAAGTATGAACCCTCCAATTTTGTTCCTTCCCCACTGCCACCCTCCCCCCCAGATTATTTTGGCTATTTGGGATCCTTTGAATATTGGGATGGATTTTTCTATTTCTGCAAAAAAAAGTCATTGGGATTTTGATAGGGATTGCATTGAATCCATAGATTGCTTTGGGTAATGTTGATATTTTAATAATATTAGGACTTACATTTCATGAATAAGAGATATGCTTTCATGTACTTATGTCTTCTTTAATTCCTTTCAACAATGTTTTATAGTCACTGTAGTTTTTTTGTACAAGAAGATGAAGTTTTCTTTCACCTTCTTGGTTAATTCCTAAGTATTTTATTCTTTTTGATGCTATTGTACATGGAATTGCTTTTGTAATTTCCTTTTCAAGTTCTCTAATTGTGTATAAAAATGCAGTTGATTTTTGTGTGGTAACTTTGTATCTTGCTGTATTGCTGACTTAATTTATTAGTTCAAACAGGTTTTTTGTGGACTCTTTAGAGTTTTTAAAATATAAGATCATATCATCTACAGAGATCATTTTACTTCTTTCCCATTTGGATACCTTCTATTTCATTTTTGTGCTTAGTTGCTCTGGCTATAATTTCCAGTATTGTGTTGAATAGAAGTGATGAAAACAGACATCCTTACTTGTTCCTGATCTTAAAGGAAATGCTTTCAGCATTTCACCATCAAACATGTCAGCTATAGTTTTTTTTATTGTGTTGAGGTGGTTTCCTTCTATGCCTTGTCTGTTGGGTTTTTTAATCATGAAAAGGTGTTGAATTTTGTCAGATGCCTTTTCTGCATCGAGATGTTCATGTGAGGTCTTTTCCTTTATTATGTTGATGTGGTGTTTTACGTTCATTAGTTTCTTACGTTTGAACCATCCTTACGTTCTGATCAATTGGTTATGTTGAACCATCCTTACATTCCAGGAATAAATCCTATTTGGTCATTGTGTACAATCCTTTTAATATGCTGCTGATTTTTATTTGCTAGTATTTTGTTGAGGATTTTTTGCATTAATGTTCATAAGAGATGCTGATCTATAAATTTTTTTGTTCTTGTAGTGTCTGTCTGGCTTTGGGTATCAGGATAATGCTGGCCTCATAGAATGAGTTAGGAAGTGTTCCCTACGCTTGAGTTTTTTAGAAAGGTTTGAGAAGTACTGATGTTAGTTCTTTAAATGTTTGGTAGAATTCTCCTGTGAAGCCATCACGTCTACAGTTTGTGGTTGGGAGATTTTTTTATTGCTGATTCATTATCAGTTATAGGTCTGTTCATATTTTCTATTTCTTTGTGATATAGTCTTGGTAGGTTTTGTGTTTCTAGGAATTTGTCCATTTTATCTATATTATCTAATTTGTTGCTATATAATTGTTAATAGTGAGTCTTAATAGGTAAGTCTTAATAAGTAAGATTTTAAAAGCTAGCTGTCTTACAGAGTATCTGATCACAACAGGATGAAACTGTATTATTAACTGCTTTGTTTTTCTTTATATGTATTGGAAAACAAAAAGTGCTCTTTAAAACCATTGCTACAGTGATATGCTAGCTTTTATAATTGCCTGTGTTCAGATCTTTATTTCTCCCTACAGATTCAAGTTAGTTTCCAGTGTCTTTTCACCTTGTAGGACTCTCTTGAGCATTTCTTACAGGATGTGTCTAGTGGTCATGAACTCTTTCAGCTTTTGTTTATCTGGGAATGTCTTAATTTCTTCCTAACTTTTGAAGGACAATAATGCCACTTTTTAAAAGCACTTTGAATGTATTGGTTTATGGTCTTCTGGCCTCCAGTTTCTGATGAGAAATCTGCTAATAATCTTATTGAGGATTCTTCCATGTAACAATTTGCTTTTCTCTTGCTACTTTCAAGATTCTCTCTTTCTCTTAGATTAATTACAATGTGTTTCATTGCGGGTTTTTGAGTTCATCTTACTTGGAGCTCATTGAGCTTCTTGGATGTTTACATTATATCTTTCATCACATTTGGGAAGTTTCATCAAATTTTCATCCATTATTTCTTCACTCATTGGCACTTCTGGGTTGATGGCTTCTCTGGCTCTAAAGCTGGGATATGTAAGTAAAAACAAAACACAGGAATTACTCACTATTCTTCTGTCCTCTGCTCCTGAAGTCCCTCACCAGACTACCTTCTTCTTTCTGCTTTTTAGGGCCTCTTATGCTTATTTTGTGTAGAATACCCAGGATTTTCAGTTGTACTTAGTGGGAGGGATAGAAGAAGTACTTTATCTTCCTAGAAGTGGAAGTCTCAAGATAGCTTTATGTCCACATATATACTGTCTTTGGTGTGTTGATTAAATATTGATTTCAAGTATGATTCTTTTACTTAGCTAAAAAACAAGAAAAAACACTTGAAAACAAAGAAGGAAAGAAATTCTACTATAGCAAGTAATCAAAACACCAGAGAAGAACCAGAGGTATTCACTGACCTGGTTTTTAACAGTTTTTGAAAAATGGTTGCAAGAGAATGGCAAGTTGTTTCCTGTTACACTTTCTATCCCCAAATTTTTGCCCTGGGAAATGTTAGTGATTAAAACTTTGCTTATGTTATTTGCTGTTTATAAAAATATAAGAGAACCTTGACAGATGAGAAGTGGATTTTATTAATAGGTGCTATAAATTTCACTTTTACTTACTTTACTCTGAGAAGTATTTGAGGTATCTTACAAAGATACATCTAGGATAACTAGAAGAGATAAATTAAAATTAAGAAAAATTAAATGGCAATACAAGAGTGTAAGAATAGATGGTGCTGAGAGATTGACTTCTACCATAACAGCATGAGAAGCTCTGCAAATTCATTCACCTAACAAAAATTGGTGATACTAAAAGAACACAACCACTGCCCTAAGGGCAGATAGCAAATGAAAAACATCTATTTGTGAAAATTTCCTAAAATTTGGTAAAAAGAAAACAGTAAGAGCTTGTGGCATTTGAAGCAAGATTCCTTCCTCCCCCTCCCAGTTCAGTGAGACTGAATCTCCACCCCAGACCAGCACAGCCAAGAACACAGAACCCCCTCTCTCCACTCATGCCAGCCAGAGGGCTGTCTTCCCAAAAGGGGTGGGGCATCAGTAGTTCTTATCCCGCCTCCAGCTACCTGTTGCTGGGGCTAAGTTCGGAGTGAGTGCAGCCAAGAGGTGGGGGCTCCCTTCTTCTACCCACGCTCCATTCAGGAGACAGAGATTCTGCCTGGGGTGCCGCATTACCCAGAATATTTTGGCCCTAATCACCCTTACCTTAGCTTGTGAAATGGTGATATCACACTAGAGGCAAATAGAGAAGACCTGAGACTGCTGCCCGCTTTCCACGTACAGCTCAACTCCTAAAGTGGGTGTCACTGAGAGAAGAGTGCCATTGTCCCCACCCCCAGCTCCAGAGACAGGTCAGAAATTTTGCCTTTGGGGAGAATCAGACAAAAACAGATAGTTTTTAAGAATTTTTATTTGAAATGTGTGTAGGAGCTCTGCTGCATCCTTGACTTCTCCATTGTTAACATCTTGCCTGTATCATGATACTATATCGACACAAAACTGATGTTGATCTAGTCCACAGCAGTTATTCAGATTTTATCAGGATGCACGCACTCATTTGTGTGTATTCCTCATAAATTTTTAATTCTAGTCTTTAAAGCACATTGTTATGTAATATTGCATATTTTTATATTGTTTGTAAATTGTGCAATCTAAGCAATGTGAGTATGCTTGGGAGAGGGCCAAGATTATAAAAAAGTTTTTGGTAAACAAACTCTCTAATTGATCTCAATGTGTTAAGTCATTTGCAGAACCCAGTAACCGAAGTAGATTTTGTTTGGAAGATTGTTTTTTTATTGTTTTGTATGTAGATTTTGTCAGACACATATTTACTCTTCATAAACATCTCCACATAGTGGCTTTTCTCCTCTACCCAAGCTATATTTCAGGCAAAATATAGTAAACTCCTTTACATTAAAATATTTATGTATTTTCCCCTTGGTTGATTAGAGCTTCAAAATTGTTATGAAATCATAATCTGTATTTAATGTTGGATTTTCCAGGTGGAAAACAATTATCATTTGGTTATTTGAAAAGCTGCATACATAAGTGCTCTTATAAACTAATAGGAGTTCTTAGCCATTGATCTTGAAATTTAACAGTCTTTGGCAAAAAGAGTGAACAGTGTCATCTTAACCGAGTTTAATGCCTAAGGACAACTTAAATTCATGCTCTGAATTATTTCTTAATTGTTTGTAAGATATCCATACATCCTGAAAACAATATTTGTAAGTTATTTTTAAAGTATTTTAGGTAACTATATTTCATACCTGGACATTCTCAATAATTCAGAAGACTTAAGCAAAAACAAACAATTATAGATTACTGTGGTTAGAATTGGGAGATCATGTTCATAAGGAAGGACACTGGCCTGGTGATTTTCTATAGGATGAATGGAATAGTTTATAATGGCTTATAGCATCATTTCAATGAAGGGAAGAGGGCTAAAAATAACATGGAGTTCATCGAATCAAGTGAATTTCTCTAGCCTAATTTCACATCTTGTCTCTCCAAATTCTGATTATATAGTATTGCTTTTAACTTTGTGTAATTTTTTCTAGAATATTTCCTTTCTCTCTGCCTTCAGTAATCAAGTTTTTATTTTTATACTTTCCTCTCATTTTTATGATTCTATCAATTTTTTTTTTGCTGCCAATTTTATCTACAAAAAAAGGGGGATTTTAGTTTTTAACTACTCCATAGTCCACTTTTCATCATGAGTTGATATGGATAACACGTTGGCAAAAAAATATTGATGTCCTCAGGTTTTTTTTCCCCTTTCTAATGCCCATTCAGAAAGCTCTTTATAATATCCACATACCACAGATGCAGAAACAAAAGTTTGGAAACTTTTTAAACAAAAGTTTAAAGTGTTTTCATGGTTACGTGATTTGTAGACTATTCAAGATTAGCTGTTACAATTCTGTAGTGTTTTGTGTCTCATTTAGTGTACCTGGTCATTATTGGCAACTCCTTTTTCAAGGTAGAAAACAATATGTGTATGCTCTTCCTTACTATGGACTTCTACAAAATATTTTTCATCTTTTTTATATAAGCACAGTTTTGTAATCAATTATACATTTTTCATACAATTTTATATATTTTCACTCATTTCATATTATCTTCCTACATCTTTATTTTTATTTCATTAAGTGAGATTATAACCATCCATTTTTTGTCTCTTATTGTAAATAAATTCTTATGAAGTGAAAAAGATTTTTAACTCTCTTTAGTGCCAAAATAACCATATCAATATTTTCTTCTACTCATTGTTGCAGGAGAAAAGTAGTGTTATGAAAGGTATTAGAAGGCTCTGTTTTAAGAGGTATTTTTGCCCATTCTAAACCTATGAGGATAAAATGAGAAATGTTGAAAACTACTATACCAAAGATGATACAGGAAATATACTTCCTTTTCATGTTTATAACATATTGTTTTCCTTCTGGTTCTGTGTTCCATTAGGTTTGTGATAAAGGACATTTAGTGCAAAGACACAAACAATCAAATTCTGATGTGAAAGGTAATGTTCTGCTTGTACTCTCTCTAGCCAATTAATGCATTTATTCAACACTTTCGTGCCACAGCTTTGAGGTTACCACTGTGCTTGGTGCTAGGGACATTAAGTAGTATACTATTACCATTTCTTACCCCCAGGAGCTCATCTTTAATAGGGGGAGAAAAACAAGTAAATAAACAAAGTGCAGTGTTACAGGTGTAATGCCAGTAGTCTAGACAGGGCTCCAAGAAAACGCAAAGAACAGAAGGTTGGAGTGAGTGGGCCATGTACTTGAGGGATCTCTCTGATATGAGAGATTTTTCCCCAAACAGAATATAGGGATTTTGTTTTAAAAACCATCTTGTTCCTCTCATTTCATAATTTAATAGAGGATGATCCCAGGAGGGAAATAAAATTATGGACCATTTGCTTTTGCTAGAATCTGCTAAGTTGGATATGAATTTGACTCTATTTGAGATGACCTAATTAAAAAAAAAATATATATATATGTATATATGTGTATATATATATATATATATACACATACACACACACATACATACATGTGTATATATATCCATTTAGTTTATGATCTAGCAAGCTAACTAGAAATAGAAATGGAAATAAGAACCACACCAAGGAAAGGGGAAAATTCTAACTAATGTGGTTAATTGATTTGAACTTTAAATTAACTACTCTTTCTCATAGTGATCATCCAAGCAAATCACTTTTTTTTAAATTTTTTTCTAATCTTTGTTTTTGAGAGAGAGAGAAAGAGAGAGAGACAGAGTGTGAATGGGGGAGAGGGGCACACAGAGGGGAGACACAGAATCTGAAGGAGGCGCCAGGCTCTGAGCTGTCAGCACAGAGCCAAACGCGGGGCTCGAACTCACGAACAATGAGATCATGACCTGAGCTGAAGTCGGATGTCCAACCAACTGCACCACCCAGACGCTCCCCAAGCAAATCACTTTTTATATATAATGTATTCCTCTGTTGAAAATTTAATACCAAAAATTAGAACTGAAAAGCACACTTTAGAATACTTACTTTAGATCTTTTTCTACATCTGTGCACATACTATTAATCACAGAGTGTTCATGTTGTTTTGCAATCTACATTTTCATTTAAAATTGAAGTATATTATAAACTCCTTTACATGTTACTAAGTGGTGGCAAAGTATTCCATTGTATTTGTTAAACATTTTTGCTTACATTTTTTTCTATTACAAACAATAACAAAGACCTTAAAACTCCATATTTGTGTATATTCTTATTTATTTATACTAGATTCCTAGAAAGGAATCGCTGACCTAAAGAGTATGGACATTTTTTTATACTTTAACAATAAAAAGCAAAAATGTAACAAAAATTCATAATATTTGAGAACTGTGCTAATTGAGCTAAGCTATTTACATTATCTTCTAGCCTTTTTGTTTAGAAAAAGATAAAAAATATGAAGTGTAAAAGACTCAAATTATTTTCATGCTACAAATGATCTTTTATCATCTTTTCTAGCTACAAACCCTGATGTATCAGATGACAGTATATTTGATTATTTCAGAAGACCATTCCCTAATCAAGGTTTAGGTGAGTAAAATAGGAATAGAGGCAGTAATGAATCTACATGTGAGCTTTTTAACCATGTGTGTCTGATCAAAATCTACATGTAAGTAACTAGCTTGTCTTCAAAATGGATAGCCAAGAAGCAATTCGCCTTCCCAGAAATTAAGACCTCAAATTTTTATTTTTCTCTCAAGCCCAAGAAATTTGTAAGGGAAGCCAGTAGAAATTCATTACATGTCAATTTGATTCCTTGTAATTTTATCTGTTCAAAAAACAAAAAGAATATTCATCTCATTATCTAATCTCTTCATTCCCATCACATTGAATCCTAAAGAGAGAAACCTTGAGAGTCCTCTAGTCTTACCTATTCATTACAGTATCCAGCCTCATCCAACCTTTGAGTGAGGACACTTGGTGACAAGTAGTTTACCCAATTGTACAGTTCATTCTGTTGCTTGAGAGCTATAGCATTGAGAACATCCTTTTTCTGTTAAGCTAAAAACATGTGTCCCTATAAATTTCATCCACCTCTTTAATTACACAAAACGAAGAGTGAAGTAACCTTAAAGGTAAATATTTCTGATTTTCCCTGATTCTCCTTGAAAAATGCAATGTCTCTTCCCCATAGTAGATGTTAAGTATTTTTTTAAGCAATCATTTATTTCCTTGAAACTTTCCTTCCATTTCTTTCAGCCATCCATAATACAGCATGATTCAAGTCCTTTACCACATGATGTTTTTCTTTCCTGTCACTCTGTCACTGTTCAAGCTTGACTGAAACTGAACACAGCACTGTAGACGCCAGTTAATGAGTATACAACAAATCATCACTTTCATTTGCTTCTTTCTACACCCTAGATTCCCATTAATGCAGTCTAAGGTTGCATCTGTTCTTTTGGAAACTATCCTAAAACATTGATAAATTGCATTTATATACACTCAAACGTATAAAGTTTGCTGCTGCTCAGTGTTGTCTCCTCCATTTTCTACTTCTTCAATTGGCATTTTGATTCAATGTTTATTGAACCAAATTTATTTATTTATTGGGTCTTAAATTTATTCCTGTTAAGTTAAATCATCTTAGATTTAGCCTTTCATGAACTCTCGATCTTAAGTGTGTCATGTCATTGTACTTGCTATATATATATATATATTTGTGTGCGTATACAGATGGACATATCTCTATATACATTTGACCTCTTGTCAGAGCTTTAAACTCTTGTATTTAACTCTCTCGTAAACATCTCCACAGAGATGTCCCACATATCCAAATTCAAATTCATCTAATTCCACACTAAATGCTGTTCCTCCTGTATTCTCTGTAACCTTGGTCACAGTATTAGATACAGAACCACCCGTTTTAACCTAGAAACATGACAGTCTTTTTTTTCCTTTCATTTCCATCCCTCAGATCCAGCCACTGAATCCAACTGATTTTACCTCATAATCTCTGTATCTCCTATTATGTCATCATTCTTTTCACTCATCACCTGTTTACAAGGAGATTTCTAATTGGCTTTCTTGCCACCAATATTGTCATCCTAATTCCGTCTTTCTTACTACCATAAAAGTGATCTATCAAAAACACCAATCAGATGATGTAAAACTAGTATGTAAAGCCTTTCAGTAATACCAGTTTCCTAATAGTGGTTGAAGTTGGCACAGTCCTAAGACTTAAATTTTTTTTTTGGCTTTCTTTTTTTTTTAATTTTTTAAAATTTTTTTTTCTTTTTTTTTTTTTGAGACAGAGAGAGAGCATGAGCAGGGGAGGAGCAGAGAGAGAGGGAGACACAGAATCCGAAGCAGGCTCCAGGCTCTGAGCTGTCAACACAGAGCCCGACGCAGGGCTCGAACTCACAGACTGTGAGTCGGTGGATGCCCAACCGAATGAGCCACCCAGGTGCCCCTAGGCTTTCTCTTTTTAATTTTTTTAAAGTGTATCTATTTATTTTGAGAGAGAGAGAGCACAAGTCGGGGAGAGGCAGCGAGAGAGGGAGAGAGAATCCCAAGCAGGCTCCACACTGTCAGTGCAGAGCCCGATGCAGGGCTTGAACTCACAAACTGTGAGATCATGACCTGAGCCAAAGTCAGACACTTAACTGCCTACACCATCAAGGCGCCCATTTTTTTTTAACTTTTAATTTCAAAATAATTTCAAGAATAGTATGAAGAACTATGTCTACCTATATTTCCCCAACCCATTTTTTGTAGACATGTTTATTCCTAAACAATTTCAATACATATTTTCCAAGAACAAGAATGGTGTCTTACATTAAAATCAAGAAATTCAATTTTGATGCAATACTATTTTATATACTACAGTTAAATTTTGCCAAATGTAGCAGTAACATCCTTTAGAGCAAAAATTCTCCCTGATTCAGGATCACAAATTGCATTTAAAGGTCACATACCTTTATTCTCTTTCAATTTGGAACAGCCCCTCAGCTTTTCTTTCTCATTCATAGCCCTGGCATTTTTGAAGATCATGGGCCAGTTGTCTTATAGAATGTTTGGCTTTAAAATTTTAATGTACATGAGAATTACCTGGGGAGCTTATGGAAACCCCAGCTTCTGATTCTGAGCTGGTCTTTGTTGTCAGCCCCTGAATCTACATTTTTATAAGGCACTTCAGATAATTCTGATGTTGGCAATTAGCACACCATACATTGTGACTCACCACTTAGGAGACTATAAATGAGAGATGGCAAAAGGCCAAATAGTTAGGACCTAGCCCATCCAACCCTTACTCATCCTGACTAGCTTTCTTTCTTTTGATAATATTGTTAGTTCAAAAGGAAAAGATTTTTTTTTATTTTTTTACATTGATTTATTTTTGAGAAACAGAGTGAGACAAAGCGTGAGCAGGGGAGGGGCAGAGAGAGAAGGAGACACAGAATCTGAAGCAGGCTCCAGGCTCTAAGCAAGCAGTTAGCACAGAGCCTGATGCGGGGCTCGAACTCACAAACTGTGAGGTCATGACCTGAGCCGAAGTCAGACGCTCAACCGACTGAGCCACCCAGACGCCCCAAGAAAAAGATTTTCTGACAACCACTAGCTACCGCGCAGAAACCAGATTCTATAACATGATGTACAAGAACTGCAATGAACTGGCTCCTGACTACCGCTCCAGTTTTACCCCTTGCCATTCTCTGCCTTTTACTTTAGACTTCAGCAAAGATAATCTTGTAACCTCAAAATCAGTCTTACCTTTTTGCCTTTCCTCATGCCATCTCCTGTGCTTGAAACTTAATTCTCCCTCTCTTCAACTACATTAGCTACTCATCACTTAAGGAGAAAGTATCAAATTTTAGTAAGACTCATATACAGTTTATGCTCAGATTGTTCAGAGAAAAGGATCAGATCCAGCCTAGAAATCTCAGGGCATGTTTTTTTGAAGAAATTGATACTTAAATTATGATGCGGTCTTAAGTGACAAGTTAGACATTTAGCAAGAACAGAGAGTACCTTCCTTGAATTCTTAAAAAAAAAAAAAAAATTGTTGTCAGTGGTTTTGTGATCTTATGTGTAAATTTTTTCCTTACTTGAGATGTAATATGTCCGGGACTGGAAATAACCCATTCGAAGCCTTTTGACTTCTGTCATCTCTTACCAATATTTAGTCTCCTCTTTCTAGAGAAAAGAAAACTCTATTTGATAGAAAAGACAGAAGCAACTTAAGAGCTGAGGGATTCTGCTCTTTGTCATCACTCAGGATGATTATCATTAAAATAATCCCAGAAGATCAGATTTAAAAATTGTGATAGATTTTCATTCTGAATATAGCTAAGTAAAATTTACATCTTTTTTATAAGTTTTTTGAAGTTTACTTATTTTGAGAGAGAGAGAAAGTGAGCAGGGGAGAGGCAGAGAAAGAGAATCCAAAGCAGGCTCCATGCTGTCAGCACAGAGCCCAAAGCAGAGCTCAAACCCATGAACCGTGAGATCATGACCTGAACCGAAATCAGGAGTCAGAGGCTAAATTGATTGAGCCACCCAGGCACCCGGATTAAAATTTACATCTTGTTGTCAATATTTATTCATATCTTTTTTTTTAATATTTTTTTATTTTATTTTTTATTTTTTAAAATTTACATCCAAATTAGCATATAGTGAAACAAAGATTTCAGGAGTAGATTCCTTAGTGCCCCTTACCCATTTAGACCATCCCCCCTCCCACAACCTCTCCAGCAACCCTCAGTTTATTCTCCATATTTTTGAGTCTCTTCTGTTTTGTCCCCCTCCTTGTTTTTATATTTTTGTTTCTCTTCCTTTATGTTCATCTGTTTTGTCTCTTAAAGTCCTCATATGAGTGAAGGCATATGATTTTTGTCTTTCTCTAATTTCACTTAGCATAATACCCTCCAGTTCCATCCACGTAGTTGCAAATGACAAGATTTCATTCTTTTTGATTGCCGAGTAATACTCCATTGTATATATATACCACATCTTCTTTATCCATTCATCCATTGATGGACATTTGGGCTCTTTCCATACTTTGGCTATTGTTGATAGTGCTGCTATAAACATGGGGGTGCACATGTCCCTTCAAAACAGCATACCTTATCCCGTGGATAAATGCCTAGTAGAGCAATTACTGGGTCATAGGGTAGTTCTATTTTTAGTTTTTTGAGGAACCTCAATACTGTTTTCCAGAGTGGCTGCACCAGCTTGCATTCCCACCAACAATGCAAAAGAGATCCTCTTTCTCCGCATCCTCGCCAACATCTGTTGTTGCCCGAGTTGTTAAAGTTAGCCGTTCTGACAGGGGTGAGGTGGTATCTCATTGTGGTTTTGATTTGTATTTCCCTGATGATGAGTGATGTTGAGCATTTTTTCATGGGTTGGTTGGCCATCTGGATGGCTTCCTTGGAGAAGTGTCTATTCATGTCTTTTGCCCATTTCTTCACTGGAGTATTTTTTTGGGTGTTGAGTTTGATAAGTTCCTTATAGATGTTCCATTTATCTGATATGTCCTTTGCAAATATCTTCTCCCATTTTAGTTTTGCTGATTGTTTCCTTCGCTGTACAGAAGCTTTTTATTTTGATGAGGTCCCAGTAGTTCATTTTTACTTTTGTTTCCCTTGCCTCCGGAGATGTGTTGAGTAAGAAGTTGCTGCAGCCAAGATCAAAGAGGTTTTTGCCTGCTTTCTCCTCGAGGATTTTGTTGGCTTCCTGTCTTACATTTAGGTCTTTCATCCATTTTGAATTTATTTTTGTATATGGTGTAAGAAAGTGGTCCAGGTTCATTCTTCTGCATGTCGCTGTCGCAGCACCACTTGCTGAAGAGACTATCTTTATTCCATTGGATGTTCTTTCCTGCTTTGTCAAAGATGAGTTGGCCATACGTTTGTGGGTCCATTTCTGGGTTCTCTATTCTGTTCTATTGATCTGAATGTCTATTCTTGTGCCAAATATTTATTCATATCTTAACTCACTTGATGTTTTAACCTTCCTAACAGTATTCCTCTATGTCTCAGACACTCTCTTATAATCAGTCTTTGTTAAAAAAATCTCCTTTCCATCTTTGTTCATGTTTTTTTAAGGATCTGATGGCTGTCTGCTTCCCAGAAGTGTCAAGTTATACTAGTCAAAGATTGTACTAGATACTAGGATACAATGGGAAATATAGTCTGTTCTCAAGAAGCAGAAAGTGACAAACAGGTAAAGAGACAGCAGAAATATAATGGGATAAGTGCTACTTGCTGTGTTACAGGATTACGTAGCAGTTGTTTGAGGACAGGGGTGTATGAGACAAAGTTTCTCAAGAAGGCAATTGTTAGGATTCCAGGGGCCAAATATATAATCATTTTTCTTTACCAAGATCTGAATCTATTAAGAATTAAGACAAAATACTAGCAAATTGAATCCCACAACATATTAAAAGGATTATGCACAATGACCAAATAGAATTTATCCCAGAAATGCAAGATTGTTTTAACATATGAAAAGTAAACAATGTAGACTTCCAGGGAAGATAGTGGAGTAGGAGGACCCTCTGATCACCTCATCTCATGGATATAACTAGGTAACACCCACATCAGTGTAAATAACCCAGAAAACAACCCAAAGATGTGCAGAACAGATGCTCCATAGCTAAGTGTAGAGAAGAGGACATATCAAAGAGGATAGGAAAGGCAGAGACAAGGTCAGGAGCTAAATAGATGGGTGGGACTGTTTGCTGTAGGGAGGAATGCCACGAATGTGGAAAGGAGAGAGTACCAGACCCTCACACCAAGCACCCCAGGCCTGGAGAAGCTGCAAAAAAACAAGAGGGGCATAATTTTGCAAGTTCTTATAATCAGCAGAGCTTAATACCTGGAACTTTAAAAATCAGTTGACTCAACTCTGGCAGAGCAAGGAGGGCAATAGGAAACTCAGTCCACACCCTGAAAGAGACAGCACAAGAGCCTCACTGAGATACAGCATAAAAGTACCAGTTTGAAAAACGCATGGGGTATACAGGAGGGAGATTTGTTTACTCATCTCAGAGCATGTGCTAGAGGGGCAGAGATCTTTGGGGGACTTCTCCTAGAATAAAAGAGTTGGTGGGTGCCATTTCCTTTCCCCACCTCCCAGCCTAGACACATGGACACCTGTGGGAAACAGTATAGTGCCAACACTCACTACATAACTTACTAATGGTGTGCCCCACCCCCACATCCTCCTCCAAACACAGCCCTCTAACCAGACATTAGCTCTAGATTGTCTCCCACAGCAGACCTGCACAACCCTTGCTAACACCACATGAACTGCCCCTGCGTTCTCCTCCAATACAGTATTGACAGGAACCCACCTAAAGCAGTGCTACCGGCCTGAAAGGATACATGCAGTCATGACAGAGACCAGCACCACTCCAAAGTGACCCCTACCCAGGGGAGACTGGAAAATAAGCACATACACCAGTCCAACTGCAGCCCTAGCAGTGTGCTGGGGGCAGACATGCAGTCTGACAACAAGGGCCCATCCACCAGCCAAAGCTTCTCAGAGGACAACACAGAGAAAATGCCCAGCAGTTTGGTACTACAGTATCTCTGGCAGTTGCCTTGTCTGACTCCAACTCAAGCCCAAGGCAGCCTTGACTGGCACACCAGAAACACGGGGAAGAGACTCTACCCACAACAGGCAAAGAGAGCCAAAGCAGATGACTAGACTGGAGGCAGAAGTGGCTCAACCACAACAGTAGGGTGCACAAATAGATATCCCTCAAGCACCAGGTTCTGGTGAACGAGGGACACTGCACTGTAGGGCACTACAGAGCCCCTTCTTCATAGGCCACTAATTTTAAGAGCAGGAGATGCAGCTGACTCCTAACACGTAGAAATAGGCTCAGAGAAATATGTTCCAAATGAAAGCACAGGGCAAAATCACAGCAAATGGAGGTAAGTAAATGCCTGATAGAGAACTTAAAGTAATGGTCACAAAGATACTCACTGGGCTTGTGAAAAACATGGAGGGACCTCAGTGATACCCTCAACAAAGAGATGGAAAACCAACCAGAGATGAAGAACTCAGCTGAAATTAAAAATACACTAGTTGGAATAAATAGACTAGAGGAAGCAGAAGAATGGATCAGAGACCTGCAGAACAGAATAATGGAAAGCAATCAAGCTGAACAAGAGAGAGAAACATAATAGAAATTGAAATTAGACTAAAAGAACTCAATGACACCATCAAGGATGGTAACATTTGCATTAATAGGGAATCCCAAAAGGAGAAGAGAGAGAAATGGGAGCAGAAAATGTATTTGAAGAAATAGCTGAAAAGTTCCTGAATCTGGGGAAGGAAACAGAAATCCAAGTACAGGAGGCACAAAAGACCCCAACAAAATCAACCCAAGGAGGTCCACACCAAGACACATAATAATTAAAATGGCAAAAAGTAGTGATAACAAGAGAATTTTAAAAGCAACAAGAGAAAAGAAAACAGTTACATACAAAGGAAGCCCCATAAGGTTATCAACTGATTTTTCAGCACTTTGAAGGCCAGAAGAGAGCAGCATAATATATTCAAGTGCTGAAAGATAAAAATAATATTCTAGCAGTCAGTTATACTTTACCCAGCAAGGCTATCATCCATAATGGAGAGATAAAGAGTTTCCCAGACAAATAAAAGTTAAACGAATACATGACCACAAAACCATCCTTGAAGAGATATTAAAAGGGAGTCTTTGAGGGGAAGGAAAGACCATAAAGCAGGCATGAGAAAAGTAGGAAATACAAAAGCAATAAAATTAAGTATAACTATAAAAGTCAGTCAAGGACTTCACTAAATAAATGTAAAATATAATACCATATGTCTAAAATGGGGGGAGAGGAGTAAAGAATGGGTTCAAAATTAAGCAACCATCAATTTAATATAGGCTGTTATATACATAAGATTTACATACAAAACTAATGGTAACCACAAATAAAAAATCAGTAAGAGATATGCAAAAAGAAAGAAAGAAAGAAAGAAAGAAAGAAAGAAAGAAAGAAAGAAAGAAAGAAAACAGAATCCAGGTATATTACTAAAGAAAGCTAGCAAACCATCAGGGAAGAGAACAAGAGAAGAAAGGAACAAAGAAGAACTACAGAATCAACCATAAAACAAGTAACAAAATAGCATCAATTATTACTTTGAATGTAAATGCTCCAAGGGTAAAAGAATGGATGAAAAAGCAAGACCCATCTGTATGCTGCCTACAAGAGACTTGTTTCAGACCTAAAGACACATGCACGTTGAAAGGTGAAGGAATGAGAAAACATTTATCATGTAAATTTAAGTGAAAAAAGCTGAGATAGCAATACATATATCAGAAGAAAATAGACTTTAAAACAAAGATTGTAATGAGTCAAAGAAGGATACTATGTAATCATCAAAGAGAAAATCCAGCAAGAAGATATAACAACTATGGGTATTCAGCAGCTAAATACATAAAGCTGCTGGTAACAAAGTAATCAATAGTAATACAATAATAGTAGGGGACCTGAACACCCAATTTATATCAGTGGTAGATCATCCAAACAGAAAATCAACAAAAACACAGTGGCTTTGAATGACACATTGGCCCAGATGGATCTAACAGATATATTCAGAACATCCCATTCTAAAACAACAGAATACATGTTCTTTTGAGTGTACGTGGAACATTCTCCAAAATAGATCACATATTGGGCCACAAAACAAATCTCAACAAATTAAAAAGATTAAAGTCATACCATGCATTTTTTCCAACCACAATACTATGAAACTAGAAAGCACCCTCAAGAAAAAAAATCTGGAAAGAACACAAATACATGGAACTTAAATAACATGCTACTAAACAATGAATGGGTCAGCCAAGAAATCAAAAAGGAAATCAAAAAAATATATGGATACAGGGGCATCTGGATGGCCTGGTCAGTTAAACGTCCAGTTCTTGATTTCAGATCAGGTTGTGGGATCGAGCCCTGCATCAGACTTCATGCTGAGCAGGAAGCCTGCTTGGGATTCTCTCTCTCTGCCTCTGCCCCTCTCCCAGCCTGCTCACTCACTCTCCCTCTCTAAAATAAAATAAAAAAAAAAATGGAGACAAATAAATATGAAAACACAATTTTCCAAAATCTTTGGGATTCAGCAAAAGCTGTTCTAAGAAGTTTATAGCAATATAGGCCTACCTCAAGAAGCAAGAAAAATCTCACATAAATAATCTGACCTGGGGCGCCTGGGTGGCGCAGTCGGTTAAGAGTCCGACTTCAGCCAGGTCACGATCTCGCGGTCCGTAAGTTCGAGCCCCGCGTCAGGCTCTGGGCTGATGGCTCGGAGCCTGGAGCCTGTTTCCGATTCTGTGTCTCCCTCTCTCTCTGCCCCTCCCCCGTTCATGCTCTGTCTCTCTCTGTCCCAAAAATAAATAAACGTTGGAAAAAAAAAAAAAATTTAAAAAAAAAAATAATCTGACCTTACATCTAAAGGAACTAGAAAGAATAGCAAAACCAAACCCAAAACCAGTAGAAGGAAAGATTAATAATAAACATTAGAGAAGAAATAAAATAGAATCTAAAATAACAGAATAGATCAGTGTAACCAGGAGCTGGTTCTTTGAGATCAACAAAATTGAGAATACTTTAGCCAGTATTCTCATCAAAAGAGAGAGAGAGGACTCAAACAAAATCAGAAATGAAAGAGGAGAAATAACAACTTATACTTCAGAAAATACAAAGCATTATAAGACAATCTAATGAAAAATTATATGCCCACCAATTGAACAACCTAGAAGAGATACATCAATTCCTAGAAACCTATAACTTCCCAAAACTGAATCGGGAAGAAATAGAAAATTTGAACAGATTGATTATAAGCAGTGAAATTGAATCAGTAATCAAAAGACTCCCAACAAATTCCAGGACCAGATGGTTTCACAGGTAAATTCTACCAAACATTTAAAGAAGAGTTAGTACTGACTCATCTCAAACTATTCCAAAAATATATATGTATATAGAAAGGAAGGAAAGCTTCCAAATGCGTTCTATGCAGCCAGTGTTAAACTGATACCAAAACCAAGTAAATACGCTACAAAAGAGAATTACAGGCCAATATGTCTAATAAACACACATGCAGAAATCCTCGATAAAATACTGGCAAGCCAAATCCAACAATACATTTAAAAAATCATTCACCACAGTTAAGTGAGATTTATTCCTGGAATGCAAGGGTAGTTCAGTTTTCACAGATTAATCAATGTGATACATAAATAAGAGAAAGGATAAAAACTATATGATCATTTCAATAGATGCAGAAATATCATTTGACAAAGCACAACATCCATTCATGATAAAAGACCTCAACAAAGTAGGTTTAGAGGGAACATACCTCAACATAATAAAGGTCATATATTTAAAAACCCACAGCTAACATCATACTCAAAGTTTAAAAACTGAGAGCTTTTCCCCTAAGGTCAGGAACAAGACAAGGACATCCATTTCACCACTTTTATTCAACATAGTACTGGCAGTCCTAGCCACAACAGTCAGACAACAAAAAGAAATAAAAGTATCCAAATTTATAAGGAAGAAGTAAGCTTTCATCATTTGCAGATGACATATTACTATACATAGAAAACCCTCAAGACTCCACAAAAGAACTACTAAAACTGATTAATGAATTCAATAAGGCCACAGGATACAAAATCAATACACAGAAATTTGTTGCCTTTCTACACACTAATAATGAAGCAACAGAAATTAAAACAATCCCATTTACAATTTCACCAAAAATAATAACATATCTAGGAATAAACATAATTGAGGTGAAAGACCTGTACTCTGAAAACTATAAAACACTGATGGAAAAAACTGAAGATGACACAAATGGAAAGATACTCCATAATCATGGACTGGGAGAACAAATATGGTTAAAATGTCTATACTACCCAAAGCAATCCACAGACTTAATACAATCCCTATCAAAATGCTAACAGCATTTTTTTATAGAACTAGAACAAGTAACACCAAAATTTGTGTGGAACCACAAAAGACCCTGAAAAGCCAAAGCAATCTTGAAAAAGAAGAACAAAAGTAAAGGTATCACAATTCCGGATTTCAAGATATACTACAAAGCTATAGTAATAAAACAGTATGACTGGCACAAGAATAAACACATAAATCAGTAGAACAGAATAGAGAACCCTGAAATAAACCCTCAAATATTTGGGCAATTAATCTTCAACAAAGGAGGTAAGAATATGCAATGAGAAAAAGGCAGTCTCTTCAACCAATGGTTCTGGGAAAACTGGATAGCTGCATGCAAAAGAATGAAACCGTACCGCTTTCTTACACCATACAGAAAAATAAACTCTAAATGGAATAAGGACTTAAATGTGAAACTGAAACCATAAAAATTCTAAACTAAGAGAGCATAAAAAGTCTACACTAAGAAAACATGTGAGAACCGAAACCATAAAAAGTCTACACTAAGAAAACATAGACTTAAATGTGAGAACTGAAACCATAAAAAGTCTACATTATGAAAGTCTACACCAAGAAAGACATTGGCCATGGCAACATTTTTCTAGATATGTCTCCCGAGGCAAGGGAAACAAAAGCAAAAATAAACTGTTAAGACATCAAAATAAAAAGCTTTTGCACAACAAAGGAAACAATCCACAAAACTAAAAGATAACCCTCTGAATGGGAGAAGGTATTTGCAAGTGGCATATCCAATAAGAAGTTAGTATCCAAAATATATAAAGAACTGATACAACTCAACCCACAAAACAAATATTCAATTAAAAAATGGGTAGAAGACATGAACAGAAATTTCTCCAACAAAGACATATAGATGGCCAACAGACACATGAAAAGATGCTCAATATCACTCATCATCAGGGAAATGCAAGTCAAAACCACAGTGAGCTATCCCGTCATATGTCAGAATGTCTAAAATCAACAATATGAGAAACAACAGGTATTGGCAAGGATGTGGAGAAAGGGGAACCCTTGTGCACTGCTGGTGGGAATGCAAACCAGTGCAGCCACTGTGGAAAACAGTATGGAGATTCAAAAATGAAAACCAGAATTACCATATGCTCCAGTAATTCCACTACTGGGTATTTACCCAAAGAATATGAAAACACTAATTCAAAAAGATCTATGCAGCACCCCTATGTTTATTGAAGCGTTATTTTTAATTGGCAAGATATGGAAGCAACCCAAACATCCATCAATAGATGAATGAATAAAGAAGATATGGGGTGTGTGTGTGTGTGTGTGTGTGTGTGTGTGGCAAATCTTGCCATTTGCAACAACATGGATGGAGATGGAGAGTATAAGTGAAATAAGTCAGAGAAAGACAAATACTATATGATTTCACTAGTATGTTCAACCTAAGAAACAAATGAACAAAGAAAAGAAAAAAAACAGATTCTTAAATATAAAGAACTGATGGTTATAGAATGGAGGGGGGGATGGGCGATATAAGTAAAGGGGATTAGGATTACACTTATGAGGAGCACTGAGTAATGTATAGAATTGTTGAATTACTACTGTACACATGATACTAATATAAAACACTGTAGGTTAATTATACTGGACTTAAATACAATTTTTAAAAAGACAACTATGATTAATGTTAAGAGCTCTAATGGGAAAAGTAACCAATATGTAAGAACAGATGGGCAATATAAGCAAAGATCTGGAAGCATTTAAGAAAGAATCTAAATGAAATGCTAAAAACCAAAAACACTAACAAAAATGAAAAATGCCTTTGATGGCCTCATCAGTAGTGGACTGGAAGTGGTCAAGGAAAGAATCCGTGAGCTTGAAGATAGGTAAGACCAACTCCCCAAACTGAAATGCTAAGAGGAACACGGAAGGGGAAAACAAAGAATATCAGAGGCCAGTGGGACAATTTTAAAAGATGTAAAGTACACATAATTGGAATACCAGGAGGAGAGGAAAAAGAACAGGAGCACAGAAAACATAAATATTTGTATTGTTAATATGTTGTCAAAATATAAACTATACTTTGCTCATGTATCTGCATGCTTGGCAGTTAAAAGGTAAAATTTGGCAACTTTCATTCCATCTATAAACTTTTACCAAAGAAAATGAAAAGATCTTACCTTCTAAAATATCTTGCACACCTTATACTAAAAAATAGTGTGATTTTCTATCCTGTGATATTGAGTCTTTCATAATGAAAGTTTTGGGTCACTTTTTAATTTCCTCAAAACTTGCAGAAACACTTAACGAGACTTTTTAACTTTATAGAATGCAAGAAGATAGCCTCCTTGTACCTGTGCCTACAAGATGTCTATCATGGTTGTCAAATATCAAAACGTTGGTCTGCCAATAAACCACATTTTTGACATGTGGGAGAAGAATGTCCTCTAATTTGGAAGTAGTTTGAATGTGAGAATATAGGAAAGCACTATAGTAAAATAATTTACATTCTGTTTTCTCTCAAACTGTTTGATGATCTTTATAGAAGTACCAAGGACTGTAGAAAAGGATTCACTACACCTGAGCTATTTGGTATTGTGTGTAGATTGTGACAAAAACTCAGTGTTGGGGGGGGGGTGGGGAATGACATTTGGGGGGAAAGAAGACTGACTCAAAACTCAAAGGTGTCACCAGAAGGGGCAGCCAAATGAAACAGCCATGAAAACTAATTTATTTGAAATCCACCTTCAGTTTAAGTTCAGATTACCCCTGTGCTTTAAAAACATTTTCCCTGCAGGTGCCTGGGTGGCTCACTCAGTTAGACATTCAAGTCTTGATTTTGGCTCAGGTCATGATCTCATGGTTCATGGAATCAAGCCCCAAGTCAGACTCTGCACTGAGAGCACGGAGCCTGTTTGGGATTCTCTCTCTCCACCTCTCTGCCCCTCCCCTAGTTTCTGCCCCCCCCCCAAAATAAATATCAAATTCAACACCCCAAAAATTAATAATCCAGTGAAGAAATGGGCAAAAGACATGAACACTTTTCCAAAGAAGACATCCAGATGGCTAACAGACACATGAAAAGATGCTCAACATCACTCATCATCAGGGAAATACAAATCAAAACCACAATGAGATACCACCTCACACCTATCAGAATGGCTAAAATTAGTAACTCAGGAATCAACAGATGTTGGTGAGGATGCAGAGAAAGGGGAACACTTTTTCCCTGCTGGTTGGAATGCAAACTGGTGCAGCCACTCTGGAAAACAGTATGGAGGTTCCTCAAAAAATTAAAAATAGAACTACCCTACGACCCAGCAATTGCACTACCAGGTATACAAGGATACAAAAGTTCTGATTCAAAGGGGCACATGCACCCCAATGTTTGTAGCAGCACTATCAACAATAGTTAAATTATGAAAAGAGTCCAAATGTCCATCAACTGATGAATGGATAAAGAAGATGTGGAATATACATACAATGGAATATTACTCAGCGATCAAAAAGAATGAAATCTTGCCATTTGCAACAACATGGATGGAACTAGAGGGTATTATGCTAAGCAAAGTAAGTCAGAGAAAGATAAGTATATGATTTTACTCGTGGAAATGTAATAAACAAAACAGATGAACATAGGGGAAGGGAAGGAAAAATAAGATAAAAACAGAGAGGGAGGCAAACCATAAGAGACTCAAATACAGAGAATAAAGTGAGGGTTGCTGATGGGGAGGGGAGTGGAGGGATAGACTAAATGGGTGATGGGCATTTGAGGGCATTTGTTGGGATGAACACTGGGTGTTATATGTGGTGATGAATGCTAAATTCTACTCCTGAAATCATTATTACACTATATGTTAACTAACTTGAATTTAAATAAAATTTTAAAAAATGCTTAAGTAAAATTAAAAAAAAAAAAAAAGTACACATTTTCCCCAAGTTTAACTTATGGTGACTTCCAGTGTGCTTCAGTGTCTAACAACAATGAACAATCCAGACATGCAGAACCTACATGATGAATTTAAAGATGCAAACGGGGGGCGCCTGGGTGGCGCAGCCGGTTAAGCGTCCGACTTCAGCCAGGTCACGATCTCGCGGTCCGTGAGTTCGAGCCCCGCGTCGGGCTCTGGGCTGATGGCTCAGAGCCTGGAGCCTGTTTCCGATGCTGTGTCTCCCTCTCTCTCTGCCCCTCCCCCGTTCATGCTCTGTCTCTCTCTGTCCCAAAAATAAATAAAAACGTTGAAAAAAAAAATTTAAAGATGCAAACGGCCTGAATGCCAAAAAGCTAGTCTACTAGATAATAAGTGGATGGACATTTTTGAAGGGCTGGAAACTAATTCCTTACAAGTTGAAAAACCTGCTGTTGCTAGTAAGTAAAATCGTATTCCATGTTCAAACTCCTCTGTTGACGGGATTATCTAATTTGATGTCATTGCACTGGACTGCCACCAGGGACCAGTGTAAAGTGGGCTTGATAAGAGACCTGCAAGCGAGAGAGAACTTGACTTTGAATGTGTTCAGTGTTACCACTACACAGAAGAGGGATGTCCTAAAGGCTGCAGGGAGTTCAGAGAGTATTATCAGAAAAGGAAATACAAAATGCAAAAATACTCTATTTTATCATGGGACATAACCATATCATTGTTAATTTTTATTAAATATAGGAAATATCTATTAGCCTCATTATATTTACCTTCAACTTTTAAAAGTCAATATTTATGTGTCTTAAGAATACACAATAATATGGCTTATAAAATTTAAATATCCAACAAGGAGTTAAAATCTGTATCAGAAACAAAGATATTAATATATTATTATCACACATACTATTTGCGTAATTTCTTCCATAAATTACTAATTGCCACTGTTAACTGCTCCAATTGTTTTTGCTTAATAGTGTTTATATATCAGAAAAGGAAATATAGACTGTTATATTAATTTTAAATACCTATTTTATATTTTACTGTTAAAATCATAATATATGTGATGTATAGCTACCTATTACATACTATACTTTTTTTGGGGGGGGGGGGGTCTGGGATGGCTGTGTCCTAGGTTGGCTGTCTACTATACATGTAGACAAACATCCTTCATAGATGTTTATATAAATATATATATTCAATTCTGAATTGTTTGACAATTATCGGATAGGTATTTCTACTGTCTACTATTCTCTTGAAAGAGTTTAAAGGCTTCTAGGGGAAATATGTACAGGTATACTTCATGTCTGGATGAAACAATGGCAGATTAATTGAAAATAAGCTCAGTTAAGCCAGCCATTAAATGTATGAATGAGGTAATTGTCAAGAAGTAAAAACAAGTTTTGTTAATCTCTAAAAAAATCTCCATTTATGGGGCCCCTGGGTGGCTCGGTGGGTTAAGCATCTGACTTCGGCTCAGGTCATGATCTCGCAGTCCGTGAATTCAAGTCCCGCATCAGGCTCTGTGCTGACAACTCAGAGCCTGGAGCCTGCTTCAGATTCTATGTCTCCCTCTCTCTCTGCTCATCCCCCACTCACGCTCTGTCTCTCTCTGTCTCTCAAAGATGAATAAATGTTAAAAAAAAAAAATTTTTTTTTAAATCTCCATTTAGAAATTTTATGGTATACTCTCTTTTTTAGTGAAAATACCCGCACGAGCTCCTTCTTGGCTTCTAAAAAGATATGTAAGGTAGGAGAACTATACTTGATTTCTTCCACCTGACTACATTACTCCTTTCCCTCTGGCTTCTGTGATTTTGATTTTGAGTTAAAGCAACAGGTAAAAGTAACTTTTTTATAACAATTGCTAATTGAAGTCTCCTTATATTCTCCATAGTATCTGTGACTAGGCCAGTGTTGTACGTAGCAGTGTTTACATGATGCATTTTGAAGCGTTGTGAGATTTCAGTATTCCCAAACTGTCCGCATTTGGATGCCTTAAAATCTACAATTAGACATTTATTTGTCTGCATTTATCATTGCATTATCTGAGTTTCTCTTTTTGAAAAGAAACATTTCTGGCATAAGGCAATTATTTAACAGTTTACAATGGATGACTATCAAATGTGTTACTATCTGTAATAGCAGTTGGAGCACTGGCCACCTATTTTTTGATACTCGTACCTAAAACACGTATAATACTAGCACCAAAAAACTGGAAAAAGAATAGAAAGTGAATTCAGGGATAACAGATAAACTGTGTAGTTTTGTCTAAGCCAGGAATAATTATATCACCAGTCCCCTTGGCAAGTTAGAAACAGTGACATGAACAACCATCTAAGCAGTGGAAGAGTAATTATCTGAGGATAGACTGAATTTATCCAACAGAGGAAACATGGTCTGCACTTTCTTCCTTCCTCAACTCTTCTAAGAACTTGGTTTCTACTTAGCATAATGGGTTCTGTAGAAATATGTAGACTCTCCTGCCCCAAAAACTTATAAAATTAGGTAAGATACCATCTTTAGGCATACCTGTACTTGGATCTAGAATTGATCAAACTAAAACAATTTTTAAAAATATATTATCATATCTATGGAAAGCAATCAAATGATATATCAAAATAGGAGAAAGTAAAGTGTTCGAGTTACAAGATGTGAATTCTAGACCTGCCCCTCCCTCTTATTAGCTGCATGATCTTAAGAAAATAGTTTAACCATTCTGATTCCCTAATATTCCCTCTCTGGTGTAAGATAGGGATAACATTGGCCATCCTGCCTATATCATAGGACTGGTAAGATCTCCAAGTAAAGTAATAGCTGTAAGAATCCTTTACATACTCTGAGGTGTAATATACATTACTCTTGATTAGATAGCTCGTGGTTGACACTGAAATCTGAGTACCCAATTTCTTTCAGCTCCCAAAATAAGATTCACAGGCTCAGCAAAGACCAACAAAGACAATTGGTAGAAACTGGTGAGAAGTCAATCCAGGAAATAATTCAGCCCAAGAGCACTGATTTGTATGGAAACTGTTTCAAAGTGACGTCCTTCAAGTGTCCTATGAGCACACAAATTCCCAGTTGGACTGAGAAGACAAGGATCCCAAGAGGAGGTGTTTTGGGTTTTTTCTTATTGTTTCAGATTTTAATAAAAACAAAGGTTGTTTTCACTGTATCATTAATAAATCCTATGAAGTTTGGATTATGAGAACTGCTTTTATAAACAGAGAGGATTAATAGCCATTTTATTCCTGATTCTGAAAAATATTTGCTTAATTTCTATATGAGTCTATTACAGAAAAAAATTATTTCAGTTTAATATAGCTTTGAAAAAAAACCTAATTGCCTTATTCCCAATACCCCCTTGTTATTGGTGTCCTTTCCATACTATAGAATAAAAAAGTAATGAACTGATACACATGACATGAATGAATCTCAGAATCATTGTGTTAAGTACAAGAAGACAGATACAGAAAAGTAAATGCTATATGAAATCTCATGTATATGAAATGCAAAGTAACTCACAGAGACAAAAAAAAAAAAAAACAAAAAAAACAGATAAGGGTTTCCTGGAGGAAGAAGGGAGGAAGAAGGAGATGAAGGCAAGAATGGACTGGAAAGGAACACAAGGAATCTTTTAGGGTTATTTTCTAGGTCTTGATTGTGGTGATGGGTTTCACAGTTGTTTACAACTGTTGAACTACCAGGGTTTTAGTTTCCAGGGCAACAAGCTGGGTAGAGTTATCCTCTGCTGAGACGGCAAAGACTGAGGGCAGAGCAGCAATTCAGTTTAGACTTGGTTTTGAAATGCCTTTCAGACACTGAAATACAGGTACTAACTAAGCAGTTGGATAGGAGTCGAGTTCAGGGAAGAGGTCTGGGCTAGATGTACATTTGGGAATTTTCAGATAAAGATAGTACTTTAGGGTGTGAACCTAGACAAGACTTCTAAATGAGTACAGATAATAGAAGAGGGTTAAGGAGCAAATCCTTAAGAATTCCAGTACTGATGGATCAGAAAAAGAAAAGAACCAACAAAAGAAGCATAAGGAGCACCTTGTGGGCTAGGAGGAAAACCAAGAGGATGTGTTGTCCCGGAAGCTAAGTAAGAAAGTGTATCAAAGAGGAGGCAATAATCAACTCAGTCTGATGCTTCTGATAAATGAAGTAGATTTACTTTTGGGTTTTACAACATGGAAGTATTATTCAGGATCTTGATCAGAGAAATTTCAGTAGAATGACAGAAGCACAAATCTAATTAAAGTATATTTTAAAATAGGAGAGAGAGTGGAGACAGGTAGTCTTCATGGAATTTTGTTGAAAAAGGGAGATTTTTTTTTCAGTGCCCCCCCTCCACAGCTACTAAAAATTACGTTTTTCAGCCTCATTCAGCCTTTCCTGAGCTGAGCCGAGAGTCTCATCACTTACTGATTACATTATCTTACAGGCATATGTCCTCATAAATCTTGATGACATATGAATAAAAACTCTACAATTTTTTTTTTACTGAAGTCATTTCAGAGGGATTTGTCTTTAATTCTTTTCTGTTGCCCCTTTCTTTACAATATATACATTTAGAGCTGTACATTTTCCTCTAAATTCCTAGCTTCATTATCTGTTTATTACAGAAGGAATTCTGTCCTTTCCCCTTACTGAACTTACCAAGTGGGAAATGAGATGAATTCTGTCAGAGAATAGTGAGAGATCTAGGCAGACTTCAGTTCTGGAAGAGTTCATATTTACTGATGAGCTTTGGTACAAATACAGAGATTCAGCTGACTGAGAAGAGTACGGGAGGAGTAAATTCATAATAAATCCTGGCAGACAGGTTTATATCCAAATTATTTCTTTGAATTTGGTAAACAAACACAGTATCCAGTCTTCTATTTAGCTGGACCACCAACACCCAGAAGTGAGTCATGGTATTCCAGGCATCATTTGTTTCCTCAGAACATGATTTCCCTGCACAGATTCATATTACTAGCTGCCTATAAACATTTCATCTAGTGCCATCGATGGACTCTAAATACTGGTCAATCCTAACAGCAAAAGGAAATCCAGTTATTGAAGCTGAGTGATGGATTTAAGAGGGTTTCTTATACTATTCTCTCTTTTGGGGGATATTGAAATTTTTAAAAACGAAGTCCAAATGTTTCTCTCCCAGGTATCAGTGGTGCCCTAGAACTCGTACCCATCAATTTCCTCAGGGACATAGTTCTAATGACTACCCTCTTTCTCACTTTCTCAAAATATAGCAGCATTCACTTTTAATTTTTTTTTTAATGTTTATTTTTGAGAGAGAGCGCAAGCAGGGGAGGGGCAGAGAGAGGGAAACAGAGGATCTGAAGCAGGCTCTGTCCTGCTCTGAACAGTGAGATCGTGATCTGAGCTGAAGTCGGACACTTAACCAACTGAGCCACCCAGGTGCCCTGCAACATTCACTTTTAATAATGGATGCTTCCATTTTTAAAAAGCCAAATTGTGAAAAATTCAAACATAAACAAAAGTAGAATATAATAATCCACCGGTGCCCATGACCCACCCTTAGTAGTTATCGGCATCCTGCTATTCTTTCATCTATATTCCCACTACTTTTTTTGTGTGTGCTATTTAGAGCATTTAAAGTATCTAGAGCATTTAGAGCAAGTTCAGCAAATCATGTCATTTTTCCCATAAATAGTTCAATGTAGGTCTCTAGATAAACTTTTTATTTTTTAACAAAGCATAACCTATTTCTTGCTTTTATTCTAAGTGTATTCTCCTTTTTCTTCTGTGGTCTACATACCACCTTAAGCATCCTAAGTAATCCTGCCACATCCTTTAAAATGTCTACTAGTCTTCTTCAGGCTTTATTCATGGTTTCCTTTTATCCCTTATCTCTTCCTGCGTACACTGAATTTTTAAGAATTGTGTTGAAATGTACATGAAATAAAATTTACCATCTTAACCATTATGAAGTGTAAAGTTCAGTTTTGCTAAGTATATTCACATGGTTGTGCACACAATCTCCAAAATTTTTTTCATCTTGCAAAACTGAAACTCTATACCCATTAAGCAACTCCCCATTTCTCCCTCCTCTCAGCTCCTGGCAAGTATCTACTTTGAGTCTTTTTGACTCTGACTATTCTAGGTACCTTATATTAAGTGTAATCAAGTATTTGGAAGACAAATACTTAGCATTTGTTTCACTTAGCATAATGTCCTCAAGTTACATCCATGTTGTAGCAGGTGTCAGAATTTCCTTCCTTGTTAAGGCTGAATGATACTACATTGTAGGTACATAGCATATGTTATTTATCCATTCATCCATCAGTGGGCACTTGGATTGCTTCCACCTTTTTGGCTACTGTGAATAATACTCCTTCTATGAACATGGTTATACAAATAACTCTTTGAAACCTGCTTTCAACTCTTTGGGGCATATACCCCGGTGTAGAATTGCTGGATCATATAGTAATTCTATTTTCAATTTTTGAGGAACCACCATACTGGTTTTCATAGTGACTGCATTTTACATTCCCACCAATAGTGCTCCAGGGTTCTAATTTCTTCACATCCTTACCAACACTTACTTTCTGGGTTTTCTTTGGTGGTAGTCTTAGTAATTGAGAGGGGAGATAAACACTTTTTTAAAACATTATACTAATTATCATAATTAAAATAAACAATTCCTTCATATCATGTAATGAAGGGATTTCTAACATACTTTTTCCATGGTTTTTCCCATATCTCCATCCTTCTGTTTCCCAAGATGAGAAGCTTTGGAGTCACCACTGGTTCCTCTCTTCTCTCATCCCACATTAATTCATTAGAAAAATCTCAAAATTGGGGCGCCTGGGTGGCGCAGTCGGTTAAGCGTCCGACTTCAGCCAGGTCACGATCTCGCGGTCTGTGAGTTCGAGCCCCGCGTCAGGCTCTGGGCTGATGGCTCAGAGCCTGGAGCCTGTTTCCGATTCTGTGTCTCCCTCTCTCTCTGCCCCTCCCCCGTTCATGCTCTGTCTCTCTCTGTCCCAAAAATAAATAAACGTTGAAAAAAAAAAATTAAAAAAAAAAAATCTCAAAATACAGTAAAACCTTGATAGTGGAGCATAATTTGTTTTGGAAACATGGTTGTAATCCAAAGCACTCATTTCTCAAAGCAAATTTCAAGAACCATTGGCTCAGTTGTGATCATATGACATTCGGCATCACCTACCACTCGTATTGCAAGATACCGCTCGTTTATCAAGTTAAAATTTTCTTAGAAATGTTCGCTCGTCTTGCGGAACACTCACAGAACAAGTTCCTCGCAATCCAAGGTTTTACTGTATAGGATTATATAACAGAAGGATCCTGTTAAATCTTAGATCGTGACACTCCTCAAAATCTTTCAGTGCTTCCCCATTTCATACTTAGTAAAATCAAAGTCTTTACAACGGCCTGTGAGGCCTCATGTGAACAGAGTCCAAATTACCTACCTGAGCTGCTATCTTATCTCTTTCTTGAATCAATCTGCTGTAGCCACTTGTGCCATCTTGGTGATCCTTCAATGCACAACCATGCACCTAGCTCAGGGCCTTCACACTTACTCTTCCTCTTGCCTAGAATGCTCTTCCCTCTGGTATCTGCCTGACTCACTCCCTGACTCCTTTGACATGTCAGCTTCACAGGGAGGCCTTCCCTGAACGCCTTAAAAAAAAAATAAAAATCTCTCCCCTAAGAATTCTTTATTCCCCTCCCCAGCTTTATTTTACCTCATAAATTGTATCCCGACATATATTTTACTTTTGATTTGCTTATTTTCTGACCCTGTAATTAAAGTATGAGCTCCAAATGGATAAGAATCTTTAGGTAGATCTTGGCACATAATGTTCAATAAATAATTGTTGAGTCAATTCAGTTCATGTATTTATACATATTTTTGTGGTTGCTCCACAGATCTGCATCACAACTTGAAAAGAAAAATGAAAGAATGCACTTCTTTCCAAAGCAAGAAGACTGGCATAAATTGGACAGATGATGAGAAAAGAATCTACAGGGATAAAAGAATAGCTCAAACTCAAGAAATACTGCAGTATTTGCTCCCTATCATGGAAAGCACTAAAATTGTGCAAAACCCCCAGATAAAACAGATACTCAATCCAAGAACCAACTTCCAAATTCAACATCAGTAAGTCAATACAATTTTGTCATTCTCAGCTATTTAATACATTTTTGGTAAAGAAGGAATGCTTATTAATTCATTAAGAATTGTTAAGAAACAAACATACCCTCTTAAAAATGGCAGCTATATCACATTTGACAAAGGAACAAAAGCCCAAAGCCATCAAAAAACATTGGCTATGTGAAGGGAGTAGGTTATCGAGCCTTATTTGATTGTCTATTTGCATGACATTACTCATTAGTTTGAATCTATGAGTAAAGTATGCATGAATAAAGTGTGACCATAGCCTGACTTCAGATTTCTCCAATGTGTTTAAGCCCTATAATCCTAGGGAGCAACCAGAATTAGAAAAAATTAACTTGAGTTACTTCAGTTTATGGATATTCAGAAGAAAGCACAAAGGATAAGACCAGATTAGGGCGCCTGGCTTTCTATGTGCCACATACGATTCTATGTTTATATACACACATGCACATATTTTACATTCTACACATAAGGAAATTGGGCTACAACGAGGTTAAGTAATTTGTCCAAGGTCACACAGCCAACAGGTAGCAGAACTGCTACGCCAGTTAGACACTCTGCTTTCAGAGTCTATCATCACTGTGCTTTGATATTTCTCTTTAAAATATAAATGATAGGCACCTGGGTGGCTCAGTCGGTTGGGCGTCTGACTGCTCTCGCAGTTCGTGAGTTCAAGCCCCGCGTTGGGCTCTGACAGTTCGGAGCCTGGAGCCTGCTTCAGATTCTGTCTCCCTCTCTTTGCCCCTCCCCCACTCGTGCTCTCTGTCTCTCAAAAATAAATAAAAAACATTTTTTAAAAGCTTTTAAAATACAAACGAAAAACAGAAGATCAATATACTTAATATTCACAGACCACCTACACATCAGTATTTCGATAGGAAAATGAGCAAAGCCTATGAACCATAAATTCACATAAGAAAAAAAAAATGGCCAACGAACATTTACAGTGTTTAATTTCACTTAAAGGAGTGCAAATTAAAACAATCATGAGGAGCGCCTGGGTGGCGCAGTCGGTTAAGCGTCCGACTTCAGCCAGGTCACGATCTCGCGGTCCGGGAGTTCGAGCCCCGCGTCGGGCTCTGGGCTGATGGCTCGGAGCCTGGAGCCTGTTTCCGATTCTGTGTCTCCCTCTCTCTCTGCCCCTCCCCTGTTCATGCTCTGTCTCTCTCTGTCCCAAAAATAAATAAACGTTGAAAAAAAAATTAAAAAAAAAAAAAACAATCATGAAATACTGTTCATTTTTGCCTCCAAGTGGAAGAATTCACTTACTGGCGATTGGAATATGAACTGATACAGAGGCTTGGGAAGGCAGTCCAACAATATAAATGAAAAATCCTCAATGTCATACATTCATTTTGACTAAAAAATTCCACTTTTAGAAATTAAACCTAATTTCTAAAAGGAAAAAAAACCTAGGTAAGAGCTTTCTGAATGTTCAACAACAGAAGATTGCTGAAATAAATTATATCCATAAAATGAAATGTTATGTGACTATTAAATATTATAAGTACATATTAATTAACAGGGGCTAATGTTCATGATGCATAAGTGAATAAGAGCTACAGAACAGCTTTGGTATGGTTGCATTTGTACACTATGCAAATACATTTAATGTGTGCATATTATACACACTCAAACACAAGGATACCTAGAAAAATCTCTGGTAGCACATAGTCCCAACAATAATTATCTCTGGATAAAATATTGGCAGAGGATGATACTACTCTTTATGCTTTGTTTTCTTAAATTTTGATTAATGCCTATTTCTTTATTATATAATCAGCAAAGTCAAAAAATTATAAAAAATAGGCAACTGGTAACAGTTTTTAGTCAGATGGGATAGCTATCACTGAAGGCAGTGCCTAACAGAAATTCTATCTAATGGATCAGTTAATATGCAAGAAACAGATAGCCTAGGCCTAGGCAAACAAGGGATCCGTCACATATAATATCAGCAGACTCAAAAATCAGGAAACTAATAACAAAATACAATGGACCTAGGCAAAGGTGACAACTAAGACATAGCTTGATTTTTTAATCATTATTTTCGTGAGAGATTTCTTACATCCTTCAAACCCAGAAATTTACTTAGTGTGGATTACCCTGAATCTAGAAGAGTAGATATATAGTAGGTTATATTAATTAAGAACTCTTTGGTTGCAAATAACAGAAACCAATTTAAGCTAGATTAATCAAAAAGCATAAGGTAGAGTAAGAGGGAAGAGTTCTGAGAAAATCCAAGACTATTTATGGAAATAAAGAGGAGAGAGGATTCAGCCAGGTCTCAGAAAAGGACTGACACTGGGGAATGGAAAGCTACCAGGGCTCTTTATCCATCGTCAGTCTCTGCTTTTCTTGCTCTACAAAAGTGTTTTCATACCTCTTACCCTCACAAATTTGCATCCTATAACACTTTAACTTACAAGACACGCTATCTTTCATTGCCAATTCTAAATTATAGGGAAAGGCAATGTGGTTGGCAGCCATACCAGTAGGTTACAGATCAGACAGTTACAAATATGGCTGATGGAAGGCCTAGCTCTGTGGATCAAGAGGCAGTCCCCAGAGAAGGGCAAATTGTGCCTGGGGCAGACACTTCCCCAAAGTTTCTAATGTAGGTATACATGGATATAAGAAAGAGTACGAAAGTAGCAAGCAAGACCATTCTTAACAGATGGATTCACTGTATATTTAAATTATTTTTATAATTGGGGCGGCTGGGTGGCTCAGTCGGTTAAGCGACCAACTTCAGCCCAGGTCATGATCTCACAGTCTGTGAGTTTGAGCCCCACATCGGGCTCTGTGATGACAGCGCAGAGCCTGGAGCCTGCTTCGGATTCTGTGTCTCCCTTTCTCTCTGCCCCTCCCCTGCTCACGCTCTGTTTCTCTCTCTCTCAAAAATAAATATTAAAAAAATGTCTTAAAAACTATTCTTATAATAATTAAATCTTTTTTGTTCTTTGAACTTTTTTATGGCTGCCTTTCTCTTTTATATATACTTGGCCTGACTGGCTCAGCACACATACCCAGAGTAAGTGATTACTGAGTAAAGTGAGAATAAACAAAAAATGAGAAAATCACACCTTTGTTAAACCACTTTACACCTCAACCCAGGTTTAGACTAGAGAGAGACTACTTAATGTATTTTATGGCAGAATTATCATATTAAAGAATGTAACATCTGAACATAGGGCTTGAACTTAAGTGGTCTGTTCTGTTCTTAACCAAAATGAATAGAGTCTAGTATATTAGCAAGACAATTTACGTCTCTTAACTTTACCTCCAGTCCAACACTGGTCAGAAGTCAGACATTGAGGAATAAATCTCATGTTTGACATTCCATCTAGTAAAGATACAAATTCTTGTGAAGGATTATATAGATCAAAATGTGATTGGAGAGAGTTTTCACTTCTGGGAAGATGAAATAGATGCAGCTTCCCTCTTTGGGATTCATACTGATCTTTTTCCTGACTATAGAAAAAAGCCAAGACCTATAGCAGTATACCAAGCACGTTCTAATAGGATAAACAAGTCGATTTTTAGAGAAAAGTGGAATTTTAGAGAACATTTATTGTAACTAGATGTATAGGTAAGGCCCGGAGGCCCAGAGTGGCCATTATATCAGGAAGCCTGGGTCAGGGCAGGCATCTCAATAAACATATCCTCTGGGCATTCAGAAGTACAGGAACGGAGTACTTCTGAAAAATCGTGACCAGAAATGAAGACATAGATCATTCTCATAGAAATAATGGTGAAAGTTTTAAGGGAAGAGGAACTCACCAAAGAATTTAAAAATATGACTTAAGCTATCACAAATACCTAAGGACTACAAACACCTAAGGTACGTGTGGACAAAAACTCATGTATTTTATTTCTTTCCTAGATTAAAGCCAGCTACTTTCATAAATATAAAGAGATACAGCACATCCTGGACACAACCCAGAAATCCCCGTTTTACAAGCCAAAGTAACCTTGTGGTAAGCTCTTCGGAGTGGCTCCAGTCTGTGTCCCAGCGGTCATTTGAAAGTTTGTCACCTCTCAAGGTGCCCAAGAAGAAGAAAAAACACTCTCAAATCAAGGCCACAAAGACTCAAGATGTGAAACCTCTCAGCAGCAAATGGGAGACTGCTCCCTCAAGTTTTGAGAAAGATGCAGATATCAAAGGAAAGAGTCTTCAAGCTGAAGGATCCAGTGACCAAAACTCTAAGCAAATAGCTCCACATCTAATTAGGAATAGGGATGAGCAACCAAATAGGAATTATGGACAACCTACTTCCATTTGAAGTTCCAAAGGGACAAATAATTTAGCTTTATACTACTCTGAAAACTGTGGATGAAAAATAACATATGCCTAAATAGTAAAAAGAAAAGGAAAAGAAAGAAAAATGAGAAAGCCCTCCCCACCCCTCTATCTCTATCCCTCCCCTTACACATACATATACTAAACTACAAATTCTAGATAGCTCTTCTTTAGTCGGAACATCTTTTAGAGACTTAAAAAGAAATCCAAAGAAAATACAGAAAATTTAGAATTACTTATTTATATATAATTTTTGTCAAGATGGAAAAAAAAATCTATGAACTTTTGAATTCTCCCAAAACAACTTATGCATAAAACTCAAGGAAGGAATGGCATATACTATGACTTTAACATCCCTACAAGGCACCGTAATGAATCAGCAAACATCATTTCTTGATTTTCTGTTACGTCTTTAGTGTGCTGGAAACCACCAATGATATAAAAGACATTTCTCCCCACTGGAAGGTTATTGTATAATTGTACATATAAAGCACACATGACTAAAATAATTATAGAATAAGATAGTACATAGTGAAGTGCTAAGTTGTACATCTCCAATAATTAAAATACTATATAAGGATGTTAAGTACACAGAGCAAACGTGTGTCACAAAATAACACCGAAATGCATAGATTATGGTTCATAATAGTTCTTTTACTTCTCAAAGTATAGCAAAAATGTAAAAGATTAGATGTGCAGTTTCCTTTAGAGTGGACAAATGTACATCTCCAGCCATTCATTCATGGGAAAGCAAGTGGAGCATCTCACAAGTTTATCATTCATAAGACAGTGAGCACTGGTGGGATTCCTTGAGGACACTATAGAGAAACAGGTCGGGCAAATAATAAAGATGGATGTGATAGTGAGAAAACAAGAGCCACAGGTCACCAATGGTGTCCATTACAGGGTAAGGTAAGCAGAATGAGGATCTGGTAGGTGAGATACATAAAAGTTACAAGCTACAAACCTAGCTCATGGTAGCAAGCCCAAACTAGGAAAATCTAAAGTTGGGTAGTCTACTCTCAACAATAATTCCAATAGCCAAAGGTTCAAGGAGAGCTCACTGGGATATTAAAAGAGTAGCTACTATGTTTTTGTTTTATTTTTATTTTTGTTTTGAATTTTTAGAGAAGGTTCACAGCAATACTGAGCTGAAAGTACAGAGATATCCCATAAACTTCTTGACCCCCACACATATATAGCCTCCCCATTATCTCCATTGTCCACCATTTGTTACAGTTGATCAACCTACACTGATAAATCACTACCATCCAAAGTCCCTAGTTTACCTTAGAGTTTTACCTGGGTGTTGTATATTCTATGGATTTGAACAAGTGTCTAATAAAGTATATCCACCATTACAGTATCATACATAGTTTCACTGCCCTAAATATTCTCTCTTCATATTCATCCTTCTCTCCCCACTAACTCCTGGCAACAACTCATCTTTTTACCGTCATTATAGTTTAACCTTTTCAAGAATATCACATAGTTGGAATCATATAGTATGTATGTGGCCTTTAAGGTTGGCTTTTTTCACTTAGTAATATGCATATAAATTCTATCATGGCTTAACAGCCAATTTGTTATAATGCTAAATAATATTCTATTGTCAATAAAATTTATAAACCACTAGCAATAAAAACTAAGAAAAAAGACACAAATTACTGATATCAGAAATGAAAGAGGGACTGATCCCATAGACATTAAAAGGTTAATACAAGAATATTATGGAGGGAGCCAAGATAGCAGAAGAGCATAGAAGTTTTTGTGTTTTTTTTTGCATCTCACATCCATGAAATACAGCCAGATCAACACTAAACCATCCTGCACACCTAGAAAACTGATTTGAGGATTAACACAACAATCTGCACAACCTGAACTACAGAACTCAGAAGGTATGCAGAGCAGAGAGGTGAAATGGGGGTGAGAGAAGCCACGGAGGGCAGGGAGCTGTTTTTGCTTGCAGAGAGAGGACAGAGATGGGGGGAGAATATGGGAAAAGCACCCCCCCCAAAAGCAGCTGGAGAGAAAGTGGAAAAGTGGAAACAGCCACAGGGACTGAACTAAAAAGGGAGAAAGGAGAGGGTTTAAATTCCATTAAGACTGTATAAACAGGGGGAGCACAGAGTCTGAAACTCTTCAGCTTGATACCTGGTGGTGCTCTGGTGGGAAGAGTGAATGCCCAGGAGCATAGTGGGGTCTAGGAGGTTCTCGGGCCACACAGGGAGAAGTGATTCCACTGCTGGAAGGACATTTGGAAGAGGCTCTGTGGCCATCCAGTCCCAGCAGACCCCAGATAAACCACATTCACTGGTGCTGGAACAAGGTCATTAAGGGTGAAGCCTGGTGCCAGATGTATGTTGTGATTTTCCATAATCCCTGAAATGCTGCTACTACACAATCACGAGAACATTCTCGGGGGTGAGCTGGCACCCAGCCACAGCCTCTGGGCTTGGGCAGCAGCACAGTCCTCTGTGGGTGTGGCCAGCACCCAGCCATTGCTCAGTGAGACCCTCCTCCCAGAGAATCTGAGCGGGTCAAAGCCAGTCCCTCAGAAGTGAGGGGTCGAGAAACACAGCTGCCTCTGAGATAAAACTCAGGAGGGAAGTGCCCTGGCAACCTGACAGCTTGGTCACAGTGTAAAAGCGGGGAGTGGAAGGAAGATAGAAACAAATGATGGGTGCGCAATTGTTGATTGAGGAGAATAGAGTTCCGATACTGGAGACCGGGTGGCTGGGTATGCCATTTTCACCACTCCCGCGCATGCACGTACACACCTACAAGTGCCACAATAATCCATCCCAGTAAGCTAAGCAGCGCCATCTAGTGGAGAACAGAGCCATTACACTAAGCCCTGCCCAACTGGGCCAACCTCGCTCTTCAGGAACACCACAAGTCTACTTAGTTTGTGGACGACTTAGTCTACTTAGTTTGTGCGCCTACTTAGTTTGTGGACTATCAAGGGCTTCACAGTTTGACTTCTACAGGAAAACAATGTAATTTCAATTGTATTTCAGTCTGCTAACTGGTCCATCTATTCCATTTTTTTCTTTTTTGTTTTCTTTTTCTTGAATACAAAAAGAAAGTTTTCATTTTCAATTTTTATTAAAAATATTTTGCTTTAATTTTTTCTACTATATTTTTTACTTTTTTATAAAATTTTCAAATTCTGTTTTACTTTCATTTCATTTTATTCTCTTTCATTGTATTCATTTTCTGAAATTTTCAAACGTTTTCTTTTTTTCTTTCCCTTTTTTCTCTAATCTATCAAGCTCCTTTCACTAGCCAGACCAGAACACACCTAGAATCTAGCATCATTTATCTTATTTGTGTGTGTGCGCTTTTTAATTTTTTTATTTTAATTCTTTTTACCTTATCAATTCCTTTTCTCCCTTCAAAATGACAAAACAAAGGCATTAACCCCAAAAGTAAGAGCAGGAAGAAACAACAACCAGGGACTTAATCAACACAGATACAAGCAAGATGCCTGAACCAGAATTTAGGATCACAATAATAAGAATACTGGCTGGAGTCAAAAATAGATTAGAATCCCTCTCTGAAGAGATGAAGTAAAAACTAGTCAAGATGAAATAAAAAACGCTATTGCTGAGCTGCAATCTCGAATAGATGCCATGGCAGTAAGGATGGACAAGGCAAAACAGCGAATCAGCGATACAGGGGACAAACTTATGGAGAATAATAATGCAGAAAAAAAGGGAGACTAAGGCAAAAGAGCACAATTTAAGAATTAGAGAAATGAGTGACTCATTAAAAAGGAACATCAGAATCATAGGGGTCCCAGAAAATGAAGAGAGAAAAAGGGGTAGAAAAGTTATGTGAGCAAATCATAGCGGAAAACTTTCCTAACCTGGGGAAAGACACAGACATCAAAATCCAGGAAGCATAGAGGACTCCCATAAGATTCAACCAAAACTGACCATGAACAAGGCGCATCATAGTCAAATTCACAAAATACTCAGGCAAGGAAAGAATCATGAAAGCAGCAAGGGAAAAAAGTCCTTAACCTACAAGGGAAGACAGATCTGGTTTGTTGCAGCAGACCTATCCACAGAAATTGGCAGGTCAGAAAGGAATGACATTATGTATTCAATGTGCTGAATCAGAAAAATATGCAGCCAAGAATTCTTTATCCAGCAAGGCTGTCATTCAAAATAGAAGGAGAGATTAAGAGTTTCCTAAACAAAAATTAGAGTTTGTGACTACTAAACCAGCCCTGTAAGAATATTTAAGGGGCATTCTCTGAGGGGAGAAAAGACAAAAAAAAAAAAAAAAAAAGACTAGAAAGGACCAGAGACCACACCAGAAACCCTAACTCTACAAGAAACATACTGGCAATAAACTCATAACTTTCAATACTCTCTCTAAACGTCAATGGACTAAATCCTCCATCAAAAGACATAGGGTAACAGAATGAATAAGAAAACAAGATCCACCTATATGCTGTTTACAAGAGACCCACCTTAGACCTAAAGACACCTTCAGATTGAAAGTAAGGGGATAGAGAACCATCTTTCATGCTAATAGTTGACAAAAGAAAGCCAGAGTAGCCATACTTATATCAGACAATCTAGACTTCAAAATAAAGACTGCAACAAGAGATGAAGAACAGCATTATATCATAATTAAGGGGTCTATCCACCAAGAAGACCTGACAATTGTAAACATTTATGCTCCAAACGTGACAGCACCCAAATATATAAATCAATTAATCACATACATAAAGAAACTCATTGATAATACCATAATAGTAGAGGACTTCAACACCCCACTTACAGCAATGGACAGATCATCTAAACAGAAAATCAACAAGGAAACAGTGGCTTTGAATGACACACTGGGCCAGATGGACTTAACAGATATATTCAGAACATTTCATCTTAAAGCAGAATATACATTCTTCTTCAGTGCACATGGAACTTTCTCCAGAACAGATCACATATTGGGACACAAATCAGCCCTCAACAAGTACAAAAAGATCAAGATCATACCATGCATATTTTCAGACCACAACGCTATGAAACTTGAAATCAACCACAAGAAAAAATTTGGAAAGATAGCAAATACTTGGAGACTAAAGAACATCCTACTAAAGAATGAATGGGCTAACCAAGAAGTTAAAGAGGAAATTAAAAAGTACATGGAAGCCAATAAAAATGATAACATCACAGCCCAAAATCTCTGGGATGCAGCAAAAGCAGTCATAAGAGGTAAGTATATAGCAATCCAGGCCTTCCTAAAGAAGGAAGAAAGGTTTCAGATACACAACCTAACCTTATACCTTAAAGAGCTGGAAAAAGAACAAATAAAACCCAAAACCAGTAGAAGACAGGAAATAATAAAGATTAGAGCAGAAATCAATGCTATCGAAACCAAAAAAAAAAAAAAAAAAAAGTCAGATCAATGAAACCAGAAGCTGATTCCTTGAAAGAATTAACAAAATTGATAAGCCACTAGCCAATCTGATCAAAAAGAAGAAGATAAGAACCCAGATAAATAAAATCAAGAATGAAAGAGGAGAGATCACAACCAACACAGCAGAAATAAAAACAAGAGAGTATCATGAGCAATTATATGCCAATAAAATGGGCAATCTGGAAGATATGGACAAATTCCTAGAAACATATACACTACCAAAACTGACACAGGAAGAAATAGAAAATTTGAACAGACCCATAACCAGTAAAGAAATCATATTAGTAATCAAAAACCTCCCAAAAAACAAGAGTCCAGGGCCAGATGTCTTTCCAGGGGAATTCTACCAAACATTTAAGGAAGAGTTAACACCTATTCTCTTGACGCTGTTCCAAAAAATACAAATGGAAGAAAACTTCCAAACTCTTTCTATGAAGCCAGGATAACCTTGATTCCAAAACCAGACAAAGACCCCACTAAAAAGGAGAACTATACACCAATTTCCCTGATGAACATGGATGAAAAAATCCTCAACACGATATTAGCCAACCAGATCCAACCATACATTAAAAAATTATTCACCACAACCAGTGGGATTTATGACTGGGGTGCAGGGCTGGTTCAATATCTGCAAAACAATCATTGTGATTCATCACATCAATAAAAGAAAGACAAGAATCACATGATCCTCTCAATAAGTGCAGAGAAAGCATTTGACAGAATACAGCATCTTTCTTGATACAAACTCTTAAGAAAGTAGGGAGAGAAGTATCATACCTCAAGATCATAAAAGCCATATATATGAAAGACCCAATGCTAATATCATCCTCAATGGGGAAAAACAGAGCTTTCTCCCTAAGGTCAGGGATAAGACAGTGATGTCCACTCTTGCTACTGTTATTAAACATAGTATTGGAAGTCTTAGCCTCAGCAATCAGAAAACACAAAGAAATAAAAAGGCATCCAAATTTGCCAGGAGGAGGTCAAAGTTTCACTCTTCACAGATGACACGATACTCCACATAGAAAACCCAAAAGATTCCACCAAAAAACTGCTAGAACTGATCCATGAATTCAGCAAAGTTGCAGGACATAAAATGAATGCACAGAAATCAGTGCATTCCTATGCACCAACAATGAAGCAACAGAAAGAGAAATCAAGGAATCGATCCCATTTACAATTGCACCAAAAACCATAAAATATCTAGGAATAAATCTAACCAAAGAGGTGAAGAGCCTATACACTGAAAACTATACAAAGTTTATGAAATAAATTGAAGAAGACACAAAAAATGGAAAAATATTCCATGCTTCTGGATACGAAGAACAAATATTGTTAAAATGTCAATACTACCCAAAGCAATCTACATATTCAATGCAATAACTATCAAAATAACACCAGCATTCTTCATAGAGCTAGAACAATCCTGAAATTTGTATGCAACCAGAAAAACACCCGAATAGCCAAAGCAGTCTTGAAAAAGAAAACCAAAGCAGGAGGCACCACAATCCCAGACTTCAAGCTGTATTACAAAGCTGTAATCATCAAGACAGTACGGCAGTGGCACAAGAACAGACACTCAGATCAATGGAACAGAATAGAGAACCCAGAAATGGACCCACAAACGTATAGCCAACTAATATTTGACAAGCAGGAAAGAATATCTAGTGGAATAAAGATAGACTCTTCAGCAAGTGGTGCTGGGAAAACTGGACAGCGACATGCAGAACAATGAACCTGGACCACTTTCTTATACCATACACAAAAATAAACTCAAAATGGATGAAAGACCTAAATGTAAGACAGGAAGCCAACAAAATCCTCGAGGAGAAAGCAGGCAAAAACCTCTTTGATCTTGGCTGCAGCAACTTCTTACTCAACATGTCTCTGAAGCAAGGGAAACAAAAGCAAAAATGAACTACTGGGACCTCATCAAAATAAAAAGCTTCTGCACAGTGAAGGAAACAATCAGCAAAACTAAAAGGCAACCGACAGAATGGGAGAAGATATTTGCAAAGGACGTATCAGGTAAAGGGTTAGTATCCAAAATCTATAAAGAACTTATCAAACTCAACACCCAGAAAACAAATAATCCAGCAAAGAAATGGGCAAAAGACATGAATAGACACTTCTCCAAGGAAGGCATCCAGATGGCCAACCGACACATGAAAAAATATTCCACATCACCCATCATCAGGGAAATATAAACCCAACCACAATGAGATACCACCTCACACCTGTCAGAATGCCTAACATTAACAACTCAGGCAACAACAGATGTTGGCAAGGATGTGGAGAAAGAGGATCTCTTGCACTGCTGGTGGTAATGCAAGCTGGTGCAGCCACTCTGGAAAACAGTATGGAGGTTCCTCAAAAACTTAAAAATAGAGCTACCCTACAACCCAGGATTGCACTACAAGGGATTTATCCAAGGGATACAAGTATGATGTTTTGAAGGGGCACATGCACCCCAATGTTTATAGCAGCACTATCAACAATAGCCAAAGTATGGAAAGAGCCCAAATGTCCATCAATGGATGAATGGATAAAGAAGATGTGGTGTGTGTGTTGTATATAACACACACACACACACACACACACACATATATGTTATACATATAACACACACACACACATATATATATATATATATATATAACACACACACATACACACAATGGAGTATTACTCAGCAATCAAAAAGAATGAAATCTTGTCATTTGCAACTATATGGATGGAACTAGAGGGTATTATGCTAAACGAAATTAGTCAGAGAAAGATAAATATCATATGACTTCACTCACATGAGGACTTTAAGATATAAAACAGATGAACATAAGGGAAGGGAAGCAAAAAAAAAAAAACAGGGAGGGGGACAAACATAAGAGACTCTTAAATGTGGAGAACAAACAGAGGGTTATTGGAGGGGTTGTGGGAGGGGGGGATGGGCTAAGTGGGTAAGGGGCATTAAGGAATATACTCCTGAAATCACTCTTGCACTATATGCTAACTTGGATGAAAATTTAAAAAATAAATAAAAATTTAAAAAAATATCATGAACAACTCAGTACCCACAAATTGGATAACCTATATGCAATAGACCAATTCTCTGAAAGAGACCAATGACCAATTCTGCCAAAATTCACAAGAAGAAATAGACTAGCCGAATAGGCCTATATCCATTAAAGAAAAGGAATCAATAAATAAGTTGCCAAAAGAGAAATCACTAAGACCAGATTAGACTGACTGACGAATTCTACAAAAATCTTAAGGAAATCTCTATAATTGTTAACAAAAGATAGAAGCAGAGAGAATATTTCCTAACAGTGTATGGAATGAAAAATGGTACCACCACTTTGTAAGACAGTTTGGCACTTTCTTACACAACCAAACAAACTCTTACCATATAATCACACTCCCTGGTATTCACCTGAAGGATTTGAAACTTATGTCCACACAAAAACTATTGCAGATGTTAATAGCAGTTTCATAAGTGCCAAAAATTGAAAGAAACCAAGATGTCCTTTAGTAGTTGAATGGTAAATAAACTATGGTACATCCAGCCAATTAATTACTTAGCACTAAAAGGAAATGAGCTATCAAGTCATGATAGCTTTTATTTATAAAAATAAATGAAGGTGTCCTTTTTCATCCATTACAGGATAGCTGGTAATGCATTAACCCACTCTCTATAAACTAAAGCCAGACCATCTATATGAAATAATTGATTTCAGGCAATATATGGTGACTAGCACAGGACTGAAATGCTTGTGAGAAGGAATATATGGGATAAACCCTAAATTCACTCCAACTTTCTCCCTTAGAGACATTTTCTAAACCGTAGTTCAGAGAAGTGGAATCCAACAGTCTTACTGACCAGACTAAATAGAGATCAGAGTTTGAACCTGCTGCAATAGCTGAAATTTGGAGGCAGGGTACTGAAGAAGAAGAAACCACAGAAAAATAGCCCCCAAAATCTATGTAGAAGTTCTCCTCAGGTCTTTGACCATATCCAAAAATGATTATGTAAAAGCAAAAGTATGGTAAGCAAAGTAGGAAAGAATCCTGGGAAGACTCTTCCCAGGAGTTTCAACTCAACCAGAGTACAGAAATCTTAGTGAGCATCCCCAACATCGAATTGGAACCCCAGAAAAACTATGCCCTGTGAATAAAGACCATGCATAGGAGCAAGGGCTACATCCTAGGACTAAAGACAAAACTGGGATAGAACATTCTAACAAAGATTGAAATAGAACCCCAACAAGATAATCTGCTAGTAATATAAATTCTTCCAAAACAAAACTATTCTTTAGAAGATAACAATAGTCCAGCCTTCTATAATGTATCAACACCATGTCTAACATGTAATTAAAAATTAGGTGACATCAAAAAAGAGAGGAAAAGTGACCAATAGTCAAGTGAGAAAACATACAACAGAAGCAGACCCAGAGATAATCCAGTAAATGGAGTTAACAGAAAAGACCTCAAAATGATCATTTAAAAATTATACAGGAAAAGGTAAACAAAACAATGAAAACATGGAGCATTTAAACACAGAATTAGGCTTTATTTTAAGAAATAAATTGACATTCTAGGGGTGCCTGGGTGGCTCAGTTTGTTAAGCATCCTACTTCAGCTCAGGTCATGATCTCACAGTCTGTGAGTTCGAGCCCTGCATTGGACTCTGTGCTGACAGCTCAGAGCCTGGAGCCTGCTTCAGATTCTGTGTCTCCCTCTCTCTGACCCTCCCCTGTTCATGCTCTGTCTCTCTCTGTCTCAAAAATAAATAAACATTAAAAAATTTAAAAAAAATTGACATTCTAGAACTTCAAAATACATCTGAAATTAATAATTTATTACATGGATTTAACTGCAGACTAGATACAGCAGAAGACCAAATCAGTTTTAAGACTCGTCAACAAGACTTATTCAGAATGCATCTTATACAAATAAACAAATTTTAAAAAGAAAAGGAAAGAAAACACCAGAATAGAGGGTAAGAGAGATTTGGGATATACAGTCTCTTAAGTTTTAACATGTGTAGCTGAGTTCCAGAAGGAGAAGAGAATTAGATACGCAATGTTTGAAGAAAGCTGCCAAAAGGAAGCTCAGCAGCGCTGAGGATAAATATGAGGAAAATCAAATTCAAATGCATCATCGTCAAACTGGTAAAAACCAAAGATAAAGGAAACATTGTGACAGCAGCCAGAGGGTGGGGGAAAGCCACATTTCCTTCCAGTGAAAACTATGAGAATTAGATTTAATCTCTTTACAGAAACTATTGAAGCCAGAAGAAAATGGAATTGCAGTTTTAAAGAAGGAAAACGGACAACCTAGAATTCTAGGTCCATCAAAAACAAACAAACAAAAAACCCTTTAAAAATTGAGGCTTCTAGGGGCGCCTGGGTGGCGCAGTCGGTTAAGCGTCCGACTTCCGCCAGGTCACGATCTCGCGGTCCGTGAGTTCGAGCCCCGCGTCGGGCTCTGGGCTGATGGCTCGGAGCCTGGAGCCTGTTTCCGATTCTGTGTCTCCCTCTCTCTCTGCCCCTCCCCCGTTCATGCTCTGTCTCTCTGTCCCAAAAATAAATAAAAAACGTTGAAAAAAAAATTTTTTTTTTTTTAAATTGAGGCTTCTATGAAAGGAGGGCTAAATGCTTTTGAGTGTCTACTGTGACCCCATCCTCTCTGGCAAACGTGACCCAGACTGTATTGTCTTTGACTCCCCATGCCCATGGAGCTGGGCTTCTGGAGATGGCACTGATACTACTGACTCAGGCAGAAGGGCTTGATCAGATGAAACTGAGTCTGGGGCTTCATCCTGACATCATTAAATTGTTCTGTACTCATGAGGCTTAAGAATGATCTCAGGAAGCCTGGGTGACTCTGTCAGTTAAGTGTCTGACTCTAGGTTTCAGCTCAGGTTATGATCTTGCATTTCATGAGATCGAGTCCCACACTGGGTTCTACACTGACAATACAGAGCCTGCTCGGGATTCTGTCTCTCCTTTTTTCTCTGCCCCTCTCCCACTAGTACATGCAGGCTCTATCTCAAAATAAGCATTTTAAAAAATAAGAATGATCTGCCTATCACCACCAAATAAGCTATATTTCACTTGTATCCCAGAAGAGCGAATACCCTTTCTGCATATAAAACGGATTTGCTTAAGTAATTTTTTCCATAATAAAGATCTTCTGTACCATGGCTGAATTCTTTACTTTTAGAAACATGTTATAAACTCTTAATTTGTGATTTCTCTTTCAAATAAATTATAAACAAAGAAACAGTCATCACTCTACCAAACATTGACCATCTTCGCCCCCACCTCCAAGCCTGGTAAGAGCCTCTATTCTCCACATTCTTAGGTGAACCAAACCCTGATGCGGCAGGATTTCCAGATCAGTCTCTGCTGATTGTTCTTTCTCCTATGAACAAAGGCTGTGTGGAGAGAACTGCTCATGGCAGAGTCCTGGGTATGGACAAAAGAGGCTCTGGGCCTGAATCTGCTAGAGAGATACGAGGAGAGTACGATTTTGTTTAAAGAAACAAAAGATGGCAAATCCAGCTGACAGAATGATGTACTCCCTCCACGGAGGCAACCACGGTTCTGAAGATGACTGTGCTGACGGTGGCAGGGCCACATGATGGTAGGAGCCTGGGTCATTGAGTCACCTCGCTAAGGGCACTTGGATTGAACTACAGCAAGTTTCCACTGAAAATACATGAAACGCTAAGACGTCAACAGTTCTCCTTCATGTCTCCTGAGTTCTTATCAGTGAAGTAGCACCTCTGGCGAGGCCCTTCATTTCTCTGACCCAGCTTGTCTGCACTGACCAAACCCAGGCTCAAGCAAGCCTACAGGGAAGGGAGATCCCTGTAACCTTGATAAGTAGGATCTGCCTTCAAGGCTGCAGGAGGAGACTAACTCAGAAGGAGGCTCACCCCAGAATGTGGGCATGTCTCACCATTGTGTTCTGACACACCTGCATGCAGAGAATGTAGGTTATGGCATGAAGCTACTTTAATCCTCTAGGTTTTGCGTAGTGTCAGGAGAGGCAAAAATTCATGGGCTAGTCTCTTCTGGATGCTATCGGCACAATAGAAATACGCTTTCTGTGTGTGCAGCAGTGAACAAAGAGTGTACTTTGTTTTATTAGGGCATAGTGTTTTATTCAACCAGGCCTCACTTGCCCTCCCTACCGGTAGTCTGGCCTAGGTTGCCAGGCACTAGTTTGTTTTAGAAATAGAACACTCCAGGGGCACCTAGGAGATTCTGTCAGTAGACTGTCCAACTCTTGATTTCAGCTCAGGTCATGACCCCAGGCTCGTGGGACCAAGCCCCGTGTAGAACTCCGCACTGGGCGTGGAGCCTGCTAAAGATTCTCTCTCTCCCATCTGCCCCTCTCCCCCACTCACACTCTCCAAAAAAATTAAAAATGAAAAATAAAAAGAAATACAACAGTCCACAGGGTTCCAAGCAGATAGTTGTGGTCCACCGGATACCAATAGCCAGCAACCAAGCTTCAGTGCCTTTGGAGTCATGCAGGGCCTTTGGACTGCCACAGAAATATCTTTCCATTCTGGTCCTAGAGCAGGGCTCTGGTGGTAGTATCTGGCTACTTGAGACAAAGCTCTTTGGGTTTCCCTTCAGTATATGCTGCTATGATTTTTTACTTTTTGATAAGTAGCCAACATACTTTAAGGAGGAATAAAGAGATAGCCAAATGCTCTTCTGTCTTGGTTAAAGAATATCTTTTGTCAGTGAAAAGACTAAAATGAGTTTATACAAGTCTATGGATCTCGCAGGTCACCTCTTATAAAGGCCAGTCCTCTGAAGGCACAAACTCTGTGTTTGGCAACACTTCAGAGAAATGTGAATGGGTTGACCTCTTCACTTGAGGACACCTTTGAAAAAACAATCAAAAAGAAACCCCGAACTGTCATGTTACTGGGTGATAATGGCTCATCTTAATTTAAGAACAGACATGATCAGTCAAAGAGGGATTGAAACCCTTCCAGTCCCAACTAACTAATGCTAAAGGCATCTCAGAAAAAAATGTAGAACAACTTCAGAGGGAAATAATGGATGGCTTGGATGAAAACACTCATCAATAACAAAACCTAAGCCTGCTTTCCAAGAAGATAAGGAACGAAAAGTGTGGGGACTCAAAGGCAAAACAAACAAACAAAAATAAAAACCTTGAAAGTATTACCCATGAACGACACAGGCTGTAAATGAGAAAGGAGCCCATAAACTCTCTCACTGAAACTGTGCTGAGAGTGAGGTTTACCTGCTCTCTTTAGAGATAATCACCGAGATGATAACAGTTCGCCTTTCAAGGAGAAGAGGACAGTTACTCCATAGGGACCCAGGCTCACATGCAGGTGTAATTCAGAGGTCAATGCAGCTGCCCCTGAACATCCACACCCACTGCAAGACATTGGGGTTTTTTGTCTCCTCAAAAGTAATTTAGATTTCAAGTACACAATACATAGTTATTAACTCTAATCAGGCTGTACAGTAGGTCTCCAGATTCATCTTCTAAATTAAAAGACTGTATCTTTTGATCAAATATCTCCCCTTTTCCCCTCAATCAGCCTCTGATAAACTCAACTATATTCTACATTATTGTATGTTTGATTTTTTTTTAGAGTCCATATGTGAGTGACATCATGCAGTACTTGTCTGTGTCTGGTTTATTTCACTTAGTATAATGTTCTCCAGTTTCATCCACATTGTTGCAAATAGCAGGATTTCTTTCTCATGGCTGTGTGATATCCCAATATATATATAAGGGTATATAATATATATTGTCTGCACTGACCAAACAAGGCTCAAGCAAGCCTACAGGGAAGGGAGATCCCTGTGTGTGTGTGTGTGTGTGTGTGTGTGTGTGTATTTATATACATACACGTATATATACATATAATCACGTTTGTATATATATACACAAATGTGATTTATATATATACACATATAATCACGTATGTATATATATACATACACATATATATATACATATGATCATGTTTTCTTCATTCATCTGTCCATTTGCTTAAGAGAATAGATCTCAAGTGTTATCACCACAAAAAAATAAGTGAAGTGATGGATATCTTAATTAACCTGATTGTGGTAATCATTGTACAGTATGTATGTATACTAAATTATCATGTTGTACACTTTAAATATATGCAATTTTTATTTGTCAATCATAGTAAAACTGGGGGGAAAACATTTAAAAAGCAATTTAGATTTACCTCTATTGAACACTTTCACTGTTGCTATTTGATTGTTTGTTCTTATTGATGTTTGATAGAATTATAACTCCTCAAAGCATTTTTAAACATAGATGGGTTTTGGGGCACCTACATGGCTCAGGTGGTTAAGCATCCAACTCTTGATTTCAGCTCAGGTCATGATCTCACAGATTCATGAGTTCGAACCCCGCATGGGCTCTGTGCTGACAGAGTGGAGCCTGCTTCAGATTCTCTGTCTTTCTCTGCCCCTCCCCTGCTCGCAGTCTCTCTCTCTCTCAAAATGAATAATCTTTAAAAAGAATTAACATAGATGGGTTTAACTTCATTATGATACATTAGTTCCATTTCATTGTGTCCCCTACAATGAAAAGATATAAATACTGCATTTTTTACTATTACTTAAACCATCACTGACATTTTAACAAAACCAGGCAGGATATTTGGAAAAAAAGAAAAGACTATTTCGATATACTACTAGAAATCTGTAAAAGTAGCTTCTTAATAGTTACCTCAATAAACTTTTATTGGTATTATTAAACAAATTGAAAAACCCAAACAGGCATCACAGTTAAACCTATCAGTATTTTTATCAGTTAAAGTTCTAAATTCACAGACGAAGGGACTTGTGAGTTACAACCATTTGTTTCTTACTTTGTAATTTTCTGAAATGTTGCCATTTCAGATTTGTTCATGTATTCTTCAATACTTAAATGTCCTTAGATTTTATTCAGTCAAAACTTTTCCCTTTAAAAAACAAGGGGCAGACACCCAGTTCTAGAACAGCAGCCCCAGAAGCCCCTCCATCTACTCCCCCTCCCCCGCCGAGAATACCATAACTGCTAAAACTTCAAAACAACAACAAAAACCCTCCTGTAAAGTCTCGGGAAACCGTCGTGAGGACACACAACAGATGGAGAAACATTCACTCAAGAAAAGTTACTAAAATCTGACTTGAGCCATAGCTACTGCTCCCTTCCCAGCAGTTCAGCAAGAGGGAAGCTCCCCCCTCCCAGAGCAGGTGGCCAAGGACACGGGAGTCACCCTCAGGCCCCCAGCTCCCAGCCAAGGGCTGCGGTGTCTCCCCGGGAGGGGCAGGCTGCTAGCGTTGCTCACGTCCCTACCTCCGTGTTGCAGGGACTCGGTTCCCGGCGGGCCCCGCCGAGAAGTCAGGGCCTCCCTCCCTCCGTCCAGCCAGAGGGCACAGGCTCGTCCCCAGAGCCAGCAGGCCAAGAAAGCCGGAGCCCTGGTCACCTTTGCCCGAGCGTGTTCACGGGGCGGGGAGGGAAGCGAGCTGAAAAGACCAGAGGGACTGCCCCAGGGCATCGCTCCACCAGCAGAGGGGTCACCAGAGGGAGCCGCCACCGCCTCCGATAATTCGCCCCGGGAGGAGGGGCATGCCCTGAGAACCGGGAGCTCTGAGGGTCTCCCCAAGCCAGCTGGTGCGTGGGGAGCAGTGCGGGAAAGTTCGCGCCCGGGCGAGGGTGCAGTCACAGCCTGGAGGTTGGGGTGGTAAGCGAAGAAGAGGCTGAGCTTGACGCGAGCAACAGGCTCGGCCAGACGCGCTGTGCCGCTAGGGGGAGCCCGCGAAACGGCCGCTAGGAGGAGCCTCCAGGGTGTAAGAAAAATTACGTTTCCAGTTAAGAATGGCAAACTGGGTACGTTTAATTTTTTTAAGTTTATTTTTGAGAGAGAGACCATGAGCGGGGGGGGGGTTAAGGGCAGAGAGAGAGGGGGAGACAGAGGATCCCAGGCGAGCTTTGCATTGAAAGCGCAGAGCCCAAGGTGGGCTCGAACCCACCAAGTGAGATCATGACCCGAGCTGAAGTCGACGCTTTACCCACGGAGCCACCAAGGGGCCCCTGGGCACATTTAATTTCGTTCCTTCTCAAAAAACCCACAAAAATCATTTCTGGTTTGTTTGTTGTTGTTGTTTTCACCACTTTTGTTTCTGAAGACAAAGCTGCAAGGCTGAGAAGAGGAAAGGAGACGATATGGGAAACTGTAAAATAGACCAGTTTTAAACTCTCAAAAATAACAGGAAGGCCAGATGGAATGGAATAAAGCTTTCAAAATTATACAGGCAAGTTATTTTCGCCTAAAATTCTGTACTCGATCGACCTTTGATTGATCAAGTTTAAGGGCAGGATAAACACTAAATGGATAAAAGCCTTGATACCCGCAATAAGAACTCCAGCACAGGACAGGGGCAGAGGGAATCCCTGGGGTGGTGGGGAGGGTCCTTCAGGAAGACTGCTGGGTGCTGGGTGTCAAGACCCAGCCCGGAGCAGAAGGGGGTTCAAGGGCGCTGGGGGAGCTTTTGTCAGGAAGAGGTCAAGCACCACTCATACACATTTCTTGAAAAAAGATTTAAGTTTTGCGGGTTGCATCGGTATTAAGTACATAGAAATCCAAGCAAACACAGAATTAAGACAATTATCTCCAGAGAAGACTAACAGACCGGGAAAGGGGTGGGGGAGGAATCACAATTTTCTACACGACTCCACTGCTGTGTGTGGTATTTACATAGTTACAATAGTGCAGACGCTGGGTATTCATTTAAGCAAAATCTTAATATAACCAGTTTGGAAGGAGGAGGAAGATAAGACTCATGCTTGTGGACAGGGAATCAGGGAGAAGAAAGCTGAGAGTCAGTAGATGATGCCTGAAGCTGAGAAACCAGAGAGCACGGAGACAAGCAGGTTATTTTGAGAACTGGGGTGAACACCTGAAGAATCCGCTTACCCAGGTGAAAGTGCTTGGCTCTGGAGAAGAAGGGAGAATGTGGTCGCTGCTTTTCACAACGAACGTTGAAGCTCTGTTTGGCTCTCTTACAACTATGTGCATTGGAACCTGTACTGAATGTATAAATATATGTTTCTCTCCCTCTTCCACTACATCCCCTTACTCACCGGTGTTTAATTTTCAGAGTAACTGCTTTATATTCGTACCGAAAAGTTCCTTTTGTCTCTGCCTTGAAGGCATTACCAAGAAGGTTACTCTCAATATTTAGAAATTCTGCTTTTTAATAGTAACAGCTGCGGGGGCGCCTGGGCGGTTGGTCCAGCGGCCGACTCTGACTTCAGCTCAGGTCATCAAGGCACACTTTTCGAGACTGAGCCCCGAGGTGGGGCTGTCAGCCTGCTTGGGATTCTCCCTCTGCCCCTCCCCTAGTAACAGCTGCCATCATGACCTGCCCAGCACTGAGTGCCCAGCACTTCCACACTCTCTCTGGGTTCCCACAACAGCCACGCTTCCATTTCACGGGTGAGAAACTCACGCTCAGCTTGGTTAAATAATTTGCTCCTCTGTAGCTGGGAGCCCTGACCCCAAAGCCTCGTCAGACCTCATCTTTCTAGGGTTTGAGTTTAAAGGAACTCCAAAGGGGAAAACATGTGGCAGTTCAAAGAACTCCTGGGGGGTAGGGTGGGGGGTGGGGAGGGGGGGGAAGGACGGGGAGGGAAGAGGAACCCGAAGAAACCCGCCAGGCCAGGCGTTCTGCAGTATTACTAGGGCAGCTTCTACTGACTTAACCAAGCCTGGCTCCAAATTGGAGTTCCCAGCTGGTCATGTGGGCAAAGGAAGCAATTTTTAAACTCTGGCCGGGAGCCCCTGTGGTTACAAAATAAAAGCTTGGTTCTGCTCTTATTCTGAAGGAAGAGATGTTCCCGCTGCTCCAGCACCGGCCAAACACCCCCCCCCCCCCCCCGCGAGGACGCTAAGCCCACAAGGTTTTGTGGCCAGAGAAGCGAGGATTCCTGAAAAGGAGGGGACAGAGGGCCTGAGTGCTTCCCGGTGGGGGTGGGGGGGACCCGGGTCCGGGATCTTAGACCAGATGATCTTAAAGGCCCCTTCTGAGTAAAACTGGAGGTCGTGTTTACTCGGAGTCTAAATCACTGGGAGCTTTGAGAGTGTCCTGGGCAGTTCCCTTTCCGGAGCTGTCGTGTGACAGCGTCAGGACCCTTACCTGGCTCCTTGGGTCAACTGGTCGGGCGGCTCGGGCGTGGGTAAAGTACGCGATCTGGTGAACAACAACAACGTTGTTTACGTTCCCTTTTTCTGAAAAGTCACGAGCCACCGGCAAGTGAGGAAATGAAAGTGAAATCAGCTGATGTGACACCAGTCGGCGGCATCAGTGCCCTGACCTTCAGCGAGCTGTTTACTTGGGCACGACTGCAAGCGCGAGCGGGTGGGAAGCCCGGGCCGGCCTCCGGCCGCCCTTCCCCTCTCCACCGGCCTCGGCTCCGGCTCCGGAGCCTGGCGTTAGGAAGCCAGCGAGAAAGGAGACTCCGCCAAACCTGACTCCCTGCCCGTCCTCTTTACGAGCGCCTGTGCGTTCTGCCTCTTCTTGTTCGTAAGTACCCACCCTGCGTGGAGCGCAGCTGGCCTGCGTCTGGGCTCAGCGTGGGCTCCGGCCTTTCGTGTCCTAGCGAGGCCACGCCGCCGGGCCGTGTCCGCACACCCGCCCCCCCCCCCAGTGACCTCGGGTGCCGCTCTGCCCTCCTTCCCTCGGCTCCCGCCACCATCATCCTGGGGGGCTGCGGCCCCCAAGATGGTGAGGGGACTGCCAGCGCACCCGGTTAGAAACACACAGCGATGGGGGCGCCTGGGTGGCTCGGTGGGTTAAGTGTCCCACTTCGGCTCAGGTCATGATCTCACAGTTCGTGGGTTCCAGCCCCGGGTCGGGCTCAGTGCTGACAGCTCAGAGCCTGGAGCCTGCTTCGGATTCTGTGCCTCCTTCCCTCTCTGCCCCTCCCCTGCTTGCTCTCTCTCAAAAATAAATAAACATTAAAAAAAAATAATTAAAAGGAACACACAGGGATAACCTGGCGACAGGGTGTTGCAAGGTCTGTGCAAATAGATGTTTATGGCCCGCGGGGCGGGTTGCTCATCAGAAACGGGCAGCCAGACAGAAGCAGGTCACTGACTCGAAGTGGCTCGACTATTACTATTCCGAGTTACAGAAACACCCTGAGTGCTTAAAACATACACCGCGAGTTGAGATTGTCAGAAAGACCCGTGTTCTTGACTCAGAATTGAACAGGGTCTAACATATTCAGAGCCTATGTCATTAGACTACAGTGCTTCTCATGCCCGCCAGTGCTGATCTTAAAATATTTTCTTAAATACGGACTGTTTCCTTAATAACTTCCGTTATACTTCTTCACCTGTAAAATCAAAGGTTCCTTTGGGAAACACACACACACACACACATTATCTGATTCCTTCTTTCCTTCTCAACTCCTGACAACTAGTGTGCATTCCTCAGTATCTTCTTCCTACACCCCAACCCTCGCCAAGCCCCAGACCTAAGAATCTGTTCATAAGACATCCCTTTCGATTCTGCACGTAATCCCCTTTCTCAGGTTCTCGCCAGCCGACTCCTGCCTTACCTTACCTGATCACGAAGTCCGTTTGTGTTTGTTTTCTGCATTTCACTTTTACATAAATGCAACACATAATTCTGGAAATGTTTTTCAGGCAAAAAGAGAACAGTTGTTCACAATGCCACCACCCAGAGACAGATGCATTAACATTTTAGAATGTTCCCTTAGTCTCCTTCCTGCAGTCATACTCTATTAGTGTGATTTTAGACTGGCTTTTCTAAAGTCTGCAGTCTCACCACTTTGGTGCGTCACAGTTTAATTCCAATGGTGGGCATTCAAGCTGCTTCCCGTTTTTTGCAAGATGCGGTGATGAACACTCCTGTGTATAAACCATTGATTGCATTTCTGATTGCTGCCTTGGGGTAAACCCCTAAGTGGAATTACCAGGCCAAAAAGATAGGACTGTCTTTTAGTTTTAAGGGTTTCCATGCATATTGCCAAATCGCCTCCTGGAAAGTTTGCGCAAATGTTTACGGGTCACTTGGGCCACTGTCACCGTCACCGTATGACAAGGCTAGCTTGCCATGAGCTAGGTGCCATCCAAAGTTCTTAGCCGCGGTTTTGATACGGAAACTCACAGGATATTTGACTTGGCTTTTCTTTGCTTGTGCTACAAAGGCATAGACGTTTTTTCTCATGTTAGTTCATGAGATATAGTGATTTATATAATAAGAATATATATTTGGACTTTGTTGCCCTTGCTGGCACAGAGCTCCTAAAACCCTTGGAACACTTAGGAATAAGTGTGAATAGCGATAAAGGTGTCTTCTTTATTCATTAACAAGCTCCGTCCAGCCACGTCTGGGTTTATGCTAATGAGCTGACTTTTGGAAAGTCCCTATAGATGGGGTTTGTTTGTGGGAGAAAGAGCCTTGTGATTAGAGGGTCTTGTGATTAGAGGGTCGGAACTTTTAGCCCCACCCCCCACAACCTCCAGGGAGGCAGACTGGCTGGAGATTCAGTCACCAACACCCAGGGATTCATTTCGCCAGTCGGGCCCAGGTGACTGAGCCTTGGTCAGAAGCCGGGAAGGAGGAAGGGGAGACGGCTTTGGGGACTGAACCCTTAGCCCCAGGATCTGACACTCTCTTCCTGTAGATAATGTCAGAATTGGCTTAAATAGTAGGACACCCCCTGGTGTCACAGAGAACTGCTTGGTGGAGGAAAACGCCCACACATTTGGTAGAAATATGACAGCTACACTTACCTACTTGGCAGTCCTTCCCTGAAATCTCTTTGTTCCTTGTCCGTTTTGACGGACGGTTAATGTTTTTCTTACTCGTTTGTATGAATATTTGACATATTGGTAATATTAATCATTTCATATCTGTCGCAGATGCTTCCCACACTCGTTGGCTTTTACTTTTATTAGTTTGTTTTTATTATACGGAAATGTGTCTTTCTTTTAAATAGTTAAATCTGCACTTTTTTTTTTTTTTGTAATTTCAGTGTGCTTTTAAGCTCAAAGTGTTCCTTCTCATTCGTAATCGAATCTGGACTTGTTTTTAGATCTTTTTTTCCCTCTGTTCATGGCATTTCACTCTTGCATCCATGTGACGTTCATTTTGGTATGTGAGGTGGACATGAGGACTTAAACTAGTTTTGCTTTCAGGAAGCTAATCGACGGCTTCTGCACCCGTTCATGAAAAACCTTCCAGCGAACTCTAATACTTTGGTCACGTATTAACCCCGCATGTGTGGCTTTTCTGAGACACTCCACTCTTGAGCTGTCCATCCCGGTAGCCCTGGGGGGGGGGGTACCGTTCTGGGGGCTGGGGCCCAATCTCGCCCCCATCATCTCTAGGAATCTACCCAGGAGCTGGGTACTGCGACTACTTCAGTGACTCTAGCCTGCCACAGGCCTCAAAATGGTACGCCCGAAAGTGACTTCACAAGCATTAACAAGCGTCTGCAAATGTCATCTTCCGGCACATGGGCCGTATGTTCTCATTAGCAACTGAGATCTTCAGAGCTGTACTCGGTGCCCCTGGGTCACGCCACCTCAGCGTTCTCGGCCCTGTCAAAGGACAAAACGGAAACAATTGAGTGATGAGCTTACCCTTCCTTTATCTGAGGGAAGACAAGCCGTGGATTGGGGGAGTATAGCGCCTCCCAAGCATGGAGCAGTCTGGCAGGATTTGGGGCAAGAGCCAGTTGTGTAGAGAAGCAGCAACGTGGGAAAGAATGGGCATGATTGGCCAGGAGGTCGGGGTTTCCTTAGAAGGCGGGCAGGTCCTGTTTTCTAGGGTAAGGTTGTGCTGGGGGGAAGGGGGGGGTGTTGGGTTTCCCTGACAGGTGTTTCACATGACTTAGGCTTGGAACTGTGACACGGGCTGGGCCACCAGGGCCGCCTCCATTTTGTGGTCCCGGTACAGGAATTCACTTTGTCAGCCCAAACCTGGACTTCAACAGACTTTGGGAGGTGAGCCCTGGGTCCCCCGCGCTTTTGTGGAGAGGTACCCTCTGTCCGCTGGGCAGCAGTGGGGCAGTGGAGGTACCGACGGCCAAGTCCCCGGGCAGAGCGGAGAGCAGCAGGAACCGCAGCCTCGGCCCCCTCCTCAGGCAGCCGGCCAACCGGGAGGCAGAGGCCACAGCTGACGCCAGCAGGGTGACCAGGCAAAGACTCGTCAGAGTGACCGAAGACTGGCTTTCTGAGGTTCCCGAAACTGGCCTTGAAGGGTAGAGGGGGAGGGCCCCTAGCGTCTGCTACTCAACTTAGCTTCGATCTGCTTTCTTTGAGTTAATCTGCATGTGTTTTGAAGCCCTTTCTGATGTATTACAAGCCTCCCTCGAAAGACCTCTTGCAAAACTGAAGGTCCGAGTCTTTGGGTCTATTATTCTTTGCCTCCCCTTCTTCCAACGGTTGCGTGCCAGCCACGTCCAAGTAGGCCTGGGTGCTTGCCGAGGGCCCAGCCGGCAGGACGGGTGTGAGGTGACCCCTGGCCTCCGCGCGTCTGTCCCGGCTCACAGATCTGTCTGGGCGCCTAGAGCCTCGTGTCTGAGGGAAGAGGGACAGGAGTTAATAGAACACTCGGGTCGAGCGATGAAATCCACACCTCTCACCCTGGCCTACAAGGCCCCCAGGGACCTGGCTCCCCTCCCCTCAGTCACGGGGCTGCAGCCACCCTGGCCCCGGAAATCTGATCCTCTCCCAGGCCGGTGTTTATAACAGCCGCACTGTCTCCCTGGAGGGCTGTTGCCCAGCCCAACTCGGGATGGCTCTGTCACATCCCTCGGGCCTCAAACAAATGTCTCCTCTGCACACAGGCCTTCCCTGACCCACTAATCTAGACTCACGGCTTCCAGCACCTTCTCTCCTTTGTTTCATCCTGTTGGTTTCCTTCCCAAATCTTTTCAAAACTTGGAACGGTCTTTTTAAAAGTACACCACTGGTGTTTGTGTCCTCAACCGGAAGGCAAGCTCATGAGGCCAGGTTCCTGGTTTGCCCTGAGAGCTACTGATTCCACAGGGCCTACGGCTCAGGGAACTCTCCAAAACGTGCCTTTCGTGGAGTCACAAGATGAAACCCTGGCCTCCTCAGTAGAAGGGGGGCTGTGAATGTCTATCGGGATTGCAGGAGAGGGCTGGGCAGGAGAACCAAGAGTGACAGCCAAAGGCTGTCCTGCCTTCTGGTACTACTTACCCTCAAACTCTGCTCTGGGTCCTTAGCTTCCCATAAGCTAGCTGTGGAGTCCCGCCACTAAAAACCAAGTGAGGAGGGGCGCCTGGGTGGCTCAGTCAGTTGGGCATCTGACTTCGGCTCAGGTCGTGATTTCACAGTTCGTAAGTTCGAGCCCCGCGTCGGGCTCCGTGCTGACGGCTCGGAGACTGGGGCCTGCTTCCGATTCTGTGTCTCCCTCCCCCTCTGCCCCTCCCCCGCTCACGCTCTGTCTGTCTCGGAAATGAATAAAATAAACATTAAAAAAAAATGCTTAAACATTAAACAAACAAAAACACCAAGTAAGGACGGGTCCAAGACGCAGGTGCATTCTTGTGGTGAAGCATTTTTTCTCCCTCTAGATTTTTTATGTTTTGACCCTCGTTCCCAGCTGCATCATCTGCCCGCCGAGGCTAACAAGCAACAAAACAAACGAACAAAGAGCTAGTTGACATTCACGGAACCGCTGAAACGGCCCACGTCCGTGGCTCGGTGTTCGTGGAGGTCTGGAGACGGACGGTTTTGACCCTGCGTGGCGGTCTCGTGGCGTGGTCGTGCTTCTGCTGGTGAAGCTGCTTTTCGTTTCCCTGGCACAGGCAAGCAAACCCAAATGTCACGCGCTGCCTACAAAGCTGCCCTCCGGCCTGGCCGTCCTCAGAGCGCGGGCGACCCCCGAGGGCTGCCTCCGCACCTTTGGGACGCACCACCGCGGGCCGGTTGTGAAAAATAAGAACCTGGGCTCATGCTTCTGCCAAAGGAAACATGACACATTTCCCTTTCTTCTTCCCTTTTTATTTCTGTCAGAGCCGCACCCACACCGCCAGCCACCCTGTCCTGCGTGTGTTCGGCGGGGAGGTTTTCGGCAGGGCCGCTGGCGGCTCGGCTCAGACCCTGTTCTGGCTTAATCCGGACTCTTTCTTCCCCCTGCTTTGCTGCTCTCTCCCCCTTGGTGCCGCACCCCCAGCCCCCCTCCCCTCGCTCTTCCCTCACCTCCCTTTTCTCCACAGTCAGGGCTCCAGTTGGCACCCGGCCCAGCGCACCCGGCCTACGGGTGGGCGTGGAGACAGTTGCCACACCTCAGTCTCGCCACAGCCCCCCGGGGACAGCCAGCGACAGGGTCCTGACGGGGAGCAGGTGCCGGAGGCCGAGCCGGGTGCTGCTCGAGCTCACGGGCCCTGAGCCCAGGCGCTCAGCCCCTGGGTCCACGCCCTTCCCCACCACGTGTGGCGGCCGCATCAGCGTCCAAGGGCACAAAAGACAGCTCCCCGGGGCGCAGGTCCCCCAGCAGAGCTCTGCCGCTGGACGCAGGCACCGTCTGTCTCCTCTAGGGCCGCACCGCGGCCGGGCTCCCTTCCCCGAGTTCCAGTTTCTTCTCCATGACAATAATGACTGACACAGGACTTACTAGGTCACGTTCCATGTGCTGTACATAAGCTACAAGATAAATTCTATTGTAGCCATTTTACAGATGGGAATGTTAGGCGCTGGGATGTTAAGTCAATGGTAGAACTGGGATTGGAACCCAGGACACACAGCGGCAGAGTGTATTCCCAGAACACTCATTCCACATGGTCTCCACTGCACGAAGAGCCAATAACGACAACAGCGTCCGCCAGGCCTCAGCGGGCACGCACACAATTCAGTGGAGGCAGGTTCTAGATGATTACGACCAGCCTGCCTGATGGACTGTCACTGTCCACTGGCCAGGGGACCTTGGGGAAGCTCCTGACCTTCACCGAGCCTCGGTTTTACTCCTCTGGAAAATGGGGATGGCAATCGTAAACCTGCTCCCACAGGGTTGTCGTAAGAACTTAATAAAATGGTATCTACTAAGTGCTCGGCACAGGGCCTGGCCCAGAGTAAATGCCCAAAGAGCTTCTGAAATCTGTTTTTAACTATTAATCAACTCTCAGTCAAACTCGATTTCTCCCTGGACGCCTTCACTGGTCAAAGAGAATTCTCAAAGCAACTTCTTCCCTCTGTTGTCCCCTAGAGCTCTCTTAAATCACGAGTGAAAAGGAAGGCCGGGAGGTGAATTTACAACTAGTAACAACCCCATCAGCTCGCTGTTTTTTCTTTCAAGCTTCTGTTCTGTTCTGACAACAAAATGATACCATCAGTTTCTACCAGGCGGTCCTGGGGGCCCCGGTAGGGACCGCTCGTGGGTGTGCCCTTGACCTCCGCTGTCCCCACATCTCATGTCCATCATCAGGGCTCTCGCTGTGCGACTCTCACAGCTGTAGGCCTACGTGACGTATCCGAGAGACAGGAGAATCCTGTAGAGAGCTCACATTTAGAAACCGGGAAGAAGAGGGAGGGGCCAGAAGGAGGAGGACCAGGACAGGGAAGCAGATGGAAAAAATCGACACAGGGAGGGGTCTGAGCAACTCTATGTGCCGTTGCTGACGTTCATTCAGTCACTCGCGTGTCCTTTAACAGACTTTTACTGAGTGCCTCCCGTGTGGCCCGTAGTCCCGGGCATGGGGGACGGAACAGTGAAATATAGGTCTTTGACAGATAAACAGACCAGCTAACCACAGACACATAAAAATGCGCAGCAGATACAAGTCCTTGCCCTCATGGAGGTTACAGTCTACTGGGGACCGGGGTCGGGGGGGACAAGAAATGTTGAGAATGTTAGATGGCACCAGAGCTATGGGGAGAGAGCAGGAAAGGGGCACAGGCAGTGTGAGCTGTGGGGCCGGTGGAGGGGTTGTCACAGGTGGAGATGCTAACCAGGGGTGGCCTCCGTAAGAAAGGGACAGTGGAGCAGAGAGGCCCAAGGGAGGCGTGTAATAACAGAAGAGCATTCCAGGCAGAGAAAATGGCAAGCATGGAAGTCCTGACTTGCCTTAAGTTCTTGGAAAATAAGGAAGAAGCCACTGTAACCGAAGCTGAGGGAGGGAGTGAGGGGCGAGGATAACAGGAGAGGTCCAAGAGGGGACAGTATCGAGGTGTCCTGTTCCTAAAGGAGCAGGAAGAATACCAGGTCGTCGTTGATGTTGCCGTGGAAAGAGGGCACCCTGGGCAGAAGTCATCCTTGGTAGCACATTCCGGAACATATACACCCCTCCAGGTAGAACATACGATATATTCCCGGTGGAAGAACTCAGAAGTTCCAGTCTAGTCCCCACGCTCCTGGAGGGGGACTCTGAAGGGGACGTTCTTCGTGGGTACTCCGTTCCCCTCCGCAGGGCTTACTCTGAGAGTTCACCAAACACTTAATAAGCGAAGTAGAATTTCCACGGGTGGTGAGTGAGCAGTTGCCTGGCATGAGAGACAGTCGCAGGGGGGCTGTGTATATATATATATATATATATACACACACATATATTGTATATATGTATATATGTATGTATATAATATATACAATATATACATATATTGTGTGTGTGTGTGTGTGTATGTATATATATATACAATCACGTGGACGGGTATTCTCGCAGATCACAGACAGGTGCCAAGTATACTCGGGAGATGGAGACCGGAGCTACAAACCTGCCTCCGGGAAAGGGAACGAAGGCATTAGGACAGTTCCTTTTGATTCTGTGACTCAGGAGAGCCATGGCACTTGAGGCGTCTTGAGAAGCAAGTGCCAACGGTAAGGGACGGTGATTCACAAACATCGCCACAGCGTTGTTTCCAGTCTTACAGAGTAATGTCCTAAAGTACGGGCAGCCACAAAAAACATCGTGCAGGAAACACTTCTCGTGACATAGGGACACGCTCACGCCGTAATGATGTTGACAAAGCGGGATGCAAACATATATATTCGCATGAGCCTGGCCGTGTAAAACAACATGACGGAAGGAAATGCATTGAGAGTGGTGGTTTCTACAACCCAAAGTTACAGATGAGGTTTGGTCATTCACATATTTTTCCAGTTTTCTACAATCATCACGTGTGGCTGTCTTATAAACAGGAAAAAGTTCAGCTAAAAATGGCAGCAGTGACGCAGCGGCCTGCTGGTTCACGCTCTGAAGGAGGCAAGGCTCGTCACGAGAGGGAATTCAAAAGCTCGTGGTGGCGAGAACGAGATCATGTGGATTGTCAAAAGCCACGACAGCCAGGGTGGGCTCTTAGGACAACAGAGAAGAGCGCCATGGGGTTTTCCAACGGAACGTCCAGGGACATCCTCTACGAAATGTTTAGACGAAGAAGCTGCGACCAGCCTCCAGCCTCTCGGTCCCTGAGGTCCTGAAGTCTGTCCGGATGTCTGGGGGGACACGGGGAGCACCCAGCCCAGCGCCGTGCTGAGTGTGTCTGACACACGAAACACGGCCCCTCGCCTCAGGAAGCCCGCTGGCTTGTCAGGACACGCACACAAGATGTACACGCACAATAACTGAGGGGTACCACAGGGCTTGGCTTTCCTTTTTCTTTAATTTTCTTTCTTTCCTTCCTTCCATCTTTCATTCTTTCTCTCTCTCCCCCCTCTTCTTGTCTTCTTTCTTAACAAGAAGTTCCTTCTGTGTGTCAGGCACCGTTCAGGGGATAAGATGGACGGCCAAGTGGATAAAGGGGGCAGGGATCAGTAGGATTTGGAGGCAGGGGGCAGGGCAAGACCTCAGGAGTTTCAGGGAGACTGAGAGAGAGGGCAGATGGGGTTGGGGGCCGCCTGAGCACAGCCAGAGTGGAGAGCACCGGGAGCAGGCGCCCCCTACAGAGAATTAACTGCCAGTACAAGTTCAAAGTTGCCCAGTGGCGCTGAGCCCCAAGCTCCAGGCGGTGGAGCTGAACTCTGTGCCTATAAAGACCGGGGAGAAGAAGGGGAACCAGGGGCGACCACCTTCCCCATATTTGTGCTCCTGGGCTTCCCAGGTCCGGTTTTATTTTGTTTCACTCTCTACTGAAACCCTCCCAAAGGGCAGTTGAGAGAAAGACAGGAAGTCAAAAACAAAGGCCGGTCGCCTGGGAGCCACAGCCGGAGTTGGCTGATACGATGTCCTCAGGCCGCCACGCCTTTTGAACCTGGCTCTGTCTTCAAGTCAAAAATGCTTAAAAATAGCGATTTTTTTGAACCCAAGTGTAACAGGCCTGAAATAGGGGCAAGAAGAGGGAACATCCACGTAAGGCCACCCGTACTCCCAACCAACAGAGGCAAGTCAAAGCTCATCTGCTACGGCACACGCGCACAAATCGGGGTTCCAGCCCTGGAAATCCATCTCGCACCCTGAAACACCTAAACCCACTAAAAACGTAGATACAGGTTTCTACAAGCATTTGTGAAATACGAAAACCGTACAGAACACCTACCGCTGGGGATGTTCCCGCACCGCGGGCTGGGCCAGCTAGAACTTCGGCTATGCTACTCTCACAACGCATGGACCAAAGACACCTTTCCATACCTGCTAAGCCTTGCTGTTGCAAGGGGGGTAGCGGGAGGTCCCAGGGCCTCCGCGGGATGGCCCTTCTCTGCCACCTCGGCGCTTCCCTGCCGAGCTCCCCTGAAGGAGAAGCCAGGGGCAGAGGCCCTTGGTGGACAGTGGCGACAGGAGTTCAAAACCTCACTGCAGGCACAGGTGTATGTTTCTGTTCTGACGGGCACCGGCCTCCCCACAAGGTGCTGTCCCGGCTCTCGGTCAAAGGAGTTGCTTGCTGATAAATCTTTATTCTCATTGTCTGCACTGACTCAGGTCCTCTGAAGGGAGCCACCTGCTATAGAGTGAATCGCTGTGTCCTTCAAATTTCCTACGTTGAAACCTAACCTCCAAGGTGATGACAGTAGGAGGTGAGGCCTTTGGGAGGTGATGAGGTTGAGAGCAGAGCCCTCATGAATGAAATCAGTGCCCTTGTGAAAGAGGTCCCAGAAAAAAATAAAGGTGCCCCAGACAGCTTCCTGTCCCTTCCACCATGTGAGGACACTGGGGAAGGATGTCCCTCTATGAACCAAGAAGGGGGCACACCAGACACCAAATCAGCCAGTCCCTTGATCTTGGACTTCTCAGCCCCCCCCCCCCCCCGAGCTGGGGGACATAAATGTCTGTGGTTTATAAGCTGCCCAGTCTGTGGTAGTTGGCGCAGCGCCCTCTCCCTCAGCGGGGCCCATCTCCTCTTCCCTCACACTTGTTCTCTTTCTCCCTCGGGGCACTTCCTGTTCTAGCAGAACAGAGATGGGATGTGGTGGGACGCACCTTCCTTCCAGCCAGCGGAGGGAACGAGGGAGCAGCTGCTCCTCTCACGGGCTCCCTTCAGAAGCCGCCCCCCAGGGCTGGACACGTCCCCTGAGCCTCTCCCCGGGGCCACCGCTAGCTGGCTGCAGGAAACCACCTGGCGCCCCAGGCTGGGTGCACTGACAGGATGGCCCTCCGTCCTTTGTCCCCAGCACCTTGTGTCTTGGAAGGCTAGCGGCACTTTGGCATGCAAATGGCTATTTTGTTGGGTAGTCGAAACTTTACAAATACAAAGGTGTCGCAGGCAGACTACTGTGGTAGAAGAGCAATTTGGAGAAGTCCTTCTGATTAAAATCATAGTGAAAAGACTGTTCAAATACGATGAGGACGGTGTATACTATTTTACGGGGACTACAAGTAAGTTTTCTGCGGATCAATTTGGCAATATGCAGTAAGATCACTCAAAAGTATTTCTACCTTTGGCTCCACTTTAGATATCTAGCTGAAGGAAAAATCAGATTCCAACCAAGAATCATACAAACATCTTCCTTATCTGTCACTTACAATGGTAAAAATGGAAACAATCTGCCTAATGGCGTGACGGATAAATCTACGACACGAACTATCACACAGCCATTAAACATGTTTCTGCAGACTATGTAACAGCTTTGAAAAATGTGCATAATATTCAGCGAGAAAATCATTGTGGTCAACAGCGTGACTATTTAAAAACACATCAGCACATAGGAAAAAAATATTGGTAAGAAATTAACAGTGGTTCTACGTACGTGGTGGGATAAGAGGTTATTTTTTATGTATTTTTTTCTTTTACGTATTATTTTCCAAGATTTCTATGATTCCTGTTCTCAGGAAAAAAATCGGAGACACTTAAAAGGTAGCGAGTGCCACTGTGTGATTTCATGAGCAGGTGGCCTCTTGCCTTCACCAAGTAATGACTCCCAGAGCAGGGCAGGTAAGCTCCCAGAGAAGTCTAGCAGACCTCGTCCCCCCGAGCTTGTGTTAGAACAGGATACAGGGCTTCTAGAACACACCAGTGCCCCACCCCAACCTGTAAGTTCTGATGTGCCGGGTCTGTGGCCCATTGACAGTAGTTCCCACAGCACCCCCTGGGGGGGGCCCTGTGCCTCTAGCGCCTTCCTCCTCCTTCAGGCCCCCAGGGACAGCGAGCCTCCTCCCTCACCCCAGACAAACCCACCCTCGAAAGGATCTGAGAAACTCCCTCACAAACATTTCCAGGGGCTTGTGGTGTTTAAAGGGCAGCAAAGCCTTTGTTCAAAGGGCATCCATCATTGTCACCGCTTTCCGGCACTCAGCGGCCCAGGGAGCCCCTCCTCCTGAACAAGGCCGGAGAGGGGGCTCGCGGTGACTTACCAAGTGCATCCCGCCTGCAGGCTCCCTCTGACTTCTTGTTCCCGCTGGGGTTGGAGGGAAGGCTGCCACAGGTGTTTATGGGATTCCAGAAGGGAGAAGGGCGAGCTTGTGAGGAAACCGGGAGGGAGGCCGGACATTCACGGGTGTGACTTCCCTCAGGTGCCCCGGAAGGCGGCCCTGCAAAAGGGCAGGAGACGATGACCATCCTAAGACCAAGGCGGGGCAAGCAGCTGCTGTTCCTGGGCATCATGACAGTCACGGTGGCGGTCATCTTCCTGCTGTTCTACGCTCTCCTCTGGAAGGCCGGCAACCTCGTGGACTCGCCCAACCTCAGAATCGGCTTCTACAACTTCTGCCTGTGGAACGAGGGCACCGGCTCCCTCCAGTGCCGCCAGTTCCCTGAGCTGGAGGCCCTGGGGGTGCCGCGGGTCGGCCTGGCCCTGGCCAGGCTCGGTGTGTACGGGGCCCTGGTCTTCTCGCTCTTCGTCCCCCTGCCCCTCTTCCTGGCCTGGTGCAACAGTAACGAGGCCGAGTGGCGGCTGGCGGGGGGCTTCCTGGCGACGTCCTCCATGCTGCTGGCCAGCGGCCTGGGCCTCTTCCTCACCTACACGTGGAAGTGGATCCGGCTCTCCCTCCTGGAGCCTGGGTTTCTGGCTCTGGGCACTGCCCAGGCCTTACTCCTCCTCTTGCTTATGGCCACATGTGTGTTCCCTCAGAGAGCAGAGGACAAGGTCAAGCTTGACAGCTGCTAGTTCTGTCGAGAGGCTCACGATGGCAAGAGTTCAGTTTGAACTATGCTCAGAGAAGGTGCCAGAAAACTCATGGGCTGGCATGTCTTCTCAGCCTGTTTCATAGCAAATGCCGGCCTCAAGCTCTGGCAGACGGGACCCACCACGGAGGAGGTGGGGGTACCCAGTGCCGAGAAGGCCAAGGGCGCAGCAGTGGCAGCCGCGGTACCTGCGGCTTGTTAGCGTGGGGCTGTCCATCCTTTGGGACTTCCGAGGTTCCCAAGGACACACCACAAAAAGCTCACTGTCACGAGAACTCCTTTAACTGACATAAGGATTCCCATCACGAGGCCTGATTTCTAGGATAATTAGCCACATGTCACACTGGAACCGAGTGAAGGTTCATGGCAACAAAGGGGGGACGTTATGAGAGAGTGCACCTCAGCCTCCCTGGGGCCCTGGTTAGCAGGCTCCCCCTCCCCACGGTGGGTGTGAAGTGACGAGCCCGTCTCCCAAAGGCCCACGAGTGATCCCTGAGGGAGTCACTAAAGAAAGAACACGTGGGCACAAAGACAAGCCTTGGTGGCTTTGAAGGTTCTCCCGAAAAGTCTCCCAGACCTGAAGCCAGACAGAGCAGGGGCGTCAGCTGGCAAATCGTTCCCAGCATGTGACCTGGGAGTTGGGAACACAAAACGCCGAATCCCTGGGCAGGAGGAAGGTGAAAAGAACTGAGGGGTTCCATACAGATGTCGAGGCCTTCACTTCTCCACCCAGAATTGGAAAGGACATAAACACAGCTCACACACTGGGGAACTGTTCGTATTTTTCAGCACCTATATATTGGAAAACCTATACAGCAAATGACTGCCTTATTCTGTGCCTGTCAAAAACCACACTGAATAGAGTCAGAAACACGGACTCCGGTGTGATCTTGTCTTTAGGGTCTTCGCAGGGCTCCCGTCCCACTGGCGCTTTACAACTGCCCAGGGACTGAGGCTGAGCCGCCAAGTGGCAGGACGGTGGCCGCCTGGGGGAGGGGGGCTTCCGATCTGCACACGGAGTTTCAAGATCCCACACAGAGCAGAGCACTGTGGGCGGGGCACCTGCCTGGGGGGGTGCTGCGCGAGTGACGGGAACTGTGTTCAGAACAGCCGTCCTCCTTAGGGAGAGATCAGGGGGACCAGACAGTGGGGATTCCAGTGCACTTAGCAGCAATGCCTCTTTTTCGCTGAAAATTATTAAGTTGGCTCTTCGGTTCACTAAGTTTGGCCACCATGTCCCCACCTTCCCTGGACCTGGAAGGCCAATAAAACCACGGCCTCCGAGTGGAGAAGGCACAGCGCAGGGAGAAATTCTGACGGAAGCACATTTGGACTCCTCACTTGCACACACTCAACAGGGCAGCTCCCCAAGGAGGTGACTGCCTGCCGGGGAGGAGCGGGACGAGGGGAGGAGCGGGAGCGGCTGGCAGGCCCCGGGAGGGAGGGGAGGCCAGCTTCCACCAGCACTCTGGGTAGAAAATCCTGGGAAGCCTGTCCGTTCAGCTGAAAAATATTTCCCTGACGTATTTTAACATGTCCTCGTCCTCCTCGGGGCTTCTGCTGCGGGCAGAGTCAGACCCCGCGGGCCCCTGAGGGCTGTGGCCTGGAGGAAGGGCGTCTTTCTCATTGTCCTCGTCCTCACTTCTCCTCCCAGGAGAGCTCGGTGACGGTGACAAAGCGGAGTGGGCCCGGGACAGCTCCGGCTTATCAGCGCCAGCCGGAGTCGGTGGCTCCAAGGGCTGTTCCTGTTTCCGGGCCTGCCGGGTAGGAGAAATGAGGGGCAAAACAGACATCGTGCTATTTCCCAAATGAAATAACCGCCGGCGACGCAGAACACATGCGGAAGCCACTGTGAAGCGTGTGACCGGCTCGAGCACCGCCCCAAATCAGAGCCTCCTCCTCTCCACCCCCCCTCCCCCGGCCACCCCTCACAGCTCCAGAAGAAGTCAAGACCCCCTTGGGAGAGAGGCGGGCAGGGGCCTGAGGAATGGCAGAGTGGAAAAGAAAAATAGGAAAAGCGTATCTGGAAAGGTGGGGGTGACAGAACGGAAGGACCACGGGTACAAAACTTGAGTGTGGGCCTACGTTCTGTCACTTATCGGCTGTGTAACTATGGGAAAGTCCCTGGGTGTTAATATCTTCATCTGTAAAATGGGGACAGTAATACCTGCAATCACTATCACCGGGTTATTGCAAGGATTAAATGAGGCAACAACCTAGGAAAGCACCTGGTCAACTAGAAAGTACTCCACAACACTAAGGTGGCAGTTACTATTCGCTTCAAAAGCCAGGAGACTTGGGTGGCATTCGGCTGAGAAGTCACCTCACCCACCTGAGACCCTTCAGAAGACATAGCAGTGAAAAACTTCCGTCCCCTCCACATACCACACACAGTCACCCAGAGCGAGCTGCTCTCCCACCCACGACCACTCCCTCCCCAGGTGTCCAGCCCCAAACATTCAGTGACACCGGACATGGGGAGAGGCCAAGGGGAGCACGAGAAGCACTAGACAAGGGACAGCTGGACGAAGGGGGATGACAGATGACAGGGCTCCCCAAGGCCGACTGAGAATGCAGGGCGTCTCCTTTATTGCCATTAACCAAGGGCCCGGTCCGGTTTCTGGTCGTGAGAGTAAGAAGAGACACAGTGGACTTTACCTCAATCAGTATCCCCAGGGCGACATCCACCATTTCGGCCTCACTCATGCAGTACACAGTCCTCGTGGCAGGAAGTCTGAAAGGAAGGCACGATGCTACAGATGGGGACAGACGGGTTTCGGGTCTCAGGTCTCACGAGGGGGGAGAAAATGAGGGCAAGAGTCCCATTCCCAGGCCTCCCGATTTGCCACGCGCACCTCTGTGGGGCTGAAACCACCCCCCCACCTCACCGTTCTGCCCGCACCGCAAGACTCAGCGCCAGCAACTGTGACGCCTCCAAACCCTCCCTCCCTCCTCATTCCCCAGGACCCCGACCGGAAGTTGTCCCACCTTGCGGCAGCAGCCCTTGGCATTGCTGCCGATGTCCTCGCTTTCGGGGTCTTCACGGGCACCTTTCTCTTCTCGGCCACCTGGGCTGTCATCCATGTGGGAAGGACCCTCTTTTTATCCCCAGATTTGAAGGTTTCCATCTCTCTTTTCTCTCATGAAGGAAGACGAGTCAGGGCCCAGGCTTAATGACTTGCTTTTCTAATTCAGGACGGGGAACCCCACTCTCATCCAACCGGGAACTTTAGGTCTGTTTGTCCTGCATGGGAGTCACGCTTGAAATCCTACAAAGAACAAAGTCCAGTGAGCTCTAATAAGCTGGAATACTTCCAGTCACCAGCTGAAATTACTGGTCAGGACAGGCCAGAGATGGATAGCAGGCCCCAGGAGACTAAGATGGCCCATTCCCCTTCTCCCTGCCATCCAAGATGCTCGCTGTCCCCAGGGTGCCTAGCCTACCCTGAAAATCTCTCTCATGATCTCTCCCTCATCTCCCCAACTCCAGACTTCTCATTTCCTCTACCTTAGTGTGGTTACAGACAACTCCAAGACCATTTTGAGTCCCCGCAAGGTTTAAATGGCCAACACTCCCTCCCTTAATCCAAAAATACTTCTGGGTGGCCAGATTTTAGCCAGCAGTAGGGATTAGGAACCACAACCGGACCTGCTCCAGGAAGGAGGTAATCCAGAAGGTGCCCTGACAGCCTGTCTCATCTAACCTGGTCTCTCTTCTCCCCACCCCCACTTACCACCGCCACAGCCCCTCCCCCTACAGCTCAGTCCCCACCCAGGGACTCGGGGTGCAAGTCTCACCCTTCCACTTGGCAGTCCACTCTGAAAGCAGTCAGCTCCGCCTAGGGAGGCTCTTACTGGAGCAGAGGTTTGCCTAGAAAAGGGTCAACCATGAATAAGCGATCCCTCTCTGAATCACAGTCATTTATTGCTCATCTTAGAAGACTGTTTACAACTTAAGAAAAAAAAATGAGCATGACGTCATCCTAACCTGTCCGGCCAGAGGGCAGAGCTTGGCCAGTGTACCTGGTTGCTGTCAAAATTCAGGCAGTGATGATAGCCGACTGTTCCCACAACTACCCGAGCCCTGCTAACCGCCAGGCGCAGACACAGCCCCGCAGTCAGGCACATCGACATTTATCCCACCGCAGGCAGATATTATCAAGCCCATTTTTACAAACGAGGAACTGACAGCAATGTGCCCAAGGTTCCAAAAAAAACAAAAACAAAAACGGAACGGCCAGCCAGGCCTCGCAGCCGGGTGCTGCAGACCGAACCCTGTGCCTAAGGGCTGCCGCGCTACCGGGGCTCCGAGAAGCGCAGAGGCCGGGCGCGGGGAGCCCGCGAAGCCGGGCAGAGCCCGCGCTACCTGGGTGAAACCCGGCCCCGCCGGCTCGTGACGTGCCCGGCGCTCCCCAAGCAAGGCCCGCCCCGCTCTCGGGGACCCTGCGCCACCGGGGCCGCTGCGAGACGCGTGCCAACCTGCGGGGGACGAGGGCGGAGCGGAAGCACGCGGACAGCCACGTGAGGCCTCGCCGGCCGCGGGAACGGCCGTAACCGCCTCCTCCGGGCCCGCAGGCTCGCGGCCCCGTCACTCGGGATACGGCGGGGCGGAGCCGAGTCCCGGACCACGCGCCCCTCCGGCCCTGCCCTCCAGCCTCCCGGGCCCGCGCGCTGCTCTCGGCTTCCGGGGCGGGCCCGAGAGGCGGTGCGGGGCGGCTGCGCGGACCCACACCCCACCCACACCTGGCAGGCCGGAGGGACCCGGCTCGGCCCCGCGCGCACCTCCTCTGCCCCGCGCGGCCTCGCCACTTCCGGCCCCCGGCGCGCCCCCTGCAGGCAGCCCGCGCAGTCGGCGTCCCCGCCCCCAACCCGAGCGGGAGTCGCCAGCTGTCCCGGGGCCGCGACACTCTCTCCTTGACCCGGCTCTCGCTCTCGTTGGGCTCCTCTGAACCCTCATCTAGGCCCTGCCTCTGGAGCTTCCCTGCTCCTCTCTGCATTGTCCAATTTTCGCAAGCATCCTACCAAGTCATTTTAGCCAGGAGCCCCACCCTCCAATCCTGATCGCCCTCAAATTTGGGCGGGCTCCTGATTTTTCACCATTCCCCAGGTAATGTCGGATCGCCTAGATTGCCTTCAGCAAGAATCCTGGTTGCCGAGTTTAGCGAGTTCCAACCCTTCCCCTCCCCCCACCTCCCACGCCCCCTTTACCTTTGGTGATTCCTCTTAGCAGCTTTCCATCCACTCTTTGGCTATAAAGTCCCTTTCCCTCTTGTATTCAAGTTAAGCCTGATGGCTCTCCCTTACTATAAAACCCAATTGTAATACACACCCTTGAATAAAGTCTGCCTTTAAGTTTTTAACAAGTGTCAGTAATTTTCTATTTAATAGAATATTTTTTCTTTAACAGTCCCAAACATGGCTCCAATTGAGGTCTGCTAGTCGGATTTTAATATTAGAGTGTCAATTCCTGAGCCCCCAAATCAGAAATTAGGGTGAGGGGAGGAGGGCCTGCATTATTTTAAGGCTCAGGATTCCCACAGGGTCCAAGTTCAACTCTCTCTGCTGGGGTGTAGGCATCCCAGAAGGAGGGGGTACAGGGTGAGACCCTCAGGTGCAGGAAAAGAAATTATCTTAAAGTAAGTAGGTTTCACTAACACTTAACATTCAGATTGGTGGCCAGGTGTTCCTTTTCCAACCCGGCAGCTCCACGAAGCTTCCCAGGAGTCCGCGGTGTTTGCGTTCAGCCTGATGTGAGCACTGCGGTGGACACGTGGAGCTAGCATCTAGCTTTAATTAAAATCACACTCAGTTTGGTTCAGCCTGATGTGAGCACTGCGGTGGACACGTGGAGCTAGCATCTAGCTTTAATTAAAATCACACTCAGTTTGGTTCAGCCTGATGTGAGCACTGCGGTGGACACGTGGAGCTAGCATCTAGCTTTAATTAAAATCACACTCAGTTTGGGGCCCCTGGGTGGCTCAGTTAAGCATCAGACCTCGGCTCAGGTCAAGATCTCAGGGTTCCATGAGTTCATGCCCCGGGTGGGGCTGACCTCCCTCCCCTCCCCTCTCTGTCTCTCTCCCTCCCTCTCACTGCCCTCCTCTGCCCCTTGCTCACTTGTGCCTTCTCTCAAAAAAAAAGTCACACTCAGGGCTACCTGGGTGGCTCAGTCAGTTGGTTTCAATTCAGGTCATGATCTCACTGTTTCATGGGGTAGAGCCCCAGGTAGGTTTCTGCGCATGCTTGGGATTCTCTCTCTCTCCCTGCCCCTCCTTCACTCGTACTATCTCTGTCCCTCTCAAAATAAATAAACTTAAAAAAAAAAATTTTTTTTTTTTAAATCACAGCGTACAGCAGCCTCAAAGAGGCCAGCAAAGAAACCCCAGGTCGCAGATGTGACAGACATGACAAAAACACAGAGGAAACTTCTCCCACCAGAGGAATCTTCTTCTACCGCATTTTGAGGTAAAAGGATGATTAGAACTGACCATCTGGCCCCAAAATGTGAAATTATCAAGACACCATCTGAAATGTGATTTGCAACAGATCCACCAATGGAATAATTACCCTCCGCAGGCCAGAGGTGCACAACTGTGGACCTTGATCCGAAGCTTGGAAACTCCCTACCCTGAAGATCTCTACTAAGTTGTGTGGCGCTTTTGGTTTCTCTAAAGCACGTTCACCTGCTGGGCCAGGAGAGTTTAACTCAATCAAGGCTTGAAGAGATAAACCAATGGTTTCAAGTCACAAAACCAACCCCAGCACCGAGGTCACCTGGCTGCAGGCTGCACCCGGACTCTGCCTGCAGTCTTTCCAGGGGGGCCACACCAGGGGCAGGACCCACCTCTCTGGTTCCTCAGAAGTATTAGAACCACTGACCTCCAGGGTCCTCTGCTCTCAAGCTGGGAGCCAGAACAAACCCAAGTCTAACTGGTGAAGCGTCATTTTTTGTGTGTGTGAATGAAAGAAAATACTTATCAGTGGAACCACTCCCCCCATATGTGCCTCCCTAAAACTTCTTCCCAGCAAGCCGAAAAATGAGGTCTGAGAAGCAGGAAACCTTTGCGTCTGCATAGAAGCTGCTTGAAGGGAGAGAAGCCCAGGCAGGGGAGAGAACACCCGAGCGGTGGCATCTGGATGGGTTGAAGCGAACCGCTGAAGTGCTCTGAAAGCCGTGCTCCTGGGGCCGAGAGGAGGCGGCAAGCAGACCGGTCCCGAGGACAGCGAGGGGCGTGCAGCCTGGGCCAGAGCCGGGGTCCACACCTGCACCAGGGACACAGGCTCCAGGACCCGAGGCTGGACTGGCTTGATGGCTTCCCCGCTACCCTGCCCTTGCCCCAAATAAGGGGAGGGGTCTTGCTGGGGTTCTGGGTAGGTGCCAAGCAGCTATTGTGAAGAAGGGAAATTTCAAGTTTTGACATGTTTTACTGGAGGATGAAAGCGCGTCCTGGAGGGGGTATGGGTGCGACCGGGAGGAAGGCCAGGGCGAATGCATCCTGACGAGCCCTCAGGATGGCGCGAAGACTGGGGAGAAGCAGACCAGGAGGGAGCAGGTTTCCGTATTTGCTCATTTCAAAAGGGTTTGGGTTTTGTGTTTTTAGGCAGTGCTGTGGAAACCCACACAATCCTAAACTGAACTGAAAACAAATGCCCAGAGCATAAAGGAAAAGACAGAAGACACAGCTTTTCAAGTGTTTCTTTGCAATCCTTGAAGACGTTTCGGTAGCAGTGGAGACAGTACTGACGAGAGAGAATGGGTACAAGATAGAAAGTGAGACAAAACTTTGAAGTTCAACAGGCCATGTTCTCACTCGAACGAAACACATGACCGCTTCTTAAACGTCCTACAGCATCGCTGGGGGACGTGAACAATTTGCTGTTTCAGTGCAGAAGATGGGGAAACTGTAAATGGAGAGTCTTGGTTTTCTTCGTTTGAGTAGAGGGTCACCAAGGTAGAAATAGGTAAAAATGTGTAAGTCACTACTTCTTAGTCTCTGGTGTTCTCTCATAATGGAGCCACATAAATACCTACTTTCCTCCACATCCCAGCAGAAGGGTGCCAAGGCGTCAGCACCAACTTCTTCCCGATTTTCCATAGGTAGGTAACAGGCCCACGCCTGGCCCGCCTCAGATGGAAAAGCAAGCTAGGGAGACCCGCTCCGGTGCTCTCGCCGTTCACCAGCAGAGGGCGCTGGCACCAGGCTCCGGTCAACCTCAAGGATGTGAAGTTGACAGAATGACAGGAGCCCCAGTGGCAGAGGGACCCGAGTGCAGAAGGCAGCCGGGAGCAGAAGCCTGGGACCCTAACCTCATCCTGAGAAGCTCCACCGACGCAGGGAAGAAAAGGAACGCTGTGACCTGACTGGAGCTCAAAGAAACAGAACAGCACATGCCACAGCTGGCCAGCGGGGTGCGGGAGAGGCCGTCCTACCCCGAAGGCGGAGCAAACCTCCCCCAAGGCTCAGCCCTGCAGCAGTGGGTGCGCAGGGGAGGCTTGCGGCTGACCGGCTCCCTGCGGGAACATGTGCCTCTTCAAGGACAAGGGGTGAAGGGACACGCTCTGCTGCACACACACGTTCCAGAAAGAGATACCAGGTGACCGCGAGAGCATTCTTTTTTTAAAAAAATGATGAAAAACGAGCAAATATATACAAAATACTGTCAATCTCTCCTGGGCCAACAGAGCAGCCATCACGATGCGTCTCCTGCTTCGCAAGCTCTCCTCCTGCCCCCGGAGCAGGCTTGCGGCACAGCCCAGCCTGTGGGTCTCCGGGGCACTCGTGCCACGGCTCCGTGCGGCTCCCGTCCAGTCTCTCCCTGAAGACCCCCCGCACTGGCAAGGAGTGGAAGCAGACTGCCCTGTCTTCCCGTCCCATCTCCCCACACCCCCCAGAATAATACTGCTTCCGTGGGCATCCCTCGGGTTGGGCCCCATCAGAGTTTATGCGCCAGGAGGGTGGTCAGCTTGATCTTGCCATCCATGGAGGCAGTGAGGCACGTCCCACAGTCCATGGCGGTGCTCCAGTCCACAGTGACCACGGGGGCTCGGTGGCCACCCAGGCTCAAGCAGCTCTCCAGAACCTTCTCATCCCCACCCAGCTGCAAGACAAGAGAGGCGGCGTCAGCAGGCACTGTTCACAAACACAACTACTTTATTCACCAAACTGCCTCGAGCCTGGTGGCTGCTACCCCAATCTGAGGACGTGCCCGGGCACACATGCCCACCTTTCCAGAAGATCTCAGTTTAATTTCTTGGGCCAGGAAGCGCCTTCCCTACCTCAACTATAGTTACTCCTTCGTCTCAGGTGGAAAACAAGATCATACATTCTCAAGGACCAGAGAATTTTCTCTGCCACCTTTAACCGGCACCCCCCGCCCAGTTCTTTTCCTACATGGTTTACTGCTCCCCCGCATTAGATCCTGGATCTGCTGCTCGGCTGCCCATTTGCTTCCCGCAGGAATGCGAGCTGCGGCGCCCAGCACAGGCAGGCCCCTGGGGACACATGCACAGGCTCCCCCTCTCCCCCCAAGCCCACAGCTATGAAGAGTCAGCAGGTAACGAGGAAGGGGAAGCCAGGAGCACGATGAATAATGATTAATCCGGCTGTGGATAACACCCAGGAGTAGGACACAGAAGTCTCTGGCCTTTGTGGAGGAAACATCTTTAAAAGTCATAAGTTGTTTAAAAAATAAACCAATAAATCAATATCAAATAAAAAAATAAATTTAAATCATAAGTTGTTTAAAGATCATAAAAACAGGATCCAAAGTTCATTATATTGCTTAAGTAAGTTAGACCCCATAACTGGCATTTCAAAAATTGTACAGAGGGAAATCTTCAGACCCATTAATTGGTTACAGAGCACGTCTGACTGCAAATCATCAGGCCATAGTGACCACAGAGGCTTGGTGGCCACCCAGGCTCAGGCAGAAACCCAGAACCGTCTCATCCCCACCCAGCTGCAGGAGGACAGGAGAGGAGGAGGCATTTGGGACAAATGACAAAGGCTGATTGGGACAAATGACAAAGGCTGATCAGGACAAATAACAAGTGACAAAGGCTCATCGTTACAAATACACCAACACATGCAACACACATAAAATCATACAGAGAGCGAAGTATAACCTAACTGAAACTCAATTTTTAAATAAAATAAACTACAATTAGGCTTGCAAACAGAAAGCTCTTATTTTTACAGCATCTCCCAACAGCAATTACAAGAAACTGCAGAGCTAATTTTAAGAAGGCCAAGAGCCACTAGACACATCATGTGTGGAAAAGAGGAGCCTCACTGATGGTAAACCCAGATGTCCCAGGGCCACGCTCCAAGCCAACAGTCTAGAAGGCTCCTGACACTACATCTCCAGAGTCCTCCTTATACCCCATCCCATTGAGTGCTCTCACATGCCTTTGATCTCTGTGGGGCCCCAAGGCCTGCCTTCCTCCCTGTCTCTCCTCTGGCCTCAAATCCATAGCCCACCTCCCACAACCTGCCAGGGAATCTTCCCTGAGGACTCGGCCCCTGCCCAGCTCCCTCCCCTCAGAACCCCAACACTGCCCTGTCCCTGGTGGTGGTGTCTCGAGTGTGAATCCCAGAAGAACAGGATCGCGCTCTCTCCCCCACGTGCACTCCACAGCGCCTAGACCAACAACTGCGCACAGCTTCTGTCCACACCACGTGCGGTCCACTGACTGATGAGCCATGGCAATGAGGGCATGGAGAGCCCCCAAGCAGAGGACATTCCACCTGTGACTCTATCCCTACAGCCTAAATACCACCATTAGGCAAAGAGTTAACAGTGAGGCTAAGAATTGGTTTGTGTGGTTACCATAAACATGTGCTTAGGCTACAACTCAAATCCTCATCACTAGTCCGTTTGATAATATTAGTAAAATACAAGACGTTTATAAATTCATACAATTATATTTTACAAAGTACATGAACCAGAGAAACTCGGACACGAGAATTAAAACAAGCGTATAAACTGAGGGACAAAACCAAAGCGGACAACTTACATCATGCTGTGATCAATCACACCCCCAGATTTCTGCTTTGGCCATGGGACTGGAATATCCATGATCCATGGGATCCCCAATAAACTAATAAATCTATACCACATTAGAGTAACTAAAGCAGACCACAGAAAGCTCTTGCTTGTGTGAGGCATGTTCCCCAAACCAACACTCTTTCCAACCCTTCTCCCTATTTCTTCATGTTTTCTATAATAGGTATTATTCCCAAGGAACAAAAGCAGAAAAGGTCCAGAATCTGCAAATGGACAAGCAGAGAAAAGGACAGGTGTGCCATACTCTGTCCCCACTCCTGAGCTGAGAATCGGCCCCCTTGCCCAGCCTGCAGCAAGGAGACCCCAGGAGCTATCCATCCGGGGTCAGAGGCTTCTCTGGGGCCACACAGGGCAGGGAGAGGGATGGAGGCCCATGCTCAGCCTGGCCCAGACCTCCAGAGGGGACCTCCCTGCCCACCGTGACAGCCCCCCCACCCCCGGTACCTTGTAGATGACTCCGCCCGTGGCAGAACACGTCAGCATGTAATTTCCCTCCGAGTCAAAAGCGAAGAGTCGGCCCCGGGGAACTTGAACCTGCTTGTAGCCGCTGTAACCTGACAGCACAAAGGGGCCCGTGGCGTCGGCGGGGAGGGTGTACTCAGACACCTTCAGGCCACTCTTGTGGATGTTCCACTGGATGAACTGCAACCACAAAGCACAACCTGAATGCTCTTCCAGCAGGAGCTGGCCGTGGCTCCCCGGCACCCAGCCCGGGAGGAGGAGCAAAGGTGGATCCCAGAGCAGAGGCCGTGGGTCTACAGCCCACCAGGAAAGGTGGCGGGATGACCCCTCAGTGCATCCCTGCCCAACACAACTTAAACATTCTTTCAGAGAAGAACATCTAGAAAGAGTCTGTAACTTCACATGAGAGCCTGGGCTTTCTCTCTGGCCTGACTCCAGGAGAGGAAAAGGGCAGGCAGCTGCCGTTGTTTGGGTTCCTGTCTCTGAAGCAGGGGAATGCTCCAAGCGATCATGACTATTACTGCGATTGTCGTTGTTGTTTCTAGGGTTAGAACCCAACCAGATCCTTCTGACTTAGAAGCAAAGAGAGGACACATCCCAAATATCTTCCCGATGTCCCCGCATTGTTATCAACTGAACACGTGCAGTATCATCATCAACTAGCTTCACGCACTATAGTGTATATAATCCTTTAGCCTACATCACGGACAGGCCCGTCTGACCACCTCTTACCTGAGAGTCCTACTCACATAAATAGGAAGTCAAGCTTTAATTTAAAACTCCCTTCCCACAGTTTTCAAATGAAGGATTTATTTTGTAATTACAGTTTTCAATGAATACTACAGGTACATCGTATAAAATCCAAACATACTGGAGGGTACACATGAAAACCAAGACTTTCTCCCACTTCTGCCTTCCTGCCTCCCACCCCCAGCTCCCTTTCCACAGGTCCTAATGTGTCTTTCCAGAAAGAATAGACAAGGGGGCACTTCTCTTTGCTTTTACCCCCGGCTTATTTTACCTTTCTTGACTCCACTCAGGCCTATCAGCACTGACTCTAGGAAGCAAACTCTACACGTGATGCTGTGACCACCCAACCACCAAGGTCAATGCAGCACAGCCCGGCCCTAATCTGGACGCCGCTAATGCACCTGTAGTGGGAAGAGTCACTTCTGCTACAAGGAGGGAGGCTGGGTTCTTCCCTTTCATAACCGCCAGCTCCCACTAAACTTGTGCAAACCTCACAAGGGTCCTAAGAGACTGGTTACTACTATACCCCTATTACACACGGGACACGGTGAGGCAGAGAGGGGCCCAACGTCACAGTGCCAGTAAAGGGCACGGTCAGGATTCATCTCACCCCCCACGCTTCTCTGGTGCTCTCTGGAATCTCAGATGGCTAACCCAGCGGAAGGGAAGTTCCCGATCCAAATCCGCTCCCACCTACCTTCCCGTCCTCGCCGATACTGTACACGGTGTTCTCGTCGTAACTGAACTCCACAGAATAGACCTCCCCGCAGTGGGCCTTCCAGCTCATGGCGCACTCGTGCTGCTGCATATCTGAGGCAATGAGGTGCCGCTAAGACCCCCGCCCGGGCCCCGGGGAGGCATCCGCCCCTGACAGAAGGGCAGAAGCTGTTCTGGAGGCAGAGGGCCTCCTGGAAACTACAGGTATCTCGGAGCTGAGCCCTGCCAAAAAGGCCTTTCAGTTTGCTAGTTCTCTCCGCCAATGTATTAATCGTCTGTTTAACAAATGTAAAATAGAAGCTTTTAACACTGGGTCAAAAATGAGGTTCAGGAATCTCTTGGCAGAGCCTGAGCTCCTCTGGGGAGCCCAGAAGTTGAGGGGGACACACAAATCCTTCCTAGGAGGCCTCCCACCGCTTCCTAGGTAACTTCCCACCAGGGCGCCTGGGGGATCTGCTGGACACAGTCCCTAGGTCCCTCCCAGACTCTCTGACCCGGAGTCTCCAGAGGCAGGTCTGCCTCGGGGATCCTCAAACGGTGACACACCTTTACCAGGAGAACGCACGAGCCACGCCAAGCGGACAGCACGGCATTACTCTCACGTGTCCTCCTGGATCTCACTCAGGCCATAGGACTCCGATCAAACAGTCCAGACTCAAGGACTGCTGAGCCCCAGCACTGCCGGGGCCCGCCGACACTGACTGCGTGCAAGGTGACTGGTTCCGGAGGTTTTGAAAAGAGCAGACTCGCACCAAAGTTAAGCTCTATTTCAAGCATCTTGACTTGGGCTTCTGCAGTAGCCTCTAGTCCAGCCGGCAAAAACCCAACTCTCTTCTCTGAGACACCGGAGGAGGGGACCAGACTGCCGTGAGCATACCCACTTACCAAACAGGCGGATGACGCCATCAGCCGCCCCTGTGACCAGCAGGTTCCCATTGTGGTTGAAGGCTGTGCAGTTGATGGCAATGGGCTCGGGGTCCAGGGAGAACTGGAGCTAGTTACAAACAAAAACCAAAACAGAAAACAACTAACTAAATTGGAAATTGTAAAACAGTAACAACCCGAAATTCAAAATAGGTTGTCTGCAAGGGCAAGGGGGCCAAGAATGCAAAGGGCACACGAGAGCATAAAAAGTGTTGAAGGTTCCACTTTCAAACTGTGACAATATGTACGGGTTCACGTTACAGCTTCTCTTCTCATTACCCTATACACCTTCGATTGCAACATTCTTTTGTACGTACTCAGTATTTCATTAAAACTCTGAAGATAACAAGTGAACATAAAATTACAGGAAGTGCTTTTGAGGAAAAGAACGAGATTAAGAAGGATCTAATTAAACTGGAGAAGGGAAAGCATCTAAGAGACACTGGAGGACAGATGTCTGCCAGACTGAGTGGGATAAGAACTCTCTAGAGAGGGGAGAGCACGTGGGTAGGGCCTGCGGCCGCAGGACACTCCACAAGGCCGAAGGGCGGGGACGGCAGACCGTGCAAGGCCCTGGGCCAGTGTGGGTGGGAAATCTGGAAGAATGGAGCGGTGTGACATGCCATAGGGTCTGCCATTCCCTCCGGTGGGAGGGCCGGGGGCGCGAGTCTAGGGTGCGTCCCTGGAAGTGCAGAGAAGTGGGCAGAAACCTCTGCAGGTGGGGCTGTCTGCTCACGGACTGACCACGTGGAGTGAGGGAGAAGGACGGCTCCAGAGAGGCACCCCGTTTCTAAGTGGAGCACATCTGGCAAGATGAGGAAAACTAGAGAGGAGAACAGACGTGGCAGGACACGGTGGTCAAGAATTCAGGCGTGGCCCTGAAACCTGAGCTCCAGGGAGACCCCTTGCTGGGAACATACACCATTTCTACAGGCAGACGCAGGGAGGTGCGAACTGGACCCTCGGAACACGGCCCGTCTACAGAACAGGGACCCTTCCCAGTGTCCAGTGACATCAGAAAACCATTTGTTCGAGGCAAGGGCCATGCCATGTTTGTGTCCCAAAACTAATTTTAATGAGCAACGTCACCGCCTTTTAAACGTGTGAGTTTACACATCCTTTCTCTCTCTAGGGGCTGAGGGTCACAGCTGCGGGAATCTGCCACTTTAGGTGGGAAACGTCCTCAGCTCCTGAGGAAGGTGGGCCACGTGGCCCACAAGTCAGCTTTCACGTGGCTGTCAATTCTCAAGAACACGCATGTGTCCTCACCTCTTTCAGCTGCTGCTGTCATTTTTATGAAATACTAAGCTAATGGAATCAGAAAGAGAGTCCACATCTGTCTCCTAAAAACTAAGCCACTTGAATGCCTAATAATAAGCGAGAGAAGGTAATGCGAAAATGCCGTAAGATCCCAGCTACATGGCATTATGGAAAACGCAAAGCTACGGGGACAGTACAAAGGTCAGCGGCTGCCAGGGTTTGGGGGGACGTGGTAGGACAAACGGGAGGTGCACAGAGGGTTTTTAGGCAGTGAAAACGGCCTGTGTGATACTACAGTGGTAGGTACCTGTCCTCATACATTTGTCCAATACCTGAGAACGTACAACACCAAGACTGAGGCCTGAGATCAACTCTGAACTTTAGGGGACTGGGCTGTCACTGCAGATGCTCTGGTGGGGGACGCAGTAGGGGTGTGTCTACGTGGGGGCAGGGGGCATGTAGGAGACCTCTGTACCTTCCTCCCAATTTTGTTGTGAACCACAACCGCTCAAAAAATTTTTAAAGCTTTTCAATATAAACAAAAGTAAACAAATTTTATAAGCCGCAAGGGCCCTCTGATAGGCTGCGTATGACTTCTCAGCCGGGGGCACAATTCTCAATGACTTAAGTCGCTAGCAAGCTGCCCAACCCGAGTGTTACTGCTTTTCAACACTTCCACTCCGAACCCGCCTCACAAATCAAAATCAGAGGAGACCAGAGCAAAGAGAGGAGGCGGCTCGTCGGAAAGACGGGAGAGCGAGCCCGGAGTGTGACCCCACACAGACCCACGGGGAGACCCACAGGGGCAGGGCCTGCACCTGCTGCTTCATGGTTTTCGTGTCCCACAGCAGCAGCTTGCCGGGAACCTGGTCAGTACCCTTGCTGCCGGTATCTGGAGCTGAGAAGTCCACCTGGGAAGCGAGGCTCGGAGCCGCGGCCGAACAGACGAAAGAGGCCCCGTTGGGGCTACACGCGAGAGACAGGATTCTGCAACAGACGCAGGGCTGGGTCAGCACTCCGCCGGCCCCCGGAGGCTGGTCCTGCCACAGAAGACGGGCCAAAAGGCCCGGCGCAGAAGCAGGCCCCCCCACAGAGCACGGCAGGGGTGGGCAGTGGCTTCCCACTCACCTGGGCATGTCGTCATTGATGCTGATCTCACAGAGATTCTTCTTGGCTTCTGTGTCATAAAGACGCACTGTCCCCACACCACTGCCCAGCAGGAGCTAGAATTGAGAACGGGGCGGGAGGCACGAAGGACAGAGGACAGCACGGGGCGGGGGGGGAGGAGGGGGAGTGTGTCAGGGAGGAGCACTGCGGGGCTGGGCCCACTCCTGTGAGGGGCAGGTCTGGGCAGGCAGTAGGGGCGAGGCCCACTTAAACACACCTCCACGCAACCAGGTAATATCTGGCTACAACGGACCTCATTTAAAAACTACATGAAGACTGGGGCGCCTGGGTGGCTCAGTTGGTTAAAGCATCTGACTTTAGCTCAGGTCACAATCTCGCAGTCCATGAGTCTGAGCCCCGCGTCCGGCCCTGTGTTGACAGCTCAGAGCCTGGAGCCTGCTTTGGATTCTGTGTCTTCCTCTCTCTGCCCCTCCCCTGCTCACGCTCTGTCTCTCTCTCTCTCTCTCTCTCTCAAAAATAAAGATTTGAAAAATTTTAAAAAAATTACGTGGAGACCTTAGAGGTGACCTTGAACAGAAACAAAACTACAGAAGGCATCTATGAACTGGGAGAGAGAGAGAGATCACCTCAGATACACCTGGAAAGGTGCCGGCTGATTAAATGAGATGCTCTGATCTTCGCTCCCTGTCAGTTTTAAATGTCAGTTGTTCCCGTCCTTCCTTCTCCCTCATCTACCCGCCACCACTGGCAGCCTGCCGGGCCTGGGTGAGGCTCCGTTTGCATGTTCTGGGGACAGCTCTGGCTCTGGGCCTGTAAAGGTCTCCAGGAAAAATACAAGAGGCTATCCTTGCCTTCAGGCATTTGTGACTGATTGGGTAAAAAGCTTAAAAGATAATAATGGGTAATGCCAGAAGAAGAACCAGAGGCAGGTCTGAGGGTGTCCCCCAGGAATATTACCTATTTTCTAACTTCAAATTCACACTGGCAGATAACACTTGTATAGGCTAAGTCCTGAGATCCTAGTAGCATAAGGATAATCCCTGCAGGTTGTCAAAAATTATTTAAAAAAACAATGAGGTTTGTCCCTTGGGCTGCCTTGCATCATCCCCTCAAAACAGAATACAAGGAAAGAAAACACTTAAATCAACTTGACCTCTTCAACTGCAAATCCTGTCTCAAGTATTAAAAACGTCCAGAAAGAAAAAGAGCGCTGTACTAACAGCACTGTCGTAGACGTGTGGGGACCCCAAACAGGACACCAGCCCCACCAGCTTCAGCCACTTCCCAGAGGGCCTGGCCCGGGGAGGGGTCTTGCAGGAGGACGGGCAGCTGGGAACATCTGTGCTGGGCTGTCAGAGGGGACAGACGAGAGGAGCTGATGGGGGAGAGCAGGGGGCAGGAGAGACACTCACCAACTGGCAGGAGCGTCCTGCAGGTCCCACGACCATCTGATTTCAATTCTTGCTAATCCAATAGCTTCCCTGCCGCCCCCAAGCAGGAGCCCTGATCGGACAGTCTGGAGGTGTGCCCCCCCCCGACTCCCAGGAAGAGAGAAGGGAGGGGTCTGGCCTAGCTGCCTCGGCTCAGCCACTGGTGCCAGAAGCTGGAAACTCCTCACTTAGACCGCAATGAGGCACGCATCGCTCGTCACTCACCAGCCTGTCCCGCTTGGTGGCCCACTCCAGAGAGAGCAGCGGCGACTTGGAAATGGAGGACGCTTTGGTCTGCATGATGGGATTGAAGGACCATACTTTGATGACCCCGTCCACGTCTAAGCTGGCGACCCTCCTCCCCGAGCAGTCCACTCTAAGACGGGAGAGAGAAGGAAGCTGTTACCATCCTTGCCTCAGCGCACCGTCCTCTTCAGCTAGTGCCCAGATTGCTTTGCTGACTTCTCAACTGTTTCTCAAACTGCCTACACGCCAAGGATGGGTGTGGACTACTTCTAGAAGTATTCATGTGTTTGGTCGCCCAGGAACTGCTTACAAAGGACCTAGTATGTGCTGAGCCCTGTGGTCCACGACGGGGACAGAACAGCAGGGAAGGTAGGCACGGCCCCGGCCCGGAGCACTGGGGTGCCTCCTGCATCACACTCCAGAGCCATCGGCTCCCGGGGCAGGGAGAACACTCATTGTCTGAAAACTACCTTCCGTGAGGGCTTCTTATAAAGGTCAAGCTTTTACCACGTGTGACTAAAAACTTGTACATGATAAATATTTACCTAAAAGTACAAACGTGAGGCAAATTAAAATGAAGTCTTAGGGAGTTCCAATAAAAGGTAGCCTATTCCTGAGACTCCAGAGTCCCACAGCTAGAGAGGACAGAGAGGCTGCCCAGGCCAAGGGCAGCTGTCCAGCCCTCCTGTGACTCTGGAGGGACGGCCACAGTCCTTCGGGGACCAGCCCACCAGGCGTACCTCCTGTCTGCCACACCTTCGCACACACAGCCTCATAACCCAGGCTTCCCAGGGAGACCAGCCCCCGCCCCAGTCAGCACTTTCCTGCCGGGGCCTTGCCCCCAGACCCCCACCCACCTGCAGTGCATGATGGAGGAGTGGTGCTCCCCGTACTCCTCCTGCCCCAGCACAATGAACGGCTGCTCAGGACGGACCCCTCCTCCCTCGGCGCTTGCTGCAGAAGCCCGCGTCAATGTCTCCAGCGCCTCCGCGTGGAGCTCTGGGCAGGACTCGGCCTCCGGGCCACTAGTTTCAGGCTTCTTCTCTGCACTCTGTGACAGGCAAAGTGGGGACGAGTTACCTGTGAAGGGTCTGCACTGGGCCCAGCCATTCGGGGACACACTGCAGGACATCTAGGATGCCGGGCTACGGCACGCTGTGGGGGGGCTCTCAGTGGGTACAGGGTCTGTAGACCTGTAGAAAGAGCTCCGAACACCAAGAGCAGCACCCAGCTTGCCCCAGGAGAGGCAGGTTCCCGCTCTGCTGATGGCCCCTGTCTAGAGACCCTGCTGAAGGTGTAGTGGGCCATGGGTACCCTCTGCCTGTCACAGCTGACAGGACCCAGGACTGGCCGACAATAAAAATTAGTGAGAACCTACTAGGTGCCAAGCACTGTGTGACCACATTTGATTCTCATTTAATCCTTCCTGAAACCATCTGAGATCCTATGATTAACCCCATTTAATAACTGTGGAAACTAAAGACTGAAAGCAGAAGTTAAATAACTTACCCAAGGTCAAGAGCTGGCAATGGGCAGGACTCAGATGTGAAACCAGATCAGGGGCAAGCCTAGCCCCTCACCAGCATCTCCCCCATACCTACCCGCACCTCCTCCTGAAAAGGAGGTACCAAGAGACTGAGGTGACTGGCTGGGCATAAAGATAGAGACTCAAGGAGCAGCAGAGGCCGGAACAAGGCCGGGCACCAGAAGGCACCTGCCCCTCTGCCACCTGGCGCGTCCGCAGCTGCCCTGGTCTCTGCCTCCCTGGTGCACTAAATGCTGACCGCCATGACTGCTAGCCTTTCACCCACACATAACCCAGGCCAGGCAGCATCAGCCAGGGCAATCTCCACCAGCCTCTTGGCTCCCAAGGCTCCTCTAAGTGCTCCTTAGGGTAGCAGAAACCACGGGTCTACAGCACAAAAATAACAGAGGAAGAGAGACCTCTGAGCTCAGACAGGTGCCTTCCGGGAGCGGCCGAGCTCAGGTGTGCCTTTAATCCTACGGTGTCGGAAGAGGACAATCTGAGATCAGAGGCTTAAGGGTCTATGCCATCAAATTGGAACCGGCACAGGGCTGGTAACTGGCAGCAGTGCTTTTAAAAGTAGTCCCGATCACGAGATAAATGGTCAACAGGATGACTCAGCCAGTAAACCCCTTGGGTTTCTCCTTTCACTCTGGAGTAGGTGACAGAAGGAGAAGCAGCTTTACTGCCACAAAGAGTAGACTCCGACCCATTTCCAGGGTGAGGAGAGTCCCGGGGTTTAGCGTGGCAACGGCCCGGGGCCGCACTACCGTGTGTCAGCGCAGCATCTCCAGCAGGCGATGCGGGAGAAAGGGAGGCTGTGAAGGAGCAAGGCTGGGTGATTCTGGCCTAAACCAAGGGAAACGGGCCTCTTCTGCCAAGCCTCCCAGAGCCTCTGACACGCTAGCCGTATTACGTAGAAGTCAAGAGAGGTACGGGCAGGCTCTGCGCCACCCCACCTCCTTCCGTGGCCCCCAACGGTAGCCACGGGGATGTCCCTGCAGGCACTCGTGTGATGCCAAGACTGAGCCATACCTGCAAAGTCATAGACAGAAGCTCCTTCCTTTCTTTGCCGTGATCCTGCAGGCGCCGCTGCCGGTGCTGGGACCAGCTGGACTCCCCAGAGGCCAGCCCGCCGAAGAGGCTCTTCCCGTCCTTGGGCCCGCACGCCAGGTCCCTTCCCTTCGCGGTCTACAGGGCGACATGCGGGCTGTAAGAAGTCACTTGCTGCCTGCGCCCAGGCCACGGCACCTCCGCTGGGGGGAGGGGGAGGCAGAAGCCAGGGAGCAGCTCCTTCAGCCCACAGCTCCCGGGAAAGGGTCCTCCTGGCCAGAATGCTCCGATCTCAGCCTACGGGCTAAGTCCAGAGTGGAGCACGAGCAGTGTGGACGCCCCCCTTTCTGTTCTCCCTGTTTTAGGAGGTAAGTCACCAGCACTCCTCAGCCTGCCGTAAGCATCACCTGGAGACAGACGCACACATTTCCTTCCTCTAATCAGAACAATTAACTCTAGTGAAGGGGGAAGAGACCAGTGCATCCTAAGTGATGATTATGAGGCAAGTCAGGTCCTATGTTGTAAACGTCTTCAAGCAACCGTATGTTTGGACAATACAAAAAAATGTATGCAACATACAATCACCTCCCTGGAGGCAAAAATGAACACGATACCCGCTCTTGTTTTGGGCCAACCTAATGACTAAGCCAGCTAATGTTAAATACCGAGGTATGTGGAAATGATTACTAGGCAACCAGAAATTCTTAACAGAAATTGTTGGAAACTCAAGGACCTATGAGCAAGATAAGAAACTGGCAGGAAAGAAACTGGCATCTTCTGGCCCCTTTGCATGACAAGAGTGATAAAGTCGACCAAGGCTATATAGCAAATGAATTTAATAATCCTCACCCTGCTTCCATGGAAAGAAGATTCGTAATCTACAGCCTCTTAATTTTTAATTAATTAATTAATTTATTTATTTATTAACATTTGTTTATTTTTGAGAGCGAGAGAAAGAGAGAGAGCAGGGGAGGGGAAGAGAGAGAGGGAGACACAGAATCTGAAGCAGGCTCCAGGCTGAGCTGTCAGCACAGAGCCCAACGCAGGGCTTTAACTCACAGACCGTGAGATCATGACCTGAGCCAAAGTCAGACACTTAACTGACTGAGCCACCCAGGCGTCCCTCTAGAGCCTTTTTAATACATTTTTTTAACGTTTTATTTATTTTTGAGACAGGGAGAGACAGAGCATGAACAGGGGAGGTCAGAGAGAGGGAGACACAGAATCTAGAGCCTTTTTAAAAGGAGTTGTCACCACATCATCTTTCCAGATTATCTGGCTGGGTTTTTCCCAACCTTATTCCCACAAAGTGTGATGCTCAAAACTGCTCCTTCCTCTGCCTTATTTTATATTCTTAGCAAAGGGATTCGGATGCAAACAGCCACTCAGGTTTTAGACCTAAAACCTGCAAGTCATTTGCACATAAGACATAAGTCAAGAGTATAAGCTTAACCAAAGTCCACTTGTTGTTTTCTACTTCTACTTATTATTTTTTTAAGTAGGCTTCATGCCCAGCGTGGAGCCCCACATAGACCTTGAACTCATGACCCTGAGATCAAGACCCAAGCTGAGATCAGATGCTCAACCGACTCAGCCACCCAGGCACCCCGTTTGTTATTTTTTATGTTAACGCTAAACAACTTAAAATGATTAACACAGGAGTGCCTGGGTGGCTCAGTTAAGTGTCCAACTCTTGGTTTCGGTTCAGGTCATGATCTCATGGTTTCGTGAGTTCAAGCCCTGCGTCAGGCTCTGCACTGGCAGCATGGAGCCTACTTGGAATTCTCTCTCTCCCTCTCTCTCTGCCCCTCCTCCACTTGCACTGTCTCTCTCAAAGTAAATAAATAATCTTTAATAAATAATAAATAAATAATAATAAATAAATAATCATAAATAATCATAAATAAATAATAATAAATAAATAATATATAATATAATAATATTTATTATTTTAAATAATAATAAATAAATAATAAAAATAATAAATAAATAATAAAACAATATTTTTTATTTAAATAATAATAATTATTTTAAATAATTTTAATAATTTTAAAATAATAATAAATTTAAATATAATAATTAAATAATAAATAAATAAATAAATAATAAATAATAATAAATAATAATAAATAATAATAAATAAATAAATAAATAAAATGATTAACACAGACTCCTTGGAACCCTGGAGTCATCAGAAGAGTTAAAAAGGAAATTTTAAAGAACTATTAGTTCATGTAGAGCCTAACTGAGGCTGACCTTCAGTGTATTTGTTATTTCTGTTTTTCTGACTGAGGTGATCGTCAGGGGTATCAACTTCTGCTTGAGACAGAACTTTCTTCTCGGGAAAAGTATTTGACTCTCCACATTCTGCCTTATTCTGAGAGAAGTAGGGTTCTCAGTCAAGATAAAAGAAATAACCTAACAAGAAAACCAACAGTAACAATAACCAATACATGTTATTCATTGAATGTTTACCATAGGCAAGGCACCATGCTAATAAGAACTAAGAACTTGGGGCACCTGGGTGGCTCAGTCAGTTAAGCATCCAACTTCAGCTCAGGTCATGATCTCACAGTTTGTGGGTTTGAGCCCCACGTCAGGGTCTGTGCTCACAACTCAGAGCCTAGAGCCCGCATTAGATTCTGTGTTTCCCTCTCTCTCTGCCCCTCTCCCACTGGTGCTCTGTCTCTCTCTCAAAAATAGGTAGACATAAAAAAAAAAAAAAAAGAAAAAGAACTAAGAATTTTACAAATGTCCCCTTAAAATAGAGATGAGGGCATTATTTTAACACAAGGAACTGAGGCTTAAGTTACTGCTCGTGTAGGGAAAACTAGACAGAGGTGGAATTCACGCCCAAATCTGACGGCAAACCCCATGCTCTAAGAAACCTAATGAAAGCAATATCATGAAAAGAGCACAAAAAAAAGTGACAGTGAGTAAAAAAGATAAGAAGAAATATCATAATTCCAGAGCTAACAAAGACAAGGCCCTTCTCCATTTCTATCCATTTCTGAGAAGTAACCCATGGTTCATGGAACACGGAAGAGGTTCCGCAGCTTTAGAAAGTGGGAGAAGACTTATCTTACCTGCCCAGAAGTAAGAGGTGGTCAAGATAACTGTTAACAAAGAGGTCTTGAAACCATGGCGTACTTCACATGGTCCCGGGGGGGCAGTACTCACTCCCTGAGACGTGACACAATGGTGCCAGGCCTCATTACACCAATCCATTGATTCCTCTATCTCCAATCAACAGGGCAAATCAGACTGAAGAATTCCACAGGCGTGGCTATGCTTGCATCAGACAAAATAGACTTTAAGCAAAAGACTGTAATAAGAGACAAAGAAGGTCATTACGTAATGATAAAGGGGTCCATCCAGTAAGAGGATATGATACTTTTAAGTATTTATGCACCAACAGAGGAGCATAAATATATAAAGGAGCAAATATAAAAAGCAAACATTAGGGAGAAACAGGCAGCAATGCATAATAGTTAGGGACTTTAGTACCTGCCTTTCCACAATACAGATACCATCCAGAGAGAAAATCAATAAGGAAACATTGCACTTGAACTATACATTATATCAGATGGACTTAAAAGACATAGAATATTCCAACAGAAGCAGAATACACATCATTCTTAAGCACACGAAACATTTCCAGGATAGATCATGCTAGGCCACAAAACAAGTCTTAACAAATTTAAGAAGACTGAAATCATATCAAGCATCACAACAGTATCAAACCACAAATCAAATACAAGAAGCAAATTTAAAAATTCACAAATATGTGATGATTAAACATGTTCCTGATCAATGGATCAAAGAATAAATCGAAAGAGAAATTAAAAAAATATCTTGAGACAAATGAAAATGGAAACACAACATACCAAATCCTATGAGATGCAGCCAAAGTAGTTCTAAGAGGGAAGTGCATAGCAATAAATGCCTATATTAAGAAAAAAGAAAGATCTTAAATGAACAGTCTCCTTAGGAACTAGAAAAACAAATGAGGCCCAAAGTTAGAAAAAGGAAATAATAAAGATCAGAATTAAAATTAATGAAATAGAGACTAAAAAGACAATATAAATGATCAATAAACAGCCAGTTTTTAAAAAAGATAAAATAGACATTTATCAAGAGAAAAAGAGGGCTCAAATTTAGAAAAGGAGAGCTCCAAAATATATCTCTAAAAGTTCTAACATTTTGATAGAAAAGACCAAAAAAGTCGGCAGTCGAGGCCATGTTTTCTGAATAAAAGGTGGCTTTGGCAACCCTAGAGCTAGCTACATAAGCAGTGGAAGGAGAAGGAAGATCAGTTTCCCAGGTTGACAGCTATTTTCCAAAATAATGGGATCCGGGCAAGTGAGGAAGTCTCAAAAAGCCTGGAACAACTATTATGCACTTTTGACAGATTAATCAACCTGACCAAGAGATCTTTACACTGGATATCTCAGAAGAAAAGGGAAAAAAATCCATATACTATTGCATTCATGCCCTGGAAGTACACGGACCACAGGGGATCCAGCCTGGAGACGAAGGGGGGGAAATGCTACAGAGGGCAGGCAGGTACTCTGTGGCACTCTTTTTCTTCCCTTACTCGCCCACTATATAGGAGAAATGGTGTCTTTTCCCTTTTCAGTGCTAAGTCTTAACAGCGTTCAATTAGCGCATACTGATAGAATAGAGAGGCTTGGGATGGACTTCAAATTCCCTTAGCTGACACAAAAGCCACGTGTAGTGCTTCCCCAGCAAGGACAGGAAATGCAACATTAAGAAGTGCAAAGGCAGTGTTTGCCTAGTCAAGATGGCAGGGAAGCTATCCAGTAGATCATCAGGTAAGGGCTGGACCATACTCCAAAATGAAAATTCCAACAGGTGTTAACAAAAGGCACTACGACAAATTAAGAAGAACTACCTTCTTCACGATAGGGTAGTTTACAGCAAGAGAGCTATGGACCTACACGTGACCTGTCAGATCCTGCTTAAAGAGAACTTCTCCCTCAAATAGATCTCAGTTATTCACTAAAGAAGGGTGAACAACACCAACAAAAAATAAGGTGCTAAAAGCTGATGAATGCAGCTCTCCACAAAACACTTTAATAAGTAGGTTAAAGTAAACTTGTGTCGGGGCGCCTGGGTGGCGCAGTCGGTTAAGCGTCCGACTTCAGCCAGGTCACGATCTCGCGGTCCGTGAGTTCGAGCCCCGCATCAGGCTCTGGGCTGATGGCTCAGAGCCTGGAGCCTGTTTCCGATTCTGTGTCTCCCTCTCTCTCTGCCCCTCCCCCGTTCATGCTCTGTCTCTCTCTGTCCCAAAAATAAAATAAAATGTTGAAAAAAAAAAAATTAAAAAAAAAAAATAAATAAATAAAATAAAAAAAAAAAAGTAAACTTGTGTCTCGCTACAAACATACATAACTCCAACAATGTTTATTGTGATAATACTGGTAATCCACAGTTGTAAGAGCAAACCTCATCAAAGTCTCAACTACCAGAGTTATAGAACAGTCCAAATGGCCCAGATTAAATTCTGTCATGTTCTATCACAACCTACCTGTCTCCTACAGTTCAGAAGAGATATTAAATTTTTTTTTTTTAGTGTTTATTTATTTTTGAGAGACAGAGAGAGACAGCATGAGCCGGAGAGGGCAGAGAGAGAGAGAGAGAGAGGGAGACCCAGAATATGAAGCAGGCTCCAGGCTCTGAGCTGTCAGCACAGAGCCCGACGTGGGGCTCAAACTCACAGACCGCGAGATCATGACCTGAGCCGAAGTCGGACGCTCAACCGACTGAGCCACCCAGGCGCCCCCAGAAGAGATATTTTAACCTATGTTCCATCATTTTGCCTTTGCATTTCTCTCTGGAGAAAGACAGAATTTTCACTGGCCTGAATAGTGTTTACCAGGTGGTCATCCAAATGGGGCAGGACACAAATTCCAGTAATCTGGTCTCACCTGAAGTAAAAATAAAGCCACCCAGAAGACAGGCCCTCATAACACATAAAATTATAGAACAAGGGTCGTGGAAGAGGACCCCCTTGTCCTCCATCCCCATACAATCCGGGGACACAGCCCCAGGGGCAGCTGTCACTGACGGCTTATTAGTAATTTGATACTAATAAGAATTACAAATACAGAAGTTTGCTTTCTTTACATTACAGCCAATGAGAGGTTGTCTCTGTGACGACCGCAGTCTGAGTGGGTGAGGAAGAAGTGGTATCACATGGCTGGAGGGAAGGAGGGAGCAAAAGCGCAGGCAGCATGAGCCAGGGGGGAGCTGCCCTCAGGTGCTATTGTAACGGACACCCCAGAAGAGTTGGGAGCTGTGGTTTTAGAGTTATGTCCGCTTGCTTCTTACATTTTGCCTCCAGATTCATAAAAGCACAGAGAGCGCATCACCATACACTTTACCACCTACAATGCCACGAACATTTCAGTTACAATGACCCATCACAAGTGGGCAAAACGCTGATGGGATTGAAACTTACAATGTTACATATAAACAACATTTAAAACAGGAAAGGCCTGATCATTTTTATTGCTAAGTTAATAACACAGTTTATGTTTTTTGTTTGCTTATTCACTAGTGAAAAAGAAAGAGAGCTCTGGTGTGGCAACAGTGAGAAAAAGACTAGGTGCTTCAAATGTGCTAACAAAGCAACGTGGTTTATTAAAAAAGCCAATGTCATTTTCTACTAAATTAAAAGCTATGCATCATTAAAATCACAGGAAGTGATCACACAACTAACTGCATTTGCTATTGGTAAGAGCGCACAATCTGAGTTGTACACTCAAATTTAGCATATCAATTGTAACAGAAGAATTAAAAAACCAGAATGTCCCACAGAGAAGGGGTGCAGGATGGTGAGGGGTCTAGAAATCACATCATATGGCAAAAAGAGTGGAGGGGAGAGAGAAGAATGAACAGTGAGTGCTTCACATGGAAAGATAGGAAGTGTCCTAATAAGAAGCCTTATTCGACGTAGCTCAAAGGGCAAAGCTAAGATTAGCAAGTAATAATTATACAGAGGTTTCTACAAACAGGTTCCTAACAGGCAAACATCCCTACATGGGCAAGTAGTGAGCTCCACATCACAGGAGGCAATCAATCCGATGTGCTCCTCTATACAATTGGAAGGGGGGCCAGATGACCTTTAAGCTTCTTCTAACTCTAAAATTTTGTGATTTTCTTGAACCTCAAAGTTCAGGTTGTTTTCAGAATTGAATGCTGAGTCTAGTTAATAAATTAATAAAACCGCAAGTGACCCACAACCACTGGATTTTTCAGATGGAGATATCTATCACCTCCATTCATGAAACGGAAAGAGAGCTACCTTTGCTCTGTTAATATGCCACACAGTGACCCAAGTTCTATTTGAATATATTTTAGAGGCAAGGACTGCCTGCTGCAAATTACAAATTCTTTTTTTTTTTTTTTGAGAGAGAGAAAGAGAGAGAGGGTGGGCAGGGGAGGGGTAGAGAGAGAAGGAGAGAGAATCCCAAGCAGGCTCCACACTGTCAGCACAAGCCCAATGCGGGGCTTGAACTCAGGAACTGGGAGATCACGAGCTGAGCCGAAATCAGGAGTCAGATGCTTAACTGACTAAGCCACGTGGCCTGCCGCAAATTACAAATTCTTACCCTCATCTCTTGAACACGAACTGCACAAAAAGTTCCCAATCCCATTCCAATCTCACCATGTGACACCTACATCCTGAGCTCATAAAGAACAAGGCCACCGGCTTAACCCCAAGGAACCCATCCTTGTGTTTTCTTTCATTTTAACTTAATGAAACTGAATTTCATGATTTCCTGCATTTTTCAAGAGACCTAGCATCCCACGCATCGTCTATTACACTTAGAAAATATCGCACTGTGACAGAGATCTGCAAAGCAAACAGTAAAACTTACTCAGCCACATTCCATGTAACTGGAATTTGAATTTTCAGGTTTGGAATTCAGAAAAATAGCCATAGGAAATCACCAGGATTGTTCTGACTGCCATAGGCCTCATGAATGCCAGGTGACAATCATTTTGCATTGCTGGCACCTCAGGTCTCAGGGCTGAGTCGGGTGCCCAAGTAGGCCAGTACCTTCACTAATACAACTAGCACTACTAAGATGTACTGTGTGCAATGTGCCGGGCCCTGCATACACCGAGGGCTCTTGTAGCAGTTCGAGAATTATGTATTAGTATCAGCCCAGGCAAATCGGGGTGAGTTCAAGCGATCTAAGCAAGGATGAGACACAAGGAGCCAGGGCTGAAAGTACACCGCTGGCCTCCCGAGCCCGCACTCTTTCCTCTCCAGTGTCCTGCTCAGCATCTGTGCTTCAACAGAAATACCAAAGCCAAGGGCTGTGCTGAAAGCCCCGCCGTCCCAATGGCGGCCTGGAGTAGACCCCCGTTTCCCTGCCGCAGAGGGCGGCCCCAACCTGCAACTGTTCACAAGCCAGGGGAGGTAGGAGAGGAAGGCAGACTTTATGACAACTGACTTTACCTGTAACTTAAAAAAAATACATTAAAAGAGAAAGGGTCCCTGCCCAAGCAACGGAGTGTCACTGTGGGTCTGTCAAACTTTCACTCTGGAAGGCATTGCGGAAAGCAATGAATTCTGACCATCTCTAACAGGAAAACTACTCAGTGGGACCCACGGCTGTTTGGGGTGTGAACTGGCATAAAAGAATTCTCTTGCAAGCTTCTATAAAAGTGAAAAATAACAAAAAGTCCTTTGCTGAATCAGTGAATACCAACTTGTAGAAGAAATACACTGATTCAGAAGTAACTCTAATTTACTCTTTCTCTACACACCACTTTATATCACCAAAAATTCAAAATTCCAGAATGGCTCGAATTCACCCTTGAGCCACCAAATCCCAGTCACAAGCCTTCAGGAGTTCAGAGGAATTTATGAGAAAAGAGAAGAGATTCAAGCACACTCCTCATCGCGGCCATGTACCCACTCCCCTGCAGGGTGTCACAGACCTCTGACGGTTGGAATGGGACTGCAGGTGCCAGAGAGCGGCAGCGTGCTGGGTGAAGGTCCCTCTGGGTGAGACGTGGGGCTGTGACCTGTCTCAACCCTTGGTTAGCAGCACACACCTGCCTACTGTCTCATTCTGCCCACGACACCTGCAATTCTGACCAGAAGAGGGGACGCGGGTAGGCGCGGGATGTGTGAAGTGGATTCCCTCCTTACTGTCTCGGATCCCCCACTATGGTCTTATCTATGCCCTCATCCTGCAGAGCCATCGCTTATGCATGAGGGAGAGGCGGGAGGGAGGAAGAAAGCGGACGGGATGTGAATATAGGAATCTCATCAGCACAGCAGAGAAATCAGTCCTAACAACAGGGCAATCAAGACCGCACTTGACGTGGGTCTGAGAGCCCAGTCAGAGGTCAAGGGCCTCCAGGAAGGAGTTAGAAAGGCAGGTCTTGTGTGCTCACCTGACTGCTGAAGGGCTCTTTCCTGGCCGAGCTCGGAGCCTGCGAGGGACCCTGGGCAGGTGACAACCTCGAGGGGCTCTTCTTACTCTGAGGCAGCAACGAGGACAGGAAACCCACTCGAGGCGACTGGGAGAGGGAAGTGCTCCTCTGGCTGCACACCATGGCTCTGGAAAGCAGACACACAAGGTCACAGGGCTGGAGGGGACCTGGGGAAACCCGAAGCACAGGCCTCCTGGGCTGTGGACGGCTCCAGGGGCACACGCCTGTGCTCTAAGTCGGCATTATCCTCGGTACTATTTCTTGTACCCAAGGGAGCCAGCAGCCTATCTGGCACAGCGGTGAAGTGTGCAGGGCCGTGGTGAAGCTCAGAGCTGTGCGGGCCAATGGCCACTGGCCACATGCGCCACTGAGCACCTGAAATGTGTCTGGTCCAGACTGAGGCGTGCTGGAGGTACAAAACACACAGCAGAATGCAAGCCTTAGCATGAAAAAAGAGTGTAAAATAGCTCATCATCAATACTTTGTTTACATTTATCACATGTTGAAATGTTTTGAATATATGGGGCTAAATAAAATATATCATAAAATTACCTTCACTTGTTTCTTTTTACTTGAAGTAAAAATGTTTAAGTTACATTTTTGGCTTGCCTTTGCTTTCCACCAGACCCTGCTAGCTCAGAAACCAGACCAGCTGCTCCTGGGACAGCCCTTGGCCACGTGCAGGTGTGGAATACGCCTGCCTGGATCTGCATCCTCACTCACCAGTCCATGGCTGGGTGACCACTGTGTGCCTTGGGTTCTTCAAGGCTACAACCGTTAGCATCACCTGGGACTTCTGCTTTAACTTGCTATATTTTAAGGTCGCTCAGATACCTCTCTCCCCATCTGCCTACCTCTTCAAGCCCTCAGACAGGTGCATGCTTCCACCGCCTCCTGAGTGCCAACCTTTTCACCCTTGAGGCACCCCTTTCAACACACAGACTTCCCCAGGCTGCACGACAGCGTCGGGTTTATTTATCCCTGCTGCACACATCTGGATGTGCAGTCCCCCTCCCTCGGGGCGGGCTCAGAGGCTGGGGGCCCGAAAGGCCAGGGGACCTTACTCAGAAAGCTCAGACAGGAACAGCGAGGGCCAAGGAGGCTCTCTGGCCATTCCCTGTCACCAGGAGTGAGAGGGCCGGGGCGAGCTGAGAGCACAGGGGCAGATGGGAGAGGGGGAGGCCCTCCCACCCCCGAAGCGGGCACACACTCACAGTTCTGAGTCCCCCAGGCGGTCCATGTTGGAGACGTAAGGAGGCAATTTGTGCTGGACCAAGGCCTCTTCCTCGTCTGGCTGCAGCTCCTCTTTCTTCAGGCGGTGGATTTCGGCTTGCAAGGCAAAAAGCTGCGCAGGGGTGGGGACGAGTCGGGTGGTAAACTCACCTTGCCTTCCCTCTGCCAAGGCGCATGAGACACATCACATCCAACACTCAACTGCACTGGCTCAAAAGGACACTGGGCGTCAGCCCCAGGACGCCCGTCTCACCCTCTGCTCACCGCAGAGGTCGGGGGGCGGGGGGGTGGAAAAAGGGCAAGTGGCACCTGTTACTTGACCACCATGAGGTGAGAAAACAACAACTGTTAGACACACAAATCCCACTTTTTTTCTTTGTATCATTTGACTTGCTTCTTCCTGAATTCATTGAGAAAAAGAGCTCCGTGCCATCCTTTGCTCTTTGGAATCTATAAAATCTACAAAATCAGGTTCTGGAACTCTCACGGAAAATTTTTTTCAGTAAAGTTCAGCATTTTTGACTTTTATGCCTGGAAAAAAAAAATTACATAGGCACATGCACCCAAAATGTAAACAGCTTATAATCTTCCTTTTTCTGGAAAAAAAAAAAAAAAAGACCTACAGATGCCTTAACTTCAAGGACAGAGAAATGCTCCTCAGACAAAATGCAAAGGCAAATATGGGTCCCCTGGCTCTATTGTTTTATACACCTAGAGGATCATGGAGCTGAGCAGAACAATTAATTCATATCTGGGCTGTAAACACCATAGATGTGGATGTATATGGAAAAGGACTGGAAGTATGAAAGAGACATACAAAAGTTATAAGGCATGAAAGCACATGGGTCCTTCTCCTCTGAAAGTTCATTACCATTGTTATGCTTTTCGTGCTATACACAGGACTCAAAATATGAACCTGGCCTCTGGTTTTCAGAGACTGCTCCAGACCCCAAATCTCCCATACTGACTTTCTGGTGGCTCACCTCCATCTGAGATCAGTGCTTTCCTATTTTTAATCAGCCCTCCACCACCACTACCTCATTTCACACAGGAAAAGCAGAAGTTCTACCCAAGAAGCAAGTGTGTTTCAGAACCGACCTTCTGGCGAAGAACTTCATTTTCTTCTTGAACCTGGTTGGTCCTCTGGCATTCCGCATCAAAGTTCAGAATCACAGGTACAGGTGCACAAAGTTAAAGAAAAAGACTGACTGAAAATGATTAAAAGTCCTTCCCAAACTCTTGACCCAGCAGCAAAACCCTTGAACATAAGTCAGAGGGAACAGAGTACAGACTTGGCCCTCCACGGCTGTATGAAAGTCCCTCCCCTGATGCCGGCTCTGGCCTTTCTTCAGACATACAGACACTCATAACAATCTGGCTGGTCAGCCCACAGAAAGGACATAAACCCAACCCTGAGCGTGTTCTCCCAAATACCAGCAGGAAAGAGCAAGCATTCAGTGGACTTCACGGCCTGTCTAAGCTGTAGCAAGGTCAGTGCAGACACTCAGTTAGAAGCCACCCCAGGGGCCGGCTGGTCTACCAGCTGGGCCGAAGGCTCGGCCACATGGCCTTCCCCTCCCCAGACCGAACCTCTCCCTAGCAAAGGTTGAGACTGAACAGAGAGCTTTCTGCAGATTGGACAGTAACATGCCATCCTATGAATATCCACATTCTAGATCAGGGGGTCAGTCCTTCCCAACAACCCTCAACTGCTTCAGTCAGGAGGAGCACAAAGCAGGCAGGGCCTCAGTACTGGGAACGTGAACTGTGCTCAAATGTATGTGACCTAGTTTGCAGGGCACTGTCCTACACCGAAAAGACCTAGAAGGCCCACATGGTCATGCAAAATGCTACTGGGCAGAGCCCCCTCCTAGTTGAGCCTGAAAGTCCTCAGGAGAAAGAGCAGGGGGCAGAAGGAGCAGTTGTACCCGGCAAGAGTGGAACTGACACCCAGACCCACAATACAAAAGGAAAGGGCACCCTTCCTACCTCCACCAAACGGTGCCCCTCCCAGAGGCCAAAATGGCCACCCGTGGGCGGGCCTCTACAACACCCGATTTATCAGTGACTCACCAAGCAGCTCCATTCAAACCGGACTCCCTTCTCCTCCTCTAGAATTCTAGCCTAGAGAGCATGAGCAATGGGGATCTCCTGGGCCTCAAAAATGCAGGCTTTCCATGACAAAATGGTAAACAGGGTAGGCTATAAATATCAATATTCTTTCTCTCTCTCTTCAATACCCATACGTATATTGCTACCACTGCTCTGTTTTCTGGCAAGTTGAGGAACTCTGAGGTCACTGTCAGAGTGTGACCCAAATGCAAACACAGGAAGGAAGTTCTAGCCCAAGAAGTATTTTGACCTGCTACCTAATCTCAACAGAGGCAAGTAATATCCTCGGGGGCACAGGGCACGCACGGAAAGGGTGTTCTCGGCTGGCCAGTTCTGCTAAGCAGCAGCAACCCCTGCTCAGCCCGATTTGAGGGCTCCTCCCAGGGCCAGCCACTTGTCCCCCACTGCCACTGCAGTCCCTGCTCATGCCCATCAGCTGTTTAGCAGCGTCCGGACGAAGGTCGACGATTTCCTGGCCTACTGACAAAAATAATCACAATCTGTCCAGCCCCCTCACATAACACATGACAGCCGTCTTTGGGCATTTTGCAGAAGCAATTGCATCGAGAGCAGCAGCGACTGATCACGTTGTCTGGAAGCCTCAGAGGAGGCCCCCGGCCCCAGGCAGCTGAAAGGATATGCATGCACTGAAACAGTACGCTCAGGAAGTTGTGCAGGGACACAATGAAGGTATCGGCCCACTGTCGAGAGAAGTACGTAGCAAAGGTGGGGTTGGTGTCTGGGGACGGCAGGAAGGGCAGGACAAACCAATCCTTCCACTCAGCCTGGTTCTGGAGCTCTGTGGCCTGCTTTGCAAAGAACTCTTGAGCTTTGTCATTTCTGTTTGTCTGCCAAGACAATGAGGAGGTAGCAAGAAGGGGGAAGAGACAGACGTCCAGAAGTAAGATTCTTCATCAGCCTCTGGGTATCAGCCTGCCAGGTAAGTGGCCAAATATAGTCTACAAACTCCATAAAATAAATGACATCACTGTTTTCTCAAGTTCCTTATAATTTTAAAGAAGCTCGTTCAAACTGAAGTCCTGAAGATAAAAGCCACCCTAAAAAACATTAATTCTTCGTTGATTTTCAAATAATCTAAGTGACTTATTCCCCCGGGTAGGCTATAATCTTTATTCCCCAAGCTTTAACCCACCTACTTATATTCTTTAAAACACCACCCAGGCTTATGTGCTGAAAACGAGAGGAAACAGGAATGAGGAAGACAAGTCAGATGATCTACACATGAGAAGGAAAAAAAACCAGGAAAACAGTCAAGAAATAATTTGCCTTGTGACGGTTCCACCCTCTCCCAAAGTAACACAGACAGGTCTCCCCAGAAGTTAAAATCTATTTCGGGATCAAAGAACTCTCTCCGAGGAATCCCTGAACTGACAAGCACCTGGATCGTGTAGACGAGATAAAAGCGGAACAGGCTGGTTTTCAGCTTGTTGATGGTGGGTCTATATATATCCTCCAAGCGGCTGAAGAGCCTACGTTCCAGGTAGCTCCAGTAATCCCGAAGGGCAGCCAAGTCATACACCTGCATTAATTGTTGCAGCTGGTCCACAATCTTGTCCACCTGGCGGAGAAACATGGGACAGAGGTGATGGTGAAGGACAAGAGGGAATTTTCCCATCACCTCACACAGTGAATACACCTTTCTCCTCTTGCTTGGGCTTCGAGTATGAGAATTTTTTCTAAATCAGCAATCTAGAAAACATTCAAAACATAGTAACGTAATAGCTTTTGAGCTATTTCCTGATGTTAGATATGGATTTGACCCTCCAGCAAGCATGGAAAGCTCAAGGGTAAAAGCCCTCTGGCCCTGGAAGCAGGAGGTCTAGGTCTTGGATCTGTGTCTGTCTCACTCAACCAACTTGACAATGTCACTTCGACTCTGTGGTCTCGGATGCCTAAGATTTCAAAAAACACACAAAAAAAGAGAGAACCTCCATAATCTTCCTCCTAGCTCCGGCATTCCAGGAGTCCAAGACTCCCAGAGAGAAGCACTGACTGACCCCCGCAAGTCATGGAAGTATTACCACAGCCCCTGCGGTGGCTCAGAGTGAAAGGCAAAGAAGTCACCTCCTTGTGAGAAATCACACCAGAGTACACAGTCTGTAAAAGGTTTTAGATGCCAATACCAATCAAACATCCCCATTTCTTTTTTCCTTTCTTTTTTCTTTTTTTTTTTTTTAGAGAGAGCACACAAGCCAGCAGGGATGCCCACGCAGCCCCCCGGCTCAATCCCACAACCCTGAGATCAAAACCTGAGCCAAAATCAAGAGGCCCCGAAACCAACTGAGCCACCCAGGTGTCCCAGGAACATCCCCATTTTACAGAGCAGGACACTGAGGCTTGGAGAGCTGAAATGATTTGCTTTTGCCACTAAGTACCACTAACTTTGGCAAGAGGAGACCTCAGGTCTCCTACCTCCCCCAGCGTTCTTTGCTACTAGCTCACTGCCTCTCTCACAGTTCACCTGCCAACACCAATTAGAGTCAGCAAACACACAAATCACACACAAACTCCAAGAACTTCTCAACAAAAAATCACATCTGAGCAGGGGAAATATAATGTTTTAAAACGTACAGCAAGGTTCTCCTCAACTGCAGGGGCAAATTGCCAATAAGTCACCGGCAAAGCCATTTTTAACAAACACCAAAAGATATTTGAACCCAGCTGACATTTTCGACTGCAGACCCCTTTGCTCCCAATGACATCGGAAGCCAACTTTTGAATGTTTCTGTTGCCCAAACTCAACTATCTACCCATCCTTAGCTCCTAAAACCTTTATCTCCATCCTGGCCAACAGGCCGGCACCTGCTGGGAGGCTGGAGCGGAGGACCGCGACCTGGACCAGGAGTCAGGGCACCTGGGCTCCAGCCTCAGCGATGCTCCTGACTCGCTGAGCAACTTCAGTAAGTCGCGTTCTCTCTCAAGACCTCAGTTCCTCGTGTGTCAGGAGAGGGCCAGACGCGCTGATATCGACAGTCCCCCGGCGCGGTGACAGCGCCACTCCCGCCCCGGAGGGCAGTGCTGGGGTGGGGGAGCCGCTCCGGTCTCCCTCGGGGCCGCCTCTGCCCGCGCCGCGCCCGCCAGTCCCTCACCCGGAACCCTTTCTCCTTGTCCGCCTTGATCTCGGCGTCCAGCTGCCGCAGCGTGTGCGTGAAGCCGCGAAACAGCAGGTACTCCCGGACTAGCTCGTCAGTGCGCTCCACGGCCTCCGCCATCGCTGCGCCAGCGCCGAGAGCCGCCGCCGCTGGCGAAGGAGTGGGGGCGGGGCCTGGGCCGCGCGGGGCGGGGCCCGGCGCGGGCGCCAAGCACGTCACGCAGCGGCCCGCCTATCAGTCCGCACGCACCGCGCGTCGCTCTCCTGTGGCCCCTCCCCATCCCCGCCCCCAGCCATGCCCAGCCGCTTCCGTCAGCCTCACCCTCCGGGATGAGCGGCTGGAAAACCCATTGCTCGCCTGGGTTTTCTGGCGTCGCTGGCGCCGGCTTTGTGATCTGAGTTAATTGAAAGTGGCGGCTGCCGTCCAAGTCAAGTAGGGTTGGACCTTGGAGAACATCCCAGATAGTCACGAGGCGGGCAGGGGGTGAGGTGCCCTGCTCATTGGCATTCCATCGCGGAATCCTCTGTGCCGTGTCTTCGTTTTACAAATAAGGGGAACTGGAGTCTGGAGTCCGGAGGTAAAGTGACTTGCGTGCAGTCACACAACCAGTTTGAGTCATCAGAGAGTTCTAGAGAAAACCTTACTTTCATTAATAAGAGTAATCAACTACACGGCCAGATAACCAAGATACACTGTTAGGAAAAAAGAAAGCAAATTTCAGAACAGTGTGTATACTATGGTCCAGTTTCTTGTTTAAAAAAAAAAAAAAAAAGGATGGGGCGCCTGGGTGGCTAAGTCAGTTAGGCATCGACTTCCGCTCAGGTCAAAGTCAGGTCATGATCTTATGGTTCCTGAGAGATCGAGTCCTGCATCAGCTATGCTGACAGCTCGGAGCCTGGAACTTGCTTCAGATAATGTGTCTCCCTCTCTCTGCTCTGCCCTGGCTCATGCTCTTCCTCTCTGTCTCTCAAAAAATAAAATAAACATTACCAAAAAAAAAAAAAAGAGGGATGCGTTATGTGTTTGTGTGTACATTTTAAAACTTAAGGAAGATTATACACTCATCACTTAGGGTTTCTTTGTCTAAGAGGTGAGACTGTGAGGTACTTTCACTTCCTATTTTTTACTTTATCTTGTTTGAAATATTTATAAAGTATATTTTTGTAAGCAGGTAAAGAGCCAGTATCTTTGAGCCTTCCATTTCTCCTCTGTAAATTAGTGACAATGATACCTACCTTGCAGAGTAATGAAAATAAGATAATGTATGTAAAAAACTTAGCACAATCGCCCATCATTAAAATGCAGTGTTTGTTGCCGTCTTCCCTCTAATGGTATGGCTTTCTGTAGTTATCAAAGTAGAACTCAGAATCATTACTGCCACTTTGTCCAGACCCTCCAACTCAACTATATGGAAACTTAACTCCAGCAGCTCTGATCTACACTAGAGAAACCAGAAAAGATAACAGGGAGCAAGCCACAGCGAGACCAGCTTCACCCTTTGCCTGCTTTCGCTGTCTTCACAGGTGTAAGACACCTTGCCCCACAGGGCAGGCAAGGCGAGTCACCTCTGTGACTCCTGGGAGGACCAGACCAAAATCCTACTTTGACTGGGATCTCAGATCATCAAAAGAGTGCTTGGGAAAATCCCCCAAAGGGAGTAATGGCCAAGACCTCTGCCTCCAAGAATGTCACTAATTCAATTTTCCTAAGGCACCTGACACGCACTGCCATAGGTCCCACGTGCCTCACCTCCACCTGCACTGGCACTTCCCAGACCAGACCCCGTAAAATCAGCTAAGGTTGGCTTTCTGGTCAGTGAAAGGCAGCTCCCCCAGGCCTTCGGGCAAGCACTTTCCTCTATCAGGAGTGTCTTCCGCACATACCCACGCGGACAGCTCATCTGAACAACGCGTGAAGGAGGCTCCGCGTGTTTATGCTAATGTCATCTCAGAAAGGCTCTCTCTGACCATCCCGTACAGAAGAGCAGTACTCTCACCTTGCAATTCTCATCCCCCTTGCCCTGCCTTCTCTTTCTGCACAGCACTTACCACCATCTGACAAGCTAGATGTTTGACTTATTTATTGCCTGTCTCCCTGTACACTAAAATATAAGCTGCACGAAAGCAGAGATTTTGTCTGAATCATTTGCTACTATATCCTCAGAACCGAAACCAGCGTCTGCCTTGTAGTAAATGCTGAATAAATATTTGTTGAATTGTATGAATGAGGGCAATTTCAGTGAGGGCCCAGCCACCTTCACACAAGATAGCCCGGCTCGAGGGAATGGAAACTCTTGGATCCCTCCCGTGTGTAGGCTCCGTGGCATTACCAACCGGTTCCCTGCCCAAAGCATTCCTTCTTTCCATCTTCCCTCCCTATTATTTTGCTCACTCTTTAAAGATTTCTAGAGACGTTTAGCTGAGCTGTGTTTATGTAACTGGAGAGGGCACTAGATTCTCCAGCTTATTCATCAGTTCCAGTTAGTTGATCTGATTAATCTTTTACTGCTTATGCTCTGGAGCCTGCTCTGAAAGTAGCAGGTGGCCTGGGGGTCCCTTAAGAAGGTGTGGTCGGGGGCCTGCAGCAGTTACATTATACCAAAAAAAAAAAAATTACAGGGGCATCCACAAGGTGACCCACAAATTATCTTTTCTTTCAATCTAATCATCTCCCTTTGCCTTTGAGTCAGGAGAGAAGGAAGGACGGGGTGGGGGGGAACCAGTAAACATTTAATGAGTACCTACTAGATGCCAGGCAGTGTGCAAGGTGTCAGGAACAGGACAATAAGGAAGACCAGGGTCTCTGCCCTCGGGATTAGCTCCCCGGGGGGCACTGGGGGGAGGGGGGTTGCGGTTTGCTATCCAGACAATTGAAGCACACACTTGGCTGCAGAGTGGAGGCTGGACTGGATGTGGACAGGGCTGGAAGGGCGATGGAGGCCAGACAGAGCCTGTGGCATTCTGAGCAAGGGATGAGACCAGGCTGGTAACAGCGAGGATGAACAACGGGGCAGATTTGAGAATTCCTGAGAAGTGGAATCAGCTGGACCTGGTGACTGATTAGCCAAGGTAAATAAAGAGCAGGGCTGATCAGTAATTGGCAAGTTTCTGGCTTGGGCATCTGGGTGGATGATAGGGCCATTCGTGGGCAGAAAGAACTCAGGAAGAGGAGACTGCGGGACTTCCAGACACATTGTTTTTGGTGAAAGCTAAAACAGAGACCCAGGAACTGTAAAGAATATTAGGACACAGAGCACGGCTGGCCCACCTCACTCCCCTGGAGGCTTCAGCTATTATCTATACACCGATGGTTCCTAAATCTTACCTCCAGCCCAGCCCTTTCCCCTGAGCTCCTGCCCAGATACGCACGGCCATCTCAAACTTAACCGTACTAGTTCAGTCAGAAGCATTTATGGAGGCTTTAAGTTGAAAATGGTGGGGGTGCCTGGGTGGCTCAGTCGGTTGAGCGCCCGACTTCGGCTCAGGTCATGATCTCGCGGTCCGTGAGTTCGAGCCCCACGTCGGGCTCTGTGTTGACAGCTCAGCTCACAGTTCGGATTCTGTGTCTCCCTCTCTCCCTGCCCCTCCCCCACTTGCACTCTGTCTCTCTCTCAAAAATAAACATTTTTTAAAAAAATTTTTTAAAGAAATAGAAAACTGAAGTTTAGGAAGACTAAATAGTGCCTCAAATTTACGTTTCTGATTCCGAATCCTCCAGGGCTCTGCCGAGAGATTCACAGCGGCATCATTGAATCGGTCAACTTGTGAGACAGGTGAAAGACAAGGAGTTATCCCTCCTCCTGAAGAGTTTTAGAACTCAGACTAAGCACACCGGGTCTCTTTGGTAGCTGGAGCGTTCTTCCCGGGGCACGGATCAACTTACCCCTCCGTAGCCAAAGATAACAGGTCAGAGGAGCAAGAGCACCTGAAGCCATCCAAGGTTCTAGGGTTTCCTTCGAATTCCGCCTTCTGCCATTCTAATCTTGATGCTCTGGGATGCCCTTGGCGTACCCCACAATTTCTGAGATTTCTTTTCACCCGGTCCTTTGCCTGCCTCTGCCGTGCTTTCTCGCTTGAACTCCTGTTGTCCTTTTCAACTCAGTCTAGTTGTCCGTAGACGCTACCTCTCTCTGATAGCACTGGCTATTCTCTCTGTTCTCATGGCATAGCACCCTGTATGTGCTTATCCCATTGCTTTGTAACCATCCGTCTCACCTCCTTGGTTGTAAACTCCTGAGAGCAGAGAAGGTGTCTTGCTGGTCCTAGTGTCTCCGGTGACTAGCACAGTCCTTTAAAAGTAGGTGCTCAGTAGCTATTTGGGGAATTAATGAGTGAGGAAATAAAGTCCACATGACGATACTGCCGGGAACTCTAGGTTACATCTGCAACACAGAGCACCTATTGCCATTGCCAAGGGCAGGGGAATCTTTTCTACCCCGGGGTCAGTGCCATAAAAGCTATGAGCACTTCTGAAAGCTGGAGGAGGCCCACCATGACCCATGTAGCAATTCGTGGGGTCCCTGTTGATAACCTTCAACCTTGCCTGCTTACATGCTGGTGTTTAACTTACTGAAAATTAATGACATACCAATTAAAATAAATGCCCTTTTCACCTATCAAAATCACATTAAAAAAGTATTGTCCAGTATTGTTAAAATGAAAGGGACATTCTCATAAAGCTTCAGAATAAGCTACTTTTCCAGGAATGAGTTAACAAATGATCAAGCTTCTCCAGAATGTTCTTGAACCCAATGGTTCTCCTTCTAGAATTTCCCTTAAAGAAATGATAAAAAAATGACAAGGTTCATGTCAAACAGGGTCAATTGTAAGAGTGTGAGTTATTTGTAACAATGAACGTGGTTTACAATAGTGGAAGTTGTAAGTATTTGGAGGCTATGGTGAGATATCCCCCCAAGAAGTCAAGATTGAGGAAAAGTGCATTTCCCACTGAGTGTCAAACTGCAAAAACCACCCAGATGGATCGGACACCAAAGATGCAAAGTCAGCGGAAAGAGAGAAAAGCTACGAGGCTCACAGGACTCACAAAATAAATATGGTGTCAGAAGACGTTTTATTTTTTTTATTTTTTTAACGTTTATTTATTTTTGAGACAGAGAGAAGACAGAGCATGAATGGGGAAGGGTCAGAGAGAAGGAGACACAGAATCTGACACAGGCTCCAGGCTCCGAGCTGTCAGCACAGAGCCTGATGCGGGGCTCGAGCTCACGGACTGCGAGATCATGACCTGAGCCAAAGTCGGTCGCTTAACCGACTGAGCCACCCAGGCGCCCCTAGAAGAGGTTTTAAACACAGACACACAGAAATCCAGAGAGCGACCGTGGCAGAGCCTATCAAAGCCCTCGTGCGCGGCTCAGCCAGCAGATGACGTTCTGTGCTCTGTCCTGTCTTTCTCAAGATGAGAAGGAGGCTGTAGACCACCCCCAACTGGACCATTAAAGGCATCCCACCTCCCTTTTCCTGGCTCCAAGTTCACCCAGCGACCATCTGATTCTCCTGGCACTTGACTACATGAAGATCTGTGACATTCCGGTGTTTTTCTCCTGGCAAGCTAAAAGGGAATTTCCGACTATGATAGCCTTCCAACGTAGGTGGAAGGGGACGTCGTTGTCAGTGCCACCGTGAACCCTCCTTGCCTGCGTGACAGTTGCGTCTCTCATTGAACCATGAAAGACCCAGCACTGCAATGTCCCTCCCGCCCTTGTGCGGCCAAGTCAGCCTGAATCCGCCTTTCAGAACCTGCTCACCAACCCCCGCCCCCTGCAAGAACCGGTTCCAGCTGGCCTGGTTTTCACACCAACTCCACGTGCAGAAGTCTATTAATGATTTCTGCAGGGAAACAAAGAAACGTGAAGCAAAACGTTCAACATTCGGGAAAAGCTTAAGTTATGCTACGTGTATCCCACGCAATATTATGTCATTGTTAAAAATCACATTTTTTCAAAGACTCTTTAATTACTTAGAGAAATAGTCCCACTACCTGTTAGAAAACATACGAGTCACACTCCAGGGAAAAAAAAACCTGACAGTTCCTTATAAATTAAACATGCAATTGCTACAGGACTCAGTAATTGTACTCTTGGGCATTTTTATCCCAGAGAAATGAAAACGTCCCTTCACACGAAAATTTGTACGTGAAAATTCATGGCAGCTTTATTCATAAACGTCAAAAACTGGAAGCCATTCAAATGTCCTTCATGTCTTTTTGAAAGAATCTAGAATAAACAGGGCTGACAGGCAATGCTGGGACCCAGAGCAGAGCCGCCCCACCTCACCTCCTCTGGTTAAACAGACTGTGGCCCATTCATGCGATGGAATCCTATTCAGCAATAAAGAGAAATGAATTAGTAAGACACGCACAACCTGGATGGATCTCAAGCAGATTCTGCTGCTGAAAAAAAAGCCAATCTCCAAAGGTAACATACACACCAAAGATAGGATTCCGTTTGCTTAACACTTTGGAAAAGACAACATTTAGAGAATTTGGAGACCAGATTAGTGGCTGCCAAGGGCCAGGGGTGAGTTGGCACGTGTGTGTGGAAGGAAGTATGATTATAAGAGGACAAAGTGAAGGCTCCTTGTGATGGAACTGTTCTCCGTCTTCACTGTGTTCGTGGATGCGTGAACCTACACGTGCCATAAAATTGTAGAGAACTAAACACACACACACACACACACACACACACACAGATGTGTACAAGTAAGATAGGGCTATCTGAATAATACTGGTAGATTATAAATTTCAATATCCTGGCTGTGATACTGTACTATAGTTTTGCAAAATGTTACTGTCGGGGGAAACTTGGTACATGGATCTCTCTATATTAGTTCTTACAACTTCATATGTATCTACAATTACTTCAAAATATAAAGTTTAATGTTTTATTTATATATATATATTTTTTTAAGTTTAATTTTAAGAAGTGTGCTATGGGGGTGCCTGGGTGGCTCAGTCGGTTAAGCGTCCAACTTTGTTTGGCTCAGGTCATGATCTCACAGTTCACGAGTCCAAGCCCGGCATCGGGCTGTGTGCTGACAGCCCAGAGCCTGTAGCCTGCTTCGGATTCTGTGTCTCTCTCCCTCTCTGCCCCTCCCCTGCTGGCGCTCTGTCTGTCTCTCTCTGTCTCAAAAATAAACATTAAAAAAATAAAAAATAAAGAAGTGTGTGGATTGTATCTTTGATATATACGTACACACAAAATATCTACAGTTATTGGCTTTAGGTGTTAGAAGTGTGGATTTTATGGGCGGTTTCTGACTTTGTCTTTTTTTTGTAATTTTTTTTTAACATTTATTTATTTTTGAGACAGAGACAGAGCATGAAGCGGGGAGGGTCAGAGAGAGAGGGAGACACAGAATCTGAGACAGGCTCCAGGCTCCGAGCTGTCAGCACAGAGCCCGACGCGGGGCTCGAACTCACAGACGGCGAGATCATGACCTGAGCTGAAGTCGGACGCTTAACCGACTGAGCCACCCAGGTGCCCCCTGACTTTGTCTTTATACTGTTTAATATTTTTCAGATTCCTTACCACAAACCCATATTGATTTTCTTTTATAAATATAAATGACTGTCTTTAAACACAGCACGTTCTTTTTTCATGGCCATATCTTAGTGCTGACACACACGAAGCTTTTACAACTGTCCTCCCCAAAACTTATAAATATAAGCTGCTGCCAAACCGGGAATTCCCAATTCTGTGCCTCTACAGTTCAGTTTGGGGAACCAACTATAGGACCTCACACATGAACTCTGATCATCAAGTTGTGACATTTCCCTGGCTCCCCTTCCACATCTGCAACGTAAAGATCTTGGATCAGAAGGACCCTGAGGTCCTTCCAGCGCTACTAGCCCATGCTGGGATGAGGCACCTGCTGGGAACATTGGCCTGTCTGTTTAGTGATCATGGGCCCCCGAGGCTGAAAGTGAACCACCTTTCTCAGACCACTGTGACCATACCCCCCTGAGGAGTAGCTCAAATCAGAGACCCCGCCCCTCTCCCACACCTGCGCCTTCTATCCCAGAAGGCAGCCAAGTCCCACTTACACAGGACAGTAAACCACCAGTAATGGCATCCTTAGGCTGCCAGCAGTAGGAGTCCATAGGTTTATGAGTCTATAAAATCATTCACTTTCACTGCTAGAACAATCCAAGACTCCCAGGTTAATAAGTAATACTGCCTTCACAAACAAGGGAAGACTGCATGGGGGAATCCCACCTTGATTGCCATGTTTCCTAAAAAGTAACTCCCTGCGCTCTGCAGTCCTGCTTTTATCTACTGCAATAACTGGGGCAGCCCCCCTGCCGACCCCGTGTACATATGTGTATACACACATATATGTAAATGAATGTGCGTATGTATACTAATCTTCTAAAGGACCCTAACACACGTTGCAAGAGGTTTCTTCGCTTTCAAATGGATTCACCTTTCCGCCCTAGTTATGGAATCTATGGAATACTGCGCAGCAGTAAATGAATGAGGTAGATCTCCACCTACCTGGTCGAGTGAAAACAGCAAGCTTCAGAGTGATACGTTTATGGAAACATTCTTTCCTCTGAAAACTTGCAAAACCAAACTACATTTTCCAAGGGACCGTCTGTAGGCATGTAAACATCCAGCAAAGGATCTGGAAGCGTTCGTATCAAGCTAATGACGGCAATTAATTCTACAAAGTGGACGGAACTCTAGGAGTGCACTCAAGATGTTTTCGTTTTTCACAAGGGGAATGTGTATTGTTTGCTCAATTAAAATTAAGCTTATCTAGAAAATTAATAAAGGGGTTGACCAATGATTTGACTCACACGGACTGACGCCACCTGGCCCATGGTCTTCCCCATTGTTTCATTTTCTTCTTCCAGTTGTCCAGGTTCAAAACCTGGGGGGGGTCACTCTTGACTCCCCTCTTTCTGCCATGCCCCCACCTCCGCCGTCAACACATCAGGATATTCTGTGAGCTTTCCCTTCAATATCCAGTGATTTCTCAACCTCACCACCACATTTCATATTTTCTCTCCTGTATAATTCTAACGGCTCACCTGATCTTCCTGATTCCACCCTGGCTTCCCTGTCTTGTCTCAACCCAGCAGCCAGAGTGGCCGCGTGAAAACCCTGCACCCCCCTCCTTTGCCCCTCTGATCCCATGTCTCACTATTTTGCCCCTCACTCACTGCCTCACTCTGCTCCAGCCACAGGGACGCCTTGCTTGCACTCAGCACACTTCTGCCCCAGGGCTTTTGCATGTACCGAGTCTTCCGCCCAGAACACTCTCCCCATTGTTATATACTTGGCTTACTCTTGGCCTCCTTCAAGTTTTGGCTCAAATCTCTTTTCTGAGAGATCTTCCCTGACCACTCTATTTGAAATGGACCCTCTCCCCTGTACTCCCTATTTCCCTCCTTATCAAACTTTCTAATATACTAGAAACACTTTTATTTTTTATTCCCTCCCCCAGCACTAGAGTTAAAACCCAACAAGAATCAGCTTTTATGTCTGTTTTGTTTATCATTATATTTCCAGCACCTAAAACACTGTTTGGCACATAATGGACACACAATAAATATTTATTAAGTAAAGAATATATCCATAGTTTCATGAAGGACACTATAAAAATGGCAAAAACTCCACATTGAGACACCACTGGTTGGCTTTTGAATTTTGAGTAAATCACTTAGCCTCAACTTGCTTTTTTTAATTGTAGTAAAAACAACAACAACAAACCATGTAAGATGAGATCTACCCCCTTAAAAATTAAAAAAAAAATATTAATGTTTATTTATTTTTGAGGCGGGGAGGGGCAGAGAGAGAGGGAGACACAGACTCTGAAGCAGGGTCCAGGTTGTGAGCTGTCAGCACAGAGCCCCGTGAGGGGCTCAAACTCACGAACCATGAGATCATGACATGAGCTGAAGTCAGACCCTTAACCAACTGAGCCACCCAGGCGCCTCTACCCTTAACAAATTTTTAAGTGTATAGCACAGCATTGTTAACTACGTGCCCAGATCTCTAGAACTTTTTCATCTCACGTGACTGAAACTCTATACCCATTGAACATCAGCTCCCTATTTCCCCCTGGTGACTGCCCCCAGCCCCTGTAACCAGCATTTTACTGCCCCCACCTGCGGACAACCACTCTTTAGCAATCTGCTTCTATGAGTCTGACTACTCTAGATAGCCCCTACAAGTAGACTCATGCAGTATTTGTCATTCCGCGACTGGCCTGTTTCACTTAGCATGATGTCCTCTAGATTCATCCATCTTTTTTTATGACTGAATACTATTCCACTGTGTGTGCACCACATTTTCTTTTCCATTCATCTGTTGATGGACATTTAGGTTGCTTCCACCTCTTGGCTGTTGTGAATGATGGTAGATGAACACGGGAGGCCAACACCTCAAGATCCTGCTTTCATTTCTTTTGGATAAATACGTAGAAGTGAAACTTCTGGATAATATGGCAGTTAGTTCTACTTGTAACTTTTTGAGGATCCTCCATACTGTTTTCCACAGCAGTTGTACCGTTTTACATTTCCGCAAACAGGGCACAGGGTTCCGGTATCTCTACATCCTTGCCCAAGAGCCACTGTCCACAGCCCTCAGTTCAAAGCTGCGGGTCTTTCGTTCGGAAGCTTATCAAATCAGGTAAATTTCTCTCTGGCCTAAGGTAGTTGATAGTCATCTCACTAGATGTCACCCCAAAAGCCATGGAAAGCAAAGAACCAGAAAGAACCTTAGATGTTGAGATCTTAGACAAATCACTGCCCTTCTCGGAGTCTGGCTTCCCCATCTATAAAATGGAGTTAAGACTCTTCACAGACTTGTCTGTAAGGATTAGGAACATAGTGGGTACCCAATACACAACCCATCGCTCTCATTTAGTTTGAAGGATGTAAAAATGGTAGGGTCTGAGGCCTCTGCCCTTTACCACATGAAGTTGATAGACCAACAATGGGGAACAAGCGCAAAAGGCTTTTCTTCTAACGAGAAAGTCAAGGCCAAGTGGCGCAGAACAGGGGTGGCCCCACAGGGGTGGCATTAATGCAGGGATCTTAGAGGCGTCCTGGTGGACTGGTGGTCAGCTAGATCCAGGAGAAGGGAGTGCCCTCCAACCGATGGGGGGAGGGGGGTTTTTCAGGGCAGGATCTATGCTACTGTGTAAGAGGGGGCGGTATTTCAGGGAAGGATCTATGCTACTGGGAGGGAGGGGGCAGGGTCAAAAGTGACAGTGTGTGTGAATGTTGCCGAGGACAACTCTGATTGTATCTGAAGCTGAAGAGAGCCACCGGGAGGTACCAGGGTTCAGGAGCAGAGCCTTCCTCCTCACAGCTGTGGGGAAGGTTGACTGACGTGGACAGAGATCTCTGTGGACAGAGATCTCCATTTCCAATCAAGAAATCAGGCTGCTGCAGGTAAAGGGGTCTCCTAGTAACATCCCCCTGCCCCCCCGACTGCATTTCTTCTGGATGCAGATCTGGTTCTCCCAGGGCTGCGCATCCAGGGAGGCAGTGTGGTGTGGGTTGAGGGGTGAGGTTGGGGGGGGGCACTGATCAGACGAAAACCTGAGGCAGGTAGGTCTCTGAGCCCCTCTGTGTCCTCTCGGTGCAAAGGGGAGGCTCTCCAGGTCGGAGCTGCAGACTTCCCAGCACCCTCTGCTCCCCGGGGCCCCAGCAGTGCTGCGGAGGGTGGGGGGAGGGGCTGATGGTGGGAGGCAAGAAGTGGTGGGGGGGAGAGAAACCAGGAAGGGGTGGGGGAGAAGGGAGTTCTTCAGGGGCCCTCAGAGACCCTGCATCAAAGGCCACCCGAGAGCCCGGACCTAAGCAGAATTGAACTGAAATGAACATTTGACATTTACCCTGAAAAGGAGGGTAATTGATTCTTACCAGGTGCTTTCTATGTGACAGTTTCTTTGTACACAACACATAATTCAATAATCCCCCAAAATCCTTTTTAAAGAGGAGTCTGGCCCTCACTGCAGTTGAATTTCTGGAGTGTGGACGGAATGCCAGGTGGCCTATTTGCACGGTTTAGCTAGGGCTGGCTCACTCAGGGTCCTCACAGTCACGGGGAGGGCACTTCTGGACAGAGATCCAGATCTGTGCACCACCAAGCCCACAGCTGGGTGTGAGACCTCTGTGTGACCCCTGCCCCGGGGTGAAGTTCGGCCCCCTCAGAGGGCAGCAAGGGGGCACCTGGCCTGGCTACTGCCCCTGGCGCACAGCTGATGCGATGGGGTCACGACCATCAGGAAATATTTACGGGTGCAGGGGATCAAGCAAAAAGAGGCCAAAAGACAAGAGTATATCTAGATTTGGGGAAAAGGAATTTTTCCCCCTCAACTGAAAGAATGCCTGCTTCCTGTTGTCCCAAAGAGTGAGTCCTTTTTTTATTATTTCTTGATATTTTAATCCAAGCTCTTGAAGGTCTCTTTTCTAACCTTCTTACGCCCCCCTCCCCAAAGTTCTCTCCCCTTATTTAAAACATCATTCCCCTGGCCCACCCCCTTTATGCCGGTTTCCTTCCTACCTACATGTTTTCATCTTTTCCCTGAGATGGGGAGCCCCTAGTTCTCTGGACCCTTTATTTAAGGTGTCTTCTGTAAGCCTCAAGATAACCCTGTAAGGTAGGTGTCATCGTCCCACTTGACGGATGAGGAAAACTGGGCTCAGTGTCCGGTGAGTGGAACCAGTTAGAGAACTTCCCTTCAGTCCTCTGTGGGCTGTGTGGGGCACCTGGGGTGGCAGAGGCATCCCCCCACCCCCTCCCTGTCCCCGCGTGACCTCCACTTGAAAAGGAGCCACCTGGCAAGGTGAGAAGGTCAGTCTCCCCCTTTTGTGTGTCCTTGATACAACTTGTTACATTCTTTCTTCCACGGCCCGCACCTTCATTGGCCCGCCACCGCGCTTCCCCATTGGCTGTGTTGGCCGGGGACGCGCCGTGATTGGTCCCCATCCTGGTGCCCAGGCGCTAGGTCTGTCTCCTGGTGGGGGTAGGATCTAGAGTCCCCAGTCTGGCTCGCGCGCGAGGCCAGCGACAACTGTCCCGGCTGTCAGGGCTTCGGACGACCTCCCGCATGTCCTGGAGAGGGGACGTCGTGTGCACGGGCACCCACCTCCCGCAGCGCGTGAGTATAGACCAACCGCTGCTATCACTGCGCCGGCTCATCTTCGCAAAGGTGCACTTGGCCATGTGGGTGTTCATGCACAGGTATGGGCTGTGCGTGCCCGTGATCCAAGCAGGTGAACGTTGAGGTCTGGGGCCAGACCTTCAGCGGGCGTTTGTGTATGGCATCGTGACAAATTACAGAGTTCTGAGAATGATTTTGGCTTTCTCTTTTACGCGATGTAATAAGCATAGGGAACCAAAGGAAGCTGCCTGGGAGTTGCAAAACATTATCCAGCCTATTGTGTACTTTCGCGCAGGGTGCGCTCATAAGCGTCACACTCAAACGTTTTGTGGAGTGATGCTAAAAACTGATGAAAATTTCTCTGAATCGCAGAAGAGGCAGAGGTCACATTTTTCAAAAATTTAGTGTAGGGAGTTTTTAAAATGTCGACTCCAAGGGTGTACTAAGTGGTGTTTTGATAGGAACGGGTTAGTGTTCAACAGGCAAGTCGAGAAAGGTAACTTGAAAGTGTGCTTTGCTCTACAGATGAGGAGTAGCAAAAAAAAAAAAAAAAAAAAAAAAAAAGGCAGGACGGTATGAACCGTCCCAGTGCCTTTCTAGAAGAGTTCGTCAGTGAGGCTGTCTGCTGACTTTGTTGGACGGCAGAGCGATGTGCTTGCTGGTCTGACGCACAGGTTTGAACACAGTGAAAAGCTTTTAAAAGGGAATATATGTCAGGCATTCTGAAATGCCTATTATCTTTGGCCCGGGTTTCCTGCAGAATGAATGGGGTTTTCACAGAAAAAGTGTCCAGCAAACCTCTGTCCACAGGGCTGCAGAGCCCGGAATTCCTCCAGATTCAGCTTCCCACTCCGTCGTGTGCTCCACTTCTGCTAAAAGGAGTAGCTCGTGCTGCGTGCCTTTGCTCCGGGTGGTCATAGAATCGTGACAGTGACCTTACAGAGGCAGCAAACTTTATAAAGACTTTCTCCCCTCCTTTATACAGACAAATTAAGACCTCGGGCTTCTTGGCTCATACAGAGTCACACGGGAGATTAACACGGAGCTGGAGGTCCAGTCCAGGTCTTGAGCCGGTGGGTAATCCAGCCGGCCTTGCCCTACACCAGTTCATCCACTGGCCGGGTTCCATCTCTGGGTGCAGCGTCATCCCACCCACGGTGGGTTCTTAGGCCCAGTGTCCTGCCCCCCCCCCCACTAGCTCTGTCCTGAATTCCCAAGATTCTCACACATTTTGGTTGCCCAAACATTTACACTCATCCCCCAAACGTGGCCAGTTTCTGGAGTCAGGAGAGGTATCCAGATTCTTGCCCCTGGGTAATCCCTCCCCTCCTCTCCTGTGTGGCAACCGGCCCGCATCCCCTTCGAAGCCTTTTTAAGCTTCCGAGATGTGTGCCTCTCACTGTGGATCTGGCCAAAAACTGAATTCAAGAGATCGTTATGCTTAGGATCCAGAGAGGGCTTTTGGGTTTTGGTCGGACTAGCTGTTATTCCCTGCCTCCAAGGTCTTTTCGTCATCCTATCGTGTCTTACCCTGACCTGCCGTGCGAAGGACGGTTTAGATGCCGATACGTTAATCCCAGCCAAGGATTTTACTAATTTGTTGGCAAAACAAGATTGAGTTAGAAACCAGTGTGGATGGGGCTGGCCAACTTCTTAGAGGAATTGGGGCCTAAACTAGGAATAAAAGGACAGGTTGACTCTCAATAGGTAGAGACTGGGGGGCAGGGGACAGAAGGAGGGGCGGCATCCCAGGGCAGACAGGCAGGGGCCACAGAATAGAGGGTGGTGGGCAGGAGAGCAAATGTTTCTGTTATTGGTGTGAGGGAAGGGAAAATGGGAGAGTCTGCTATCAAAATGCAGATTTCCAGGTCCCGGGGATAGAGTCTGGGACTCTGCTGTCCTTATACCTCTGGGGGCAGTTTCCTTAACACACGTGGCCCCTGCACAGGACATTTAGGGGAAACGGTTTGTTTTTGTTTTGTTCTGTCGTAAATAAAAGATCCCTTCTCAATCTCATTTTTACAGTTGGTTCCCCCTTTCCTAGCAAAAGAGCCAACCTGGGGAAAAGGCAGAAAGAGGGTCTTGCTCTCCCCTCCCCACCGAGACTGTGGCTTCTGCGGTACTCACCCCGTGAGCCACCCCCTGGCACAGACCACAGGTGTGGACAGGCCAGATCCACCTGTATTATCCCAACAAAAAGCTCTGTCTGAACAATACTTACGCCTCAGCTCCTGTTAGGTGCACAGCGCAAGTCAATAAAGACAACTCGAGACGCATGCCTTCTGGAGATCCTACCAGCTCATTCCTAGCAGAGAGCAGGATGGCATTTAGGAGCAGGACATTTAAAATTGCCCAGGGCCTTATCAAGTTTCATATCTGCTTGGCTTGAGGGAAGGATCCTCTCCCATCATCCCTGCGTCCTGCCCTGCTCCTGCCTCAAGGGGGAAACTATCTCAGACTCCTGATCGCGGGGCGCCTGGGGCAGGCAGGGTGAGGCAGAGGCCCCGGCTCGGCAGGTGGGCAGGATGCTCTGGGACTGGCTTCACCCCTAGTGGCAGGCAGTGAAGACTGGCCCAGGGGGTCCGTCCCCTTTGCGAGAGGCAGGGGGTCACAACCCTTATCCTGTGACTGAAACCACACAGCCCTCCAGGTATTTGGGTGGAGTGTGTTTGGGGAGAAGCCTGGGAGGAAACCCCAATTACCAGCATTGGCACCGTGAGAGCTTCAGATTTCCCATAAGCCCAGGGGCCTTTGGTGTCAGTATTCTGAGACCCTTAGAGAATTCTAGATCCTGGGAGAATCCTAGTGTTTATTTTACTTCTGTTCACTGACCTAAATTCCCTGGTGTCCAGGCACATTCATTTCTTCTTAATTTAAGCAATTAAAGAAAACCTATGCTCTTCGGTTCAAAAGATTTTTATTTCTTCCCCAGGCAAATCAAAAGTTTCTTTGTTTCACTTTGCTCCCTATGAAAGATTTGTCAGTGTCTGGGAAGTGAGGCTATAGAGAGTTTTTAACCCAGCCATCAGGCCGGATGGGCCTGTGCAGATTCTGCGGCTGTCCTCTGTGCACCGATGGTGGCATTCTGGGTAATAAATGTTACAGGAACTTCACAGATCAGTGGCACAGACACCCACAGACGTAGTGGCACCCACTTACTATCTTCCTGCCATTGTTTTGAGAAGCGAAGAGAGGGAAAATAGACCCATTGGTGAAAATTATGTTGTTGGTAGATTTGTTTTCTGATCTAAATGGTGTTTTACAAATCCCATGCTGCCTGACTGGGTTCACTATCTCTGTGGCTGGTTCTCCCTGTAGAACTTAGTGGGAATGCTTTCTCAAGCCCCCTTCCCCGACATTCCCTCTATGGAGGAGACTTCGTTCCCAGCTGCCAGATGTGGTGCTTGGAGAGAGGTGTTGCTGTATGGGCCCTAGTGATGGCTCAAACCGTGAAGGTATCAGCATCACCTGGGGAGTGGGCTGCCCACCAGATGCCTGGGCCCAGTAGATTCCGAACCAGTATTTTCAAGGTGGGGCCTGGGCGTGTGTATTTTCTACAGTCCCCCAGGTGATTAACATACATCAAAACAAGCAAACCCCAGGCTGAGGTCACGGAATGTCCCTGGGTGGCAGGCAGGACCAAGCTCAGGGAAGCCTGGGACCCAGTGGAGGGCTTCCATTAGAATTCACTCAAAACCCCAGCACTGAGCACCTTCTGGGAGTACAGAGGTGATGAAGATGTGGCCCCTCTGTTCAAAGGGCTGGCTGTCCTCTGGGTGGTGGGGTGAGTGCCTGAAGGAGGAGTCTATGACTCAGGTAAGAGACCTTGGTCCCTGTCTTTTATTAAAACTGTTATGGATCCATCCCAGAATTGCCTCTCCTAGGGGAGGGCTCCTGCTTTGTAAACTCAGATGTGACAACCTAATGATCATCCTCAGAACGCACAGCAGGCCAAGGGACACCTGCTTCTAAATCTCTGTCATTATGTGACTTTTTGCTTTCACAGGTAGAAAAGTGCATCTCTCCTTTTTTGAGATTATATATATATTCATGAATATATATATACATATATATATATATATACTCACGAATCTAAGGACACACCTTGATGGATTTCTTTTTGTACATATACCCGTGTAACCGCTACCTAGATCAAAGAGGGGTGCATTCTCATGGGAGGAAAGACCTCAAAGGGTGCGGACACATGCCTGTTCAGCTTTTCACAGACTGTAAGGAATGAGATCTCAGGGGTATGGCTTGCTCTCCTTGGCCACGGCCAGTCAATTTAACAAGTGTCTGGTGAGTACCTGCAACGTTCTGGAAAATCCCTGGGGTAAAGCAGCAGTGCCCCTCAACTGTAAGTCAAATATGAGCAGCTTGTGTTCTTAGGAGTCCAGTGTAAATTCCGGATTTTTGTGTCCTCTGTGTCCTTGATTATATTCGTCGGTTTGGGACCTGTTGCTTGGGAGTGGTAACCCCTTTCTGTTTCAGTCTGCCTTCCTCTTTCTTTAGTACTGTATTTTTATTATTTAGGGCCAAAGAAGGGCATACTATTACACAGCAGCTTGTAATGGCGACCTCTGGAGAAGGCAGTAACCCCAGTGGCAGAGCAATACCCTGGCCCCTGGCACAGCTGTGGGAGCTTGAGCCGAGGGTGGCCCGCCGACGCCTGTCCCAGGCCCGCCACCGAGCCACCCTGGTGGGGCTGTTCGGCAACCTCCGGAAAATGGTCTACTCCCAGTCTGATCTCACAGCCTCAAAGGTAAGGGGACCTGGGTGTGGGAGGAAAAGTCTCCAACGTGGAGGGACTGTGGGGTGAGGTGGGGACCGGCCTGGAGCCCCCAGTCCCCCCACCCCCACCCTCAGGACTGCAGCCGGGATGGGGTCAGTGATCAGAGGCCGGCACCTCGTGGCGCACGGTGTGTGGCTGCACGTGGGTGACGCGTGAGCTGGACCTTCCCTGCCCGCAGCAGACAAGCCTGGCATCAGAAGGGAAATAACGCCCCGAGAGGCCTGGTTAGCCAGCGGCTCCTGTGCCTGTCCCTCGAGCGGACAGGGGTGACCTCCGGCATCTGCTCCGGGACCCTGCCTCTCCACTCAGACACACACGCACACATGCACACACGCGTGCACATACACACACAGACACACGCACGTGCGTGCGACTTGGTTCTGGGCACCAACCAGATCTTTTCCGCAAGGCAGCAGAGCCCTCTGGGTAAGCATTTATCTGTTCCTGCTCTTGATTTTGCCTTTCTCCCTCGATAGCTTCTTTATTGCCTGTTAGTGCCTCTGGCAGAGCACGGAGGAAGGTTCCGGTGTTTCGGGTGGTGGTGCTAGAAGGAACGGAGCTCGTGTTATTGGAGGAGCCTTATAGGAGGTCTCCAGTAGGGGAGAGGGCCCTGAGATCTTCTCGCTCCCCCTGCCCTCTTGGAACAGCGGAGGCACAGGGGTCCGAAGGGACCTGTCAGCTAGTTGGTGGCAGGGCCGGGAGGAGGGCCTCAGCTCCCGGCTCCAGACCTGGTGGTCTTTCCAGAGACCAGCCGGTTGCCTGCGACAGTTTCTAGCCAGCAGATTTTCCCTGGTGGGCTGGTGGGTTTCAGCGGAGCCGCATTTAAGGACAGGGACCGCTTGAGGGGCATGAGCCCCCAGCCTCCTGCTGCCGGAGCTAACACAGCCTTCTCTCACTGAGGGCCAACACAAGAATTCCTCCTCAGCTGGCACGGGGCCAGGGCCTCTGTGACTGTGGCTTGATTGAGTGGCACCTCAAGCACCTTTGTGCAAGACGCCGAGTAGGGCCGAGAGGGTTTTTGGGTGAAAGAATCTGAACAGAGATCCTGCCTGCTCTTGTAGAAGGGTGTGGAGGGTGAGAGGTGCGGGGGCCACTGTTCCTCCTCTCTCTGCTGAGCCAGGCTCGGGAGCTCAGGGCAAAGAGCCCGTCCGGGCATAGCTCTGCGCCGTGTCCCCTCACCGAGGTGGAATCTGCTACCTGTGCCCGGGGATGCGCCGAAAACCCAAAGTCCCCGTCACTGGCCAGTGAAGTAGTGTGCACAGATTGGCAGCGTGACCAGAGAAAGAACAGGGCCCCCAAGTAAATAATCGAAGTCAAATATAGAGGAAAACTATATTTTCCTCTGTATTTGCACCCCCTAAAGTCTGTACCTCGTGACGTGGTGGTGGAGAGCCTGGCAGATTGGCCTGGGTCCATGTGAGACAAGGTACTTGCCAGGCTCCCGTCACCACCTCCCTTAAACACGGGCAACAGTAACGGCTTCCTCAGAGGCCTGTCGTGGCACCTAATAAGATCGCTGCGTGGAAAGATGTGGCATTGTCGTAATGGCTTCCGTCTTGGTCACTTACTAGTGTATTGCCTCATTTATCTGCCACAATTCCGTTCTGATCTCATTTTACAGAAGAGGAAATGGAGGCTCCAGAAAGGTAAACAATTTGCCTGGAATGGCACAGCCAGGAAACAGCAGGCAGACCAGGTGTTCTCTCTCTTCTCCTTTTTTCCTCATCCTGCTTGAGGGACAGCCCTGAATTCTGCCTTCGTCATAGGCATGAAGAAAAGGTTCGCCCTAACAAAATACCAGGAATAGGTGGCTTGAAACAACAGAAATGTATCGTCTAGGAGTCCTAGAGGCTCAGAGTCCAGAATCAAGGTGTCCACAGGGCCATGCTCCCTCTGAAGGCTCTAGGGGAAAAGCCTGCCTGCCTCCCAGCTTCTGGCGTTTGCTAGCAATTACTTGGCGTTCCTTGGCTTAGAGATGCCCCCCTCCAGTTTCTTGGCCGTCTTCTCACTGTGTCTTCACCTCATCCTCCCTCTGTGCACATCTGTCTCTGCATCCAAATTTCCCCATTTAATAAGGACACCAGCCACGTTGGATGGATTAGGGCCCATTCTATTGACCTCGCTTTAGTCTACGAAGGACCTATTTCCAAACAGGGTGACATCCACAGGTTCTGGGAGTTAGAACTTCAACATATCTTTTTCAGAGGGATATAATTCAACCCAGAACTAAGGTCCTAATTAGCCTGCCAAGAACATTCTGGAAGCACCCGGCTTCCATGGCTCTGTGTTGGCCCTCTAAGACTGCAAATGAGCATGGGGTGTCTGGGCCAGAGGGCCAGAAAGGCCTCACCTCATCCTGATTAAGAACAAGCCTGAGATGCTGGGAACCAGGTAAAAGGAGTATTCGAGGGCCGCCTGGGTGGCTCAGTTGGTTAAGCGTCTGACTTCAGCTCATGGTCTCGTGGTTCGTGAGTTCAAGCCCCTCATCGGGCTCCTTGTGCATTCTCCTGTCGCGGTTTTGGGGGCAGCAGAGTGTCGTGCTTCTCGCTCCCCTCAAGCCTCCTTTCTGTGCACCAGGCGGGACGCTGGGACGGCACCGGGGCTGTGCGCCCGTGGCTGCTTTGGCTTCCTCTCGCACTGCCCGCCCCGGCCCTGGCCACACCTGGCTTCCCCAGTCCCCTGGGGCAGCCCACGTCCCCAGCCGCTCCGTCTCTGTCCCTGCGTGGAGGCCTGCCTTTGTGTCACTGCGCTCTCCAGAGCTCAGCTCGGCCTGCTTGCTTGGCTGCCGTGCTCTAAGTCGTCTGGACGCCTCCAGCTGGAATCAGTGCCCCTTCCCATGCGTTTCCATGGCCCTCTGCTTCTACTACCTTTGGTGCCTACTGAATTCTAGCCTGTGTTACAAGTCGTTTCCACACTTGCCTTGTCCTCCTGCTGGAAAGCAGGTGCCATCTGATTTACTCTGTGTCCCCAGGGGCCGAACGCACAGCTCTGCCTGTTGCACTTGCCTGATGAACGTATGGAACTCTGGACAGCTATCGGTGGTCAGCCAATAAACAGTATTTAGCATTTCTTGTGTTTGCGTAATCTTGCAATCACCGTTTGACTTTAGGAATAGGGGCGCCTGGGTGGCTCAGTCGGTTGAGCATCCGACTTCGGCTCAGGTCATGATCTCGTGGTTCATGAGTTCGAGCCCTGCGTCGGGCTCTGTGTTGACAGCTCAGAGCCTGGAGCCTGCTTCGGATTCCGTGTCTCCCTCTCTCTCTGCCCCTTCCCCGCTCATGCTCTGTCTCTATCTCTCAAAAATAAATAACCGTTAAAAAAATTTTTTAAAGGAATATTACACACAGGAGAGAAGGAAGGGGAGAAGGAGGAGGGGAATGCTTGTGACTTAGCCCTGCAGCAACAGAAAATTCAGAGTTCAAGTTGACAGGGCATTTGGTGTTTTTTGATCAGCTGAAGTGTATGCATCTAGCAAATAAGAACTATTTATTTCATATTAACCAGCCAGTTGCTCATTGCGATAAGTGAGCAGAAGTTAGTTCTGGGTCTTGGCGCCAGCCTGGGGCTGCTGTTCGGCCACAGTTCACTCCATCTTCAAGGAGCATATACAGCTGTTTGCCCTTCGGAAGCCCTAGTAGCTTGCAGAACACAGCCCTGTTGCCAAATATTTTAGCATTTCTGTGAGAACCGTCTCCAGAATACAAATTGAATGCTTCCGAACAAACTTCCCGACCTTTTTATTGACAACGTCAAGGAATGTGACTTTGCATCTGAGGGAGCATGGCGTCAGCCTACGGAACGGACTCCTGTGTCCACGAGACCGCAGCCTCAGGGGTGGAAGGCTGGCTTTTCAGCATTGTCTGTCTCGGTTCCCAGTGGCAGGTTTTGAATAAGGCGAAGAATCATATTCAGGAGCTGGAGCAAACCTTGGACAATCTTCTGAAGATGAAAGGTAATAGACCCCTATCGGCCACCCCCGTCTCCTTCCCAGGGAAAGGCTGGTTGGTCTTTCCACCGAAAGCAGAGCGATTGGATTAAGCCAAGTGAGCAGGTATTTCCTGCGTGCCAACCGTGTGCCAGGCACTGTGCTGAAGCCAGGAGTGCAAGGAGCTTCGTGCCCCTGCACTCAGGGAGCTTACAGTCTGGCAGGACAGACGGAAGCCATCAGGTACCTGATCCCATCTTGAGAGACCAGAGAGGAAGCAGACCGGTACTTATCACGCCCAAAAGCAGAGCCTGGCTCCCTTTCTTGGCACTCAGTGTGGGAACGGTGGCTGGCGAGGAATTTGGGCTTACTAAGCTGGTGGAAACTGAATTCTAAAAGGGATACTTTTGGTGTCTTGATTGAGAAGGGCCGATTTAAGAAACTTCTCCCCCTTACCTCTAGAAGAAGAGGTGAAACTACACCCTTGACACCCTAACCCGAATCTGGGTGGGCTCAGGGACCACTCATGGTCCACCTGGATCAGAAGGGCAGGAGGGAGTCGACAGAGGCTGGGCCTCCCCATTTGTGACCCTTGCCTTCACCTCCCCAATAGAATCCTTCAAGCTGGAGGACGGGAATGCAAACAGCTTAGAGGAGGTCAAGGCAGAATATGCCAGCATGTACTCTGGAAATCACAGGTAAGACTCCCAGGCACCACCGTGCAATCAGCAAAGGAGGGATCATCTCATTGAGGCAGACAACTGCATTGGCGGTTCCCAAATGATCAGCCGCTGATCCCAACCCCATCCATTTCCATAAGCCATCCTTCCCCTGCCAAGTTAAGATACACCCTGTATCCCATACTGAAATCTTATCGATACTTATATCATGTGCCCATGTGAGAATGGCTACATTTCTTTTTAAATCATAATAATTAGGATTTTTCTCTAGATAGATTATAGACCTATTAATTAAAAGTGTGGCATCAGCTCAGGAATAGATTAATTATATTTTATAGTTATTGTATTTTAATTCATTAAGTTAGGAGTGAAATTCAGTGTCTTCCTTCAAGATCATTTGTATTTCTTTTCCTGGCAACCTTTAGTGCCTATTTTTTGCCCATTTTCCTGTTGGGTTGGTGGTCTTTTTCCCACATGGCTGTAGAAGTCCTCTGTATAGACCAAGCAATTAGCCAGCCATCTTTTAGGATATGACTTGCAAATAATTATCCTTTGGTCGTTTGCTTTATTATTTTGCTTTATTATTATTATGTTTTTGCTTTTTGTTTTGGCCACGCAAAAATGAAGTCTAATCTGTCCATCTGTTATGGTTACTCAGAAAGGCTTCCTGTGCTCTGAAATTTAAAAAAGAAAAAAAAAAAGAAGGGAGCCTGGGTGGCTTAGTTGGTTAAGCGTCCAATTCTTGATTTCAGCTCAGGTCATGATCTCACAGTACCGAGATTGAGCCCCACGTCCAGCTCCCCACTCAGCATGGAATCCCTCTCTACCCCTCTTTTTTTTGCTTCTCTCTCTCAAAATAAATAAACATTTAAAAAAATAATGTTAAAAATAAAAGAATCTTCCCAGGTTTTCTTCTGGTGCACTTGCTTCTTAACTCAACATGATGCCTAGGAGATTACTCCTATCAGATGAAGAGATTCTGGGTTACAAATCCTGGTTTTCCAAATCGTGTCGTGCTGTTCTGCTCTCTTAAAACTGCCTTTTGAAGAGCAGAATTTGAAATTTTTGATAAAGTCTAACTTACCCATTTTTTCTTTTGGAGGTTGAGGTTTTGGTGTGAACCTAAGTATTCAGTGTTTTGGGGTGCTGTTATAAACGGCACTTCTTAAAAATTCAATTTCCAGTTGTTCATCACTGGAATATAGAAATACGATTGGTTTTCATATATTGACCTTGTATCCTGCAACCTTCCTAAACACGCTTCTTTGTTCTAGTCACATATTTGGAGATTCTTTGGGATTTTCTACATAGATTATTGTGTCGTCTGCAAATAAAATGAGTTTTACTTCTTCCTTTCCAATCTGTGTATCGTTTTGTTCTTTTGCTCGCCTTGTTGGACTGGCTAGAATCTCCAGCACTATATTGGCTAGAAGTGGTAAGAGTGAACATCCCTGTCTTGTTCCTGACCTTAGCAGAGACATGTTTTGTCTTTTACTGTTAAGTATGATGTTAGCTGTAGGTTTTTCATAGATGCCCTTTATCAGGTTGAGGAAGGTCCCTTCTATTCCTAGTTTGCCGAGAGTCTTTGTCATGAATGGATGTTAAATTTTGAGGAGTGCTTTTCGGCATCTATTGAGGGGATCGTTTGGTTTTTCTTCTTTAAGTCTGTTGTTACAGTGAATTCCACTGATGGAATTTCATCAAAGTGAGCCAGCCATCCTGCATTCCTGGGATAAACCCCACTTGGTCGTGATGTGTACACACACACGCACGTGCACACGCTCACATTAAAATTGTATTCAGAATGTCAGTGTCAGTGTTCGTGAGGGGCATTAGTTTGTGGTTGTCTTGTTTCTGTTTTCTCACCAGCCTGGTCTCAAATAAGTTTTGTCATAATGGCTCTGCCAACTGGTGCCCAATTGAGGCAGTTGGGAAGGATGCTGAGGGGGAGGAAGAGGAGGAAGAAGAGGGGGAAGACCAAGAAGAGGAGGAAGAAGAGGAAGAGGAAGAAGAGGAAGAGGAAGAAGAGAAGAAAGTGGAGCCCTTACACTCCCCAGTCACCTTGTTGCCAGACCTCATGGAATTTGAACGGTGTGAACGGCTGGGAGGGTGGCTTCACGCATGGCCTGAACTCTTGTGGGGAAGGGGTCAGAGGCTCTGTCTGCAGTAGGCTGCATCCCCGGTGCACTTCCAGACCAGGCCCCAAATCGAGGAAGCTCCAGAATTTCCGTCTGTTAGGGGCTTGGGGTGGGGTTGGCAGAAGAGCTAGAGAAACAATCTTGAAGTTGCATTGCACAGCACATACACTGAGTTTGCTTAGACTGGGTATTTATTTGGGGTGACTTTGTGGGGGCTATGATGGGGATTAGGAGGACCAAATACCCCCATACACACACACACACACACACACACACACACCAGCTGCATTACTGGTCTTATAGTAAGAAATACAGTGGATGACTGGCCTGGACTCCCCAACAGCCACCCAGTGCCCCTCCACAGACTTAAGACCCATGGCAGCCATGTTGGCTTCTGGAGGCCAATAGAAGGAGGCTCGCTCCACAGCTGAGCCTTTCTGGCCCTGAAATAAAGCAAGCGTCATATCATGGCTGCACATTCATGGGGCTTAGAATTATAAGCACTTTTCCCATGGGTTGAGAGGTGAGCAGGGAGCGTGGGCTCCTTGTTTTCTCTTCTATTAGGCAGAGAGCTCCACGGGAACTCTGGGAAGACGTGGGGGAAGGACCCTGGAGCCCAGATCTATATCATTCCACGGCCCCCCAGATGGCTTCTGCTCTCCAAGTGTCAGGGGCATGCAGACTAGAAAGGCTAAGGCCCTGGTAAACCACAGAGCTGTGGCACTGCTCGTGTGCCGTGGACCACCCCACTAATGGACACCTGAGGAGACGGTTTGGGGAGGGACCTTCGGCCACTGGCTTCAGGTCTGGGAGATGACGCCATTTCTGTTCCAGGTATCTCAACTTTTACAAACAGATGATGGACCTTCTGATCGGGAATGGGATTGTCTCCTCACAGGAGGTGACACTCCCCATCGTCTCTGCAGCCATCTCCCACCTGTGGCAGAACCTCTCTGAGGAGAGGAAGACCAGTCTCCTGCAGGCCTGGGCACAGAGGAACAGCGGCCTCCTGGGCCTTGCTGGTACCTATCAGGAGGCAGGCTGTGCCGAGGGCAGCATGAAGGACAGTGGGGTTGACAGCCAAGGAGCCAGCTGCTCACTCGTCTCTACCCCAGAGGAGGTGAGCAGACCGTCTCTGGGTCAGGGGGAGGAGTGCGCGGGAACGATTCCGTTGCCTTTGGCCTGGAGACACCAGGGGTCTGCTTGGGGTCATTTACCAAATGTGGGGTAGTGTTTAAATTCTGACTCAAGCCATGTGTTTCTGATTTTCCCGGCCTAAGCGCCACCACCGCAGAATGGCATTCCTTTTTGTCCTGCTTCCTGAGCTTTCCCCGGGGACCATAGAAGAGAAGGCTTAAAAGGTCATTATCAGTTGGGATTGTTTTCGCTGCCAGTTACTCGCTCATTAAACCATGAAGGGAAAAGTGCTTCTCCCATGCAGGGAGGTCCCAAGGTCAGGAGGGCTTCCCATTAGTCTCAGTGAGGTCACCGTGGACTTGGTCCTTCCCCTCTCCCTGCTCTGCCTCATCGTAAGGCTGACTCCTCACCTTGTCTCCCCTCCCCACCTTCCCGTGTGACTGTAGAATGGCAGCTAGGAGCCTTTGAGCTGTATAGTCCCTCCTCCACATCAGGTAAGAGAGAGAAAGATTCATGTGGCTCTTTCTTAATGGTCAAGGAAGACCTTTTCCAGAAATTTCTGCCATACCTCTCCTGCCCTCCCATTGGCCAGATTGCCAGACTACCGAGCCAATGACTGACATCATCGAGAAAGTATTATGTTTGGACCGGTTAGGCCCAATCCCTAAGAGGAGGTCAGTTCCCACCCCCAAGAGCATTGCTGCCATTCAGTGAAAAGAGAGGAATTCACTATCGACTACCGGCCTCTCAAAGCAGTGTGTCTGGTGGCATTAGTGGTCACTCAATGCTGAGATCGAAGCGGGCCCCTCAGCTGCGCTTCCAGAATTAGAACAGCCTCAGGAGGCTGCCGCTGCCTCACGGCCCTTCTGACCTGCTTCTCCAGCTTGGGGCGGGCAGTTCTGTGCTCTCTGCGCCTGTCCTGTGCTTTGCAGGACACTTAGTAACCATGGCCTCCACCAGGTCAGCCGCACCCCTCTGCTTGCCCTGACTTTCCAAGCACCCCTTAGCGAGTGGTCCCTTTGAGGAGATGTTCTGTGGCTCTGTGGGGAGCCTTAGAGCCAGACAGCTTCCTAGTGCCAGGGACCCCGGGGATACAGCCCTGAAATGCTCCATCGTCCAGGAAGTTGCCCAGCCCTCAGGGCCCGGGGCCCGGACGGCAACAGGATGTCACTCACCTAGTCCAGGGCTTCCGGTTTACTGATGAGGCCTAAGGAGTGAGGTGGCTTGTCCAGGATGCTCAGCTCCTGCTTCAGAGGTTGTATCTCCTTCATCAAAGAATTTTTCAAATCTTTCTTTGGTCACCTGTCTGTGGTCAGCCTTCCGTGATCTCCCCTGATCCTTCTCAAGTGGAGTCTAGTAAAAAGGCAGGTACCATGGGGCGCCTGGGTGGCGCAGTCGGTTAAGCGTCCGACTTCAGCCAGGTCACGATCTCGCGGTCCGTGAGTTCGAGCCCTGCGTCGGGCTCTGGGCTGATGGCTCAGAGCCTGGAGCCTGTTTCCCATTCTGTGTCTCCCTCTCTCTCTGCCCCTCCCCCGTTCATGCTCTGTCTTTCTCTGTCCCAAAAATAAATAAAAAACGTTGAAAAAAAAATTAAAAAAAAAAAAAAAAGGCAGGTACCTGCCTAATACCTCAGACCCACTGAAGCGGAGTACCTGACCCCTCAGGTGGCTCAGAACCTTCATTTTTTAAAATGTTTGTTTATTTTTGAAAGAGAGAGAGAGAGGGAGAGAGAACGAGTGGGGGGGGCAGAGAGAGAGACGGAGACACAGAACTCGAAGCAAGCTCCAGGCTCTGAGCTGTCAGCACAGGGCCTGATGTGGGGCTCGAATCTGTGAACCACGAGATCATGACCTGAGCCGAAGTCGGAAGCTCAACTGACTGAGCCACCCAGGCGCCCCAGAACCTACATTTCTAACAAACACCCCAGGTGACTGATGCATGAGGGCATTTTGGAAGGAACTCTCAGTGCAGATATGCAACAGTCAGCACCTTTTGTGTATGTCCCCTCCCCTGCCCCAGTTGGACTTGGGCTTCTCACCTATTTGTCCATTAATGTTGGCTTCACCACGAGAGGACCTGAGTTCTCCTCCATAGTGGTCAAAGCGGGGCCAGGAAACCAGTCGCTGAAGACCTCATACCCAAGGCATGTCAGCCAGCCTCGATGTCTTTGTAGCCCCGAATCGCCTGGCCCTGAGGTCTCACACAAAGAAGGCAAAAGGAAAACATATGCCAAATGTGCGGACAAGTGTTTCAAGCTGCAAACCGATGTGTACAGGCGTGTATGTGCATTTGCGGCACGAACCTTTCCTCAGGGAAGGGCAGACCCAACCCAGAGTCTAATGTCCCCAAATCATGGAAGCAGCTGATCTTTTCCAGAAAGGGCTAAGGGCTCACATTCTTCTGGCAGCAGAGTTCCTCAGCAGTGCCCAGATGAGGGCTCTGCCTCACTGCCATCCCTAGGCTTGGGCCAACCCAGGGCTGGGTGACCAGGTGAACAGAAGAGAGAACAGTTACGCCCAGGGCAGGGCCAGTCACTACTCTGGCTTCTAACTTAGTTGCAGTGAAGTCTTTATAGGTCGTGGTCCATCTGGAGAGGTGCTGCAGAACAACTGTGTTTGGGGCCAGCTCCTGGAGGCAGGGTCAGGTGTGCCTGGGAGGGTCTGAGAACCAAGGCCCCGTGAGTGTGCTGGGTGCTCCAGAAGGGCCACAGAGCCTGGCAGGGCACCCCTACCCCCGGCCAGGCTAGCTGCGAGAGTCGTGTGCACAGCTGAGGACAGTGTGTGGCCCGGAACTTCAGTGGGCTGACTGGTCAAAGGCAGGAATTTCGGGCCCAGGACCCTGCCTCCCACTTGCAGGGGAAGAACACAGAGTGGATGGGCTTCTGGGCTGGTCCTTTCAGTGACCTCTTCCCAGACCCTCTTGGAGATAAGCAAAGGGATATTAGAAAGAAGTTTCACCATAAAATATCTAAAAGATCAGGAGAAGGGCCATCCGGGTGCCTGGGTGGCTCAGTCAGTTCTGCTTCCGACTTCAGCTCAGGTCATGATCTCCTGGCTCAGGAGTTCAAGCCCCACTTCGGGCTCTGTGCTGACAGCTCAGAGCCTGGAGCCTGCTTTGGATTCTGTGTCTCCGTCTCTCTCTCTCTCTGCCCCTCTCACACTTGCCATCGGTTTCTCTCTCAAAAATAAACATTTAAAAAATTAAAAAAAAAAAAAAAAAAGAAGAAGAAGAAGGGCCATCCACATGGCCAGAGTCCCAAGGGATTCAGTTCAGGGGAAGCAAATTGTAAGAAGATAAGAAAGACAGACACAAGACCTCCAGAGATAGAACAGTGTCTCAGGTAAGGGGAGAGGCCCTATGGGACCTCCCAGAACCTGCCAGCTATGGGCCAGAGAGCTCCCTCTCCTCTTCTCAGGGTGACTGCCCTCGTAAATGGGGTATCAGACACAGGGAGGCGTCCCTGGTGAAAATTATGTAAGAATGTCCCACCCAATATCTGGGACATTCTTATGCTAAAAACAAAAAACAAAAACGATTCTTTATTTAAAATTCAAATTTAACGAAGCATCCTGCATTTTTATTTGCTAATCCTTGCATTCCTAAGTGTATATATCACATTCCTGTGGAATATTTAATATTCTTCAAGAAAGTAAACAAAAGCAGGACTGAAAGCCATCTAAATAACAAGACTGCAAAATCGAAATATCCAATGTAACACGCCCCAGGAAATGACCAGAGGGAAACAGGTCAATGTGTCAACAATAGACCTCTCTGGGTGGGCGGCTTCTCCGTGGTTTTCATTTCTTTCTGTTTCTATTTTCCAAAATCTTCACGATGAACATGTGTTTCTTTTACAAAGCAGATTGATATTCAATAATAGCTAACGTTTTGGAGGCGGGTGCTTCACCGACCTCATCTTATTTAATTCCTGCAGTGTCCCTGTGGGTAGGCGCTATTGTGATTCCCTTTACATAAGAGGAAGATTCGAGAAATGAGGTCACTTGTCTGAAGTCACACGGCTTAGTGAGTGGCAGGACTGGGAGCTGGCCCTCCTGCAGCCTCACCCCAGCACCCCCAACCTCTCTCCGGCTGTCCTGGCTGACAGATGACTGCCAACTTGGGGATCCTGGGCTCGTGTAGCCTCTGCATCTCGGGAGGTGTAGATGAGCCCTCTCCCAGGGCAAACTGAAGCCTGACTCTGGCTGCTGCGTCTCACGCCTGGGCTCCCACCTTCTTTAGAAAGAGGAGACCGCAGTCCTTGGCGCTCCCCCGTCCCTTGTGGCCACCTCTGGGGTTGGCACTTTGTTCTGGGCGGGCAAGCGCTTACTGTGCACAGCCTGGGAAGGTCACCAAGCAGAGATCCTGTGTTTGGGCCCCGACTTTCACATACCCATCCTTTGGGGAGTGAGGGTTAAAGAGAGAGCCTTTCTATTCGTGTCCGCCAGCAGCCCAGAGCAGGTGCCAAACTAGTGCTGACACATCACGTTCTGTGCCTTCCTTCAGATACTCTTTGAAGACGCCTTCGATGTGGCAAGTTTCCTGGACAAAAGTGAGGCTCCAAGTACTTCTAGCTCTAGGTGAGGAAAGAGGTATGAAAGAGTGTGACTGTGTGTGTGGACCCCTGCGCGGATGCTTAGGGGCCGCTCCCCTGCAGCCCCACAGAGGGGCGCCAAATTCCGCAGAAGTTCTTAGAGATCCACTTTTGTCTGTGGTTCGAAGCGGGCTGGTCCTAGGATCATGCCACGGAGCTGAGGCTTCTTCTACGTAGAAAATGCTTCCATCCCGGCCCAGGGCTGAGACGCAGCGGGTCATGAGCTCGAGGCTGTTCACACTGCACCATCTTCCCAGGGTGAGGGGGGCCACGGGCAGGTTGCTGCGGTTGTCTGGTCTGAGAGGTGGGCAGGGGCTCCGGCCCCCCCACCCCACCCCGAGAGGCTAGGCCAATGTGGAAACGGGCCGTGCCCTGAGCTGGACAGGGGGGAGAAGTGGCTTTTCACGGTGCTTCTGGGGATGGAGGTGGGAAGAGGGGAGGAGGGCACAGCTGACCCCATGAAGCGAGAAGACACAAAATAGGATCTGGGGAGACTCCCAAACAAGCAGCTTGACTAAATCCGTAGCGCAGGGGCTTTTCGCAAAGAGAGCTTGATTGGGACGCAAATTCCTTTGCTGCTTTGGAAAGCTGTGGTCTTCTAACCTATAGGCACAGGTACCTGCGCCCGTGTCATGGCTAAAAAAAAAAAAAAAATCCCAATTATTTAGTTTTTCTTCTTTGGGAGTGAGGAGACACTCCTGTCCTCATACCCCAACAAATATCCCCACTCTCTGCCAAGGCCATGCGGCCAGGCTCTCCCCGGTCACCTGACATCAGCCTGTGTCCCTCCCGCCTGCCTGCTCCACTCGGCCTCAACAGACTTGCCCAAACTCTCCAAAGCAGTTTGATGAGGTGACTCAAGCTCCTCTCAGCTGTGTGTGGGGTTTGGTTCTGCTGAAACGGGCTGGAAGCGGATGGATGTCCCTGTTTCTGAGCTGGGCTTGGGCTGTGGAGACAACTTCGCCAACCTGGAACTCCTTACTATGACGATGGAACACGAGAACAACCTATTAAAAACGTTTCCTGCTCTCCCTGGAAAAGGCATGGATTGCTGCCGGAGGGTTCCTACACGGCTTGTGGGACCTCGGTCCCAAGGGAAGTGAGGTCAACATGCAGGCTCTCCCCGCATGACTTAAGGCTTCTTTGAAGTTGTTGGGAAGGCAGCGGGAAGGAGTCTGCAAAGCAGGCCTTCTCCCTGCATCAGGGCTGCGTTCTGTGTTAGACCTACAGAGGGGAGGCATCTCAGGGGACTGAGCCCAAGTGTGGTGGATGCCCCCTGAGCTCCGTCAGCTGCCACAGGGGGACCAGGACCGTGGAGCGCGGCTATGCGAGGGCGAGCCTGAGGGACAGAGGCAGTTTAGCTCCCTTCTTCCAGAGGCCACAGCTCAGAACGCTAAATTAGGGCGCAGGAGTCAGTCTCCCTGTAGTCTCTCTTTTCCCGTGGGCTCCATTGAAGCCGAGGCAAGGCAGACCTCCAGGCTGTCTGAGAATTCAGCCGGGTGCTTCCAAGTGCGTGGTTCACCCTGTAAGCCACATATTTTAGGGGGTACCAGCCGAGGCCGAAGATTAGGATTCTAAATATTTGCTGTTTCTTCTCCTTTGTCAGTTCAGCATTTGCCGGCAGCAACCCAGAAAATCCAGAGGAGAAGTTTCAGCTCTACATGCAGATCGTCGATTTTTTTAAAGGCCTTTGCTGCGTTAACACTCAGTTAAAACAGGTAGGACCGAGCAGAGTGATGGGAGGCCTCCGCTCACCTCCCGCAGGATGCCAGAAAGGACTCTCGAGACGAGAGTCAGCCTGATGCACCCTGGGGAATAGATGTCCAGGGAAGCTGAGGGACGAGACTGACGGATGTTCCCCGGGCAGGCCTGAGATGGGGACCTGGCTCTTGGCAGGCATTTGTAAATGTTGTGTGACTGGGTGACAGCTTTTGGAGGGGCTGAGCTGTTCTGTCATCTTCTGAGCCCCTGTGCTAATGTTTGCTGTCAGCTTTTGAAGGGCATTAATTTCCGCTTCCCAAAAGCTGACTGTGTCTTCATTAGAAGGTACGTTCCAGAAATTTTCATGCGGGGAGGGGAGTGAGGCGTGAGGCACCAAGGGCACAGGCCGCTTCAGATTCATAACCGAGGAATTTCTCTCCGAATTTAGCAAAGACACAACTGTTAATTTAAAAAGGTAAGCAACAGGGGCGTCTGGGTGGCTCAGTCAGTTAAGCGTCCGACTTCGGCTCAAGTCATGATCTCACAGGGCGTGGGTTCAAGCCCTGCGTCAGGCTCTGTACTGACGGCTCAGAGCCTGGAGCCCACTTCAGATTCTGTGTCTCCCTCTCTCTCTGCCCCTCCCCTGCTCGTGCTCACTCTCTCTCTCTCTCTCTCTCTCAAAAATAAACATTAAAAAAAAACTATAAGAAATAAAAAAGTAAGCAGTAATAATGACAATGCTTGTCTAAAATTAACTAGGACGGCTTTTCAATAGGTTAAGGTATCATCCTATTAGTGGCCCTTTTCCTACTGACCCTTCCTTGCCTCTGCCGCGACCACTCTGAATCTCCACTTGGGGCCCAGGGCCCCCCCTCCGCTTGCTCCGCACCACCCATCAGCTCTTGGCCGTCCGGCCCTTACTGCTGTGTCCGCCTTCTCTTGGACACCGGAAAGTCAGTCCACTTTACCGAGGCCAGTCTTTGCTTTCCCTGCTTCCTTTTCCCCGCATATGGTAGAAAAGAAAGACCAAGCAGGACTGGAGTATCCGTATAAAGCAGAGAGATGCTCGAACTTGAATCCTCTCGGGAGCTAACCGAAAATGCAGATTCCTGGTGCCCCGGCACCCGAGATTCTCATTCACTGTTGTGAGGCAGGGCCCCAAGAATGCGTATTTTGAACAAGCTGGCCAGGTGGCTCTGGGGCAGGAGGCCGCCAGCCTTTACCATACGCTGTATAAAGAGGGAAATCTCATTCTCTTCCCCATCCACCTCCCCTGTCAGCTTGACCGAGGTCGTTGGATGAAATTTTAATTAGCACCTGTATGGTGTCCTAGGAAGGCTATGTTAGCACTCAGCACCTGGACAGCACCTAGGACTGGTTTAAAATAACAAAAATGTCTTCTCTCACAGTTCTAGAGGCCAGAAGACCAAATCAAGGCCAAATGTAGCCAGAAGCTAGAGAAGGTGCAGGGCCACGCCGCCCCAGAAGGCTCTAGGGAAGAGTCCTGCCTTGCCTTTTCCTAGCTTCAGGTGGCCCCCACAGTCCTTGGCTTGCAGCTGACTCCCTCGACTCATGGTCTCTGTCTTCACATGGCCTTCTCTCTTCCATGTGTCTCCCAGTCCCTCGCATCTTCTTATAAAGACAACAGTCATTTGGATTAAGGGCCCCCCCCCAAATCCAGGACGAGCTCATCCTGCAATCCTTAACTTATTACACCTGCAAAGACCCTCTTTCCAAATAGGGTCCCAGGTGGGCGTGAACTGGGGTGGATAGGCTACTATTCAGCACCCGAGACCAGCAGATACCTCTCGCGACCTGCTGCCTTTGCAAATCTGCAGCTCAAAAATGCCTTGGACACCATTTTCGGGGGCTTAGGGAACTGGACCCTTCTGAACGACATTCAAGCCCTTGGTGTGACACAGACTTGAGTATGTGGCCCCTCCTGGGATGCTTGGCCTCCTGGCACCCCTTGTGCTCCACTCTGTCTTTTTCTCAAGCTTTGCTGTGGTCTTCACCCTGAATGAGGGCCCACATGACTTTCCTAGAGACCACCTAGTTCCCTCTCGGATACGCTGGCTCCCCACGCACCCTGCCTTCCTCGGTAGAGCACCGTGAGTGAGGACGTCAGCAAAGTCTTCTCCCAAGCTGGCCATCACCCGGGGGACTATGTCCCACATTCACGAGGTGGTTGACTGGGCTTAGGGATGCCTCCCGGGGCCCCTGACCAGCAGGGTAACAAACTACAGGGGTCACTTTCTGCCAAGGTGGGGAAAGACAGGAAGAGCAAAACCCAGGAACATACTTTTAGGGGGAGAGGTAATAGCGAGTCAGGTCGGTGGGGGTCATTGTAAAGGGAATAAAAAACCCCTGCTAAACACACACCGTGATGCTGCTTAAAAAAATTATCTCATAGTCAACCCATGTACATAGTTTAAAACTTGAAAGTTACCAAAAGATATACAAAGAAAACTCAGTCTCCTACCAGCGTCCCTTGGCTATGCCCCCATTCCCTTCCCCAAAGGCAATCACCGTCACCAGTTTCTTGTGCAGCCATCCAGAGATACTCTACAGATATTTGTATATTCTTTCTCAAACACAAATGATAGTCTACTTTGCACACTGCCTTGTACTTCACTCTTTTCCTTTTAAATAGTATACCCCACAGAGAGAGAACCATCTCATTCCTTTAATTTCAAATAGCTGCATGGTATTCCCTTGGTGGGTGCACCATGGCATAACTCACTGTCCTCCATTGATGGGCATTTGGAACATGCTTTGATGCTGTCCACCCCCCCCCCACCTCTTACGCGATCCTGGAAACCCCCAGGATGGAAAAGCAGCCAAGAAAACCCTTTCTGAAGATCATAGAGTGTGGAGTTGAGTGAAACGGAAAAGGGACCTGCCCCCCGCCCTCCCCCGTAGCCCTTACTTCCTGGCTAGAGAAGCTAGAGAAGATGCAGCAAGAGATGGGGTGGACTCTCGGGGAGACATGGGGGCCTTCTCATCTGCCTGGGGACTGGATTCCTTAAATAAAAACTGATCCTCTTCCACCCTGTGTTTTGCAGGAACCAGACCTCCCCGTTGATGATGAGATGATCATGTTGAGGTGCATGGAGACCTTCGATGATGAAGACCTGTGACGCACAAGGGCTGGGAAGGGAGGGGGTGAACGGGGGTGGGCAGCTTCCAAGTACTATGCCGACAGCCAAAGCCGTACCTGCCTCAGCCTTCCGGGACATTTTGGAGTGGCTGTCCCAGAGCATTTGGATGGTTTCCATTTCCGATTGTTATAAAGTATTTGCAAAGTAGTGTGGCCCTGTGTCAGTCCCTCAGGGTTGTTTGGTGTGAGGGGTTGGCCGGATGCCAAGGCACACACCTGCTCCTGCTGTGTTCCTCTTCACGGGGGTCCTGGGGGCAGCCTGGCTGAAGCCCGGGCCACGGGCCTTTCAAGAAAGGACAGGTGGGGTCTGTCCCCAGAGGTGCCATGACACTGGGTACTTTCAGCACACCTTGGAGTCACGACATAGTTCTGGTGGGTTCTAGAGAGTTCTGGAGGCCACTCACTCATCCTGCATGCCCTGGGAGCCCAGGAACGGTGCTGACCACTCGTGTGCTGTAGGAGCTACAGGACATCGGGGCAGAACCAGCTTCCTCTGCTGCTTCTGGTAATGAAGACTCCTAAATGGAGTTCAAGCCAGATCCCAGAGTGTTCTGAGTGCTTTCTGGTGAGGCTCCTGGCCGCACATACGGGATGTGATAGTTGATTCTATGTGTCAGCTTGACTGGGCCACGGAACCCAGGTATTTGGTTGAACATTATTCTAGATGTTTCTGTGAAGGTATTTTCAGATGAGATCAACATTTACAATAGTAGACTTTGAGTAAATACAGAATAATTACCCTCCTTAATGTGGGTCGGCCTCACCTAATCAGTTGAAGGATCGGATAGCCCTGAAGCCTGAGCTCGAGGAAGAGGGAAATCGCCAGTGACTGCCTTTGGACACAGACAGCAACTCTTCCCAGTCTGCCTGCCTACTCTGCAGATTTGGGACATTCCAGCGTCCACAATCACATGAGCCCATTCCTTAAAATCTCTATGCGTGTGTCTGCACACGTATGTAATATGTAGACGTGCTTGTGTGGACGTGCGTGTACACGTGTGCGTGCACACACATCCTACATCCTATTGGCTCTGTTTCTCTGGAGACCCCTCACCAATACACCGAGCGTGCACAGAAAGGATTCCCTGGCTTTTTACCGTTTCCCATCACGACCACATAAGAAACTGAGGCGCAGGTTAAGGGTTAGGACCCAAGCGCAGTCCTGCCTGCCCTGAGCCCCAGTGCTGGCCCCTCACCTCATGTCCTGTCACGAGCCCACCCCCGAGGCCCCCCCATGGGGGATACGCGAGGACTGTCGCTTCACTATTTATAAACAACCAAAATGGGGGGGGGACAGGTAGGGGCTCTCCACTGGGGGCTGTGCTGAGCAGAAAGAGGGGGGCTCAGCACCCGTGCTCACAACCACCCCCAGCCACTCCAGCAGCCAAGAACAAGGCAGCACGTGGGAAGGAAGAAAGAAATGTCTACAGAGATGCCGGCACATAGTAGGTCCTCAAGCAATGTGGGCCTAATCAGCTCTAACCAGCCCCCACCCCACTCCTGTTTAGTCCTCATTCCTGGAGCATCGCGTCCTACGGGGGCCCCCCGTCTGCGTGGACCTCAGGGGAATACAGCATCCTTTCTCCCCGCAGCCACGTGCGAGGGGCGCCCCTGCCTTCACACCTCAGCCCCAGCGGCCGTCTGCTCCCCACCCCGCAGGGCTCACTGGATATGGCACAGCCCGGGATGGATATGTGGCTTTGAAATCCCCTCAGATGCTACTCATCCTCCCTTCCTCCCCACCTAGGACTCTTCCGACATCAGTCAGGTATCTACCTGTATCTTGACGATATCTTTTCCCTTGTTAGCCAGTCCTGTATCTGTCAGAGATACAGAACCAAGAGGATACGGATGGGGATGGGTATAGGTGCGGGTATAGGTTTAGGTATTTTGCTTTAAGGAACTGTTTCACACAATCGTGGAGACTGCAAATCTGAAATCTGCGGGGCGGACCAGCCAGCTGGAAACTCGGGCAGGAGTTAACGCTGCAGTCCTGACACCTATGAAAATACTGAAACAAGGAGGCCGTCAGGTGGAGTGGGTTCTGATCCCTCGGCAGCCTACAGGAGCACACCGAGGCCTACGCGGGAGTCCGTGCACTCGATTCCAAGAAAGTGACATTTAGGAACAATCCATCACAAACGGCCTGAGCCGGACGCGGGCTGGAGCACCAGGAGCTCAGAGAAGGTGCTGGAGGAACAGAGGGTCGTCCTCCCCTCTCCTGAGGAGCCGGCCGACGGCCGGGTGCACGGAGGGGGAGGACTGGAGGGGCTGGGGCATCCTGGCTCTGTGAGGAGGAAGAGAACTGTCCCTGTCACCTTTCAGCAAACAGCCCCAACTCTGCCCCCTGCCCCACCCCAGGCCTTTTCCTCCCCCCAAGTCAGTATGTCGCCAAGCGCATATGCCCTAAGAGAGTTTCTGTGTGGACGCTGGATTACACTGGAGACTGGTTTTCACTGTGGTGACTAAGTGACTGTGTCAAAGCCCACGCTTCACAGTCTTAACCTAATACTTATCTGGCTGCCACAGCGTGTGGGGTGCCCACCCCTCCTTGCGTGGGGAGACGAGCACCCGAGGTGGGGGGCAAGTAGCACCCTGGGGCAGGCGTGAGGACAGCTCTTCTCATATCTTGGTTTCTATGGTGCCTTCCGAGAACTCTCCCGAGGAATTCTGGGAGAGGCAGGTGAGCAGGCTCACTCCCTGCTCACCTTTCCCAGCTTCCCCCGTGGGCCAGAAGGGGAGACGCTGGGCGCAGGAGGACGTGCAGGACGTGGAGCCAATCCCACAGGGGAGGCAGTACACCTCCAAGGCCCTCGCAGTCTCCTCAGACTCCTCCTGGATTTGATTCCACACCAGGAGGCCTCTCTCCTCCAGGCTTCCTAATGGGAAGACAGCAAGCAGTCAGGATTGGGCACTGAGCACGCGGCCCTTGGGCTGGGGGAGCCTCTGGTGCCCCCCGCAGGCACCCGGGAGGTCTCCCCTGCCAGCCCACCAGCTGCCGACAGCGACAGCATCGTCTCCTCCTCCTCCTCCTCCTCCTCCTCCTCCTCCTCCTCCTCCGCTGCTTGTCTGGAGCATTCCGGGAGCTCCCACTGCGGCTGATGTGCAGCAGAGCTCCAGGGTACAATCCTAACTGAACCCTACCCTTTCCTCACCTTCAGGGGGTGGGCCTCTCCACCACTGTCTCTAGAATGCAGGCGCACTTTACACTTGGTAGAGAGAACAAATGTGGAAAACAGAGTGCCGTCAAGCAGGTGATAGATAGCCTAGAGGTCCTCTCAAGGGGCCATGGGAGGTTCGAGAAGGGAGCACTGAAAGCCACCCCTGATGGCCGCTCTGCACTGCTCACGGCGACATCCTCAGCTCCCAGAGACTCGGTTTGCTCATCACCACACTGGTTCCCCTCTATTCTCATTGTCTGTTCCCTTGTCTCTCTCCCCTGTTAGCCTGTGGGTTTCTGGAAGACGGGGGGCCTGTCTCTCTGCTCTTTGTATTCTCAGTCCAGAGCATCTGGAACACAGCAAGTGTTCGGTGGGTTTTCACTGAAAATGTGAGTGAATGAATGAATGAATGAATGAATACATGTGTTCTCTCCCTCGCCAACTGGACTTTGGACTGTAAGACAGCTGGGGCTGTGTCCTTTTCTTCTTGCATCTGGCGTATTTCTCACCTTACAGCTCTGTTACAGCGGAATTGTCTCCCTCCCCCACCCCCCCAAAAAATCATATGTTGAAGCCCTAACCCCCCTACCTCGGAATGTGACTGTATTTGGAGATATGACGTTTAAAAGGGTGATCAGTTAAAGACGCGGTCTTTAGGGTGGGCCCTAATCTAATCTGACTGGTGTCATAACATGAAGAGAATAAGACACACAGAGAGACAGCAGGGAGGCACCCACATGGAGGAAAGGGCATGTGAGGTCGCAGCAAGAAGGCTGCCATCTGCAAGCCAAGGAGAGAGCCCTCCGGAAAAACCAACTCTGCCACCTCCTGGATTTCAATCTTCTAGCCCCCAGACTGTGAGAACACACAGTTGTTGTTCAAGCCAGTCTGTGGCATTTTGTTACGGCCGTCCTAGAAAGCTAATACCATCCTGTACATCCACACCCCCCTCCGCCCCCCACCGCCAGACCCAGGGCCTGCTGGACATACGCTGTGGTCAGCCTGACATGGTAATTGGGCTCAGCGACGCAATGTGGGTGGCCCAAATGCTGACCGCCTACCCGAACCGCTAGCTTACAGAGCGAAGGTGAGCCCTACCAGGGATGGTGTTGTCCAGGAGAAAGCCCAGGAATCCACCGACAAACATGCCCGTGGTCACAAGGACCTGGATGACCTGGTCCAGTTGGAGAATCCCTAGAATGGAGACAAAAGCAACCAGGATTCCCAGGGGCTGAGGGCCCCCTGCCTCTGCCCCTGGAGAGGTCACAGTCTAGGAGACAGAGAATCACCTGTCTGGAGCTTCTCAGAGTTCTGGTTCACCCAGTTGGGAATGGCGAGACCACAGTAGATGGAGAAGCCAAAGATAAAGAGGTTCCTGGACGAGTTCATGTCCACGTACTGTAGGAGAGAAGCCCCCAGGGCAGCCCAGAGCCATCAGCTCCCGTACTGCACGGCGATCTCTCTCTCCTCCAAATGCCCCCTCCCCTCCCACTGCCGCCGGAGATGGGGGAGGGAGGCTGGACTCAGGGTATCACACGCAGCCGGCAAGCCAGGCCGGGGTTCCACTTGACCCTGGGAGCTCAGTGGTCGGGACCACCCGAGTCGAACTGCTGCAGTTTCTGTTTTCCAGGAGTCTGGGTGCATCCGGCTATTTCTTTCTTCCATTCAGAGCCCACTGTGGTCTCTGGGAACCAAGGATTCCTTCTCCTCCTCCCCTGCCCAGCCCTGTTCTCTTCATCCCAATTCTCACGGGCTCCTTTCAAGAGATGCACTGGCCGCGCTTCAAAGGGTGCCTCGCCTCACCTGCAGATTGGAAATCCCCACGGCAGTGATGACACCAAACATCACCAGGAACATGCCTCCGATCACAGGGGTTGGAATGGTGGCAAAGGCAGCCCCGATCTTCCCAAATACGCCCATCAGGAGAAGCACGCAGCCGGCAGCGACCATCACCGTCCGGCTCCCTACCTGCTCAGGGAGACGTGGGACAAGACGCTCAGCTCCAGCCAGGCCTCGGCCTTGCTCCAGGGGCACCACACATCACAATCCGGCGGACTTGAAAGAGCAGCCGCATGAGCCCAGATGGCCCCCCTCTGCTCCCACATGGGGGTTGGGAAAGGATGAAGGTGTGACCTTGGGTCTCGGCCTCTGCCCTCATCTCTTCGCGCACTGCTCTATCCCCATCTTAAAGTCCTGACTCAAATGCTCCTCTAAGAAGGCTTTCCAGTGAGGCCGAAGGTCTCTCTTGGGAGGCAGTTGACCCAATGCTTAGGAATGGGCGTTTGAGAGCCAACGCCAGCTCTGCCCCTAACTGCCTGTATGACTTCGGGCACATGACTTAACCTCTCCAAATATCAGCTTCCAAAACTGCCAAAGGGAGTTAATTAAAATACTTACTTCACAGGGAGGGAGCCAAAACACAAGAGACTCTTAAAAACTGAGAACAAACTGAGGATTGATGGGGGGTGGGAGGGAGGGGAGGGTGGGTGATGGGTATTGAGGCGGGCACCTGTTGGGATGAGCACCGGGTGTTGTATGGAAACCATTTTGACAATAAATTTCATATTTAAAAAATAAAAATAAGAGAATACTTACTTCACAAACTCGTTTTACAAGGCTAGCATTACTTTGATACCAAAGCCAGACAATAAAAGAAACTGCAGACCCACATCCCTGAATACTGAGGTTAAAAGTCTCAATAAAATATTAGGAAACCAAATTCAACATCACCTTAAAAAGATCATACACTGTGACCAAGTGGGATTTATCCCTGGGATGCAAGGATGTCTTAACATATACAAATGATAAATGTGATATGCCACATAAATAAAATGAAAGATAAAAATCATACAATCATCTCAAAAGATGCTGAAAAAGCATGAGACAAAATACAACATATTTTCATGATGAAAACTCTCAACATATTGGGTATAGAAGGAACACACCTCAACACAATGAAGGCATGAATATATGACAGTAGAGGTGATATGATCTTATATACAGAAAATGCTGAAGAGTCAACCAAGAAACTGTTAGACCCAATCAACGAATCAGTAGTCACAGAATACAAAAATCAACATATAGAAATCAGCTGCATTCCTCTACAAACAACAAAATATAGGAAAAATAAATAAAGAAAACAATCCATTCATAATAACATCAAAAACAATAAACTACTTAAGAATGAATTTAACCAAGGAGGTGAAAGATCTGTACACTAAAAACTAAAAGACACTGATGAAAGAAATTGAAGAAGACACAAACAAATGGGAAGATACCCTGTGTTCATGGGTAAGAAGAATTAATGTTAAAATGTCCATACTATCCACGGGGCACCTGGGTGGCTCAGTCAGTTGAGCGTCTGACTTCGGCTCAGGTCATGATCTCATGGCTTGTGAGTTCGAGCCCTGCTTTGGGCTCTGTGCTGACAGCTCAGAGCCTGGAGCCTGCTTCGGATTCTGTGTCTCCCTCTCTCTCTGCCCCTCCCCTGCTCATGCTCTCTCTCTCTCTCTCTCACAAATAAATAAACATCCAGAAAAAATTTTTTAAGAAAAGACCATACTATCCAAAGCCATCTGTATAGTCAATGCAATCTCTAACAAAATCCCAATGGCATTTTTCACAGAAATAGGAAAAAAAAATCCTAAAATGCATATGTAAATACAAAAGACCCCAAATAGCCAAAGGAATCCCGAGAAAGAAGAATAAACTGGTGGAATCACACTTCCTGATTTCAAATAACACTACAAAGCTATAGTAATTTAAACAGTATGGTACTGGCATAAAATCAGGCACATAGACCAATAGAACAGAACTGAGAACCCACAAAAAAAAACCCATGCAAACATGGTCAACTAATATTTGACAAGGAAGCCAAGAATATTCAATGGGGTAAAGGACAGTCTTGTCAATAAAGAGGGCTGGGAAATCCAGAAAACCACATACAAGGAGTAAAACTGGACCCCTACGTTTCATCATTCAAAAAACTAAATGCAAAATGGATTAAACACTTATACGTAAGACCTGAAACCATGAATCTCCTAGAAGAAAACATAGGGAAAATCCCTTTGGAATTGATTTTTACAATTTTTTTGGATATGACACCAAAAGTGTAAGCAACAAAAGCACAAATCAACAAATGGGACTAAACAAAACAAAAAGGCAACCTACAGAATGGAATAAAATATTTGCAATCCGTATATCCGATAAGGAGTTAATACCCAAAATATATAAGAACCTATACAACTCAATAACAACAACAGTAACAACTTAAAAATGGGCAGAGGAACTGAATAGACATTTCTCCCAAGAAGACATACAAATGGCCAACAGGTACATGAAAAGATGTTCAACATCACTAATCAGCAGGGAAATTCAATCAAAACCACAATGAGAGATCACCTCAGGTCTATTAGATTCAGTTATCATTACAAAGGTAAGAAATAACAGGTCTCGGTGGAGGCGTGTAGAAAAGGGATCCTTTGTGTACCGTTATGTACTGTTTATTGGAACACAAACTGGCACAGCCACTATGGAAAACAGTATGGCTTTTCCTCAAAAAATTAAAAATAGGATTACCATATGATCCAGCAATTCCTCTTGTGAGGATTTATGCACAGAAGCCAAAACACTAACTGGAAAAGATATCTGCAACTGTGTTCACTGCAGCATTATTTACCGCAGCCAAGATAGGGAAACAACCTAAACGTCTACTGATGGATGAATGGATAAAGAAAATGTGGTATACATACACAATGGCATATTACTCAGCCATAACAAATGAAATCTTCCCATTCTCAACAACATGGATAGACTTCGAAGGCTATGCTAAGTGAACCATGCTAAGTGAACTATGTCAGAGAAAGACAGTATCGTATGGTATCATTCACATGCGGAATCTAAAAAAAGCTAAATTCGCGGAAACAGAGAGGAGAGTGCTGGTTACCAGGGTGGAAAAAACGGGGAGAAAATGGGAAGATGTTTGTCAAACAGTATAAACTTCCAGTTAGAAGATGCATAAGTTCTGGGGATCTAAGTACAACATTGTGACTACAGTTAACAGCACTGTATTATATGTATTCTTGCAAGTTGCTAAGAGAGTAGCTCTTAAATGGTCACACTGTTAAAAAAAAAAAAAGAAATGGTCATTATATAACCTGATGGGAGGGTTAGCTAATGGTGGCCATCATGTTGCAATATGTTAGTGTATTTTCAAATAAATACACGGTACAGCTTAAACTTACACAACGTTACATGTCAAGTATGTCTCAGTAAAGCTGCGGTGGGGGGAGGTGGGAAGGCAAATCTGGAGCACGGTGAGACACAGAGAGGCACCTGGGAGACGAGATGAAGAACACGCAAGGGTTCCTCCATGAAGGTCAAGGGCCACGGGGAGGAGTTAGAATACAATCCAAAAACAAGGCATAAACAAAATGTGGTGTGTGTGTGTGTATTATACATGGGATGGAATATTATTGGGCTGTCTGTGGACAGTCCTGGAGATAAGCCAGTGGCGAAAAGACAAATACTGCACGATTCCACTCCTGTGATGTAACTAGTCAAATTCACAGAGACAGAAAGTAGAATGGTGGTTGACAGGTGCTAGGGAGAGAGGAGGATAAGGCCTCGTTTAATTGATACAGATTTCAGGTTTTGTGTTATGTGCCTTTAACCACAATGAAAAGTACTTTTTAAAGTATTTTTAAAAAGATACTCTAGCGTCAACTACTGAAGTCCATTAATGCCACGATAAGTAGCAGATTCTGCCTTTGTTTCTTTTTCTTTCCAGCCTAAGAGCTTACTTATTGAACTGTCTTCATTACAGGACGTGTGGCAAGAATTTAACCACATCAAAATACATTTCTTTTTTTTTCCCGTTTTGTTTATGCTCCTAAAAAGGAACAACAAACAAAGGCTGGAATCAAAGCTAAAGGGAACACAGCCCCTGCCAGGGTTTTTATTTGGGCTCGCTGAGACCCGTGTTGGACTTCTGAACTCCAGATCAGTAAAAGAAGGAATCTGAGTCGTTTGAAACTGCGAAGTTTGTGATAATTTGTTCCAGCAACGACAAGAGACTGAAGCACTGAGGACAGATTCGGGGGCACCCAGCCCACCCCATCAGTCACCGTCAGCAGACTTACCCTGGTGATACCCAGCGCCCCGACATTCTCGCTGTAGGACGTGGTCCCGTTCCCGGTCCCCCAGGCCCCTGCCAGCAGACAGCCAAGACCCTCGATGCCGATGCCTCGGTTGACCGCGTGCCTCGGAGGGGGTGGGGCCCCCACCAGCCGCGCGCAAGCGTAGTAATCGCCTACCGACTCCACCATGGAGGAGATAACCCCGGCAATGATCCCAAAGACCCCAGCCAGGCTGATGGTGGGGAGGCCCCACTGTCCTGAAAGAGCAGCACAGAGGGAATGTTAATCCAGAAGGCGGTGGGTTGCTGAACCCCAAATAACTTCTTTGCCGGGGGCGTCTTTGGAAAGCTTAAAAAAATTCTTTTAACTTTTATTTACTTTTTGAGAGACAGAGAGAGACAGAACGTGAGCAGGGGAGGAGCAGAGAGAGAGAGAGGGAGACGCATAATCCGAAGCAGGCTCCACGCTCCGAGCTGTCAGTGCAGAGCCTGATGCAGGGCTTGAACCCATGAACCGCGAGATCATGACCTGACCCAAACAAGTTGGACGCCTAACCGACTGAGCCACCCAGGCGCCCCCGCGAGGCTTTCAAGACCAGGAAGTATGTCTTCCAACCCCACGACTGTCCAGAGGCTTTGGCCTGGACTCCTGCCCTCCCACTCCTTCCTGAGGGTAAGTCAGACACGCAGACCTGGAGGTCACTGTGCAAAAGAGCAAGCGACAGGGCTTCTTCCCAGGGCACATCTTGAAGCTTTTGGAAGCAGAGATTCTCACTCAGGGAGGCTCTGGGTCCACAGTCCGCGGGGCCAGGCCCTCCCTCCCTGGTACCTGGTTATTAATACACCCCGAGCCAAGAAGCGCTAGGAAAGACAACCAGAAGTGGGCTATGGGATGGCCGTGACCTCATCTTCCTGGAAATGTTCTCATTCAGCCCAGGGATCCCTTGGGTAGATGCAACTAATCCAGGAAGAGTCCCAAAGGTCTAGCCAGAAGGGTGAAGTGTCTCTGATCTGCCCGCGCTCAGGCTGTGGGTTCTGGGTAACATGGAGGAGGGGGTGGAGGGATGTAGACAGTCTTGGAGGAAGGTCCTGGAATGGGAGCCTTTGGTCTATCACCCTCAGAGGATTTTTTTTTAAATATATGAAATTTATTGTCAAATTGGTTTCCATACAACACCCAGTGCTCATCCCAAAAGATGCCCTCTTCAATGCCCATCACCTCCCCTCCCCTCCCTCCCACCTCCCATCAGCCCTCAGTTTGTTCTCATTTTTTAACAGTCTCTTATGCTTTGGCTCTCTCCCTCTCTAACCTCTCTCTCTCTCTCTCTTTTTTTTTTTCCTTCCACCCTCAGAGGATTTTTAGGACAATCTGAGGGTCTCGTTCTTCTCCTAGGGGTCTGATACAGACTCCCCAGAGCCTCTCCTCCCGGTCAGATCTTTTGGAGGAAATCCATCCTTTGCCCCTATTCAGCTCTCCATCCAGTGCCCTGGGCCCCACGGACAGTCCTGGGAAACACATGTCCCAGTCAAAAAGGGGCCCTATCTTCTCATTACCTGGGTAAGGGAAGCGAAACCAAGGAGCCCGGCTCAGGACATCGCCTTTGGTGTCGGTGCGGGCCAGGTGCCCGTAGGCCGTGGGGGCCGTGGGGAGGGTATTGGTGACCGTGAGCACGAAGCAGAGAAGCCACGAGATGCAGAGCGCCAGCAGCACCTGCCAGAGGGAGGGGCTTCACTACCCATCCCAGACCCCCGGCCCCTGCCAACACCTCCCAGAGGTGCTGGGCCAGGGAGGCAGGTCAGGGAAGCTCTTTGAAATAAGCAAGTGCTGGGTTACTGGCCCTGGTGGTGACAACAGCAATCTGCATCATAATTAGTGCATTAACGGAATGTAGAAAATAAACTCTGGAAAGACCTTGTATCAAACAGAGGCAGAAATGTCTAGCAAAACAGGCACAGCCTGGGGCGGAAGGATTACCATCTGTCTTCCTTTCCACTGCCTGCTGGTCACATGACCTTGAATCAAACTCCCTGAGCCTCCGTTTCCTCGTCTGTGCGATGGCATTACAATCACTGCTCTCCAGGGCCTGAAGCAAGATTTCTGAGAGCAGCGTCTTCAGATATACTGATATTTCATCCCTGGTGGCAGAACCCCAGAAATGTGTATTTTGAGCGATGTCCCCAACTGATTCTTGCACACAGTGAACCGCAGAACCACTGACCTGCAGGGTGGTGAAAGATGGACGAGACGTGGAAGTACCTTTGTACAATTTGAGACGTAGCTCACGGTGCAATTAAACCAGAAAACATACCGTGTGGTTGGTAGCCACACAGAGCTAACCCCGGTGCAAATCCAACAGCGGGGTGTCTGAAGAGGGGGCACCAGCATCGCCGTGAGGGATCTGGCTCGCCCACGGGCACGTGATCTGAGCGACAGAGTCCTTAGTTTTGTGGAGTCGGGCGTGAACCTTGCTGGGAGCATAGCCCCAGGAACGTGAGAAGGCTGTCCCGCACTGGTGCCCAAAGCAGTGACCTGGGGCAGGGTTCTCTGCTCCTGGGGGAGCAGCTTTGCGGAATGAGGGGACCACATCGCACCAGCAGCCAGGGAGCACTCCCACGGATGGTCGGCGGGCCTCCTTCTACAGAGGATGAATGCAGGTCGGGGGGGAGGAGCCACCACACGAGGAGGGCATCTGCTTTGGGGACCTTTTGGGAGTGTGAGGGGATGCCCCCCACTCTCCGGGTGAGTCCACTAAGAACGGAAGAGGGCGGGGAGTGCTTCTTACCGGGAAGACCTGAAACAGGTAGAACTTAGACACGCGGCACTTCTTCTGTCCTCTGTAAATGGGCATGGGCACAGCGACATTTTTCAGGTACTGAGAAAACAGCACGATGAGGAAGATGGTCCTGAAACAGAAACATGCCATGCCCAGCCCGGCAAGCTGGGGCTTATCCTCAGCAAGCGTCCAGGAGGCTGAGCCACCACTGTCTCGGGGACGGGGAGGCAGTGGCCGCACCGGGAGGGTCCCCATCGAGGCCCCTCTTGGCGGTGCGGGCAGCGTCCTGCCATCTCTGAAAAGGTGGGCTGTTCCCTTTCAGAGTCGCCGGTGGCTGGAGAGGAAGAGCGGGGAGGGGGGCTGTTATCCCCTGGGGGTGGGCAGCTGGATGGGTCCAGTGGTTGGAGCCGGTGAGGTGAGAGTCCAAGACTGTCCTCTCTCCTGGGTCGTTCTGCAAGTCCTTGTGGCCAGACTGCAGTGGCAGTGCGTCCGGTGCTGTCCCCAAGTCCCTTCGAAGCTCTGTTGAAACGCTTAAGGCCTCTTTTTCCATAAAGCCTTCCTGACCCTCCCAGTTGGCTTCCACCACCCCCTCCCCTGAACGTGCTTGGCATTCTGCGATTCTCGTCACTGTCTCCCGGTGTCACAGCTCCGTGGGTCCAAGGCTCATCTCTCTCCTACGCCGTAAGCTTACTGAGAGCTGGAGCCACGTCTTTGCACCCTTCTCAGGTGCCAGAGATTTACGGACGTTTGCAATAAAACCCAGCAGGCAGAGGACCAGCAGTATCGATTTTTTTTGTGAACACTAAGTATTCTTCTACGCTGCCTGTGATTACTTCATTGTTTTGAAGTATTTAAAAATGCAACAAATAGGGGCGCCTGGGTGGCGCAGTCGGTTAAGCGTCCGACTTCAGCCAGGTCACGATCTCGCGGTCCGTGAGTTCGAGCCCCGCGTCAGGCTCTGGGCTGATGGCTCGGAGCCTGGAGCCTGTTTCTGATTCTGTGTCTCCCTCTCTCTCTGCCCCTCCCCTGTTCATGCTCTGTCTCTCTCTGTCCCAAAAATAAATAAACGTTGAAAAAAAAATTAAAAATGCAACAAATAGTATTAATAATAAATTGTGGCAGTTTCGCTGCTTTTTAAGGTATCGGAGTATTCAGGAAAATATCCGTAAACCACAGGAGTTTGCCAATATCCAGAACACATTCTTCTTGCTGGGTAATCTTCCACCAGAAAGAACTTAGGTGCCACTCCGTTCCCAGAGAGTACTTACATGGCGGCAATGCCCCAGTGGATCCCAGCATTGTTGCCCGCAGAATCAAAGAGAGGCAAGGCCACCAGGGAGATGGTCGGAGCAATGGTCAAAGGGCCAATGTAGCGCATGAGAAACCCAATGAGGCCTGAGAATCCCACCAGCATCTGGACGCAGGAAGCGACCATGATAGCGCCCTGCAACTGAGGAGGGAAAGTACAGTTCATGTGCTTTGAAACTTGCAGAGGCCAGGGGCCACCATGGCAGACCCAGCTGTGGCAGCCCCCTTCCCAACCCGGTCCCCCTGGGTGGCGCACACAGAGGCAGTGCAGCGACAAGGCTGAACCCCAGAGGAACTGAGGCAAGGAGAGCGCTGATCTCGCTCCTCTCTCCACTTCGGGATTTCCCACCACACCTTGGGCATCTTTACTTAATTTGAAAGTTTTCAGGAAATAGCCTTCAAAAGTCCTTCTCGGTCATAGTGATGATGCTGATGTCTGGGAATCCTAACATCACCCAGTAGTGTGTTGAACATCTTGTTGCTTTATTTTTCTGTTTTCCCACTATCTGTTGCAAGCCTTGGCAATTTTTTTTTTTTTCGGTAAAGGACCAGATAGTGAATATTTTAGGCTTGATCAGCCATATGGGCTCTGTCGAAACTTCTCCAGACAAGATGTGAACAAATGAGCCTAGCTGTGTTCCAATACGATTTCATGGGTAGATACTGAAATTAGAATTTCATATAATTTGGACACATCATGAAATAGTATTCTTCTTTTTCAACCATTTAAAATATAAAACCATTCTCAGCTTGTGAGCTATATAAAAACAAGCAGCAGTCCAGATTTGGTTCATGGCCTGAAGTTTGCCAACCCCTTCTTTGTAGGACTGATTGAATTTACTTTACTTCCCCTTTTTTACTCTTCCAGTTTGGATGTTCCACATTCCATTTTGGCCCTGATAACTCTCCCTGTTTTGAAGTCTGCTCTTTCTGAAAGTAATAGAATGACTCCTACTTTCTTTTGACTAGTGTTAGGGTGGTATATTTTTCTCCATCCACTTACTTTCAATCTCTGTGTGCCTTTATATTTACAGTAGGTTTCTTACAGACAATATTTAGTTAGGTCACATTTTTAAAAATGTTTTTATTTATTTTGGAGAGAGAGAGAAAGAGCGTGAGTGGAGGAGGGGCAGAGAGAGAGGGAGACACAGAATCCAAAGCAGGCTCCAGGCTCTGAGCTGTCAGCACAGAGCCTGATGTGGGGCCTGAGCTGTGAGATCATGACCTGAGCTGAAGTCGGACACTCAACTGACAGAGCCACCCAGGCACCCCGTTTTTTAAATGCACTCTGACAATCTCTGTCATTTAATTGGTACATTTAATCCATTGACATTCAAAGTGATTACTGATGTAGTTGGGTGGGTATCTACCCTATTCATTACTGTTTTCTATTTGTTGCCCTTCTTTGTTCCTATTTTTGTCTTCCACTCTGTATGTGTGTGTGTGTGTGTGTGTGTGTGTGTTTTAGGTTTTTTTTTTTTCAGTTTATTTTATTTTGAGAGAAAGACAGAGACAGAGTCAGAGAGACAGTGAGTGGGAGAGGAGCGGGGGGGAGGGGGTGGGGGGACAGAATCCCAAGCAGGCTCCATGCTGTCAGCCCAGAGCCCAACGTGGGACTCAAACTCACAAACCATGAGATGACGACCTGAGCTGAGATCAAGAGTTGGACGCTTAACCAGCTGAGCCACCCAGGCACCCCTCTTTTTGTGCTTTTAATGGAGCATTTTGTCTGACTCCGTTTTTTCTCCTTTCTTAGCCTATCAGTTATACTTCTTTCTTTCTTTCTTTCTTTCTTTCTTTCTTTCTTTAAAACTTTTTTGAATGGTCGCCCTTGAGTTTGCAACATACACTTACAACTAATCCAAGTCCACTTTCAGATAACAAGATGCCAGTTCACGAGCAGGGTGAGCACATTAATAACAAAGTAATCCTAATCCGTCCTTATCATCGCTTGTATCATTGCTGGCACGTATTTCGTTTACATATGGGGACACATCAGTATATAAATAGAAACTACCATGATCCTGGAAGGGGAAGTTTGGATGGGTCTAATGTGTTGAAAACTGAACTTGCCTTCTCTTCCCAGTTATTTTTTTACTTTTTCTGCTACCACCATGTTCTTAAAATAGAACCACTGTTCACTGTTATTTCTCCATTATTTATAGCCCAGCAAGTAATGCCCTTCCTATCAGTGGTACATTTGCACCACTTTCCCTGGTGGCTAGTATTGGGATATACAGCTGGTGTGCTGACCATCAGGGTTTTCAATCCTTGAGATGTGCGTGTAAACCTAACTCAGTTAAACATGGAATATCTACCTTAAATTCCCATAGGCTGGCTGGGTAGATTCAACCAACCCATCCTATTAATGCAACGAGGTTGAAACTTACAAGAACTTTCTCCTGTTTACAGCACTGGTGAAAAACATTGGGCCAGCAGATGGAGCTAAACTACCACAGAAAAGGCTCTGGCTTTGGTTTACTGTGTGGGAGCCTTGGAAACCATGTGGGAGAAAATAGTGGAGACTATTGTCTTAGACCAGTCAAAAGGAATCCCTACCCCGGGCCCTGGGCTTTCGAGCAGCTGTTGGCAAACTTCTGTAAAAAGCTAGATGATAAATAGTTTAGATTTTGGGGGCCATGTGTGGTTTCTCTCACATCCTCTTTTTTAAAACAACCTTTTAAAAATGTAAAAACCATTCTTACTTTGTGAACAGTTAGAAAACCAGACCTCAGGCTGGATTTGGTCCAAGAACCATAGTTTTCTGATTCCTGCTCTAAGGACTCCATATATCATAAACACAATAAAGGTAATAAGAAACTATGGGGTCTCTGCCACTTGGGATCCCATGTTCAATGCAGGCACAGCGTGGCCCACATCCCTCAACATCTCCCTATTAATACTGTTCAAGCCCCAGGGAAATTATTTTCCAGAACTCTTTCCCAGCATCCTCAAAACACAAGGTCGCTGCTTCTGAATGCGGTAAAGCTTTGTGAGTCGTGCCACTGTAAAGCCAGAGTCAGATACTTCATGAGGACACAGGAAAGATCTGAGCCAGGAGTGCTTAGGTGGGAGAAGAGACAAATGAACTCATCACATCTTTCTTCTTGGAAGGTATAAAGGCAACAGATTCTTGCATAAGCAAGTCCAGTCCTGGGGCGCCTGGGGCGCTCAGTCAGTTGAATGTCCGACTCTTGATTTGGGCTCAGGTCATGATCCCAGGGTCAAAGGATTGAGACCCACATTGGGCTCTGTGCTGAGTGTGGAGCCTGTTTAAGATTCTCTCTCTCACCCCCTGCTTGCTCCCTCTCTCTGTCTCTCAAAAAAAGGGGGGGGGGATTCCAGCCCGCAATAGGTCTGAGCGAAAGGGAAATCTTGCCCCTGGCATCTAGCAGAGCAGGGTAAGGAAACTCTATTCTTGTTTTCGCTTAGTTTCAATTTGGACTTAACGAAGCCAAATACAGACTCCCTGGGGGACAGAAGAAGCAAACAAACAAACACCCACAAACCACGTGTGTTCTGTGATTCATTCTGTTGGTGGTATCATAAAACTGGGCTTCGCTGAAGAAGCATAGCCTAATTTGGAGAAGGTGGTACAACACACAGCCTTCTGAGATTCGCCAATCCACCTGGCAAAAATCCAGGGCCCCACTAGCTTGACAAGGGAAATTCTTAGGACTATCTTGGTCTAGAGCTACCTAGAACTGTTCTTTAAAGATTAAAGAACCTTGCTAACTCTGGATTCACTCTGAGATAAAAAGGAAGCACGAAGACTGGATGAGATTATGGAGGTACACATACTTTTGGCCTGTGTATCAGAGCGTAGGTGTGTGCACAAAAAGCTGCTTTTGCAAGGGAAGAAGAACAACCGAAGGTTCTGGCTGGAACTCGACAAGTGATGGCTCAGACTGATCTGCTGTGCCCTTATAAGCACAGTGCTTGCTGAGCTATCAAAAGTGTTGGTGGGAGAGCCCACACTGAATGAGAACAGACCCTGTTAGAAGCCAGGTGGCCTTAGGTGAGATTGTGGCCTGAAGCAGCTACTCAACCCCCTCTCCCTTTGACAGACCAACACTAACTAGTCTGCATTGTTTGGAATTAGACCACAAGCAGATGGCACCAAATAATTTTAAGATCGGAGATTCCCGTCACATCCCGAGTGATGCCCCAAAGGCATCAAGTAAGGAAGGACAGATCCACAAAATCCGCTGATTAAAGGAAATAGTTATAGTCAGGTAAAGAGAAGGCACGTATACAGGGAGCGTTCGTAGGATTCACGAGCAAGTGACAGTCCTCTCCCACGGCCCCCATCGGGACAGACACTACCTCACAAGATAACCTGACTCCAGCAACAAAGACTTGGATTTCACTGTGTGAGTCTTTGAATTCGGAAAGCACTAGTTGGGGCCACGCTAAAGGTACTGCTCACCTAACCGAGAAATGGAGGCTAGAAGCATATAACATTTCAACAGAAGGACATTGGTGGGAGAAGTAAAGCAAGTCTAAGTGCAGCCAATGGACCGAGTGACAAGGCGAACATATGGACCCAGGATTGCCCCCGTATAATTACATGGGGTCTTGGTCTGCGGTCAGTGACTAGCAGTTTGGGCTGGCAAGTGGCTCATATAGGGCTCCTTTTATGGCACACGAGTTTAAAGTTAAATCTCAAATATCGGTGGTTCATGGTGATGCCCCTGAGTCTTAAAAAGAGGAGTGAAGTATGACTTTGAATGTAGTCACTAGGGTCCACAAGATGATAGCTTGGGCCACAATCCATGCACATGTGGGCTCATGAACAACATAATCCCTGTCTCCATCTGAAGTCACTTAGGTTGCCCAGGATGGTCCCCGTTGCCAATAGCAATGGGCGCATGTGCCTTTGGTGGGAGAATATGAGGGTATATGGCCCATGTCTCAGAGCTGGCAGTCTGCCTGTGCTGGACATTTCACAGAGTATGGGAGGTTTTAATATTTTTAAAAACTGGCATTGACAGTGTCTCTGGTTTGACCTTTGCCTATTTTGCGACTGAAGCCGTGGACCAGACTACTTACAAAAAGACGGGCAACCCAGGTTGCCCACCAACATGAATGTCAACATATATGTGAAAAAGCTCAAGGACTTCCTGGCCTCCATAACCATAGGAGTCAATTCCTATAATAAATCTCCTCTTACATGTATCTCTATGTATCCCGCTGGTTCTGTTTCTTTGGTCATCCCTGACTGGCACACATATCTTATGACAGCAATCCCACTCCTAGCTGTATATTCAGTGGAGATACGAATATACATTCACCTAAAAACAAGGACACATTTATAGCAATACTATCTATAACTGGAATACCATCTATAACTATCAATAACTGGAAACTACCCATAAACACAATCTGGGTAACAGCAGAATAGATAAATAAATTGCTGTAGAGTTATATAATGGAACACTACTCAGTAAACACAGTGAAGAATCTACCCCAACATATAACGATACGGAAGACTCTTGTAAAAATAATGTTGAGGGGGCGCATGGGTGGCTCAGTCAGTTAAGCATCTGACTTGGGCTCAGCTCACGATCTCACAGTTCATGGGTTGGAGCCCCGCGTCATGCTCTGTGCCGACAGCTCGGACCCTGGAGCCTTCTTCGGATTCTGTGTCTCCCTCTCTCTGCCCCTCCCCTGCTTGCACTGTCTCTGTTTCACTCAAAAACAAATAAACATTAAAAAAATTTTTTTAATTATGCAATTGAGACATGGACTTTAGGTAAATCATCTATTTAGAAGTAAGTACTGATAGAGAGCTTTATCTTGACTTTCTGTAAATTTGGATATAAATAGTTTGAGCACTACAAATCAACTTGAAACAATTAAACGTATATGTTTCCTTGAAAAAAAAATAAATAAAAATTTTAATAAAAAAAATAATGTTGAAGGAAGAAGACAAACACAAACTAATATGTACTGTGTAGTTCCGTATATAACGTTCAAAACCAGGGGGAACTAATCTATGGCATTGGAAATCAGGTCAGTGATTATCCCTGAAGGAGGAACAAGGGGGCCTCTGGGATGTTGGTAATGTTCTGTTGCCTGATCCAGGTGCTGGTTACACGAGCAAGTTCAGCTTTTGGAAATTTATTGTGTTCTTTTCTATCTGTATTAAACTTAAGTTAAAAGTTCATTTACAAGGGTAGTGGCGCCTGGGTGACTCAGTCGGTTGAGCATCTGACTTCGGTTCGGGTCATGATCTCACAGTTCATGGGTTCGAGCCCCGCGTTGGGCTCTGTGCTGACAGCTCAGAGCCTGGAGCCTGCTTCGGATTCTGTGTCTCCCTTTCTTTCTGCCCCTTCCCGCTCATGCTCTGTCTCTCTCTGTCTCTCAAAAATGAATAAACATTAAAAAAAAATTACAAAAAAGAAAAAAGAATAGAGGGGCGTCTGGTTGGCTTTGTCAGTTAAGCATCCAACTCTGGCTCAGGTCATGATCTCATAGTTCATGGGTTTGAGCCCCATGTCGGGCTCTGTGCTGACAGCTTGGAGCCTGGAGCCTGCTTTGGATTCTGTGTCTCCCTCTCTCTCCCTGCCCCTCCCTGCTCATACTCTCTCTCTTTCTCTCTCTCAAAAATAAAAAATAAACATTAAAAAACATTTTTTTTAAAAGTCCATTAACGAAGGTACAAGTTCTGACTTTGGAAGGAGGGGAGAAAAAATTGAACTAGAGCAATATTATCAAACATATGGTAGTAGTATACATTTCCCCTTCTACCCCCCCTTAACCCCTTACCTCTCGGATTCTCTTCTGCCATTCTTCAGTGAATTCAGGAGAGCTGGTGTTCACCAGGCTGGCATTGAGTGTCCACGGTGGGCACTTCCAAGTGGGGAGGGAGAGCATGGCCAGAGAGGGTGCCACAAAAGCAAATGTCCCTCCCTGGAGAATGGGCAGCCTGGAGGAGGAGGAAAAGGATGCAGTTACTCAAAAGATCCATTAGCACTGGTCTGAAACTGGGCCCAATGGGGGATTTTTTAAAATCCCAAGCCCTAGCTTGATTTAGAGGCGATACATGACCTAGCGGGTAAGCTCCACGTCAGACCCATGAACCCCGGCAAACTTCGGACAGGTGGGAGAGGTGAGTACGGGGAAGACAACAGACCTAACCCCAGTCTCGGAGATGCAAACTAAGGAGGAGAGTCGGGCACTGGGAAATCATTCGCAGACCAGCACAGAGCTCAGCGGCCATGTGCACTGGGTGCCATTGTCCACCCCGGTCTCAGAGAATCTTCCCCAGAGTCCAGGATAAAAGCACAGCTCCCATGTGGAGTTCTCCCTCCAAGAGATGCACAGCCTAAAATCTGGGTCGCCAGACTCCTTGGTGTCTTCCAAAATGATCGGCAATCCCAGACCTTTCCCTTCAAGCCTCCTTTTCATCATATGGACAGAACAGTTTTCAGGTCAATTATCAGGGTGCGTTTTTCCATCCAGGCCCTTCTCACTCCTGCCTGGCCTCTCACTCCATCCTCTGTGAGAACTTCTGGAGGTGCCTACCTACCTTTCTTCTCTTTGAGGTAAACACAGCCTGGTAAGTCAACCTCCAACAATCCTCTCTTATCAGATCAGAGGCCACCAAGGCTAACCTAGTCTGCCCACCCATGACACTAAAATTTGGGCTAGGGTGGAACAGAGGCACCCCAGTATCTTGATTGCATTTGTCACTATGATGCACCCACTTTGTCTTAACAATCCCAGAAGGGTATTTTTGAACTCAGGATTTCATAAAGATATCGTAAAGGCTTATTCTCGAGAATGACTGAGCACATTCTATGTAATGAAAATATAAAGTTTATGAGAGTTTTGTTGCCCGAGTGGCCTTTGTATTCTGGCTGAATATTAGAGTCAGTGACACTTGGGCATCACCCTCAGTGGGTGGGCATCACCTTAGCAGGCTCGTCTAGCAGTGCACTCAAGGTGATTCTAATGTGCAGCCGGGGTTGAGGGCAACTGATCTAGATCCATAAATCTAGGCCCACAAAAGGCTCCAAAGTAGAATGGAATACATTGCCCACATAAGGCAGGAATCCACAAGCGGTGTATGGGTATGTGCGAACAATTGGTTTTTTATTTAAAAACTATGAATCTAAATATCTTGACACAGAAGGGAAGCATGCTCTATTTATCTTTACAAAATCTCCTTGAGGTTTTAAAACAAACATATAGGGCTGCCTGAGTGGTGCAGTCGGTTAAGTGTCCAACTTCGGCCCCTGATTTTTGGTTCATGGGTTTGGGCCCCACGTCGGGCTCTGTGCTGACAGCTCAGAACCTGGAGCCTCCTTCGGATTCTGTGTCTCCATCTCTTCCTGCCCCTCCCCCGCTCCCTCTCTCTCTCTCTCTCTTTCTCTCTCTCTCAAAAATACAGTCCACCACGTCAGCCATTTCCATTGTGCTGGGCTCCATGAGGGCAGGGATTCGTTATTTTTCACTGCCATTCCTCCAGCACTGAGCCTGGCGCCACAAAGAAAACCTACCAACACTGGGTTTATCGTTGTTTTTTTAAGTTTAATAGGCGTGTAAGGAAGTCCTAACAAATGTTAATTTGCATCTCATTAAGCTATGAGCGATGTGCACTCATTCATGTGATTTAATGTCTGTTTTCTCCTTGTCTATAAACTGTCTGCTCATTACATAGAATTTGGATACTGTTAAAATAACAATTCTTATGATCATGAGCTTTCTTTTCATTAAAAAAAAAATGCTTTCTGTTACTGTATGCAGGAACTCACCCCCATTCAGAAATTATTTAAGAGAGCATTTCAAAATTTTCAAGTAGTTGAGCACCTTTCTAATTCTGTTTGTGTCCATTTCTTTCAAGATGATTACATGTAGTTGGGGTAATATGATATATGGACTTTCTGCCTTTTTTGCATTTGCTAAATATCTTTTATGTTCAAGAACAAGGTGAATTTTTTCCATTTATTTGCTTCAGTGTATTATCATGCTTTATGTTTAGGTTCACACGGTGTATCAATAAATTTTTCCCTTATTGTTTTATACTTAGACCTTGCAGTTCCATTTTCTATCCCTTCCTGCCGTTGTCCCCACCCCATTTTGTTAGGTAGAACTTCTTTTTTTTTTTTTTTAACGTTCATTTATTTATTTTGAGAGAGTGCATGCACGTGCACAAGGGAAGAGGGGCAGAGAGAGGGAGAGAGAGAATCCCAAGCAGGCTCCGCACTGTCAGAGCAGAGCTGGATGCAGGGCTCGAACTCATGAACCATAAAATCATGACCTGAGATGAAATCAAGAGGCAGTTGCTTAACCTACTGAGGCATTAGGTGCCCCTGTTAAGTATAACTTCTTACCAAAAGTACCCTTTTGGTAAATAGATGTGAGCAATAGAAAGAGGGAAACAGAGAAAGATATATTGATCTACATACTCTCCTTTCACTGCTGCTAGTTGTTTTATGCACATCCTGGTACATGCATAGGGTACGTGCACTCAGTACTATCCTGGGCTTTCATTGTTCTACGTATGTTTTACCTTCTATGGTGACCTTGATGTATATCTCAGGGCTCTTTTTTAAAAAAAATATTTTTTTAACGTTTATTTATTTTTGAGACAGAGAGAGACAGAGCATGAACAGGGGAGGGTCAGAGAGAGGGAGACACAGAATCTGAAACAGGCTCCAGGCTCTGAGCTGTCAGCACAGAGCCCGACGCGGGGCTCGAACTCATGGACCGCGAGATCACGACCCAAGCCGAAGTTGGACGCTTAACCGACTGAGCCACCCAGGCGCCCCTCAGTGCTCTTTTAAATTTTATAATTATCTACCACCACCATGGCGACCCCTATATTTTTAAATCTGCCCACGAGTATGGCTCAGTATTATTCTACATGTGCCTCTGACATCAGTCTCTCTTATAAACTATAGACTATTGATTTGAAACCAACCCAACATTTTAGACCTAGAAGAGTCCCTTGAAATGTATCCAGCTTGGCCTTGTCATTATTGTAGATAGGAGATCTGGGCCCAATGTCATAGAGGTAACCAGGACGAGTGCTCGGGTCTCCTCCCTTATCATCTGGGTTTCTCGCTGCTTCTGGACACCGATTGAGAGCAAGGCATCCACGAATGCCAAGTTTAAATCCGGCTCCGCTTCTCATCAGTTCTGTGACCTAGGTATGCTGCCCAACGGCTGCAAGCCTCAGTGTCCTCTTTGATAAAATAATATACTCTCCCCAGGGAGTAGCTGCGAAGATTAAATATGTATAAATGGGTAGCCCCATGCCTGGGGCAAATAAGAGCCCACCGAAGAGCCGTAACTGCCATTACTTTGTTATTCCCTCTGAAATGTGTGGGTACTTCCTGAGAAGGTGGTGTACATTAGGACATTTTCTCTCTTGTTTTCTCTCAATAACAGATGTTCTAGTGTGGGCTTTTTTTTTTTTTTTTTTTAACTGTTTGGCATTCCCAACTCTTGCAGGTTGGTTCTCTAAGACTTGTTTTCTGCATCCCTTGTTTTCTTTCGTATTGTTGGAATCCATGTGTGTGGGCTGGTCCAAGGCTGTGTCTTTGTATTAATTACTCCCTTGCTCTCTCTGGCCAAGTGCTCAGCCCTGCAGGTAGTATGATATCACCTGCTCAGAGCTCTACAGCTTTTGCTTCACTCCCCCTCATTATTCCTCCTGTTCTAGTTCTTAAAGTGGACAGTATTTGTTAATGTCTGAGGCACAGCTCTCTTCATGTGATGGCACGACACGTATCATTTGGGATGGAGCTGCTTTTGTCGGATCCACTAATCGTCTGGAAGCTTCCTGCTCTCGTAGTACTGTTGGATCTATTTCAGATGCTACCCTCCCCGGTTCTTTTTATTTCTGTTAGATTTGATTTGAAGGAGGTGCTCTGACAACGCCCCGTAAGTTCCGACATGCTATGTCCTCACTCTAGAACTGACACTTCACCTGGCTCCAAACAGGATTTAGGGGGGCTTATGATTATATTACGCTACAGTAATAAAGGACCTACCACGCTATCCTCAGACCCCCCAACTTCACTTTCCAGCTGTTTCTCACCCCTTCCCAAGGCAACTTGCCCACACCCAGCCTCATGAACCCTTACAGAAAGAGCCAGTCTGGGCTCAGACGGAGTGGGGTCTGGGTGCAAACCTCCACTGCCGCCCTCACGACACCCCATAGAAAAGGTGGTCCGATTCTTCCTGTGCCTCCTACTCCTTCCACCCTTCCCCGTGTCACCTGTGTGCTCAAGCCTGAAAAAGGGAAGACGCCCGGCCGTTTTCTTTACAACAACGACTTGCATGTTTTCTAAGAAGAGGTTAAATGTCAAAATCTGTAGTCACAGGAATGCATCTTAAGAATCTCATAGGATAAGTATTTTGTAGGAATGTGTCCCCGGGGCGACTCCTAACATCTAAGTTTACACGGAATCTTAAAAAGCACTCGGCATTTTTGTCCAGTTATCTCAACAGCCCTCCAGGGCAGTCGGTCCACACTGCTTTGCCTGCACAGGAGGAGACTGCCTCTGGTGGGCAGTGCCAGTGGGAGGGCCTGGCTCGGATGTGGGGAAGCCGTGATCAGAAAGTCCGACTCGCCAGGTTGAATTGCAACGGCACATTTGTCATAAAAATAACTGCTAACAAGACGTGAAGTAAGAACAAACTAGAGTTTATGTTAATGATTAGAGAAAACATTTTTCTCCTGTCTTCATAGTCCCACTCTAACCCACAAAACAGAAACATCTACCCTTTTGGAAGCATTGAGAAGTTAAGGCTCCCCCCGTTCCCTCTGAGCTCTCAGGTACTTCTCTTAAGGAAAAGTTATTCCTGACACCAGTTAATGATGTGAAGGTGATTTTATTCCAGGGTGGGACTACAATGGGATTTTGTAGTAGGGGAGAGCATCGGGCTCAACTCTGAATATAACAAGGAAAGACGGGAATTTATAGCCCAGGAGCGGGGTTGGGTCAGGGGCTGGAAAGTTACTAAGAGGAAACATAAGGGATAGGGCAGGGGGGGACCCTGCTGAAGGCAGGTCAGGGTGATCAGACATCATCTGAGTGATGGTAGAGAACTGACGAACCCAATCAGATATGGAGGGCAGGGATTCTGACTACACTGAATTAGTAAGATTCTTGCTAAAATTCGAAAATGCAGAGACCGATATGAAAGCTCAAAAGTCAAACCTAGTTGAATAGTTGAATAGACAATATACTGAAAAAGATCCTGCGTGTTTTCCTGCTCTGAAAACTTAAAGGAAAAAATTTCCTTGAAGAAATAAGTGAAAATTGTTGAGTATGTTCAAAAAATATAAGAGGATACAGCTGCATGATAAAATAACTTGAGATAATATTTTTAAACAAAATGCTAATAGAAGACGTATGATGACTTGAATAAATGAGACATATACTATGTTCCCTGAAAGGGAAACTCAATATTACAAAGGTCCACTTATTCCAAGTTAATCTATAAATGTAATGCAATTGCAACCAAAATCCCAATGAGAATATTTTATTTCATATAATGATTTAAAAATTCATCGGGAAGAATTTAAAAATTAGAATTACTTAGAAAGACTTTTAATTTTTTTTAATATTTCTTCTTTTTTTAATGTTTATTTATTATTTTTGAGAGAGAGAGACAGAGCATGAGCAGGGGAGTGGCAGAGAGAGAGAGGGAGACACAGAATCTGAAGCAGGCTCCAGGCTCCCAGCTGGCAGCACAGAGCCTGACGTGGGGCTCAAATTCATGGACCACGAGATCATGACCTGAGCCGGAGTCGGGCGCCTAACCGACTGAGTCACCCGAGCGCCCTAATATTTATTCATTTTTTGAGAGAGAGAGAGAGAGAGAGAGACAGAGTGCGAGTAGGGGAGGGGCAGAGAGAGAGGGAGACAAAGAATCTGAAGCAGGCTCCAGGCTCTGAGCTATCAGCACAGACCCCGATGCAAGGCTCAACCCATGAACCACAAGATCATGACCTGAGTGGAAGTCGGATGCTTAACTGACTGAGCCACCCAGCTGCCCCAGAATAAATTAGAAAGACTTTTAAAGTAAAGAGTAATGAGGAAAAGCTTGCCTAACTAGATAAAGTCACTACAAAGTTATTAATTTTAAAATAGGGCAGTAATGGTTGAAGACTTAAAGAAATCAATGGCAGAAAACAGTAGCCTGAACAGATTGATCCTAGGATATATAAGAACTTAATATGTGGTGAATAAAGTCTTGATTCCCAATGAGGAACAGATGGTTTATTCAACAAATGATACTGAGAAAATTGGCTTTTACAGAGAAGAAAATCAATTTGAGGACTTACTTCATACAATGCACCTAAATGAATCCTAAATAAATTCGAGAGTTAAATTTAAAAAATCTAAACAACACACAGACAAGATACTTTTTTAAAAGGTGATTACTTATCTATTGGATATAGAAAGGATTTCTAAGTTAAAAGTAGATCAAGAAATAGCAAAGGAAAAAAGTAACACATTTTACCATAGAAACATAAAAGCTTTATTATGGCAAAAATATCTTAATCAAAATTAAAGCACACTAAAAATGTTTATGGCAATTAATAAACACAAAAATTTAATAGTCTTTTTTAAATTAATTAAAAAAATTTTTTTAATGTTTATCTATTTTTGAGAGAGAGAGAGAGAGAGAGAGAGCATGAGCAGGTGAGGGGCAGAGAGAGAGGGAGACACAGAATCTGAAGCAGGCTCCAGGCTCTGAGCTGTCAGCACAGAGCCCAATGTGGGGCTTGAACTCACAAGCCATGAGATCTTGACCTGAGCTGGAGTTGGAAGCATAACCGACTGAGCCACCCAGGTGCCCCAATATTCTTAATATGTGTTGACTTTTTTACAAAATAATAAAAATGACTTCTGATTAAGAATGCCAGATTATACACATGCCCTCTCTTGAAACCTTAATAAAATGATTAAAATATATTTTAGAAGAATAAATTACAAGGATAAAAAGACCTGAGCAGGAGACAGTTGCAACAAACTGAAAGCTGAAGAGTAGATAAACAGTGGTAACTGATTTAACCTCCTGGGGAATCGGTATCCTATGGAGGCAATCGGGAAAAGACAATATACTGAAAAACTCACCACGTGTCAGGAGTTCGTTCTTGAAGTAGGGTTAAACGTGGAGCTAAAACAGGTTAAAAATCTTTCTCAGAACACCAGTCAGGTAACTATCCTTCCCCCATCTTGGCAGAAGACTTTAAGTTTATTCCATGAAAAAGGCAAACTGAAGACTGCAGGGACACGGGCACAGTTGAAGTGGAGATACCGTACTGAACACTGGGATGCTTCATTTAATATATGTACACTGAACACGAAAACTTCCAGCTCACTTTCCCACTGAGCTTCTAGCACACTTCCAGCCAGGTCTTTACCCTCTGGGCAAGAGACTGGAAGGTCCTTTTCTGGAGGATAGGACAACCTGAGAGGAAAGCATAAAGATGCTGAAATTCAGGTTTCCCTAGCTATGCTAGGAAAAACACAAAGATGCTGAAATTCATGACACCATATTAAGACTACAATGTGAACTGTGACCCTTGCAGTTGGGACATGTGTCATTCCTGCATGTCATGCTATGACGAAGCCCAAAGTGAACAAGACACACTCTCAGGTTCAGAACATCTAGTCAAGCTTCTGAGGCCCTACCTTAAAATATGAGCAGATATACAAAGATCGCCAGACAACCGCAGGACTGTCAATGACAGAGACCCAAATAAAGAAACAGATGAAAGTTACTTGTCTTGGGGCGCCTGGGTGGCTCAGTTGGTTAAGCGTCTGACTCTTGATTTTGGCTCAGGTCATGATCTTAAACTCATGATCTTCATGAGTTCGAGCCCCACATGAGGCTCTGTGCTGATGGCGCAGAGCCTGCTTGTGATTCTCTCTCTCCTTCTATCTCTGTCCCTCCCCTGATCATGCTCTCTCTCAAAATAAATAAATATTAAAAAAAAATTAAAGGGGCACTTGGGTGGCTCAGTTGGTTAAGCGTCTGACTCTTGATTTTGGCTCAGGTCATGATCTTAAACTCATGATCTTCATGAGTTCGAGCCCCACATGAGGCTCTGTGCTGATGGCGCAGAGCCTGCTTGTGATTCTCTCTCTCCTTCTATCTCTGTCCCTCCCCTGATCATGCTCTCTCTCAAAATAAATAAATATTAAAAAAAAAATTAAAGGGGCACTTGGGTGGCTCAGTTGGTTAAGCGTCCAACTTCACCTCAGTGAAGGTGAGTTCAAGCCCCACGTCGGGCTCTGTGCTGACAGTTAAGAGCCTGGAGCCTGCTTTGGATTCTTTGTCTCCTCTTTCTGCCCCTCCCCCATTCATACTGTCTCTCTGTCCCTCTCTCTCTCTCTCTCTCAAAATTAAACGTTAAAAACATTTTTTTAATTAAAAAAATAAAAGAAAGTAACCTGTCCTGCAAGGGGATGATACTTTTAAAACACACTCTCATTTGTATCTTTAGCAAGTAAGAGATCTTGCATTCATAGAACAAGAATAGGATGCAAAAACAAGAATATTCAGAGAACAGAAAAAAATCTTTTAAAACATTATAGTATAAATAAATTAAGCAGAAGAGTTGGAAGATAAAATTGATGTAATTTCCTCCCCCCAAAAGAGCAAAAATACAAAGAGATGTAAATAAGGATAGAAAAGGTAAGAAAATTAGAGAACCAGTCCAGGAAATCCAGCATGTGAATAAAAGGAGTTTGAGAAAAAAATTCAAAGAAACTGAAGGACGAGTATTTGCATATTAAAAGGACCTATGGAGTACACAGTATAATGGATAAAAATAAACTCAGGCCATGACACATAACTAAAAATTTATAACACAGGATTGTAAAGCAGTTCTTTCCATCTTCTGGGGTGGGGTAAGGGGGAAAGATTACATAAAGGTTTGGCCTTCTTAAAATCGCATTGGAAGTTATAAGACAATGGAACAATACTTTCAAATTCTGAAAGAAAAGTATTCCCAACCTACATTTCTATACACAGCTAAGCTATCAATGAAGCATGAGAGTAGGATCAAGATACTTTCACATACACAAAGTCTTACAAAATTTATCTCCAATGCATTCTTTCTCTCGCAGGAAGCTATTGGACTCTTGTGTTTCTCCAAAAAGGATACCACTGTGGGAATAAGAGACCTAGACTGAAAACTGACATGAAGGGGATTCTCAGGATAGGGATGAAGGGTCATCTCAGGATGACATATATAATGGATACCAGGCATATAGAGCAGCCATTCCAAATTGCAGCAAGTCAGAGAGCTCTAGGAGATAGTTCATTAAGAAGATGAAGCTGATGTGAATGAAATTATTAGGAAGAAATTTAGACAATAAAGAATATATAACTGAATTAGAAATAAGTACATAGAAAATGAAGTATAGAAACAAGAAAGGTGTTAATTCCAGGGAAAACAAAAATCTGGGCAGGAAAAGCACGTTGTGATTCAGCTCCAAATAGCATTCTAGTCATTAATTATAATGTAAATATGGAATATTGATCTATGTTGGGAGCATGGGAGAATAAGAGGATGGGAAGTATGCTTGTATGCAGTGAGAGGGAGTGGGCTGTGAAAGAAAAGGAGATCATAATCATTCATATTGGCACATCAATTAGTAATACCTAAAATGGAAGTGTGTTAATTAGAGATATGGAGCTAAATAATCAGCTTAAAAGGATGAAATGTTTGACTCTGCCTAGGGGGAAAAAAATAGGAAGATGTGAAATCGGAAGGGGAAGCCTATTTGTCTATCTTCTTTAAACCCATCACTGCTTACTACTCTTTGACCACCCCCTACACCTCCTCCCTCCCCCACCACCCAAAATCCGTGCTGGATTGGGAGCCATTGCTCCAGCCCTCCCTTCTGTTCTGCCCCAAAGACAAACACACGTGTCCTTTTTTATTTTTAGGGCTTCAATGCTGATCACGGAGAAATGACTTGGGGAAACGAAGATGAAAGCAGGTGAAGTGGAAAAGGTTGCAGGATCTCAGAATTTGTCTCAAGGTTGGGGCATAACTCCCAGCCCCAGTCCCTCCTCCAATACAGTAATAGGCAGCCTACTGGACTTTTGTTCTCAGGCACAGACTCAAAGGGTGTGGCTCATGAAACATACCCTGGTACTTTTCTAAAAATACCTTTTAAATGGGTTTTACTTTTCCCAGTTATAAAGTAATACATGAACACTGAAGAAAAATAAATGGCAAATCAAGACAAATATAAAGAATAAATTTAAATTACCCTAATTCTATAACCCAGAAATGGTTATTAACATTTTGCTCCTGTCTTTTTTTTAATCTTTAACCAGATAAGCTTTATCAGCATACATATAATATATACCTTTAATATATATGTGAAAAATATAATCTTAAACATTTCTATCAGCCTTTCTTCTGTCTTTAACTAGATAAATGATTGTCAGTATACATATAATTTCTACTTCTCATACTTAACAAATCACGTTGGTTGCTATTGCAATAGTGAAAAAGCTGAAACAACTTGGGTCTCCTTTAATAGTAAATAGTTAAATAAATTAGAATATAATTATATTTTCTAGAATATGAAATACTAAGTGATCATTTTTTAAAAAGAACTATTGCAGAAATGTGTTTGTTGGAAATGGAAAAATATTATGGTGCATTGTATATGTTTAAAAAGGGGGAGGAGGACTGTTTCTTACAATCAAATGTTTTTAATTATTTAAAAAGGGAGGGAGGGTGCAAAATTTTGTGTATAGTACAATCCTTTTCCTGGTGTGAAAAATACATTTTTTGTACCTGGCACTAAGCTAACCTCTTTGTATGCATTATCTAATTTAATTCTCACGGCTTTGGAAAAATTAAAAAACAGTTCCTCTCCACAGAAACAAGAGGACTCTCAGAGAAAATAATGCAAATATTGTCCAGGGAAGAAAGGAGAAGGAGCATTAAGTCTCCACTAGGTAGGGCCTTAAGCACCTGGGAACCTGGAAGGGATGATCCCCCCTGAGGAGTTCTGGGGTTGGGAATGTGGAATTTGAGAAGCCTATGGGTAAGGAGGGGAAGAACACGGGTAAATGGGGAGGTGGTCAACAGCTGGGGACAGATGCATCTGGAGGGTGATCTGCTGGAATCCAGCCTCACCATGTCATCATGGTGATGTTCCTTCTTGAGTCAGTCCCTGAGTGGGCAAAGGATGATGTCACATGGACTTTTCTTTGAAACAGAACAGAATGGGGAGCAGAGTCTCAGGAACGTAAGATGGAACTGATGAATTCGCCTTGAATTTAAGAGGGTCACTGTGTTGTAAGAAATCCTGAGCACTCTGAGTCTCAACTACTTCACTAGTGGACAAAGAACACTCTGTTCATGTTTTTCCTGAGTTCCCTCCACCAAGCAGGTACATTGTAGGAAATAGCACTGGTGCCTTCCCTGTGGGTAACTACTCAACTTCAACCCAGAGGAAGCACACCAGCCCCCTCCTTAGGACTCCTCTGATGTGATGAATTGTCAGATCACTCTTCTATCCCAACAGCCACCACTGTTCCTGCTCCCGTCAGAGCCCCAATGGCACATCTGGTGACTTGGCTGTCAAGAGGGCAGGAGCAAAGTGGCTGCATACCTCTGATGATGGCCATGGCCTTTCTGCATAACCAATGACAGGCGCAGAGCTAGGGCAGGGCTGGGCTCAGCCACAGGAAGTCATTGGATGCAAAGGATCAAGGCCAGGGCTGACTCAGGAAAAACTGTATGCGAGTAAGTGTAAGACAAGCGGATGGACTTTGCCAGAAGTACGTGTTCCACACTTGAGCTATTCCCAGGAAAATGGAGAGACATGTTACCTGGAACCACTCCAGAAAAAGAAATTACCAGTACAAACTATGAATAATTCCAGAGATGGCATTAAGGCCTAGAATCACATGTAGTCAATATCTGATTTCTTCTAGTGATTTCCTTTCAAACTTAATGTCTTATTTTGAAATGAATGATAGAAGTATGCCTTCCGTGAATTGCAGAAGTGAACACCTAAGTGAGGAAGGCTCTTAGGGGATGCACCCAAGACCCTTAAAGCCGTACCAGGGAGACAGCTGTCCATGTCGCCAAGGATTACAGCCACCTGCCCCACACTGGGCACAGTGCTTGTGAACTCCTATATCAAGAGCAGCAGTTATCATCTCTTATCATTCCCTTTTGATTATTTAATGTGGTTTTAATCACGATGACCTTGTTGCAACATCAGCATTTTTGGTTACCAGCAAATAACCAGTGGCCAGATCTACTTGGCCTTTGAGTCATCAACTATCAGTTAGGTTTCACAATCTATAATGTCTTAGGGAGTTGCTCATCAGCATCTGAGACAGAAGCTTATTTCCTAGAACCAAACTCATGTTTATTCCTGACCCCACCCTAATGGCATTAACATTATTTCATTTCCTAATTTTATTTACCTCTTTCTCTGCATGTTTAATTAAGGTGTAAGTTCAAGTTCTTTGGGCCCTAACTGCTGATTAGTTTGTGTTTCTTACGGAGCCTACCAGAAGGCTAGGCCCAGAGGCACTTTTACTACTGATTATCCCATTGAAACCCGGGGCTTCATCATCTTCTCTGTCAACATCATAGCTGTCCACAACAGAGACAGAAGGGACTTTCAGACATCGTATAGTTGAATTCCTTCATTTTGTTGACGAGAAACTGAGCCTTAAAGAGGGCAGATGATTTGTCTAAGTTCCCATGGTACAGAAGCCAAGACTGGAGTTCCGTCCTCCAGTTTCCAAACTCAGTACTCTTCCATAATTATAATTAATGCCATCTCAGGTTTATGGGCGGGACTCCCCCATCCAGAAGCGCTTTGTGTTTGTAACTCTCCACGGGGCGGGGTGTTCTGGGACCCAGGCAGGTTACCGCAAGCTGTCCCTAATCCCACCGCACCATCCCACATTCCCAGAGCCGATCCTAGAAAATAGGGGGGTCTGCTAGATAGACCAGAGCAAACCCTGCACCTCTCTGAGTCCTTGGTCGGGGATTTGGAAGAAGTCTTAGCTCACCTAGATGGTGACAGAAGAAGAGAGAGCAGGGAAATAACCCTCCAAAGCCGTGGGCACTGGTCTCCACTCCTCAATAGAGGTTGCAAGAACTTAAGCCTTGGCGTCTCGCCTGGAAATGACTTGCAAAGGAAGCACTTTGGAAAGTGCCTTTGATTTGATTCAGGCAAAAAGGCCATGCCAGCAGTGAATATACTCCTCTGAATGTTGTCTGCAGTCCGTCTATCCTGGAAACAACCGGCCAGCCCCATATCCGTCTATACCTGTGTGGTTTGACTCAGATAATTGACACTGAATAGATGGATATTAATTTTTCCTGTCATGTCACCTTCTATCAATATAGGTCAGCAGAAGCACATTGTAGGAAATGTTTTCCATTTCCCTTCGCAACGCCAGGGCGGGACACAGGCCTGGCACGGATTAGGTCAAAAGGAGATTTAGGGTAAAGGGACCCTCACTTGCCGGGCTCCTTCTCAAGTCCCGGGGGTCCTGCAACGTGTGCTCTAGCCATAGGCCTTTGTCAACTTTGTAAAAGTAAATGGTTTCAGCCACATTTGGCCAGCTACTGCCTCTTTGCACTGTCTCCTCACGGACTCTAAATCTTGCATCAGATGGCATTTGAAAGGTCATAAGCTCTCTTAGGATTTGGCCAGGGGAAGCTGAGTCAGGATCAATTTAGTTTGAATGTGGCAGGATAGATTTATGTGGGTTGAGACCACTAAACCACCCGTTTGTTTGTTTGTTTGTTTTTAATTTTTTTTAATGTTTCTTCATTTTTGAGAGACAGAGAGAGACAGAGCATGAGCAGGGAAGGGGCAGAGAGCGAGGGAGACACAGAATCCGAAGCAGGCTCCAGGCTCCGAGCTGTCAGCACAGAGCCCGACGCGGGGCTCGAACCCACGGACCGCGAGATCGTGACCTGAGCGAAGTCGGACGCTCAACCGACTGAGCCGCCCAGGCATCCCCACCCATGTATATTTAATTTCCTGCTAGCCACCTCAGGGTCATGATTGGGTCTCGCAATACTCCTACCTCCCCTTGTGCCAGCTCACTCTACTTCGTGAAGTTGCACAAACCCGAGGTCACGTTATGTTATGAATGTGTCCTATGGCACCTGACGTACGTGGGCGTTGGAGGAGAAACAAAGGTTGAAATGTAGGGTGCCAGAAGCAAGTCTGTGGAAAACCCGAAAACCATCAGATACGCAAAATCGCCAGAGAAGACGTGAGTCTCACTGATATGCAGGCAAGATGGAAGTTTTCTCCTATCAAGAATATAGTTGATAGTGTACCACTTACACTTTTAAATGCAGCATGCATTTTAGACATTTCTGATGGAAATCATGGACAAGAGAATGTCTGTGTTTGTAGGGCACAAATCTATAGTGGTGTTACAGTTTTGTGTGAAAGGATGACCACGCATCTTAACTAGCAGTAGTAACAAACAAATTTGGACCGACCCACGGAAGCGGAATGACTGAATTATCTTTCCTTCTCTTCAGAAAATGTCGATCAAAGAGTACACCACTTTCAATTCAACAAGAAAGGAGTAGGGGCTCCTGGGTGGCTCAGCCGGTTAAGTATCTGACTCCCGTTATTCAGCTCAGGTCTTGTTCTCGCGGTTTGTGAGTTCGAGCCCCACGTCAGGCTCTGCGCTGACAGGGCGGAGCCTGCTTGGGTTTCTCTCTCCCTCTCTCTCCGCCCCTTCCCTGTTGGTGCTCTCTTTCTCTCGCAAAATAAATAAATAAATAACTTTAAAATAAAATAAAAAAAGATTGGAAAAACTTGGAATTTGTGCCATTTGTGGTGTTAATCTGCTTTTTAAATGTTGTAATTTGGGGCGCCTGGGTGGCTCAGTCGGCTAAGCGTCGGACTTCAGCTCAGGTCATGATCTCACGCTCGGTGAGTTCGAGACCCGCGTCGGGCTCTGTGCTGACTGCTCAGAGCCTGGAGCCTGTTTTGGATTCTGTGTCTCCCTCTCTCTCTGACCCTCCCCCATTCATGCTCTGTCTCTGTCTCAAAAATAAATAAACGTTAAAAAAAATTAAAAAAAAATGTCGTAATTTATCATGATTTTTTTTCAATGTAATAATATTGTCTCTCATGCAGGATTTTGTACTCGTACTTTTGTGTCCTTCTTAAAGGGGACACCGAAAACTGGACATCCTTCAGGCCGAACAAAACTTGGATATGTCCTTGGACTCGATGTTAAATAAATGATAAAGGAAGAAGGCCCACGACTAACAGATCTGGGTGAGCAGGAGAGGTCTGGACGACTTGCAGAGAGGGATGTCCTGATCCCTCCTGATAACCTAGAAGGGAGCCACGGTGCAGAGTTCTTTCTGGGAGACAAGCTGGGGCGGGGGTGGTGGTGGAGAATATGAAGAGAGGATGTGTCGAAATGAGGAGGGAAAAGTTCCGAAGACACATTTTCCAGGCTTCGCAATTTTGTCCAGGCCAGCTCCACAGCAACAGAACCCCATTTTACTCAGGCTAATTTTTGCAACCTACATATGAACATAAAGGACTTGATGGTGTTTTTATTTATTTATTTATTTATTTATTTATTTATTTATTTATAAAGGTGATTCCACTGATTATAACGATTTTGCTCATCTCAATCTTACTGTCAGGGAGAAGAGGCCATACTATCATCGGCCTTGTTTTCCGGGTACCAAACCACATACACAGTTCAGTGAATCCCTGCTGTCTCGTCTGTTCAGAACAGAACTCTCCTTCCCTGACTCTTTAGGAAGTTTTTCTGAACGAGAGCTGCCATATGTGTTGCCCTGATGGGTGAGAGCTGGGCATCTGGCTTAAGTCGCACCCATCAGAGCTCTTCCCTGGAATTTTAAAATGCGAGGCCAGCCAGAGCAGTCCTCAGCTGCTCTGGGAGACAAGCGTGAGGAGTGCCAGCAGCCTGTCTCCGGTCCTGTGCGGGAAGCGTGACCGTGACAATGAAGCACAGGCACTGACAGTGTGAGGAAGAGACAGCCCTGCATCCAGACGAGGAAAGGAGAGCCCCCTGTACTTAGCCTGCTGTCCCAGGGGGCTCCACTCTCCCTCCTCCGGCAGGCATCTGCGGGGCCAAGGGATTCTGTCCACCTCATATCTGTGTGCCTCTCCCCTTTGAGACTCAAGAATTCCTCTGCCCAAATGGCCCTGAGCCTCTTCCAGAACCTGCTTGGGCCTCTTCCCCAGGTCTGCCCTGCTGAAGGCAGACCATGATGCAGGTGTACATACCCCTAGGCCTATGGAGGGTGGCCAAGCGTCAGCTATTTGGAGAATCTGGTGTATGTGTGTATGTGCATGTGCATATGTGTGTTGGGGGTGGGTATGCAGCCCACATTCATGAGCGTAAGGACATTTACGATCTGGAGCAAAACTTGACATATGAAGACAAGGGGGAAGGCCACAGGCTGGGGGTTGGCCCTCCCCACGTGGCTAGGTCCCAAAACAGAACTTAGAGCAGTGAAAAAATTTTAAATTCAAACCTGGCCTTCCAGGTAGAATGACCAGAACATATCTTATTTAAGAGTTTGTAAGTTTGGTTTCAGACATGCAGCGTGTGGGGCTCCATTTGTATCCTTGCCCTGCATCTCGCAAATACCGGGGGCAGGCCTTTGTAGAGACAAGAGGAGAAGAAAAAGTCCCAGTGGCACTTGAGCCCCTGGTTCAATGTGCTCCTGATGCATGGCGTAACCTTGCCTTTCTCTTCCCTTGACCTTATACACCGATAAAGAACAATTTTTTGCCTAAGCCAATCTGGACTTACGGGACTTTCATCAAGAATCCTAGCTAATATGGAAAGTAAGTGTTGGAGCCAGGACCTGAACCCAGGCTCTGATTCCCAGTCCCATGTTGCCTCCATCATGTCTACCTAAACACCTCTGCAGCTGTAAGCCAAGCAAATTTTGCTGATACCCCAGCAGGTAAAAGTCAGAATCCCGGGAAAAGAGTTTTACCTACCTGACTCCAAAAAACACTTGCAGGAGAGTGCAGAAGCCAGAGACGAAGAAAATTGTGCTGATGAGGTAGCTCTGAGTCAGGGGGTCATGCTGCAGACACAGGTCCTTGGCCAGGATGAGTGGCACTGACACGAGCCCCCCCAGGGCCGTGAGGAAGTGCTGTTGGCGGAGCAGAGAGAGTGGACGGTTAAGCAGATGCCACGGTTACCTGATCCCACCGTCATTCCCATTCTTCCGCCAGAGGAAAGAGCGCTACTCAAGCCGGACCATGAGTGACAGGCAGAGATCCAGAGAAGCAGTAGGAAGTAGGAAGACCAGACAGCAACTAACAGGGACTTAACCAGAGGGTCTGGGGTTCAAGGGCAGAACCCTGGCACTGGGAACCGATATCCTACATGAGAAACCAAGGCAGGGACACAAAATAGCAGGACATAACAGGAGCCAAGGAAGGGGCCTTAAGAATAAGAAGAAGGCAAGAGGCTCATAATTAAAACAAGGTACAAGGTGAGGGCAAGACTAATGAGCAGGAAGCCCTGAACACATTCTCCAGATAGATCATATATTAAGTCACAAAAAGTCTTAGCAAATTTCATGAATGAAATCATACCATGGGTCTGAATGGCATGAAACAGGAGGAAAACTGGAAAATTCACACATCTGTGGAAATTAAGCAATACCCTTCTGAACAACCAACGGGAATAAGAAGAAATCAAAAGAAATCAAAAAATGTCTTGAGACAAACAAAAATGGAAACGCAACATATCAAAACTTATGCAATGTGGCAAAAGCAGTTTGAAGAGCTTATAGCGATAAACACCTAGAAGAAAAATCTCGAATGACTTTACACCTCAAGGAACTAGAACAAGAAGAATAAACGAAGCAGAAAATTAGCAGGAGGGAGGAAGAATTAATGCTATTAAAATTTCCATACTATCCAAAGCCATGTATCGATTCAATGAAATTTGTATCAAAATTTTAATGACATTCCTCACAGAAATAGAAAAAACAATGTCATAATTTGTGTGTAATCCTTAAAAAGTAAGGATTACTCCTTGTAAAGTAATCCTTAAAAAGAAGAACAAGGCTGGAGCCATCCTAATTCCTCACTTCAAACTTGTTTTTTTTCTTTTTAGTTTCTTTATTTTGAGAGAGAGAGAGAAAGCAGGGGAGAGGAAGAGAGAGAATCCCAAGCAGGCTCTATGCTCAGTGTGGAGCTAGACACGGGGCTCGAACTTACAAACTGTGAGATCATGACCTGAGCTGATATCAAGAGTCAGATGCTCAACCGACTGAGCCACTCAGGCAACCCCCTCATTTCAAATTTTTATAACAAAGCTATAGTAATCAAACAGTATGGTACTTGAGAACTGGTTGATATTTTGATATTTTCCTTAGTTTAAAAAGTGAGACAAAAATGAAATAACAAAAACATATGAGATTTTCATTTGTCAACGACATAAATAAGCAGCCTCTTTGCTAAATTTTATGGCAGTTTTTGAAAACTGGAGGAACGTTATTTAAAAAAAAAAACCCACAAAAAAATCAGTATGGTACTGTCATAAATTTTTTTTTAATGTTTATTTATTTTTGAGACAGAGACAGAGCATGAACAGGGGAGGGGCAGAGAGAGAGGGAGGCACAGAACCTGACACAGGCTCCAGGCTCCGAGCTGTCAGAACAGAGCCCGACGCGGGGCTTGAACTCACAGACTGTGAGATCATGACTTGAGCCGAAGTCGGATGCTTAACTGACTGAGCCAGCCAGGCGCCCCAGTATGGCACTGTTACAAAAGTAGACAAATAAACCAGAAGAACAGAACTGAGAGCCCAGAAATAACCCCATGCATATATGGTCAACTAATATTTGACAAGCAAGCCAAAAAGGCTCAAGGGGAAAGGACAGTCTCTTCAATAAATGATATTGTGAAATCTGGATAGCCACATACAGAAGAATGAAAATGGACTCCTGTCTTGCACCATTCACAAAAAGTAACTCAAAAATGGATTAAGGACTTAAATATAAGGCCTGAAACTGTAAAACTCCTGGAAGAAAACACAATGGAAAAGCTCCTTAACATTGGTCTGGACAAAGATTATTAGCCATGACACCAAAAGCTCAAACAACAGAAGCAAAAATAAACAAGTGGGACTACATCAAACTAAAAAGCTTCTGCGCAGCAAAAGGAACCATCAGCAAAATAAAAAGGCATCTGAAGAATAGGAGAAAATACTTGCAGTTTGCAAACCATCTATCTGATAAGGGGGTTAACATCCAAAAAATGTTAACTCATCCAAAAAAGGAACTCATAGAGCTCAATAGCAAAAACCAAACCATCTGATTTAAAGACGGGCAGGAGACTTGGAACTTGGGAAGATGGCTTAGTAGGAGGAGCTCACCCCCTCCCACGCTTACAAGTGGGTATCATCCACATCCAAGTCAATAAACCAGACATCGATCCAAAGACTGGCAGAACAAACTCCACGACTAAATACGGAGAAGCTGCATCTGAAAGTTTAGGAAGGTCAGAAAGGTGGAGGGAGGCTGCCCATGGGAGGGAGAGAGCTGCGCACACATACAGGGCAGAGAAATGGGCCCTCGCACCAGGGAGCTCACACAGGGAAGACTAATCCCTATAACGTTTGGCTTTAAAAGCCAGAGGGGCTGAATTCGGTGAGTTTGTAAAACCAGGGGGACTTGGAGCCTGGAGCTTTAAAAGTCAGCTGACTCAGCACTGGGCCAGCTGGAAAGGCAGGTGACAGTCGGGTCACTGCCCTTAAAGAGCCAGCAGCCTGCATGGAGAGGCAATATAAAAATGGCAGTTTACACAACTTCTGGGGCAAACAGGAGACAGATCTGCTCAAAGTGATTTTGGAGTGTGCCGGGGGACTTTGAAAAAGAGAGAGCTGGCAGGTGCCATTTTCCTCCCCCTCCCCCTCCCCCCAGCATGAACACAGAGCCACCTGCCAGAGGTGGGCTGCACAGACACTTGTAGCCTCAGCTCGGGGCCCAGGACAAATTTTGTTAAAGCCCCGCCCAGTGGTGTTTGCCCCACCCAGTCACAGGCCCCCCCCAAACCACCCCCCCCCCCCGCCGCCCCATTCCCACATGCATGGAACTCAGCCTCACACCCCTTGTTGCCCTGACATGCAGCCCCCAGCCAACAACCACCTCAGTGCTTTGGGGGATCTGGCAAAGGACTAGTGGCCCAATGCAAATTTTCCTAACACCACTGCCCCGTTCCCCAATTCCCTGGCAGGTATGCCCCGTCGGAGCCGGCCTGCCTGGGTCCCACTAACACCACATAGAGGAACTACTGCCCACAACAGGCAGAGAGCCCATGCAGACGACTGTACTGAAAGGAAAGATGATTCAGATACAACAGCAGGGTGTAAGCAGCACATACAGGATACTTTCCCGAAGTGCCAGGTTCTGGTGAACAGGGACACTGCACTGCAGGGCACTCCAGGACCTCCTCGTCATAAAGTCACTACTTTGAAGAGCACAAGTCATAGCTGACTTTCTTGACACAGAGAAACAGACACAGAGAGGGCAGAAAAATGGGGAGACAGAGAAATTTATCCCAAATGAAAGAACGGGACAGGGCCATGGCCAGAGATCTAAAGAAATGGAAATATAAGCAAATATAAATAACCTGCCTGATAGAGAATTTAAAGCAATGATCACAAAGACACTCACCGGACTTAACAAACAAAAAAAAAAAGAGTGGAAGACAGGAGTGAGACCCTTAACACAGAGATAAGGAATAACACAGCAGAGATAAAGGGCTCGATAAACCAAATGAAAAACACGCTTGATGGAATGAATAACAGGATGGCAGAAGCAGAGTAACAAGTTAGTGACCTAGAAGAAAGTAATGGAAAGTAATCAAGCTGAACAAAAGAGAGGAAAAAAAATTGCACAAAATGAGAATACACTTAGGGAACTCAGTGACTCCATCAAACATAATAACATTTGTATTATAGGAGTCCCAGAAGAAGAAGAGAGAGAAAAGGGGGCAGAAAATTTATTTGAAGAAATAAGAGCTGAAAACTTTCCTAATCTGAGGAAGGAAACAGATATCCAGATCCAGGAGGCACAGAGAACTCCCAACAAAATCAACAAAAGCAGACCCACACCAAGACATATGGTAATTAAACTTGCAAAATATAGTGATAAAGGAAATATCTTAAAAGCAGCAAGACGAAGCAGCAAAAGAAGTCATTAACTTACAAGGGAAAACCCATAAGGCTAGCAGGAGATTTTTCAACAGAAATTTTGCAAACCAGAAGGAAGTGGCATGATATATTTAAAGTGCTGAATGGGAAAAATCTGAAGCCCAGAATACTCTGTCCAGCAAGGCTATCATTCAGAATAGAAGGAGAGATAAAAAGTTTCCCAGACAAACAAAAACTAAAGGAGTTTGTAAATCACTAAACCAGCCCTGCAAGAAATATTAAAGGAGACTCTCTGAGTGGAAAGGAGAGATCAAAAGTGACAGTATAAAGGTAGGAAACACAAAAGCAGTAAAAATGAATATTTCTGTAAAAAATCAGTTAAGGAACTCCCACCCACAAAAATATAAAGTATAATAACATACACTTAAAATGTGGGAGAGGAGAGGAGAAAAGAATGGGTTCAAACTTAACTATCAATTTAATAGAGACTGCTATATGCAGAAGTTATATACAAACCTAATGGCAACCATATATCAAAAGCCATTAATAAACATGAAAAGAATAAAGAGAAATAAGTCCAAATATACCACTAAAGAAAATCAGCAAAAGATGACAGAGAGAAAGACAAGAAAGGATCAGAGAAAACTTTCAGAAACAACCACAAAACAAGTGATAAAATGTCAATAAACACATATGTATCAATAATTACTTTGAAGCTTCTGCACAGCGAAGCAAACAATCAGCAAAACTAAAAGGCAACTGACAGAATGGGAGAAGATATTTGCAAAGGACATATCAGATAAAGCGTTAGTATCCAAAATCTGTAAAGAACTTATGAAATTCAACACCTAAAAAATAAATAATCCAGTGAAGAAATGGGCAAAAGACATGAATAGACACTTCTCCAAAGAAGACATCCAGATAGCCAACCGACACATGAAAAAATGCTCAACATCATTCATCATCAGGGAAACGCAAATCAAAACCACAATGAGATACCACCTCACACCAGTCAGAATGGCTAACATGAACAACTCAGGCAACATCCGATGTTGGCGAGGATGCAGAGAAAGAGGATTTCTTTGGCACTGCTGGTGGTATATATAGCCAATGATTACTTGGCAATCAAAAAGAATGAAAGCTTGTTATTTGCAACCATGTGGATGGAACTAGAGGGTATTATGCTAAGCCAAATTAGTCAGGCAGAGAAAGACAAATAGCATGTGACTTCACTCATATGTGGAATTTAAGATACAAAACAGATGAACATAAGGGAAGGGAAGCAAAAATAATACAAAAACAGAAAAGGGGATAAAACATAAGAGACTCTTAAATATAGAGAACAAACAAGGTGGCTGGAGGGGTTGTCGGTGGGGGATGGGCTAAATGGGTACGGGGCATTAAGGAGGACACTTGTTGGGATGAACACTGGGTGTTATACACAGGGGATGAATCACTGGAATCTACTACTGAAATCATTATTGCACTATACGCTAATAACTTGGATGTAAATTAAAAAATAAAAAAATATAAACAAACAAACAAACATTATAAAATTAAAAAAAATTACTTTGAATGCAAATGGACTAAATAGTTCAATCAGAAGGCCTAGGGCAACAGAATGAATTAAAAAACAAGACCCATCTATATGTTGCCTATAAGAGACTCATTTTATTTTTTTTTATTTTTATTTATTTATTTTTATTTATTTATTTATTTTTTCAACGTTTATTTATTTTTGGGACAGAGAGAGACAGAGCACGAACGGGGGAGGGGCAGAGAGAGAGGGAGACACAGAATCGGAAACAGGCTCCAGGCTCTGAGCCATCAGCCCAGAGCCTGACGCGGGGCTCGAACTCCCGGACCGCGAGATCGTGACCTGGCTGAAGTCGGACGCTTAACCGACTGCGCCACCCAGGCGCCCCATAAGAGACTCATTTTAGACCTAAAGACACTTGCAGATTGAAAGTGAGGGGATGGAGAAATAGCTATCATGCAAATGGATGTCAAAAGAAACTCAGAGTATCAATACTTATTTCAGACAAAATCGACTTTAAAACAAAGACTGTAGCAAGACACAAAGAAGGACACTATATAATAATAAAGGGGACAATCCAACAAGGAGTTGCAACAATTGTAAATATTTATGCACCCAACATAGAAACTCCCAAATAAATAAAAACAGTTAATAGCAAATATAAAGGAACTAATCAATAATTATACAATAATAGTAAGGGACTTTTACACCCCACTTATATCAATAAACAGATCATCTAAACCAAAAATCCACAAGAAAACAATGGCTTTCAATGACACACTGGAACAGATGGATTTAACAGATGTATTCAGAACATTCCATCCTAAAACAGCAGAATATACATTTTTACAAGTGCACACAGAACATTTTCCAGAATAGATCAGATATCAGCCCACACAGCAAGCCTCAAATTCAAGAAGATCCAAGTCTTACTATTCATGTTTTCTGATCACAATGCTATGAAACTAGAAGTCAACCACAAGAAAAAATCTGGAAAGATCACAAATACACAGAAGTTAAATAACATGCTACTAAACAGTGAATGGGACAACCAGGAAATAAAAGAAACAAATGAAAATGAAAACAACAATCCAAAACCTTTGGGATTCAGCAAAAACGGTTCTAAGAGGGAAGTATATAGCAATACAAGCCTACCTTACGTAGCAAGAAAAATCTCAAATGGATAACCTAAACTAACCTCTAAAGGAGCTAGAAAAAGAACAACAAACAAAACCTAAAACCAGCAGAAAAAAGGTAATAATAAAGATTAGAGCAGAAATAAATGATAAACTAAAAAACAAAAACAAAAACAAAAAACAATAGAAAAGATCAATGAAACCAGCAGCTGGTTCTTTGAAAAAAAAATCAATAAAGTTGATAAACTTCAGGCCAGGTTGATCAAAAAGAAAAGAGAAAGGTCTCAAATAAATAAAATCACAGATGAGAGAGGAGAAATAACAGCCAACATTACAGAAATACAAATAATTGTAACAGAATATTATGAAAAACTATGTGCCAACAAATTGGACAACCTGGAAGAAATGGATAGATTCCTAGAAACATACAAAATACCAAAACTGAAACTGGGAAGAAATAGAAAATTTGAACAGGCTGATAACCAGAAAAGAGATTGAATTAGTAACCAAAAAACTTCCAACAAACAAGTCTAGGGCCAGATGGCTTCACAGGTAAATGCCATCAAACATAAAAAGAGGAGTTAATAGCTGTTATTCTTTAACTATTCCAAAATCAGAAAAGGAAGGAAAACCTCCACATTCATTCCATGAGGCCAGCATTATCCTGACACCAAAACCTGATAAAGACACCACTAAAAAAGAGAACTGCAGGCCAATATGAATATAGATGCAAAAATCTTCAATAAAATACTAGGAAACCAAATTCAACAATACATTTAAAAAATCATTCAGCACGCTCAAAGTGGGATTTATTCCTGGGTTGCAATGGTGGTTCAATACTCTCAAATCAATCAATGCAATATATCGCATCAGTAAAATAAAGGATAAGAACTATATGACCATTTCAGTAGATGCAGAAAAAGCATTTGACAAAGTACAACATCCATTCATGATAAAAACCCTCAACAAAGTACGTTTGGAGGCAATATATATATCTCAACATAACAAAGGCCACATAAGAAAAACCCACAGCTAATATCATCCTCAATGGAGAAAAAATGGAGAGCTCTCCCCCTAAGGTCAGGAACAAGACAAGGATGTCCACTGTCATCAGTTTTATTCAACATACTGCTGGAAGTCCTAGCCTCAGCAATCCCACAGCAAAAAGAAATAAAAGGCATCCAAATTGGCAAGGAAGAGATAAAACTTTCACGATCTGCAGATGACATGATACTATATAAAGAAAATCTGAAAGACTCCATCAAAAAACTGCTAGAATTGATATATGAATTCAGTGAAGTCACAGGATACAAAACCAATGTACAGAAATCTGTTGCATTTCTATACACCAATAATGAAGGAGCAGACAGAGAAATTAAGAAGACAATCCCATTTACAATTGCACCCAAAGTAATAAGATACCTAGGAATAAATCTAACCAAAGAGGTGAAAGACCTGTACCCTGGAAACTATAAAACACTGCTGAAAGAAACTGATTATGACACAAAGGAATGGAAAGACGTTCCATGCTCATGGACTGGAAGAACAGGCATTTGTTAAAATGTCCGTGCCACCCAAAGCAATCTAAACATTCAGCGAGATCCCCATCAAAATAGCAATAGCATTTTCACAGAACTAGAACAAACAATCCTAAAATTTGCAAGGAACCACAAAAGACACCCCCCCCCCAAATAACCAAGGCAATTTTGAAAAAGCAAAGCAAAGCTGGAGGCATCACAATTCCAGACTTCATGTTATGTTGCAAAGTTGTAGTGATCAAAACAGTATGGTACTGGCACAAAAACAGACACACAGATCAATAGAACAGAATTGAAAATCCAGAAATGGACCCACAACTATATGATCAATTAATCTTTGACAAAGCTGGAAAGACCATCCAATGGGAAAAAGACAGTCTCTTCAACGAACGGTGTTGGGGAAACTGGACGGCAGCCTTTGGCTTTCTTAAATTCCTTACAGTTTTCTGAGTCAGGGAATATAGATCTACATTATCTATATTATCTATTTCATTGGCTCATAATGATGTTTTTAAAACAGTATGGTATTTACTTTTCTTATTTTGTAGAAAAGCATAAATATGTAAAGAAGTGTAACCCATCTCTAATATTCCATATTGAACAGTTTGTAAAATTAAAAGAGACACATCCATGTCACAAAAAGCTACAAAATAAAAGGTGACAGGGGAAAGCCACCTCCCCTTTCCTAGCTCTTCTTCCCAAAGCTAAATCCCTTTATGAGTTTCTTATGAGTCCTTCAAACCCCCAAATCACTGCATATACTTATTTCTGTCTTTCCACCTCTTTGTTTTTAACACACACACACACACACACACACACACACACACACACACACACTAACACTCTATACACAGTTACTTAGATTTTTTCACTTACTATATATTGGGGCACATTCTCTAACTGCAAGATAAATATATATCTTTCTCTTTTCTCTTCTCTGCGTAAAAAAGTCATTTGCTAAGATGTGTCACAATTTGTTAACCTGTCTTTTTGAAGGATATTTTGGCGTTGTTTCTAGGGTTTTGTTTATTTGTTTGTTGTGTGGTGTGAAGTTACTATTACCAATAATGCTACGAGAACATCTTTGCATTTATCTTAGCAAGTCCTGCCAATATATCCCGAGAAATTCTTCAGCACTGAGGACTGGGTTAAAGGGTATATGATCTACACCGGATTGTCATCCAGAAAGGCTGCATCAAATAATATTCCAACGGAAGGGTTTGAGAGTACCGGTTTCCCCAAATTCACCAAGCATTGGTTATCAAATTTTTTAGCTGTTGCAAACGAAATAAACTGAAATTGGTATCTTGAAGAAAAAAATGACACAGCGTCCTTGATGGGGCCTCTCAGCTTAGCACGAGGGAGAATCTTCCCCTAATTCCTCACCCCCATCCCCAACACCTGAGAGAAAGAGACCCGAGGAGCTCTGGGTTCCCCTGGAGGTCACCTGCATGGGAGACAAGGACACCAGCGCCTGAAGTTGTGGATCTTGACTGATTTGACTGATGTCGCTTTGGAGGCAGAGCCTCTTCGGACGCAGTGCCTGCTGGGTGGCGTTACCTGGATTCCCATGAGGATGCAGAGATACCATGGTGGGACCTCCAAGATGCTATAGACCAGGTTGTTGCTGCTGGGGCTCCTGGACTGCCCCCCCTTCTTCCTGTTTGGGCCCTCAGTGTGACAGTTGAGCACATCGTCTTCTCTCTGCTGGGAACATGAGAAGGGCACAGAAAGGCATTTTTTTTAGAGAGAGAGAGAGAGATAGGGAAGGAGGGAGGGAGGGAGGATCTTAAGCAGGCTTCATGTCAGCACAGAGCCCGACATGGGGCTCGATCTCACAACCATGAGATCATGACCTGAGCCCAAATCAAGAGTCGGATGCCTAACTGCCCGAGCCACCCAGGTGCCCCACATCAGGGCATTTTAGGAGGAATCAATGGACTTCCCGATTTCAAGTGGAGAGCTGGACGGCCTGCAGGAGGCACTGGGACAGCGATAACGGTGGGCCTGCTTGGGATTTCTAGGTCCAGACTCAAAAGACCAGTGATTTTCTACATTATACATCTTCAGTAGGGCCTGCATGTGAAGTCTGGGACCACGCGAGGGGAGCGGGCGCGTTGCCTGAAGCCCCGGCAGAGAAGCAGCTTTGTGGAGGAGAGGTGGGGTTCAACCCCAAGGTCAGAAAATGGGCAGATTTCCCTCCCAGACAGGGAAATGGGGATCCCGACACCGAATGGTGTCGCTGCCCTTCTAGGTGCTGTTTACATCTGCCGAAGCTCTCATCTCAGCCTGTTTCTATAACAGTCGGTTACCTGATCCATCCCTTCTGCTGGGCTGTGAGCTCCTAGAATGCACCAACTGTGCCTTACCCTTCTGTGGCGTCCCCGCTTCGACAGCAGCCAGCGCTCGTGTTCAGTATAGACCCAATGAACGGACGGAACGTGCAAATGTGAGAGAGTGCAATGCCACCTCCCTGCAGCTGCCGGGACTCCGGTGCAGGGACAGCAAGAGCCGGAGGTGGAGTCCCCGGGGGGGTGGGGGGGGGCAGATGGATCCCTTGCCCCTCCGGCTCCACTCATACCCCCCACCTGGCCCTCCAGGTGTGTTTCCTAACACTCCCGATTTCCGCGGCTCCGACCAATGGGGTTGTCCAGGTGTCTCCGAATGTGGCCTCCGTTATCCTGCATCAGTGCCTTAGCTTACCCTGTGCCCCCAACTTGAGCCCCTGCTTCTCCTACCCACTCCCTGATGGCAAGAGCTCTATGCCTTCTCCCCTCGTCTCCCGACCTCCTCCACCCATATGATTTTTTCTCCCAGGAACTCCCAGCGCGCTGCACCTCTCTGTTACATAATGTACCATTTTCTCTCTAGTTCTAGAAACATTCCTGTGCACCCTGCCTTCCCCTAGCTGGGCCACAAGCTTTCAGGGTCGGGAAGCTGTCTTCTCCCTGTTAACATGCCTAGAAGTTTCTAGCAGAGCAACCTGCAATGTGAAACCAAAAACATCCCAGAAAAATGGGTGCTGATAAGGAAGGGAAGACAGGTCACCGAAGAGAGGGGTGGGTACATGCCCAGACCGGCCACTCCCCAGAGAGCCTCCAGGAAGCCAAAATGTGGGAGTCTTCGATTTCTTTCCCAAGGTGTTTGTTTTGTTTGCCTGACGTAGAGGCAGAAAGAACTCTGAAGAGAAACGAAGAGAGTTCTCTCAGGTGCCTCCCATGATTTTCCAGAAGAGACGGCCAGGGCCTCTTCCCCAGAAGGCTGAGCAGCGGCGGGCAGGGCTCTGGCAGCTCTCAGAGCCCAGCCGAGGTTCACGGGGGACACCCGTCCCACAGGCACCCTGGGCTGCAGCCCTAGCGGGGCACAGAGGGGCTCTCTCCGCCTGTGGTGGCCACTGGCGAGGTCAGAGCGTCTCCACTGGGTTCACCCTGTTATTTTTAGGTGGTCAAAAATCGGTCAGAAGGGTGGTGGGGTCAGGGCTCGAGGCCCTGCCAGAGAAGCCTCCGGAGGCTTCTCTCTGCTTCTCTGGGCCTCGGGTTCCTCACCTGGGAACAGAAGCGCCTGCATCATTGGCTCGGAAGGAAGAAAATAAAGCACGTTAAATGCCGGGGCGGGGGGCGTATCGGTTGTTTGGTAAATATTCTCTCTCTCTGCTGACCTCTCTCTTTCCCTTGCTTTGTTGCAGAAAGTCCTTCTGTCCAAAGAACTTGTGACACTGAGAAACCTCGAAAAAACAAAAAAACTTAGATCCAGCAGAGACCAACCCGTGAATAAAAGTAAAACCTCCTCCACCTCCTCCTCGTGGCTTTCGAGTTTATTCACAGAGTTTAGCCCTCAGGCAGGAATCTTTGCCGCACGACGGCCAGGCTGGGAGCGGCACACCTGTCTAGTAATCTAAACTCTGGTCTAGGACGTGAGCCACCATCCTGGGCAGGCGGCATAATGATTGAGGACACTGGGACTCCCCCTGGACACCCCCTCCAGGCGTCCTTCTTCCTTTCTGCCCCGCCCCCTTAGCTTGTCCCCTCTCTTTTTGGGGCACTCACCAAGGCTTGCGAAGGCTCACAGCTGGTGATGGCAGAGGTCATGGCAACCTGGGGTCGGCTCCTTTTGGCCTCCTCTCGGGATGAAAACAGAGTGAAGCTGCTCCAGTTGGAAGAGATTAACGTCTCGCCGCTGCTCGCCAAAATAGCAAGGGAGGGAGAAAGACAGGGATCCTGGGCCGGCTCCGGGCAGGGTGGGGCTTCCAGACTTTCCCTCCTGCCCCCTCCAATCGCCACAGGAGATCAAGGTGCATTCAAGTGCAGCCAATGTTTCATAATTAAGTTTGAGTAAGTGCAGAGAAGTTAATGATCCTCTATGGCACTACAGGAGACAAACCGGGCACGGCCTTTCGGGGAGCGGCATGACCACATTTTCTGGAAGTCTGATTCTAGGAGGCGGGGGCGGGGGGGGGGTTGGTGAGGGTGAGGCTCTGGGCTGAACACAACGGCTTTGCAGTTTTTGAATGTCGGTTCTTAGTGACTAGTTGAACCGGAATGGAGAGCATTTGAAAAGATAAGTTCAACCAGCCTGGCCTCTGAGGATATCATCACAAAACAAAGGGCATTACTGTGGATCCAGGAGAAACTGCTAAGGTGCGTTGGGGGAGCGAAGCCCTTGGGTGAGAACCTGAGAAATGTGCTTCTAATCCTTAGGTGTTTGTCTTCCCCACACCCGGAAATGTCTAATAACCCACCTTGTAGAGAGAGAAGTCCGGGAGGGTGTACTCTTGCTCTTATTCTGCACAGGGCCCTCCTCAAAAACTCCGAATAAAGCCCCCTCCATGAAGTCCAAAGTAAGCCGGCTACTCATGATGGTAGAATGTTCTGGAATGGGTGGCACTGGGTCCTAAGGTTCGGGAAACACATGGTGGGATGCACATAGATGTCAGTGGGCATTGGTCCAAGAGGAAGCCCTGAAAAAATGCAGCAATGAGGTGTTTGACAAGGGAGGGGACAGACCTGCTGTGGGCTGTGACAGAAAAGCCAGCGGTAAGTAGCTGACCTTACTGAATACTTGGCTATGTACACTGTGCTACGCCTTTTTGGTATTACCTTGCTTAACATTCACAACAAACTAGCGTTCCCATTCCTTTTTTACAGATTAAGAAAGTAAGATGTTGATGGGCCCGTTAAGCTCCCTGCCTAAGGTTCATAACAAATGTAGAAGGTGAGATTCAAAACCCAGACAGTCTTGCTCCACAGGCTGTGGAGGCCAAGGAGGTCCTAGTGGAGACAGGCCCTCCGGGTCTGGAGATGTAAAGGATGAGGCTCCAGGGGACATGGCCGCAGAGCAGGCTTCCCCCCACTATCCCTGAAGGGAAATGTGGATCCTCTACAAATGGCACCCCGGGGCCACGAGTTCACCTCAGAAGTGAAAGTGAGACTACTTAGCTTCGGGAAGGTGTGGATTCCGGCCTCTGTTGGGTTTCCCTGAACACACTAAATGTGCAGTTCTGAGCGGGGCAAGTTATGAGGTGAACACAGAGAGCAGGTGCCACCGTTCACGTGGATCTCTGTCCTGAGCAGCACAGGCCTCGTTGCTCCAGGAAGACCCGGCAGGTGTGAGGCAGAGTGGGGGGCTGCCTCTACTGCCTACCACAACCCCTACCCTCACAGACCTGGGGGGCACGGGCAAAGTTGGGTTTGTGTCAGACATGTCTTTTCCCTGTCACCTTCTGGGATAACATGGAAGAAGGGGACTTCTCAAAGACTCTATCCTCCCGACACTGAAGGTCCTGCCTTTCGTGGCTACGTTCTTTCCTCTCCCTGGCGACTGCTCAGGTATACAGTTAAACTCCCCTACGCTATGAGGTAAAATCCTTAGCTACACACAACTGAGGTAAAACGGAAAGATGGTCTCCTGTTACCCACTTTGTTTGGTTGCCTATACAGTATGTTCCAGAAACTTACTCGCTCTTTAAGTCCTCTCTTCTGGGCCCGACACTCTTTGTCTCACGTGATTCCTCGTATAAGTCCTTTGGCTTGTGGCTGCTGCTGATGTCCGTGGAGTCCCCACCTCCCTCAGCAGTTCAGATGAGGAACCAAGCCTTCACCCCTCCTTTTCCTCTACCTTCCACCCCTCAGGAGTCACTTCTACAGACTATGATCCCTCAGCTCATCATTGGCCTGGCCTGGCTTCTGCTACCATCTCTTACCTTAAAGCTTCTGTGGTATTCCACAACTCTCTACAGTCTCAGCTGCCCCAGCTGGTGGCCTTGCCCTCCCTCCCCATCTGGAATCATCCTGCCATCCCGTACACACACCAGCCTGAAGCTCTCAATACACAGTCAGCACATTTACACATGATTATTTATAACCCTTGTGTTTCAAGTTATGGAAATCAAGTTCTAATAATTAGCTCAAACAGAGGAATTTAAGAATATGGGAACAGGGTTCCTGTCTGGGAACCCATGATCTTTCCTCAGACATGGGAAGGAATGAAAACCCTCCCATTACATTTTCACACCTAAACATCTAATCCCAAATTTGAGGCAGTTCCTCAAGCCCCAGTCACTTTGGGAGGGGAGAGGCACCAGGCTTCTCCATACATAATGCATGACGGCCCCATTGGATGCACCACCTTTGTGTGTGGAGTAGGCTATGCAGGCAGGCTTGACCTGGACCTTTGCACCTCTGCAGATAAACTGGCAATTGCCCGCTATAGGAGGGAATATGCCAAGAGACCGCCGTGAGGCAAATCACACCTGACAACGAGAATGAAGGAGGCCGGCAGGGTTTCTCAAGAAAAGGTCCAACAAAACCGAAGGCACAGCTCTTGGTTTTGCTATTCAGACCCGTGGAGCCTCCCTCATCTTCCCACATCTATTCCAATGCTAACAACCTCAACATATTTTTACACAACAGAATTGTCGAAAATGTGGCCGAAGTAATCCAAGAGAGCACTGGGGAAGCAATTTCAAGGCTACTTGTCTATGAGATGCTTTACTCCAGTGAACATCTAATTTCATATACTCTTGATCTGAAAGGTCAAGAAACCAAGCTTTATCGTCGGAGGGTGGGTTTCCTACATCCTCATGGAGCCCTGACTTTTTTCATGAGGAATTGGAGTTACAGATTTTCAGGCTTGGACTTGCAAAATGGTTTACTTCAACTTTTGGTATGTGCAGCGCGGAAGAGCCACCACTAGTGGATTGTCGCACTTGATTTATGACTTCATGGCCTCAATAATTCCCATACTCATGTTTAATTGAATCTCAGTTTATCTAACAGGGGTTGACAAACTGTGACTCAGGCCAAGTCTGGCCCACTGCCTGTTTGTGTAAATAGAGTTTTATTGGAATATGTCCCATTCACTTAGATACTCTCTAAAGCTGCTGGTGAGTTACAACGGCAGATCTGAATGGTTGCGACAGCCCACAGAGCCTAAAACAATCTGCTACCTGACCCTTTGCAAAAAAAGTTTGCTGACCCCTGCTCTAGAACACCAGTCCAAAAACTTGTTTTTTTTTTTTTAAAAAAACACTTAACTTCGAAAGTCTTCAGCACGTAATTTTTCATCTGTAATCATACAGTGTCAAGAATGATTTAAATAAATACATTTAAACAAAATATAACTCAGTACTTAAAAAAAAACTTATTTCCTCCTCTTCAGCTGAATCCTGCTTTTCTCTTCCAGAAAAGATACTACACACTCTTCTTTGCGTTCACTCTTGTAGAGGACAGGCAGGATTTGGGGGGCTAGTTACCGGAAGTCATAATAAAAACCTTTTCTCTATATGCTCCTGTCACTAAATGCTTCTGCTCACCCCTTCAGCTTATCTTTGTTTTTCCTTGTGTAAGCCCTTGTGTTGGACAAGCAGGGCAGTGGGGTCCCGGAAACCAGGACTGGACACGTTCATGGAATGGAACTGCCCTGGGACCGAGATCCAAACCAGCTTATGGAGAGCAGGTTTGAAAACCGCTACTCTAGGGGCACCTGGGGGGCTTAGTTGGTTAGGCGTCCAATTCTTGGTTTCAGCTCAGGTCATGACTTCATGGTTTGTGGGTTCGAGCCCCCTGTCAGACTCCGTGCTGCCAGCAAGGAGCCTGCTTGGGATTCAATCTCTCCCTCTCTCTCTGCCCCTCTCCTGACTGTGCACTCTCTGTCTCTCTAAATAAATAAATAAATAAATAAATAAATAAATAAATAAATAAATAAATAAATAAATATTTAAAAAGGAAAAGGAAAAGAAAACCACTACTCTAAGATGATCAGGTAGATTCCAGAATTTGACAATGGATCGCCCAAGTTTAACTGCTGCTCTAAACAATCCCTTCTCAGCGGGAGCGGGTCCTGCAACCAGCTTTGGTGTCTTTGAAATTTCAGCTCTTTCTTCTAGTGCACTCTTCTTCCCCATGCTGGGCCACTGAGGCTGGACTAGAGGGACCAGAGGATGTCAGGCGGATTTTCAGGCAGAGACACCTCTGCCATGAGAGGTCCTAGACTTACAGACTCCATCACCTCGAAGCTGTCTGTTGGAGTGCCCCGTCTGACCTTTCACCGGGGCCTGACCGCCAGTCATCAGAGGACAGTATTCCAGAGTCCTTCTTGGCAACCCACGAGTCACCCTGTTACTCTCTGGCCATTCAAAGATCGGGGAAATCACAGGATGCCTGATCGATGTAAACCAGAAGCTAGAAGTTAGCATGCTTAGTCGCAAGCAACAGAAACTGACTGACCAACTGAAGCCAGAAATGGGCATTTATTTGAAAAACCCTAGTAGGTAGCTCAGTGAATGAAGAGTCGAACAAGCAGGCACTGGGAAAGACGGCAATAGTGAATTCAGGGACAGGAATCCTGGGACTTTCTCTTTCAAGGTAGTACTATCAGGTGACTCAGCTCCACCCACCTTCTGTTCCTGGAACCATCACTCACAAGTCAAATTCCACGGGGACAAGATCTGATCGGCCCAGCCCGTGCCCACGCCTGCAGGCAGCCCACCAGGATTGGGGTTGAATAGGGTCCTACAACAGGTACACAGAACGGGGCAAGGACAGTCTTTCCGAAGGAGAGGGAAGAAAGGCAGCAGGAAGACACAGGAAGGAGGTGGCTACTCCCCACAGTTACCATGATAGGGAGCATCCTGTGTGGAGGAGCCCAGTGAGTTTTCCCACGCGAGTTCCCACGCGAGTTCCCACGCAAATTCCCACGCAAATTCTATTGCAGTGAGTGAACCAGCCACGTGGTAAGTATGACAGGAGAGTGTGCCCGCTTCGTACGCTTCCCCAGCCACTCTAGATGGAGCTTTCCGCCTCTATCTCCTGTACTAAGCACAAACCTGGAAGGTGATTATCTCCTGCCCACCTCCCCTTCCCCCCAAAAAACAGGAGTTCAGTTTAGCAGACACTGTTTTTGCATAACTGATGTGCGTTTTCTGTGCCATTGTTTTCCTCTCCCCACCCTCCACCTATTCCAGAGGACACGTTTCTTTTTTATTTTTTAGTATTTATTTATTTTTGGGAGAGACAGAGAGATCAAGCACGGGAGGGACAGAGAGAGAACGGGACAGAGGATCTGAGGCAGGATCTGCGCTGACTGACAGCAGAGAGCCCGAGGTGGGGCTCGAACTCACGAACTGTGACATCATGACCTGAGCTAAGGTCAGACGCTCAGCCTACTGAGCCACCCAGGTGCCCCTAGAAGATACATTTCTAAGGAAGCAGGCAGGAACCCTGAACGGATCGAGTTTTAGAATATTGTTAATTTCCTGCAGCCCTGGTTTTTCAGACTGAGAGGCTTACCCTCCAGTATGGGGACTCACCCAGTTTGCCAAGACTCCTCAGGCAGAAGGGACTGATCAGTTCCAAGAGGGAGAGTCATGCCGAGACTGTGGGGAGCTGGGCAGCATCCTGAGGACCTGCAGCCTCCTGGAGGGGTGGGTTCAGGGTGTCTCTCCAGGCTGCATGGGGGACAGCCCACAGAATAGTAAATGGCTTGGGCAGATCCAGGGCTATCGGCAGGACAAAGAAAGCAGATGGTATGGACCTTAGAGTCCAGATTAATCTCTAAATCACAAGAGGATACTCGAAAAAGAGGGGCATGCAGGGTGGATTTCAAGCCTCCTATGCCAGCCTTGAAATTTTCTCAAAGAACTGATCCTCTTGGGGTGCCTGGGTGGCTCAGTCGGTTAAGCATCTGACTCTTGGTTTCAGCTCGGGTCATGATCTCGCAGTTCGTGAGCTGGAGTCCTGCACCAGGCTCTGTGCTGACAGCATGGAGCCTGCTTGGGATTCTCTCTCCCTGCCCCCCCCTCCCCCCTCTCCTGCTCTCTCTCTCAAAATAAATAAATAAACTTAAAAAAAAAAAAAAAAGAACTGATCCTCTTCTCAGAGAGGAAATGAGCAGTTCCAAAAGCACCTGCCAGGGGTCTGCCTCTAGGGCAGAAGGGTTTTTATAAGAACCAGCAACCCTGGCTGGCACTTAGCAGATGTCACGAGACATCGGGCGGGAGCCTCTCTACATGAGGCAGGTAAGACTGAGGGTCCCGAGTGTCCACAGTCAGGGAAGCTTAATGCAGAAACGGAATTCAGGGGAAGATTCTGAACCCGCAGCAAAGCTAGAGTGAACAAGGCATAGTGCTAAGACCACTCTCTAGAGTTTAGGACCTGTAAGTGTCCTCTTGGGCTGTCTTCTAGGATTTGTTGACATTTCATGGGAGTCTTGACCCATAAATCCAGAACTTTCAGCTGGAAGTGTGAAAGTGAGGTGTGCTTGGAAAGGTCTTGGGAGACCGGGGGAGCAGAGGCAGGAGCCATGAGAGTCCCACAAGATTCTAGACCCAGCTCACCCCACACCCCTGCCACATCAGGCAGCTGAGGCCCAGGGATGGGACGATAACTGAGGAAGAAGCAGATGTGGCTGGAGATCGAGGGCAGGAGGCAGTGTGCATCTACTGCTGCTTTTAAGGCAGAGTCTACAGGGAAAGCGTCCCCATTTGAGGGAGACACTCAGAAGCGAATCCAAATTCAAGAAAAGTTCTGCTGGGCCCCTAGCTGGGGAGGACTCGGTGCTCCAATCAGGGAAGAGTACAGCACCAGGAGGAGGGAGGAGAGATCTTTGCCCACTGTCCAATCTTGGCTAGCTCTCTCTGATGACCCCGGGGAATGATTCACCCACAGAGCTAGGCACAGTTTGGGTGGGGGTAGAGCCCGGTGTCTCCCTTCTTTGTGGGGACACAGGAACTTATTAGGAAGATACTGTGGAAGAATAATGTTTTGGAAATAATAACAGTGGTAAGTTTCCCTGGCAAAAAAAAATTAAAAAAAAATCACCATTTACGGAGGGAGGGATTTCACCGTGCAGGTAGCTGAGGAAGTCACCGGTGAGGAGAAATGGAAAAGCAAGAGCATTGGGGGGGGGGGGGGGCTGTCTTCAAGAGGTGGCTGCGCCCCAGCGAGACCTCAGAGAAGGACCATTCGTCTGACAGGTCCAAGTAGCAGGGTCACAGGTGGCACCACCAGGACACTGAAGCAGAGATTCGGACGTGGTCAAGCCGGCCCATGGGTCCGAGAGACAAGGCCTTCTCAGTGGGACACGCATGAATTGACGAACGTGGGATAGATGTACAGGAGACACCTCAGGGGACGCCTGGGAGCACAGGTGTCTCAGGGCCAGCTGGGGCCTTCCCTAAGCCTTTGCACCACCCAAGTACTCCCAAATTTAGCCACAAACTCCAGAAAAGGGGGAGAGCCCCAACTGGAAGGCTGAATGTCCACCAGTCCAGCAGAATGGGGGTTCGCAATAAAAATGATCATTTTTGCTTTTTGCCCACCTGCATTTTTGGATGGAAATTCATACTTGCTACGAACATCTTAAGGAGGAAGGAGGGCTGAGCCTCTGCATCACCAGAAAATGTCTCCAGGGGTAGCAGCTATGGTTGTTGGGCCACGGACAAAGCAGAGTCAGTGTCTGTTCTTCCCACACACCACCTCCGTTAGATGTCCAAATCAGGGCTCAGTCATCAAGGAGGGTGCCCACGGTTGGCCCATCACTGCACCATCCCACTCACACAGGTGCGTCCGGCCCTGGGCTCCTTCGAAGCTCCTCTGCTATCCAGGGCCTCACTGAGGTGGAGCAGGTGTGGGCCCAGCTCTGAGAACCCTCCCAGCTCCTGCACGTCCTCCCCACTCTACCATGAGCACCAGGTCCTCTTCATGAACCAGTTGCAGCTGGGAGGTGTGGGAGCCCAGGACCAGACTTCTAAGATCTGTGCTATAGACTGGTCTCCCCCAAATTCATGTTAAATCCTAATGCCCGATGGCATGGTATTTGGAGAAGGGGACTTTGGGAGGTGATTAGGCCCTAAGCGCAGAGCCCTTATATATGGTGCCCTTATAAAACCACAGGAATCGCTCTTGACCCTTCAGCCATGTGAGGACACAGAGAGAAGATAGCCGTCTACAAACCAGGAAGTAGACTCTCACCAGACACTGAATCTGCCAGCGCCTTGATCTTGGTTTTTTCAGCTCCCAGAACCTGGAAAAATAAACATTTGTTGTTAAAGCCCCCCAGCCTATAACAGCCCAAATAGATTAAGACAATTTGGCATGTGTGGAATTCTCGTGTGATTGGCTTTATAAGAAGAGAACAGTGGTTTCAGACTCTGGCCTCCTCTTTGCTCAATTCCTTGTAATAGGAGTTTGACCTAGATACTGTTTGCACACAGTATTCATCTTCCCTTCGATCACTTCCAAGGAGGCTGAGTAGCAGTGGAGCTTGGGCAGCATCTTAAGATGCTTCTCCTGAGGAGCACACAAGGTGGCCATCATGGGTAGTTTCTGGCCAAGACCTCCATGTCCTCTGTCCTCTGCTGAATCCCAGCCTGGCAAAATGTTCAAAGGCTGACTTCAGGGCCCATTAGGGTAAACATCCCTTCCCCTCTTTTTTGCCTCCATCTCATTGCAGAGAAATTTTCTTCCTGGGAAGAACTCTAGATTATGAAAGCTGGGAAGAACCATAGGAAAAAACAAAGGCCCAGAGAAGGAGGGGAACTGCTTGGTCCACGTTCCTCATCTCAGTGAATGACACCAATGTCCACCAAACACCCAAACCAGAGCTTGGTCCACCATATGCAATTCTTCCCGAGTTCTGCCACATTCACCTCCTAAATATGTCTCTCATGTGTCCAACGCTCTCTAACGGTAGCAAATATATTAACTTCATCTAAGCCAACTTCTTCGTTTCTCTTTCAATTCTACCGTCAGCGTCCCTACGATTTTATGCACAGCAACCTGGATAAACTGTTAAAACATAAATCTAGTCGTGTCATTGTCCTTTTTAAATGGCTTTATGACTCACCTGTGCCCTGAGGATACAGTAAAACGAATCCTCAGCATGGCCTATGCTGTCCTTCATGACTTGGCTCCTTGGAGCCCCGCTGCTCAAAACTCCCCATCGCACGGAGTCTGGCACACACAGTAGGCCCTCCATAAACAGCAGTTGGATTTAATCAAATTATCCACGCCTATTCAGTATGTCTCAGTCTTTAACTCGTGACTCTGAACTTGGGCCAGGTCTTCATCCAGAAAGAGGTACATTTCAATGCCTCCCCTCTTGCTGCCCGAGGTCCAGGCTACAAAACAACAAGGATTATCTGAAAGACCAGGTTCTGGTCTCCTCTGCCTCGGCCCAGGATTGACAAGAGGGAGCTGAACACTTGCTGGGCGGACCCTCAAGGCAAGAGATGCTTCTGTCATTGCCACAAGGGGAGGCACACAGCTGGGTTTTTCTAAAACTTAAGAGACCTCATCTCCATTTCAGAGAGTTGACACAGCCCCTCAGAGAGGGGCAGAGCTTAACCAAGGTCTTTGGCCTCTGTGCCGGTTTTAGAAGGTACCTGGGATTTTGCTTTCATTCAGATATGGTGGGGCCAATAGATCAGGAGATGATTGCCATTGAAAAGATAGTCTTTTACTCACAGGTCTCAAGAGGGGGGAATGGCACACTGTGAGGGAGAAGGAGTAGCTGAACAAGTGTAGCATTGACTGGAGATCTCTGGGGCTGAGATGCTGTCTCTAGTTGTCTGTTATCCCACCCTAGGAGAGTAGGGAAGGGGGGATAGTGGTTTGGCCGGATGAAGACCGTGAAGGTGGTGGTTGAGGGTTTAGGCTCTGGATTGGTTGGTTTGCATATGAAAGGCACACTCACCAGGGAGTTGTTTGAATTCTCAAAGAACTAGCTAGCCCTGGGAGGGGCAGTCTTTCCTTGGTTAGTGAGCCCCAAATGCCGGAGCACAAAGAATACAAAAGACACAGTTAATACAACGCTAGATGGAGAATTTCTCAGGAGCACACTGCTCGTCAAAGCAGCTCCCTTGTGGTCTTACCTCTGTCATCATCCTTGTTGTAATAACCTGAGGAGTCTCTTCTTCCATAAAAGGGGTCCATGGAAAAGGGCAAAGGAAGACTTCTGGGAGAAGAAGTGAGAGTGTTAAATAAAACCTTCCCTTGCCATTCTTTCTGAGTAGGCTTTGCAGCATGATTTAAAACAAACAAACAGTCAACCAACATCAGAGCTGAGGAAGGAGGGAGAGAGTGCCAGAGATCTCAGAGGAGAGTGGGTGTAAAATAGCTTGGAGCTTAGTTGGGTAATGTGGCTTCAGTCACCTGTTTCATCATCACTTGGCTTTTGGTCTGTGCATCCAACGGGACAGTCACAAGGGTCAGTCCTCACTGATGTCTCCCATCCTCCCTTAGATCTGCTCTGGGTTGGATCAAGGTACACAGAGGGCTGGGGAACACAGTCGCCAATATCAAAGCAGCAGCATGGATCAGGCTTACGGACCGGAGAGATATCAAGAGATTGTGTAAACAGCTCTGAAAACTACAAACAGGAGAAGGGAGTAGGAGGAAGGCGCGCTGGTCAGGGTAACTAGAAGTTACCTGAACAGAATCTCCCCACGCTGAACTCACAGGTTCAGGAGATCCAGTATCTCCCAGAAGTTTCTCTGCGGGAAACTTGCACACACCTGCATAAGTTTCCACGCCCTCCTCCTGATACGGTATTGGTTTTGTTTTCTTCTTTTCTTCGCAGAAGCATGAAAGTGAAAGGGGCTGGATCTTTATTTGCCTTGTGTCTGATGTCCTACAACTCCACTCACTGGACCCACACTTTAAAGAATTGGGGGGTATGCTCACAGCTCCGAAGATGGGTTCTGAGAGCCTCGGGCCATCAGGCCAAGCACATGTCTTCTAAGACAGTCTGGTAAAAGTGCCTTACTGCTGGGACAGCCTCGCTGACCAGAGGGTCTCCTGTGGGTGCTGTGGGTGTCTGTCTGGAGAATCGTGGTGGGGGCAGAAGAACAAACATGAAATCCTGGAGCAGACCAGGTAGACATCAAAAGGCATAATAGTGGGTTCAGCTTTAGGTGTTTGCTTGTGGTCATGTTAAATTTTAGTTTTATTTATTTATGTATTTATTTATAAATGTTTGTTTACTTTTGAAAGAGAGATAGAGAGAGAGAGAGGGCACATGCAGGAGGGGCAGAGAGAGAGAGGGAGAGAGAGAATCCCAAGCAGGCTCCGAGCTGTCAGAGCAGAGTCTGACACAGGTCTCTATCTCATGTACCAGTGAGATCATGACCTGAACCCAAATCAAGAGTCAGACACTTAAGCGACTGAGCCACCCAGGCCCCCCCCACCAACAGTTTACGTTCGAATCATACACTGTATAAGTGGAAACGTAGGGTTAGGAGGCTTGGGAATTAGAAGTAATTGTCTTAGTCTGAAATGATTGAGTCACAGGTGGAAGTATGGGGCTAGGGCAGGACACAGGCGGGACAGCCCTCTGTCATAAAAGCCTCCTGACTGAGCTGTAGCTTGGGTCTCATCTGCACTCCTGTCTCAAAGGGCACAACCACTGTCCTTCACGAATTATCCCTCCCCCGCTGAAGTCCTGGCCCCATTGTCCCCTGGCCCAAAGTCAGTTGTTTTACATGCAGAAGAAAGAAACTGGACCACTTACTTAACACCATCCACAAAAGTAAAATCAAAATGGATGAAAGACCTAAATATGAGACAGGAAACCATCAAAACCTTACAGGAGAAAACAGGCAGCAACCTCTTTGACCTCGGCCACAGCAACTTCTTCCTAGACACGTCTTCAGAGGCAAGGGAAATAAAAGCAAACCTGAACTTTTGGGACCTCATCAAGATAAAAAGCTTTTGCACCGTGAAGGAAACAATCAACAAAACTAAAAGGCAACTGACAGAATGGGAGAAGATATTTGCAAATGGCATATCAGATAAAGGGCTAGTATCCAAAATCTATAAAGAACTTATCAAAGTCAACACCCCCAAAACAAATAATCTAGTGAAGAAATAGGCAGAAGACATGAATAAACACTTTTCCAAAGAGGACATCCAGATGGCTAACAGACACGTGAGAAGATGCTCATTATCACTCATCACCAGCGAAATACAAATCAAAACCACAATGGTGTACGCCCGCACACCTTTCAGAATGGCTACAATTAACAACTCAGGTAACAACAGATGTTGGCGAGGATGCAGAGAAAGGGGACCCCTTTAGCACTGTTGGTGGGAATGCAAGCTGGAATGGAGGTTCCTCAAAAAAATTAAAATTAGAACTACCCTACCACCCAGCAATGGCACTACTAGGTATTTATCCAAAGGATACAAAAATGCTGATTGGAAGGGGCACATGCTCCCCAATGTTTATAGCAGTGGTATAAACAATAGCCAAATTATGGAAAGAGCCCAAATGTCCATCGACTGATGAATGGATAAAGAAGATGTGGTATACACACACACACACACACACACACACACACACACACACACACACACTAGAATACTACTCAAAAACAATGAAATCTTGGGGCGCCTGATGGCTCAGTCATTTAGCGTCTGACTTCAGCTCAGGTCATGATCTCCCGGTTTATGAGTTTGAGCCCCACATCGGGCTCTATGTGGACAGCTCAGAGCCTGGAGCCTGCTTCGGATTCTGTGTCTCCCCCCCTCTCTCTCTGCCCTTCCCCTGCTCTCGCTCTGTCTCTCTCTCCTTCAAAAATAAAAATAAACATTGAAAAAAAAAAGAATCAAATCTTGCCATTTGCAACAACATGGATGGAACTAGAGTGTATTACACTAAGTGAAATAAGTCAGAGAAAGACAAAGATCCTATGATGTCACTCCTGTGTGGGATTTGAGAAACTCAACAGATGAACATAGGGGAAGGGGAGGAAGAATAAGGTAAAAACAGTGAGGGAGGCAAACCACAAGAGACTCTTAAGCACAGAGAACAAATAGAGAGTTGCTGAAGGGGAGGTGGGAAAGGGCTAAATGAATGATGGATATTGAAGAGGGCACTTGTTGGGCTGAACACTGGGTGTTATATGTAAGTGATGAATCAGTGGGTTCTATTCCTGAAACCAACACTACTACACTGTATGTTAAGTTACTTGAACTTGAATAAATAATTTTTTTAAAAAGTCAGGTTTTTAAAAATGTTTATTATTTATTTATTTTTTGTTTTTGAGAGAAAGAGAGAGAGAGACAGAGTGTGAGCAGGGGAGGGGCAGAGAGAGGGGGAGACACAGAATCTGAAGCAGGCTCTAGGCTCTGAGCTGTCGGCACAGAGCCCGATGTGGGGCTCGAACTCACAAACTGGGAGATCATGACCTGAGCCGAAGTGGGCTGCTTAACTGACTGAGCCACCTAGGTGCCCCAAAAAGTCAGTGGTTTTAATGCAACAGAGCCCCTGCTTCTGAACACTGAAAGGTGACGAGCCTGGCTCCGAGAACTGTCACTAAGCCTCCAATAATTAGCTTAAAACGTGTTCCCAGACCAGTGACCGCTCTGGGATCCCAGTTAGGCCATTTAACACATTAGAGAATAAAAGAGGTGACTGGAATCTGACAAAAATGAGTCCCAGAGGAGACAAAGCCAGATGTCCTGGGGGAGAGTTGCATTTATAAATGCTTGGGTCTCTTGCAGCCAGGGAGGGCTTCCTGAAGGAGGGAGGCTGTGAAATGGAAGAACTGGAGGCATGGAGGGGCCAAGGGCTCAGGTTAAAGGCCTGCTCTCTCCATTGGACCCCCCACTCTGTGTCCCCATGGAAGCGGTTACAATTCAAAGGATGGTTCTGCGGGGTGAAACCGTGTCATAGTCCCAGTGGATGGCAGGTTGGTTGATGTTACACTTGACGACACATTTTCTTCCCCCACAGTTTCTTGGCATAGACATAAGGAGGTTGCTTCACTCCATTGCAGACCTCACCAACAGACGATGAAACAGATCTGTATTCCAACTCGGGGACAGCGGGGACTATCGAGTGACTTTACTGAAATCATTTGGGACGCTCCGTGACAGAATCACTCTGGGTTTTCTCCCCAGAAATATGTTCCCTGCAGTACTGGAGGGTTGTTCTTTCCGGCATTCAGAACCAGTTTCTTGCCCCCACATTTTTGCTAGCCCCTTGCCCCACATTTTGCCTTTTTCCTACTATCAGCGCACCGAGAAGGCTGCCGCCCTTCCCTCTGTCGATGTAAAACCTAACAACGACCAGCATACACCAGCAAGGACCAGACGCGAAAGGAAACCTCAGGCAACTTTGGCTAAATCAAAACCAGAATGCCTGGCATAAACCGGGCGTGATACTGGGCACCTACGTGGAAATCCCCCACGGTCCTCCATGGAAGAGTCATCTCATCTGAGAGCACATGCACCAGCGACAAGTGAATTTTTCTGAATGTCTGACAAGAAGCCTGCTCCAGGGAGCTTTACTGGCAGCCCGAGACTGAGCTCAGCCCCACCAACAAACATGCGCTGGCTCATCCGGAACTGTTGATCTGAACGGGAAATGTGCCAGCTACCTCGTCATCACTGGCAGGTTTCTTCATTAACTTATGGATAAGTTCAGCCCCATATCCACTATTTTTAGGTGCTTGTACCAGGAATCCACCAGCACCTCAGCCAGTCTGGCCTCACGTGTGGGCGCACGGATCACACGGGAAGGAACACGGCCCGTACTGGGGCATCGGGAGAATGTCAACTCACTTCATTAGAGCTTTTTGGCCCCATGTCCTCTTCCCACCTCCTCTGCCCCAGAGTTTGCAGATCAGCTCTTGGCCTAAAAGAAAACCATCAACCAGGTCCATGGCCCTAAGAAGCCAGCTTGGGAGAAGCGCTTAGTAGATTGGGCCAAGGAAGCCAGAAACCATGTAAGTCATGAGGCCTTGGAGCCCGACAGGGAAGGGGACTAAGTGATACCTGGTGACAGTGAATCATAAAAACCAAGTCCCAATAAAGGCCAGTAGTTTTCCCATCTTCCCCAGTTGCACACAGCCCCCCTGGCCCTGGCCAATCACCCGGCAAATAGGTGCCATAGTCACAAAGGTAACTGAGTGGGAATGTATCAGAACAGGGAAGAATTTTCAAAATCCCTTCATCTAAACCGCTCATTTTATAGATGAGCAACCTGTGATCCAGAAGAGCAAAATGACCTAACTTATTCAGCACCACGCAGGTGGTTAGAGGCAAACAGAAGTAGGATTTATTCAGCACCACGCAGATGGCTAGAGACAAACAGAAGTAGGATCCGGGTTTTCTAACACCCAGCTCATCACATGTCAACAACGTGCATCATGAGCGCTGGATACATAAGTTTAAGTCCTTACGCTTCAGAATCAAGAAAATCATCCTCATCTACAAAGAGGAGTGAATCATTATGTTGTTGAAGAGATTCTCGGAAGACACAAAGATTCTCTAGAGACTCTACAAGGCCCAGTTTCCCACCGAAATAGGAGCCATCTACACGGTATCATTTGTAATTACAAAAGAGGTTTTTGGTGTTTTCTATCTTCAGTTTAAGACAGAGAAGAGAGGCTGAGGGTGTCACAGAGTTAGAAGGTTTCACTGAAGACAGTGTCAACCAGTGGCAAACAGGTGAGATTGGACTTGAATTGAAGAGTAAGCACATAAACAGATTAAGAATGAGGATTAATGGGGCACCTGGGTGGCTCAGTCGGTTGAGCGTCCAACTTTGGCTCAGGTCATGATCTCACGGTTCGTGAGTTTGAGCCCCGCGTCGGGCTCTGGTGCTGACAGCTCAGAGCCTGGAGCCTGCTTCAGATTCTATGTCCCCCTTCCTCTCCGCCCCTCCCCTGCTTGTGCTCTGTCTCTATCTTTCAAAAATGAATAAACATAAAAAATTTTTTTTAAAAAAGAACGAAGATTAATAATACACCTTCTGGGGGGTGCCTGGGTGGCTCAGTTGGTTGAGTGTCTGATTCTCCATTTCAGCTCAGGTCATGATCCCAGGGTCGTGGGATCGAGCCCCACATCAGCTCCATGCTGAGCATGGAGGCTGAGATTCTCTCTCTCTCCCTCTCTCTCTCTCTCTCTCTCTCTCTCTCTCTCTCTCCCTCTGCCCCTCTCCCTGGCTCATGCCCTCTCTCTCTCTCTTCAAAATAAAATAAAATAATAATAAATAATAAAATTTCTGGTGCAAAAGAGATGAAGAATCTCGTATTCAAAAAAAAAAATTCGTCCCCACTAACTACCTCCATTTCCTCACTTCCCATTCACTTCTTCACCCACGACGATGATATCACTTCCTTCCCTCTGGAGAAGCTCCCTCTGACCTCCTATTCCAACTCTACCATTTGCATTGTCTTCATCCTAACTGGCTCCCATAGCATTTGACATAATTGACCATGACACTCTTTTCTTCTCAATTTCCTCTCACTCTTACTAGCTGGTGTTCTCCAAGGTTTCATTAATGGCTCCCCCACCCCCGACACTTCCCTAAATGATTTCAGTTCCATACTACCTGCACGCTGACAATCCCTAAATTGTTATCTCTACCCCTGTCCTCTTACTTGAGCTCCATTTGTGTGTGTGTGTGTGTGTGTGTGTGTGTACATGTACATACACCTACTTTTTCACTGCACAGTACACCCCCCAAAATCAAAGTCCTCATTCTCTTCCTCCTGAACAAACATATACGCAGTTATCTCCATCAAAGACCTCTGTCACTTCTGCCCCCTTCTCTTACTTGACCTCTTCCTTCAGACATAAGTCCTGCCAGTTATCTCTCAGAAATGTTGCTTGAATTAAAATTACTCTGATTGAAAAGGAAAAAAAGAAAAAAAGAGTTACTCTTTTTCTCTGATCTTCATTATCTCAATTCAGACTTGTGTGCACTTTCTCACCGGGACGACAGCAATAGCTTTGCTTTTTGTTGTGGTAAAAATGCACATAACATGAAATTTACTGTTTTACCCCTTTTTGAGTGAACAGTTCAGTGGCATTAAGTACGTTCATTGTCCAAACCATCTCAGAGCCTTTCCGTCATCCTTAATCCCTAAACCTGAAACTCTGTACTCATTAAATAGAAACTCCTAATTTGCTCTTCTCCTCACTATTCTTTCTTTCTCTATGGATTTGACTATTTTTAGTACCTCATAGAATTGGAATCTTATAGTATTGGTCCTTCTGTGTCTGGATTATTCTCAATAGCTTCTTAACTGGTTTCCTTATTTCTAGTTTTTCTTCTCCCACAGCTCGTTTGTCGAGTACAATCAAAACCATAAAAGACTCTTAAATAGAGAGAACAAACTGACGGCTGCTGGAGGGGTGTTGGGTTGGGGGATGAGATAAGTGGGTGACAGGCATTAAGGAGGACATTTGTTGGGATGAGCACTGGGTGTCATATGTAAGAGTTGAAACACTGGGTTCTACTCCTGAAGGCATGACAACCCTTTACAGTAACTAACTTGAATTTAAATTAAAAAAATGTAATCAGTTAAAAAAATTTTGTAAGACATGTTGACTACAAGGAAAAGCCTACAGTCCTCAACTTGAGGGTCAAGGCCTTTTGAAATCTGGCCACAACCTACCTTCCTGGGTTACCTCCTGCTCCTCCTCCAACAATACTCCAACCACACCCCACTACCTGGTAAGCCCCTCCATGCCTTTCTCACTCTCCTGCACCTGCCACCTCCCTGCTTGGCCTGCCCTGTCCTCTCCATCCTCTGTGCCCTCTCTCAAATCCCTGGCCTTCACCTAGCAAACTCCGCTCATCCTTTGAAGCCCAGCTTCCATTTTTCTTCCCCTGTGAAGTTGGCCCTGATCCTCCATAGCTGAACTAAACCTTCTCTCCACCATGTTACTGCATCACTTTGCAGATCTAGGATTTATGTGCTTTTCGTGATGTCTTCTATTTTTCAATCAAAAAGCTTTAAGAAATATTGACGTCAGTCTCCCCTTTCAAGCCTGTGATCTCCTTGGTGGTCGGGAACATGTCTTTTCATCCTTGGTAATCTCACTGGTGGGTATTCAATGTTTGTTCAAGGAATGAATAAACAAAATATTTATCCATCTGTACCGTGTTAAAATGATACATAAGGACACATTAGGTGGTCTGTAAAAGACTTCTGAGATACAGGATTCCAAAATACACTTTACAAACCCTGCCACATACCGTATAGGAGCATCTTCCGCAGAAATGAAAAGCGGGGATAACAGTTGTTACCACAACATCTGGTTACGATTAGCTCTCTACGCGTCAAATATAATAAGGGTAATTACTCAAAGTTGTCATCCTGATCGTCTGAGGTAATCAGACCCAACGCATCCCCCAGGGCGGTTGGTAGCAGAATTCAAACCTGGAAGCCACCTGAACTACAGGTCTTCTTGAAGGGACACTGTGGGTGCCATTCCCAGGGGGAGTGACAACCAGAGTACAGTGCGGCCTGTGGGGGGTGCCCAGGGGCTCCTTGACTGACACTAAAGAAATCCAGACGGCTAAAATCTTAAGCCCATACCGGCAGCCACCAGTCTAAAGCGTGACAGCGGTGTTTCATGAGAAGAGAGCATTTTGCAGCAATTACAACAGTCATTCCGTGCATTTGTAGTGCACGTCAGTTTCAAAGCGCTCTCATTTACTGTATTTCCTTTGAGCCTCACAGCCACCTGCGTACAATGAACTTGATGCTGAGATGAAGACACAGGCCGGCATGGGTGCTGTGGTCCTTCCCCAGGCCACAGAGGAAGTAAGCAGTAACACTTCTGCTGTTTCCTGTCTGGGGCCTCTTAGCGAGAGCCTGGGAATCTTGAGGTTATTTAAGGTTTTTAATGCATAGCTTGCAAGTATTTTCTCCCAGTCCGTTGCTGATCTAGTTTTGTTTATGGTGTTTTGTCTTAAAGTGTCTATAAAATTTAGGTTTAGTAAATTGATTAATATTTTGCCTCTTGGGTCTTGTATTTTGAGTTTCTCTTACAAATGTTTTCCTTATCCTAAGGTTATAAGCATGTACTTCTGTATTTTTGATATGACCGTGTAGTCACTGCTGGACTGTTGGCTTAATGGTTATCTCTATCATTCAAATACGAGCTCTAAGAAGAGAGCCACGTCTGTTTTATTCTCAACGGTATCACTAAAACATGTCACAGCCTAGTACCTCTGTGTTCAATAAGTGTTTAGAATTCTAAAAAAGTGATACGGGTATTATTGACAAGAAAATACAGATGTCCCTGGAAGAAACTCAACCTATGGAATTTGGGTATTGCGAATTTTATAAAAGACTTCTGTGTACATTCTGTTAAGTTTTACCCTTAATTTTGAACTCTGGCTTTTGTCAGTAATCCCAAAAGAATCATAAAATCCTGAATTTTGGAAGAAAGTTTAGGGATCACAGAGGGGTCCAACTTCTTAGTCGGTGAGCTGTTCCTTCACATGGCTCTGTCTCCCAGGAGACTGAGGTGTGGTTTAAGAACATCCTCTTCTGTTGGCCTTCTATGGGCCCAAACCTTATGGTAAGCACTTTGATGCCTCTACCCCTCCCAAAGTCCCCCAGATTTTCTGCCATGTCTATTTCTGGTGATCTGCACCACCTCCTTTCCTTTCTTTTACTCCCACACTGATAAGCCTTCTGGGCAACATCAAATCATTCCGATTGGGTCCATTTCAGATATATGCCAACCTCACCTAGACCCTTGCTACTTGTTTACCATTCTTTTTATCTATGCTTTTACCAAAATGGTAGTTGTGCCTTAGTACGTTCTCAAGCTCCAAATCCCCATTCTAGGCCTGGCTTCCTCATACTACGGAGCATAACCCATAATCCCTAAGAATGGATTCCCTTAACATTTCTGGTCTTTACCTCAAAATCCTATCTCTTATTTGCTACTAGCTTGGAAGGAAAAGCATCCCTCTTCCTAAGAGTAAACCTCCACTTGTGCTCTTGATTCTGTTCAATTGTCATCTTATTCAAATTCACTTTTTCAAATAGTTTGTCTTCTCTGACTTCTAACGGGCTCATGACCCCAACCTGACTTCCTTCGGGGCGGGAAGGAGCCTCTCCTCCTCTGTGTGTGCCTCGCAAGCTATGTTGTCAGTATCCCTTTATCAAACTTCTTTGCAGTAAATTATTTCCAATTCTTTAATTCCTAGTCATACTTCATTCTTCAACCTATTGCAATTGGCTTTTATAAAAATTTTCTTAGTACCTCCACTGGATTAAAGCCAGGCCCTTGAAGATTATTACTGATCTCCTGCCAATAAAATTTAATACCACCCTAGCCTCCAAAATTTCCTTCCTTCCTTCCCTCATTTACTCATACTGAAGGTCGGGTAGTATGCTTAGCCCTGTGTATGTGTAAACAAAAAGAATCATCCCTTCATTGAGGAAGGCATATATAAGGGATATATGGGGTATATATATATATGAATGGTGTGTGCATTCCAGATATGCAAGGAACAGGTACATAGTCTCATGAAATAGAGAATACCATTCTGTCTGTTAGGGGAGGGGGCCCTGGGTGCCACACTAGCAAAACTTAAATTTCATTATGAACGTACTGGAGGTGGGGGAGCTTTTAGAAAGTATTGACCAGGAGGTGACATGACCCATTCTAGATGCTGCAAAACCATAGGAGCCAGTTTGAGTGTTGACAGTTAATCATTAGCCCCACACCCTGCACCCCTCTCCTCTGCATCACAGTTCTGATCCCTTCCATCAGGATCCCAGGTTAGATCCTGCTGATAAGAGGCACGTAGGTAAAATGTGAAAGGTGAGAGAAGTGGCTTCACTTCTAGAGGCGACAGCTATGGACAGGTAGGTGGCCATCGACAAATGTGGGTTTTTGGTAGCTGCTTCCCAGAGACCTCCTGAGAATCACCAAGTTGGTGTTGCAAGCAGCCGAGAGCTCTTTGGTGAAGGTTTTTCTGACTCCTGCAACTTCCAGGTCTCCTGAAAGCCAGCAGAGATCCTCCTGCCTTTTCCTTTCCCTGCCTTTCCAGTGGGTGTGGAATCCCTGGTTTCCTGATGAAACCCTGATAGAGAATGCCATTTTGAATAATTCTTGCTTAGAAAAGGTCCTACACTGACAATATATACTGTTTTCCTTTGTTTCACACCACTCTTTTTCCCAGTATATCTATCTCAGTCTCTCCCTATCAAGAGGACTCCAAATTATACTTGTACCTCTGGCCTTTCCCCTAAGTCCCACCCAAATTTCCAATCATTTCCTGGACACCTCCACCTGGACGACTTGTTAAAACCTCAAACTCAACAAATCCAAAAATAAGAACCATCTTCTTTTTAAACTAGTTCCTTTTCATGAATCCACTTTTCTTTTAAGTGCAATACATTTATTTCCAGTTATCTGGCTCACAACCATAGCCATACTATATTTCACTTTCATCCAGGTAAATAGTTACTGTGAGAGGATAGCTACTATGTGCCGGGTGCTTGGTTAAGAGCTGGGGCCAGAAGGGTTATTTAACAAGCAGATGTGTTCCCTGCTCTCAAAGAGCTTACAGTCTGGTGGAGGATCTAGGCAAAACCTAAGAAGGTTCTGAAATTATTTTTCTTTTATCCTTTAACTGCATCCAGTAACTTGCCAAGATTCAAGTTTCAGAAATCCTTCCTGAATTCTTTCTCCTTCTTTCCATTCACAACCCCCTTATCAACCAATAACCTTTAGCTGGACCATTTCTCTAGTTTATTGGCCAGACTTTTTATTGCATCATGGACCTTATTTGTTTTGATAAAATACATATGCACAGACTATATTTTGCAGACAATTTCAGGGAGTCATCAATGGCCCCTCTGGGGCCAAACACTAGGTCCTTTGGGTTCTTTCATTAACCAAAAGAAGCTCCAGCATCTCTCCCATCTTAACCATCTCCATCTAGGGCTGTATATTTATAAAGCACAATCCTATCATATCTCTCCCCCAAAATAGAAATCGTCAAGGTTCACTTGCAACAAAAGCAGTGCCCAATGCACCCTCAGGATTTCTCTCTCACAAGCCCCCTGCACAAACCCCAGGTCTCTTCCAAACTGAGATGCAATCCCCAAACATATCCTATGCAATCTCATCACAAAGCCTTTCTTCGCTCAGACTGTATCCCTCACTCCCCAAGTCTCAGCTAATCTACAGCTCTCAACAGTTTGAGCCACTTTGACATTTTGTACCTCTGACACTCACATTCAGTCTTGTTTTAGAGTTGACTATCCACACTTTTCCAGATTATGAGAGTAGAGATCATTTTATCTTTGTACGTCCTGAAGAACCTGGCATTATGCCTGGCCCACCGTATATGTTTGAAAAAAGTGTCAGGCTAAATTAAACCCAGCTCTCCTTTTCACGTTTTACTTGCACTTGCATCTGCATCCTATTTCCTTCCTATGTAACTGTCCTTCAAACACCTGAAGACAATAACTTTGTCCTTGTTCCTTATCTGTAGAAAGATCCAGAAGATACTGGTTAACTTGGTAGTCTCATTTATTGTAAATAAAACTCAGTATAAGCACAAAACAGTCAAGAAGTCCCTGAGGGTTCTATTTCCCAACCAACCTTTGGCTCACCCTCTGTGATTTGGGACAAAGGGTATCTCTTCAAACCTTTTTCTCCCACCACTACTTAGCTAAAATAAAGGAGAAACAGATAATCTCACCCTTATCACAGTAATTCTATAAACATAAGCAAGAAATTTGGCAAAGCACTTGAAAATTTTGAGACAGAAAAGGAGTATGACCCACGTCATGGATAAATGTGATTGAGAATGGGTAATAACTAGTCCTAGCTCTGCCATTAAATCTGTGACCCAGGACAAAAACCCAACTTCTTTGGGCTTATTTATCTGCTTTTTGCATATTATAGAGACTGATAAAAGCTGAGGAATTCATGCTCCTGGAACAAAATTAAAAAAAATCTTCTAGATTGTATGTAATAGGCACGGCATTTTAATCACAGTATTTTAGTCTTACAAATAGTAAAGGCGAAAGTAAGAAAGCTGCAGATCATTATTTCTCTTTAAATGCTCTTATTTATAAGCCTTAGAGTTTTTAAATCATCCAGCTCCCCCGACACAAATTCTATTTAGCCTAGTTTCTATTGCTCTTGTACACCTACTTCCTGCGATTATGAAGGGATGCTGTGGAGGAGGTACCACTCTACTTACACACATCGGCCTACTATGCTCAGTTTCCCGCAGGGACGGATCAAATGGGAATTGGCCAATTCTTCCTTATCAGTTGTGCCCTTCACATCTGAGCCAATATTAATGTTCTTTCCCAACTTATTTGGGTTACCCCCAATTGAATAATGATTTTCACCCTCTAAAGGATAAAATCCTCGTGGAAAGACATTGTTGACATGTATTACCCACTCACAAAGTACAATTCGTGTACAGTTAAGGATAGGGTATCCGTTTCTCTGCTGCAATTTGTAGAATCATCCTCATTCACTGTCGCCTAGAAAATGACCTACATCCATGACTTGCAACACTGTCCCCCTCAAGCTGCGGTAAGACTTGCCTTTTGACATTCAGACTAAAATCTTAACCATCTCAGTAATGCCCTGTATGATGAGCTTTTGGAAAGTAAACTATTGACTATAAACCAAAAGAGCTTCACTGGAAAAAGGATGTTTAAAAGAGAGAAACCACTTGAAGGTAAACAAAACAAGTGTGGGCAGGTGAATATGTAGATTAAACCTACATATTTAACTTCATTTCTTCCTAAAGGTCTACTGAAATTAGAATACAGAAAAAAATATGAGAACAGGAGAGGAGACAACAGAACAAAACGGACAACCTACAAAGTAGACGGTTGAGTGAACTCAGCTGCTTTGACAAAGCTCAAGCCAGCAGTGGGGAAAGCTGAGATCCCAACCACTTTACACCACAGAATCTTCAAGAACACAGAAGCCGATAGTGCCAGGTACCCCTGGAACCAAGGATAAAATGTGCTGGGTGCAGATAAAATAAAGGCTACTGAGGGGCGCCTGGGTGGCTCAGTCAGTTAAGCATCCAACTTCGGCTCAGGTCATGATCTCACAGTTCGTGGGTTCCAGCCCCGTGCGGGCTCTGTGCTGACAGCCCGGAGTCTGGAGCCTTCTTTGGATTTTGTGTCTCCCTCTCTCGCTGCCTCTCCCTCGCTCACGCTCTCTCAAAAATAAACATTAAAAAAAATTTTTTTTTTTTAAATAAAGACTACTGAGAAGACTATGGTAAGAAGTTAGTTCCCTACTTTCATTCCCCACTCAACACCATGGTGCAACCACATGTCTCCTAAGTGGGCAGATGTCTGCAGACTTAATCCCCAGAAAGGAAAGACCTCAAGACAGGGATTAAGTAAATAGATGCATAACGGATACAGAGACTACCAGGATAGTTCTGGCAGTCAGACCCTTACCCTGTAAGCCAGCCATCTTACAATTCTTCTCTACAGAACAGACCAGCCCCAAAGAAAAGGCCTAAAGACATTGACACAAGGGGTTCCCCAACACAGAGCCCATCTACATCTTCCAATAGTGAAGTTCAAAGCTAGCAAAGCTTCATCCTTCCAAACTTTTCTATCAGCTTTTTATGGTCTTATTCACAAGCGGGTGATCAAGGATCTGAGAAGTCTTTAATATGAAAGAGATCAAAGCAAACAGATAAAACCAACTTAGAGAAACAGAAACAACCCAAGGAGAATAAAACTACAAATATAAACAATAACACTAAAATAAAACTTCCTAGAAAGAAGAGCAAAGACCCAGATGGAAAATTGGAAAAAAGAAAAGCAAAAGGAAAATCCAGAAGGTCTGATATTTGAAAGACAGGATTTCTAAAAGGGGAGAACAGAGAAAATAATAGCAAGAAATTTGCTAGTGAAATAAGTCAAGAAAATTTCCCAGAACTGAAGGACAGGAGTCACCAGGTCTTAAAAATCTACCGTGTACCCAATTGCGTGCAACACAATGAATTAAAATTGAGTCATACAAAGGAACATCATTGAGAAATTCCAGAACACTAAAGATAGTTTTTGTAAGTTCCCAGAGAGGGACAAAAAAAGATTACACATAAAGGATCAATATGCAATACTGGCAACAAGACAGTAGACTAATGCCTTTAAAATTCCACGGGTGCCTGTGTAGTTCAGTTGGTTAAGCATCCGATTTCAATGCAGGTCATGATCTCACAGTTTATGGGTTCAAGCCCCACATTGGGCTCTGTGCTGACAGCTCAGAGCCTGGAGCCTGCTTCAGATTCTGTGTCTCCCTCTCTCTCTGCCCCTCGCCTGCTTGAGCTCTCTCTAACATTAAAAAAAAAAATTCTAAAAGAAAAAATATCATAATTTAGAATCCTATATCCATCAAACTATCAACTGAGATTATTTCCCTTCCAGGTACGTGAATTACTACTATTTATCTCCCACACACCTTTCTCAAGAAGTTAGTGGAGAATGTCACTCCAACAAAATTGGAGAATTAAAAAAAAAAAAAAAACACAAAACTAGGATATAACATATAGGAGGAATATGGGGTGGGGAAACACGCACGAAAGGAGAGCGGTGAAAGGAAATGCCAGGAACGGCAGCTGTGCACCAGATCTGACCCAGGAGAGACATCCTGAGGGTTGGTGACACCAAGACTCCCACTGCTCTTATACCAAAAGACTGCCTAAGTCAGTTTGGTTCAGGTTCTTTTTCGTACTTATCTGATTTTGACCAAACCTAATAAAATTTCTGCTCTCTCCACCATGCCCTGGAGGGTGAATTGATCAGCCTATGTTAAACACCCCATCCCACGGGTTACACTTTGGCTCCTTCAGAGGACTGGAGGGAGGCCACGGTGAGCTTAGACACAGAAAAGAGACAGCAGACTACTTCTCCAGACCATGTCTCTGCCAGGCATCCAGGACTGGAGTCCCAAAACAGCCCTGCCGGACACCTTGCCCACAGTGGACCCTGTTTTCCAGGATTCATTTGTGAACTTGCAGTCTTCCCCAGAACTGGCTTTTATAAGTTATCAGTGAAGCTAAAGCCAGACTATGACCCAGAGAATGTTTAGTTTATCTATTCTCCTTAAAGCCTTGATGTAATAGTGACCGTACTGCCCTATTCTTACACAGCTAGCTAGATTTTGGTTTACTACTCAGCTCTTAAAACCAAACAACGTATTCTTCAGGGATACACACGTCAGTGGCAAGACTCCAAAGAAAATAAAGATGAACACAAAAATCAACAGAATAGTTACTTGTGGATGGTGAAAAAAGATAAGGAAGCATAACTGGAGAGGGCCAGAGGAGTCCTCAAGATATTGCTGGTTTTACGTTTGACTTGGGTGGGAGGTACACAGGCTTTTATTTATTACTCTTTAAATAAGTTTTATAGTCTTATGTATAAGACTATACATTGAACATACATACAATCAATCACAGCAGATTGCAGGGTAGAATGTCTCTTCTTTTACAGAAAAAGCAACGTTTGTATTGATATACCCCTCTCTCAGGAATAGGAATATCCAAGCCCTCCTCCCCCAAAAGCCTTGATCACAATTCACTGCTACCTGAATAGTATCCGTGTGTTGGTCTATCACTCAGGAGACCGAAGCAAAAGCAAAGTTCACAGGACATAGAGAGTCTGCAGTTTCTAGTCCTCCAACAGAGTAACATCTTGATTCAAAAAAAAAAAAACCAAAAAAAACAAAACCAATTTACTACTCATCTGGTCAACATCTGTTTTTGTGGTGACACTTGAAATTATCCTGTTCATTTTTCAAAAACTGTGTGGAAATTGTTTTTGTGTGTGTGTTTTTGTGTTTTTTGCTTATTTACGTATTTATTTATTTACTTATTTATTTAGGTTTTTGGTAGCAAATTGAAGTACAAAGTATAGGCAAGAAAAAGAAACCAATGTGAAATGCATGACTTACAAGACCTACTTAATTCATTTGACAAAGATTCCGTTTATGAATCATGTGCTGAAAATACCCAAACTCCATCTTTGGACTTGTCAATGTAATCCAAGCCAGGAAATGCAAACCACGCAGATTCTTAAGAACCTGGGAGGGAACATTTCATTCTGTCCCCCACCCTCTGCTAGTCAGTGATGTGACCCTCTCCCCATTGTTAGGTATTCCCTGGAATGGGTTGGTCACAGAAGAGGTGTCTGTGGGATGTCGACATCAGCGTTCTCCCAATCTCTTTCCTATCATGGCGCTCACACAAGGAAATGCTACTTGCACAGCGCAATGGCTCTTCCTCCCTCCAGGCCTCTCAAGCCAACCAACGTCTCGGCACATCATCAGCCCATCTGTTCCTGCCTGGCTCACGAGTCTTCTCGGTTGAGGTCTGGCCTGCATAGTACAATAGCAGGGAAGTACAACAGATAACAGGGAAGTTATCTTCTACCGAAAGCCACCGGGAGAGGAAGTCTTGAGGACAAGACGGGCTGATATTCAAAGATGGCAAAGACCGACGGTAAGATGAATTCTTTTTCTGATTTCTTCTTCTGTACCATTTTTCCTATTATTGACGACGGGAGAGCAACGAAAACATCTGACGACTGCTATCGCAAAATGTCTCAAGCTCACGTATAAGAAAATGGAGAAACAAAAACAAGAACAACCCAAGGGTCATCATCAAGTTTTCTGTTTTATTTAAGATTTTAGTTTTAATTCTGAAGAAAGAGGTACATTTCCTTGTTTTTAGTTTTAGCGTCAGGTTATAACCAGGTTTCTGTTTTCTTTTCTCCTGTCTTTTCAATACTGCACAAACGTCCAGAAACTACAGGGTTAAGTAAAAGCTGCAGGCAAGGAGGTCAGAGATTTGCTCCTGATGGTGACCAGATGGCCCCAGAGCAGTGCTATCTCAGAGTGCCCCAGTCAGGCGAATTTTAAGGGAAAAGAAAAAAAGATTCTGACAGAGGAGAAAGACCGAAGAAATCACTTATATTTCAGCTCTTCTGTTATGCATAGGTATTAAATCTGTGAATACTTTTTTTCTTTAAAACATCTGAATTTACTTTAAATCTAAAGCCAAAAGTTTTTTTCTCCTTAAAAAAAAAAAAAAAAAAAATCACTTCTCCCCTCCTTATCAACTCTTTAGCAATAGGCCAGTTACTGCTACAGATCAATTTGTCTTTCCATCAACTTCCAATAAATTCTTTTGCTTAACGACACAATCAAGTCCTCTCCATCAACTTGTCGGAAGAATTAAAAATTAAATTAAATTAAAAGCATTTTCCCTGCAATAGTGATAAGCTGAATACAAGATGGATGTCAGGACCACTGCTTTCCCCCATGCACTTAGCAATCTCATTTCAATTAACCTGGTTTTCAAAACTTTTGCAGTTGATAATGCATTTACTTGACCTTTCCTAAAGATTAATCGTCATTTTCTGCTAAGCAGATTATGTCATTATTATGCGCAACAGACAAACAGTAATTTTCTAAGTATTGAGACTGCCCTTTGATTTCTTTTTTTTTTTTGTCCCTCCTTAAAAAGGCATTTTTAGGAAACATTCAACAGTGTCACTCAAATGCTGGATCAACAGAAACTTTTACAATTAAAAAAAAAAGAGATGGTAATGACCCTGTGATCGCATTGCATCTGGGGGTGAGGAGAAAAAAAAAAGTTGATCGGGAACTGGATTCTTCAGAACGTAAGAATGAGAAGGGAGCTGTGGGTGTGGGCCGAGAGGGAGAAAACAGGGCGGGACAAATCCTGCGTTTTCTAACGGTTTCTCCTCTTTCCCTAATGGCGGTCCAGTGTTGAACTCTGTAGTAAATCTGTGGGGGTTTTGCTGGGGGGTCTGAAGGCTGTCTGAAAGCCTGGGGGTGGGGAGTGGAAGCTGGAAGGGTTTGAAGGAGGAGGGTAGGGGTTCCAACTGGCTCTGTGCAGAGGGATCTGTGTGCTGAAGGGGGCGCTGTGGTGGGTCTGCGGTGGAGCAGCACTGGGGCCGTCCATCTCTGTGAGGGCCTGAAGGGATTTTAGCCAGTGTGGAGGATTGTCATCTTGAAGAGAGTCTAAACTGTTTCCTGAAGTTGCTGGAATACCTAAGGAGAGAACAGAAAAACAAGGGGGGAGATGGTGAGTTTGTGAAACAAGAGTAAGAAACCCATCGAACAAACAAACAAACAAACAAACAAACAAAAAATGTCTCAGGTGATCAGTTTATCCAAAAAGAAACAAAACTTACAAATCTTAAACCCCTTCCAGAGGAGACCTTTTTAATCTTATGTTCTTTTGAATCCTCCGCCCACAAGGACCATGATTCATGGCTAGAGAAACCCATGCCTCCTCTTCAGCGGCATAGACATCGTCCCCCACTGTCACAGAGGCAGAGCTGCGGAAAGTAGCCCCCAGAATTGTATGCCATCATCTCCCAATCGCGCTTCGCCTTCTCTAACAGGGGTACGTAAACAAGATAGCCTTATAATAGAGAGCTTTATTTTCAAAAGTGGAGTATGTTCCTTTAAAAGGGTAAGTCAGACACTTTTGTTCTTTGAGACTTGAAACATGCGCACGTGCTGCCAGACGTTAGCACCCTACTTACACCCAGAGAAGCAACCGAGGCACCAAATGCCTTCTGATACAACGAGGCCAACACAGCTAACCGAGACTGCAGGACCCCAGAGAACGACACAGGCCACCGCACGCGTGTGGCTTTGTGGAAAGAAGCTGATGTTGAAGAGACCTCTGTCTGCGTTTAATCTGTGCTAAAAACCAAATGGATGGCAGTCAGTGGAGCCGAAGGAGCGAGAAAGTTACCTGTGATGATGGCTGGGTCTGTCCAGCTGCCAGGGCTGTCCCAACTCAGGCTGTCGGTGGTGGCGGGGTTGGACGTTGGTGCAGTGTGGTTGGCGTTGGAGGGGGAGGAAGAATTGGGCAGTCCACCAAAGTTGATGTTAATGTTGGGTAGAAGTGCCCTTAGCCCGTCCTGCCATTCCTTCATATTTAAACTCTCTACAGAACTGCTGTTGTCTGGGAGATTTACCAACAAAAAAATGAAAGATAAAAAAAAAAAATAAAAAGCTGACGTTAGAAACAGATGTTGTTCTTTCGTGGTTAAGCGGGAGAAGAATTATTCTTTCTTTACTGAGCATTTAAGATGGGTTTTCCTAGCAAGATAAACTTGGGTTAGGATTTCTCTCGTGAGCTCAGAGCCCCTGAAATCAGTGAGGAAGAACTTGCTCAAGGATCAGGAGAGGGAGCGTCTTGTCCTTCTTAGAGGCTCTTCACCATTTTGTGTTTGTAAATCACTAAGCCGGTTTAAAGACTCAATGCTCCAGAGCACAATTTAGTTTCAGCCACGTTATGAAGTTTCAGGGAGTGAGGCAGTTGGCCAGCTGAGTTGACTTATGCTATCAAGCCTGCAAAGTTCAACATAGGAGCTTATTTCTGAGCCCGGTCAGTGGAAGAAAAGTCATTTTGTGAAGAATAAACATAAGCCAATAGAAAAGGAAAAATAATTAAGTTCTTCCTGATGATAAAACTGGTAATGCATTTCAGAGGAGAAAGGCAGTAATGAATAGGCTTTTGAATTTGAAAAGAGCATTTTTCCATTAGTCATAAAGGCCGAGTAGGCAGGGGCTAAGCTACCTTTCAGATGGGATAATTTCCAGCGCAGCCTGCCTGCCCTATTCCAACAGTTCTACCGATCATTTAAAACTCAAGTCCTGGAGTCCTACAGTTAGTTCTCTGGTTCTACTTATGAATAGTGTCATCCCTGACAAGACACATCAACGTAAAAAGGCTTTTGATAAGTCGTAACTAAACTTGATCTACCACCATCCAGAATCCACATACGGTAACACATCGGTTGGAGGGGAATGGGTGAAGCGTCGGTGGTAGAGTAATGGTTTTAGTGAAAACAGGAATGTAGGTCAAACTACCAACTGAGGTTTTTGAGAAGAGCAGAGAATTGGTAAGCAATCACCACTGATGATGATGGTATTCTAGCAGGTGGTCTGTGCTATTTGGTGAATGTAGAATTGTCTTTTTATAATTCTGCTTTGCACCAATTTACTGTTCTATGTATCATGTTTCAGCAAGTGAAGCATTTAACCCTAGTGGCCTTATTCATACAAAGAAAAAAAACAAACAAACTACAACCAAACCCAACAAAAGTCATCCCTGAATTACTAAGATGAAGAAAAGGCAATTTATGCCTTCAGACAAGTCAAGACAAGGGAAAAGAAATTCTTCAAACCTACTTTCATTTCACAATCAAGGCATTTCCTAAGGCGCCTCCTGTTTGCATCTTTACACGTGCACCGAGCTGTACAATTTACAAGGCTCTCTCACACTTACTTATTGTTTCATTTGGCCCTCGTGTTATGAGGTAGGCGGAACGGGGACAATAATCTCCATTTAACAGATGAACACACTCCAGAATAATTTGCTCAACGTCACATAACTAATAAAGACTTGAACCCAGACCCCGAGTTGTTTTTTCTTAACGCCAAGCTCTCTCTCTCTCTCTTGATCTACACCGTATAGACTATTAATTGCCTTTTTTAATGGATCTATAAGACCCATGACTTAAAAAAGGCACAATCGAAACACAGCAACATTATAGTATATCCACTGGCCATGAGTAGCAGGATAGAGAAATATTTTGGCTGAATAAACAGAGTAGACTTTGCAGCTAGGCTGGGGGTGGGAGGGATTTCTAATCAACAATGCAATAGTCATTTTCACCCTGACTCCCAACTGCATGAGGCAATTCACAGTAACAAAGTAACAAAGTTCTAAAATACTCTCCAGTACAGGAAGGTTTGCTGACTATGGCACAGTGTAACCTTTAAAGTGATCAAATCGTCAGACGGAATAACTTAAAATGGTTTTCAATTAACCAGAAACGGAACTCTAAACAAGGAAAGCTTCCTAGGAGGGAAATAAAATCCCCCTGATATAAAAAGATGATGTATAACCACGTGGAAAAATTCCGACGAAGACTAATGCTCTTGACCTAGGTAGCTAAAGTCAATTAAGAAGACTGTAGAGATGATTTGAGACCCTCTTTTCCACTGAATAGAGAAAAAGAAAATACCCATGACTCAGTTAATACCAATTTTCTCCTTACTTTTGCTTTACATTTAGTGAGAAGTGGAACCAAGGAACCCCTAACTTGGCATTAACAGAATAATATTTGCATTTATATAAAGTTTATTTGAAAATTAGTATTGCAATCCAGTCAAAAGACATTTGTTCACGGGCAGGGGACCCGCAGGAACTTTGCATTTTCCATTCAGTTTTGCTGTAAACTTAAAATGCTCCAAAAAAATAAAGTCTACTTTAAAAAACATGTTTCCCTGATTTTAGACTAATGAAATCAGGCAAGAGTACAGAGGACCCTTGAACAACACAGATTTGAGCTGCATGGGTCCACTTACACGCAATTCTTTTTTCGGATAAATACAGTACAGTCCTATAAATGTATTCTTCTTTTCCTTAGGATTTTCTTAATAACATTTTCTTTAGCTTAGTTTATTATAAGAATACGGTATATAATACATATAACATACAAAATATGTGTTGTCTGTTTATGTTATTGGTAAAGCATCCTGGTAAACAGCAGGCTATTAGTAAAGTTTTGGGGAGTCAAAAGTTACACGTGGATTTTTAACCATGCAGGGGGTTGGTGCCCCTAACCCCAAGTTGTTTAAGGGTCAACTCTCTGTTGGCCAAAGAAACTCACATTTGCCACATGATATAGAAACAGTGAGAAACTCATATCATCCCAGGTGAACTATAAGATACCTTGAGAAATAAATAAGCTAGTTTATAATTCTTACAATCTTGCCAAAAAACAAAGTCATGTATCTAGGCATCTCAGGACCTGGACAGCATGCACGACTGGTTCACAGTGAAGCTGCCAAGTGTCACAGGGAAGCGGACTGACATCTTTAGCTCTTGGAATGGGAACACTGACTCCCAAGTAGCTTAGAAGAGAAATATTCTTCAGCTTTCTCCCCTGTTGCTATGCCAAGTGTTGGCATAAAGAACAGGCAAGGGATGGGAAATTAACTAAAGCCTAACTTCATCAAAATAGCTCTCTCAGTCCAGCCATACTTGAAATCACCTCCTTCCCCAACCTGCTCCCTCCCTGCCTTGGACTCCAATTGGTTCTGGCAACAAGGGCCTCTGGTAATCCATTCTTTGCAATATACAATAGCAGGGGTTATTCACCTCAACACCACAGACATTTTGGACTACATAATTGTTAAGCGGGGTTGTTCTATGCATTACAGGATGTATAGCAGCATCTCTGGCCTCTACCCACCAGATGCTAGGAGCCCATACATCCCAGTTCTGCCAACCAAAAGTATCTCCATTGCCAAATGACTCCTAGGGGAACAAAATGGTCCCTGGTTGAGAACCAATGACACAAAGGAAGTTGGTTTCTTAGTTTCTAGGGCTTTGAAAAAATCCCACTCAATACATATTTCCCTTTAAAATAGTACCAGAACTTTGACCAGTGGACTCAACTTGATGCAACTTCATTTCTGTTTATTGATACAGGACTTCACACTGGGGTGCAATTTAGTATGTACAACTCAGTAGATCTAATGGCAAACAATACTGGGCTGAAGACTGCAGATGGACTGATTGTATTTATCAGCTCTACATGGTAATTAATACAAACTTGGGCATATAAGTATCTTAATATCCCAGGACTCTATTTCATAAGTAGGAATAATATCCGCCCTGGTTTCTTGTAGGGACAAAATGAGAGAAGGGAAAGCAATCTGAAGCCCATCTATTACTTGCCTAACAACTATTTTTTATTAGTACTCAATACTGAATAGACAGTAAACTTTCCAAAAAGACAAGGCAGAGGACTCCTCACTTGCCAGAAACTGGCTCTGTGCAGTCTCCTCCGAGAACGTAGGGATAACACCCAGCATCTCCACAGAGGGATTGTGTAGTCAGTCGACTGAACTGATAAGCCTTCTCACCAAAATACTGCAAGGTTGAGATATGGGAAAGTACCTTAAACTTTCCACAAGGAATGTACAATGAAAACCAAGTTAGTGAACATATTTTATATTAGAAATGATACTATCTGACTTGTATTTAATTAGTTGTAGTATTTACTCCGGGAAGAATTGTACATTTTTAAAGGACGGCTGACAACATTTAAATGTTTTATAATATTAAAAAAACAAATTATAATTTTCAAATACGTACAACAAAACACTATTTACAGGACTAAATAATTTGAGGGCAGGAAAGCAGGTCAAATTGTTTGCAGTTTTATTTTTCAGTATAGAACTCAAAGACATACAATTTAAAGTACCTTCAAGATGCCACATACTACATTCTCATATGCCATGATGTGAGGAGTATCAGTATACTATGTTTCCGTGGATCAGAACACCAGAAAGAAGAAATTATGTTTAAAATTCAGCCAGCTTGCTGATTACCTAACACCCAGTCCATAACAAGTTGATCACAGCACACGAAGCAAGTTGACAAATCCAGTTTGGGGCAACAACAAAGATTATAAAATGTATGTGTTAAGACTGCCAAGACGAAAGTCAAAGCAACTATTTACTGACGGCGTACGGTATGCAAGGAGAACAAACAACTTAAAACTCTTGTCTCTTGTTCTCAAGGAGTTTAAAGTCTAGACAGTGAGACAATGCAAATACGGGAAAAGTTCAACATCACCGGAAGAGCAACAGAAGAAATGTCACAGGGTTGTATGTGACCATTAAATGCTATCAAGTTCAGTAAAAAGAGAGGCCAGTGAGGCACACTTATGGAAATGTCTAGGGGGAAAGAACAAGGGCAGTCATGCACACGTGGAGCTGTTTTTGTTACTACATAGACACCCCGAGCCTGAAACATCCACAACAGGTCGAAACCATCTGTGGTATTTTTACATAACTCCAGACTAGTCCAACCATTAACTAGGATGTACAGAAGAGACATGTTTTATAAGCAATGGCTACATGGTTGACCCTGACCCCACACGGGTTCACTTACATGTGGACTTTTTTTCAGTAGAGCACTATTAAATGTATTTTCTCTTCCTTAGGATTTCCTTAATAACATTTTATTTTCTCTAGCTTGCTTTACTGTAAGAAAGCAATAGATAATACATATAACAAACAAAATATGTGTTAATCGACTGTGTTATTGGTAAAGCTTCTGGTCAACAGGAGGCTATTAATAGCTGAGTCTGGGGAGGGGGAGTCTGAAGTTATACACAGGTTTTCAACTGCACAGGGGGTCAGTGCCTCTAACCCCTGTGTTATTTGAGGGTCGAGTATATTATGAAATAAAACTAAGCTGTATTCTGACATCAGATCTTTCACAGAAAATCATAAAGCAGGAAAAGATTAACAGCTTAGGCAAGAACACCCAGCATTATAGTGGCTGAGTGGGTTTCTTTCCTTTCTGTTCCTCAGTTTCACTGCAATGTGTTCATCATTATGAATTGAAAACTTTGCTACAGATAGCGAAACTGTGGGCAAATCTGCTCTTTGTAAGTTGTCACTGGTGGCAAGCTAATGAGTTTTTCAAGTTTGCATAAAATCTTCACCCCGAAGACTGGTTTCCAAATTGGTTTTGGCCGGCAAAACCATCTCAGGAGCCCCTGTGGAGAAAGTCGAGGGGACAGGGGACCAGGACGACCTGTCCTCCCCCCATCTCCCCATCTTGCTTTTATCTATTTCACATATTAGGGTGCCATGTAAGACTGCATTTGAAAACCAGTACCTGCTGCTAACCATGAAGACAGAAGATCTGTGTCTAATGACAACATGAGGAGATAAAACACACAAGGGAACCTGAAAACAAAAGGCCATCCCAAGTATTTGTTTCCTCTACTACAATCTGGACCACCAGGTCAGGATTTTCTGTCTCCTCTTGGAGGCCTGCCTCTCCGCATATTTGGCCTTAGGCTACTCCATTCTTACCTGCAACCCCTAGGGCGAGAGACCTCTTGAATTTCAAGGTAAATTTCTATCAGTGGTCAAACCCACCCCAACTGGGCAATAGTCGTTGAGAGTCCCAAATATGCCCATCAGTTTATTTTGCTCTTCAGTTTTTCAGCTTTATTTAAAGCTTTTGGTTACTCCTCAAAGCCTCAATTGGCAACCTGATCTTGTTTTCCTAAAAGCTTTTATCTTCCTTTCTTTTACTGCTGTCCGCTATAGTTTAAAGTCAAAGGCTCCCTCCAGTGGCTAGGTTACTTAGTGAAACAAAGCTTTCTTGGTACAAGCGATTGTACATTTGAAATCCAGTTCCCACTGTGGTTACTCCTTGCCCGTTGGATTCTCAAATGTTCATGCATTTTTAGAAGGACACACACAGTCACTCTGTCTCAGGCACTCTACCCCTCTCTATAGCCCTCCCACCTCACCCTGTTACGTATATTATTTCCTGTCAGTTTTGGAATGCGTCTCCATCAGTATATGATTTTAAGAAAGCCTAAACTTTCTCCAGCTTCGACATATCTCTAAGCAACTCAAATATAAATGACTTATGCTTGCCCTATGTGTTAAACCAAACTTTAAAGAGCCTACAAAATTTCTCCTCCCAGAACATGAAAGAGAGCTTTATCATATCGGCATGCTGTACTTTTTAGGTGAGCCACAGAAATCATTTCAATTTATTAACTAAGATTTGCAGGGAAAATGACTATTTTGTGAATAAATTCTTTCAGGTTTATGAAAAAATACTACTCTACTTAAACAAAAAGAACTGCCACTCAAATTTCTAGGATTATGCTTATTATAAAGCAAGGCAGACCAGTACTGCAGAGTGGATTTTCTGGGGCACAAAAAACTAAAGGATTTAATAGATTTGAAGGTAGAGATTAAACTAAGTGAAAAAATTCTAAGAACTCAAATGAAAAAAACTTGAGGGCAGAAGAACCTGAAAAAAGTAATAATACAAAAACCAAAATTTATTACTACTAACAGAAGGAAGCAGAAATAACACACACAGGAGAGGGCCAGCTAAAGATGGCCCGGGCTTCCCGGACTCTGCTTTTACTTTGTGCCTTTCTCCTGGTCTAGAATGCTTTCCCGATCTCTTCAATTAATTTTTACTCAATCTTCCAAAAGTTTAAGTCTTTTCTCTTCCGCTCAGACCATTCGAGAACAGCACTCGCGGGCTGGATCACACTCACTGGGCAGCAAACTGTGCTGTGACACCAATGTGGCTGCTGTTCACCCTTACGTGTACTCACACCTCTCAAGTCTACTGCAAGGCCCGTAAGGGCACATTTTATACATGCTTCATCACGTTGCTCAGTGTCTTAGAAACCTGATGTGCTTCAAGATATCTGCTGAATCAAAGACCGAACTTGAGAAGAGCTGAAAAATCACTTTCCCCTAGAAAGCTTGTTTAATTCCTATCTGTAGAATGCTATGACTCAAATCATTCTCTCCAAATAGATGCAAATCTTTCTGAAAGCAGGAATCAGCTAGGTTTGGGGGGCCAAAAGGCTTCTGTGCATGTAAACTGAGGGAAAGGAGCCACTATGATGACATGTTTTCAATAGTGCTTGAGATGTGTGTGCACTGGCATGTGCACTTTTTAAAATCCAATGCACCAAGATTAAATAAGGGTTGCTCGGATGACAATAAATGCTCTTCTGGTATGAACAAAGTCCTGTGGGCATAAAGAAGAAAATGGACTATTGTGCCATTCTGTGTGCAGGATAAACGGTGGTGAGCCGAAAAGCTCAGGGCAAGAGAAGCTGCTAGTGAAGAGGACTGGGCATTCATACAGAACAGAGAGTAGCAGGAGCAGCTGATCTAAAATACAGTAGAAGCATTTCGAACTACAAGTAGATGTGTTTTACACAATGTGTATGTAACTTTTTCTCTACTAGAATGTTCTGAAACTCTGTTTTAGGGGAGAATCGAATCATTTAAAGAGAACCAAAAAAAATCCAGATGTTTGTCTTAGGAAGGATCGAAGGGAGAAGAATCTGTTTGTAAAAAACGGAAAAATACTTATGGAAAGATGTCTATATAGAAAGCTATATAGAGAATGAGAAAAAAATACACTTAAAAGTTAATGCAAAAGATAAATACATTCTTGGAAGCATTACAGCCTGGATTAGATGGAACGTGAACTAGGACATACAAGCAACAGAGCTAAGCGATGGGGAGGGACAGAAATCAAGTATAAGAAATCTATAAAATCTGAAAATTGGAAGCGTAAAGAAAAGCCGTCAAGTGAACACAAAACTGAGCACCAAGAACGAAGCACAGTGAAGAGACCCAAGGATGATTGAGAGGGCTTATCATCCAGGAGAGGGTATAGTGATCATCAGAATATGGTTTCACCAAGACAAATGACAAAACTACACAGACATGGGGGTGTGTAAACTACCCTAACACGTCTGAGATCTGAATCTGCTAGAAGAAAAAAATCCTAGGGGCGCCTGGGTGGCGCAGTCGGTTAAGCGTCCGACTTCAGCCAGGTCACGATCTCGCGGTCTGGGAGTTCGAGCCCCGCGTGAGGCTCTGGGCTGATGGCTCAGAGCCTGGAGCCTGTTTCCGATTCTGTGTCTCCCTCTCTCTCTGCCCCTCCCCCGTTCATGCTCTGTCTCTCTCTGTCCCAAAAATAAATAAACGTTGAAAAAAAAAAGATTTAAAAAAAAAAAAAAGAAAATAATCCTAGTAAAACTGACTTCCTGACCATCAAAGAACCAGTTGGCTATTGTGAACGTAACACAAGCCTAAGAGTCTGTGACGTAATTTTAGGATTTACAGAAACAAGAAAAGAGAATAACTAGACTTGAGTTCCTGGATGGCAGGCATCCTGGCTATTTCTGCGATCACCACAGTACATTGCAATTACTTGTTTATGTACTGGCTTTCTTCTAATTCACTACGAGCTCCTCCAGGAAAGGGAGCTTGATTTAACCCTCTTTGCATATAGTGAACAGTTCCTGAACCTGGACCTCAACAGGTATTTAATGTTTCCTAACAGAACAGCCCTGAACATTTGCTTCCAGGTTTTTGGAGAAGACAGCTTTCCAAAAAAGGTATTTAAGAAAAAAAAAAAAGGATGGCTCAGGGTGGTCCCATGGTTATAGGAGGCAGTGATTCACAGGCCACAGAAGATGCCAAAATATGACTTTCTGATTATGCAAGAATAAATGATTCTAATAAGGGAAAGAAATTGAGGAGAAATCTAAAGGAACCAGCTGTTGCACTGGGAGAATCACATGGAATTAGATTTGAAAATTAAGCTTAGAAAAGATGGATGGAGGTAAAAAACCTACCTGTATATAAGAGTGTCATAATCCTTGAGGACTAAAATCAGAATATGTAATGATCTGAAGCTTGTTGAAAATGCTGAAGGCAAGAAAGAGGTAAGTTTGGAACAGGAGAAAAGTAGGAAAAGCCACTGCTCAGCCTGATGTCACAACGCTGAGCCCCAAGAGGAGGAGAGCTATGCAGTCCCAGCTTATTTTGCTTCTTTTCCATCTTCTTTACAAAAAGAGCACAATCCTCAAACCAGAAAGGACAGATTAAGCAACGTGAAGAGAACTGTAAGTTAGTAAAGATGCAAAGACAGTAGAAAAACAAAAAACAAAAAACAAAAACACATTCACTCAATTTAAATGAGTTTAAAATCTTTAGGTGCAAAATGAATTCTATTCCAGGGAATTAATCCTCACAGATGTGATCACAAAACCACTGTTAAGTGCCTGAAAAGGAGAAGACGGCAGATTCTAGAAGCTACATGCTTATAATTCTTGGGAAAATTCTGAAACAGATTAGGAGCTGGATGATTTCTTTAGAAATCAACAGTTTAACAAGCACTGCTCCTCTATAGCTTGCATTTGGGGCATTTTCCATGGAAAATAATATGTAGCATTTTGGCTAGAACCTTAGGTCCCTTCCAAGTGAAATACACAGGAAGTTAAACTTTAATTTTGAAGCAGAACAGGTAGTCGTGGAGGCAGCTTATCCTGACAATTGTTTTCCACTGGAAATGTCCTCCTTCTTTGTCCCATGTTCTCTTTCTTCTACTGCCTGCCCAAACTCAAGACTTTAAAGCCAGCCATATCTCTGTCCCACTGACACATCAATTCCATAAAACAAATGGAATAAAGTGATGAGAGCCAAAATGCATTTCCAGAAAGATCCAATCATATCAAAACAATTTATTCTCTGGATGGGCTTTCTAGGATATCCTAAGTATTATGTATCTTGAATTCAGCAGTTGCTGGGAAGTCTTCTGATGGTAATCTTTTGCGACAAGATGTGAAGTGTAGCACTGGGTAACAGCAGTGTTTAGATGACTTTTCACAGAATCTACTGTGTGTCAGCCTAAAAGTTTCTGTGATGCTATTCCATTGACAGTTGCATCAAAACCAGTTAAGATACCTAGGAATAAACCTAACCAAAAAGGTGAAAGATCTGTACTCTGAAAACTATAAAATGCTGATCAAAGAAAATAAAGATGACACAAAGAAATGGAAAGACATTCCATGCTCATGCACTGGAAGAACAAATATTGTTAAAGTATACCACCCAAAGCATTCAATGCAATCCCTATCAAAATACCATCAGCATTTTTCACAGAGCCAGAACAAACAAACATTTTTATGAAACCACAAAAGACCTAAAACAGCCAAAGCAATCTTGAAAAAAACAAAGCTGGAGGCATCACAATACTGGACTTTCAAGTTATAATACAAAGCTGTAGTAATCAAAACAGTATGGTACTGGCACAAAAATAGGCACATGGACCAGTGGAACAGAACAGAAAACCCAGAAATGGGCCCACAATTGTATGGCCAATTAATCTTTGACAAAACTGAAAGAATATCCAACGGGAAAAAGATGGTCTCTTCAACAAATGGTGTTGGGAAAACTGGACAGGAAAAGAATGAAACTGGACCACTTTCTTACACCAAAACAAAAACAAGTTCAAAATGGATTAAAGACTGTGAGACCTAAAACCATACAAATCCTAGGAGAGAACACAGGCAGTAATAGCTTTTTTGACATCAGCTATAGCAACTTCTTTCTGGGGATGTCTCCTGAGCAAGGGGAAAAAAAGCAAAAATAAACTATTGGAACTACATCAAAATAAAAAGCTTCTGCATAGTGAAGGAAATAATCAACAAAACTAAAAAACTAAAAGGAATGAGAGAAGATATTTGCAAATGACATATCTATCTGATAAAGGGTTAGTATCTAAAATATATAAGGAACTTATAAAACTCCACACATACAAAACAAATAATCCAATTAAAAAATGGGCAGAAAACATCAACAGACATTTTTCCAAAGAAGACATACAAATGGCCAATAGACACATGAAAAGATGCTCAACATGACGCATCATCAGGGAAATGCAAAAATCAAAACTACAATGAGATATCATCTCACACTTGTCAGAATGGCTAAAATCAAAAACACAAGAAAAAACAGGTGTTGGCGAGGATGTGGAGAAAGGGGAACCCTTTTGCACTGTTGGTGGGGATGCAAACTGGTGTAGCCACTGTTATGGAGTAAAACATTATTGAGGTTCCTGAGAAATTTAAAAAGAGAAGCACCTTATGATCCAGCGATTGCACTGCTGGGTATTTACCCCAAGAATACAAAAATACTAATTCAAAGGGACACATGCACCTCAATGTTTATAGCAGCATTGTATACAATAGCCAAGATGTGGAACCAACCCAGTGTCCACAGATTGATGAAGAAGTTGTGGTGTGTTTGTGTACACGTGTACACACACACACACACACACACACACACACACACACACACACAATGGAACAATACCCAGCCATAAAAAAAGAATGATATCTTGCCATTTGCAAAGACATGGCTGGATGAAATCTTGGCATTTGCAAAGACATGGATGCAGCTTGAGAATATTAATCTAAGCAACTTAGAGAAAGACAAATACCATATGATTTCACTCATGTGTGGAATTTAAGAAACAAAAGAACAAAAAGGGAAAAAAAGAGAAAAGAGAGACAAACCAAGAAAACAGACTCTTAACTATAGAGAACAAAATGACGGTTACCAGAAAAGAGGTGGGGGGGGGTGTTAAATAGGTGATGGGGATTAGGGACTGAACTTGGAATAAGCACTGGGTGACGTATGCAAATGTATGTATGGATTGTTGAATCACTATACTGTATACCTGAAACTATTATTACATTGTATGTTAACTGGAATTTGAATAGAATTTTTTAAAAATAATGTTTCTGTGATACTGCTTCCCTTATCTTTGATTCCATGCTTTTTATGCTCACCAAAACCTACAAAGTTAATTTAAATATGCAAATGAAAGCAAATTCTAGAGATGGCAGAATCAGTAATAAAACAACTATTCAATTAAAAATCATCAAATTCTTCACACAAATGTTATTAATAATGTTACCAATAACATTTATCTCTTTACAATCATAGTTCCTTCATTAGACAAACTTGTAAGATGGTGATACACAAAGAGTATACTCTAACTACACCAAATCTAAACACAAAATTTAATAGGTCTGTACGTCCAGATTTTTACAAATGCATTAGGAAAGTACAGGATGAAAGAGCTCTAACTAACGAGTCATACGTATGAAAAAAGGATCTAGTGGTTTTACTCAATAGGCTCATATTTGATATGACAAACGGGTAATGGATTTTCTAAAATGGTAACATTAAGACCATGTAAATAGATGTACAATGTCTAAATTAGCAATTATATGACAGGCAAATCGCAAGTGATAACCACTCTGAACCTCAGTTTCTTCACTTACAAAAGGGAGGTAATACCCACTCCACAGAGTATTTTTATAAAAGGACTTTGTAAACTGTTAAGGATTATGTAAATATGGGTAACAAAAGTAGTTTTAATGACAAAAATAGATCTGTTATCTGATCACATCTGGATTATTGAAGTGTGAGCTTTATGTTTTAAGAAAGGCATTCATTGTCCAGTCAAAATACGTGTCAGAGGTTGCCCTTAAAAGAGCTCTCTATTTAAGAAAGTATTGAGCTCCACAAACGGCTCATCATTTACTCATGAAGAGTTCTGGGGGAAAAAAAAATATTTTGTAGAGACATTCTGAATTGTATATATGTGCCTGTTGTAAGGGGGAAGATGTACAACTTATACACACACACACACACACACACACACAGACACATTTCACAAATGAAAAATTGGAAGTAAGGAAAGTTATTAGGTTATTTATTAGGTGGCATTTAAAAAACTGTGAGAGTGTGTTTTGGGGGAGTGGTAGTGAGGAAACAAGTAAATGTCAGGAGCTGAGGTTTCCAGAGTTGAAAGACAAAGACGACAGTTCTGAGATAAAGAAGACAGAAGGAGAGGTCTGATCGTGGAGTGGTGAGGGAAATCAACACTGGAGAATAGCACAGCACAACCAAGAGGTAAGATATAACTCATGTGCAATTGAATCTCAGTTAATCTTCTAAAAGTCCCCATGTAACACAAAGCACACCCAGGTTTTGCAGGCCTCTAGAAGTCATCAGACACCAATATCACTCTCTCAACCATTAGCTTTCATTCAACATTTTCTGAATGTCTACTCTGTATCATTTTCTTTCCTAAAAGTGATGCTGTTCTGCTTGTTTGTTTGCTTGTTTGTTTTCTTTAGTGGTCCACTAGAGGTTGGCCATTCTGAACAAAGTCAGTGATAGCTTTTGATTGTTCAGCGCCAATAACACATTTTTATGGGGGTAGGAGTTCCTCTTCAGTTTGCATTCATAACCAAAGTATTTTGCTACCTATTATGCAGGCAATCCACATATGGTTATGCATCTACTGAAATTTCTAAGATCTCTTATATTCATAATTTTCTAAATTAAAAGATTTCTAAATTTTCTAAAAGTTATTAAAAACACCAAACCCAGTTTTTTGTCCATTTAATTACACAGCTTACTTTTATTTTGACAATGAAGATCAGTCTCATCTCTTTCTGAAAGACGGCTCCTATCTTATGGATTTAAATCAAAGTCAGAAAAATTCCCAAAAAAGACTAAAATTATCCATTTTCTGAAACATGATTTTAATTGACAAATTCTTCATAACCCAGCTATGACTTCATGCTTCGATTAGAAAGTATCATTTCAGGCATTAAAACAATAATTTACTTTATTTTTTAATTTCCAGGAAAAAAAATTCAGGAAATGAAATAGCTTTCTCATTAGTTTATACTAAAACTAAATGAAACAGATATGGGTATAGTCATGGTGATGATTATGGTGATAAACATTTCCAACCCAACAGATCAAGCAAGCACACATCTTTAAGAGTTCTTCCTCATTGTACTATTTACAAGCAAAGAGATGTTTGTTAAAGTTTGGGACTCTTTTACAAATAAATGTTTGATTTCCAAACCAAGCATGTATATTTTAAAATTTAGCGATTTTAGCTACACAAAATGTCTAATTAAAAAAAAGACTATTTTGCTGTTTCCTCCTCTTTACCACTTATTCACATACTAGGGAAAACTAAAAACTTCTGTGTTTCCAATTCTCAAATGATGTCTCAATTTAAAAAGAATTAGTCTTAATAAGAGCACATCCTTTCCGGATATACAAAAGATAATACTCCTGTAGAGATTAACAATTCAAAACACCATGATGAATTAAATGACTCAAATGCTCACCACCAGTCCACTAAGGGGCCTTAGTTTAAAAATCACTTAAAATATACACTTATTTAAGTGTTCATCCTTAGCTATGATTTATTCTAGTTGGATTTGAAAAAGATTGCGAAAGATGGTCTTGACAGACCAATTCTCAACGTTGAGCCCTACTGTGAAGAAGGCAGGAAGCAAAGAAGATCAGATGAATACAGTTTCAAATTCAAATCAGAAACAATTCTTATTTCACCATATCCTGAAACCTTATACTGAACTAGAACTAACATCTTAGTGGAAAAAAATTTAATTAAAAATCACACATATTTGTAAAACATGGAATCGTAGTCATAAAGTCTAGAAGTATTAAATGATTTTTAAAAGAGCTAGAATCACTCAGAAGTTGGGGAAAGTGGATAATATGGTCTTACAACATCAAAAATCTTCTATCAATTCAACATTTAACAGTACAATGGTTGTTAGTCTATTCCAAAACTCAGACTATGCTTTCTGTTCAAATGTGCTGTTTTTTTTTTTTTTTTTTTTTTTTTTTTTTCAACGTTTATTTATTTTTGGGACAGAGAGAGAGACAGAGCATGAACGGGGGAGGGGCAGAGAGAGAGGGAGACACAGAATGGGAAACAGGCTCCAGGCTCTGAGCCATCAGCCCAGAGCCCGACGCGGGGCTCGAACTCATGGACCGCGAGATCGTGACCTGGCTGAAGTCGGACGCTTAACCGACTGCGCCACCCAGGCGCCCCTCAAATGTGCTGTTTTTAAGAGAGAAAGAAAATAAAAATGATATATGATCACTTAAAACTAAATGCCAGTTTGGAAATGAGCTGAAAGGTGATAGACTGGTTACCGGGGAGGTAACTAGGAGGTAAGTGATCACAGAGACTCTGAATAAACACTCAGCAGCCTGAGAGGGAGACAGCTTTCTCCTTTGAAAAGGGAAAGTTGAGGCCTGTCAGGAATCCTGTGGGGAAATCATACAGGGAGTACACATGAAGATCGAGCTGAGAACTCCCTCTCTAACTGCGAAAAGTTACACGGAGAAAGAGGATTTTCTTGTTTGGCCAAAGAAAGAAAAAAACTGGACAGTGAAATGAACACAAGGTATTGGATGAAGACTCATGGTGGTCAAGAATGAAAACCTGGAAGTGTTATGAAATAAAGGTTGCAGGAATGGATGTATTTATTTGGAAATTATGAGACCTTTGCTTATTTTAGTAATAGGCTTCATTCCAATCAACTCTCATTTAATATATAGGTGAGGTCTTTGGAGTTTACACATAACAGTACTGACTACACTAAAATTCAAGATATGTTATACCTATCCAGGTCTGGGAGAGACCACAGTTACATTAGGTAATGAATATTAATGGCTTGGAAGTAAAAGGAAACATACCTGGTAGTAAAGCTTACCCTAAGCTGGGGGTTGGAAGGATGCCTGCTAGGGCATATCTACCAGTAATCCATATTTTTAAGTTTTAATTAAAACCTATGTTTTAACGTAAGTGGAACAATGGTACGTAGCCCAACATTCTGCTTAAGGCCAGTAAGAAAACTTCCTATTTGGTTTGATGAAGTTATAACCCTGGGCCTCTTTTACCTTTAGCTGGATACTCAATGTATAGATGTAATAAAGAAAAAAATAACAGCTCCAGGGTGTAGGTCTTCTTACAAGGGCCAACATATAAAATAACAATGTTTAAAAACATCCCAGTAATGTTCCAGATCACTATATTCTGCTCCATAGACACATGATTTCAGTATGCAAGACCAGTAACAGAGTGTAAATGTTAGCATAGTCCTCGGGATAAGATCTCACCATACAAGGAAACCGCACTAGGCTACAAAAGTTGATTGCAGTCAGCTTTCCTGCATTTCTTCTTGGAGATGGTGATGGTATTATCATCTTTAAATCCTTGTGGAGCTTTCCCTCTGTTTCATTATGCTGAAAACAACAACCTCCTTGATTGAAAACATTATCAGCAGATATGCTATCATTTTACATGGTGTAGCATATAGTTCTTCAAGATGAGTCTGAGATGACAGCTTTAGTGTGAGTGTAGTACATCTTGGTGCCGTTACTGTAAGATTTTTTTTTTTTTTTCATTCTGTCATATTAGAGATGTCACCAGTCTAGTGATCATGCATGCTGGTCCTTAAATGCTCTTTGGCACTGCAGGAAAATCCTGGGTAAATTTAATTCCACCTCTGTTTTACCCTTTATTTTAGTTCTCACATTGGTAATTAATTTAAGTCTACATTGAGAGTACCTGTAAGGTTATGCCCCCCCACCACCCCCACTGAAGTTACTCCAAGATCACTGGGTCACATTTAATACAGGTTTCCACAACTTACAGGATTTGTGGTAACAGTCGTCAGTAGATGGACACTTTGAAAGACTTCATTATTTGCACTGACATTCACAGTTGAAAGCCCTTGACTTGCGAGTACTACTATAATAATCAAACTGTAAGACACAACAAAGTTTAGAGAAGAGATATATTCTGAATCTTGAGGTGTTTTTTTTTTCTCCTTGAGTTACATGTATGAAAGCAAATTCAGATGGTGAGGGCTAAGAGAACTTTAAATTGTTTTTAGAAAGTGATTATGGGCAAATCACAATCCTTCTGAGCCTTGTTTATTATTATCATTATTACTTAGTCTTTAAAAGGCAGATTGTTAAAGACTATGTCACAGATTTCAAAGCTCTGAAATTTATTCTAATACAAAGTTTTCTTACTATCCTTTCCTTAGGTTTTCCCAAAGAGTGTGACATGGGATGGGTATGCTTAGTAGTGAGAGTGAAATCTGATTAGAAAAAGCTATGAAAATATTTGTTCATATAAAATATGGCCAGAGGTGAGATGGGCACCCACACTGTAACCTCACTACATTTAAATAGGGTATTTCTTTAAAAATAAATTTAGAAACAGACTATACATGCATCATTTATCCCAAACACATGAATTAATCAGAACATAGCAGGAATAAATACGAAATGTAGCAGAAAAATGGCCTGAGACTTTTTCCTCTGCTACATTCACCAAGTGGATTGAAATGAAAATTACTAAGTATAAACCTACACACACACACACTTTCAAGCTCACATCCATAGAGAGAGCTACACTTATAGTATACCTTTGCTAAGCAAACCTTTTCTTACATAACACAATCAAATGTCACAAAGACACAGAGATTATTATTGCCATTTGAAAACTATTCAGACAGGTGCTTCAAACCTTTTTACCTACTCAGGAAAACATGTACACTAAAGCTCTTTTACCTAACAGCTCCTTGCCTTCTTCCCCCTTTTGAAAGGGCAGTCTATGAAAGTTGCTCTACCCACAGCTTAGGTAATACTGTTGTGAACAGTTATGGAGTATTTGAAGGTTTAATATTTGCCTTTTGGCCTATAGGGTAAAACACCAAGTCTACTAGATGAGATGCACGCAGCCCCACAAGGAATGGTCAAAATTCTCACGGCTGGAGTGCGTTATTTTGCTATTTTAACACGGAGATAAAGAACAGTACTAGACCACTGAATTGTACACTTTAAAGCAGTTCATTGTACGTTATGTGAGTTTCACCTCAATATAACAAAAAAAGGTACTGGGTGCTCTAAAGGCTTTATAAATTTTATGGAGGGGGGGGAAGATTTTGTGGTGTTGCTTTTTAAAAGAGCACAACAGTGGGCCTGGGTACCAAACACGAGCTGGAGCAAAACCACTGTTCTAAGCACGGTGCTTTCCTGGGTCAGTTAGAGCTTCCAGGAACCCTTCGAATAATCATAAAATGTCAAGTGGACTAAGAACAAAGTAAAGTCAATGGCTGCCTTAGGAAGTATGGTCTGAAGGAACCTGGAGAGAATGGACTGGTTCTTTCAGTACAGCTATTTCCAGCTGTTTCGTGGAACTTCCAGGTACTTCAGTTCAATTCTCAAGTAGCTTAGATTGCTTGGGCCTGTCTTCAGTTCTAGGTAACTAGCAGTTACAGACTAGATTTCTGTGGAACTCGAACCCAGGGTAGATGCTCTAAAACACTATGGAACAGAACAGATTCCCCTTATGAACTGAACTCTCAGGATAATTCTTTGGAAAAAGCTCCACTGGCATTAAAGCCTGGTATATCCAGCAATATATGGTTGCTAAGAATAATATTCGTGGCAGCAAATCACAGGGCAGAAAGAAGATCTAAGCAGCAGCGGCTTCTCGATCCATCAGCACAGTTTCACAAACAGTATTTCTGAGCAATGATTTGCCCTTTCAGGTATTACCACTTTTACATGTCATAGTTGATATTTCAGCTGACATATATGAAACAAGTCCAGTGATGACTTAATGAAAAATATTTTAATGTCAATAAATTAAGAGTGCTTCCAAACTAGGCGTATTTGCTATTAATTAAATGAGGGAAAAATGTCATTTATCTCTATCTCCATCCCTATTTCACTATTATCTTCAGCAATTTTTCCTAAAGGTCACATCTAAGTGTACAAACCTTAAGAGTAGATTAGTTCAGTAACTTGCAGGTTTATATCTATTCACATAGCATATTCTCTTGAGGGGCAAACTGTCAAAATGCTTTTATAATCTTCTATGATAAAGTTCTGAATTTCTTTGCTACTCTTCAAAAATATAGTACTTAATTCCAATCTGCTATATAAAGCAGAATGACCCAGTACCACCAAGTAAGAAGAGAAACCTTCCCTATGTAAGTGGAAAGCTGGTTCTTTTCAGTTTTGCACTTGGGAGAAACTAGCTTACACTTGTAACATGGGCTCTTCAACTCTGCCTCATCACATGCCACACCCACTGCCTCTAAATCTTCCACAGCATGAAACAGGTCTACTATCCCTCACACTCACTGGGCTCACCTATACCTGTCCGGTCTCATCCCTGGCTCTTCCCAAGCCTTCCCCTACATTCTGCTTCCACACCCTGCCGTGCTGAGGAAGAAACGTTTATTCCATTGTGGACGTTTTCCTTTGGGTCACTGACTTACAAAAACCTGACCCAGGATTCACGAAGTGGTATCACGCTTTCTCAGTTCTCTCTCATGCAGTCTGCATTCTTACTCTTAAGAAATGACTGGAAGAAAAGTGAGTAGATAAGAGATCACAGGGGTTGTGAAAGCCAGCCACCTTTCCAAAGGGGGAATGTTAGACATTTACCTACCACCCTTTCCTTGGTTCGCACTCACCGCTCAATACTGAATGGTCATCATACTGACCACAGTCTCCTAATCTGTCAGTCCCTTAACAACACTATGCCTGTTCTTTATCCTCACCAAAATCCAAAGTCACTGAACTCCCTTCAACACCCTCACACCAATGGTTCTTTTTCTTCTTGACCACAAGATTAGGTGTTTCAATGATGTCTTTCTTTTTAAACTTTTATTATCTATCTATCTATCTATCTATCTATCTATCTATCTATCTACAATCTTTAAGTAGGCTGTAGGCCCAATGTGGGGCTTCAACTCATGACACCGAGGTCAAGAGTTGCATTCTACTGACTGAGCCGGCCAGGCACCCCTCAATGCTGTCTTCTTGAATATCTTTGTATCCCTTTCTTCTTCTTTTAACCAAACTTTCAATATTTGCTTTGTCTATCCTTGATGCTTTGTGCACAACCAGAGAAACATACAAGACCATACCTATTTGAACTCTACAAGTTTTAAATTTGATCCTTATCTTTACTCAGCAATTCTCGAATTTCTCTTTGACGCACTTCTAGGCTTATTCTTACAGATTTATCTGACCGCCTTTCTTTACAGAATCCCATCTCTGCTCTTCACTCCCATTCTCGCACACCACGCATTCAATAATTACTGATCTGAGTCCTTTCCTCTATTCTCATTTTCTCTAATCTTGCATACTCTCTGCTAGATTTTTTTTGCTTGTTCTTACAGAGAACAAGGCCCTCCTCTCTAAAGCTAAACCTATAACCTAACCTCATCTCAGGAACTTCTCTCTTCCCAGCACTACCAAAATCCGTAATCCTAATGGATTGGCCCACCTTCTCCTTAGCACTGTCCAAGTCTTCCTCTCAATTGGCCCTTTATGTTTTGCTTTGGAATATTTATCCACCTTATCTGAAAGCAATGCATTCTAATACCTACCACCCATCTAATAAACATCTTATTTTTCTCCTTCCCTTAGTTACCAAATGTCTTAAGTAAGTTATCAATAATTTCTGTATCCATATCCTTGACACTTCCTCATGAATCCTAGGAATCTGGCTTCCATCTGTACCTTTATGAAAGTTAGATTTTAAAGATCACCAGAGACCTAGACAAACCTGAAGGACTTTTCTTAGATTTCATGTTTTCTGGCTTCTAATTCATAATTTCTTCTCCATTCTTATACTATTACTGTTCTAATCCAGGCCATCTTATTTGCACTGGCCAGCAATAACATACTAGAACATTTTCTTCATTTCAAGCAAACACATTACCAAATTAATATTCTTAAAATGCTACAATCAAGTTCCATCTTTACCAAAGAACCTATAGTTCCCTACCACTGACCATATCCACATCTGAATTAACTATTCTTCCTCGTTTTCAAGGCTCTGAGCACTTACTCCACCTCTCCGTATGACCTGTACACTTCAGACGAGTCCATCTCCCTACTGTCCTTCTCTCCTAACCCCTAGGGACCACTCCAATCTCTGTCCCTGGTTCTTTGTTCATCTGTTCCCATTATTGTATTTCCCCCTTCCATTATCTACATTTCAGCCATCCTTCAAAATCAAAAAGCCCCATACTTTTTTAGTGAAGGCTTTCCCTGAGCCAGCTTGCATTAACTTCTTTAATTCCCATTTCTCCTTTTGTATCAGCATGGTGTTTGGTTAGTTCACTAAACATTTCATGTGTAAATACCTGCATATATTACTGCCATTTACTCAGCACAAGGAGACAATGTAGTAGGTACTCATTCAGATACAAAGGCTGAGTGAAGCAAGACACAGCACTAAGCGCAGAGGACTTGACACTGGATAACTGGTTTCGGTCCATATTTTATAGAAAAAGACACAGGTATCATTGCTTTGGGCTATCACCTCTTGATAAGATAATCGTTCAAAAAAGTTATTGTGCTTTCAACTGTATGGTATCCATCTCTTAAAGCCAATTAAGCAAATTTGGGGAAACTTCAAGATCAAATAAAAAAATTTAAAACCTTGTAACTCAACGAGATAAAACATCCCCCAGTTTTTAATGTATGCACATATAACAGAGTGGTCTTCATTTTAAGATTTCTATGCACCTACAATTCATTCCTTTTTCTTGGCTTTCTGAGGCAATGCCTCTGTGGGAGTAGCTCCCTATGGACCTGTATCACAGCAAAAGAGAGCTCTGGCAATCCTGAAGGTGCTTGGAACACAGTACAAATAGGAGCCATGCCAGTAAAAATGGGCACAGCCACAATGCATTCAAGTGTTTTCTTTAAAAGAACATATATATAGAAAGCTCTAATTAACACCCAGGACACTAAGAGTTAGAGACATGAGCATACATATACGACTAAGATACTTAAATTAGAATCACGAATGTATGTCTTCCCTAGTAAGATTTTTTTCACTCCTTCCAAATTATCGTCTATTTAAAAATTTCAGCTATCAATATTTAATACCCTTTGTTGCCACTGTCAGAGCAATGAATAATAAAATGAGTCTTGGCTGCTATGGCTGTTCTCATTGTTATATTAAGAGCGGACCCTATAGAAACCATTTGAAATAAAACTGTCACTAGACTGTTATCCTTGACGATAGGATCTGTGCTTCATTCAACCTTGTATCCCTCAAGACCTAACTCAGGTCACTACACAGAATAGGCACTCAGATATTTGATTAATACTCTGTTGAAATAAGAGGAGAATATATAAAAGCACCACCTGGAAAAACAAAATGCAACAGCAGAATGAAAAGGAAAAGTATTAATCAGAAAGTATTTTCTAATGGAATCTTTAAGAAAATAAAAAGAGGCACTTGACATTCATCATGACTTAAATCATTCACTCCAGGTCTCTATTTCTTGCAGTGGCACTAAAACCATTTCAAGTTAGCAGTTCTTAACTTTTCTTCGGGGGGGGGGGGGGTGGGAGGAAGTGTCACCAAACCCTTTATAAATCTATAACTATGGATTTTCCCTCCAGAAAAAAGTGGACAGCTGTACATACATACAAATTCCTAACTTTGCTAGTACATCCAAAGGGTTCTGAACTCTGGCTTTAAAAACTCCTGAATTAAGAAACAGACTAGTAATTTTTTAAAAGTTAGGATGTAAAAGTGTAAAAATCTTCCCTCGTGCATGACACAACAATCATGCAGGAATTTAATAAAAATTAATCTGAAGCTTTTTAGAATTTTTCATTCTTTACCATCATTTATTTGGTTTCATCAATTTACTTGCTATGTCAAGCAGTACTTTCTCCTGTGTTGTCATTTCTTCGTGCTTTAACAGAATTCATTACAACTTGATTTCAAGACTTCATTTAAAAAAAGAAACATACTATATGGAATATTAAATAAGCAAAACGGTGAGGCTTATTATTCTAGGTTTACAAGGTCTTGAAATCACAAAGTTAAAGGATAATCTTCAGCTATTCAATGTGAAAATATGTAAGCTGAAGCCTAAATGCCCAAGAAGCATTTTCCTGATGTATGGTGTGTGTCAAAGTGTAGAGGATACAGAAGCAAACCGGAGAGAGTTCTGGGTCCTAGCAAGTCTAGACAAACCACCTGACACTTTTTTGGACCTGGCTAGGAAGGAGAAAGGAGAGAGAAAGTGACCACAGGAAAGAAGCATTGTTTAACATGTGTTATCTCTCTCTCAACACAGAGAAGTAAAAGTAAATGGGAGCGAACCATTTGTCTTTGTAAGAAGATCCAGGCACTGAAAGGCTTGCACTGAGGGCTGAAGAAAGCTAGGTACTAGTAAGTTTCATTACAGGAAGCCCAAGTTTGTTAACAAAGCCTAGAAACCTTGACATCACAGGAGACAGTAAGTGGATGTCTTGACCTCTTAGAGCAAAATGGAACCATGATTAACTCATGATAAAAGGCTTCTAAGAAGGCTACAATATTTTATTTATATTTTCTGTATTTCTTGTAATGCTGCCCTAAAATCACTTCTGAATAGAAATTACAGATTGTCATTTATGCAGAATTAAAAAAAAAAATTTAAATGGCTAATTAGCTGTTCCTACACGCTCAGTTAACCAAAGCGAAGGTTAACTAAAAACAGATTTTAGTTTACCTGCTATACCTGAGGACAAAACCATCTAATTTGCTTATTATGCCTAACAGAAAATAATCAGACTTTATATGAAGAGGTACCCTTGAAAACTCCAACATGATATTAAGTATCACTTCCTAATAACATGTTTTAAAATTATTATTATTTTAAATACTTAGGCTTCCTTTTTTGGTATTCATGTTACTCTTTTAATACTTTTCAAAAAATAAAGGCATAGCTTTTATCACAATTGTTTTCTGAAAATGTCAAGAGGAGAGCGGACTTTCCCCTTTCTTTCCAGACGCTTCATGTAGGCAGAATACGGTCATGTTTTCTGAATCAGTTTCTGTTCACCGCTCAGAATTTAATTGTTTATTTTCCTTCATTGTCAGCTTTCAAACTAGGTCAAAAAAGTGTGTATTATCCGAAAACATCACTTCACATTATGCCCTAACAGAGTATGCCACTATACTCTGAGACTAAAATTTCCTAGGACAACTCACATGGCCTAATTTTAGAGGCTCCTCAATCTCTTCTCCTCCACCTTAGTCTCATTCTGGCCAGGTACTTGCAATAGAGCTTTATTATCACATTTCAATTATTAAACAACGAAGTTTCAAACAGGTATCTCACAGAACTACCAGTTGTTCCATAAAAACGTCACACTACTATGGTTGCTTCTTACATACAATGTTTACCCCAAATTCAAGTTTCTGATAAATCAACTGTAAGTTGAAATTCTGTTTCTGAGGCATTTCCTGGTATACTAGGCAGTGCATTAGAAAAGAGATATTGCATTTAGTCTATAATAATTATCTTTTAACCTTCTGTATATAATTAACAACCATTCAGAAAGAAAGTGCAAATGTGCAAATGAGAGACAACAAAAACAGTTTCTAAACACGTAATGCATTCATATAGGATATAAATCCATACAACTAAAAATAAATGCTGACAACATCCTTCTGAGCATTAAGCGACACCACCAGTTTTGTGTTGTATGTATTCTTTCTTCTCAAGTATTCAAAGAAATGCAATAGACATTATCTTCTTAAATTTTCAAATTTTTCATGAGTATATTAGGATATTACCATTTTTTTCACAAATCAGAAAACAAGGAACTACCATTATCTTTGCATAATTTCAATAATAGAGCCAAAATAAGAACAATTCTAGCTAATCTCATCTGGGATCTTAATTAGTACTACAAGTTTATTTGTGTGAGTTAAAAATAGTATCACTCATGAGAAACAATGCCAAAATTATTATGCTAATAAATAGTGTTAAAGGCCTAAAGAAGAAATACTTTAGCAACTATGAGGTAACACACTAGTTGTAGGCATGAGGAACGTTTATATTGGCTCTTTTGGGTGTATACATTAAATGCGAAATCAGAAAGGAATCATGCAAAAATCCGGTTGCCCATGCAAGCACCCCAGAGTCTAATCCTCTCCTCTCAGTTCTGTTGTCAGGCCACAGTAGTGTGGAGACTTGTAGGCTGCTGTCCTTGTTGTAATGAATGGGAAGAGGCTGACAGTGGCATGGTCGAAACCTTCACCTCTTCTTCCCCTGTGGAAAAGTCAGTCATGGTCTAGTTATGGGTGACTAGATTTGTTAACAGTCCCTTTAAAAATGATTTCAATATTTGGAATACTGATACATATATAAAATACATGCTTACTGGCTGGAATCTGGGTGTGAAACAAGACATGAATTTCAAAATATAAACTTATCAAGTACCTAGAAAGTAGTTACACTGTAAACACACCCTTCAATTTAATACTATGTCAGGTATAAGAACAAATATAATAGATTTAGGACTATAAATAGACAAAAAGGAAAAAAAAAAGAGACCAGGAAAGCCATTCTTTTCCAAGCCAATTGGACCCCCTTTAAATTCAGATACTCCTCTAACAGTAATTGAATTTTGTGAAAAAAATTAAAAATAAATTCACAGATGTGAAAACATGATTTTTAAAAGGAAAAATGACAAACCCATGTTTTAAAGGCAGAAATTATGTTTATAAAAAAGAAATAAAAAGATACAAATATTAACTCAGCAAATTACCATATAGCATCTGAATATTCAATGTGCACTTCTGAAGTAATGAGAAAATAGTGAAATGCTAGTAATACAATGATCCAATTGACTGAAAGCAAAGATGACTACTTCTAGGTCAGAGAACTATACATGAAATGAGATCAGTTCTCCTAATTATAATTGATAATTACTGTACAAGTGACTTTGTTTCACACATGACTCAAAATTCAATCAAGTCACTGCTAAAATAGCTAATTCAGTAATCATATTTAAAGAAAAATGTCCTCTCACAAGTAAAACTGAATGCACAAAAACATGAAAAAAATCCAATCCTAAACAGTTTCAAATATTTTTCTAAGTATATCTTAAAATAACAATGCTTACAGACTGAGACTTACTATGATTGTTTTCCAAATAATTTTTAGCATTATGGATAAAAACATCTTGGCAGAGAGTTCTTAGAAAAACAAATCTGCAAAATTACATTTAGAAATACTTAACTGGCAGATTTAACGGACGACATGAAGAAAAAGACCTCTGGCCTTTAGAGCAGGTTCTTTCATTATTTTTCAGTAAATTGGCAAAGATTCTATCAACTCCCAAGTATACAGCAAAGGAGGCTGTGTAAAGGAAATTTTAGACTACTAGAGCTGTTGGTGAGAACATGTTGCTGATAAGGACTGAGCAAGAGATTAATTTTTATGAAGTCGATAAACTTCATTCTACTTTGTAACTACAGGCCATATCCCTGAGCTGGGCCAATTGTCTCATGAATGGATACTGCTGATGAAAAGGGATCTGCAAGTGTGTGAGAGCATAAACCAATTACTATGGGAAGAAAGCCAAGTTCAAAGTACATGCCAGTGATCTTCATTTGTGAAAAAGAACATCTATGTTGCAGTGGTGAAACATTTCAGTTTGAACGTGGGATCTGGGTACTTATCCCAATTCTACTACTAATTGAATGTTTGACCTTTAACAAATTATTTAACCTTTCTGGACCATAGCTCTACTATTTCTAAAATGAAGGAGTTGAATAAGGTAAGTCACTTTTTAGGACAAGAAAAGTCCTTTCTTAAAAGCACACAGTGTCAATAATAAAGATCTAAATGGACTTACTATAACTGCCCACTAATCAAAGTTTTCCACCAAGAATATTTATTTCATAAGTCCTTCTGAGCTTAGCAAACTGGATGTGCAGCCAAGAAAATGCTGCTAAAAATTTTTCGCCTAATTAAGAAAATAACTAATTTTCAATGAAAAAAAAAGTGTTTTCATTTAGGCAAAAGAAATGGAAGCTGCATTTCTGTCAAACCTCTGGCAACTGTCTTTCCCGTGATAGGTTTCAGATACATAAATTTTTAATAATTTAATTGAAACAAAAACTAAACACTTAAATACAAATATATAACACATAGAGACATGGTATCTGTAGGATATATAGGTGACTGACACCTGACTGTGTGCTTGTAAAGGCCAGGGACCCTGTTTTGCTCTAGGTATCTAAAGAATAAATAAACAGACGTGCCTTTTCCAGTGTTGAGTACTGTCTAAGCATATCTTAAAGTGGCAGGTATCATAGAAAGAGTATGCACTCTCCATTATGAAGCACTTAACCAATATATACTCTGATAAGACACCATGATATTCATTGCAGGATACAAAGTTGAACCTAATTTCAATAGTTCAACTCAAGTACAAATGAGTTACAACTAGGGGTGGGGAAGGTAGATACTGCCTAGGTATTAACTTGCTTCATATTACACAGTTAAAATGTATATAGTTTTCCAGAATTTTATTTCTGTCATTTCTAATTGGTATTGAAAATCCCAGATCATCTGGCTACAATTATATAACTATTCAGTTTTGAGGCTTAGCACATTCAGCTTCCTGAGGTATTTGCCAAATATTTATAGGACGTCAGAGTATTCTGTGTAACTCTTGATAACAATTTTAAATATTTTGGTGCATTAAAACTAAAATTTCTCTTGTCATCAGAGACTTGAAAATAATCTAATAAAGAAGCTTAATCATCAGTCACCATTTAAATACCAAACAAGTATGCAGAGTCAAAAACGGAAAACCTGAAATAACAAGCTCTCCCAACCTCCCACAAAACACGACAATGATTCAGAACCTACAAGGTGGTGACTTCATTCTTAGAATTTCTGGGAAAAAAAGTATTTTATGCTCTACGGTTGAGTAGATGTTAAAAGGAAAACCCACAAAAAGAGGACCATAATGTAATGCCACGTTTTTGTCTTTTTTTTTCATAAATATCTAGTTTAGATGAAGATTTCAAATGATTAACACGAGGACAACTACACTCACAAATCTGTAATTATTCCTTCCCACTGTGGCATTTTCATAATATATACGGGTTTGAAATATTTGGGTTAAGATTGTTTTTGTGCTGATGGACAATATGATAACTGTGAAATCAGAAGAACAGATAACTTACTGAAGATGGTCATGTAATAAGTCAAAGAAAAGTACACAATGAAGACAGCTAAGAACTAGAGTCCCACAAAGGCACCCTTCTTCCTATTGTATCAAGTGCACACTGTACCCTTGCTGTCAGAGTTCCCCATGTTCTCATCCATTCTATTTATACAATACATGAAGCACCTCCCGTTACTGAAGGCAGTTCTATTGCTTCTTAATGAAATTACATACGAATTCCTGCCTCTACGCCTTTACTAAGGAGTCCCATCGGTATAAAAGATCTTTCTCTTTTCCCCACTAACCCAAATCCAAGATACCATAGTACAGATCAATTCCTACTTCTTCAATGAAGCCTCCCCAATAATTAAAGGCTCAACTGAGGTCTCTCATATTCCAGTATCATATAGTCACCGCTTTCATACATAATATTAATTTTATTTCTTCAACTATACTGCAAAATACCTGGAAATAGTATCCATATTTTATAGCTCTTTCGTATTACCCATATGGCCTACTTCTCTGTTGGGCAAACAGTATCCCAAATACTCATTATAATTGATTTAATATTTTATTTTTAAATGTTAAGGATATTTCGGGGAACTTAACTTTAACTCTTAATGTTATAATCAGTTATGAGATACACTACCAGTCATTACATGCCACGTTCCTAAATGATTGAAGCAAAACGAAACAAAATTACGCTCTGATATGCTGTCTTGAATGGAAGGGAAAAAAGCAGTATCAGGAACTGAATACCTAAGTGTTTCACAAGTGAATATCATGTAGAAGGAGAGGACTGAAAAATGCCACTCGGAATTACCTACTAACTGCCATAATCAAATGAACAAACATCATGAGTTCCACCGATATACGAACCACTACATTGGTGCTATCATGCTCATGTAAGTGAACTTCGCTGTATCAACTGTTAGATTCACTGTATCAAAAGCCACAAACCATATTCTCTGAACTCAGTTACTTGTCTTGAAAATGAAATGAAATGTGGTTGGTCACAAAGGGAACAGAGTCAAGGAACTCTGATGGATCTCTTCAAATTTACCTATTAACCTTGTTAGAGACAAGAGAACGAACGACTTGCTGGTAACAGCACGTTATTACGATAACACTGTGCCGTGCCGTATCTTAAAGGCCATGACAAGGGATAAAAATGAATTTTATTAATTATGTAACAGAGTGAGGGACTATTCTATTCTACTTGAGAGAATCGGGAGAGAAACAAACTCTCTCTCTTACCAGTCATCTCTAAAGTCCGAATTAAATAAACTGAAAAAACCCAAAACCTATTAATAAGAAGGATTCCTTTAGACAAAGAAGTCAGTTGATCTAATAAATGTTATATGGGACCTTAAAACCCAAAAGTTCTGAAACCTTCAAGGGTAGCAGTATAAAACCAGAAGTATTCTGGTACCACTTATAGGAACCAAATATTTTTCCCAGAAATAAAAACATGACAGACAAAAAGGGAAAATATCTCTCCTCCAGCAATTGCTTTTTCACAGAAAGTATACTTATACACATATGTCTGTGAAACATGAATAATCAGAGTTCTCAAAGATTAAGTACTTTACTAACATAAAGCACAGTTTGTGTGTGTGTGCGCGTGTCTAGCAGTCAAAATAAGTACCAAAAGTAGTTACAGAATGGCTTTATCCCTCATGCTCTCACTAATTACCATCTTAAAAAATATTTTTTTTCATTATTTTACTTTTAGAATGTATAATCAGAATTTTTACCATGGTGTTGAACTTTATAGCACCATAATTTCAGAGTCCGTTTTTTTTTCTTTTTCTTTGTGCATTTATATTCCATATGGAAGTTTGGTGACTACTCTGTTAAATAAAATGCTTCCAAGTTATAACTAGTTATAATACTCCACCATCCTTATAAAGCTCAATATTACAAGGCATCCATCCAGTTAAAATTTTTTTAGATTATAAGGACTTTTTTTTTCCCCAGAGAAATTTCCAAGAATAGTAAGTACTCTGTTATTCAAAAATTCTCTCCCTACCCACCCAACAACCTGAAGGCATGAGATATTCACAAATTCTCAAAGGCTATAAATGAACCTACCTGCTATAGGGATCCCTCCCAGACCTGTGTTGTGCTGTGGCGGGAGATTCAAGTCCAAGAAATTACTATTTGAGGTGGGGTTTGCTGTGTGGTTCAAGTGCATGATGCTATTGCGTGGAAAGGCCATCCAAGGATAGCGGGCTGCCTGGCCTGGAAAACTGAATGAATTATAAACTGCTCGGTGCTGCTGAAATTGAGGGAACCTCTGTGGCAAGACTGAAAAGGTACTATTGAGAGAGTTGGCGTTTGTCGGTGCAGCAGGATGCAGGAATCCAGAGCCCGGACCTTTGGCGGTTGTAGTGTGTGAAGAGGAGTTCTGAAGAGACGTGGGCGAAAGGGAAGGCTGGTCTTGGACTGACAGTTCCTTTTCAATCAGGTCTGCTAAGGCTTTTCGAGTGACGTCAAAGGGATCAAAACCCAAGTCATCCTCTGGTTGTTTAGAAGAACCAAAGCCAAATGCTGCTTGCCAGTCTGTGGAGGACGATACCGGGATTGTTTCTGTTGGGAAGACAATTAGTGATGAATTTTAAATACATAGTTTACTTGCATACTTAATGAGTGTCCACACTAGTGAAAGTTAAACACGTTATATTACAAGATAAAGGCAAATATAACCAAAATTTGTATGATTTCTTAGCATGTTAAAATTATAACATTATAAAAATCCTCATATACTTTTAGCAATGATTCCATTCTTATTAACTTCAAAAAAACTGAATGACAGAAACTGATTTTACTAATCAAAGAAAACAAAGTACTTGAAACCCAAATTATACTTTCAGCTGTTCATAATCCAAACCTGGAGAAAGTCATTTAAATGAAACAAGGTAACAAATGTGATGTAACAGAATTCAATTAGTAAAGTTTACTTTTAAAAATATATTTATCAGGGCGCCTGGGTGGCTCAGTCGGTTAAGCGACCGACTTCGGCTCAGGTCATGATCTCACGGTCCGTGAGTTCAAGCCCCGCGTCGGGCTCTGTGCTGACAGCTCAGAGCCTGGAGCCTGTTTCAGATTCTGTGTCTCCCTCTTTCTCTGACCCTCCCCAGTTCATGCTCTGTCTCCCTCTGTCTCAAAAATAAAATAAATGTTAAAAAAAAAAAACATTAAAAATATATTTATCAAAGACAAAGTCCAAGTAATTTTGAATATATGCTTTATATACTGTTAGGAAAAAATAACGTAACTTAATGAAAAAGTATCTACTTAAATTTTATTATTTTTTAAAACTGTCTGCTCCACTCATAATAGGTGCTATATTGTCAATGTTGACTTTATGGCGTCCTTCACATTAATAAAACTTACAATGAATAGAACTGAAAATAGCTCAAAAATGCCAAAATACAACCTTCAATATTAACTATCATACCTCTCTGTCATCTGGATAAAAAAAAAAAATCTTACATTTAACTATGTAAACACAAATATGATTAAATATGTCAGCCCTTAATAATTCCTAGAGGAATAAGCATTTTATTATCAGAAAAATGATCTAACCCTTCATTTCTGAAGATATCTGTTAACACAGTAAGTTCTAGGTCATACAACTACTTATCTGGCTATCTTATTCCACGCAGTTTAAATGTTTACAACTGCACGAAAAAGCAAGAGCGGGGACAGGGGTAAAAACACATCCATGAGGTCTCATTCCAGTCTAAGTAAAATGATTCACATGCAGCAGTTATGTCGTATACCTGATGTGAAGAGACTCTGTGGCTCTGGTGCTGTAGGCCAGTCACTGGACGTCTGTGGGGAGCTGGGGAAAGGAGGAAGCCCACTTGGGATCGGGTTGGGATGGCGAAAGTTATCTGAGAATAACGACTGTGACTCAGTTACTGCCCCTTCAAAAGGAGACCGTGCACTGTGATTGGATGAACTGATGGGGATGACAGGATTGGATTTTGATAAACCAGGTGGTGGTGAAGGCGTATCACTGTTAGATATCTAAATAAAATAGGAACGGAAAAGAATAATCAATATTAAGTTTATATACTTTAATAAGCCATCATTAAAAAGGCTTGCAACAAAAGATATTAGAACAACGGTCTTCAAATTGGGGTGCTTAAGACTTTATGAGAACATGAATTTTCAAATAAAAATCCATTTTTCTTTTTTTTGGATTGACCCTCCTTGAAAAGACTGAGTCAGTCTCCTCTCCTTTCAGAACCTACTTTCTCTCACTTTATAAAGAAAAGAGTATTTCTCACTCTTTGACCAAAAGTGAAAGCTTTCTGAGAGCAACAAAAATGTATTAGAAATATTCAGACTGGTGATAAGTGACTAAATGACCTGATTCTTTTGCAAACTACGTGATTCTCAATACTTAAGAACAAAATGGAAAGAAGATCTAATCAAGTTATTTCTAAAACAGCATTAAAAATAATTTTTAGGAGGGTGGCTCAGTCAGTTAAGTGACCGACTCTTGATTTCGGCTCAGGTCATGATCTCACGGTGCATGAGCTCAAGGCCTGCATGGGTCTCCATGCAAATAGCACGGAGTCTGTTTGGGATGTTCTCTCTGCCCCTCCCCACTTGCTCTCTCTCCCTCCCTCTCAAAATAAGTAAATAAACTTTAAAAAAAATCTTTAAGAGAAATAATTTTTGGGACGCCTGGGTGGCTTGGTTGGTTGAGCGTCCGACTTCAGCTCAGGTCAAGATCTTGTAGTTCATGAGTTCAAGCCTTGCATTGGGCTGTCTGCTGTCAGCACAGAGCCCGCTTCAGATTCTCTTGATCCCCTGCTCACATTCTCTTTCTCAAAAATAAACACTTAGAAAAATAATTTTTATGATAAACCTTTATATGATTTTTTAATTTAAACAAATTTTAAGTTTATTTAGTTTCAGAGAGACAGAGACAATGCAAGCAAGGAAGGGGCAGAGAAAGAATCCCAAGCAAGCTCTGTCCTGCCAGTGCAGAGCTAGATGTGGGGCTTGAACTCATGGAACTGTGACATCAACACGTGAGCCAAAAACAAGAGTCAGACGTTCGACCGACCGAGCTGCCCAGGTGCCTCAATCTTTATATGACTCTTAGGTATTGAATTCATAGAAGGAGTTCAAAAATTCAATATTGATATAACACTCTTTCTTCCCCCCACCTATATAAACAAGACACCTCAGCACTGACGTTATAAAATGAAAACATGGCTAACAATATAGTTAAAACTTGTCTCCTTTACCAACAGGTAATATTTATCTATGGATGCATGAAAACCAATTTTAAAATAGCTCTATCTTGTTAAGAGATAAATGTCCAATATTAGTGTTTATGTTTAAAATTTTTATCAAATTCTGTATTTATATAAGTTGCTTTGATCAAATCAAAACTACAAATAAAAATTCAGAAGAAAGGGGTGCCTGGGTGGCTCAGTTGGGTAAGTGTCTGACTCTTGATTTCAGCTCAGATCATGATCTCACGGTCAATGAGATTGAGCTCTGCCTCAGGTTCTGTGTTGACAGCATGGAACCTGTTTGGCATTCTCCCTCTCTCTCTGCCCCTTCCCTGCTTGCATGTGCTTCTTTCTCTCTAAATAAATAAACTTAAAAAAATTTCAGAAGAAAGAAAATTGGCATTTTTTAGCCTTGTGTCAGAAAAACATTTTTTTCCAATTCAAAATTCATGTCTATTTTTATTTAAGAGAAGTATATGCCTGTCAAGAACAAACTGTGTTGTATTAAGGTAATATTTTATAATGGCAGTGGAAACAGACAAATGAGTTCAGGGGAATAAGGAATGATGTAAAATTTCTGATTGTTAAAAAAAAAAATAGCAGGTATATATTTTTTTTAAATGAAGGACAGAGCAACAACACATTTTGATATCTGAATCTCTTAGAAACTTATTAAAAAGCAATGTAGTGCATTTATTTAAAAACACCAATATTTATAATACCCTGAAAATTACATCCTTTACAACTATTTTTAACTTATTATGAAAAAAATCTTTATTTCTTTGGAGAGAGAAGAGGATAGAAAGAGAGGGGAGGGGCAGAGTGAGAGGGAGAGAGAGAGAATTCCAAGCAGGTTCCACACTCAGCACGGAGCCTGATGCAGGGGTCAATCCCATGACCACGAGATCATGACCCGAGCTGAGATCAAGAGTCAGACAGATGCTTAACTGAGGCACCCCAAAAGCAGTGTATTTTAGATCTCTAAGTTTCTCAAACACATTGTGGGGAACTAGCCAGTCTTTATGGAACAGATTAGAACTACATTTTTCTATGCCCATGTAAGACGACGCACAGAGATTTATGCAATGAAAAACTAGCAAATAGACAAGATGATACAAAGCAGGACACAAAGATCAGAATCTCACTCAGTTTCACTGTGGATACAACTTTGAACTTAACTATTTAGTTTGTTATTTCAAAGCCCACAGTCATTCGGGGATAGGGGCAAACTGTTGGAGGCAAGGACACTGCGAGATACAGAAGATTAAAGTTGACAATAAGCAACAAGGGGGTATACAGCAGAGAAATAACTCTTAAGAATAAAGGTGGCTTGCTAGTCTGAGACCATTTTGTAGATGGTCAAAAAGACCAGTAGTATCAACAGACTCATATGACACTAAAATACTGAGATACCATACAATATGACATATGGTCATAAGGATAAATCTGAGTCATCAAGAAAAGGTTAAGTTATGCTCTTACACAGTAATTCTGTGGAGGAAAAGAAGATTCATTATACTACATTTAAAAAAGGATATCCACTAAAAGTATTTTTAAATTGTTTCAGTAAAGTATTTTCCACTATCCAGAAAATTCACTTGCACAGAATGCTTTGTTTCAAGAGAATGGAATATAAACGAAGTAGAGAATCAAGAGTCTTACCTGCTGTGAATTATCACCATTCCCTATACTGAGAGAATCTGAAGGTTTGTCAATGGGGCTGCAAAAAGAAAACACATAGAGTAAAATCAGAGTAAAGTCATTCTCCCACAAGAAAAATAAACACCCCAAAAGCCAGAAAAATAGATATTTTATCATCTTAACATTTGTTGATGCACTCTGATGTAAAGATATTGGTTTAGATGTTGAGGATACAAAGAAGTATAAGATCAAATCCCTACACTTGAGCAACTTAACTTACATTCTAACTAGATTCTCCAAAAACAATGGGTGAAACCATAACTTATGAAAAAAAGTACTGATTAAAGTGAGTACTATTGTAGTAGGTCAAAAATTTAATCCATTATTTAGCTTTGTGCGCATGATAAACACATTCCCCATTAAAATTCTTGGAATAATATTCACCTATTTTTCCTGGTGTTTAACAGAGGGAATAAAAGTCACCCAAATATTCTCTACAGGTTCTTAAGAGCAACAAATTTCCTTTACTACTTCAAAATCCTAGTTACAACCCTAGAGAAGGCATGTGTGTGTATAAATGCACACACACACGGTGCCTGGGTGGCTCAGTCGGTTGAGTGTCTGACTTCGGCTCAGGTTATGATCTCACTGTTTTGTGAGTTTGAGCCGACGAAACAGAAACTTTTGTGCAAACTATTTACTTAAAAAAGTTTTTTTTAATGTTTATTTATTTTTGAGAGACAAGAGAGACACAGCATGAGCAGGGGAGGGGCAGCGAGAAAGGGAGACAAAAATCTGAAGCAGGCTCCAGGCTCTAAACTGTCAGCACAGAGCCCAACATGGGGCTCAAACTCATGAACATCAGATCATGACCTGAGCCGAAGTCAGACGCTCACCCGACTGAGCCACCCCGGCGCTCCATAGTTTAAACAAAAACCTAAAACTTGACTTCCATATGGAGCAAATGCAGCGCGACAGTAAAGTAACACATAACTGCTGACTTAAAACCAAAACAAAATCTTTATAAGCATTATAATACTGACCTAGCAAACCATTTCCATAACTAACTTTATTTAATCCAGCACATGAATAAAAGATAATTATGATTCTATAATTATATATATATAATTATATAATTATAAAATTACATAATTATAAAAATACTAATACTTATTCTGATACAGTATTACAGGGAGACAAATTAAGATTCCAAATTTCTCAAAATTATTTTATTGGCCTGAAATATGTACAAAGTTATCCTGATAGGCAGACAACCTACTGGTACCACATTTAATTGCTCTAGAAAAATTTAACAAGGTCTAGTACCCAATCACAACACCAAGTTTATCTTCTGCACAAACATCACCAGATGCTCTTGACTCTGACAAGTAGGTCTGGAATTCACTAAATATCATCTTTAGTTGTTATTATTCACAAAATATCAATTAATCAATTCATTTTAAGTTAAATGGGTAATACAAATAATTTCAAGATATCGCTTTGAGCCCACTAAGTTTGGAGACACTTGGGGAAATGAGACAGGTACACACCAACATATATCAACCAGTGACAATTACTAAACGAACTGTTTCAAACAATAAATGTCATAGGTCTTTAAAAGAAAGAGAAGCCACCGCAAGTGGGGCCATTAGGAAACATTTCCTCGGGGAGTTCAAATTTAAGTAGGTCCTCAAAAAGATTTACACATTAGGAGAGGGAAGGGAAAAAGGAGGAAAGAACATCAAAGGTAGGAAAAGCAAGCATATCAAGCATCAAAAGGGCACAGATAGGTTTGGGAAAAAGTTGAGTAATTAGTTTAGGTAAGACAGAGGATGCTTTTGACAGCAGTAGGAGGTAAGGACAGAGAGACAGAGGGTAGAACCAGAGACCAAGAGAAATTTTTGCACACAGAAATGACACAAAGCAGTATTAGAAAGATTAATTTGGTGGTGGCATAACGAACAGACTGGAACATAATACAGATGATAATGAGATGAACTTGCAACATTTTCTAAAAAATTTTCCTGTGGTAAGGTACACTTAATATAAAATTTACTGTTTTAACCATTTTTAAGTTCAGTGGTATTAAATACACTGACGTTGTACAACCATTGCCATCATCATCCTCACCTCTTTTAATCTTATAAAACTGAAATTCTATACCATTAAACAATAATTTCCCAATTTCTCCTCCCAGCCGGTATCTGCCATTATACTTTGTTATAATATTGACTACTCTAAATACCTCATATAAGTGGAATCAAAGAGTATTTGTCTTTTTGTGACTAGCTTATTTCACAATGTCTTAAAGGTTCATCCATGTTGTAATGTATCGCAGAATTCCCTTCCTTTTTAAGGCGGAATAATATTACTTTGTATGTATACCACATTTTGCTTGCTCATGCATCTGGCCACCGACACTTGCTTGGACTGCTTCCACGTTAAGCTATTGTGAGCAATGCTGCTAAGACATAAATGTACAAATATCTCTTCAAGACACTGCTTTCAATTCTTTTTGCTATCTACCCAGAAGTGGAATTGCTGGATTGTATGGTAATTCTATTTTTTAATTTTTGAGGAACTGCCATACTGTTTTCCCCAGTGATTGTACCATTTTATATGCACAAGGGTTCTAATTTTTCCACATCTCTTTCAAATCTCATTTTCTAGCCCCCCCTTTTTTTTTTTTTACTATTTTTTATTTTTCTCTTTTTAATGTTTCAAGTTTTTATTTAAATTCTAGTTAACATCTAGTATAATATTAGTTTCAGGAGTAGAATTTAGTGATTCTGTTTTCTGCTTTTTTGGCAGTAGCCATACTGATGGGTGAGGAGGTATCTCATTGTAGTTTTAATTTGTATTTCCCAATGATTAGTGATGTTCAGCATCTTTTCATGTGCTCAATGACCATACCTCTATATTCTCTGAAGAACTGTCGATTTGAGTCCTTTGCCTATTTTTGAACTGGGATATTTGATTTTTGTTGTTGTTGAGTTTTAGGGATTGTCTGTATATTTTGGTTATTAACCCTTTCTCAGATATATGATCTGCAAATATTTTCTCCCATTCTGTGGGTTGCTTTTTTTTTTTTTTTTTTTTACTATGGACAGTGTCTTTTGAGTCACAAAATTTTAAAATGTTAATTAAGTGCAATTTGTCTACTTTTTCTTTTGTTACCTGTGATTTTGGTGTCCTGTCCAGAAATCATTGCCAGATCCAATGTTGTGAAGCTTAATCATGTGTTTTCTTTTAATGGTTTTGCTGTGTGAAAGAATTTCAATCTAAAAGAACTAGAAAATATAAGAAGGATATTCTCATACATGTGCCCCCAGGAAGATAAACCTAAGGACTAAAAGACTGCTTTCTCAGAAATGTCTGATTCACAGGAAATGGATAGTGTTGAAATTTTCTTCTGGCGGGGGGGGGGGGGGGGGGCGGGGAATGATCAGAGGTTGTCCTGTATCGACCTTGGGAAGTTTTGCCAGAGGCATGAATGGAACAGGGCTTCAACTGGATTGATCTCACAAAATGGGATGAATTGAGCTTTGTATGAATAAACGGAATGATTTTGTTTGCTCAGGAAAATTTTCAAGGCTGGTTTCCTTTTTTTTTTTTTAATTTTAACTGACTCGACCCCAACTTTCCCCTCTTTCCACTCACTGCGCATAAATACAACCTACCAAAACCCCTCAACGGACTCGCCACAGGTTGCTTGTTCCGAACTGCAGTTCCTCTGCTATTCCTGAATAAACTTATCTCCTTGAGCTTGTCTAAGTTTGTTTTATTTATAGCCATCAATTGTTTTGTGTCTTATATTTAAGTCACTGATCCATTTTGAATTCATTTTTTAATATGGTGTTAGGTAAGGATCCAACTTCATTCTTTTGCATGTAGACATCTAGTTTCCTCAGCACCATTTGTTGAAAAGACTATTCTTTCCTCATGGAATGGTTCTGGTACACTTGTTAAAAATCATTTGACCTGTATGTGATGGTTTACTTCTGGGCTTTCTTTTCTTTCTGTTGAGTTATATATATCTGTCTTCAGGCTAATCCCACCTTTTACATTACTGCAGATCCGCAGTTATGTTTTGAAATCAGGAACTGTGCTTCCTCCAGTTTTGTTTTTTCAAGATAATTTTGGCTATGTGGGGTGCTTTGAGATTCCCTATGACTTTTAGGATGGGTTTTTCTATGCAAAAAAAAAATCACTAGAATTGTGATATGGATTGCATTGGATGTATAATAGCTTTGGGTTAAAGAGGCATTTAAATAATATTGTCTTCCAATCAATGAACATGGGATGCGTTTTCATTTATGTGTCTTTAATTTCTTTCAGCAACGGTTTGTAGTTTCATTGTGTAAGTCTTTAATTTCCTTGCTTAGGAACTCCTAAGTTATTTTTCTTGACACTATGGTGAATACAACTGTTTTCATAATTTCCTTTTCAAACTGTTCATTGTTCACATACAAAAATACAATGGATTTGTGTATTGACTTTGTATTTTGTACTGAATTCATTTATTACTTCTAATCATTTGTTTATTTTGTGTGTGTAATCCCTAGGACTTTCTACATATAAGACCACACTATTTACAAAAAGATAATTTTTACTTATTCTATTTAGATGACTCTTCTTTGTCTTGGCTAACTGCTATGGCTGGAACATCCAATAGCGTGCTGAATAGAAGTGGTAAACGTGGGCATTTGCCTTGTTCCTTATTGTAGAGGAAAAGTTTTCAGTCTTTCGCCATTAGAATGATGTTCACTGTGAATTCTTCATATATGTATGGCTTTTATTGTGTCGAGGTAGTTTTCTTCCTAGGTTGTTTTAAGTCATAAAAGGGTATTGACTTTTGTCAAATGCTTTTTCTGCATCAATTGAGGTATCATGTGTTTTATATCCTACATTCTGTTCATAGGACACATCAAATAGCTTAATTTTGTGTCAGACCATCCTTGCATTCCAGGAATACCTCACTTTATCATGGTGTATAACCCTTTTCATGTGCTGAATTCTGTTTGATAGTATTTGGTTGAGGATTTCTGCATCAAAGTAAACAAGGCATATTGGTCTGTAGTGTTCTGATATTGTCTTTGGCATTGGTGTCAGGGTAGTGCTGGCCTCACAGGTTGAGTACGGAAGTGGTCTCTTCTCAACTTCTTGGAAAAGTTCGAAAAAGATTAGTATTAGTTCCTCTTTAAATGTTTGGTAGAATTCACCAGTGAAGCCATTAGGTCCAGGGCTTTCCCTTGTTGGGAAATTTTTGATTAGTGGTTTGATTGCCTTACTAATTATATATCTATTCATATTTTCTATTTCTTCACAATATAGTTTTGGTAGGTTTTTGTGTTTCTAGGGATTTGTCCATTTCATCTAGGTTAACCAATGTGTTGTCATACAATTTTTCACAGTACTCTTAAAATTCTTATTTACATAGAATCTGTACTAATACCCCCACTTTCTGATTTTAATATTTTGAGCTTTTTCTGTGTTTTTTCATAGTCTATATCTAACTGAAGGTTTGTCAATTTTCTTGATCTTCTCAGAGAGCCAACTTTAGTTTCATCCTTTTTTCTCTACTGTTTTTCTACTCTTGATTTCATCTTTCACTGCTCTTATCTTTACTTCCTTCCTTCTGCAAGCTTTGGGTCTAGTTTGTTCAAGTTGTTTTTCTATTTCCTTAAGTTGTGATGTAAGGTTGTTGACTTTGGGTCTTTCTTGCTTTTTAACGTAAGCACTCATAGCTATATATTTTCCCCTTAGCACTCCTTTAGCTACTTTCCTTAAGTTTAAAAAAAAAATTTTTTTTTCAACGTTTTATTTATTTTTTTGGGGACACAGAGAGACAGAGCATGAACGGGGGAGGGGCAGAGAGAGAGGGAGACACAGAATCGGAAACAGGCTCCAGGCTCTGAGCCATCAGCCCAGAGCCCGACGTGGGGCTCGAACTCACGGACCGCGAGATCGTGACCTGGCTGAAGTCGGACGCTTAACCAACTGCGCCACCCAGTCGCCCCTATTTTCCTTAAGTTTTGATACGTTTTGTTTCCATTTTCATTCATCTCTAAGTATTTTCCAATTTCCCTTGATTTTTTTTAATCCATTAGTTGTCTAAAAGTGTTAATTTCCACAATGTTTTGAACTTTCCAGATTTCCTTTTGTTAATGATTTCTAACTTTATCCCACCATGGTCAGAAAAGATACATGGTATGATACCTATCTTTTTAAATCTACTGAGAAGTTGTGGCCTAACATATAATCTTATCCTGGAAAATGTCCATGTACATTTGAGAAGAATGTATATTTCGTTCTTTTTGGGGAGAGCGTTCTGTATTTGTCTGTCAGATCCAGGTGGTTTATTGTGTTGTTTAAATTCTCTCCTTACTGATCTACTATCTGGTTATTATATCCATTACTGGGAGCAGAGTACTGAAATCTTCAACTATTATTGTAGAACTATTTCTCCCTTCAGTTCTGTCAGTTTTGCTTCATATATTTTGATGTTTGTCATTAGATGCATAACATTTGTAACTATTCTATCTTCTTGCTGTATTAACATACAATGTCTTTCTTTGTCTCTCGATTTAAAGTCTGTTTTGTCTGGTACTAACTAGAATAGGCATTTGTGATCTCTTTTGTGTACTATTTTAATGGATTATCTTTTCCATCCTTTCACTTTCAACCTGTTTGTGTCTCTGGGTCTATTGCAAATCTCCTCTAGACAGCATATACTTGGGTCATGTATTTTTATCCATTCTGCCAATCTGTCTTCTGATTAAAGTTGTATACATTTAAAGTAATTACTGACAAGGAAGTAGTTATTATGCCCTTTATGCCATTTGTTTTCTACATGCCTTATAGCTTTTCCCCCCTAATTTCCTGCAATACTGTCTTCTTTTGTGTTTAGCTGACATTTTTCTAGTGAAATGTTTAAATTTCTTTCTCATCTCCTTTTGTGTATACCCTAGAGCTATTTTCTTCATTGTTATCATGTGATATCAATTCTACTGAACATCCTAATGTTAGAATACTCTGTATCAACTTAATTTCAGTAACATATAAAAACTCTGCTCCTTTACAGCTCAATCCCAACCCCTTTCAGTGTTTACACTAATACACTGAACCTTAAACGTATTGGTCTCTTAAATCATGCAGGAAACAAAAAGTATAGTTACAAATCATTGGTACAATCATACTAGCTTTTATAATTGCCCATTTATTTACCTTTACTAGTGTCCTTTCATTTTACCTAGCAGGACTCCCTTGAGCATTTCTTGCAGGACAGGTCTAGAGCTCATGAACTCCCCCAGCTTTTGTTAATCTGAGAATGTCTTAATTTCTCCCTTTCTCTTGAAGAACAGTTTTGCTAGATATAGAATTCTTGGTTGACAGTTTTTTTCTCCTAGCACTCTGAATATATTGGCCCACTGCCTTGTGGCCTCCAAAGCTTCTCATGAGAAATAGGCCAATGATCTTACTGAGGATTCCCTCTACATGATGATTCACATCTGCTGTTTTCAAGATTCTCTCCTTGTCTTTGGCTTTTTAATAAAAATTTGATTTATTTATTAGATTTTACTTTGACTTGATTTTGGTTTGATTACAGTGTGTCTCAATGTTTATCTCTTTGAGTTCATCTTAGAGTTCCTTGAGGTTCTCAGATGTTTATATTCATTTCTTTCATCAAATTGGGTAAATTTTCAGCCATTATTCCTTCATACGTTCTCTCTGCACCTTTCTCACTTCCCCTTCTGGAACTCTGACAATGCATATGCTGGTCTGCTTGATGGTGTCTTACATACAGGTTCCTTAGGCTCTCTTCACTTGTTTTCAGCCATTTCTCCTTGTGTTCCTCAAACTCCTTAATTTCCATTGTCCTTTTCAAATCTGCAGATTCTTTCTTTTATCTACTCAAATCTGCCTTTGAATCCTCTGGTGAATTTTTCATTTGAGTTACCATACTTTTCAGATCCAGAATTTCTTTTTGGTTTCTTACTTTTTAATTGATATTTCCCTTTTGTTCATACTTTTTTTTTTTTAACCTTTCTCCACATCTTCCTTTACTTATTTAAGAATCTTTAAAAGAATTGTTTTAAAAGTCTTTGTCTACTATATCTGCCATTGCATCTTGTTCAGGGACAGTTTTTGTTGGTCATTCTTCTGTTAGTTATTGCTTCTTTTATATGCGCTGTGATTTTTTTACTGAACACTGCCCATTTGAGTCTAGTAACATAGTACCTCTGGAAAACAGATTCTCCCCCTTCCCCACTGTTTGCTTTTTTTTGTTGTTTTTTTGTTTTGTTTTTTTCGTTGTTTGGTTTGTTTGTTTCGCAAAAAGTATCTGTGCCAAAGGTCAGTCCTAGGTATAAACTTAAAGTCTTCTCAGGTCTTTTCTGAGCCTTTCTCTGGTCATGCACAGTCTAAGTCACTAAGTTTCTTCATATATGCAGTTGTTTTTGAATGTCCTAGTCTTTAATGTCTAGCACCCAAAAGGAGAAAAAGAAAAAACTGAAAGGGGGAAAGAGGGGAAGGGTGCCAGTCCTTTAAATCCCCTGGATATTATTTCAGCCAAAGGAGGGGTTTGCAACAATGGCTGCCTGCTTCTTTGTCAGCACCTCTGTGATCAGAAGAGGTAATCAGCAATTAGAGCAAAGATCCTCAATACTGGAAAGACAAGGTTCTTTTTGCCTACCCTGGCTCCTGCAACCTATGCATAAGCTGTTCCAGGAATATGTGCACAGCTGCTGGCCATGTACTGGCAGTAGGAGACAGATAGCTGCTGCGGCCTTAGAGCTGAAATTGACCAAAATTAACCCCAAGTCTTTCAGTGGAATTTGCAAGCCTTCAACAAATTTCAGAGTTCCAAAATAGTTACATCAGACAGATTCTGCCAGTGCAATTGTTGTCCAGTTTGGGAGACAGATTCATGGTGCCACCTACCCCACCATCTTCCTCAAATCTGCACCGTTCTTATGATAGGAGAATAAAGGAAGGCTTAAAGGTGAGAACAGCAGAAATTACAGAAACAAAAGATTGAAAGCAAGACATTGCTTTCTTGGGTCTCGGTTCAGGTTCTCAGCCACCACCATTAAAGAGCACTAAATATTAATTTGCAATACAGGTGAGGTTAGTCTTGCTAATGTCAAGGGCAGCATATGAAAATCTTACATTCAGAATAAATCTTGATGTGTCTGGATTACAACTAATCAGAACATCTTATATCATCCAGTCCACCATGCCAACCCGCAGTTTTATAAGTACTAATTCATAGCATTTGATGCTCTACCTGGGGAAGGTTTACACAGATGCTTAAAAATTTCTACATCAGTGTCCTCAAACCAAAGATAGCTGCTAAAAAACAGAACCGGGGCAAGGTATCAGTCAATTTTAATATATTCTTCAATTTATTTTAAAATTAACTATTCAAGGAATAGTAAGTGAAAAGCTTTAAGAATAAAGATACAACTAGAAATTTTTTTTTTCCTACATGGGCTGTAAAAAAACAATTGTAGTTAAACCTGCCACTGTAAGTGCATCTATCGGTGCAAAAGTAGAAAATACAGACGGGAGAATCCCTGCCAATGCATGTATATCCCAACAGAAAGAAAAAGTATTTTTATAAATCCCAATTCCAATAAATGTGAACTCCTAGGGTCTCTAATGGCTGGACAGCTAACAGTTATCCCAAGGCTACGATGAACAAGTAAGAGTTTTCACAACTTCCCTGGCATCAGGTGTTGAACTTCCTTTCTCATCAAGCTATGTGTCTGCTTAAGCTATAGTCACATTAAATACCTGTTGTTTTACATTCAACATCTACCCATCTATTATCATACCAAGTTAAAAAAAAAAAAAGGAAAATAAAGTTTAATAAATACCACGTTTAATAAGGAAGAGAGAGACCTACTCCATGAAATGGACTATTTTCTGGTCAAGAATTGCCAAGTCCTAATGATACCTGATGAAAGAAGATTGGATACACTAAGATAAACTGCACAGGGCTTTTTTATTTAAAAACCTGCAAACTAAAAAAATCTACGGGTTTTCTTTTTTTGCTCCCCCTCCCCCCACAAAGTTTATTAGCCACTTCTGTTCAGAAAGGCCTCTTTCTGAACAAGTCTGTTCCTCTAAAATAACGAGGGGGGAAACACCAAAATGCATGGGGCGCACTTTCATTTGCATCTCAAGTTACACTAGAAGCATATCATAGAGAAAGGTTAGCTATCTCCTGGGGTTCCCTGGGAATGGCTCTAGAGTAGGCTCCAGCTTCAGTTCTGGTCCCAGGTTTGGCTCTAGCACTCTGTGATACCGTGCCTAGTGTGGGCTCCAGTGCTGTGGCCCCAGAACCAGTCCTGCCTTAAGCAGTGCCTCTAACCTCAGACTCAGCTCTGGCCCTAATGCCATCCTGGGCTCCAGCTGTAATGAATCTGATTCTGGCTCCAGCTTAAGCTCCAGTGGCTGTTGCAGCTCATCCATCTGTCTGTTAGACACCGAAATGAGCCTGTGTTTCAGGTATTTCCTCTGTTCTGGAGATTAAATTTCTCCTGGCGGTAGTACCCAAAAGCCTCATCCTAGGGGGATTCAGGGGAGAGGAAACAGAGCACATTCTCAAGTAGGTCTCCCTCAGTAAGCAGTTGGTGGTGGTGGATGAGTTCGGACAGCAGGAGTGACTGCAGTACCACCTGGAATTGGGTGGCAGAGAGCAGATCACCTTATCACCATCCTGATGTTCTACACAGGAGCGGGTAATGCCCCCTTCCAATGATTTGCTGAAGTGTAGTAGAATGGCACCAAAGACGGGTCTTCTTCAGCAGCTAGTGCTCCTGGCTCCAGCTCATAAAGTCCACGATGTGGCCATCATTCCACAGATTCTTTAGGTGGTCAGGTACCAGGTCCAGATTTTTGTTCAACCATGTCCAGAATGGTAGATTGCCTGGGGGGGCTCTCTTGCTTAGCGAAGTCAGTCCAGGACAACAAGGTAGCCTCAATCCTAGGGTTTTGACCAAACAGCTTGTCCCTCAGCATGCTCAGCTGCTCCGGGTTAAGGTCTTGGTCAACAGAGGAGGAGAAATGCCAACTGAGAGCAGGGCCCAGCAGGCTCCAGGAAGGCTTGGGGGGCTGGAAAAGAACTGGTTCTGAGGGTTTGAGCTAAGCAGACTGAACCACAGAACCAAGGCCTAAGCAACTGAGTAGGGTCATGTTAGAAATAATCACACAGAGGGCGTCTGTTTTAGCTCCTGCTTCAGATCCTGGTAGGTGTATCTAACCATGAAGGTGATAATGTACAGTTCCTCTGTTGCAATCAGCATCCTCTACTGCTGCCCTTTCTGGAACCAACTAAATGCTACTCCACCAGAGTCAGGTAGCCAGAATTATACTTTAAACCCTGACTCTGTCCCTTCTCAGGGGCCAAAGTTTTCTGGTTTGAAGTTAGAATGTTGAAATTCTGAAGGCCTTGTAACTGAGAAGAACTTCTGTGGAGTCTTCTGTGGACTACAATGGAGACCTGTAGTCAGTAACCAACGCCTTCCTGGAGTCTCACCAGCAGCCTTGTAGGACAGTAAACTTCCTCCCATTCCTGAAGATGAGGGGCCGGTGGGGAGTTAGGGGTATGCGAGACTACGTTTCTACCACAAAATGCTTTGTGAAGCAGACACTATAGCAACTCTGTGAACTGGACCTTCCACAGGTCCACCTCTTTGGTCAGAGAGTCATCCTGATAGCTAACCATGTGACTCAGTCCCTTCGATTCCTTCAGCAACTAATACAGGTCAAACAACAGCTTTGCTCCAGCTGTGAACATTTCTCCAGCTGTTCCACCTATGGTCGGGGGGGCTCCAATGCACATGTTTCGCTGCTGGACTTTCCATGCCTCCAACTTTGGCAGGAGCTCAATTAAGGGAGATAATTGGCCTAGCAGTGTTTTAAAGGTACCCAGCACCTCCTTTCTCCTTTTGCCTAGTTCATCCGGTTTCCTCTAGAAGCTGCTAACGTCTGGTTTGATGAGGGTCTAAAGGGGGTGTCCTCACTGGGGCTGGGTCTTCTATTGGAAGTAAAAGACATCCTTGTGGTCTTTCAGTTGGCTGATGGATTTCACAAGCTTCTCCATCATAGCCCCTAATTCCAGGTTCCAGAATTCAGTTTCCTGCTGTTGGCTTTCCACAGGTGCTTTGAGGTCTGCCTCTCATTGCTCTGACTGAGCCCTCTGAGCCTGAATCAGAATTAAAGAGATTAAACATCATCTCAGCCAACTGGGTAGGGCTTTGAGGAAAGGCCTGACTGTTCCAATAGAATTTTCACAAGTTCTGCTGTAGCAACAAGCACTCAGGGTCCTGGCTGCAGCAGGTATACTCAGAGTCCATTTGATCCAAGAACTCAAAGAATAGCCTTTGGCCTTGGAATCATTGTTGCCCAGTAATAATGCTGAGAGAAAGAGAAATCAAAACACCTGAAGTCTATAAATACCACACAACTGACTGAAAAGCACTGGATTCAAGTGGGACTAAGCAGTTCTAAAAGGTTGGTAGGTCTCATAACACAATCAAGATATTTCCAGAAGGCAATGCTATGTGTATAAATGTCTGCAAATGAAAATTTGTAAACATGGAACGTCTTCATACAAATAGTCTCACTGACTTTTTTTAAAGTTCTAGTTCTAAATAGTTCTGGGATCTATGGTGAAATTATAGATTTCCCAGGAGTAAAATGTTTTTCCATTAACCCAAAAGTTGGAATGCAGGACTATGGAGCTTTAAAATATATATATATATTTATATATATGCAAATATTATATAAACACACACACACACACATACATATATATATACACACTGAAATATTGAGTGTATAACCAGAATCTGTTTCTGGAGATTCTGATTCAGTTAGTCTAAACTGTGACACTTGGTATTTGATGATTACTACGCTAGTAGAGTGAAAAGGAGCATTAACACTAGATTTTAGGGCTAGAAAGAATCATCAATGCCAAACTTAAAGACTCTTTGACAGATACACCACAATTCACAATTATCTGCAAGCAGATGACAGAGCTACACCTCTGTTTGAATCTTCTGATGCTTAGCCAACTTTGCTAGTTTCTGACATGCCCCAAAGACAGTGCCCCAATTTGACTTCCTTTCTACTTCTTGGTAGTGATACCAACCAAATTCCTGAAAATAGTCTCTTGGCTGCTTTCTAAAATTTACGACATAAAACAAGTAGTTACATAGTAAAGGATCAAAGAAAAGACCCTTTCCCAGGACTGGGAGTAGGACAGAAAAAGTACTGAGAAGGTCTAGTTCTCCTTTTTGTCACACTGAAAAGATAAAGTCTCCATCATTGTGCTAATTATGGTTGCATTGTGGAAATAAGGTACTTGTTAACATAAGGGACATTTCCAAATTTCACTGTCATGTTACTGTATACACAAATACATATTTACATTGCTCCTAAATTAAATATTCCCATATTCATTTAGAAGAATTCATTTTAATTTTTCATGCTTGCCAGTCTTAAATAACTGAGAAAAACATCTGATAAACTTCAAAGAACAAATTTAAGTTATAGACAGGTAGCTTGCCTTTATAGAATTTATTTGATACAGGCTTCAAATATACATCAACATTTCAAGTATTACTTTACTACTAAAATATGGCCACATCTTACACAATGTGGCACAATTAGCTATTAACATGATAAGAAAAAAGTGCATCAATAATCTGGACTGATGACAGTTTGGCAAATAAGATTTTAATTGGAATTTTCTCAATAACTCCAGAACATACTGACCATGAATGAAAATAAACGCTTTGATTATAAGTAATCACAAAAAATTATTAATATTAAACCTGAAAGATAAACATCCACCATCGTAAACATATCACAGGCTGTAGCCAGCTTTCAAAAGCACCAAGTAAAGTCTCCATCTATTCATTTTAATTTTGTATTTCAGCAATAAAGGTTGATCTTTTAAAAGATACTATATATTTAAGTTGAATTTAAGTACACAATTGCTCATTTGATGTGTCTTTTCTTCTAAGAAATAAGGGCACCAACAACCCTATTTTTAACTAACCCTCTCCCCACACTCATTATTCCCCACCGTCTGGAAAAAAATACCAGTGGCTCTCTTAACTTTTTTGAAAATACTTTACTTAGGTGGTACAAGATTCCAGAACTCACTTACTAGTTTTCCAGTATGTATGTGCACATGTGAATTAACTTTGTATTTCCAAATAAAGAATGGAAATAAAATTTCTTAAGAGAAATAAGAAAAAGACTCTCAGAACTAAGGTCAGAAAAATCTTGTAACCCACTGATTTTAATATACATACAGTTTTAGTAAACCTTACTAATTCATCTACTTAGTATACTAGTAAGTAGCCCCAAGTTTCATGCCAAAAAAAAAAAAAAAAAAAGTTGGGAACTGTAAATCATTTATCTATTATCAAAGAGGGAATGCCTTTCTGGGGATCCATTTTAAAAAAAATTTTTTTTAGGCCCACCTCTCATGGCACTTGTCCACAGTTTGAGAATCACTGCTTTATACCACTCCTGAAATCACTTCTGCCTGTAAGTATCAGCATACAAGGGCAATTTACAATTATTATTAGGTCATGGGTCCTTTCTCCAGAAAAATGTACACACGCACACAAAATCTGATAAAATTTCAGAGTTCACAGATGTGCTGAAGCCTGTTCATTATTTAATAAGTTCTATCCAAGACTATTTTATACAAGTCTCCAGGCCATACCTTTTCTAGATCATATCTGACTAAATGATGTCCGGGTAGGAGAACAACGTTCAGGCAGTGACCACTCCCATTCTGCTCAATAAAGAAGGCACTCTGACTATGCCCTCAGTCTATCAGAGCTTATGCTTGATTTTCAATGAAGAGACATCCACGATTTTAAAAAGACATGCATTTTCTTTCGGTATAACAAAAACTGACAAATTTCCTATAGAAATTTTCCTTTCACCATTTCTTTAGCTTATCCTCTACTGCCACCAAACTGTGGTTTAGGAAAGCTTTTGCTTAAAATACCATTAATTCCTTAGATTTATGGTACATCGAATTTATCCTGAGATAATAAGCCTTACAGACCAGAGATCTTCAAGGTCAAACTATATATTAGTTGTGACATAGTTTTCTTTAAGTGAGCTAGTTTGATTCATGTTAGAGTTTTGATTCATGTTTAAAGTCTCTTAAGAATTTTACTTCTTCTAGACTGAGCAGTGGCAGAGCGGGAGCATGAACTTGGGCTTAAAAGTGGCAGCAACTTTGGTCAGAATCTGGTTTATCACTTATTTGTGTAAGGGTACTGGGGAATTATTTCAACTCTCTGAGTCTTGCCAGTCCCAGCTTTTCTTGCCAGCAAGATAGTAGTGATATCTACCGCACAGGACAACTGAGATTAAATGAACACAAAGGACATCAACCCTCTTTTCACCTAAGTCTAAACTGAACCATCCTCATACCTTCAACGGTGGCTTATCTGAGCCACAATAACAATTCATATCCATTTACCTTGAGTGATCTACATACCCGATAATTTGCTCCCCAAATGCTTATGTAGGCCTGCCTACTTACTGTCCCTGGGCATAGCAGCCCATCTAGGTACTATTCCTTTCACAGTTTTTAGCTGGGGCACAAAAAGTGTCTCAACCTAAATAAAGGTATTTCAAAGTGCCAAACTTAAAATACCCAGTCCTTAAGCATCACTACTGTACGGCTTCCTTATTCCCCACTCTCATCATTTGTACTCATCGTTTCAAAGTAACTTATTAACATAGAAAGATAGCACATCTACACTCAATCTGACTGATATACTCTGAAATGCATAATGATGGGAGGGGGGTGGTAAGAACAAACAACACACACCCTTTTATAATTTACTGTTCACTTAAGTGAAATAGGAGTAAGACACATTATAAAAAAACACACACACACAAAACAACTTCACATATATCTGTATCAGGACCATGTCAGGGTTCAGTGAAGATTAAGTAGCTAAGATACTCTGTACTTAATATTTGTACTCTGGCTTATTTAGAAATAAGAGGAAACTACATTTTGGGTTTAGTGTCAAGCCATAAGGTTCCAGATTTTGTTACAAATTTTTGTAAAACTGCTATTCACTACATATGAATGATAAGAGAAAAACCTTCTTCCCTAGAAGGCTTAATTCTCAACTTATTTTGAAAAAAATTTTTTTTTCAACGTTTATTTATTTTTGGGACAGAGAGAGACAGAGCATGAACAGGGGAGGGGCAGAGAGAGAGGGAGACACAGAATCGGAAACAGGCTCCAGGCTCTGAGCCATCAGCCCAGAGCCTGACGCGGGGCTCGAACTCACGGACCGTGAGATCGTGACCTGGCTGAAGTCGGACGCTTAACCAACTGCGCCACCCAGGCGCCCCTCAACTTATTTTGAATATGAAAAAGATAGCTCTTGGGTAGGACCACGGAAAGAGTCATACTATTCGTCTTTCTAATTTGACAAGTCTTCCCTGTGGGAAGAAGAAAACTTATCTATAAATTCCTACCTATCACTACACCCAATAGAGTGACAATGTGGAACGGAGACCAAAGTGGACCTTCAGTATTACTGACAGTCAGTTGAACTTAACCTTTTGCAGGGGTTGGCATGGAAAGAAAATAAGCTACGGAAGCTTGCCAAAAAAACAACTCTGTGTACCTTGGGCCATCAACTGTCCTTAAATTTCAGGAACCTGCATTAAACAAACAAAAAATAACCCTTCTCCCTCCCCAAAGAAACCTTCCTATATCATGTACTTATGCAAAGCACAGGCAACCATATCAAAATTTACTCTGGTCCTAGCTGAGGTTCAGCAGCACTGGCTTTGAGCAGTTATTAAATGAATATACTGTTTTAAGTCCCCTTTTCTCTTCTTTTTTCTCCATGGCATCAAGGTCATTCTTCTCCTGCTACTGAAATAGCTATAAATGTGCTGACTATACTTTATATGAAGGCAAAGTTAATAAAATAACTAGTAAATCTATTAATAACTGGTCACACACACACACAAAAAAAAGTTAAAGAAAAACTAAGTACTTGTTATAAATCCCAAAAGGACATTTGGTAAATTTCAATTTTCACTTTCAATCTAAAGAAAAAAAACTCAATAAATTAAAAAAACTCAATAAATTAAAAATAACAAGGTATGTTCATACTGTGGTGAAAACTACTTATCTCAAATAAATGGTTAAAATCACACTTAGGAGTGAATAAAACTCTGGAGGCAGCCCTGTCAAATAGGGAGACAGACCCATAAAGAATGAGACAAGGATTCCTGATGGCACTACTTTCTAACACTGTTCTTTAATTCTTAGCCCACTTATTCTCAAATAGGAAGAGGTGGTGGTGGGAGATCCAATACAATAAAACAGTGAAAAGACACCAAAAAAATTCTTTCCTAAGAGACACAAGAGACTTAGAGATATATACCATGCTAATGGTTGAGAACACTCAATGTTATATTGCAGAATGTAAATTTTTCCAGAACAAGTATTTTGAAACACAAATAGATTGGTCAACTAATTGGGGAAAGTTAGTTCTGTATAATGCACATAAAACACTTAAATACATCAATAAAACATAACAAACAGATATGAATTCACAATCCATAAAACGTTCATTCACTCTATTAATCAAATACAAATTAAAATGAGACAGTTTTTTTTTTATCAAATTGGTAAATGTGCAGAAATAAATACTCAATTCAAGGAAATAGGTACTCATAATCTTTGACTCAGCAGTTCTACTTCTAAGAGCATCAAAGCTATAACCAAAATATTTATATGAAAAAAATGTTCATCACAGTGTCATAAATAAGGGCACCAAAATGAAAATAATATACACCAGCAGCAGGTTGGTTTAATAAATTTCAAATGCTCATGTATAATGAAATACCATGCAGCCATAAAAAAATTATATTTTCACGACACAGGAAAATATTCATGATAATGGGTATTAAGTTTTAAAACATAACAAACCAATGTATTTTGTGTATATATACATTCACAAGAAGGAAAAGGACTACAAAGAAATACACACTGAGAGGAAATACATCAAATCGTTTTCAGTGAAAATGTCTTGAGTATTGAGATCACATAGAGGATTTACTTTCTTCTGTATGCTTTTATATTATTATTCAAATTTCCTTAAGTAGAAATATATTGCTTTTATATTCAGGAAATAAAAAACATTATCTCAAAGAGACAGTCTAAATTTTAAATTTCTAGTCTGAATTCTCCAGGGGCTATAAACCCAGAATATGGTTTTAATTAGAGTGACATTTTTAATGAGAACAATAATGTACATAACTGTGAAAAGCATCTGAAATAAATTTTTACTATAATAACCCCATTCTTATATGAAGCACTACAGAATTAGCAACCAATGAGGTAAGCAATAGAATATGGTTCATAATAAAGTAAACATACAGGGGTAGAAAGGAGTAGGTACAAAAAGATCAATGGAAAGGGTCAAAGCTTATCATCCCCAAAAGATTTCTCTTGGACTTAGCTTTTATTCTTAGCTTTGACAGGCGCAAATTTCACACAGTTTACTACACAGTAATTTTATGTTTTGTTCTGTAGGCTCTTTTTTATATATTTATATACACATGTATATACATGTGCATGTATGTGTTTATACAAACAATTTGAATAGCCTTTTAAGTGATCTTTACTATCAAGATGAATAAACTTAACCAGGACTTCAGGAATTTGAATACAAGAGTACATATTTGAAGAAACTGACCTGACAACAATGCATGTAGTTATTATTAGCTATATTTGGAAAATGGCCCTTACATTATTTTAGTGCTAAATAGATGCTGGACTACAGCAAGCAACAAGCAGATGTTTAGCATATTACTTAAATTTAACTTTGGAATAATTTTTTTTAAGAAGCAAATCAACATATCTAAATTAATTATAGCTATTTACTTAAAATGAATCCATTTTATAAAAATTAAACTTACCAAATCAAAAGAAAATTAACAAGAGCCTAACACACCAAACTTAAGGAACATTCAGGATAGAGTACAACCCCCAAATTATTGTTTTTATTAATCATACCATTTTCTGACAGGCCACAACCAAATATAACCCAAAATGTGAAGATCACCATTATCAGAATGAGACTCAGTACCTAAGACTGTAAGTTTATTTAAACATTGACATAGCACAGGTCTACACAATAATAAGCCGTTTTCTACGATGAAAAAGATTCTGAATCCTCCCCATTTAGAGAACTTTAGTGATTTCTGCAACTAGAAAACCACAAATATGTGTGTCTCCAACATACAATGCTTCAGATTAACTCCCACTCTTCCTTTTCCAGTATTTCCCCCACATTATATCAGGAGGGAAACCTTAATTAGGTAAATAAGAGCCTTTCAGTAACCAACATCCCTTAATTTCCTTTTTTGCAAGGAGGGTGTTCTCAGGGTCCAGGCCAGTCTGCAAATCAACGCAAAGGGTAGCCATCAAGAGGCTCATTGATGTGTTACCAGGGAGCAGCAGGCAGCAAATATTCAAACCCAGAAACTGTGACTCAACATTTCCTATTTGGTGCAACAACTGTGCACAAATGATACACACTGTCAAGAAGGATTCTGCCTGAAGAAGATGTAGAATGAAAGGAGAAGATCGACAGACATGAAGGGAAGGTGTCTGATCATACTAATATCGGTACTTACGTATCATACCTCTGCAGTGGCGTCACTTTGTTCTTATTCTTATCAACTGAACCCGTGGACAGTTGAAGAAAATTGGGGTTTAATTTATACAATTCTTGAAGTAGTTTCTGTTCATATTCTTGGTGTTTACCCGCCTAATGAAAGAAGAAATAAAAACTGCAGTGGGGCTCATAAAATGGCTGCTAAAAATTAATAACTTACTTTCCAAATTATTAAAGAAATCCTAAATAAAACATGTAAAAGTTTTTCATGGCTTTAGAGAACCTTGTGAGGATGATGCCACAGAACCACTAGACCAATGAAAGTTCTTCCAACAAAACTATGTGATACGTATACCATTAATTAAGGCATTTCATCAACCACTTTATTATGCAAAAAAGCTTATTAATAGTCAACTTTTTTGCTACCTCAAAAAACTAGAGTCCCTTTTAAACCTATTTCCCCATCTTTCATCTATGAATGAAGTCTTCTAACAGGCCGTTAACAGAACTTTCTGAAGATCACCAAAAGTAATTAATCTAACTTTTTAAAAGAGACTAAAAACTATACAGAGGTCTGGGTGGCTCAGCTGGTTCAGCATCTGACACTTGATTGCAGCTCAGGTCATGATCTCACAGTTCGAATTCAAGCCTTGCGTCAGGCTCTGAGCTGAGAGCACGGAGCCCTGCTCGGTATTATATCTCTCCCTCTCCCTCTCTCTGCCCCTCCCCCACTTAAGCTCTCACTCTCTCCCTCTCAAAAAAAAAAAAAAAAAAAAATTAACATTTAAAAACAACAAAAAATCCAAAAACAAAAAAAACAAAACAAAATAATCAGACTAACACTGTGAATAATACACAGATGAAAAGTCTTATTACATTTTTCATTATCTTGACACTAAGTAAAAATTCCATTAATTTGTTTTTACATAAAAATTAATATATTTTAAATTCCAGACTAGTTTGGAGTTTTATAAATAAAATTTTACTGGAACAGTCATGTTCATTTATTTACTTGCTGTCTATGGTTGCTTTCTGCTATAACAGAAGAATTGACTATTTGCTACAGAGACCATTTGGCCCAGAAAGCCTAAAATATTTACTGACTGGCCCTTTACAGAAAAAGTCTGCAGATCACTGCTCTGTACACAAAAAAGAGAAATTTGTATTTACTGTAGTCGGTAGCAGTATATCAGAAGGCAATGTCACAAACATTATGGGAGAAATTAGGCAAAGACTATTTCTGGAAAACTAGTCCAACACAAAAATAAATCCCAATGAAATTATCCTGAATAACTTTCTACTATTTGTATGTATATTACAACTGAAAAGACATTTTTACTTACCTTCAAGGATTGTTTACTTATCTTAAAAGTGTGGTCTAACTAGATGTTATGGGAAAACCAAATCCAGAACAGGACAGATCAAAACAGAAACAAAACAATAAAAACAAGCAAGGGCAATATCATCTAATCGATGATGATTCGAGTATGACTGTATCATATATACTGCACAACTTATCATTCCCTATTCTTTTTTTTTTTTTTTTTTAATGTTTAGCTATTTTGAGAAAGAGAGAGTGAGAGAGAGAGAAAGCGCATGCGTGGGGGAGGGGGCAGAGAAAGGGAGAGAGAAAATCTGAAGCAGGCACCACGCTTTCAGGACGGAGCCTAATGCGGGGCTTGATCTCACAAACCATGAGCTCATGACCTGAGCCAAAATCAAGAGTCAGACGCTCAAACAACTGAGCCACCGAGGCGCCCCACATCGTTCCCTGTTCTGAGAGGCGCTCCTGCCTGTTTCAAATGGATCCACAAATGTTTCATACAGCACTAAAGTTTGAGATATGCAGTAACAAGGAAAGAGCTGATGTTTACTGTGATATAATCTGTTCAAATTTCCTTTGTAAATAGAGAAAGTGTTTTAATAAAGAAACCTCCTTTCAAATTAATTTTAAACTCACATAAAGAAAAACAGATGAGTTCATCACAACAGTGAATTTTAAATTATTAAGAAAAAATACAGTCAGATGTGGATTTTACATCTTTAAAACATGAAAAGCCTTGAAATTTTTTTCTACAATCAATACTTCGGGAGATATTCTGGCTTTTATTAGCAACTAAAAGCTGAAACTAATATTCAAATGATTCTACAGGGGTAGTCCAGAGAGACAGGTTAAATCCCATTACAAGTAAGTTCCAAGGGGCCACCTATCCATTTTCATTTATAACTCAATAATACTCAAAAAAGAGATCAAGTAGGGCTTAGAAACTCTTTAGACAGAGATTTTCATTGTAATAGTAGCATGAGTAGTGCATATTCTCTACTTGTCAAAACTAGTTTGAAGTGGTTCAACCTTAGATTTTACCCAAGAAAGTTTTATTCAAAGAAAGAAAACAAATTAAGAAGCATTTATTAGATAAGAAGTCATCTGTCCCCACTAAATATCACAGAGACCTTATTTTAACACTGTTTTGGGATCATCAAGAAATACTATCAAGACATATCAATGAATTGATTACAATGACACTTAATCTGTAGTAACTCCAAGTCAAAAAAAAAAAAAAAAAAGTCAGTATTTCATTTTAACAATCTGCTCTTAAAGGCGACCCTACTAGACTTTCTCCAGCTTGACCTAGAGAATCAAAGTTGGCAATCAATGCTGCCCCCACCTCCTAAATGAGAAGGGTGTTCCTGCAAAAGTCCACAGCAACAATCTGAAGACCTCAGCTACAATAGGGAAATGCAGCATTGTGCTTTGGTATAATCCTCATTTAATATGCATGTGGTCAACATTTTTACTTGTAAAGGCCTGTTTATACTACAAATTGAAAGGAGACTAGAGGACAGAAAATATAAAAAAGAACATGGGATAATAAACCTTCAACTCATGACACTGATTCAGTGTACACTTTCATGGGGAGAATCATTTTATAAAAATGTTACCTTATCAGCAACATTCGATAGGTTTATTATTATCTAGCATGTTCTATAGAGTGGAAATTAGCAAGGAAAAACCTCATAATTACAGTAACCCACTTAGTTTTCATTTTGCTGATATTCCCACTAAAGTAGCATTTACCAAAATGCCTTCGTTGGCCAATTAAGTTCTGAATGTACATTCCCTTCCTGGATATGTATTAGCACATTAAAGACTCTGAGAAGTCCTGTAAGAAAGAAACCTATTTATCTTCATTCACACTTAATGGACTACCGACCCATCTTTATTACAACAATAATTCTGTAGAGCTGATATTCCACGGAACACTGGAAAATGCTACTTTAATAACAATTAAAAAAATAGAATCCCTAGTTTTTGCTTTTGTAATTTTAACTTATAAAGAAAAATACTCCCTTTTCCGCAAAGTTTATAATTCACATTAATTTACTACCTGCATTTCCTCTTTTGTGAAGCTGGCCGCCTCATCCCCCAATTCATGTAGATACATGCAGTCAGGCTTCGGACACTGCATATTCTTTAAGAAGTAACTGCAGTATTTTGTTGTACCTAGAGATGCCTGTAGGAGAGTTGGGGAGGGGGAAAAATGACCCAAAATGTGAATTGACACAATGAAGATTTCCATCTTTGGTGTTTTCACTTCACCTAAAATGAGGCATCGATGTAACCAAAACAATAAGTAAGGCTCTGAATACTGGAGAACTAAACTATTACTAAGCAGAATTTATTAAAAATGATGCTCATTTGGAAGAACTAAAGAACCACCCCCCCCCCCGCCCCCCACCCAAGTCTATGGTTTCCAGAATCTGAGTACCCAAATCTTCCCTAGGGATCAGAAGACAAGATACACAAAATCTGTTCCACGTTATAGTAACTTCTTGCAAGTAACTGTACTTGCTCATTAAGAAGGCAAATTCTTTTTTCTAGTTATGCCAGCCTTTTCCCACTTAAATAAAGCATGGCTCAGTGGGACCCCTTATTCAAACCTGAACTGATCAATATTCAAATCTTTAAGGACAACAAATCAGAACCATTTTCTGTCATAAGCATCATAGATCCTATTTTCACAAAATAAGATTATGTGTAATTACAGAAGATTTTTAAAGATTATCACCTAAAAATGAATGTGTTTATTCCTACCTGGTAAAACAAGACCCTACACATAATCTGGCAGTAAACAAATGAGCTGTCATAAATTAGTATGGATACTTAAGAAGCAATCTTCAAATAGACCCCCCTCAAATGTAATAGGTAAATCCTAGCCTCTCCTCTATTTACTACATTGTACCTCTTCCCCCTTAAAAAAACATCAAGAGGAACATATTACCTTAAGTGTTCTGCCATCTACTACCACATTGTTGACACACTGTATGGCTCTGAGAGCATCTTCTGACCGGATATAGGTTACATAAGCACTGGCGCTTGGACCCTAAAGTGAAAACACACTGTTACCGAAGTTTCAAATTCAACAAAAACTTTAACAATTCCTTTGCACCCTGCCTAGGGAATTCTGAAGGCCTTTACTACTACTATCATTAATAATAATGACAATAATTAGAAGTAGTAGTAAGTCTGATTAAACCATATACTAGTTTATCTTAAAACAACCATACTGAATGAATTTTATCTGATTTTAAGTATACTAAAATATACATGGATAAAATATCATCCCTGGCTTGGTATTTATATTTTTAAAGTCATTTGACAGGCTCGTCAAGGTTACAATAAGCTTTGAAAGTTAGATTTAAAAAAATAAGATCTGAAGATTTGTCAAATTATGTTCTCCCCAAAATAAAAGCAATTTGCGAGAGTATTCTATCTGCTAATACCAGCATAACAAAGATGCTCTACTAAGTTTTCAATAGTTGAAAATATTAATTAGAAACCATCACCTTATTATCGCAATGCCTGAGAACAGACTCAACTCCCCCTCCCCCCCAAACGAACACTAAACTTTGTTTTACTATTTCCCTCTTATTATCAATTCACTGTTAAGTCCTGGAGTCAAATGAGCATGAGAAATTCCCCCACCCCACCAACAGAGGTCACTACACTGCTTAAATCCTTGACCCTCAGGCTTTGTAATTAAAGCTGAATTTTCCTTCTGAACAGCCCAGGTCAAGCCCAGACCATAGGGAGGAAAGGCAAAAATCCCTATAATGAGTTACCTGTGAGCCTGCATATGATGTGCTATTATTGATGACAACTTTATGTATTTTACCAAACTTCCCAAAATATTCTGGTCGTTTTAAAACCTATAAAAGAAGAAGAAATAAGGTATAATGTGTCCCCATTTTCATCAGTGTTATCCTTATAATGGGGACATAACCATCCCTCTTCAGTGAAAGGAAAATAGTTTTTAAAGTTTTCTAATAAATGTGACTACTTCCTAATTTACAATTTGTGTGGTTAACCTATAGGATATTATCAACAGAATGTAAAAGCTATTTTTTATTGACCCACTATATGGAAACAGAGACTCACTAAATTTGGTATTACCCACCATGTTCTAGTATCTGCACCAATAATCAGTGAAATCTTACCTTCACAGTATTCTTAAACACCAAAACAATCAAACATCTTAACCACATTTTCATTAATAGATGATCCTTATAAAAAAGTAATTCTCAAAACAATGACCAAATAATTATGTATTAAACACAGACAGAAACTCAAGAACAGACATAAGTAGAGACAGCTTTACTCATAAATCTATTGTATATAATATTTGATACGTTCAAGTTACAAATTGCAAATACGGTAACAATGTTCCTCAACCTTCTAAGCTTAATGATGTATCACTGTATGTGTGCACTTATTCTCTTTGTGTTGATTTTGCAGTTTCTTGATTATCTCCTCTGTGTGTGTGCATTTTTTTTCCCTACTCTTTGCCTAGTAAACAACATATATGGGGTGATGGAAACAAATTTATTCATTTCTCTATTACCCGGTTACTTCTTTGTAGTTATTCCCCCTTATACCTGTGCCACCTCCTTTACTCCTTTCATTTTACTTTACTTACAGACTTACTTGACCTGTGTTAATTTGACCCATATGTAACCTGATATAAAACTTCTCCCATAATTTCCAACTACTTTAAAATTAAATTTGGTTCTTTTCCTAGAATTTATCTATAGACCTACTGTTCTTACAACCTCTACAAACAGCAAGCTCTCTCTCAAGGAAGTTTTCTGTGTGTACCTGTCCAAGTGTGTGCCAAGTATTCTTTCCAAACACTCTTAATTTGGTAACATTCTCACATACTTACAACTCAGCTAATGTGTTCTGTATGATAGAATCAAGACTTTGTGAAATAGTGTATGGCTGAGGTATCATAAATTCCTAACAGTTTTCAACTTAATTAACAATTATTTTTTACCACATTTTACTTTAGGTTCTTACAAGTATAGGGCTGTTATGTTTTCTATAGTCAATTTTAATGGATTATGAGATGATACTTTTGGATTTCGATCTTTTTTCCACCAAATCCCCTAACATAATGAAACTATTAAGTGGTGAAGGCAATGGCCCTGAGGCTTTACACAGCAAAGTCCCAGGGCTGAGGAGCAGGGGGAAGAGTTTATTTTGAAAAGCTTCCTGGCTGGTGGAGCGTAGAACTGTATTCACTATTCCAGCTGGATGGATACCAACTCAGCGAAAGGCTCCACGGCCAACATACCTGCTTCAAAGGTTCAGGCTGGTCAGTTTATGCTACATCAGCATCTCAAATCACATCTGAGTTTATGGTAGTAGCTCTCAATGAAGGCAGCATTCAAGAGAGCATTTAAAAATCCGTGGGAGCTTTTCTTGGGGGAGGTTGTTAAAATGAATGGGAGGCAATACTTATGTTCAGTGCACGAGAACCAGGAATGGCTTACCAGGCTTGGGCTAGCCCTGCAAAATGAAGAACTGTCCTGCACAATTGCTGAATGTCCTATAAGACATTAATGTAGCTGAGAAGCCTATGTATAATTAAGTGAACCCAGAAACAAACTCCACATTATACATAAACTCAAAGTAGTTCCCTACAATTTTGACATATGTTGAATTTACAGGAACGCAAATAATATGTAATTCAGGGAAGACTACAAGTGCTTTATTCAGAATTATACTAAGAGTTGTTTCGGAAAAATCACATCATTGGCATTTCATGGTACCTGAGTTGCCAATACAGATACCTGTAACAATCTGCATTGTGGGTGTCACATTCACAGTGATTCTACAAAAAATGTAAGTATTCCACTATTTTATTGTATACTTAACAATAGTATGTCCCAAACCTGAATATGCATATAAATCATCCAAGGATCTGGTAAAATTGTGTATTTGGATTCAGTAGCTCTGGGGCAGGGCCCGAGTTTACATAATAAGCACCCAGGTGATACTAATGCTACCAGCCCAGAAGCTGCACCTTGAACAGCAAGGTCCTAGAGTAGGGGTACCCAAGCTTTACATGTAGAAATAGTATTGTATAATTATTTTCCTCTTAATACTTTTATTTCTTTACTTCATGAAAGTCAAGGAGTGTTATAAAATATTTTTTAAAAAATGGTTACTGGATCGGATAAGAAAACCACTGGCTTACGGAAATAGTTTCTGGCCAATATTTGGCTACAAGACCTTCAATACAACATAAGATTTCTGTATAACTACACTGACATGTCACACTGGAGCCAGAATGATTATTTCCAAAGCACAGATCTAGCCATGTCACTCTGTTCTTAAGAACATTCAACAGGTTTCCACAGCCTTTAGGATAAAGTGCAAACTCCTTGGCGTGGTTAAAAACCCCTCATAATCTGTTACTACTTACCTCGCCAGCCTCATCTCTCACCACTGCACTCTAATCTTCCAGCCAAACAAATCACTTGCAGACTGAGATCTTTCTCATCCAGAAGCATTTGTATAGTTCCTGTGCCTGAAGCACTTTACCCCAAAGACAGCAGAAGAGTACATACCTCGCCAGCAAGATCGGGTGCTCTCTCTTGTGCCTCCATAGCCCTCAGTACTACTCATATTACAGTAACTGTTAGCTTGAAAATAAGCAGGGACCACGTCTGTATTGGTGTATACTCAGTGTCTTATACACTGCGCAGCGCATGGTACCCCATAAATGCTTATTGAAAACGGAACAATTTTAACACTGAACAAAAAGAATTACATGGATAAAGAACACCGATGGGCCTCAGAGTATTAGCAAATGGCCCTATGGCTGATAAGAAATGGCTTGCCCAGGCAAGGGAAATTTAAATAACTTAAACTTTCTATATTAAGTTAAATATTCTAGATTCTGTCTAAACATACAACTAGCAAAACAGTATTCTAGTGAATAAAAAGTATGGGGAATAGGCAGAATACCCTACATATCACATTATCCGTATATTCAATGTCATATATTTACTTCACAGTGAGCCAGCTTTAATACTAATATAGAATATAAAAGGCTACATGACAGGGGCACCTGGGTGGCTCAGTCAAGTGTTCGACTTCGGCTCAGGTCATGATCTCATGGTTTGTGGGTTTGAGCCCCGCATAGGGCTCTGTGTTGACAGCTCGGAGCCCAGAGCCTGCGTCAGATTTTGTGTGTGTGTGTGTGTGTGTGTGTGTGTGTGTGTGTGTGTGTGTTCCTCTTCCCCCACTTGCTCTCTGTCTCTCTCTCTCAAAAATAAATAAACATTAAAAAAAAAAAAGACTACATGACAGAATTATAAATGCCCAATGGCATGCCAAATGTTTAAAAATGTCTTCCTCTAGGGGCGCCTGGTGGCTCAGGTGGTTAAGTGTCCGACTTCGACTCAGGTCAGGATCTCATGACTCGTGAGCTCGAGCCCCGCATCGGGCCCTGTGCTGACAGCTAAGGGCCTGAAGCCTGCTTCAGACTCTGTCTCCCTCTCTCTCTGCCCCTCTCCTGCTCTCACTCTGTCTCTTTCTCAGAAATAAACATTAAAAAAATTTTTTTTAATAATAAATAAACTGTCTCCCTGTATATTCTTTGGGAACACAGTCAAGTTTTCATGGACACTACAGAGAAAATCAAAACCTTGGTAAACAGACAGAAGGATCAATGACCAGAGAAATGGATGGACAACAGACCAATGATCAGTGTAAAACACTAGAATAGGACCTTTAGGACCAGGGGATTAGAAGTGGGGGCGGGTGGGGGTGGGGGTGGGGGGTGGGTCCTAGTCCTGGCTCTGCTATGAAACAGCTGTGTGATCTTAGGCAAGTCACTTAACTTCTCTATGCCTCAACTTCTCATTTGTAAAATAACATGGTTCTGTCTTTAAAGTCTTTTAGTTCCTCAAACAAGCTACTCTCTCAGACCACCACATACCTGGGACACACACTTGTCCTTATCTGCGGCCTAGGGAATCCCTAGTAATTCTTAATTATCCTTCCCTCAGGAAGGCTTTTTGTGAATATCTATAGTAGCCAAGTCCCCTATTGTTATATGTTCCCCCCAAACTCTCTACTTCTCTGTTTATAAATGCTTAGCACAGTTAAAAGTACTTAAATTCTGTCTTCCCAACAGTTAATTAATTACGAGTAGAGACTGGGGTGCCTGGATGGCTCAGTTGGTTGAGCATCTGACTTCAGCTCAGGTCATGATCTCACGGCTCGTGAGTTCAAGCCCCACATCGGGCTCTGTGCTGACAGCTCAGAGCCTGGAGCCTGCTTCGGATTCTGTGACTCCCTCCCTCTCTGTGCCCCTCCCCTGCTCATGCTCTGTCTCTCAAAAAATAAGTAAATGTTAAGAAAAAAAAAAGAGTAGAGACTGTGTCTGGCTTGCTGAACTACTTTATCTACAACATCAAAGTATCTAAAACAGGGTAAAAATTCAGAAGTTAATTTAGAAAATGAACGAATTAGGTTCCAGCAAATCCAAAATTTTAGCATTTAGAAGATAATTACCTCTAATCACTACCTCTAACTATATACCATAACTTCTAAAATAGTTTTTTTTTCTATTTATCAATAAGTGAATACATTTGACAATCAATCGTGGTATTAAGTTTTTTGAGGCAAAAAATTATTTTCAAAATAATCTTGAATTTTTCCTAAACTCTCCTGTTAATCAGAATCCAGTCAAATACAGGGTGCCTGGGTGGCTCAGTTGGTTAAACATGCAACTTTGGCTCAGGTCATGATCTTGCGGTTTGTGAGTTTAAGCCCTGTGTCAGGCTCTGTGCTGACAGCTCAGAGCCTGGAGCCTGCTTCGGAGTCTGTGTGTCCCTCTCTCTCTCTGCCCCTTCCTTACTTGTGCTGTCTCTCTCTCTAAGAAATAAACAAACATTTAAAAAAATTAAATTAAAAAAAAAATTCAGTCACACACCAAATTGTTCATCATCCAAAAATAATAGGGAGCTCCTTTAACCTGAAAGTTACCACTAGCAATTTGAAACTTCAAGTTTTCTAATAAAGCTAACTTTAAGTTTTCCAAACGGAAAAGATTATACACACAAATTAAGAGGATGTGTTAAGATATTATTGTTTAGAAATGGTAGGATTGAGTAAATAAAACAGTGGTCTCTGGTCTTCCTAGGATTTCAAGTGAAATAAATGAGAGAAACCAATGTTTAAAAAAATTCAGGGTCTTCTCACCAAGAACACTGATTTCAAAAGTATAAAACCAGTACAGTGATTTTTTTTTTTTTAAGGCACATTTAGATTCATGATAAGGTGTCCTCTCTCACTAGTCACCTAGATTAATTTCTTTCTGTGTAACAGTTCTTCAGATTAACGTTACTGGAGTTATGTTTTGAAGTGGAAATAAGAAATCTCTGTAAGTAAATAGAAACAAATCACAGAATACAAAGAGGAGGCAGAAAACCTATAATCCAAACAGCAGACTGAGACTATGGCTTAATTTTAGCCAGCTTTCGGGCATTGCTCCCTATGTGCCTCCAGTACTATAAGTGACAGGACCCAGGATGTATTAACACAGTCAAGTACATGCATATCCAAGATTTGTCAAATCAAAATAAAAGTTCCTTTCATTTACTGGAATACCAGTTTCAGAAAGCACAAGTAGACTCTAATCAGTAAGATCAGTAGGAGTAAACAGAGACAGATAAAGTAAAAAACTTGCAGAGGCAAGAAGGGCCCTTTTTTTCTAGTTAGAAAAAAGACAAGAGTTGAAAGGCGAAGACAGAAGGACTGGTGCAAAGTTGGAGCGGTGTTCAAGAAAATGGTCAAAAGTGAAGTGGGATTCTGCCTGCCTGAGGAATTAAAAAGAAAAAAGAAAGAACTGGCTGTTGAGGTTGAGTCACAGACCTGAAATGAGCTCTCATCCTTAAGAGCCATTGCTGAAAAGTCCTTTCCTGTGGAATTCTAGACCAACCCCATTGGCTTTGCAAAGAACCTGGTCTCCTGAAGGACTCATGCAACCCACTAAGGCCAGCATCCCTGGACTTAGGTCCAAGTAATTCTGGAGTTGCCTCTATGTTTATTGCCAATGAGAAAAGCCTTCTTGGTAAGGTCTCTCTGACTTTCTCTTCTACTGATCTCGAAGCCCTTCACAACCTCAATTACACAGTAAACTTAATGTTTACACTCGTTAAATTTCATTCTTCTTGGGCCATTAGCCCACTTAGCCAAGTGTGAAGATTCCCACCTCCCTAAGCATATTCACTATAACCTTCCCTCTTAATGGGTACCATGAGGAATATTACTCCAAATTCTTCTCGAGGGGTACCTTTGGCAGAGCCCCCAAATCCAACTCTCTCCTACTCAAGTAAACACTCTGGCTGTCAATCAGCTTCTATCTGCCCTTCCATCAATCTAGTCAGCACCTCCTAATACATCAGAAACGAAAACTTAGCAGATATACATCCAAGGGTATCAGGGAAAGTTATGAGCTCAGTGTTACTCTTACAGCACTGGTGGTGAAAGGAGAAAAAAGAGGTAATAAACAGGGGTAATAAGGTCTGCTCTGCCTCCAAACACACACCACAGAACCCGGTCCATTATTTTCCTTCATCAAATTCTCCCTCTTTCCCCAAACTTGGCTTGAAATGAATGAATAAAGAATGATGGTACAGCGTAGCAGTAGTTCTCTAACTCTTCTATAAGCAAGAATCACTACTTGGGCAGGATTAAAAAAATACAGCTCTGTAGTGGATTCATGTAGCTGCATGCCCAGGACGATCCTTACACAGCTACAGAAAAGAGGAAAGAAACAGAGTAGTCATATCACATGCTAGCCATATAGCAATACAAAACAATTATCCAACTTTCACAGATTATTAGCACTAAAGGAGATTTTAGAGATTTAGCTCAACCACCTCGTTTTACAACTAAAGAATAGGAGGCCAAGAAAGATAAAGACACTTGCCTAAGATCACAACTGGCCATTGGTTGCTTAGAGAGAATTAAAATATCATTTCCCATTCTCTCCTAAGTTTTAATAATTTCAGGGAAATCCTGGAAATAGGCAAGGTCAGCTGTTATTTCCAAATAAGATAAGCAAAAAAGAAAAAAATGTCAAGTTGAGAAAGAAAACACAAGAGGGCTTACCTCAGGGTCTGCTAGGCGCTGAGACAGACCTACAACAAAGACGAGGTTTTTTTGTACAACACGTACACTAGCCAAATGTTTGCGATTTTCTGATATTTTCTGTTTTCTCTCATTCTGTTTCTGTTTTTTCTCATTCTTTATCCTCTGCAATTCTTCCTGGGAGAGTGGTTTATAAACTGCTGGGTCTTCTGGATATGGCTTTAAGCACAAAACAAAGAAGTTAGTATTAAATATGGAAAGACATAAGGTATATACATAAACAACGATCAAATTCTGGATGATGGGTATGTGGTTATTTGTTGCATCTCCCTTTTTCTCAATCTTTTTTTTTTTTAAGTTTCTTTATTTATTTTGAGAGAGCGAGAGAGAGAAAGAAAGTGCAAACAGGGAAGGGACAGAGAGAGGGAGAGACAGAATCCCAAGCAGGCTCTTCGCTGTCAGATGTGGGGGTTGGACTCATAAGATGTGAGATCATGACCTCAGCCGAGATCAAGAATAGGATGCTTAACAGACTGAGCCATGCAGGGGCCCCTCTCAATCTTTCAATTGCTTCAAGTATTATTTATTTAATAAATTTAAAATTATACAAGTTTTTAAAAGATATTTATCTTTTTAGAGCTCAGCACAGACTATTTTTAGCACTAAACTTAAAATACTCCAGAATTACAAAGGTTCTACAATTTAAAAAAATACAACGGTGGTATTCCGTATAGCGTCCAGCAGAGTTGACAGGAAAAATCAAACACCTAAGGTGCTGTGGAAGAGGCAAAGAGTAGAAGTTACCTCATGTAAACATGGCTTTATATACTATTTTCAATAAGCACTTAATGAAAACCTACTATGTGTTAGAAGATTAACGAAGTGCTTATTCTTCAATTCATTCTTAGAGGAAGATAAACGGGCAAATAAACAACAATCTGTAGGTTCTCTGGTTCAGGAGTTTGACTTTAGTTTCAATACTTATTAGCCATGTGGACTTAAGCAAGTCAATTAAATTCTATGTCTCAGTATCCTCACAAGCTGAAAATAATCTTAAAGGTGGGGGTAAAGATAAAATAAAGCAATTATTGGGGTGCCTGGGTGACTCAGTCAGTTAAGCGTCTGACTTAGCTCAGGTCACAATCTCTGAGCTCGTGAGTTTGAACCCCGCGTCAGGCTCTGCACTGACAGCTCAGTCTGGAGCCTGCTTCAGATTCTGTGTCTCCCTCTTGCTGTCACTCCCTGTTTGTGCTCCGTCTCTCTGTCTCAAAAATAAATAAACATAAAAAAAATTCACAAAAAAATAAAGCAATTATTATCATGACTGGCACATAGTAATCCCTCAATAAATACTAGCAATTCCAATGTTGTAATTTTTTCCTTTTTTGTCATTATAATATTGTTTTCCTTGCTACTGTTAATGCCAAAGCTACCGGTTGTCTGAATAAGAGCTGTGGACTCACACTGCCTGGCTTTGAATCTTGGCTCCTCTTTACCATCTGAGAGACCTTGGCTAATTTATGTGACCTGCCTGCCTCAGTCATCCTTTCTGTAAAATAGGAATCACAGGACTTTATTAAGAGGGTTTCTGTAAGAGTCACAAAAGGAAATGCATTAAAGTGATTAAGACTGTGTCCTATACATAAGCATTCAATAAATCGGTTATTATTACTACTAATAAAAAATAGTTAATAAATAGAAGACAGGACACATTAAATACAATCATATCTAAATGTGGATACCCAGAGATCCCAGAAATAGGAAATTGTGCCTATCAGAATACAGGAGTGGGGGCTAACAGAAATGATGACCTCCAGGAAAAAAGTAGGAACAAGGTACAATGGAGAGAGTATCCAAAAGCTTGAAACCCTGCTATGCTTTTAACATAAAGGCACTTTTCATCTTTTCCTATGTAAGTAAAACACAAAAACAAATAAAACCCCTCAAATTTGTGAACACACTCAGATTAATGCTAAAGGCAATTGAGAGAGTGAGACTTTACTTTACGTTCCTCGGCTTCTACTGGTAATATCAGAAGGTCTCCAAAAACCCTGTTCTTCAATCTTCAGACATTCTTAGTGGTCCTGCAGGATCTAAGCACCCATACCATTTGATTCCCACCTTTAAAAATCTGAATCTTCCAGCTAATTGGTCCTAAGTGACATACTCTAACTTCCTTGCGAGTGGGAGGCAAATAAAACAGCTGACTTGGTAATCCATGACCCGAAGTCTGTCTCTAGGATGAAATATAAAGCTAGTAGTGCACATTTTAGGAGCTCAATAAATATTTGCCAAATGAACACCAAGCTACTCTCTAAAACTGAAAAGTTAGCAATGCTAATTTTCCTTTTTAAAAAGTCTTAACTTTTCTAGAGGTTTCACAAAAAGTAGGAGAAGCATGCATCCCGTGAGCGCTGCTCCACCACACATACACCACCGTAAATACCTCCTCAGCAAACCCAGGGACAGGAAACTTAACAAGCTGGTACAAAGAGTGGAGGAAGAGAGGTGGACTAACAATGAGACAGAGACACATAATCTGAATAACTGCAGAAGAGTGTGACCTACAAAGCGAGCAACGATAGTACTGAAGATGATCATAAAGAAAAACACATCTGGTCTACTTTTTGACTGAAACACATACACTAAACTTAATTTTCTAGAAATATAGCATCAGATGAAAAATTATAAGCAAGGGAGCTTTCTTTAAATATATTATTATATGTTATGTATCAAAGGAGTGTGAAGTATGTCACCTATGGAAAAGCAGTTTTAATGTGTAAAACATTTTTAATAGTGTTAATTTGATGATAAACTGCCAAACTATTAAGGTGGTTTATAATATAAATCACTTATTTTCTAATATAATATAATATAATCACTAACATATCACTTATTTTCTTTCATCTGTGTAGTTATGGTCCCACTTCTACTTCTAATGTATCTTTATGTCTCTTCTCTTTATTTTCTGATCTGACCTGCCAAGAATTTGATTATTTTATTGGTCTTTCAGAGAACCAGCTCTAACTTTTATTGAAATATTACTTTTTTCTATTTTACCAAATTCTGCTGAATCCCTGCGCTTCCACTATCACAATGTTTAATACTCTCTTTTGGTTTCTTAACCTGCGATAAGCTCACTCATTTTTGTTCTGTTTTCCAATAAATGTATTTACAGCTTTAACTTTGCCTCCTGCTAGAAATGATGTAAACTACCATATAAAGCTTTATTTTTTAACCAATATCTTAAAAATGATAAATGATCTGCAGTGAGAAGTCCCAAGCCAATTTCTGTATAAAAGTCAAAATCCAGAGAGGTAAGTGTAAAGTCTTTGTAACAACACATGGGGAAAGAGGGACAGCATTCAAAGCCCAGGGCCAGACCAAGATGAAGACTCTTTGGGGAGATCATCTCCATGTTAAGCTGAGACCCAGGCCTGTTAGTTTCAGGGTAAGAACAAACTACAGAGAAGTCAGAACAAGATAAAAAAAAAAAACAAAACAAAACAAAAGGGGGATAGAAGAAAATTAGTTGTTGAAGGAGAAGTTGTTGAAACCAATCTTAGGAAGATTTGCATCCTGGAGACTTAAGGTCTTTATACTTGGCCCCACCAAAGACCATTATGCTTGAGGCATCCCTAATGGCAATGTTCACAGTATCCAGCAGAAGCCAAATCAAAGTCTCTCTAGAGGAGGGCAAATCTACCTTGGACCCTGGAGAACCCTACAAATAATTCAGTGACAACAACCAGGAAGCAGGCAGGCATAGATAATCAAGCACATAAAGAAAACAACATGAACAACAACCAGTAGAAACATTCCTCACAGACTTTAGTGGAATTACTGGATACAGATTTAAAAATAATGCTTATCTGTTTAAATAAATATATGATAAACTTGAAAGTATGTGCAGGGTATAAAAATCTATTTAAGATATATCAAGCATGAAAAAAGAACAAACATTACTTCTAGAAAGGCAAAATTTTAGAATTCAATAGACATATTTAGCAAAAGATGACCAAAAACAATTCAAACACAATATGAAAGATCAGAAGAAATCATCCATTAATGCATTAAGGAAAGAAAAAAAAAAAAAAAAAACCAAACGAACAAAAAACCAGAAAGGAAATTAAGAGACATGGAAGGTAGTAAAAAAAAAAATCTGAAAAATATTTAATCAGAGTCCCAGAAGAAGAAAGAGAATAAAGACAATATCTGAAGAGATAACTGATTTTTTTTTTTCCCCCAGAACTAATGAAACTCACCAAGGTACAGATTTAAGAAGCCCTATAAACCCCAAACAGGATAAATAAAAAAGAAATACACAACTGAGTTCTTCTTTTTGGAACTGGTTAATATTTCCACTGTGGCCTAAGAGTCAATTTTTGTGTTCACTACACTTGTATTTTAAAGTTTTATACTAATTTGGAGTGCCTGGTTGGCTCAGTTGGAAGTATGTGCCTCTTGATCTCGGAGTCATGAGTTTGAGCCCCATGTTGGGTGTAGAGAAAGTAAATTAGTACTTACAAATAAACAAATTAAAATAAAATAGGGGTGGTGCCTGGGTGGCTCAGTTGGTTAAGTGTCTGCCTTTGGCTCAGGTCACGATCTCATGGTTTGTGAGTTTGAGCTCAGCATCAGGCTGTCTGCTCTCAACACAGAGCCTGCTTCACATCCTCTGTCCTCCTACCCCCACCCCCTGCTCCTCTCCCACTTGCCCGCTCTCTCTCTCAAAATAAACTTTAAATAAATAAAGTTTCGTGCTAATTTGCACAAAGTTGGATGCATGTACAAACACACATATGCTTGCTAATTGTGTCATTCAATATTTTCCATTTCCCTTTATTTGGTCTACTTCATCTATCAAATTCTAAAATACAGAAGTTAGAAGTCTCTCCTTTATGAATGTGGATATAGTTTCTCCTGGTATTTATATCAGCTCAATATACTTCCATGATCTACTGTTAAATAAATAAAATTCCATGACTTTAGGGACCTTATAGCAGTAAAAATAATTTCTTCTTTTTCTTTTTAAAATGTGTTTGATCTTGATTTTGATTATGACCAAGACCAGTATTATTGCACTTTCTTTCCTATGATTTCCCTAGTTTCATTGATATTTTTCTGTGTATGTTCCTAAACAGTTCTACAAGGTTTACTGGGGAAAAAAGTAATCTCTCATTTTCTTCCTTCCCCGAACCTTTTCTTCCTTCCTTCCTCTCATTTTCTTGCTTCTCCCTAGAAATAATCCTGTTAGACTCTTAGATGATTATTTTGTCATTTACTATCACGTCATTAAATAAAATGCTTGTATGAGTGCTACTTGATCTTTTTAGTTCTAGATATTATCATATTACACAAATTGAAAGCTTTCTTTCACCCAGCCTAACCATACATTCCAACTCTACTTTCTTCTTTAACAAAGTATTTTTTTTAACTTTGTTAAATGTTTATTTATTTTTGAGAGACAGAGTGTGAGTGAGGGGCAGAGAGAGAGGGAGACACGGAATCCGAAACAGGCTCCAGGCTCTGAGCTGTCAGCACAGAGCCCAATGTGGGGCTTGAACTCGGGAATGGCAAGATCATGACCTGAGCCGAAGTCAGATGCCCAGCCGGCTGAGCCACCCAGGCACCATCAATTCTACTTTCTAGCCTTCCACCCTCATTTGGGTTAGGTCAACACTCACAATTACATTATTATAAAGTTCAAATGTTATTTATATACTTCTACCTTCAGCCATGACACAGGAGATAGTAACAGACCAGGCCTACCAGCATAATCAACTAGAAAATGAGACAAAATACATGAAATAACTGCTTTCAGACATCAAACAACAGGTACTGAACAGCAAATCTGTGTCCTCTGAGAGAAGGGAAGTAACACAGATGAACACGTTGAGGGTCTGTCCCAGCTTTCTGCTCTTCTGGCACTTAGTAGACCCCTGGCTGGGCCAACAATCACACTGAGCAGAGGTGACAGTGACCAAAACCTGAAGAGGCTGAGGCAACTGAAATTTATGGGGCAAAATATCACAAAGAGGGAAATGGTCCAAAAAGAATTCCAGAAATCTGCATAGAGGAATCCTGTGACAGCTAGTGTCCATTGGCGGCTCTCCAATAAAGATACTCTGATAGAGTCCAGGTCAATAACGAATTTGGAGAGGAAATAAAACAGAAGTAATACCAACCACGTGTAAATTTTTTCAGAATATAGAAGACGAGGAAACATTTCCTAACTCGTTTTATGAAACCTGTATTACTGTGATATCAAATCTAAAAACAATATAAATAAAACCACATATAAATACCTCTCATGACATAGACATAAAAATCTTTCTGAAAACATAAGCAAATTAAAAACAAAAACAGTAGTATATCATTATCAAATGAAGTGTATCCTTGGAAGGGAAGGCTGATGCAAAAATCAATCAACCTAAAGTACCATTTCAACAGAATGAAGGAGAAAACACATGATCATCTCAAAAGAAGCATAAAAGGCATTTGACAAAATGCAACACCCACTCATAATAAAAACTCAGAAAGCAAGGAAAACGTCCTCAACTTGATAAAAGCCATCTACAAAAAACTCACAGGCAATAACATACTTAATTGTGAAATACTCAACTCCTTCCCACTAAGACTGGGAACAAAGATACCTTCTATTCTTACCACTTTATTCCAATGTTATACTGGAAGTCTTAAGGCATCTATTTAACAAAATCAATTGTTCTATGTATGAACTGGAAAATCAAATTTTTAAAATACCACATGCCAAATCTCAACAAACATAAAATAGTTACAGGTAAATATAACAAAACATGCTATATACTACTCCATATGCTGAAAACTACAGAACATCGTTTTATAAATGTTTAAAACCTACAGAAATACAAAGATAAACCTTACTGATGAACTAGATGAGTCAACATTTTTAAGATGTCATTCTTCCTCAAATTGACTGGTTTATTCAATTCAAGCTCAATCAAAATCCCAGTAGGTTTTTTGGATAAAATTGCATACTAAATAAAAAGCTTATGTGAAAATGCTAAGGTCTTAGATGCCCCAAATAAATTCTATAAAAAATAAGTCTGTGGGGGTGCCTGGGTGGCTCAGTCGGTTAAGCGTCTAAATTCAGCTCAGGTCATGATCTCACAGTCCATGAGTTCAAGCCCCGCATCGGGCTCTGTGCTGACAGCTTGGAGCCTGGGGCCTGCTTTGGATTCTGTGTCTCTCTCTCTCTCTCTCTCTCTCTCTCTGACCCTCCCCTGCTCATGTTCTATTTCTCTCTGTCTCAAAAATAAAAACATTTTTAAAAAACATTAAAAAATAAGTCTGTGGGTGGATGTGGAATGTATTCTAGAAATAAACTTACACATTTATGAGCAACTCATTTTTAAGAAAGAGTTCAAAGATATTCAACAGTGAAGGAATAGTCCTTTCTACAAATGCTGCTGTAACAATGTATCAGTAGTGGGGGGAATATCTGAATCTCTACAACATATCTGAGCCATGTAGAATACCATTACTTTTCTTTTCCTGCACAACTTTTGTTTGCTCTGATTAGATCTGTACATGTTCATTAGTAATTCAACCACCAAATGTCCTCCAAATGTTGCAATGGCCTCACAACACATTTCTCTTTGAAAACACCAAGTGTCCTCTCATTTTTATCTTTTTGTAAACCGCCACCCCTTGCAAATTTCTGATCTGCCACATTTTGAATTGGCTGTCCTTATATGAGGCACAGCTGCCATCTCTCCTATCATCTCAGGAATCCCATTGTAGTCTCTCTTGTGTTTGATTACCTCTTTGCTTTATCACACATACTCTCTTCATTTCTTCATGTTGGTGACGCATATTGTGCAGTAGATTCCTGAGATAATCTCAGGAGAGAGATGCACGGAGGGTAAAAAAAAAAAATTTGAGATCTTTCAGGTCTGAGAATGTCTTTTCATGTACCTTCACAATTAACAGACAGATAAGGAGTTCTAAGGTGAAAATAAATTTCCTTCAGAAGTATCTTCTAGCTTCAGGACTTGCTTTTGAGAATTCTGAAATGATTCTGATTCTGGATGGTCATGTGTAACCTACTTTTTTTCCTCTTTGGGAGCTTGCAGACTTCTTTGTTTTCAGTTTTCTGTTATTTAAAAATAAAAAAAAGTTTGTGCCTGACACTTGATAGGCCTTTTTAATCTGAAAATATGTCCTTTGGTCCTGGGAATATTCTTCAATCATATTTTTGAAGATAACTTTCCTTCTGTCTAACTGTGGTCTATTTCTAGAACACTAACTTATTTGATATTTAACCTCCTGGATAGATCCTCAAATAAAGCTCTCTCTTCTCTCAAATACTCTACCTCCTTTGTCTTTTTGCACTGTTTTTCAAGAGATCTGCTCAATTTCACCTTGCAACTCTATCCTTATTTCTGCTATATTTTAATTATCAGTAACAATGTTTATCCTTCACTGAATTTTTTCAGACTATCTATCTTGTTCTTATTTCACGGATGCAGTATCTCCTATTATTTCTGAGATGAAAATAATAACTTTGACAAAGTTCTCATCTCCTTGGCCATTATGGTTTCCACTGTGAGTCAGTGTTGTATGATGCTGCATCAGTACCTGTGTTCCCAGGTATTTTTGTCTGAAATGCTGCACTAAAAGAACATACAAAGGCAGTCTAAGGAATGACCAGGTAGCCTGTGACTTTGTTTAGGGAAATACTAAGGTCCTTCTGAACCCATTAGGCTCAACAACTAGGACCGAACAGAAACATTAAACTCTCCTAGTTTTTAAAACCTACCCACCTCTCTGCTTCTCAAAACTATTAAAGCAAAGTGGACCTTTATGCAAACAAGCAGGTTTCATTTGTGAGTCCAAACCAGGGCTTCCTTCAACGAACTCCTCACCTGCACTTCCAAGTTTATTTAAATCATCTCAATTTGCCATTTCACAGTGTGACCTCTACAGGCCACTTTCCCAGCAGAGTTGGGCTATGTGTGAATGGCGGCTTCCTGGCCTTCTACAAGCCTTGGCAACACTGTGCTCCTCTGCGTTAACACAACCGCAGAGGCTAGTCTCTAGAGACATACAGACTTGCTGGTCCCTGAGATGGGCTGCTTCGTAACCACAGGTGGCACGTGTGCTCAGCACACTCTCTGGCAAGGCTCAGCCGGGTCTCAGACTCCAAGACTCTCCGTGGTCTGCACCGGCTGCTGTCCATGACCCACTCCGGCCGGGAGACAAGTAGAAGGCAGGTCCAGTAGTCAGGAGACCAAGCAGAAGTCCCAGCAGTTGTGGTTACGTTAAGTCAACAAGAAACCGAAAAACTTCTTCCGGGTCTGACTTAACAATAACCACCCCAGCTAAAGATTATAACTTGGAAACCCAAAAGGACGTTGTCTCATAATTCTTTTTTTTATTTTTTTTATTTTTGGTTTTTTAAATTTACATCCAAGTTAGTTAGCATATATTGCAACAATGATTTCGGGAGTGGATTCTTTAGTGCCCCTTCCCCATTTAGCCCATCCTCCCTCCCACAACCCCTCCAGTAACCCCAGTTTGTTCTCCATATTTATGAGTCTCTTCTGTTTTGTCCCTCTCCCTGTTTTTATATGATTTTTGTTTCCCTTCCCTTATGCTCATCTGTTTTGTCTCTTAAAGTCCTCATATGAGTGAAGTCATATGATTTTTGTCTTTGTCTAATTTCACTTAGCATAATACCCTCCAGTTCCATCCACGTAGTTGCAAATGGCAAGATTTCATTCTTTTTGATTGCTGAGTAATACTCCATTGTATATATACACCACATCTTCTTTATCCATTCATCCGTCGATGGACATCTGGGCTCTTTCCATACTTTGGCTCTTGTCGATAGCGCTGCTATAAACATTGGGGTGCATGTGTCCCTTCGAAACAGCACACCTGTATCCCGTGGATAAATGCCTAGTAGTGTAATTGCTGAGTCATAGGGTAGCTCTATTTTTAGTTTTTTGAGGAACCTCCATACTGTTTTCCAGAGTGGCTGCACCAGCTTGCATTCCCTGTCTCAAAATTCTTTATGAGAATTCGCACCCTTAGATAATCTCTCATCTTTTCTATTGATCCTTTCTCGTGATCTCAGCCAGTATTATTTTGTAAATAGCATTCCATATGCTAACTCTCAAATTTATATTTCTATAACAGAACCAAACTTGAATATTTACCAATCTATCCAATATCTCCACTTAGATTTCTAATAGAAACCTCAACCTTAACATGTCTAAAATTGAATTTCTGATCTTCTCAAAAAACCTATTCCTACAGTCTTCTTCATCTCAATGGCCATCCTTTACTTAACAGTTGCTTTATTCCAAAACCTTAGTCACCATTTCTTCTACTTGTCCTCTATAGTGAATATCAAACTTTATGAATCTTTGTATGTCTGAAAAATGTTTTTTTTTTTTAAGTTTATTTATTTTTAGAGAGCGAGTGGGGAGGGGCAGTGAGAGACAGAGAAAGAGAATCCCAAGTGAGAGAGAGAGCCCGGTGTGGGGTTTGATCTTACAAATTGTGAGATCATGACCTGAGCAGAAATCAAGCGCCACCAAGGTGCCCCTGGAAAAACGATTTATTATGTTTTTACATATGAATGAAATGGACAATTCTTCAAAGTTATTCACCCTCAAAACTTCGGGAAAAAAAATTCTCTGTAAAACAGAAACAATGGTATCAGTTTTATTCTATAGTCTATGTATTTTTCTCCCATAAGCTTTTAGAACTTTGTCTTCTAGATATTAAAAATTTCACAATTATATAAATAGATGTTAACATTTTTCAGTCATCTTGTCTCAGACTCACACAGCCCTTCTAAGGACAACTGCTTTTCATGTGAAATTTTCTTCTAGTGGTTTTGTATTTCTTCCCATTCATTCTTATTTCACTGTTTCTGTAGCTTCTCTTAGCAGATTAGAAAACAGTGTATCTTTTTTATGCTGCTGAACTTTTCTTTCATGCTATTTTCTATCTTTTTTTTTTGTACTATATCCTGCAAAAAAAAAAAAATACTCAACAAGATCTTCCAACTTAATTTGTTCTTTTTTTTTCTTTTCAAATTTTTATTTAAATTCTAGTTAGTTAACATACATTAATTTGTTCCTGTGTTCACTCTGTTCTTAGCCCACCCATAAGATTGTTCATTTTCAGGATCTCTAATTTGCTCTTTAAAAAATGTTCCTTCTACATTAGATATGCCATTCTTTTTTATCTGTTTGAGAAGCATCAGTGACACTTTTAAATGTTTCTTTCTGTTGGCTTACTTATGGTAGGTTCTTTTATTTACTGCTTTTTTGTGCTTCTCTTTCATAATGTTGGTATTCCTGAAATGTCTGTTAATTCTTGGTTGTAGCAATCTTTACATGTAAGAACTCTGTCAACCAGTCTATAAATGTTATTTCTGTTTACTGCAGGATGCTCTTTTGTGACTGCAGAGAGGACAAGGTGGTGGTATATCAATAATTCATCTTCTGAGCATAGGAGGTCTTAGTTCCTCCAGGGTATCTTCATCCACCTTAAGGCTCTGACCCAAATTTATAACCAGTGTTCCAGAGAGAGAGCATCTGTCTGTGCTACATGGCATAAAAGATGGGCTGGATCCATATGCTGCTTCAGTGCAACACTCAAGCAACCACACTGATATTTTCCTTAGGATCGTAAAGGCATCACTACTCTTACCTTTTCTCAGCAGCCTTATCTTGAGTACTTGTTGAGCTAATGTTTCTTTCTTAAAATTGATCCCAATGGTCTACTGTCTTTCAGATTCTCCACACTTGCTTGTCTTCCCAGAAAGGGACCCTACTATTGATAACCAACTTTGCTAAAATTATTTTATTTTATCTTTAACATGTTTCTACTTTTTTCTCCTCTTTCTAAGAATTTAAGGTGATTCTGGGTAATCCCTTAAAACTGAAGTGAATTTCTTTGAAATCTCCCCACATAACTGATTTTTCTCTAATGACAACTTAACAATTGGACTTTCTGTTAAGACTCTACTTCAGGGGCGCCTGGGTGGCTGAGTCGGCTGAGCGTCTGACTTCGGCTCAGGTCATGATCTCACGATTCATGAGTTCGAGCCCCGCGTCGGGCTCTGTGCTAACGGCTTGGAGGAGCCTGGAGCCTGCTTCGGATTTTGTGTCTCCCTCTCTCTCTCTGCCCCTCCCTAGCTTGCACTCTGTCTCTCTCTCTCTCTCAAAAATAAATAAACATTAAAAAAAAAATTAGAAAAAAAAAAAAAAAAAGACTCTACTTCACAGCACACCAAAAGAAAAAAAAGAGAAAGAGAAAGAGATAAACTTAATGAAGTCAAAAAAATTCACAAGCCTTATAGTTTTGGACTATACTAAAAGTCACCACTTTCAACAAAATAGTTCAGTACAATTATCTTCTAACGGAATGACCAGGAACCAATTTTTAAAATATGACTAAATGTTTAAAATCTACTAACACAAATTTATTATAAACTTTGACCAAAGCTAGTATTAAGGTTTCAGTTACTTTTCATTCACATTCTTAAAGTATATTAACTATACAAAAAGATATAATATATACATTATAAATATCTATTACAAATGTTATATATACTATATACAAATAAAGTATATATATAATATATATGTAATTATGCATATTATTTAACACTTAAATAGACCTAACCTTTTTTCATTCATGTAATATATACTGCATGCCCACTAGATTAAAAAACAACAACTCAATAATGCACTGCCTTCTGAGACATAATTCCTCTGGTAAGGAAATTCAGAGATAAAATAAATATCCTATTTATCTAAATAGATAAATCTAAAACACATTCCTGCTTTCTTGAAATTTGGTAGTAATGAACACAAGAGCTCTTTGAAATAGGTAAACAGTGAAGGAAGTTTAAATCATACTAACAGACACTGGAAACAAAGGCAAAAGAAATAGATATTTGCATTAAGCCCTAGGTCACCTTCAAAATAAAATGCAGCAATCCTACTCACTCTATTAAGTCACTCACTACACTGTAACTATTATGCCTACTTATTTAAACAAGACCCAGAAAGATTAAAACTCAGAGAATTTTTTAGCCTTATATTTGAATTTCAAACCTACTGCCCACTAGCTGATGATACCTGGGGACAAGGCACTTAAAAGGCCTACTTTCAACGTACAACAGAAATAGCATTACAGACTCGAGTTATCATAAGGACTCAACAAATGAGTAACCATTACCTTCTGAACCAGGATTTCTCTGTCATTTTAACCCATAACCTCTTTTAGTAAGCATCAAACCATCTTCCCTATTTTGTACTAGAAAATTAAAGTGAATTTCCACCCAGGTGAAAGTGTTTTTTCCAATTTCACACCATCCTACCTAAATCCACTGCCTCCCTACTCCTAATTCTCTTGAACATCCAGTGCTGCGGATCTTTTTAATCTCTCCAGATAGGAAAACTAAAGGTTAACCAGATAGATTATATGACTTTACCAAGGTCATACTATTTCATTGTATCTTAAAAATATAAGGCTACACATAAAACCGCCTGATGTTTGTAGATTCTTTTAAATCTACTTACTCATTAGGTTAAATAAATAAATAAATAAATCTACTTATTCATAAGCATGGGAGGAAAAAACTACACAAAGTTACTCTGAAGTATTTACCTTTCTACATGCAGGACAAAGCCCATTTTCATCAGTGCGAATTCGATGCCAACAAAATCGGCAAATCTGATAGCCACAGGTGCAAGGGAAAAAGTTGATATCATCTATCTCCAAGGGCTCCATGCAAAGAGGACATTCCACAGGGTCTTCCTTCGCATCAGGACTGCGAGACATCTTCACGATTATTGAACAGCAGCAAAAGTTTATAATAACTTAAGGGAGAAGGAAGTTCAGCACTGAGAACTAGACTGTAGAACTTCAAAGACCTGCATGACAAGAAACAAAACATACTGTTTACTACTGAAAATGGCATTTCAAGCATCAGGAATCATATTATCAAAAAATTTGGAAAATATTAAACAAATTCTGCTATCATCTCAGAAGAGATTTCAGAATGGAATTCTGAAATTTTTTTTTTTGAAGGTCAAAATGAAGTCTAGCATTATTCACCTTTTGGATTCAATATAAAAACAAAAGAACTTTCTTTTTTCTACATCTAGTACTAAATCACAGCACATTTTAGGGGAATAAATAATACACATCCTTAAAATACACTTTAAACAGTCTTTGACCTAAAACTTAGTAACACTGCCAACATAACCAAAGGAGTATTATAGTATTCTAAAATGTGTCAGAAAATAATTATGTTTACAAAATAAACATAAAGAAACAGAAAAGGTTTCAGTCATCTATAATTACATGTTAATATCAAACCTTTACCACAGAAAACAAAGACCTGAAAAATACGCCAAAGAACCCAATGTATACAACCAAATATGTATATTATGTCAATGAAAATTTCTGGTAAAATAAGCACATAAAAAGCATTTCCATGGTAATGCTACAAAATTGTACAAAAAACAGGAAGGGGAAAAGAACCAAATAGATCCCGTATTCCAAAGTCTTTTAAAAAATTAAACAATTTTTAGGGGTGCCTGGGTGGCTCAGTCAGTTAAGTGTCCAACTTCAGCTCGGGTCATGATCTCGTGGTTCATGAGGTCAAGCTCAATTCGGGCTCTGTGCTGACCGCTCAGAGCCTGGAGCCTGCTTTGGATTCTGTGTCTCCCTGTTTCTCTGTCTCTCCCCTGCTCATCCTCTGTCTCTCTCTCTGTCTCAAAAATAAATAAAAACATTAAAAAAAAACTAAGAAAAATTAAATGATTTTATATTTAAAAAATAAAAAAATAAACTGAGATACTCTATAAATAGTGGGTTTCAATGTGGGTTTTCTACATACCATAAAATTTCAGAATATTAAAAACCATAACATCTGAAGGGCATTTTAGAAAATGATTTGGTAATTTTTCTAAGATGTATTCCTGACAATGCCTGTGACTTCAAAATATCTCTGCATCTAGAAAAGAATATTTCAAGTGTTCCTTTTGACATGAAAGTCTTTTCTCCAAGGCTAACCCTGTAAATAAAGTCATTTTTAGAAAGGAAAAATAAATAAATGAATAAAAATTAAATAACTTATTGGGGTGCCTGGGTGGCTCAGATGACTCTTGGTTTACACTCGGGTCATGATCTCACAGTTTGTGGGTGTGAGCCCTACAATGGGCTCCAGACTGCTTGGGATTCTCTCTCTCTTCCCCTCTCTCTGCCCCTCCCATCTCTCTCTCTCAAAGTAAATAAATAAACTTAAAGAAAAAAATGAATTACTAAAATTAATTTATCTCTTTAGATTATGGACAATTGAAAATACCTGGGTAATAATCTAGGTTAAAGTCAATGGTAAATTAAAACATTAGGTTGAAATCGCTATTTTTAACAGTATGCAAAATATAAGTCAATGCCATCTTTATCAAAATAACTCAGGTTTGTTTTTTTTTTTTTTTTTTAACATAATTCAACAAACTGATTCTAAAGTTTACACATGAAAGAGTAAATGCATACAAATTGCTTTGAAACTTCTGGGGGAAAATGAGGGAATTTGTGCTGTCAGATACTGAACTAACTACAAAGGAAAAGTAATTTTAAAATATGATACGGAAAAAAAATAAAATTTTGATATGGGAACAAATACAGACAAAAAATCAATGAACCTAAATAAAGACTCTAGAAACAGAACCATGAATTTATGAAATTTTAATATTTGGTAAAAGTGACAGTACAAATCAATATAGCAAGGAGAGACCAGTTTAAAAAGCAATAATAAAATTCTGTTTTATCTATTTTAAGGAAAAAAATGGTATATATCTATTCTATTATCAAACCCGAATCATCTGTATAAAGATCCATACATTGAAATAAACAGACTAAAGTATAAGAAAAAAAAATAGAATTTTTAAAAGTCTTGTGATACAGAAGGTCTTCCTAAGCGAAAACAGTAATTCAGAAGCCTTAAAAGATAGATTTAGCAATGTAGAAAGAAAACAAAAAAAATTAAAGGTAAGCAACAGAGTAAAGGATATATTCACTACATATAATGAAGTGTTAGAGTCCAAAATATTTCAAAAAGCAATTTTAAAAAGGCAATTAAGTCAAACAAAATAACGAGAACAGAAGATGATGAGTAATTCACAGAATTACAAATTAATTACAACATATGAAAAGATGATCAATCTCTTTAGTTAGTAAATAGGGAGACAACACTTTCCCCCCATCACCCTATCAAAGAAGATAGTCTCCTCAGAAAGTAAAGATTATCACTGATCTAAATTCTTTGCAGAGGAAATGAGAGCACAAAGAGTACCTTGCCTTAAGTTGTACAGCTATTAAGTGGTGCAACCTAGATTTATTCCAGGAAGTCTTAGCCCCAGAATCCGTGCCGTTAACCATGCCTTCACACCACCTTAGAATCTATCCTACAGAAATACTTGCACCTGTGCACCTAAGTACTTTGCTCTGTGATTTGCAGCTGTTCCTAGAGAACTGCAAAGTAACAGTCCATCAGCTGGGAAATCATTAACTAAATAATGATATAGCCATAAACTGAATATATCAAATCAGAAGCTATTACATACAGTTTTGAGTTTTTAATTTGTAAAAGCAAGCTGGAGACTAACCAACACAAATATACAATTACTTCGATATAAATATGTAAATCCTGTATGTGTATATATTTGATGTTTCTCTAAGAAAATAAAGCACATAAAAGATTTTACACAAAACTGTTACCATGTCAAAAAAGACAAAATGGAGGTAAGCAGGAGAGTTTTTTTCTGAAATTTATTTTATTTTCAAAATTTTATTTTAGAAAAACATATTATCTGATTTGTTACAAAATATTTTTGCATTTCAAACACAAACCTTAAAAAAAAAAGGAAATTACTTTCATCACCTTTTGAAAAATTAAGTTAAATCTGTCTTTTAATAATTAGAAGAAAAAAATGAAATACTTTCCTATCATTCTATATTTTAAAGTAAAAGTTTTTTTTTTTTAAAAAGACAGAATACGTATTTATAAACAATTCAGGAATCCTGGTTTGCAAGAGCCAATTGTGTCACTATCAGTTTCTTCACATAGAAAATGGGGTTTAGAACTAATTTCTAACAGCTCCTCCAACTTGAATGTTCCAAACTGTACCTGTAGAAAACACACACTCAAACACTGGCTTCACCAACAGGAAACTAATCAAGGGGTGCTATCTACACTTCTAATGTACTTCTGACGACAGGACATTACTTTCATAACAATAGCTTACTCAAGTTTCAGTGGAGTAATTTATGGGATGCTGGGAAGGAAAACAATACACTGGGATTTATGAATTGAAAAGCTTTCTAGAGTAAATTACCATAAATAAAACATGACATACTGAAGTTTGCTTTTTGATTGCTTCTGTTTCATAAAAAATTTTTAAAAGTCTGCAACAGTATGTATCTTCCAGTTTAGAGGAAAAGGGACAAAACAGCAAGAAGTCCCTTAAGATGATTAATACAAGTGCAAGTGCATTTTATACACTTCTAGTACCATGGAGATCTGCCCAAGTAATCATATAAATGGTGAAATCTAAGAGGGAAGGCTAATGTGGTAGAACATTGGAATATAAGGTAAAAGAACAGATTTCTGCCTCATCCCTTCCACTAAATAGCTATATAATCTGGGATAAGACACTCAAAAGCCGTAGGATTCAATTTTTTCATCTGAAAAATGCTGAGATGCAAAATTAAATGAAATTTCAAGTATAGAGAAATTTCCGTTAAACCCACTGAACTAAGCTTTAAAATTTTTTTGAATGTTTATTTTCAAGAGACAGAGACAGAGACAGAGACAGAGTGAGTGAGCAGGGGTAGGGGAGGCGCAGAGAGAGGAAGAGACACAGAACTCTAAGTGGGCTCCAGGATGTGCTGTCAGCACAGAGCCCAACCTGGGGCTCGAAATCACGAACTGCGAGATCATGAGCTGAACCGAAGTTGGAAGTTTAACCGACAGAGCCACCAAGGTGCCCTGAACCAAGCTTTTAAAATAAGCTTTGCAATAAACTCTCTCCCCTCCAAACACTTTAGCCCAAATTTTCATTTAGGGAAGAATAATTTTATTTCATAAGCCAGTCAATTAATATTAAAATAAAAACAAAACAAAACAAGGGGCGCCTCGGTGGCTCAGGTGGTAAGTGCTCAACTCTTGATTTCAGCTCAGGTCATGATCTCAAGGTCTGTGAGTTTAAGACCCACATCAGGCTCTGTGCTGACAAGTGTGGAGCCTACTTGGGATTCTCTCTCTTTCTCCTTTGTCTGTCCGTCCTGCACATGTGTGCACACTCTCTATCTCAAAACAAATTTAAAAAATTAAAAAAAAAGAATGCCCTTTCCAAAATAAAATAAAATAAAATAAAATAAAATAAAGCACAATTAGATTTATAAAGGGATAAGAGGTAGAAAGAAAAGATATTTTTAAATGAAAAAGGAAAGTCAATGACTTCCTAAATGAGGTGTGGGGGTTCTTAGGATAAAAGTGATTTGGTTTTGATTCAGTAACTGTGCAAAAAAAAAAAAAAAAAGTACATTTTCACATACACCATGTAAAATTCACAGTGACTTGGTAAGAATACATTACCCCCCTCTATATATGAAACTGAGGCTAAGTGGTGACCCTGGATATAAGTGCTAAACACACAAATCAAAAGTAAGATCCCCATCTTCAGAACCCATGCCCTTTCCAACATGGTTAAGGCAGAAATTATGATTAATGAAGCCACAGCTGCATATCTTGGTGTATGAAGTGCAAGTTTCCAAAAAGTAAAAATGTTACTTTTTCAAAAACTTCAACTACGGAAAATCTCTACCTCGTTACCTGAGTTCTTGTTCTCTGTATCAACTGCCACTAATACCACAATACAGTATAAATTCTGACATAAATAATAGTGCTCCTGAAACACCAAAGAGCTCACATTCCATATAGTAAGTACACATAATAAAAATCATGCCATGCTCAAAAATCACTCATAAAGTGCTGCATCCATGGATCTGTGCATAGGACCCTGTTCAAAAAATGTATACAAAAACATAACTGTAAGTTGCACTATAAGCTAACTAACTTGGATGTGAATTAAATAAAAATATTTTTTAAAATAATTAAATTAAATTTAAAAAACCTTAATTGTAAAATATAAAGTGCTGCAGCCACTATGGAAAATAGTTTGGTAGTTTCTCAAAAAGTTAAACAGAGAATTAGTATGTGATCCATTTCTGGATACACACCCAACAAACTGAAAGCAGGGACCTTGAACAGATACTTGTACAGCAAAGCTCACAGCGGCATTATTCACAATAGCCAAAGATGGAAACAACCCAAGTGCCCATCAAGAGATGAATGGAAAATGTAGTGTATACACAGATATTATTCAGCCATAAAAGAATAAAATTCTGATGCATGCTACAATGTAGATGAACCTTGAAAACATTATACTAAGTGAAATAAGCCAGTCACAAAAAGATAAATATTTTATGATTCCACTGATACAAGGTATCTAAAATTCTTTCACGCAGAAAGTAGAATAGAGGTTGCCAGGCTTGAGGGGAGGGAGAATGGGAAGTTATTGTTTACTGGATATAGAGTTTCTGTTTGGAATGGTAAAAAAGGTTTTAGAAACACAAAGTGGTGATACTTACACAGCATCGTGAATGTACTCAATGCCACCCAACTGTACACTTAAAAATACTTAAAATGACATATTTTAGCTTACATTTATTTTATTATTATAAAAATCAATAAAAATATAAACTATACACTTAAATGTGGTACAGAATAAACAGCACTTTTGAAAAAACTGAGTCTGTGGTTCCATATTTAAAGTCATTAATATTTTAATTTTTTTCCTACCTAGTAGCTTAATTTGTCATAAGTTAAATGTGTATATGATGCAATTCCATTGAATAGTTACATAAAAGTTACACTCCTGAATAAACTATACAACCAAAAGTATGCATACACTGTAACAACACATAATGGAAATCTATTTATAGATATGACATCCATACACACACTTTGATAAGTATCTAGAATAACATCTTAAGTGTCCATAAAAACCATACATTCAATATATGCACAAAACTATAAATGAACATGTTTTAAAATCTGTAATAAAGTACACCACCCCACTTAGAGTTTACTCAATTACTGTTTGTTAAAGAAATAAGAATTTCACAGTTATAAAACAGTCCGTTCTCAGTCCACTGTCACTGGAATGGAAACTTCAGGAAGGCAATTACCTGGTATATCGTATTTACAATGATATACCAAGCAGGTACAAAATGGCTGGTGGTAAATAGTAAGTATTCACTTATTTGATCAAAGAAAACTGAACAAAAGAAGGAATAAATTATTTGTTGCATGTCACTTATGACTGACAACCGTTTTCAAAAATCGGAAACAACACTCTAAGTTGTCCACTGTTTCTGTACTAGGCTTTTATCTTACAAAACATGTTACTTAAATATCAACAATACTTCTTCCCCTTTTAAATTAAGTACCAAACTACCAGCATACATATACCATGAATATACATACACTATGGAACTCAAGACTGTTTGTATGACCTTTAGGAGCAGCAAGAAGGCTTATCTGTGTTTTAGGAAATATCTACCTAAGAATTTAAAGTCTCCTTCATAAAGGTTAAGATGTCATTACACACAAAAATCAATTATATGGGACTGCCTTCTACCTCTCCACCAGTGTGTTCCTCATTTAGCAAATTATTTTACTTTTGGAAGATGTAAGTCAAAATCAGCATCCAAGTCATCTCACATACTATAACACGTCCCCTAAGTATTTTTCACAGAAGAAGAGGCAGCCAAGGGTGGAAGGAGATGAACAGAATCTTTCTCCAGTAGAAAGTAACCACCATGAGGGCAAAGACCGTCTTACTTATTAGCATATCCAAAAATCTTAAAATAGGTTCTGGCACATAAATATTTGTCAAGTGGAAGGAGAGCAAGAAAGAAGGAAGAAAAGGAAGGAAGGAAGGGGAAGTACTTGTCTACTCATCCATAAATGGGTAAGTACCTATTTTAAGACTCGCTGAATAAAACTGGCAACCTTTACAAATCTATGCATAGCAAATACACATTAGATACAATAACAGACTTCTCTGAACATCTCACTGATAAAGCAAAAGTTTTTCTATTTTCTTATGATTCAGGGCTCGATACTAAAAAGGAAAAAAAAAGCAATTTGCTAATTTGCATGCATTTGTTTGCAGTTAGAGGAATATGATCATTGATTTTGGGAGAGTTGTTCGTTAAAATCCACCAATTTATCAGCTGAACAAATCAAAGACATCCAAGATGACAAATCATTCAAATAAAGCAATAAAGAAATCTAACACTTTGCATACAAATACATATTTCAAAATTTAACAATATGAAAATTAATGTTTATTTATTTTTGAGACAGAGCACTAGCAGGGGAGGAGCAGAGAGGGAGACACAGAATCTGAAGTAGGGTCCAGGCTCTGAGCTGTGACCACAGAGCCTGATGTGGGGCTCGAGATCATGAACCATGAGATCATGACCTGAGCCAAAGTCAGATGCTTAACTGACTGAGCCACCTAGGCACCCCAACAATATCACAATTAAAATGTATTAAAAATCGATTATCTACGTGTATCAATTTAAAGAAAAAAGATTTGCTACAAGTTTCCTTCCTGTGGGGGGGAAAAAAGTTTCCATATACATTTAAAATGATTCAAGTAAGGGGTGCCTGGATGGCTCAGTCGGTTGATTGACTTTGGCTCAGGTCATGATCTCACGGTTCATGAGTTCAAGCCCCACATTTGGCTCTGTGTGGACAGCTCAGAGCCTAGAGCCTGCTTCATATTCTGTGTCTCCCTCTCTCTCTCTGTCCCTCCTCTACTTGTGCTCTCTCTCTCGCACTCTCAAAAATAAACATTAAAAAACGTAAAGATGACTCAAATAAAAAGTATTTTTAATTTTTAACGTTTATTCATTTTTGGGAGACAGAGTATAAGCGGGGAAGGGGCAGAGAGAGAGAGGGAGACACAGAACCTGAAGCAGGCTCTAGGCCCTGAGCTATCAGCACAGAGCCTGATGCAGGGCTCAGACTCACAAGCTGTGAGATCATGACCTGAGCCAAAGTCGGACGCTCAACCGACTGAACTACCCAGGCACCCCCAAATAAAAAGTATTTTAAACCACTTCCGTAAAGACTTGTACTACTTAAAGAATAGTAGGCAGAACTTAACAATGACTAGTCTTTTAAAGGAGGGAAGTTTATGGCACAAAAACAGATACACAGACCAATGGAATAGAATAGAAACCCAGAACTAGACCCACAAACGTATGGCCAACTCATCTTTGACAAAGCAGGAAGGAACATCCAATGGAAAAAAGACAGTCTCTTTAACAAATGGTGCTGGGAGAACTGGACAGCAACATGCAGAAGGTTGAAACTAGACCACTTTCTCACACCATTCACAAAAATAAACTCAAAATGGATAAAGGACCTGAATGTGAGACAGGAAACCATCAAAACCCTAGAGAAGAAAGCAGGAAAAGACCTCTCTGACCTCAGCTGTAGCAATCTCTTACTCGACACATCCCCAAAGGCAAAGGAATTAAAAGCAAAAATGAATTACTGGGACCTTATGAAGATAAAAAGCTTCTGCAAAGCAAAGGAAACAACCAACAAAACTAAAAGGCAACCAACGGAATGGGAAAAGATATTTGCAAATGACATATCGGACAAAGGGCTAGTATCCAAAATCTATAAAGAGCTCACCAAACTCCACACCCGAAAAACAAATAACCCAGTGAAGAAATGGGCAGAAAACATGAATAGACACTTCTCTCAAGAAGACATCCGGATGGCCAACAGGCACATGAAAAGATGCTCAACGTCGCTCCTCATCAGGGAAATACAAATCAAAACCACATTCAGATATCACCTCACGCCAGTCAGAGTGGCCAAAATGAACAAATCAGGAGACTATAGACGCTGGAGAGGATGTGGAGAAATGGGAACCCTCTTGCACTGTTGGTGGGAAGGCAAATTGGTGCAGCCACTCTGGAAAACAGTGTGGAGGTTCCTCAGAAAATTAAAAATAGACCTACCCTATGACCCAGCAGTAGCACTGCTAGGAATTTACCCAAGGGATACAGGAGTACTGATGCATAGGGGCACTTGTACCCCAATGTTTATAGCAGCACTCTCAACAATAGCCAAATTATGGAAAGAGCCTAAATGTCCATCAACTGATGAATGGATAAAGAAATTGTGGTTTATATACACAATGGGGTACTACAGGGCAATGAGAAAGAACGAAATATGGCCCTTTGTAGCAACATGGATGGAACTGGAGAGTGTGATGCTAAGTGAAATAAGCCATACAGAGAAAGACAGATACCATATGTGTTCACTCTTATGTGGATCCTGAGAAACTTAACAGAAACCCATGGGGGAGGGGAAGGAAAAAAAAAAAAAGAGGTTAGAGAGGGAGAGAGCCAAAGCATAAGAGACTCTTAAAAACTGAGAACAAACTGAGGGTTGATGGGGGGTGGGAGGGAGGGGAGGGTGGGTGATGGGTATTGAGGAGGGCACCTTTTGGGATGAGCACTGGGTGTTGTATGGAAACCAATTTGACAATAAATTTCATATATTGAAAAAAAAATAAAGGAGGGAAGTTTAAAAAAGAAAAGGTAAAAGCATATTTAGGCTCTCTTATCAAGAAAGCTAAGTGGTTGTGGGGCACCTGGGTGGCTCAGGTCATGATCTCATGGTCCGTGGGTTAGAGCCCTGCCATGGGCTCTGTGCTGACATCTCAGAGCCTGCTTCCAATTTTGTGTCTCCCTCTTTCTCTACCCCTCCCCTGTACATGTGCTGTCTCTTTCTCTCTAAAATAAATAAAGATTTAAAAAAAAAAAAAAAAAAGCTAATTGGTTGTTCTAATTGTATCCAGTACATCAAAACTGAAGGTTTTAACTTTATTAGAAAAGTCAGATGGCTGACCAAGGAAGTTTCTGCCATTCTAACAGTTCTTTTATATCTTCATTTATTGACTGATTCAATAAATAGTTATTAAGTTCTTACTCTGTTTCGAATTCTAGTCTCCGTCTTTGGGATATATCAATGACCACAAAAGGGAAAAATAATCCTAAGGTATGAGCAAATAAATATTTTCTCAAGAAAATCTACTGAAATTCAGGAAAAACAGAAAGACTATATAGTAGTTGAATCAAAACCTACTCCCTCTCTTTCCTTCCCCGTCACCAGCTCAGTGGGACGGAAACTTCAGACTGGTGCAGCCAGGAACAACGGGTGCTCTCTCACCACAACCGCTATCTTCCCAGGAAGAGCAGGCCATCAGCATCTCTCATGCTGCCTGAAACCACCTAATGCTAAAGCTAATTGCAGGTAAGGGCACCTCTCTTCCACTCAACTGCCACTCCCAGGGAAGAGGTCCTATGTTGCTGCTACATGTTGAAAAATACTGGAACCCAGACTGTCCTCTACCCAGCTACTTTGTAAAGCAGAAATCCCACGCCAAGAAAGGCAAGACAAGAAAGAAGACCCGAGACTACTGTACACCCACTGGCTCAGTTCCTAAACCGGGGGTGAAGCACAGAGAGAAAAGTGCACACTGTCTCTACCACCCAATGCCAGAGCCAGAACCAAGCCAACGATTTTGCCAGGAAGGTAAAGCAGGCCTTGAAACAGATAGCTCTGAGTCTCTCTCAGATTGTTCCAATCCAATACTGTTCCAATGCTGACTCTGCAACAGAGTGTGAAGTTCAAGTCTAAGGGCAATCTCAAAACCTAGGAGGCCTTGGTGAAGGGCAACTGGGAGGAGATTCAGATACAGGCTAACCTGTAAACCAGCTAGTTCACAGGAACGAATAAGGAGAATGAGTAAATACGACAGCTGAGATGAGCCCTCCCCAGGTTAGAACAAATTTCAAGCTCTGATTCAAGAACTGTCCCTTCAAGTGAGTTCAAAGTTTTTGGATCCAGCTGAGAAACAATGTACGTCCTAGGGCACTGTTGAAAACAACAGAGGAGCCAGGTGCCAATTTGTGGAGCTTAACATTTGGGTGTGGTCAAGGAAAGAGTCAGTGAAAGGGATCCCTGCCAAAATCCCAGGGTGAATGTGGGCATACCCAAATCTGCACACCCTAGGAACACCACCAGATGGCTAACACTTGCAAGAGGGAAACAGACTTCACTAAAATAATCCAGTAAGTAAACAAATAAGCAAATAATAGTAATAAGCCCTGGGAGGGGTAGGAAAGACCAGTATCTAGAGCTGGTACAATATTATATAAGATGTCCAGTTTCCAACCAGAAATTATAAGCCATACATGTTAACAGGAAAGTATGACCCACAAAGAAGGAAAAAAGCAGGCAACAGAAACTGCCTGTGAGACCCACCAGATTTAAGATTTAACAAAGACTTCAAAGAGCCATTTACATATATTCAAAGAACTAAAGAAAACCATAATTAAAGAAGGAATGTCTGATGACAATATCACACCAAACAGAGTGTCAACAAAGAGATAGATATTATTAAAAAATAAACAATGAGATTTTGGAGTTGGAAAGTATAACTAAAATAAAGTCATTAAAGGGGCTCAATAGTGCATTTGAACTGGCAGAAGAATGAACTGGTAAAATCGAAGACAGATTAATAAAGATTATGCAATCCAAGGAAGAGAGAGAAAAAGTAAAGAAGAAAACTGAACAGAGCCTCAGAGAAAAGTACAACACCATTACATGCATCAACATACACATAATGAAAAAAAAATACACATAATGGAAACAAAACAAGGAGAAGCGAAGAAAAAATATTCGAAGAAATAATGGCTGTATGAAAATTAACTACAGCTACACAACAACATAGATGAATCTCACAAAAAGAATGTTGAGCAAAGGAAGCAAGAAGAATATAATTGTGGTCATATAAATTTCAATAAATAAACAAAAATATATATTTTAGGGCTGCACATAAGATAACAAAAGCCAGAAGACTGAGTGCCTCTGGATGAAAGGGAGAGGGTTATGAACAGAAAGAGGTGTATTTGGGTAGGGGAAAGGGGTGGGTGATGCTGAGGGTACTTGAAATACTTTATTTTTGACCTTAATAAAGATGTTTGCTTTAAATTAAGCTGAAGGGGAGCCTGGGCAGCTCAGTCATTGAGCATCTGACTTTGGCTCAGGTCATGATCTCACAGTTCATGAGTTGGAGCCCCACATCGGGCTCTATGCTGAGAGCTCAGAGCCTGGAGCCTGCTTCCGATTCTGTGTCTCCCTCTCTCTCTGTCCCTCCCTCGCTCATGCTCTCTCTCTCAAAAATAAAAACATTAAAAAAAAAAAGTTAAACTGTACGTGTTTTACATGTACACGTTTTACATGTTTCTGTATATTCCTCACTTTTTTCAGTCTTAAAAGAAAAAGATAATACCTTCTGGTTTCCCACAATGGTTAAAAATAATCTGCAGACCCAGAGAGCACAATATATCCAGTGGGATCAACAAACCCACATCCAGCTACAAGATAGCAAAACTGCAGAACGCTAAAGGTAACAAGAAAGCAGACTTTAAAAAAGGACCTCTCACCCAATAGAATAATTAGAATTGCAGCTGACTTCTCAACAGCAACAGCTGAAGTCAGAAGGGAAAGACATACATCCAAGATACTGAGCGAAAATTACTGTCAACCTACCATTGTGCTCCTAGAAAAGAATAACCCTCAAGAACAAGAGTAAAATCATAAAACATTTTTTGAGATAATCAAGATTTTCACAGGGACTGGATACTCAATGATATTAGGGAATTACTGTTAGTTATGTACAGTAGTAGTTTTATGTTTATTCTTTTTTAAAAGCTCTTCTACAGGAGATACATTCTTAAGTATTTACAGACTTCATGATATGGTATTTCAGCAGGAAAGGAGACACAGAATGGGGAAGAGATGAAACTAGAATAGTAAAATGTCGGCAACTACAGAAACTGTGGGCTAGAAATAATTGCGTTTCATGACATTACTGGTCTACTTTCATGTATACTTAAAAATTTCCATGATAAAGAGCTAAAAATAATTGATAAATTAAAAATTAAAACAAATAAACAGAAATACAGACAGTTTACCAGTAAGAGACCTCCACTAAAGGAACTTGTCCTGAAGATGATCTCACAAGGACAGAGATTAAAGAAAGGATGGTGAGGAGAAAACATGGTAAAAATGTATGCAAATTAGATCATGCACTTCTCTATAGAACAATATAATTTGTTGGTTTTAACAAGCATTAAATAAAATATTAAACAATAACATGTCAGGAGAAGAGTGATATAAGATAAGCTCCTATAAGGCCAACTTTAAGAGGAATATGAACAGTAAAATTTCAAGGGTAACCATATACTCTCTAAAATCTACTAATTCCACTTCCCCATATCTTCCATCTACTAAGGCATGTATAAACAGTTCCAGCACTGGTTGTAATGGCAAAAAAATGGAAACCTAAATGTCCATCAGTAGGAAATGACAAAATTACAGTAAATCAATAAAATGAAATACTATACATCAGTTTAAAAGACTAAGGTAGATTGGTACCTACAAACATATTGAATGAAACAAGCTAACTTCACGTACTACAGAATGTTTTCTACATTAAAAAATCATAGAAAAAATTATATAGAGTCTGCTAATAGTGACTACATCTAGAGAAACAATAAGAAGTGGGATGGATTGGAAACTTGAGTCTTATGTATGAGTTCTGTAAACAGAATATATTAATGCATTTCTTCTATAATAGAAAATTAATTTAAAAAAATTTTTTTATTTTTTAATGTTTATTTATTTTTGAGACAGAGAGAGACAGATCATGAACGGGGGAGGGTCAGAGAGAGAGGGAGACACAGAATTTGAAACAGGCTCCAGGCTCTGAGCTGTCAGCACAGAGCCCGACGCGGGGCTCGAACTCACAGACCGTGAGATCATGACCTGAGCCCAAGTCGGATGCTTAACTGACTGAGCCACCCAGGCACCCCAGAAAATTATTTTTTTAAAATAACTTTAAAGTTACTAAACTTTGAATCTTTTTTTTTTTTTTTTTAAAGAGAGAGAGAGAGTGCACGCAAGTGGGGGAAGGGGCAAGGGGAAACAGAGAATCTTAAGCAGGTTCCATGCTCAGTGTCAAGCCTATGTGGAGCTAGATCCCACAACCCTGGGGTCATGACCCAAGCTGAAATCAAGAGTCATATGCTTAAATGACTGAGCCACCCAGATGCCCCTAAGTTTTGAATCCTTTGAGTGCAAAGATCATGTCTATTGTGTTCAACACTGTGCCATAGGCAAATGTATAGCAAATTATAAGTTCCCACGATGTGATGAGGGGAGATACAGAGAAGAATGATTCAAAGGGAAAATGCCAAAGTAACAGTCTGATGCTTGGCAGGGTGAATATGCACAGTTTCTTTTCTTCCTCCTATTCTCCAATTTTTAGGAAATAAACACTTGTATTTATAAAGGGAAAAATTAAGTGCCACTGACAAATAAAAGGATGCAGTGATGAGATGAAAAAACTTTTCAATGTATAATTAGAGAATCAGCATCAACATGTTCCCATTAGCTTAATTCTCCTCAAAAGAAAGCTAGGAGTTAAAGAAATTAAAGGCTAAGCCTGATGAAAGTGTTATTAATAAGATAAAATCAAATCTGCATAAAATCAAAGCAGAGACTAATTAGTGTGCTAATTAGTTCTCTACCACACTTATACAGGTTGTCAACAGAAGGAGGTGCCTAGTATCAGTGTATTTTCAATTCAGAAAAAACAAACAAACCCCCCCCAGATATGGGGGGGGCAGCAGCACCCGGTAGAAGGGTGTGCCTATTTTGAAGTTTTTAAAGACTGACCCAGAGAAATACCTGAAACAAATGAATCAAGACATCAAAACTTTAAAAACCTCCTAGTCACTCTGAACACAAATTAGTTTTTATTTATTTTATTATTTGTTTTTAATGTTGAGAGAAAGAGAGAGAGAGTACGTACAAGTGGGGGAGGGGCAGAGAGAGACGAGGACACAGGCGAACCTTGAGATCATGACCTGAGCCGAAGTCAGACACTTGATCAACTAAGCCACCCAGGGGTTCCAATTAGTCCTTTTACAGATGTGTCTGTACATCAGTTTACATTACACAAGCAGTAACAGATAAGAGAAAAAATCAGTCCAAGGAGAAATACTAGGCTGAAGTGCAAGAGCCAGTCTCATCCTCTCAGTACAAAAAACCAAAAATGTTTATTAGCATGGTTAAGTAGGACCTCTTCTTTAACCATATCTAAACGTCACCCAGTCACTTAGAGTCTAACACCTCCTAAATTCTTTTTTTTTTTTTAACTTTTTTATGTATTGGGGAGGGCGGCACATGACTGGGAGAGGGGCAGAGAGAGAGGAGAGAGAGAGAATCCCAAGCAGGTTCCTCAATGTCTGTGTGGAGCTTGATGCGAGGCTCAAACCCATGATCTGCGAGATCATGACCTGGGCTGAAATCGAGTCAGACACTTAACCAACTGAGCCACCCAGGCACCCCTAACACCTCCTAAATTCTGATCCCAGGTTGCATGCTGCCAATCAAATGCTCCTCTTCCACCAAGAGATGAGTTCTAATTCATCCATCTGCAGACTGTTTTATCCTGCCCCCACTTCAGTCTTTCCACTTCATGGCAGGCACTGACGGACTAGTAAGAAGTCCATCCTTTCAATTTTTTGGCTGGGTGAGACATGGAAGGGTAAAGAAAGAAAGGATTTACAAAGGAGGAAAGATAAAAGTTATCTGGTTAAAAAGTGATTTTTTAAATGGAAAAGAGTGAATTTTAACATTAATGCTAAATACAGAAATCAAGCTTGTTAACACTCCCTAGAATTGGGGTGCCTGGCTAATTCAGTCGGGAGAGCATGGGACTTTTAATCCCGGGATTGCAGGTCCTAGCACCATAATGGGTGTAGAGACTACTTTAAAAAATAGGGTAAAAAATACTTACCAGAACTGTCATAATTATATATATGATTATATATATGATTTCTAGATATATTGTTATAGCATTTCTACATATGTTACCATGCAAACCATCCATGATAAAATTAAAAGAATAATAAAAAGATTTTTAAGGGGCCTAAGATACAGAAATAATAGCTATTAATTCTTCTATAAAAATAAGATAAAAATTAATATTCCAGTTTGTTCTGTTCCTCCCTAATCTCTGTGTGTGTCATGCTTCTATTGTGACTCAGTAAAATCTAGAATGTAACGGTTTTACACTATGAAACTATGTAAAAACAGTACACTGGTTCAGAATCCTCCCTTAAACATGTACAACTAGTTCCTATTTGAAGCATAAAATGTCAAACAAACTGTATTTCTGTAGACAGTCCAGAGAGAATATATAGTTCAGAATGTTTTAAATAATAAAACATTTTATAAACAATAAAGGACCATGATTACACAGTAGCTTGATTATAACAGTAAAATATATGAGTCATCACTACCCAAAAAGGAAATTTATTAAAAAAAAAACAACACAAAAAACTTTATCAACACAAACCTATTCAACCAACTCAAAGGCTGTCTCTCCAATGTGCTTGTTTTATTAATCTTTAAATTGCACATAAGTATACACATACTTCAAAATAAAAAGTTAAAGAGTAAAAGTCCATGGTCAACTAAGAGTGAAGCAATTTATAAAGAATGTTATAAGGGCGCCTGGGTGGCTCAGTCAGTTAAACGTCTGGCTCTTTGGCTCAGGTAATAATCTCACGTTTCATGAGATTGAGCACCACATCAGGCTCTGTGTTCACAGCATGGAGCCTGCTTGGGATTCATATTCTCTCTCTCTCTCTCTCTAAAAATAAGTAAACATTGGGGCGCCTGGGTGGCGCAGTCGGTTAAGCGTCCGACTTCAGCCAGGTCACGATCTCGCGGTCCGTGAGTTCGAGCCCCGCGTTGGGCTCTGGGCTGATGATAGCTCAGAGCCTGGAGCCTGTTTCCGATTCTGTGTCTCCCTCTCTCTCTGCCCCTCCCCTGTTCATGCTCTGTCTCTCTCTGTCCCAAAAATAAATAAACGTTGAAAAAAAATTTTTTTTAAATAAGTAAACATTTAAAGAAAGAAAAAAAAGAACATTACCTATTTTTAAAAATTATATTGATTTTTGCAGACATAATGGTCTATTTAAATAATTATACATTTCAAATAGTAGCATGGAATTTAAGCCTATAGGTTAAAAAAATGACTAAAACATATACATGTATATATATATGTGTATGTAAACTCTGAGGAGATGGAAGATACTGTTTACTTAATTGTGGAATAGAAACTATAGTAGCTCATCTATACCATTGCCATCTTTGAAACTAAAAGCCCCACACATGCACCCCAAGGTTTATAGCAGCAGTATCAACAACAGCCAAAGTATGCAAAGAGCCCAAATGGCCATCAGTGGATGAACGGATAAAGAAGATGTGCTATATATACAATGGAGTATTACTTGGCTATCAAAAAGAAAGAAATCTTGCCATTTGCAACAACGTGGAATGAACTAGAAGGTACTGTGCTAAGCCAAATTAGCCAGTTAGAGAAAGATAAATGTCATATGACTTCACTCAAATGAGGAATTTAAGATACAAAACATCAACATAAGGGAAGGGAAGGGAACCAAAAATGATATGAAAACAAGGAGGGGGACAAAACATAAGAGACTCTCAAATAAAGAGAACAAACTAAGGGTTGCTGGAGGGAGTTGTGGGGGGGGAATGGGCTAAATGGGTAAGAAGCCTTAAGGAGGACATTTGTTGGGATGAGCACTGAGTGTTATACACAGGGGATGAATCCCTGGAATCTACTTCTGAAATTATAGCACTATATGCTAACTAACTTGGATGGAAATTAAAAAATAAAACGAAAAAAAGTAAAATAAAGAAAAAAAAGAAAATTAAAAAACAACAACAAAAAACCCTAAAAGCCCCATTAAAAATATCTAACACTGGGGGCGCCTGGGTGGCTCAGGCGGCTAAGTGTCTGACTTCAGCTCAGGTCATGATCTCACGGTTAGTGGGTTCGAGCCCCATGTCTGGCTCTGTGCAGACAGCTCAGCCAGCTCTGTCTATCTTACTCTCTGCTCTCTCCCACTTGTACTCTGTTTCTCTCTCTCTCAAAAATAAAAATAAACATTAAGAAAAAAAATTTAACACTCACTAAAAGAGAAGAGGTTCCAAACTAGGGGTCAGCAAACACTTTTTGTAAAGGGTTGAAGACTATTTTATGCTTTGTGGGCCATACAGACCTGCAATTACTCACCTGTGCCGCTAAAACACAAAGACACAATACATAAACGAGTGTGGCTGTGTTCCCATAAAACTTATTTATGGACAACTGAAATTTGAATTTCATTTAATTTTTCCATGTCACAAAATATCACTTTTATTTTTCCAATCACTTGAAAATGTAAAACCACTCCCTTGAAAATGTGAAAACCACTCCCTTGAAAATGTGAAAACCACTCCCTTGGGCCTTACAAAACAAGCAGCAGGGACCCCTGCTCTAATCCTCACAACCTTAGCATGAGTCTAAGTCTTGGACTTCTTTCAAATCTATTTCTCTTAACCTTATTCCTGAGGAAATCTTTTTTAGTATTCTATTAAACAAATGGCTTCTGTCCATTCCAAGCATTTAACAGACCCCAATGAGTTGCCCCCGCATGCAACAGGAAACTACTATCACTATTTTAAGATATACAAAATTAGTCCATGCTCTTACTATAAAATTTCACAAAACCTAAAGTAATCTGTGGACACAGGCTTGTTTTCCAATTAGATAAAATTCAGGAAATAAATACAGTACCTGAGAAATACTGACATGAAATACTTACCTACCACATAAAACTACAATAAAACCAAGACCATTCTGAATAATACATGTTAAAGCATTTAAGTAAAACTGTCCCCAGTGATGTTAATCAACACTTATTAAACGTTTACAAAATGTTCCTGATGTTGGGAGCCACAGTGAAATTCCAAGTAATCATGCTAATTTATATACAAAAATACAAGAGAAAATTACCTACAAGTTTAGAATTGGGTATGGTTTCATATTCTATAGAAGGAAGAAATTCAGATGGAGGTGCAAAAAGGAATAGTGAAAGTAAAATATGAGTAATAAGAAATGCAAAAGCATGGGGTGTCGAATGGCTCAGTTGGTCAGGCATCTGACTATTGCTTTTGGCTCAGGGTAAGACTCTTGATTTCAGCTCAGGGTCATGATCTCGCAGATGATGGGTTCAAACCCGTGTTGGGCTCTGACTGTACACAGCCTGCTGGGATTCTCTCTCTCCCTCTCTGTTTTCCCCTGCTCTCTCTCTCAGAATAAATAAATAAATTTTATTTAAAAAATGCAAAAGCAAAGAAAGTGAAGACATGAAAGCGAGATAAAATTATTAGTCTAAGTTTTAACAAGAAAGGAAAACCACCGAAGGTAAACTAATGACTGTGATATCACAAGGGAAGCAGCTGGATTTAATTAAAGAGAAAACAGTTTTTATCAATAATGGTGGTAAGGGATGGAAGGAGAAAGGGGGAATAAGGGAGCAAATAACCCAAATAAAACATTAAAATAAAGTCGCCATTTAATTATCCAGTTATAATCCCCTTCCCTACATCCCCCTCCCCCAGGATAAGGGGTTTTTGCAATACAGCTACATAGTCTTACTATACGAAGTATGCAATCATTACCTTCCACTGCAGCTACTGTAAAAACTATAGTGTATCTATTAAGGGGAGGAAAGTTTAAGAATCAAACTGCTGATACTAACAATATAAATGCATAATAATATGCAGTAGATAACTGTAAACTATGTTACTATACTTACAACATGTAAACGTGTCTAATTTGATAGTGGCTATAACTTCAGCAGTTACCATTTCATCAATTTTTTGGGACTAGGCAAATTATGGTAAATGGTTTTGTAACACCTGCCATACTTCTAGAAGCTTTAATGCACAAAACTGAAAATTTTTAAATGAGATAATCCTGTGTTAAAGCAATAGGCGTGTATAAGGCTACATTAACCAAGCAGAAATCTACATCAAAGAACCACAGAAGAACCAGCCTAATGTTTCTGAGTAACAACTCAGACTACAACCTATTAGATGAAAAGGTCTGCTCAAATGGCAAAATTAGATTTGTAAGACTATGTCTCCCAAAGACTATTTAATAAATAAATTAGCCCTACAGTAAGGAACAAGGATAACTATAATGTGCTTTGTACTTAGTATGTGCCTAATAACTATAAAGAATGAGGGAGAAAAATAGGGTGGCAAGGAGGGGAAAAACATACAGAAGGGAACTAGATCATAAACTTCGTACCAAAATCTGAGAAAGGAAACCTATATATCATTCCCATGAAAACATACATACAAAAATCCTAAATAGCAAAACCACATCAACAATACTAAAATAAGTGGAGTTTTCCCAGAAGTGCAAGAACATCATAATAAGAATTTTTATCACCTCAAAAGATCAAAAGAAAAACTGTCCATCTCAAGAAATGCTAAAAAATTATATAATAAAATCCAATTATCTTGTCCTTATAAAGTCTCTTAATAAACTCAGAACAGAAGATTATCATATAACATAATAATGGATATCTACCCAAATACATCCTAATGATGAGACATTAAAGGGATTTCCACTAAAATCAGGAACAATATAGAACGTTATCATTATTATTAATATCATTCCAGAAGTTGTAGTCAATGTTAGATAAAATTTTTAAGTCAGGCAATATTATATATGACAAAATATGTCAAAAATGACAATATTAGGGGCGCCTGGGTGGCGCAGTCGGTTAAGCGTCCGACTTCAGCCAGGTCACGATCTCGCGGTCCGTGAGTTCGAGCCCCGCGTCAGGCTCTGGGCTGATGGCTCAGAGCCTGGAGCCTGTTTCCGATTCTGTGTCTCCCTCTCTCTCTGCCCCTCCCCCATTCATGCTCTCTCTCTGTCCCAAAAATAAACGTTAAAAAAAATTAAAAAAAAAAATGACAATATTATGACAAAACAATGTATAAAACAAATTACCAGTGTCATAATACATTATTACAGATATCATAAATAGTAAAAACATAAATGAGAACATCAGAAGCCACCTGATGTCAATACATTTAACAACTAAAAGGAAATGCCTCGATTCTGTAAAAACCCAAGTTTCTAAAACCAACCCAAGGACAGAAAATCTTGATTGTACTCTATATGTTAATGTAACTTATTTTTAATTTTTATTTTTTTTAATTTTTATTTTTAGAGAGACAGAAAAAGAATCCCAACCCAAGCAGGTTTCCACCCTCAGTGTGGAGCCCAATGTGGGGCTCAATCACATGACGCATGGGATCATAAATAACCCAGGCCGAAATCAAAAGTTGGACGCTCAACTGACCAAGCCACCCAGGCGCCCCTCATGAATTTATTTTTAAAAACCTTTCCAAAGGGCTTCATGGGTGAATTTTCCAAATATTTAAAAAAATAAATAATACCAAACTTAGACAAACTCTTTCAGAGTGGAAAAGGAAACACTTGCCAAGGCATTTTTTAAGGCAGAATACTCTATTAGCATAACCTGACAAAAACATCGTAAGAAAATTACTGAACTCAGAACCCTCACAGCAACAAAAATTCTTTAAAAACAAAATATAATAAATATGTTAAAAGAAATTATACCATGACTATATGAGGAATGTAAAGTTGACTTGACAACATTAAAAAGAAATCAGTCCGTGGAATTCACTACATAAAAGAATAAAAAATCATCATCATCTCAAAAAATGCAGAAAAAGCATTTGACAAAATTTGACATCTATTTATGATTTTAAAAAACTCGGGGCGCCTGGGTGGCACAGTCGGTTAAGCGTCCGACTTCAGCCAGGTCACGATCTCGCGGTTCGTGAGTTCGAGCCCCGCGTCGGGCTCTGTGCTGACGGCTCAGAGCCTGGAGCCTGTTTCCGATTCTGTGTCTCCCTCTCTCTCTGCCCCTCCCCTGTTCATGCTCTGTCTCTCTCTGTCCCAAAAATAAAAAAAATAAACATTGAAAAAAAAAAAAAAACTCGGGGCGCCTGGGTGGCGCAGTTGGTTAAGCGTCCGACTTCAGCCAGGTCACGATCTCGTGGTCCGTGAGTTCGAGCCCCGCGTCGGGCTCTGGGCTGATGGCTCAGAGCCTGGAGCCTGTTTCCGATTCTGTGTCTCCCTCTCTCTCTGCCCCTCCCCCGTTCATGCTCTGTCTCTCTCTCTGTCCCAAAAATAAATAAACGTTGAAAAAAAAATTAAAAAAACTCTCAGCAAATTAGAAATAAAAGGAAACTTCTTCAGTTGGATGAAGAGTATCTCTAAAAAGCCTATAGCTAATATCATACCTAAGGGTGAAATTCTAAACACTTTCCCTGAAATCAAAAACAAGTCAAGACTAAGTGCTCTGGACTTATCCATTCAACATTTACTAGACGTCCTAGTCAGTGCAGTAATGCAAGAAAAATAAAGATATAAAAATCGGTAAAGAACCAAAATGAGTCCATATTTGCATATGACATGACTTCATACATAGAGAATCCAAAGAGGGTAAAAGACTACTAGAACTAAAATTTAGCAAGATCACTACATACAAAAGCAAAATACAAAAACCCATTGTATTTCTAATATTAGTAATATACAATGGAGACAGAAAGTAAAGCCACAATCCCATTTATAATAGAACGAAAACAACAAACACCTAGGAATAGATTTAACAAGATATGTGAAATACATCTATATTAAACCACAAAATATTATAGAGAGAAGTGAAAGAGATAAATGGAGATGCACAAGGTCTATGAATTGAAAAACTTGGTATTTTTAAGATACCAATTGCCCTCAAATTAATTTATACATTCAATGAACTCCAAATCCAAAATCCAAAATCCAAATCCAATGCTATTTAACTAGAAATAGGCAAGATGATTCTAAAATTTATATGGAAATGTAAAGGACTTCGAATACTCAAGCAATCTTGAAGAACAAAGCTGGAGAACTTACACAACCAAATTTCAAAGCTTACTATAAAATTACAGCAACTAAAACAGTGCTGGCATTTGTGGTACTTTATTTTTGGACAGACACCAATAAAATTCAATGGAGAAAGACAGTGAGGAAATGGACTATGTGGAAAAAAAGTGAATCTCTACCTCACATACATAATTAATTTCAGATCAATCGCAGGGTTAAATGTGAGTGACAGATTACATAATGATGGAAAAAATAAAGGGACAAATAATTCAATTTAAAGACTAAATGAGGGACCTGGGTGGCTCAGTCAGTTAAGCATCCGACTTAGGCTCAGGTCATGATCTCACAGAGCATGGGTTCAAGCCCCACACTGGGCTCTGTGTTGACAGCTCAGAGCCTGGAGCCTGCTTCGGATTCTGTGTCTCCCTCTCTCTCTCTGTCCCTCCCCTGCTCACACTGCCTCCCCCCCCCTCAAAAATAAACATTTTAAAAAATTTGAAAAATAATAAAGAATAAATGAAAAAAATACATAAAGCTTTTTAGAAGAATACTTAGAAGAATACCTTCCTGGCTTTGGGAGAGGGAAAAGATTTTTTCAGCATAAAAATAAAGAAGTATAAAATTAAAAATTGTTAAAATGGACTTCAACAAAATCAAAGCCTTCTGTAACATCAAATGACACCATTAATGAAGGCAAGCTGCATACTGTAAGAAAACATTCACAAAACATAGATCTGACAAAAAAAATCATATCCAAAATACAAAAAGAACTCCTACAAATCAATAATAAAAAATACAACTTACACAAATAGCCAATAAGCACTTAATGTGTTCAACAGCACTGTTCATCAGGGAAAAAGCTATTGAAACTACACACAGACAGAATGGCTACAATTAATAAACGTAACAATTCCAAGTGTTAGTGAGGGCAGGAAGCAACTAGAACTGCCACATTTTGATTAGAGTGTAAAATGGGACAACTACTTTTGGAAACTAGCAGTTTCTAATAAAGTTATTCACACACCTACCCTATAACCCAGAAATTCTTCTCCTAAATATATACCCAAGTGAAATGAGTGCATATGCCTAAGAAAAGATTTGTACAAAAAAGGTGAACAGCAGCATATTCATAATAGCCTCTTCCCCCCCCCCCCAGATTATTCAAATGCCCATCAACAGCAGAGTGGATAAACTATGTTATGTTCATACAATGGAATACTACTTCACAAAAGAAACTACTGATACAAACAACTATCTTGATAAATCTCAAAAATATTATTATGTTGGGAGGAAGAAGCCAAACACAAAAGAGTGTATGTAAGTGCATTAAATAAAGTTTTAGAATAAGCCAAACTAAGCAAAAGACCAGAATGGTTTCTTCCAAGTGTAGGCTGTGGTACTAACTGGAAAGGGGCACAAGTAAACTATCTGAAGTGATAAAAATGTTCCATATCTTGATCTGGCTGTTGGAGACAAGTATGTATATACATGTTAAAGGTCAATACTTTATATCAATTGTACTTCAATAACATACTGTGGAAAGTTAAAGAAAAAAGGAAAAGGAGGGAAGGGAGATGAAGGGAAAAAGGGAAGGAAGAAATAACATTTTAATGTAAACTTCATGGTCTAAGTGATAATTCATCTTTGAAAGTAACATCAACAAATGCTTTGTGGAAGGAAATGTTCTCTGTGATACACGGTACCTCAAATTGTGAAGGATTTACCTTAAAATTGTATTATTTTCTTTGAATAGCCCAATGAGATGCCACTATTACATGATCAGCCTACTGAATGTCTAAGGCTAATAATACATTAGAAGATTTTAACACTTCTATTTTCTCTAATTTGGATAGACTTCTAAATTTCAAGAGGATCCATAACTTCTAATACTATTTTACATATTAATGTATCACTTGTTCTTTTTGTGACTTAAAACTCGGTTCAAGTTTAATTTTGCCATACCAAAAGGTCAATTATTTAATTTCACCATAAAACAATTAGCAATGACAAAAAAGCAACAATTAGAAAAAAATATTTAAGTAACAAACAATCCCATATTCCAGTGTATAAAGTTTTCTGCACCTACACAGACATCAATTACTTACGTTTAAAACAAAAAGGATCATGCTGCACACTGTTCTGGAATCTGGCACCCTGCTTAATGCAATTAACAGCTTTCCTTTGCATAAATCACGGGTGATGATTCTCAGTGCGTAATGCTCTACTACACAGATGCCCTGTAATTTATTTAATAAGTCCCCTATTACTAAAGCATTTTAAAATTTTCTTCCTACTATAAACAATATTGTAACAAACATTCCATCTGTGTTTTCTTCATTTATATTACTTTTGATAACTGGATGTTCGGAAATGGTTCCCTGTGACCATTCAGAATTTTCAGCATTTGATCATAAATGGACAATTTTCTTCTTCAAAGGCCAGACAGTAAATATTTTAGGCTTTCAGGGCCACATACTATCTTTGCTGCATATTCTTTGTTTTGTTTTTACAACCTTTAAAAAATGTAAAAACCATTCTTATTCTTAGCTCATAGACCTTACAAAAGCAGTCCATGGATTGGATCTGGTCTGCCGGCTACAGTTGCTGACCCCTGACTTCTATTATGTTCTACAAAGGCCCATGAAGACAGGAAGTTACCCTAGAATTCTGGGTGGTGTGTGCCAATCACCATATTTTATTGGGTGTCTAGTGAAGTCAGTGTGATTCTTAGTTATTTTTAAAGGAGAAATTTATTTTCATATGAACTCTTCTTTTAACTTCCATTAAGACCACCCAACCTGTATCCTGACTAGATACAAAATTTAAATTTAAATTTTAAAATTATAAAGGCTAGTATGCAAAAAAGGACATGAACAGTTCAAGGTGTTTATCAGAGTAAGTGGTTTTACTAATGTTTGTAATTCTTTAACTACTTTTATCAAATATTCAGAAGATATACTTTGAAAGGCTACTGCCAACAGGGGCGTCTAGGTGGGTCAGTCGGGTGAGCATCTGACTTCGGCTCAGGTCATGATCTCACTGCTCGTGAGTTTGAACCCTACGTCAGGCTCTGTGCTGTTAGCTCTGAGCCTACAGCCTGTTCCAGATTCTGTGTCTCCCTCTCTCTGCCCCTCCCCCATTCACACTCTGTCGTTCTCAAAAATTAATAAACATCAAAAAAAGAAAAGAAAAGAAAGAAGAAAGGGCAGGCTACTGCCAACAAACACCGTACTCCCAACTGTGGCTACATAATGACTTACAGCTACAGGAATAAATATCACTTAACTGTTCCCATCTTATTCCACAGCTGGTCCTTGCTTTATCCAGAAAATCTTTAGAAATAATAGGCAGAAGATATACATAAAGATAACATTAAAAAGTCACTGTATCTTTTCTTACCAATATGTGATTTCAGTAAAGTATTTTTAGCAGCTTCATTAAATCCTATGATTTGAACGATAAGGACAAGACCAGTGAGGTTTCAAAGAATTTTTAAAAGAAAGAACATCTGCCTTTTGAGTATATTCACTTTTTATTTTTATATTTTATGTTCCTTTGTAAAAAAAAAATTACTAACTAAACAATGCTTGAAGGATAATGAAGTTAAAAATGCAGAAAAGACAGAAGACTTTGTAGTTGTAGTATGGAAAACTAACAGAAAGAATTCAATAACTTCATAATACTGCCAGGTATGGTGGAGTCTCAGATGTTTCTAAAAAATCTGTTTTTGGTTCCTTTGGTTTCTAGTGACTAGGCTGGAACATCAGAATCAGCATGGAAAGTTACAAAAAATTATTAACCTACTCCAGTTTGACCCTAGGTCCTTAGATCCAATCTTCCTATTTTTGTCTAATGTTGTATGTCTACTTTATAGTCAGTCTTCCTAACTGCACACAGAGAAAGGAGGAGGGCCAGAAGGAAAAAAGAGATTAATACAAGATTAGATAATTACCAACCACACGTCACTAGGACAAAGACTTAAGACTCTCTCACAAGAGGGGGGGGTGCCTGGGTGGCTCAGTCAGTTAAGTGTTCAACTTTGGCTAAGGTCCTGATCTTGTGGTTCGTAAGTTCAAGCCCCGCATGGGGCTCTGTGCTGACAGCTCAGGCCTGGGGCCTGCTTCGGATTCTGTATCTCCCTCTCTCTCTGCCCCTCCCTCACTAGTACTCTGTCTCTCTCTCTCTGTCAAAAATAAAACATTAAAAATTTTTTTAAAACAAAAAAAAAGGCTCTCTCACAAGAAAACACTCGGACTCTTCACCCAAATTCTTTTGTCCTTTTAGGTTCTGGAAGATTTCTTACTAACAAAGACCTTTAAACATACGAATATTGAGGGGCACCTGGATGGCTCAGTTCATTAAGCATCTGACTTCGGTTCAGGTCAAGATCGCATGGTTTGGGGGTTCGAGCCCTGCGCAGGGCTCTCTGGTGTCAGTACAGAGCCTGCTTTGGATCCTCTGTCCTCCTCTCTCTGCACCTCCCCTACTCATGCACGTGCACTCTTTTTCTTTCTCAAAAATAAATATTTTAAAAACATTTTTAAATTAAAAAAAACATGCAAATATTGAACACATGCTCTATTTCAATTAGACTCAAAATTAGAAAAGGCCAGAAAATTAGGTATACAGAGTAGGAGATCTAGGTTATCTGAGAGATCTAGTTCCAATTCTTACAATAACTAGTTTTTGAGAAGTTGATCAAGTTATTGACTTTCTATGGACCTAAGGCTTCTTTATCTGTAAAATAATGGGGCCGTATTAGATAAATCTCTAGGGTCTCTCCTGTTTCTAAAGTTCTAGGGGCGCTTGGATGGCTCAGTCGGTTAAACATCCGACTTTGGTTCAGCTCATGATCTTGCAGTTTGTGAGTTTGAGACCCACATCAGCCTCTGTGCTGATAGCTCAGAGCCTGGAGCCTGCTTCGGATTCTGTGTTTCTTTCTCTCTCTCTGCCTCTCCCCTGCTCATGCTCGCTTTCTCTCGCTCTCTCTCACTCTCTCTCTCTCTCTCTCTCACACACACACACACACACACACAAACATTTTAAAAATTAAAAAATAAAATGAAATAATAAAACAAAATTCTAAAAATGCAGGGCGCCTGGGTGGTTCAATTGGTTGAGCTTCCAACTTTGGCTCAGGTCATGATCTTGCAGTTCATGGGTTCAAGCCCCAGGATGGGCTCTGTGTGGACAGCTTCAGAGCCTGAAGCCTGCTTTGGATTCTGTGTGTGTCTCTCTCTCAAAATAAATAAATAAGCATTTAAAAATAAATAAAATAAATAAATTCTAAAAATGCAAAATGACTACATTAAACCTCCTACAGTTAAACACAAAATCCTACAGTTAAACACAAAATATTTTAAAAGGATCAAACAGTAGGGGTGCCTGACTGGCTCAGTCGGTGGAGCGTGTGACTCTCAACCTCAGGGTCGTGAATTCAAGCCCCATGTTGGATGTTAGAGATTACTCAAAAAGTCTAAATAAAAGATAATACATAAATAAGTTTTTCCCCAAGGCATAACAAACACAAACTCTAGTTTTACTAATTTGGATTCGAAGAGTCTAAATTAGTACATTACTTCTTTGTATACATAGTGTATATTTTTAAAAATTTTTTTTTAGTGTTTATTTATTTTTGAGACACTCAGAAACAGAACATGAGTAAGGGAGCAGCAGAGAGAGAGGGAGACACAGAATCTAAAGCAAATGAGCTATCAGCACAAAGCCCGATGCAGGGCTCGCACTCACGAGCAGTGAGATCATGACCTGAGCCGAAGTCAAACACTTAACAGACTGAGCGACCCAGGCACCCCCATAGTGTTGCCTTATACATCAGATTGCTATTGATGCACTCCACTAAATCACTGAAGATGGGGGCACCTGGGCGGCTCAGTCGTTTAGGTTTCGGACTTGGGCTCAGGTCATAATCCTGCAGGTTGTGGATTCAAGCCCAGTATCAGGCTCTCTGCTGTCAGCACAGAGCCCACTTAGGGTCCAGTGTCCTCCTCTCTCTTCCCCTCCCCGATTTATGTGCACTCTCTCTCAAAAATGAATAAACATTAAAAAAAAAGAGAAAAAAAATACAACACTGAAGATGATCTGGAAGACAGCTTGACTATTAAAGCAGACTTTTCAGGGGCGCCTGGGTGGCTCAGTAGGATATGTGTCTGACTCCGACTCAGTTCATGATCTCATGGTTCGTGGGTTCCAGCCCTGTGTCGGGCTCTATGCTGACAGCTCAGAGCCTGGAGTCAGCTTCAGATTTTGTGTCTTTCTCTCTCTCTGCCCCTCCTCTGCTCGCGCTCTGTCTCTCTCTCTCACACAAAAATAAACAAACATTACCAAAAAAAATTTTTTTTAAGATTTTTCATAAAGCTGGTTTATTTTCTAAAGTGATGCTCTCTGGTTTTAATAAATTAATGTAATATTAAATAACAGAACAGGACTTCATTAGGTAAACCAAGAGTACTGAATACTGTAAGTAATAAAAATAGATGAGAAAATGCAGAATGCTTCCTAAAACTTACCTGACTAAAATTGTAATTTTAAACATTATTTTTAAAGAGTATGTATTTGAGTGTATGTATAATATCTCAGAAGTATATATGCCAAACTGAGCAGGGGAGTTAGTTATCTAAGTGATCTACGTGGGCAATGGCCAAAAAAAAAAAAAAAACAAACAGAAAAGGAAGGAAAACTTACAAATTCATTCCATGAGGCCACCATTACCCTGATAACAAAACCAAATAAAGACACCACTAAAATACAGAACTCAGGCTAATTCTCAACAAAATACTAGCAAGCCAAACTCAAAACTACATTATAAAAAAACATTCACCACGATCAAGTGGGATTTATTCCTGGGTTGCAACACTGGTTCAATGTTCACAAATCAATCAACACAATGTATCACATCAATAAGAAAAAGGAGAAATATGATCCTTTCAACAGATACAGAAAAAGCATTTGACAAAGTACAACATCCATTCATGATAAAAACTCTCAACAAAGTAACATAATTAAGGCCATATATAAAAACCCAGAGCTAACACCATCCTTAATGGGGAAAAACTGAGAGCTTTTCCCTAAGGTCAGGAACAAGACAGGGATGTCCACTTTTACTGCTTCTATTCAACATAGTCCTAGCCACAGCAATTAGACAAGAAAAAGAAATAAATACAAATTGGTAAGGAAGAAGTAAAATGTTCACTATCTGCAGATGACACAACACTCTATAGAGAAAACCCTAAAAGACTCCATCAAAAAACTGCTAGAACTGATACCCAAATTCACTAGTTGCAGGATACAAAATCAATGTACAAAAATATGTTGCATTTCTATACACCAGTAATAAGGCAGCAGAAAAAAAAAAAATAAGAAAATAATCCCATTTACAACTGCACCCAAACCAGTAAGATACCCAGGAATAAATCTAACCAAAGAGGTGGAAGACCTGTGTTTTGAAAACTATAAAATACTGATGAATGAAATTGAAGACGACACAAAGAAATAAAAAGACATTCCATGCTCATGGATTAGAAGAACAAGTATTGTTAAAATGTCTATACTACCCAAAGCAATCTACACATTCAGTGCAATCTCTATCAAAATACCACCGGCGTTTTTCACAGAGCTAGAACAATCCTAAAATTTGTACGGAGCCACAAAAGACCATGAGGCCAAAGAAATCTTGAAAAGAAAAACCAGAGGCAACACAATTCCAACTTCAAGTTATATTACAAAGCTGTAGTGATCAAAACAGTATACGGTACGGCACAAAAAAAGACATGCAGATGAATGGAACAGAATAGAAAATCCAAAATAAACCCAGAATCACATAGTCAATTAATCTTCAAAAAAGCAGGAAAAGAATATCCAATGGGAAGAGGACTCTCTCATCAACAAATGGTGTTGGGAAAACTGGACAGGAACATGCAAAGGAATGAAACTGGACCACTTTCTTATACCAAACACAAAAATAAATTCAAAATTCAAGATTAAAGACCTAAGTGTTAAGACTAGAAACCATATAAATCCCAGAAGAGAACACAGGCAGTAACATCTTTGATATTGGAGGTAGCAACTTCTTTCTAGATAGGTCTCCTGGGGCAAGGGAAATAAAAGCAAAAATAGACTACATCAAAATAAAAAGCTTCTGCCCAGCAAAGGAAATAATCAACCAAACTAAAAGGCAACCCTACAGAACGGGAAGAGATACTTGCAAATGGCATATCTGATAAAGGGTTAGTGTCCAGAATATATACAGAGCTTATAAAACTCAACACCCAAGAAGTGAATAATCTAATTAAAAATGGGTAGAAGACATGAATAGACATTTCTCCAAAGACAGATGGCCAACAGACACATCAAAATATGCTTATCATCACTTATCATCAGGGAAATGCAAATCAAAACTATAATGAAATATCACCTCACACCTGTCAGAGTGGCTAAACTCAACAACACAAGAAACAACAGGTGTTGGAGAGGACATGAGAAAGGGGAACCCTCTTGCACTGCTGGTGGGAATGCAAACTGGTACAGCCACTGTGGAAAACAGTATGGAAGTTCTTCAAAAAGTTAAAAATAGAACTACCCTATGATCCGGAAATCACACTACTCAGTATTTATCCAAAGAATACAAAAACAAGAATTCAAAGGAATACATACACCCCTGTGTTTATAGCAGCATTATTTATGGAAGCATCCCAAGTATATGTCAATTGATGAATGGATAAAGAGGATGTGAAATATAAATATATATATATGTACATATATATGAATATGACACATTTATAATGGAATATTATTGGAATATTATGGAATATTATTCAGCCATAAAAAAAAGAATGAAAATTTTCCTTTTGCAATGACATGAATGGAGCTAGAGTACAATGCTAAGCAAAATAAGTCAGTGAGAGAAAGACAAATGCCCTATGATTTCACTCATATGTGGAATTTATGAAAAAAAAATGAGCAAAGGGGAAAAAATGAGAGAGAGAAACAACAAGAAATAGACTCTTAGAGAACAAACTGAAGTTACCCTAGGGGAGAGGAGGGAAGGAGGTTGAGAGGATGGGTTAAATAGGTCTGAGGGCTAAGGAGTATATGCACTTCTCATGACAAGCACAGGGTGATGTACGAAAGTGTTGAATCATTACATGGTACACCTGACACATATATATATATATATACACATATATATACACACACACACATATATATATATACACATACACACGTATAATATATATATAAAATATACGTGTTATATATATATGTTATATAAGAGTATATGTTATAACAGTGTTATGTTAACCAACAAACTAAAATAAAACTTTAAAATAAATAAATGGGCAGTGGACAGTGGGATTTTATTAAGAGGGACTTTTGCTTCATCTGTACAGCTCAAATTTTTTTCTAAATATATCACTTGTGTGACTAAAGTTAAATTAAAAAAATTTTAAAACAAAATACAAAAGAAAAGTATACTGAAAAATAAGTCTTATTAATACTGTATTACAAAGAACACTGGGGCAGGTTATGCCTCGGAAAAAGAGAGACATGACAAGAAATAAATTCAAATTTTAAAAAAAGGACCTAATACTCTAGATATTTAGGTCAAACTCTTACTTGTCCCTTAAACACGTTTCCATATCTAGGACTGGATTAGTAATTTTTAGTAATGTTTATCTCTCACCATAAATTTTCCAGAGAGCTAAAGTTCATCACCATTAAAACAGCAAATCCTGTTAGGTCCCAATTGTGTCAGACATTGTACTAGACAATGATGATGGTGATGTTGCTGTTGTTTGGAGGAGAAAAATTAATGATTAACAAATTTACTATACTCAATGACCTTTACTATATTTATACAGGCAAATTTCAGGTTTTTCCAGATTTAAAAATAAATCAGCTATGTTCTAAACATAACTGTGCAAATACTGGGCAACTCTGACTACTCCATGCTGCCCCAACATTCCCCCATCATCACTGTGAGTCAACCATTTTTAGTCAACAGTGTGTGATGTAAAGATGTAAAATTTCCAGAAAATCTGAATATCTGAGAAAAATACAAGGTGAAATGGTAAAGATAAAGTCAAGAATGGGAAGAAAATATAAACATTGATGCTTTAACTCAATTACACATGATCCTTTCCTTTAAAATTTCCTTTACAAATTTTAAAGTCATTTGCTAGCTTAGAAAATAAAATTTTTGGGGTGCCTGGGTGGCTCAGTCAGTTGAGTGTCCGACTTCGGCTCTGGTCACGATCTTGCAGTCTGTGAGTTCGAACCCCGCATCAGGCTCTGTGCTAACAGCTCAGAGCCTGGAGCCTGCTTCAGATTCTGTGTCTCCCTCTCTCTCTGCCCTTCCCCTGCTCATGCTCTGTCTCTCTCTCTCTCTCTCTCTCTGTCAAAAATAAATAAACATTAAAAAAAAAGAAAAGAAAAGAAAATTGTTACAGATTCCTTGAGGTGTACATTAAGATTTTGGATACTTAATTTGTAGACTTGGAAAGCAAAGGAATAACATATTTTCTCTATTCTCAAGCAAACCAGAAAGAACTCTATCAGAAATTTTCCCTTAAATCTTATGTTATGTATTTCTTCCCTACACTTCAGTTTATAGTAACCATTGGTATATTCTCTATTTTCTCCTTATAGCAAGTAGTATGTATCTCAAAATCACATAAAACTCCATGCCTTACTTCTAGTATCACATCTTTGATCTTCCTTTTTATTTTAATTTTTTTTTAACGTTTATTTATCTTTGAGACAGAGAGAGACAGAGCATGAACGGGGGAGGGGCAGAGAGAGAGGGAGACACAGAATCAGAAGCAGGCTCCAGGCTCTGAGCCATCAGCCCAGAGCCCGACGCAGGGATCCAACTCAAGGACCGCGAGATTGTGACCTGAGCTGAAGTCGGACACTTAACCGACTGAGCCACCCAGGCGCCCCTCATCTTCCTTTTTTTGAAAAAATCTCCCTTCGATCCAGAGAAGGGCACAGAGAAAGAGACAGACACAGGACCAAGGCCTGAATAATTCCAACTTGGAAAGACTGCAGTGGAGAAAAAGAATGCACATGAAGGCCACAAAAGACCATTCAAGAGAAGTAGGAGGAAAAAAACCATAATGACAGTAAGTAGAGAAAAGTGGTCAAGTTTGAGAAATATTCTAACAGGGGATAGAGTAGATGTCACTGTAAGGAAAAGCACGACTAACTCCCAGGGATGGCCAAGAATATTCATTCATTCATCAAAATATTCACTGAGTATCTAGTATGTACAAGGCACTTTTCTAGGCATGAGGATCACTTGAATAAACATATCTACAGTTCAAACATGCAAGGGCTCGTGAAGTACACGTTTTTAACTCAGATATTTAATAAAGCTCTAAAACTGAATGACACTGCCTGGACTTTCCGATTTAGGTGACCCAAAAAATTCTCCTTTGGTTTAAGCCAGTTTGGGTCAAGTTTTAGGTCCCCTGGGACAAGAGAGTTCTCTTCACTGGGTCTTCCTTCTTTAGTCTCACCTTTAATCAACTCTTCAAGAAGCAGTCAGGGTAAAATTGTATATTTGATGTTGTTACTCTCTTATCTTAAACCCTTCCATGGCTTTATACTGTACTTGAGATAGAAGTAGATGACCTATAAAGTCATTCATGGTATAGCCTTAGAGTCATCTCTCACTTCCATTGTTCTCTATCACTGTGCTCCAAACACTAACCCTGGGAAAACTGTGTTTTGTTTTTTTTGATGCCCCCACCTCCAACCCCCTTCTGGGAAAATAGTTTTGAAGTATACACTTACCATACACCCTAGCAATTCCCCTTTAGATACTTACCCAAGAGAAATGAAAACATATGTCCACAAAAGGGCTTGTAAATGAATGGCCATAAGCAGCTTTATTCATAATAGCCAAAATGAAAACAAATCAAATGTCCACCGATAAGTGAATGGACAAACTGTGGTATCGTCATACAATGGAATACTACAATAGTATTCACAATAAAAAATAACTGACATATACAACATAGACAAATCTCAGAAGTATTATGCTAAGTATGAAAAGCCAGTTAGAAAATTATCCTATATACAGAAAATTCCATTAAGAGCCAAAACTAAGCTCTGATAAGAGAATCAGAACAAACATTCACTGTGGGGAACAGACATTGAGTAGAAAGGAGTATGAGTGAATTTTCTGGAGTGACTGGAATGTTATATATCTTAACAGAGGTGTGAGTTACACAGCTGCAAGCATTTATCAAAACTTAATTGAACACTCAACATATTTGTTACTCACATATTTTATTTATTACTTATCACTTGTTATTTATATATCACTCATATATTTATTTCATTATGTGTATATGATACTTCAAATTGTTCAAATATATTTAAAAAAAAAACGCAAACCAAATCTCTACTTATCTGCTCTCATTGGCTGGAGAGTTCTTATAGTTAGGCCTACTCTATTAGATTCTGGTTCCACTATTTAGCTGGTGGAAAAGACTTGGAGGGAAACAAAGCACACAGTAGAGGGTTGAGGAGAAGAAAGGAGAGGGGGCAAGTTTCATAGTACATGTCCTAGAAACATAAAATCTGAAATATTTAAGACAATTATCCTAAATTACCAGTAAACCTTTAGTGAGTCAACTGGGAATAGAGAGAGGGGATGCTGGTTGACAAAAAGTCACTATGCAAAAAAAAAGAAAAAAAAAGAAAAAAAAGAAAGGAAATAAAAAGAAAAATGTCACTATGCATGCAAATCCAGTCAGATAACATTCAAATTACTGAAAAAATTGGATAGAAAACATGACATGCCTCAAAAAAAGCCACAGCACCCTAAGTTAAACTATAGAACATTTTGTCATTATAATGAAAATTGTGACACAAGGCTACAAGCAGCACCTACCAACTGGTACTAAAACTGTAAATAAAATAAGTTAAGTACCTACGAAAGGACTAATTAAGGACTAATTTTAAAGGGATCTTATAAAATTGTTTTGGGAAACAAACTCAGGAGATAAACAAAGTTAAAGGTAGAAAACAGCTTGGAAAGTAAATTATTGATTGTTCTTTTCCTTCTGTGAATTTCATTTACTTAGCTCCTGAGTACACAATGACTTGCATTACTCATAACTGTCTATGTTATATATGATAATCTTGTCACTCAGCTACCCAATATGCTAGCACCCTGAAGGCAGTGTTCCTAACCCAGCAGAGTTACAAAGCACATTTACTAGCCAAAGGAAACACTGCTATGTATTATATTAAATGTTCCTCACTGTACAAGTAGGTCATGGCAGAAACCATCTCGCAGCACTTAAGCAACATTCTCAAACTAGCCCTAAAAGATAATGATTGGCTTCAAAAGAAATTAAAGAAAAAAAACCCAAACTTAAATAACACCTCACATATTATAAAAAATTCTAAACAAAGTAAGAGTTAGAAATAAATCTTTTAAAAGATGCAAATTCAATTTCTTATTGACATAAAAAAAGAATGGTTTTAGTAATTTTGTTAGCTTGGAGGTTTGGATAAGAGTTCTAAAAAGTGTTATAAATAGAAAAGTAAATAAAAATATTCACTCAACCTCCTATTTAAGTCCTCCCTTTCTGACAAATGAACTATGACATGCTTAATTTTAAAGATTACTTTAAAAGATTATTTCTAAACCTTTCTTAGTTACATTATAGTTTAAAAACTAGAAGTTACTATATTTAAAAACAATAAGGAAAAAGTAGGGCTACATTAATATTTTTTGGCTAAGTAAAAAAAAGAACAAGAAAAACTATTAAAACATGACAAAAGTAGTTTCTTGTTCACACTCCTGAAAAAACATTACGGCATTACTAACTGGGCAAAGAATTAAAAAGTAAGTTTTTTAATGGACTGAACTGAGTAGACACACGGAGACAGATTAGGCACAGTATTAACTGTCAAACAGCAGGATAAAAGTAGCGTATTATTCTATTCAGAAACTAGAGGGACGTCAGACAAAAGAAGAACTCCTCTGTTTCAAGAGTACAATAGTACTCTTTATAACTTTCCTTCCAGGGATACTCTATTTCATTATGTTAATAACCAATCTTAATTTTTAAACCCATTTTGATTCAAAACATTAATGTAGTACATAGAAGGCTGCATAACCAAAAGCTCTGGTTAACAGTTAACATTTTTTTCAACCTGCTTCTGATTTGTTGTTCATATTAAATTTCTCCACACAGCAAATGAAAATGTAAATAAAAGCAACCCCACAAGACTATTTCACTCCTGGTTTAGACTACATCTTGAAGTCAATTTAAAGGAGCTGCAGTCTCATTTAAGTTAGCATGAAGATCTGCATTTCCAGCACCCAAAATGCCTTTGCTGTATTCCACCCATGTCACCTATGTAACAGAACCACCAATGGCAACTACAGAAAAAAAAACTTTATCAAGGATACAGATAAGTCACATGGAAACAGAATTCTACATTTTAAAATCTCACCACTGGAACAGGAGGCCTCCAAAATAAGAGACCAACATCATGACTAGAACCTTTAGGGTGAAGAGCAAGTGAAATACAAAAGAATTAAAAGAATTCTGAGACTCATCACGTATGAAAATAGCAGTCCTATAATATTAAAGAGAAATTGTTCACAATTTTCTCAAGGATTTGCTAAGAAATAAAGCATCAGCCTTTTATCCAACTGGTAAAAAAATATTAAAGGTAGAATTAATCAGCAAAATTTAGCAGAACAGACTAAAACAGTACATGTTAAATACGCTGCTGTGTAAAACCTGATGAGTCAACTCTTGACAAAATTTCAGCATACAATATGTAGGAAACTGAATTTGGTAGAAGCAAGATCAAATGGAAACTAGCAAATACCAAGTATAATTTGCAAAATTATGTATAGACAAAACTCTAACCAATAAATTAAATGTTGTTATAATATGTAAAAAGAACTGACCCCAGTAAAAATAATTTCAGCAAAAAAAAAAAAAAGTCTGAAAAAGTGCAATGTCCCTATGTAGAAAACTGACTAATAAATTTAAATGGTTCAATGCAATTTTCCACAGAAGACAATCTGATTAAAATTCATAGATAATGCAGCCATGAGGAAGGAAGAGGCCATCTACCTAACCCACAAGATCAGCCATCAACCCAGGCAATCAATGGAATAATATACAACCTACTACTTTTCCATCAGAAACATAATGGTGTATTAAGTGACTGCTAAAAATAACTTTAAGTTTATTTTATGTTCCCATCTTATTTGAGAAAGTATGGTAAAGAGTATATGACACCGAGAAAACACTAGTATTATGGTAAGTAAAATAAATGAACACAAAAAAGTAAAACATAAAGAAATTGAAAGGAAACACAGTAAAACAAACTTGCAAACAATAGTTTTTCTTCCACATGTCATTTTCAAATGTTCTTCAATGAATGTACGCTACAATATACACTACAAATATTTAATTTTACTTTCACTATTTAGTGAAAATGATAAAAATCAAATTACAAGAAAGGTACCTATTAACTTTTGTTTCCATTTTTTAGAGCCCCAACGGCAACCACTGTAAATAATTCTTGTGTATTCTTCCAGATATATTCAATGTATATGTAAGCGTATACTTATGAATATTATCTTTTAAAAAAATTTTTAATGTTTATTTTATTTCTGGGAGACAAAGAGACAGAATGCAAGCGGGAGAGGAGCAGACAGAGAGGGAGACACAGAATCTGAAGCAGGCTCAAGGCTCTGTCAGCACAGAGCCTGACATGGGGCTTGTACCCACAAAGCACCAGATCATGACCTGGGTTGAAGTCGGATGCTTAACCAACTGAGCCACCCAGGAGCCCCGAATATTATCTTTTTTAACTGAAAATGAAAAGGTACATTCTTCTGAGCCTTCCCTTTATCATTTAACATACACCCAAAATGTTTCTATTTTAATACATACATCTCTACTTCACTCTTTTTTATGGCTACAACATATTCCAATATAGAAATGCACATGTAACTTAAACCCTATGGACGCTAATTTCAGTATTTCCAGTCTTTTGGTATTACAACGATGCAACGTACATCCTTCAACATATGTTCCTGTACGTTAGTATATCAGAAACAAACCAAGTCTCCAAAATTCAGTATGCTGAACAATACACACCGAAATTACCAAGTTTACAAATGCATCTCAAAGATCTGAACAAATCAGCCATAAAAACCTGATTATATTTTATAATATTATATATATATTACACTGATATGTTAACACATTATACATATTGATAATATGTATAAACAAACTTGTATTCAGTAATTTATTAGCATATACATATTGATGCTTATCTACATATTTACATATTTATTAACATGGTAAAGATGTGGCTATATTATATTTGTAAATATTATTTCTACAAATATTTTATATTTATTAACATATTAATAAACTGATTTGTTAATTTTGTGTTTCTAGTCATTAAAATTTTTAATTTGTCTCTTGTGATGAGATTTAGGCCACTTATTTTTAGTTTGCTCACATTCTTGCTTGAATGAAATATTTCATTATTCCAGTATTTAGTTAATTTTATTATTCCCAATGCCTTAATGAGAGTATATTCTTAATTTCTATAGCCATTAATAACCAAAATATTAGCATTTCTTACTGGTGTGGTACCTAGATATTTTTCAGCACATATTTACAATAAATACATGTTAGATTTATACTGAAATAATGATTACTGGTTGTGAAATGTCTCTTGAAAAATGAAATATATTTATAAAAATCAACCAAGCTATGACCCTTAGCCTACAAGCTGAACATTCCTTAAAATAATCAGGATAAGAGGAAAATTGTCAACCAAATCTCACCAAAAATCTTCAAAAGCTGTTTAAATCACTCCAGCCAATATAAACAGCTGTAAAGTTTAATCAAAAGCATAAAAAAGCAAGGCTGATATATGTACTTTGAAATTGACAAAAGAAACCCAAAAATACCAAAATGCAAAAATAAATAACTTTTTAAAAGGCTGCATAGAAATCAGAAAATACTGGGGAAAAACAAAGTAATTTTTCAAAAGGCTGGAAAGAAATCAGAGTCAACTGAAAAACTCTCCCATGAAATAATCCAGTTTTGTCCATATTCACTAGGAAAATATTTTCCTGAAACACTGATACAAAGAATTGGTAAACATGACAAACTGGCCTATACATTAAGTGACCTGGAGCCAGTATATCTGTAGAACAAATTCCTAGAAATGAAACTGCTGGCTTTGACAAATATTGCCAAATTGCCCTTTAAAAAGCTGCACCAATCTGCTTCTCGCTAAAACCTATTAGAACCAAACATTTTAATCCCTACCAATCTAAAATGTAAATACTGAAATCACTGTTATTTTTAGTTTGCTTTTTAAAATTTTGAGAGTGTATATATTTTATAATGGAAAAAAAGTCCTTTCAAACTAATTAAATTATGAAAAAGCATGAAAAATATTTACATAATAAATTTTTAAAGCATACAAAATGGCCTTACACTAAACACAACAATGTAGAAACAAGTTCACATACTAATAAGAAATCAAGAGAACATACAAAAAAATAAAAATGCTATTTATTTCAGAATCCTGGAATTAAACGATTTTTTTCATTTCTTTTCCAAACTTCTCTCCAGTATAATTATTATGCTGATATTCTGTTAACAAAAAGTTCTAGTGGCTTGGAAGTACAGAATAATCACAGCTTTTTATGCCACCCAAGCTCTTTTATTTCCTGTCAATGGCCCACCCAGTTTTCAACTGCCTAGTACCAAAACTGGATCATAATTTCAATTTAGCACCTTCCTCCTTTCTCTAAGTCCTGGGCATTAAATCCTGTTGACTGTACTCCTTTGGCAGGTCTCTCTTACATGCCCTTTGGTCTCAATTTCAACACAGGATAACTAATAACAGGATCCAAATGAAATCTCTCTTCTCCAGAATCCTATATGTACCAGTTCTGTCTGATTAATTTCCTTTCAGACTGGTACTTATCAAACTTGACAATACATATAAATCAGTTGGGTATCTTGTTAAAAATGCAGATTCTGATTCTATAGGTCTGAGGTAGGGTATTAAATTTTGCACTTCTAACAAGTTCCCAGGTTATGCCAATGTTTTATATGTACAGAATTCTTCAAGTCACTCTTCAGATTAATAACCTTTAATTTGGTTTACTGACTCCTGTTCAGATTTAAATTATTTCCTTGTGCTCAGGAACCCTCTACCCTCATACTACTGCATAATCCTACTGCCTCAGACTGTCTTCCTCACTTTCTTTCCCATAGGCCATGCTCATCTTGGGTGAGCAGTCCCCTTAGATGGATAATGTTCCATTTCAACTTTTTCCCACTCCACCTACAATTCACTCAAGTGTTATCTTTTCACAAGACCACACAAATTAATCCTGTCCATATTCTTTAATCCCCCCTTTTCTGAAATCCTACGGTATTTCTCCATTAAGTATCTGGTGTCTGATGTCTTACACTATTACAACCATTGCAGAGGCATTCATCTTGCGTCCCATGTAGTGTCATAAGGACACATATTTTCCTCTCATTTAATGCCTAGCAATATGTTTAGCGTATAATTCCTAATTCAGTCTAAATTTGTCCAGAGAACCATACTTTGTGGGTGGCTTTTGAAAAAATAACAAAAACAAAATGCAATACTTCACCTTGGAGCAGAATATTTTAAGGTCACTTTGCCACTAGAATAAATATAAAATACAGTGCCAACATAAAAACTAGTGACAATTTAGAAAAAAAAATATTCCATACTGTTTAAAACTACCGAAAATGTCAAATGAGACACGGGACACGGAAATAAAGAATTTATAGGAAATAAAGAATTCTAGGGGAAGGAAATAAGAATAAAAAGAAAGTGATTGTCAGTGAAGCTATACAAACCAATAAATAAGGGATGTGAACCAAATAGAATGGATCAGGCAGGGTAAGAAGAGAGTAAGAGATGAGGGATGGGGAGAAGTAGGTGATATTACAGTAAAACTGGGTAGAGTCAAAACAGGTAGGAGAATATACATTCTTTTCAAGTACCCACAGAATATTCACCCAGATAAACAACATCTTGGGCCATAAAACATAACAAATTACAAAAAACTGAAATCCTAGAGTATGTTCTCTGACCACAAACAAATCCAACTAGAAATTAATAAATGTCCACACACTTGGAAACATACCAACACACTACTAAATAATCTAAGAGCCAAAGAGGAAGTCTCAAAGGAAACAATAAAATAAAGCTATTCTGTGTCAAGTCTACTTCAATTAAACAAATAAACAGATAAATATCTTGGGAAAAAAATACAGAGATAAGTAAAAATGAAAATACTGCATACCAAAATGTGTAGTATGCAGCTAACGCAGTACCCAGAGGAAAATTCATATAAATGCTTACACTAGAAAAAAAGAAGAAACTACAGAATGAAGAGGAAAGTAAACCCAAAGTAAACAGCAGGAAGGAAATAAGCAAGGGCAGAGATTTAAAAAAAATTTTTGAGAGGCGCCTGGGTGGCGCAGTCGGTTAAGCGTCCGACTTCAGCCAGGTCACGATCTTGCGGTCCGTGAGTTCGAGCCCCGCGTCAGGCTCTGGGCTGATGGCTCGGAGCCTGGAGCCTGTTTCCGATTCTGTGTCTCCCTCTCTCTCTGCCCCTCTCCCGTTCATGCTCTGTCTCTCTCTGTCCCCCAAAAATAAATAAAAAATGTTGAAAAAAAAAATTAAAAAAAAAAAATTTTTGAGGGGTGCCTGGGTGGCTCAGTCGGTTAAGCATCCGACTTCAGCTCAGGTCATGATATCGCGGTTTGTGGGTTCGAGCCCCGCGTCGGGCTCTGTGCTGACTGCTCAGAGCCTGGAGCCTGTTTCCGATTCTGTGTCTCCCTCTCTCTCTGCCCCTCCCCCATTCATGCTCTGTCTCAAAAATAAATAAACGTAAAAAAATAATAATAAAAAAAATAATAAAAAAATTAAAAAAAAATTGAAAACAAAAACAAGAAAAGAAAAACTAATGAACCCAATAGCTGGTTCTTGGGGGGGCAGTCGTAAGGAAACTGACAAACCTCTAGCAAGACTGACAAATATAAAAAGAGGAAAAGACAAGGGGCGCCTGGGTGGCTCAGTTGAGCATCCAACTTCGGCTCAGGTCATGATCTCACGGTTCTGGAGTTCAAGACCCGCGTTGGACTCTGCTGACAGTTCAGAGCCTGGAGCCTGTTTCAGATTCTGTGTCTCCCTCTCTGTCTCTGCCCCTCCCTGTCTCATGCTCTGTCTCTCTCTCTCTCTCTCAAAAATAAACATTAAGAAAAAAAATTTTTTTTTGAAAAAAGAGGAATGACAAGAATCATAAATATCAGAATGAAATGAGGATTATTACTAAGATCCAACAGCCATAATAAGGTAATAATAAGAACTTTATACTCATAAACCAACAACTTACAAAAAGTAAACCAATTCTTCAGAAACCACACATTATCAAAACTCAATCAAAATAAAACAGATAAACTCAATAATCCTCCAAGCATTTAAGAAATTGAACTCATAGTCTAAAAGCTCAGGAAAAAGAAATCCTCTGACCCAGCTGGCTTCAGTGGAGAATTTTACAAAAAAATTAAATAATTAATTCTAAGTTTACACTACCTTTTCATTTAAAGAGGAAGGAATACTTCCTAACTCTTTTTATGAAGTCAGTACTACTACGACCAAAATCAGACACAGTACCAAAGACCGAAGATATCAGACAAATATTTCTCATGAACTTAGATGTAAAAACCCTTCACAAGATATTAGCAAATGAAGTTTAACAATGTATAAAAAGATTATTGGGATTTACTCTAGACATGGGAAGCTAGTTTAGCATTTGAAAATCAATGTAATCTGGGGCGCCTGGGTGGCTCAGTTGGTTAAGCATCCAACTTCAGCTCAGGTCATGATATCACGGTTCATGAGTTCGGGCCCTGTGTCAGGCTCTGGGCTGACAGCTCAGAGCCCAGAACCTGCTTCTGATTCTGTGTCTCCCTCTCTCTCTCTCTCTCTCTCTCTCTCTCTCTGCCCCACCCCCGCTCGTGCTCTGTCTCTCTCTCTCTCTCTCTCTCAAAAATAAACATTAAAAAAATAGAAAGAAAATCCATTTAATCCACCATATCAAAAGGCTAAAGAAAAAAATACATGAGTATATCGACTTACAGAAAAAGCACTTGACAAAATTCTTAATAAAAATTCTCAGTAAATTAGGAACAAAGGGGAACTTCAACTTGGTAAAGAATATCTATAAAAAACCCATGACTAACGTCACACTTAATCGTGCAAACCATATGCTGCTTCTCTAAGCTCAAGTAGAAGGCAAGGATGGCTGCTCTCACCAATCTTATTCAACACAATTATGGAAGCTTTAACCAGCCAATAAGGTAAGAAAAAGAAATAAAGAACAAACAGATTGGAACAAAGAAAAACAAATTCTGTGCCTGTTTGCAGATGACATGACATTCTACCTAGAAAACTCCAAGGAACCTACCAGAAAATCCTAGAACTAAGAAGTGAGTTCTACAAGGTCACAAGATACAAGATTAACACACAAAGATCAATCACATTTCTGTACACTAACAATAACCATGTGAAAACCTAAATTACAAATACAATGCCATTTACAGTCATGCCCCCCCAAATTGAAAAACTTAGGTATAAATCTAATAAAACGTGTAGGATCTGTATATTGAAAATTACAAAATACTGATGATCAAAATAAAATAAGACCTAAATACTGGAGAGACTTACTACTGATTGGAAGACACAACACAATAAAGATATCAACACTCCCTGAATTGATCTATAGATGTGATGCAATTACTAGCAAAACCCCAGAAAGACTTTGAGATACAGAGAAGCTTATCCTAAAAATTATATGGAAAGGGAAAGTCCTACAAGACCTAAAGCAATTTCGAAAAAAGAGTCAAGTGGGAGGAATCACTCTTCCTGATGTTAAAGCTTACTATATAGTCGCAGTAATCAAAACAGTGTGGTACTCACACAGAAAGACATACAGATGGATGGAAGAGAATAGAAAATCCAGAAATAGGTCCTCACAAATATGCCCAACTGATTTTTGACAAGCATACAAGGAATTCACTGGAGGAAAGATAGCCTTTCCAACAGATGGTGCTGGAGCAACTGTACTTAAAAGAAAAAGGAAAAAAGAACCTCAACCTAGACTTCGTATCTTATACAAAAATTAGTTCAAAATGCATCATACACTTAAATGTAAAATTATTAAAACTTTTAGAAAAAAACTTAGAGAAAACCTTAAAGTCAAAACCTTAGGACTAGCGTAAAGAGTTCTTAGACTTGACACAAAAAGCACAACACATAAAAGAAAGAACTGACGTATCGGACCTCATCAAAATGAAAAACTTTTGCTCTGTGAAGTACCCTGTGAAGAGGATGAAAAGACAAGCTAGAGTGGGAGAAAATATTTGCAAACCACATACTGGACAAAGAATTTGTATCTAGAATATATAAAGAACCCTCAAAACTCAACAGAAAAAAAATAAAATTCAACCAGAGAATGAGCAAAAGACCTAAACAGACATTTCACTGAAGAGGATATAAGAATGGCCAAAAAGCACATGAAAAGCCATTCTACATCATTAGCCATTAGGGAATGCAAATTAAAACTATGAGATATCAGGGGCACCTGGGCGGCTCAGTCAGTAAAGCACCCGACTTCAGCTCAGATCATGATCTTATGGTTCGTGAGTTCAAGCCCCCACCTCAGGCTTTGTGCTAACAGCTCAGAGCCTGGAGCCTGCTTCATGGATTCTGTGTCTCCCTCTCTCTCTGCCCCTCCCCACTACATACGTAGCAGAATGATAGGGCATGGCAAAAGTCAAATACTTAAAAGAAAACTAAGGCCTGAGAAAGTTAATACTAAGAAGGATAACAATATAGGCAATTGCCACCTATGAGCCTGCTCTCTTCACCTTGAGAGTATACTTTCACTTTGACCACTATTATTAAACCCTTGCTTTAAATAAAAAAGAATACAAACAGGGGCGCCTGAGTGGCTCAGTCGGTTGAGTGGCCGACTTCGGCTCAGGTCATGATCTCACGGTTCGTGAGTTCAAGCCCCGCGTCGGGCTCTGTGCTGACAGCTCAGAGCCTGGAGCCTGTTTCAGATTCTGTGTCTCCCTCTCTCTGACCCTCCCCTGTTCATGCTCTGTCTCTCCCTGTCTCAAAAATAAATAAAACGTTAAAAAAAAAAATTTAAAAAAAAAAAAAAAAGAATACAAACAAACAAAAAAACAATATAAAAGTATTCAACTTCAGAAGAAAATGCTTTTACTATATGTAATATCAAATTCATTTTTAGTGAATATATAACAAACACATCATTAACTGAATTAAAAATAACTCAAAGTATTAGGGCAAAGAAAAGGTAAGTTTAAGACAGTGCCCAAAAGAAATACAATACAAACCACTATCATAATTTTATTTATTAATTTAATGTTTTTTGAGAGAGAGTGCGCGAGCATGAGCAGTAGAAGGAGAGGGGGAGAGGGAGGGAGGCAGGGAGGGGGAGGGGGAGGGAGAGGGAGAGGGGGAGAGAGGGAGGGAGGGAGAGAGGGAGGGAGGGAGAGAGAGAGAGAGAGAGAGAGACAGAAAGCCCAATGTAGGGCTCAATCTCACAACCCTGAGATCATGACCCGAGCTGAAATCAAGAGTCAGACACTGAACCAACTGAGCCACCCAAGTGCTCCACCACTATTAGAATTTTAAATTTTCTGCTAGTCACATTAAGTAAAAGTAACAAAAGGTAATCATTTTATATAACTCAATACATTCAAAATATTATCAACTCAACATGTAGTCATTATTTTTTTAATTACTAAGGAGATATTTTATATCTTTTTGTACTAAGCATTCAAACTCCAGTGAGTATTGTACACTTAGCACACATCTCAATTCAAACTAGCCACATTTCAAGTGCTCAATACCTACCTGTATGTAACTCATGGGTACCACATTGGACAACAAAGGTCTAAGAAATGGCTTAAGATAACAGATATATATCTACCTTCAGACCAAGAGATTAAATCCAATAGTCTGAAAGGATATGGTATCAATAGCAATGTGTACACAATCTCATAATTTTGATAGGATTGTTGATCCCAGTACAAGAGAACTTTCTGAATGGGAATCAAAAGAAAATTGATTTTGATAGCTAAATTGGTTAAGTGGCCAACTCCTGATACTGGCTCAGGTCATGATCTCACGGTTCGTGGGATCAAGCCTGGTGTGAGCCTGTAAGGGATTCTCTCTCTCCCTCTCTCTGCCCCTCCCTGACTTGCCTGCACTCACTCACTCTCTCTCTCTCTCAAAATAAATAAATAAACACTTAAAAATTTTTTTAAAAAGGGGCACCTGGTGGCTCAGTCAGTTAAGCATCCAACTCTTAGTTTTGGCTCGGGTCATGATCTCCTGGTTTCAAGAGTTCAGCCCCGCGTCTGGCTCCTCCATGCTGAGGGTACGGAAGCTGCTTGGGATTCTTTGTCTCCCTCTCTCTCTCCCCCTCCCCCACTCACGCTGTCTCAGTTGCTCTCAAAATAAATAAACTTAAAAAATGTTTAATTAAAAAAAAAAGAAAATTAGAGAACATTTGCCTTCAGAGAAAAGAATGCAAAGAAATAAAATAAGTTCTTTTTTGCCAATCTCTAAACTTCTTTATGTGCAGTACAGTGTAAGTCTTCCAGAAATTATTAGCATTATGACAAGTACATTCATTCACTTCCCCACAATTTTACACATCATTTCTTCCTCACTTATCTGTATCAATTCCCCTTTTACTATCATGTTCAGTATCATTCTATTGGAAATTCTATTAACAAAAGTAAAACCAACTCACATCCCAGCCTTAAGAATGGGTTTGACGATATGTGAAAAGGGAGCTTAGAGTATAAAATACTAATTCAACTAGAGTGAAGTCAAGAATTACAACACTTCCAGGGTGCCTGGGTGGCTCAGTCAGTTAAGTGTCCAACTTCAGCTCAGGTCATGATCTCATGGTTCATGAGTTCGAGCCCTGCGTCAGGCTCTGTGTGGACAGCTCAGAGCCTGGAGCCTGCTTTGGATTCTGTGCCTCCCTCCCCTTCTGTCCCTCCCCCCGCTCACGCTCTGTCTCTCTCTCTCTCAAAATAAACAAACGTTAAAAAAAATCTCTAAAAATAAACATTAAAAAAATTAAAAAAAAAAAGAAATACAGCACTTCCATCTGAGTAGGAAAAAACAAAAAGGGCAGGGGTAGAGAGAGGACACTAAATCTGGCAGGGGATGAGGGAAACCTAATATTGCTAAAGGAGATTAGAGGTAGTAACAACAGATCTCTACGAAGAAAGGGTGGTCTACTCTTGCATTCAAAGCAACTTTCTGAAATAGTAACCAACTCAGACCTTCTCTTTCCAATTTCCTCAGGGATATAGGTGTCAAGCCTTTCTGTATGTAGGGTTGGTTAATGAGGAGAAAAGAAGAAGACCATGAATCATGCCTGACAACTCTTTGTCCGCCCATAAAAACTGATAATATAAATTGATAATTTATAGGAATTGATAATATAATCAAGGCCTACATTAAATTTGCCTTCTGAACCAATGAAGAGTTAGTAAAATAAAACAGACTAGAACAATCTCTAATCTTATCAACTCATATGAGATTTCTCAGATGTGGTGCAAGATCTCTTGCATCTAACTTATGCCTTCAAAGGATCATTCTGACAACTATATATTAACAAACCATAAAGAAAAGGGTAGAAGTAGAGACATCCCTTAGAAGGGCTGCTGCAATTACCCAGCAAGAGATGATGGTGGCTGTGGAGATGGTGAAAACTGGTTGAATTCTGTGTATGTTTGAAAGGTAGAGCCAAGAATTTCCTGATGGAATAAATGTAAGAATAAGAGAGTCAAGAATGATGCCAAGGTTTCTGGCCTGAGCAGCTGAAAGCTGCCAACATCTGAGACGAGGAAGAATATATTGGTGAAGCAGGTATGGGAGGACAGATTTGGGAGGGAAGAGCATAAATTCTATTTTGGACATGTTGAATTTGAGATATTTAACAATGATGCCAGTGGAGATATTAAGGAGGAAACGAGCTATACAAATCTAGAGTTGAGGAAAGTAGTCTCGACTGGAGAAATACATTTGAGACTCATCAACATTCAGAAGGTATTCAAAGCCATGAAACTAGCAGAGATCACCAAGAGAGTGAGGGTCAATAGACAAGATAATCGTGCACGGAGTTCTGGGATATTTCAATGTTTAGAGGTAGGCAAAGAGAAGAAAGACAGACTACCAACAAAGACTAAGAAGGAACAGCCAATAAGTTGTAAGAAAAACCAAGGGAATGTTGTATCCTAAAAGGCAAGTGAAACAAGTATATCAAAGAGGAAAGAGCAAATAACTTTGTCAAATGTAGACTGATCACATAAGAATTGACTCCTAGATTTACCACTGTCATTGTTAGGAGACCTGAACAAAAACAATCAGTACAGTGAGTGATAGGGGCCAAAGCCTGAATGAAATGGGCTTGAAAGAGAACGTGAGAAAATAACTAGAACAAGTACATTTAGACAATGCTTTAAGGGCTTCTGCAGCAATGGAAATAGATAAGAGCAACAGAAGATATTTTTATGAGGGTAAAAATTACAGCATATTTGCCCAATGATGGGAATGATCCATGAAAGAAGAAAAAATTAATGATCTGAAGAGAAGGAGGAAAATTGCTAGACCAATGTCCAGAGTAAATGAAAAGGGATGGGATCTAATGCATTAATCAGAAGAACTGAATTAGATAGGAACAAAGACAGTTCATCTATAGTAACAGAAGGCAAATGTCTGTGAGTCAGACTAGCAGGTACATAGGTGTGGAGGTGGAGGAGTCTGAAGAAGAGTTCTTCTGGCGGTTTCTATTTTCTCAATGGATTGGAAACAGGTCCATCAACTGAGAGTGAGTAAGAAGAGGAAGGTTGGAAATTTGAGAAGAAAGGCAAGGGTATAACTAGTGATCTGTGAGAGGGAAAAATGAGTGGACTAAGGAAATAGACTATGACTGCCAGACAATATTAAGGGATGCCAGAGGTTTCTTATTATGAATCCAAAGTGAAAAGTGCCCATCATAATTGTATTCTTCAGTTGCTTTGAGCCATACAAGTGCAGACATGAAGTACTCAAGAGAATCTGATTTAACTAGAGTTGATGTTTTGCCAAGCGAGTATGAAGAAGTAAAAAAGGAGCAAGAGAGTAGAGGGCATATGAGAGGGAATGAATATAATGATTGATCACTAGGTAATGAATGTATAATAGGTAAGAAGAAAGAAAATCAAGGGGGCAAAGGGAAGTCCACAGACTGGAGGTCCTAGTAACAGTAAAAGATTTTGAGTTAGAATAGTAGGTAGAATGAGCGGAAAAGACAGATGGCAGAGGGGGTTACATGAATTGAAAATCAGGGAAGGGTTCAAGTTACTGGTGATAAGAAAGTGTAAAATATAATCATGGAGTGAGTGACTGAGATGAGGTGTTGAGCAAAATCTTGAAAGAAGAATTTTAGGACTTAAGAGGCCACAGTACAAGGACTGGAAATGGTATATGTTGAAATTATGAAGAATTAAAAGAGGCATAGTGCCAGCAAGAATAACAGTGAGCTAGGAGCTTTAATAGTCAAGAAAAGAGAAGACATAACCCAAGGTGCAGTAGGTGACAGCAAACAAGGGTTTATGGACAATATAACCTGTTAACAGACAAGCTTCACGAAGAGAAGGAGAATATAAGACATCTGCCCTATTTTCAGTCTCAGTGGAACCAGGCTTTCTCTTCAACTCCTATTCAGTGGAGGAAGTCAGAATGGGAAATAGTTTTAAATCTTAGCGCATGGGATTCCTCACTGACCTCTGAAGATGGCATACAAGAAAAAAAAAGAACTTAATAGCCAACAAGTAAGAGGGCTGCAGGGGAAGCAGTGTTTCCAGAAAAGTAGAGGAAATGTTCAGGAAAAAAACAAAGATACAAGAAATTTTGCTGATGATGGAGAGGAATGAAAAGAGAGGAAATGTTAAGAACCTTGTGGGGATTAAAGTGTGAGACTGGTGGTGACTGACATAAAAAGGGATAAAGAATACAAGATCAGTCCTGATATACTTCAGGCAAGTAACAGTGTCAAGGCTGTGAATGCTGGAGGCAGGAATGACTGTAAGAAGCTCCCTGTCAAAAGAAGACAACAAACAGTCTTGGGAAGCACGCTTAGTCTCAGTGCAAAGGGCTTCCCCTTCAACCCTAATGATAGCTTGCAAGAAAACTATAAGGTACTTGCAAGGTTGTAGAATTTCTGAAAACTAATAAAAGGTCAGAACCACACCTAGTATCTAATAAGTACTCAAAGATAAGTTTTTATTAGCTCATCAAATGTAAAATATAATTATTGTAGCAAAAAAGAGATTCATCTTACATTTTCCTTTCCTCAGCTAAATGGATTTCCCAAGTGACTGCCAGGTAAACAGTACCAAAAGGGACCCAGAAAACTCATTTCAGAAAGGAGAGGAAATCTTTGAGGTCAACTTCTTTGTAGTGTTCACCTATCTCAGAAAACCCACCTCAATGGTAGAATAATTTATTAATTCAACAAGCATATATTGAGCACCCGTTATGCACCAGCTACTATTCCCAGAACCTGGGATATGTCAGGGAACAAACACCCCTACTCCAGTAGATGGAGATCAGCAATAAACAGTATATATAAAGAATAAATGGATTTATAATATGTATGAAAAGAAGTATTGAAAAAAATAAAACAATGCAAAAATTAAGAGAGAGGGGTATGTGCTCTAACTGTAAATAAACAGTCAGGGCAGGCCTGACTGAAAAGGAGATCATTTGAGCAAAGGTCTTAAGGAGTTGAGGTAGCTATGTGGATATTTGGAAAAGTAGTCTCCAGGCAGAGCAAACGGCCAGAGCAAAGGTTCTAAGGCCTTTACATTTAGTTCTTGCTACTACTTGGTGGTAATTCATTTATTTCTTTTTCTCTTTGAGCCTCTAATCCTACCCTCTTCCTCACTTTAGCAGTGGATGATAATAATAGCTAATATTTATCAGGTATCAAGCATTGTTCTAGGTGTTTTAAAAAGATTAAATAACTTAATCCTTATCACAGATCTATGAAATACATGTTATCATTGCCTCCATGTTACCGGGAGAGTTACAGAGTTAGCAAGTGGCAGTCTTGAAGAAGCACATGTATCTTCTCTCCTATGAAACTTAAGAACATTCAGCACAAGCTGCCTCAAGTTTTTTCTCTCTAATAAATAGAATCTCTCAGACTACACATTCAATAACTATGAAAGTGTTATTGCAATGTCTTCCTGCCATTTTTTCAGTCATTTTCTACACTGAATGGTCTTGACTTCTGCACTTACATCTTCCTTAACCTCCCCCCCCACCATCTGACTTACATTCCTAGGCTTGTGAAATTGCTTTAACATGGTTCATGACCATTACACCACAAGCCAAAGGGCTTTCTCTATACTCATTCTCCTTGCATGTTGTACTGGACTATGTCACTTCCTTTTCGTCTGAGAATAGAAGTGGTACCATATTAGATCTTCCTATTTTTCATCTTTGTGACTTCCCTCTCCTGGAAAATTTCTTTGTTTTCCAAAACTTAAGCTTTTCCGTCTTCCTTTTACCTCTCCAATTATTCCTCTAATAACACCTTTTTTCACTTTGACCTCTCAAAGGCAGAGGTCCCAAAAGTTTAATTTGGGTCCTTTGTGCTTCCCTCTCTGTTATCTCACAGTCTCCCATAAGACTTATCCACCAAGTAGGTAAGTATTTATGGAGCGCTTACTATCTGTAAGGTGCTATCGAAGCCACTTACAGTAGATCAGTGAACAGGACAAAAACAAAAAACAAAAAAAAACCCTCTGTCCACATAAAATCAAATAATTCTATGCTACCAAGGACACTCAAAACCATCTTCCCTTAAATACTATTTTAAACACATCACTCTCCTTACTCAAAAAAAAAAAAAAAAAAAAAGAACCTTGCCATGATTGCAATGATTGCCCTCTTAACAACCATATCTAAATTTCTCTGCCTCAGTTCAAAACACTCCATAATTATTTTCTATCATACCTATCCAGTTTCATTTTCTATTACTCCCTGATTCAAAAGAATTCCAGGCAGGCCAGTCCTTTGATTATCCACTCAAACACATTACTTGTGTTTCCAGCTGGTCAAATGACTACTGAAAACATACATCGAGTGCCTAAACATTAACTGTATTGAATAAAAAAATCAGTCTTCAAAAATGAAGGTTTTCTGATTCTTTCCAATGTATAATAACATATTGTAACAGCAAACACTTATACAAGGTTCACTATGTGCCAAACGTTATTCCAAGAGCTTTACATATGTTCCCTCATTTACTCCACACAACAGTCTTAGCATCTCTATCTTACAAATGCAGAAGTTGAGGCCCAGTCAGGGTAAAGTAACCCACCATAGGTCTGACAAGTAGTGAATGGTACAGCCAAGATTCACACTTAGGCATTCTGGCTCCATACTATACCGCATACTCCTGGTAGGAGCAAAAAATAAAAATAAGGAGAATTCAAAGAGTTTCCACAGAAAAACATAGGCTATTGAAAACTATGTTCAACTTGGGGCATCTGGGTGGGTCAGTTGGTTAAGTGTCCAACTCTTGGTTTCGGCTCAGGTCGTAATCTCACAATTCGTGGGTTCAAGCCCTACACTGGGCTCTGTGCTGACAGCACGAAGCCTGCTTGGGATTCTCTCTCTCCCTCTGTATCTGCCCATCCCCTGCTCATGCTCTCTCTCTTTCTCAAAATAAATAAACTTTAAAAAACAAACAAAAACTATGTTCAACAATGAAAAATCATTTAAGTTAGTCCTTTGCTCCAAATACTGAAGAAAATATTTTCTTTAATATGATGCCAAGTTTTAAAAATTATAGAACTTTGGGGTGCCTGGGTAGCTCAGTCGGTTGAGCGTCCGATTTCAGCTCAGATCATGATCTCACGGTCTGTGAGTTCAAGCCCCGTGTCAGGCTCTGTGTTGACAACTCAGAGCCTGGAGCCTGCTTCAGATTCTGTGTCTCCCTCTCTCTCTGCCCCTCCCCGGCTCATGCTCTGTCTGTCTGTCTGTCTGTCTCTCTCTCTCTCTCTCTCTCTCTGTCAAAAATAAATAAACATTAAAATTTTTTTAATAAAAATTTAAAAAAATAAAAATTATAGAATTTAGTAGTACATAACAAAAAATACAATCCGTAAACACAAACACATCATATATTATTCAGGGTTCACCAAAGCTGCTGAAAATATTGTTAAGCAAGACAAAAGAATATATGGTGACACATGACTAACAAATGTTCTTTTGTTAGCATGCTTGTATTAAAGTCTTTTACTGTCATACTTGCTTTCATCAGGATCAAAATACATTTGAATACAATGCAGGGAAGGTAGCTACCTTAAAAAGAAATTACTAGCTTCACTTTTTGGAAGCAAAACTCACATCTAGGACTGTGTCCAGTAAGAGAGAAAGATTTTAGAAGTAAGGAATCTCAAAAAAGTACCACCAAGCATCAACTTCTAAAAGTACTCTTCAACCTATCACTAACTCCGTGGCTACCAAACGATCTTTTAAAAGGTTCCTAAGGACTCACTTGGTAAATTCATGAAGCTATTTTATAACCGATTACATAAAATTAAAAATGAAAGAGGATTTTCCATAAAACAATCTTAGAACAATATATCACTAACATATAAGCAAATGAGGAGGATCGTACCTATCCTTTTCTTCTCTTTCCTGTTTCCCCTTTCCTTCCGGCAAAGAAAAGACAAATTTGTCAGGTTTTGAGCTGCAGAGGTTAAAATGCACAACACTGGACAAGGACACTAGTTTGATTTGGAAAAGACAAAAGTTTATAGCCTTCCCAACTCAAACTGACAATCTAACTTAGAAAAAAACCCTGACGTATATAGCCAAAGGCAGCAAAGGAGCCAGGGCCATCAATGCTTTAGTCAAAAATGCACAATAGCCATTATTCGAATTTGAAGTTTTCTCACTTATTTTCTGCCTCCCCTCCCTCTTCCTGGGTTTAAAATGCACCTACCTCCTGGCCACCCAAGGCAACCCCAAAGCCACTAGCACAAAATCAGCTCCACCCCAAGAATTACATGAATAAAGAAAAGCAAACTATTATTAATAATTTGGGATTTAAGTTATTAAAATCTGAGAGAGATTTTTTAGAGCAGGGAACCATTTTCTCCCCCCAACCACCGCCTGTGACCTTTATAAATGGCTCCACGCTCCAAGGGACTAAATTAAAATTTCCTGGGAAAAGACTGGATTGGCAGCTAGCTACCTCTGAAGATATTCTCAAATACTAAGATTCTCCTGTACCGTATATTTGAGTTTTACTTCCCTCCCACATATACTGGTGGCAATGAGAAAGATATATAATCCTTCTCAAGATTCTCCTGCATAAAGGAATCTCAACTCAGTCTTAAATCCAAAGTTAACATATTAAAGCCCGTTAACCCACCCAAGAAGGCAACAGCTTTCTATTCTAGTGACCATTTTAGATAGCACACATGATCAGCTAAATAAAGAAGTAAAAAATGTCAAAAATAGCTCTGTCACATTACCAGGATTAAGGAGGTCTTAGGACATAGGGAATGTTGAGGAAAAACAGACATTTCCCAATAATGTACTATATACTGCATCATCGTCTGTATCCTCATCAATATTTCCTAAGTACCTAAAAGGTCCATGGCATTATAGTAGGTCATGAACGTTATAATATCAGGACTGAAAATAATTGGTAAATAAAGAAAATTTAATTTTGAAGTCGTTGCACGCACTGTAAGCTTGAGATGGTTTCCTACTCCATGAGAATTCTTGAGATCTACATGCTATATACTGTAGAAAAGGAATACGTGTGATACTGAAGGAAGCAATAAGAGAATAAATGGCAATACAGTATTATTCACCTACTATTTACAAAGCCGGAAGCAAGAAATCTATTCCCCGCCCCTGCTTTTAGATAAAATGTAAAATTTTCCTTCACAAATGTAAAATTTTCCAGAAATACAAAATAGATGAAGAAAGTTGGTTTAATGAAGAGTCAACAAAACAAAGAAGAGAAGAACTTCAAGGGTCTCAGAACTTAAGAAAAATTCCAAATAAAACAAATATGGCTAGATCTATTTTTAATACGTTTGTAAAAAAAAAAAAGGATAACGAAAGAAAATCAAAGAACACATTTTCATTTAATAATGTCCCTACATTCTTCTTTAGCCTGCTGACCTAAACTTTCCCATCCTTAAGTAAGCGTGAAGCTGACACTATTTAGAGCTCTACTTTATTAGAATTTTCTGCCATTTCTTCTGTTCTAATCAGGTCATTATCAAATTCTAAATATATTCAATAATATATACTTAGCTGTACCATATGAACTGTTCAGATATAAGTTTCCTAATAGTCCTTCTGAACTCATTCACACATAAGAAGATGAGGCATAAATTTCTCTTTTACAAGTGTTCCATCTCTTATAATCATGTAATTAAGACTTTTATTTTCTAAACTCGTATTCCTCAATGAAAGAATATCTAAAAATTTTTTAAAACACTGGTAGATATTTTTTATAGAAATTTTTTGAGAGTGTTATTTGAGTAATCATACATCACTTCCCTTCAGGCCTGGATAATAAACTGCAGTTTACTATCAAAGATAAATAGACCACATTTCTTCAGTTCTCTATGCTCTAAAACCTTGGTGTCATACCTGAATGTAAGGGACTGAAGAGAAGATGGAATCAATGCTGCCAAATTCTGCAGAATTTCAACACTAACTTCTCAGTGGCCCCTTACCTCAGTGGCCTAGTCATTAATTTTTCAAACTCAACTGTCAACCCCAAATATGTGGCAACCTACTCAAAAGGAATCTTAAAAAAAAAAAAAAAAAAGGCATGTTTAATATGTTATCTCCTGCCTCCTGACCATCTCTAATGGTCCCTTACTGTTTAGCAGAGGAAATTCAACCTGACACTGAATACACTTTTCATAACCTAGCTCTACCCTAGTATACTAACTTATCTGACACCATTTCCAAAAATTAAAACCCTGTTCCACTGAGGTCAGACTCCTTACAACTCTCCACATCATGCTGGTCACCACCAGCATTTGCTCATGTTTCCTAACCTTCCTGGAATGTTCTCCTTCTGGAGATGTTCCATCTATGCAGATAGTATATATTCTTTATTCAAGTCCCACTTTCTCTAGGAAGTTTCACTCCTAGAACTTGAGTCTGAAGGTATCCCTACACTGACATACTGGACTCAGACTATATACACCACACATAATTCAGACACTGCTTTGGATGGTGTTAATTAAATTACTGTGAAAATTTACCCAACGAGATAATAAACTCTTAAGAAGAGGTTGGACCATAGATCAAAAGGTGGATATGTAAGTACTCAAAGACTATTTGACAAGCCGATTAAATCATCTTGATAAAAAATCAAGATATTTTATTATGTCAAAAGAGCTCCAGTACAAATGAAATAATGTGATGACTAGGATTTGCTTCAAAATCATCCAGGTCAAAGAGTAGGGGGATGAGAAGTAAAGTAAATAGGGGTATAGATGAAATCAGATTGGTTATGAGGTGATAACCTATGAAGCTGAGTGACAGCTACATAGAAGTTGGTGTCACCTTTTTTTTTTTTTTTAAGTAGGCTTCATGCCCAGTATGGAGCCCAAAGCAGGACCTGAACTCACAACTCTGAAATTAAGACCCACGCTGAGATCAAGACTCGGATGCTCAACCTACTGAGCCATTCAGGAGCCCCAACTGGTGTCTACTTTTAAACTTGTTTAAAACTTTTTGACATTAATGTTTATTTAAGTATTTTTTAAATGTTTACTTATTTTTGAGAGAGAGAGAAAATGTGTACATGTGTGTACAAGTGAGGGAGGGCGGCGGGGGGGGGGGGGGGGGGGGACACACAGATTCTGAAGCAGGTTCCAGGCTCCAAGCTGTCAGCACAGAGCTGGATGCGTGGCTAGAACCCACAAAATGAGAGACCATGACCGGAACAGAAGTCAGATGCTCAAACGACTGAGCCACCCAGCACCCCAGGGCTAAAGTATTAACATGGTCTTTATTTCATTTTAAATGACAAAACCAAGATACATTATAACATGTTCTTTACCCAACAAATACCTAGGTCCCCAGAGTAAGAAAACAAATTTCCGGGAAGATCTAATTTAACAGGGAACTTGTAGCACCCTAATTCTAAGGATTAATAAAATTAAGTTTTAAAGAAAAAAAAAAAGTGATCAAAATGGGGGGGAGGACGCTCTCTATCAAAAGAATAATTAATCTTATTACCAAAAGGAATTCTGTTTATACTTCAAATTTTCAGTCAATTACAGCATTCACAAAAAGGTCCATCCAAACTTCAGGAAATAAAAAACATCAGGAAAAAAATCAAGCATACAAAAAGTAGAAAAAAAAGAACAAAAAAGTTGCTACAATGTTCAATAATACAAATCAGCTAATACTATTTCAAGAAATCCACAATCTGAAGACACCTATTGCCCTCAACAAGGAATGAATTAATAGGTTCTTAAATAATCAGAAAAATTAGCACTTCCTCTTTATTCCAAGGACTGAAAAAACATGCTTAAGAAATTTCAGATATTTGGCTTAATGACAATGTATCTGTTTGTTGCTAAGGAATGCTCTGCCCCTTTGATATTTTAGTCTATAGCTACTTTTCAAAAATCAATCAGCATTTTCCTACAACATCATTCATTAACTTCTTCCAAAAGCAGGAATGCAACACCAGCTATGTTTAAATGTCGTCATTTTATTCTTCTAATTACACTGCTTTTTTTTTTTTTTTGCCTTGACTTTTTTTCCAGGATGGTTTTAGAAATAAACCAAAATGATTATTTTTGATTTTCCCTCTCCATACTTTCTCTCAACACTCAAGAGGTAAGACTTGGGTTACCATAACTAAAAAAACATACTACTTGTTTTTGAAAAGATACCGGAGGGGGCGCCTGGGTGGCTCAGTCAGTTAAGCATCCGACTTCAGCTCAGGTCATGATCTCAGTTTGTGAGTTAGAGCCCCACATCGGACTCTGTGCTGACAGCTCAGAGCCTGGAGCCTGCTTGGGATTCTGTGTCTCCCTCTCTCTGTCCCTCCCCCTCTCTTTCAAAAATAAATAAACATTAGAAATTTTTTTTTAATGTTTATTCATTTTTTTGAGAGACAGACTGAGAGTATGAGCAGGGGTGGGGCAGAGAGAGGGAGACAGAGTCCGAAGCAGGCTCCAGGCTCTGAGCTGTCAGCACAGAGCCTGATGCGGGGCTCGAATTCACGAACTGTGAGGTCATGACCTGAGCTGAAGTCGGTCGCTTAATCGACTGAGCCACCCAGGCGCCCCCAAAATAAATAAACATTAAAAAAAAAAAAAGAGAGACTCTTATGAAAAAAAAAAAGATATCAGAGAAGTACATAGACAAATGGTGAGGTTTATCCTAATAGTGATATATCATCTCCTCATCACCCAATGCAATTAAAGTTTAAAACAGGACAACACTCTTGTATAAACAGAGTTTTGTTAAGAATGAAACCTTCCTCACAAATAAAGTTCTTAGGAGAAAAATAAACCCATCCTCAAGCTGCCTTGTACTTGTAATATCTTGAAAATTAACTTTTTCTAGCAAGTAAAAGTAATAATCATCTTTTTGGTAGCATGTAAATTCTCCCTTCTAGTAAAAGAAAACTCTGTTACAGTAGGCTAATCTAAGGAGCCAAAATAGTGTTGACATTTTCTCTTCCATAAACAAATTTCCGATTAAAAAGTAAAAGAATTATACCATGAAAAAGAAATGTGACAAAACCCACTGGATTATACTACTACACTTGGAAAAGTTAACATTCACCACACAATCTTTTCCTTTTTTTTTTTTTTTTTAACGTTTATTTATTTTTGAGACAGAGAGAGACAGAGCATGAACAGGGGAGGGTCAGCGAGAGGGAGACACAGAATCTGAAACAGGCTCCAGGCTCTGAGCTGTCAGCACAGAGCCCGACGCGGGGCTCGAACTCACAGACCGTGAGATCATGACCTGAGCCGAAGTCGGACGCTTAACCGACCAAGCCACCCAGGCGCCCCCACACAATCTTCTCTAATAAAGAAGACCGCATAGTAACAAGATTAAAAACAATTTTGAAAAAAAGTTCTTTCAGAAAACCACTGTGTCATTAAAAAGTCCCACTTATCTTCTTTCCTTGCATCACTACATAACTGAGTAAATTATTCCATCTTTAAAATTTGCATAATCTCAGAATTGGAGAAAAATGTTTATTACTATCATTAAGTTATCAGGGATATTGACACATTTTATATAAGAATGGGCATTTGTAGATTTTGCTAGTATTTCTGAAGTAACAAAATTTTTTTAAGATAATATTTTTTAAATCTCAGAGTGTGTTAAGTTTTATCCAATACATGCTATTCCAGTGGGATCAAAACCATTTACAAGTTCCATTTAGATTAAGAAATCCTTTGAGAAAATTATGTAGTACATTCTAGTTATACTATTTCTAGAACACTAAAAATCTCTATAACCTATTTCCCTACTGTTTTTCTTTGGAACCAATTGAGCTAAATGTATCTTCCTTCACTAAAAGTCAAGACAGTACTACACTTAATGTCAGAAAGCTAACTGACAGAGGCTGAAATTTTCCCAAATTAAAACTTTCTGTTTCACTTGAATGGTCTATAAAAATAATAACATGAGTTGAAATAGATTCAATTGAGTATTACTGGCAGGTACAAAGCACACAGACATGCACGCACACAAAGAGTGTAGCTTCTTAACCTTAAAACCAGGAGTAGGGAAGGAACGGGAAGCATTCTGAAATCATACTGTTGAAACTGAGAAAATACTTTCTTCATTCTCTTAAGCATTTAAAATCATTTTTAAAGTAAAATTCCCCTAATGCAAGGACTCTTTTTACACTCTCTTTCTCTTACAAAACAAGGAGTTGAAATTATTGCTCATGAAATTGAAGGGCAGTACAAAAATTTTCCTGCATTTTGTCATTTGATTTTAACAGTCTCACCCTAATAAAATTAAAGATTTGCCTATGCAATCTTATGACAACAAATATTATGTAATAAGTCAACTTAAAGTAATTCATGTTCAAAAACCTTCCTAGAGAAATCTATTCGTCTGAAGGATTCAACTACTGAACCTGGCAGAAAGTATTCCAAACTATCAAACAAACAAACAAACAAACAAAATGCACGAAAGTATGAAGCTGCCATGTTTAAGTTACATCTAAAAATTTAAATCATACAAAAATATTCTGAAATTATAGCTCCTGATTTCCTTATCAAAATGTCAACAAAATTTAAATGCCTTCTTCAAATGTACTAAAGATCCCAAAGTAAATTCATTTTGACTTCCAAGGGCTGAAACTAAGAATTTAATGACTGCAGGAGAAAAGTGTGGAGTGAAGAAAACTACTTGAGAATATACTTAATGAGGTAAAACATCTCTACCAAAGATGTATTACCATCATTTATACTTCTCTGCCAAACAGTCCTCTCCTAGAACACACTGCTTACCAATCAGCCAAGTATGACTACCAAGGGTTTTCTAAACCTGTGTGTTAGAATTATTTGCAGGTACAAGGTGGAAGGCTTCTCCACCAACGTATGACAAAGAAAAACGACATATTTTAGAGTTGAAGATCAACTGTATTGAACACGTTCCTACTAACAAACTAAATGTAAGTAATTTTTAAAGGAAAAACCCCAAGTTATAACTCAGGACAATCTTGCTACGTAAATTGCTTGAAATTCTCAGAGTAGGGATTTAGTTTCCCCAAATTGGGGCTTAAAGTGGCTAAAAGGAAAAAGGAAGTTTTGTAAACAGCTTTTCTAACCTTGATTTATATTTGATAAAGCAGAGCACTTACCACAATTGAGTAAACATAATGCTAAATGAAGATTCCTCAAGTATCACAGGTAAAATTTATAAAAATCACAGTAATAATGTGCAGAAGTGATGAAAAGGGTAACTGTATGTATTTGTATTTACACTTGAGGTACATCACTTTGCAAATAAGAGGGATACTGCTGCATGAAATTGCTACTATGACTTCTAACATTTTTACCTACGTCTTAAGAACACAGTGTCTTATTTATGTTAAACTTGAAATGTTGAAATGTATGTATCTGATCTGGGAAATCCTGTTTTCTGTTAATTCTTTTTTTCATAGTGGTGTGATTGTAGTCTCCTTCTTCCCCTTGTGCCATTAGTCAGGGCATTTCAATTTTGCTTTCGTCAAAAAATGGACATCATGAACCACTTCGTGCTCCTAGTTTTCTGCTTTTTAATGTAGGTAATAATGACAGTGAGTGCCAAAAAATGCATGTAAGGGCATAGCTTTGTCATTTCTTTTCCCAGCCCCCTTCTTTTCTGGAAAAAATGATGGATTTAATTCTGAAAAAAAAAATTTCACTTTCCTTTTGCATACATACCCAACAAGTTTTCAAGAGAAGACAATTTATTCGGATTACTACCATTCTAGAAATGTTAGAAAGAGAGAACTTCTCAAATCCAAAAATACTAAGTCTGATATTAGCTGGAAAGGAAATTTCCACTGGAACCATAAATATGTCATCAATTAAGCTGAACCTCAATATAACTTGCTTAGTCAATAATCAATTTTCAATAGGGAAAGGATCTGTAACCCACACAGAACCGGCAGATAATCAAAACCTCCCTTATATTTTCGTGTGGAGTTCACAGAGTGATTTGGTTCTATGCCAGATTTATCTTATTTTGAAATGCCTAGGCTAATTTGTTGGTATAATCAGAGTTCACATTAAGTGTCCTGGGGAGAGGTAATTCAGTAGAATGCTTAGCAGCATGGAGAAACCGGTTAAAAATAGAAGGAGAAAAAAGGTCCCACCAGAGCGAATAATCCACAAATAGATCACTGAAAGCAAAAGGGAAACGTTCCTCTCCCGACCCGAGTAGCCTGAATAAATGATCTCCACTCGTAACGTTTAACAGTATCCTACCTCACTTCATTCACTTCCCAACTTGACTTTTCAGGGGCCAACACGGGGCATCCCTTTTTTCTGCAAGTGTAGGTTGAAAGAATCTGTATAGAAAAGAGGGAAGGAACGGACAATTCCCAAGAAAGCTGTGAAACAGGTGGGTTAGATCGAGCAGCAGCAGCAGCTGGATACTTAAGGGGCAGCTTTCAAATGACAGATGTGGTCAAAGGAAAGGCTGCAAATCGGAAGAAGCGCTAGTGTGGCAGAGAGAGTAGGGGCTGATTGCAAGCACGAGAGGGGGGCAAAGGGTGTCTCCAGAGTGGCAGCAGTGGAGCAAAAAACAAACAGCAGGACGAGTGGGCAATGATGAGTAGTGGGACTGCTGAGCAGCAACAACTCGGGTCAGAGTGGAAGTGATGGCTTGGGTCTTGGGAGACGGGGGCTACCGGGACAAGGACGTCAGGGAGGGGAAAGAGGGCTGGGCAAACAAGGGAGCACTGGGACCCAAGATTTCTGCCCCTACAGAAACGCAGGGGAGAGAGCTGAAGACGAGAAGCCGCCTCGGCTCCCCCAATTGAGGAAATTTTCGAAGGAGTCGGTGCTCGCCGCCGCGCCGCCTTCTGCCCCGCTCCCTTTTCCTGGTGGTAACTGCTGTGGCGTAGAGGGGAGAGGGAGGAAGAGGAGGAGGAGGAGGAAGACCGAGGAGGAGGAGGGTGAAGATGAGGCGGGGGGTGGGGAGAAAGGGGGGTGCGGCCTGCACAGTCCCAGCGAAGCCTCCGCTCTCTCGTAGCCGGTCAGCCCCGGGTTTCCCCTAAGCCCAGCCCCGCATAGACTCACCCGCCTGCCTTGCCTCGCTTTTCCCTTAGCCGACTCCACGCGCTACCGCGTCCTCACAAGAGACCACTGAACGAGTGTCGGGGAAAAAACTCTTCAGAACCGGGCCTGATTGCTTCAGCGAGTCCGACCTTTACGGCTGAGAGACAGACTCTCAGCTTTCGGTGGGTTCCACAGCCAGACGGGCCACCATCTTACATTAGGGTAAGACTCCTCCGGCCTCCGGTGCGCAGGCGCACGCCGATCCGGCCGGGAGGGGCGGGGGAGGGGCGGGAGGAGAGCCGGGCGGCCGCTCCCGCAGCACCCTGGGAGTTATAGTCCGCGGAGGGTAACCGCCCAGCGGCAAGCCGGGAGTTGAAGTTCTCGCTCGGAGGGCGGACGGGATGGCCCGCCTCACGTGGCCGCTACACTGCTGCCTTTCTTCGTATTTTGCTTCGTTCTCTGTCCTCGTGTAAAGCTCCGCTGTCATTCAGTCGGCGGTCTTCGTTAGCGGCTCCGTTTCCTCGGTGTGTGCTCAGAACTGGGATACCAGAACTCGGGCGAGTTTAAGCAATTTAGGGGGAACCGGGAACGTCTCTTCTCTGCCCCGCCCACCATAGGTATTAAAGGAGGCGGGGTAGAGGCAGGTTGTCGGTAGGAGGAGCGCGGGATTTGATCTGGGGTGAGACCTTGACTCTGAATTGGCGTCTGTTTGCAAAAAGTGAGCGTTAACTCCTTTTCCCGTCTTTGCGCATTTTGGAGCCACCACCCTTGATCCCATCCTCACCGTTAATCTCCAGTGAGGAAGTATCCTAAATTGTCCTGTACAGATATACCAGAGAACGATGGAGCCATGCACTTAGAGAAACGTGTTTCTAATGATATAAATTTGAGAACATTATGTGGACTTCGCTGCAGATCATTGTTAGTTCGGTGTTCTACCTGTACGGCTCTGCGCATGAAGTTCACCAACCACCACATATCAGTACATCCCAACGAATGTTCAGAATGTACTCGCAATCCCTACGAGCGCCGACGAATCCTCAATCACAAAAATCAAGTTCCTGATCCCACCCGCTGGTCTCCTAGAGCTCTGGTGAAAGTGGCGCTCGAAGCACTCAGTTTTGCTTATTGCGTGTATTCTTCGCCCATTCATGCAATGAATGCTCAGTGGGCTCCTCCTGTGTGCCTGGCACTGTTCTATATATGGGAAGACGACGGTGAGTAAACACGAAATTCCCTGTTTCTATTCTAAGAATGCCTGTATCTATTCTAGGTGTGTTGGGGCGAAGGAAAGGGGGGAGGAGACAATCCATTTTTTAAGTGTATGATTAAAATGCATAGTATATCATAACTGATGAAAAATATAAAACAGAAGGAATAGGGGAAAAGGTTGCGATTTTAAATCTGTGAACCTAATCTAGTGAGAATCCTTCATTTCATTCTTTCTGGTTTTTAATACATTGATTTCATTGATTTTTTGTGTTTCAGTTTTTTCACTATCAAGGCTAGAGACAACAATTTATTTGGTGAAACCTTAAAGAACTTGATAAACTCGCGATTAACCATAAATTTGAAATTACAAAATCATGAACTTACTGAGTAGCAAGGAAATTTGAGAAATCATTTGGACTCACCTTTAGGTAACCATCTAAAAACATTGTGAGTAGGAGATGTGTTTTTTTAAATGTGTGTGTTTTTTTTTCCTACTAATTTTATGCTGGAAGATAAAGTAATGAAAAGAACAAAATAAAAAGAATCCTTTCCATTATTAAAGATTAGAGCCATTGCATTAAGAACTGAAAGGGATCTTAATCCTCATCTATCGAATCCAGTGTTTCACAACATTGTTTTAACCCAACACCTTTTTTAAATGACAAATATTTTCATAATATCTCCTTTATTAGCCTAAGATGAAATGCATAGATAATATAACCTGCATACACATGCATGATTTGGATTTAAATTGAATATAAAGTATAATATAAAAAATACAAAGAAAGTAATTTATAATACGATTTCTGTTTCAATGCATAAATGCTCAGACATAACGATTCTAGAAAATATAATCAAGCCGTAAATCAAGTGCTGGCATTTATAAGTAAAATCCCCATGAATGTGAAAGCTACAACTGACACAGGTGTGGTGTTTCCACCACCTCTGGTGAATGATATTAATCTGTCTTCAATGTCTACTGTACCTGCAATCCTAAAACGTTTACTGTTACAATTATGTAAAAGTAGAAAACAGCTTTGCGTCCATATGTAAAATAGGTCAGGTTTTAGGTACAGATAGTTATACACAGGTTTAGTTTACCTACACTGGGTCATTCAAAAGCCATGAGGGACACAAAATAATTTTTCCAACATTTTGCAAGAAGTCTAGGTTACCTGGCCTCTCTGCTCTCTAAAGACCAGGAATACCTCCCAGAGTATCCAGCACTAGGGGGCAATACCACACCTGCTGAGGGTCATTCCTTGATCGAGGCTCACAGCAAAGAAGTGACATTTCCTGGGTCACTAACTAATTAGTGCCCTCTTGTGCCAGTATTCTTTTCACTGCTCTAGGTTACCAAGTTTTCACATATGTGTGTGTGTGTGTGTGTGTGTGTATATATATATGTATATATATATATATAGCTCATAAGACTTAGCCATATACTATGTAATCTCATATCATTTTAAAAGTTAATTAGCATTAAATTCCATTATCTAACTTGGTTAATGATTACTCAGTGTAGGATATATCATCTATTTACACAATAAATGTTTTCTACCTTCAAGCACTATGCTAGGTACTGGTAGTACAAAAAATCAGAGGTCAGCAAAACACTGTATCTGTCCTCATAGAGCACTGTGCGTTGTAGAGGAAGCAGAGATTCGATAATAAGACCTGTAAATACAATTTCTTAGATAAGGTTATAACTGGTGATGAATACTGTGAAGGTGTTTATAAGATGTTATGAGAAAGTATAAGAGAGGAACTTAATTTTGATGTGTAGGGAAGAGGATAGACAGGGAAGACCTTTACAGGTTAAGAGAAGAAATATGCAGGGACCACAAGGTGGAAAAAAACCTTCTTAGAAGGCTAGTTAGTGTCAGGTCTGGTGAGCAAGAAGAGGAGCAGTGTGAGGTGAATTTAACAAGAGGCAAGGACCAGATCATCCAGGGCCTTTTACACCGTGGTAGGAAATGTAGATCGTATTCCATGTGAAAAGGAAAGCCTTTGAGGGAAAGAGGCATGATCTTTTTTTTTTTTTTTAACGTGTATTTATTTTTGAGAGAGACAGCGCAAGTAGGGAAGGGGCAGAGAGAGAAGGAGACAGAGGATCCGAAGCAGGCTCCGCACTGACAGCAGAGAGCCCGATGCTGGGCTCGAACCCACAAACCGCGAGGTCATGACCTGAGCCAAGTTGGATGCTCAACTGACTGAGCCACCCAGGCACCCTGGAAAGAGGCGTGATCTGATTTACAGTTTTAAAAGATCATGCTATTGAATATCCATCACTGGGAAAGTTATTAATTTAAATTTTGTACTTCCATTCTATAGAATATTACATAGCTATATAAAAAAGAGAAAGGAAAAGAATTCTATACTGACCTGTAAGAATGTCCATGTTGTATTGTTAGCTAAAGAATAAGTAAGGGGTCTGGCTGGCTCACTTGGTGGGACATGTGACTCTTGATCTCAGGGTTGTGAGTTCGAGGCCCACGTTGGATGTGGAGCCTACTTAAAGTAAATTTTTTTTCCAACTACAAAAGAATAAATTACAACATAATATATACAACAAATACAACATAATACAGTATAATGTAACCTATTTTCTTAGGAATAAAAAAGAATCAATCCAAAAATATTTGAATACATTTTCATTGAGCACAGAGAACGAATGGGAGGCTCCATACACATCAGATATTTAGAGTGTGATTGGTTACCTTGGGGGATTGCAACTGGAAAGTAGTGGAGGAAGAATATAACTTTTTCTTTATAAATTGCTGGATTGGCTTATTGTTACGTATATGAATTAGCTGTAAACATTTTTATAAAATAGAACACTGCTGTGTGGAGAATGGGTAGGAGAAGAACAAGAACGGAAATGGAGCAACTAATTTAAAGAACGGTTCAGGTATCCAGGTGGCGGTTCTGATTGTGGTGGCAGTGAAGGCAGCAAACAGGTGATGAATTCAAGATCTACTTGGACTTGGTGATGCACTGGACAAGGGAAGTGTTCTCATAAATGGCTCTCGGATTTTCTGACCTGAATGGCCTTATAAATGGTGACTCTTTTGGTAAAGAGAAGAAGGATGAATATTGAAACAGCATCTGGAGAGAGATGTCCATCTAGATGGAGATGTCTCCAGCTTCGTTGGAGAAACTATGGGATTTTAGGGAAATAACGATTATGCGTTTAAAATTGGCGAACTTAAAAATTGTGGCAGTTGTATTTTGTCCATCTTAGTGGCTTTTCTCTAATAGTGCTTATCTACTTGAGTTCCACCACAGCAGCAGTATATGTAAGTGTATATATATATAATACATATATTATACGTTATATTTATAATATATATATATGTAAGTTGGGCTTATCTAGGCTGAAGGAGAATGAAAACTGGAAAGGGTTCGTTGGCAATCAGTGCTCTGGGTTGTTTCCAATTTTTTCAACCTTCATAAATTATTAATATGTGAATATTTTAAATAAATAAAATTTTCAAATTATTCTTGGAGTATAGTCTCAAATGTAGACCTACTGGGCCAAGGGAAATGATCAGTTTTATGACCCTTGTTATAGCCAGATTGTTTTAATATTAATGAATATCAATACCACTCTGTTTGGGGGGGCCTTTTTTCTAAAAACCCGTTTACTTTAGGTTTATCTTTTTTTCTTAGTTTTAATTATTTAGTGACAGGTTGAGTGCTAAATATTGAGTGTTGGTAGTGAGGAAAGCACTAAACTCCTCAAAGATCTTAGGCTTTAAAAGGGAAGACAAAAAAAAAAACACAAGTAAACAAAGTAATAAGCAAATAAAACCCTACTTCTATGTTGTCAAAGCATTAGGAAGTAAAAGGAACAGAATAATAGAACTATCAGGAGGGGATTTACTTTAGATTGCGCAGCCTCTCTAAAGAGATAACTTAATCTGAAAGTTAAGGGTTTAGAAGAGATGACTCATTTACAGAATGGCCCATGCCTGAGACCAGGAGGCAGGAATGAGTTTAGCATATTCCAGAAATGGAAAGTTAGCCAGTGATCTTAGAACAGAGGAAGGCAGAGTAGTAGAAGATGAAGTTAGGAAAGAAGGCGAAATACAGATTAAATGGGGTTCTGCATAGAAATTGGATTTTACTCTGAGTAGGAGACAATTGAACGGTTTAAAGCAGAGGAGTAACGTAAATCAGTTTATCTTTTTGAAAGATCAGGGTGGCTGCCCAATGTAGAGAATGGATCAAAGATGCGTGGCAACAGTACAAGTGGAGAGACCAGTTAGGAAGCTATTGCAGAAGTGCAGCCTGGAGATAATAAGTAGTTTAGACTAGGTCAGGGCTGGGACTAGGGTTAAGTGAGGGACACATTCACCTTGGGCAGAAAATTTAAGCAAGCACCAAAAGATGTAGTAATCAAGGTAAATAATCTTTTGATATAATATGTTTAAATCAAAATGAATGCAAAAAAACCTCCATGATGGACAAAATATTAAAATATAAAATAAAGAGAAGATCCAACCCTAAATGGGCAAAACCCTGCCTCACTTCCCTCCTCCCTAATCCTGGCCCTGGTTCCAATAAAATTTTAGTTACCAGAATAGGTAGCTGGCTCACAGGCTGTAGTTGGCTGCCTCAGTTTTTTAATCTTTCATGGAAGAGGAAATACAAATGGCCCATTCATATTTACCCTATAACCCAACAGTTCCACTCCTGGAGGGGTGTGTGTACAAATGAGTGTGTATAAATCTGACACATGTAAGCCAGGAGACTTAACAGCAGCATTAGTTGCAATAACAAAAGCACTAGAAACAACCCAAATGTCAATCAATACTAGAATAAATAAGAGTAATTTAATACAGGCTAATACTATACAGCAATAACTAACTAACTAAATAAATAAATAAAGGACTACAGCTACACATTTCAATTTCAAAGAATGGTATCTTTTTTTAAGTAGGCTCCATGCCCAATGTGGGGCTTGAACCCACAACCCTGATGATGAAGAGTCACAAGCTTTATGCCAGTCAGGTGCCCCTCAAAGAATGATTTTCAAAAACAAAATGTAGGGCAAAGGAAGAAAGTCGCAGATGAATATATACAACCATTAACAATATGATACATTTTTATACAAAGTTCAGAAATAGAACTAAATGGTATTGCCCAGAGATACATAGAGTTAAAATTACGAAGAAAATCAAGGAAATGGTTTTTTAAATCTTTTTAATGTTTATTTTTATTTTTGAGAGAGAGACACAGAGTGTGGTCAGGGGAGGAGCAGAGAGAGAGGGAGACAGAATCTGAAGCAGGCTCCAGGCTCTGAGCTGTCAACACAGAGCCCGATGTGGGGCTCAAACTCATGAACCGTAAGATCATGACCTGAGCCAACGTCAGATGCTTAACCAGCTGAGCCACCCAGGCGCCCCTCAAGGAAATGTTTTATACAAGATTCAGCACTCAGTTATCTCTATGGGGAGGAAAAGGGCCATGATCTGGGAGGGTTATGCAGAGAACTTGGTGCTGGTCTGTTTCTTAATGGATCCTGTAAACACACAGGTATTGGTGTTACTGTTATTTTTAGGAGATGCAAATACATTTTGTACCCTCTTGTGAGATGTGCTTCACAATGAAAACGATTATATTATTCAAGGACATACTCATCAAAGAATTGAATTAGTAGTCAAGTTGCCTCTCCTGAAAGACACTAATATTTTACAGACACTAATATCTTGCAACCATTCAAGAAGTAGATAATATCTCTCTTATTCAACTTTTCTTTTTCAACTTTTTCACTTACGGAGATAAATACAGTATAATTTACCATATTGACAGATTAAAAGAGAAAATACATACGATCATTCTAATAGATGCAGAAAAGCTTTCAGTAAAAGTCAATGCTCAATGATTAAAATTTACATTTTAGCAAACTAGGAATAAAAGGGAACTTCCTTAATCCACTAAAATCCTACAGCAAAAATTACACTTAATGGGGGACTTTCAAAAGCATTTTCTTTAAAACATGACAAGAATGTTCACCATTACCATAGTTACTATTTAGTGTCATGCTGGAGGGTCGAGCCAATGCAAAAAGATGTAAAAAGGAAACAAGAGATTCAACAGCTAGGGAGAAACAAAAAGCGCTCGTTACATCCTGATGTTGGGATTGTCAGTGTAGAAATGCCAGAGAATATATGAACAATGAAAACGAAAGAGAGTTCAGCAAAGTTTTTGGATGCATCATCAACATAAAAATCAATAGCATTCGTATGTATCAGCAATAACAACAGGAAACAATTTAAAAAATGCACATGACAAAAAATAGTAAAATTTGTTAAGTTTGGGCAATGGGTTTTTAGCAGCGCGATGAGGATTTCTGGCTTTCGGTGACAGCCTGCGAGATGATTCTTACCAACCTTTACCTTCATTGTGCAAAACGGGCAGAGGCACACACACCACTTAGTGCTGCGTAGTGTAAAGGCAAAATAAGATGGGCAGAACATACCGCACATGCAACAAGGCATTGTTCCTCATTATCCCACATGGACACGTGCTTAATTTAAGCCTGGCGTAAATACACCGGTACACCTTTACAAAGAAGTGGGGTGGGGGGGATGGGGGTGGTCCCAGGACCACACTCCCATGATGTTTTAACTACCCATAGAGAATGGGATAGGGGAGCACCTAGGCAATTACGTATAAAGAGAACCTCCTGGGCGGAGAATGACCTGTGTCAGCAAAGAAAAGCTTCTGGAGCTCAGATTCTGATAACAGCCTTTTTCTTTTTTTTTTTTTTTTTTTTGTGCGTTGCAGTAACGCTGATCTGTTGAGCCCGCTTCTTGCTAGGTCTTGTATGATTTGCTATGGCCACAAAAGTGCTGTGTAACTAACTGCACCCAAAATGCAGGGTCTTCAAAGAATTATCATTTGTTTTCTCTCAGGCAGCTGCAGGTGGGCTGAGGGGTCAGCATATCTAAAGTGGGCTCATCTGAATGGCTCTCCTTCAAGCTACAAATCCAGCTGGGGTTGTCTCCTCTGTGGGTTCAGCTCAGGATTGCTTTCATGTGTACTCATTCATTCTGGGGCCCAGGCTGAAGGGGCAGCAGCTTCCTGAGCAGAGTTCTTATGGGGGTGCAGGGATCCAGGAGAGCAAGCCCAAATATGCAACACGTTTGAAGCTTCTCCTTGCACCTCTTTGGCAACGTCTCAGTAGTCAAAGCAAATCCCATGACCAAGTTCAACTCCAAAGAGCTGGGAAGTAGACTCGTCTCGTGGAGGTTGGGTGGAGTTTATATTTGCTCAACAATAATCCAGTCTACCCCGGTACTGAAAGAGGGACCATCCAGATTGGTGTCTCTTCAGATTTGTCCACTTCCTGGTTCTTGGGCGCTCGCTAAATATAAATCCTTTTATTCTTTCACTAACGGCAATTGAAAAGAAGCTGGATAAATACCCGAAGCGTTTACTAAAAGGCATCAAAGTCCTAATAATATAGTTGGCCCTGACCTGGGAAAGAATTGGAACTTAAACAGATGAATTGAGACCATTTCTGTCCAAGGGACAGTGGCTCGTGCAAAAAAAAAAAAAAAAAAAAAAGGTTTGTAAGGGACAAGTCTGCCTTTGGCCAATGGTCGAAGGTAAGTCTTTTGGGTGCTGAAGATAACCCCCTCCTTGTTAAATATGTTGAAAAACTGCTTTTACCCTGGGGCCATTTGCTAATTAATCTGAAGGGAACAACTGAAAAGTGGGGTGGCTTCATGGAACCTGGGGCTGAAGGAATAGGGGTTCGAATTCAACACATCTGAAGGTGGAGGCCTTCTGCACTTGACTGGAACCCTGGAATGCCCTACTTGCAGAGGGTAGAGGTAGGTACTCTCCAGTGGGTCATGTAGATGACCCAGCCCTGACCTTGGCTGCTAGCACCATAAGGTATTTGGTAGAAGGAAACAAATTCTCTGGAGAAAGGCTACATTACCCTAATTTTTAAATTATTCCTAAAAGTAATGTTTAAAATTAAATGTCTAAGAGGGGCACCTGGCTGCCTCAGTTGGTGGAGCATGTGACTTTTGATCTCAGGGTTGTGAGTTAGAGCCCTACATTGGGTGTGGAGTCTACTTAAATTAAGGGGAAAAAAAAGAAAAAAAATAGGGGTACCTGGGTGGCTCAGGCGTTTGAGTGTCTGACTATTGGTTTAGGCTCAGGTGATGATCTTGTGATTCATGGGAACGAGCCCTGCATGGGCTCTGTGCTGAGCGTGGAGCCTGTTTGGGATTCTCTCCCTCTCTCTCTCTCTCTCTCTCTGTCTCTCCTCTCTCTTTCTCTTTCTCTCAGTCAATAGAAAATGTCTAAGAAATGTGTCATCTGGGTGGCTCAGTCGGTTGAGCATCGGCTCTTGGTTTTTGCTCAGGTCATGATCTCATGGTTCATGCGTGGTTTCAGGCATCAGGCTCCGCACTGACAGTGTGGAGCCTGCTCAAGTCAGCTTCTGAAGGACTTCAAACTTACAAGTACACAATCACATAATCCCCAGCACAGTCAAGATATAAAACAGTGTCCTCACCCTAATGAGCTTCCTTGCACCCCTTTGCAGTGAATTCTGTCTCCCTACCCTCAACCTCAAGCAGCCACTGATCTGCTTCTATCACTATCATTTTGCATTTTTCATATAAAGTGGAAAATTGATTTAAATGGTTTTGTTGATTTTTTTAAAAGAGTTATTTATTTTTGAGAGAGAGACAGAGTGCAAGCAGGTGAGGGGCAGAGAGAGAGGGAGACACAGAATCCAGGCTCCAGGCTCCGAGCTGTCAACACAGAGCCCGACACAGGGCTCGAACACGCGAACCGTGAGATCATGACCTGAGCCCAAGTCGGACGCTGACTGAGCCACCCAGGTGCCCCTTGTTTTGTTGATTTTATTGCATGGAAGTTAAAGGGAATTTATTAGATCTGCTTGAGACTGCTAACTTCATCCAAGAAGTACCCTAGGGAGAATCCTATGTGTGTCTACTGCTGCGATTCATACAAGTCTGACACCTCTAGGAGACAGGGACGGCCACCAGAAGTCTAACCTATAGAAGATCTCAAGAAATTTCCTCAGAGGGGCGCCTGGGTGGCGCAGTCGGTTAAGCGTCCGACTTCAGCCAGGTCACGATCTCGCGGTCCGTGAGTTCGAGCCCCGCGTCAGGCTCTGGGCTGATGGCTCGGAGCCTGGAGCCTGTTTCTGATTCTGTGTCTGCCTCTCTCTCTGCCCCTCCCCCGTTCATGCTCTGTCTCTCTCTGTCCCAAAAATAAATAAACGTTGAAAAAAAAAAAATTAAAAAAAAAAAAAAAAGAAATTTCCTCAGAGATGAATCTCCAGGGAAGAACCTGGGGTATAAAATTGTAACGAAACCTGAGTCATTGGAGGGCCAGGGGGTATACTGAGTCATGCTTGTTACTCAGATCTGTGTCCTGGTTCAGCCCTCTCCATAAACTCATATCTGAGTAATGTGGGCATCCAAGTGCAGTTGCGTGTGCTAGGAAGAGGAGGAAATGTGAGCTATGAGTCAAATGTGAAAGAGCAGTTTCCCTAAAATCCCTGTGTGCCATTGGCATACAAGCGTCATGTCTCACACTCATTCATAAAGTGTGGTAGGCAAAGCACACTTGCCCAGAGTTCCGAGGACCTTTGGCACTTTGAAAAATCCAGCATCTCTGCCACGACCATGCTTACAGAGGGAGGGGATGGCAACCAGGGCGAGGGACAGCTTGGTGAGCACCAGCAGCGTGAAGGGCGCCTCCACACGGTTTGGCAGGCAGCAGAATCCTCCGCAGTTACTGCTGGAGGGGTCCAGGAAGTGGACAAGACAGCCCAACGATTAAGAATTTGGACTTCAGGGGCACCTGGATGGCTCAGGTCATTAAGCACCCGACTTCGGCTCAGGTCATGACCTCACGGTTTGTGGGTTCGAGTCCCGTGATGAGCTCTTTGCTGACAGCTCGGAGCCTGGAGCCTGCTTCCGATGCTGTGTCCCCCTCTCTCTCTGCCCCTCCCCCACTCACTGTCTGTCTGTCTGTCTCTCTCTCAAAAAGAAATAAACATTAAAAAAAATTTAAATCTCGGGGCGCCTGGGTGGCTCAGTCGGTTAAGCGTCAGACTTCGGCTCAGGTCATGATCTCATGGTCCGTGACTTCAAGCCCTGCGTCGGGCTCTGTGCTGACAGCTCAGAGCCTGGAGCCTGCTTCGGATTCTGTGTCTCCCTCTCTCTGACCCTCCCCCATTCATGCTCTGTCTCTCTCTGTCTCAAAAATAAATAAACATTAAAAATATATGTATTTATGGGGCGCCTGGGTGGCTCAGTTGGTTGAGCGGCCGACTTCGGCTCAGGTCACGATCTCGCAGTCCGTGAGTTCGAGCCCCACATCGGGCTCTGTGCTGACAGCTCGGAGCCTGGAGCCTGTTTCGGATTCTGTGTCTCCCTCTCTCTGACCCTCCCCCGTTCATGCTGTCTCTCTCTGTCCCAAAAATAAATAAACGTTAAAAAAAAATTTTTTTTTAATAAAAAAAAATATATATATTTTTTAAAAATTTAAATCTCTTTAACAAATTATGTGAAATGCTTAGATAGCAGAACAAGATGGTTGAGAAGAAATAACCTTAGCCCCAAGTGCACAGATTTTTCCAGCGTACAAAAGCCTTAAAGCTGGAAAAAGTATGGAATACAGACTACAAGTTTGAAATTATTAAGCTGAGGGGAAGGTCTTTGTCATGAAAACACAACAGAAAAAACAGGTTCAAATAGGTTGCCGAGAAACATGGCAAAGTGAGAGGTGGGCAAGGCAGGGCAAGGCAGTCACAATGGAACTAAGAGCAAGTATTGACTTAAAAAGAAATAATAAATATCAATATCCAAAGGATGGCTACACAATGATGGGCCCAAATAGGGCCAACACAAAATCCATGGAAGCCTCTTTGCAAATATGATTCTGGATGTTGGCCTGTGACCAAACCTTCTCCTTCCAACTTGGGGGAGGATTAGACGGGAAGCTGGGGTCAACAAAGAGGGTAACCAATTAATAGGCCACTGGTTTTGCCTGAGTTTCTGGACAGCTAAAGCCCAGGTATGTGACCTGGGCTCTGCAATGGGATGTTCTTTCCAGGACTTGACGAATGATGCAAGGAGGGAGAGTTAGCTGGATGTTACCTGTGGCGGTATGCCAACAGGTGCAACAGGGCCATCTGAGCCATGCGAAACAATGGTGATGGATGTGATGCCTGCAACATTCGTCCCCTTAACCAGACTGCTCCAGTGGCCTGCCCCTTGGTTCCTTCCTGTTTTCTAAGCCTGTTCTCCATTTCCCAGCCAATTCTGTGAGTCATCCAATATCCTTCTAATAAATTCATTTTCCACTTAAGTTAGCCAGGGTCCATGGCTGTTCTTTGCATTCAAGAACCCCGATACAGTGAGCATGAAGAAAACAACCTCAGCTGGAGCCAGTGTCCAACGGAAACAAGGACATCGGCAGAGCCCCCGGAACTGGGACCCTACGCGCGATAACCTCTAACATTGAACTATAGGTGTGGTCTCTTCGAGTAGGATCAGAAAAGGCAAAAGCAGGGCAAAGGTCCACTGGTTACACTGGTCTATGGGGGTTCTCTCTCTCTGTCTCCCCTCTCCCTTCTTTCTTTGAAAAATTTTTAATGTTTATTTATTTTAGAGAGAGAGACAGAGCGCAAGACACAGAATCCAGAGCGGGCTCCAGGCTTCAAGCTGTCAGCACAGAGCCAACGTAGGGCTCGAACCCACAAACTATGAGATCATGACCTGAGCCAAAGTCAGATGCGTAACCAACTGAGCCACCTGGGTGCCCCTCCCCCCTCCCTTATGATGAAGTTATCAGGGCTGTAGGAGGATAAATGTCTGAATGCTCTTCTCTCAGTGAAGGGGAGCAGGAGAAAGGAAAGGCAGAGAGTCAAAAGGAAACTGATGAAGCTATCCAGGTCAGAGCTGCAGATTCCAAACTCAGTTGTTTAAAGGGAGCTTGGTGGCAGGTGGCAAAATGTCTGAAACAGTAAAACACCGTGGGCAGGCTGAATGATTCTCTGTGACACCACGATAGAGGGACTTGAGCCTTGGCACTTCATTCATTAGTGATTTGCTTTGCTTTGCCTGGTACATCGCAGGTCCTCAATAGATATCTCTTGAACGAATAAAAGAATTGTTAAGGACTGGACATCCACCATTAGTTGGCTTAACGGGGCACCCACTGTTGGTAGCATAGAGTGACACTGGGATTTCGAATGAGATCTGTCTGACTCTGAAGTCCAAATTCTTTTTTTTTTTTAATTTTTTTAAACATGTATTTATTTTTGAGAGACAGAGAGACAGAGCATGAGTGGGGGAGGGGCAGAGAGAGAGGGGGACACAGAATCCGAAGCAGTCTCCAGGTTCTGAGCTGTCAGTACAGAGCCTGACGCGAGACTCGAACTCATGAATGGCAAGATCATGACCTGAGCCGAAAGTGGATGCTTAACAGACTGAGCCACCCAAATGCCCCAACACTTCACTTAATTCGTAAACCATCCTACTCATAAAGAGAGTAAGTCATTCCCCAAAAATCTAGTTTTCTTTTTCGTGTTAGAAATCTCTGATTTCTGGTGCACCTGGGTGGCTCCGTCAGTTAAGCGTCCGACTTCGGCTCAGGTCATGATCTCACGGTCAGTGAGTTCGAGCCCCGCGTCGGGCTCTGTGCTGACTGCTCAGAGCCTGGAGCCTGTTTCAGATTCTGTGTCTCCCTCTCTCTCTGCCCCTCCCCTGTTCATGCTCTGTCTCTCTCTGTCTCAGAAATGAATAAACGTTTTAAAAAAAATTTTTTTAATAAAAAAATTAAAAAAAAAGAAATCTCTGATTTCTGTTATAGTTCATTATTCTCCTCAACTACTGGAGATTGAATTTTTTTCTTTTTTTAAATTTGGAAATAAGTACCCTAAAAAAGGGTTTCAAAGAACCTTCTGTTTCAGTGTTTGCCTAGTGTTATTTTCCCTCTAAAATATCTGTGATTTATATATGTTTAAGTATATTCTTTTCAGTATTGTTTCTAATAGTAAAATGTAAGTCCTAACTGTCCAGTGATAGTAGGCAGGCTAAAGGTATTATGGCATCTTCATCTAACGGAAGTCTATACAGTCACATAAGTGAATGATACAGATCTGTGTATTTATTCGTGTGGAGCCCCATCCATCATGTCTTGGTATGTGAAAAAAACAGGGAAGAGAAGGTTATGTATGGTATATTATCGTCTGTGAAAAAAATGTATATGCAAAGAATATCTCCAGATGGATATACAAGAATCCAGTAATAGTGATTCCCTCTTGGGAAGGAATCTGTTGGCTTGGGAGGTAGGATGGGGTGGAGAGATTCTTTTCATTGTACACTCAATGTGGCACCAAAATAAAATAAATTCTTTCTACTGGGGGAAAATTCAGAGACAGAGACAAAGACTCTAATAATTTATAATGCATCTGGAAACCTTGAAAAACTACCCCATTTAAAGACTTTTGGTTTGTGGTTGAAATATTTTCTGATTTCTCCTCTGGGTTCAATTGCACAAAAAATTTGGGAAAACAGGCTTTTTGGTTTCACTTACTTTGTTTGGAGAGGCTGATCTGCATTTTTGAAGAGCCATTCTAGAACATAGGGATATCGAACTGTATCTTCCCGTCTATGTTACTCTCTCTTCAACAAGTATTTATGAGCACCTGCAGGGCCACAAGGCCCAGTCCTACCCATTGAAGGGGCCCATATGTTTCACACTCTGATGAGAATGAAGTGGGAGGAAATATACACCTGATCATGATAAGTCCATTGCTCAGGGCACTGTTCTGTGTGATTTTTCTCATTCCAAGTCCTTGAAATACCAGGAAAGAGACTGCCGAATAAACAGAAAAATCTGTATATGTTTAGGCACATTTATTTCCCAACTGTCCATTTTTTTTTCTCCCGGTATTCCAATAGGTATCAAATAGTTTTTAAGAAACAAGGATCCTATTTTCATGGCATAAGCTTTTATAGAACAAACCAAGTAAATAATAAGCTGTAAAAATGTCATAGAGGTCATTTCTGTTTAAATATTTAAATATGTATGTTTAATTGTATTTCAATATTTTTTCACAATTTACTTGGAATCTGAGGATATCAGCACAATAACGCTGCATGTTTAGAAATAAAATAAATCTCTTAGCCTTTTTTTTTTTTTTCCTATTTGGCACTCTGCTGACATCTTGCAATGCTGTGAGAGAATTCAGTTATTTAATTCTTTTCCAAAGATTTGGACAACTATTTCCACCTTGAGACATTTGTAGAGACTAAATAAAAAGCAGAGTAACTGAGACAAATATCTGGTACTTCAGTCAGCCAAGTTGCAATTGTAATGTTCATCATCTTTCCACTGGAAGAGGCCAGTGAAAAATAACAAACCCAAGCCATAAAGGAAGCCATGAAGAAGCCACTAAGAAAACTGCTTGACCACAAAAGCCTAAGGAATAGCAATCCCAGATTATATAGTACATGCAAGTAGATGTCTCATTCATTCATTCATGTATTCATTCAGCCTAGTCATTAAGAGCATGGACTCTGAAGTCAGACAGCCTCGGTTACCATCTTGACTCATTGCTAGTCTGTGACTTTGTTCAACTTCTCTGTGCCTCAGTTTCCTTATCAATAATGTAGTATATGCCTCCTAGGATTTTTTTAATATTTGTTCTTTGAACGGTACCTGGTAAACACAGAAGAGCTTGTTAGATTAATAAGTATTTTTACAAGTATGCATGGAGCAACTATGATGGTGCAGGCGTTGAGCCAGGTGCTTGGGTTATGGTGGTAAATGAGCGAGTCACAGCATCTGCCTCCATACCTTTGAGACTGTGGAGAAAGACAATTAAACAAGTGATTACAGAAAAGGTGAGGAGTTGGACAGGGGTTGTATAGGGTGTTATGAGAGCACATTGTGGAGGGACATCCCTAACTTAGGTCAAAGCAAAGTCTAGCTGTTCCTGGAAGGAGTTTTGCAGGCTTCAGGAGAGGCAGTGCAGGAAAGTGGTTAAGTGGCCCTGGGAAGTCCAGCTGTCTGGGTGTGTATCAGGGCTCCATCACTTACTGCTTGGGTGACCTTGAGCAACTTACCTTCTCTGTACCTCAGATTTCTCATCTATAAAGTGGAAATCATAATCATACCTGCCTCTTAGAGGCAGGATTGAATTGAGTTTACATATCCAAAATATTAAACAGTACCTAGAATATGGTAAGCACTATATAAGTGTCTTAATAAGTATTACTTGAGTATTATGTACTATTACCTAATAGTTATTATCACATCATGAAAATAGGATAATAATATGATACTGTTATTGTGGTCGATCTTTTATAGCTTTCTTCTTTAGCTTTACCTCCCTTTTCATCAGACAGGTGAAATTTTTAGAGCATTATGTTTTGCCTACATCTTCTGCCTGAATCAATTGTATAACTAAAAGCTTCCTCTCCACTTCCTTCCCTTTTAAGTCTAGCTTTCTTTTAGTATAGGTTGAAAGGGGACTTTAAAAATTCTGGAAGCTGGAGGGGTGCCGGGCTGGCTCAGTTTGTAGAGCATGTGACTCTTGATCTGGCGGTTGTGAATTCAAGCCCCATTGGGTATAGAGTTTACTTAAAATAAAATTCTAGAAGCTGGAGCCATTATTCTAGTGGTTAGAGCAATTTTTCTAGTGGCTGGGGCTGGAGCCACATATTATCTGTGTGCACAGATAATACCAGCGTGCCTTATAACGTGTTTGGGCTTTCCTCTTGTGGAAAGAGCACTGAACTTGTAGTCAGCAGACCTATGTTTTATGCTGAGCTGGGCCACTCTCTGGATGGTCTTGGGCAAGTCACTTAACTTGTCTGAGCTTCAGTTTCCTCAGCTGTTAAAATTGGAGAATAATTACTTATTTACCCACTTGGTACAAGTACAGATGAGATAACGTATGAAGGAAGGAGGACTTCATAACCTGCAAAGATCCATCCAATTAGATACACCATTGATCTCACTTATATGTGGAATCTAAAATAGTCAAACTTGGGACTTATGGGTGGCTCAGCTGGTTAAGCGTCCAACTCTAGATTTCAGCCCAGGTCATGATCTTACGGTTGTGAGATCGAGTCCTCTGTCGGGCTCCATGCTGGGCATGAAACCTGCTTAAGATTCTCTCTCTCCCTCTGCCCCTCCCCACTTCTTTTTATTTTTATTTTTTTTATTTTTTTTTATTTAAAAAAATTTTTTTTTCAACGTTTATTTATTTTTGGGACAGAGAGAGACAGAGCATGAACGGGGGAGGGGCAGAGAGAGAGGGAGACACAGAATCGGAAACAGGCTCCAGGCTCCGAGCCATCAGCCCAGAGCCCGACGCGGGGCTCGAACTCACGGACCGGACCGTGAGATCGTGACCTGGCTGAAGTCGGACGCTTAACCGACTGCGCCACCCAGGCGCCCCATGCCCCTCCCCACTTCTAAAAAAAATCAATAACGAAATAAGATAAAATAGTCAAACTCATAGAAGCAATGAGTAGAAGTGGTTGCTAGGGGTGGAAAGGGGGTGGAGTGATAGTCAAAGGGTACAGAGTTTCCATCATGTGAGATAAATAAGTTCTGGAAATCTGCTATATAACATAGTGCCTATAGCTAACGATTTGCAAAGAGGGTAGTTCTTTTTTTTTTTTTTTTTTTTATTTTTTTAAATTTTTTTTTTTTTTTCAACGTTTATTTATTTTTGGGACAGAGAGAGACAGAGCATGAACAGGGGAGGGGCAGAGAGAGAGGGAGACACAGAATCGGAAACAGGCTCCAGGCTCCGAGCCATCAGCCCAGAGCCTGACGCGGGGCTCGAACTCACGGACCGCGAGATCGTGACCTGGCTGAAGTCGGACGCTTAACCGACTGCGCCACCCAGGCGCCCCTCAAAGAGGGTAGTTCTTAAGGGTTCTTAACACACACACACAAATAACAATAATAATCATGATAAAGGAAGAGGATAGAAATTTTGGGAGGAGAGGAATATGTTTATGACCTTGATGGTGGTAATGGTTTCACAGGTACATGCATGTGTAATGTATGTAATGTACATGTCAATCATACCCTAATAAAGTAAAAAAAAAGTTAGAAATACAGCCAAATACAGGCAAATAGACATGCATTTGCCTCTTAAAATATTCGATCTAGTTTTCAGCACATCTGGCCGCTCTCATGGCACATTCCTGCTGCCCACTAAATCTGCAGCCATCTGCCCCAAAGCTTTGGCCACTTACCTCAGTTCCAGATCAATCTAGGAGCCTAACTAGGAGCCTTAAGTTGCGAAAGGGCTAGGACTGTAGCTATAAAGAAACTAAAATTGTTTTCTTCTCTTTCTCTTCTACTTCCTGAAAACCCTTGATCCACCCATTCAACAAAAGGAGTGGAGGTAAAAGGAGTTGTTCTTCCTGTCCCTTATCTGTATTTCTATGGTCCTTTATATCCATCTGTAGGACGTGGAGACAGTCACGGAGTATTGTGGTTAGGTGTTGATATATCTGGTACTCCTACACACCTCTTTTTAAGAGAATTATTTGTTTTTCATGGTGGGTTCTCAGTAAATGTTTGTTGGATTGAATTTACCTGTATAGAATGTAATATAATTGAAGCTATTCAGAGCTCAGAGCGCATTTCACACACACAGATCAAGTGATTAATTCAAAAAGAGTTTCAAGGGGGTTAAAAATAGAACTCTGGATCCAGGCAGTTTTGTTCAGAAAATGTTGGAGGGGGTAAAATAGCTCTGGCTGCAGGCTAGGGTCTTTGTTATGAGAAAAATGCAAATACGAAGAATTGCAAAACACCACCAGGGAAATGTCTGGGTATTTTTGAACCTTTGGCAGAGATGAATTTCTGTCTGGAATACACTTCCTTCCCTTCCCTCACGTCTCTAATCTTAGTCACGGCTTAACCCAGGAGCACATAATAAATAAGCAAAATTTATAGAAAGTTTTTTTCTAAGTCCTGTTCCCTTGAAATTATGACCTAGCAATTTCTTCCCGCACCAATAATTCTGAAGTTAACATGGAGAATACCAATGTGTAAACTGCACGTCCTGGCTTTTCCACCACAGTTCTGATGTAAAAGACTGTCTGCCGGTGTCAGACTTGACTCGTTTTTGGTTCATGGTCATGGAGGTCCTACAATACATAGCTTATCGATGTGAGAAAACTACTATACAACATTATTGTAAAGGCATTATGCTTTATTTAATTTTGTTTTTAAAAATAACAGGGTGCCTGGGTGGCTCGGTCGGTTAAGCGTCCGACTTCGGCTCAGGTCATGATCTCACAGTCCGTGAGTTCGAGCCCCGCGTCGGGCTCTGTGCTGACAGCTCAGAGCCTGGAGCCTGTTTCCGATTCTGTGTCTCCCTCTCTCTCTGCCCCTCCCCTGTTCATGCTCTGTCTCTCTCTGTCTCAAAAATAAATAAACGTTAAAAAAAAAAATTAAAAAAAAATAGGGTAGGAAGGAGTCTTTGGATCCTTAAAGAAATTTATTTGAACAAACTCCTGAACTTCACCAGGAGTAAAAAAAAAAAAAAAAAAAAAAAAAAAAAAGTAAGTAAAAATTAGTTACCATTTAAAAATAAATCTTCCTAATAATATATATTTTAAAATAATAATATTTAGTGTTGGTGAAGGTTGGAGAATCAGGTACCTTCTCTGGCAGAAATATAAAATCTTTTTTTTTTTTTTGATGTTTGTTTATTTTGAGAGAGAGACAGAAAGAGAGAGCATGAGCGGGGGGAAGGGCAGAGAGAGAGGGAGACACAGAATCTTAAGCAGGCTCCAGGCTCTGAGCTGTCAGCACAGAGCCCGATGCGGGGCTCAAACCCATGGACCGCGAGATCATGACCTGAGCCAAAATCAAGAGTTGGATGCTTAACCGACTGAGCCACCCAGGTGCCCCAGAAATGTAAAGTCTTTAAAACAATTTTGCAATATCTATTGAGAGTATTAAAAATTCATGTGCATTAAATTAATAATTTTACTTCTAATAAACCTTTCTAAAGAATGTGGACAATGATTCATACATAAAGATGTTCCCTGAAGTATTTATAACAGTAACAGTGAAAAATTAGAAGAAATCTAAATATTCACTATTAAGAGTTCAGCTACCTACATTTAGGACCATACACTGAGTATGTTGGCTTTTGATTTCTTAGCACATAAAGTCCTCTGAATGAAATAACAAAGTTGCAAATTGTGATTTTGAAGAATATTTCATGATGAAGTTAACGCTCATAATATTCTTGTGAAAAACATAAGAAATGAATGTATGTTTTTAATTTATGTTAATATCTACATGTCCAACTGAAATCAAGGTCTCACCTGTGGGATTATGGCTAATTTCAGTTTTTATTCTTTGCACCATTCTGTGTTTTCTAAATGCTCTGTAATGAGCATGGGTTAGTGTTATAATCAGAAAAAGATCATTAAAAATTATGGAGGCTCAGTGAACCTCAAAATATTACACATAGCTAGATGTGGCGAATGAAGGCGTCAGAAGTTTGTCAAAGAAATTCTTGTTTGGAAACAGCATCACAGAAGGTCGAAGGATGAGACTTCACCTTTGCTGGTTGCAGTCCAGAAAACATTTAAGTGCTGAGAACTCAGTAAGCCAAGGTCATGGAAGAATTAGGTTTGAGGATGCTTAAAAGGACTGAGAACTTCTCTGACTAGCAGAAGAGATGGTCACAGAAGAGATCACCAAGCGTTTAAGGAGGGTATTAATGAGAGCTGATAGCTCTATAGTCACACAGCAAGGTAGAACACTGTCTCCTAGAAAGATCGGCCAGCCACCAGACAGGCCCTCCACCTCTGCCCAGGAAGGTGGAAATTAAGTAATTAATTATTCTCATTCTTATCCATTTTATTTGTTTATCCAAGATATTAAGCACCTCTTAAGTGGTGGGCACTGTGCAAGTCCCAGGGAATACATTGGTGAATAATATACACGAAACCATACTTGTGGCTGAACAAGTTGGGTTTATTAACTCATTGCTGCAAAGGAGACCACACCATGTGGAAACGTGGGGCATTTCGGTACGAGGGTGTTCGAAAGGACTCATAGGATTTGGAGTTAGGGTAGGTAATTTGGGGAAAGGTTCCAGGAAACAGGTTTAGTCTGTACAAGAGGCGGTGATTCTGTGATTGGACATATCAGTAAATCTTATTTATATGGAGGCTATAGGTGTAATCAGGAAAGAAGTTGCAGTCACTCATAGTAGCTGGAGGGAAGATATTTGGTATTTTGTAGCTTGGAGAATGTTAATGTTTTCTCTGCTCAGATACGATTATGAGTGATCTTGTTTTGGTCATGATTTATCATGGTCACAAAGTGCCCTTGTCTCATGTTGATGTTGTGTGATATTGTGATCTTGTTTGTGTTCCACAGGGAGACATCAAGTCCTAGCTGTGAGTGCCAGGCCAGCTCATAGCAACACCAAGGCCTAAGTGATTATATCAGGTCAGTTCCTGGATATCAGGGGACTGCTGTTCTCTTTCTCACAAATAAGTAAATGTAGAACTTCAGATTACGCCTAGTGGTATAAAAATTCAATAGGACCCAGTGGTAGAGAATCAAGGGTGGGATGGGATCCATTTGAACCAGTTGGTTGAAGAAAGCTTCTTAGGAAATTATGTTCCAGTCAAGACCTGAAGCATGTTATGTTTGCTTATGTATATGTGGATCCTGGATCATGATGTGAAATGTATTTCTTATTGTGAGTTGCCATAAAAAAAGGGAGGGGGAAGCCATTGGATGAAGATAACATGGGTAAAAGAGAGAGAAGAGATTGGGTCCAGCTTATACAAAACCTTATTATAGGCAAGGAGTTTCCGTTTTAAGTATTGGGTTGATCAGCGTAAAATCACTGATTTTCATTTTAACCAACGATTTCACTTGGTTCAACTCAATACAATGACATGCCGTTAAAGGTTTTAGGCAGGAAAATACCAAGACTGGATTTACGTGGCTGCTGGGTGAAGGGTAAAAGGCAGGCAGGTGAGGAGGGCAGGGAAAAGGCCAGTAAGGATGTCATTGCTTTGAAACAATCCTGTTCTGGTACTCAGTCTCCAGACTGGCTGGCTTGGAAATCTGTTTTATTAATTACCCATTGGAGTGAGGGTGGTAGGGAATTGACTCATGCTTAACAAGAATTCATAAGAGATGGATAATAGTAAAATCAAAATGCTAGTTTATTAATCTACAGTGAGAAATAAAACTATCAAGCCATTGAATGTTTGTATTCACTGATTAAAGCCATCTCTTATGAGGGCAGCTAAATAGAAGTAAACAGATTGTTTGCTAGGATTGCAGGAAATCAGAGCATGGGGAATTAGAGAGAGCCACTGCTAACAAACTTTGTGTACATGACCTCTAGTTGGAAATACATTTTGTACGAAGACCTAGGTACACTGCACAAAATTGAGCTGAACCAAAATTTTTACAAATCAGAACATCCCTTATTGTTTGTCAGACGCTGATATTTCGGTATATTCTATTTTTCATTTCTTTTCTTTTTTCTTTCTTTTTTGGCTAAAGAAGTTGAGGAATAGGCCCAATAAATTGATTTCAGGGTCTACTCATGGGTCACAAGTTGCAGTTTGAAAATCCCAGTCCGTTCGTGTTAATGCTAATTGGCATCACACTGTGATCATCCGGGTTGGGATGGTTCCCTAAAAGTAGTACCCCTAGACTCAGCGTGAGGCTGCAGGCTGCCCTCTGCAACAACTTCCTGACTTTCATATTTCACAGCCTGGGGCCATCTCCCCAGGCTCTGTTCCCTGTTAACAGAGGGGGGCTTCCATTGCAACAGATCTGTCAGCTCGGAATTGGTTTCCAGGTCTCTACCCATCTCCCAGGTAATGAGCGGCATCCGCTTGAACTGCCTCTGTTCTCAGCCTTGTCTTTACCCTTCTGAGCATCATGGCCCTTCCCACTCTGGCTGGGACAGAGGCAGAGGGTAAGCCACCTGCCCAGCTAACCGGCCAGTGTCCAGTTTAACTGGGTTACTCAGCTCCATATTTCAGAGTCAGCAAGTTGAGGTTAGATAGAAGAACACAGTTCCACCTCCAGCCGGAAGGACTGATTGGAGCAGCTGAGGACTCGGCAATTAGAGTCATGATTCAAAGTACCCAGGAGACAGTAGGCCTGCTGTGGCCCCTGCAAGCAAGGTTTCACCCTGGACAGTCTCCACTTGCTGCTGATACAGGCTTCCTACCTGAACAGCAAATAGATGCTCCTCAGAACTCCATCAGGTCACCTATCTATGAGCAGATTAGGGGTGGGGGTGCTGCTGAAATGAATCGGAGGTCAAGAAAACTAAGATGGCCTATTGGGGAAGTGACCCTCTAGGGAGGCCCAGATTCAGGGGTCATTGTAACCTCTTTTGGTTAGGCCTAAGTGGAAATGTCCTGCATAACTGAAAGCGCCTGGGTGGTTCATTCAGTTAAGCATCCAACTCTTGGTTTCGGTTCAGGTTATGATCTCATGGTTCATGGTTTGTGAGTTCGAGCCCCGCATCTCCCACTCTCAAAATAAATGAATGAACTTAAAAAAACACACACACGCTACAAAAAGGGAAGCAAACGTTTTGTGAAATTGTGCCTAATAAAATAGTAACAAGATAATAAAATGTCCTAGATTTGGGGAATCAGGTTAAAAACCGGTCATTGTTGGGATGCCAACAATGTGGCTCAGTGGGTTCAGCATCATACTCTTGATTTCAGCTTAGGTCATGATCTCACAGTTCGTGAGTTCGAGCCCCACGTCAGCCTCTGTGCTGTCATCTCAAAGCCCGCTTCAGATCCTCTGTCTCCCTCTCTCTCTGCCCCTCCCCTACTCGTGTGTGCTTGCACGTGCTCCTTCTCTTTCTCTCTCTCAAAAATAAATAAACATTAAAAAAAAATGGTTTTCCTTGTAGATTTACAATTCATTCATTCAGCTGTTCCACTGAGCCAGGCACTTCAGCGAGTTGCTTCAAGTTAGTTGGAGAGGAAGTTGGTCTCCACCCTTAAACTCCTTAGTGAGTTAGCCTTTAAACAAGTAATTTGCCAAATAATTAATCTGAGAGTGAAATTAATAACGATCATAAGCTAAAATAGTGACTACGCTGTTGGCATGAAATGGTCATTTGCAAGCAACCCTGTCTTGGTCCGTTCAGGCTGTCGTAGCAAAATAGGAGAGACTGACCGACTCACAAACAGCCAAAATATATTTCTCACAGTTCTGGAGGACGGAATGCCAAGATCAGGGTGTCAGCATGGTCAGGTGAGGGCCCTCTCCCAGGATGCATACTTTTCATCGCATCCTCCTCTCGTGGAATGGGTGTGCTATCTCTCTGGAGCTGCTTTCATAAGGACATTAATCTCATTCACCTCCTAATACCATCCTATTGGAGATTAGGACTTCAGTCTCTGAATTTGGGGGGAAACAAACATGAAGATCATAGCACATCCTAAGAGAGTACAAATGTGTTATAGACATTGGACGACTGGGGCGCCTGGGTGGCTCAGTCAGTTAGGCATCCGGCTCTTGACTTTGGCTCGGGTCATGATCTCACAGTTTGTAGGTTTGAGCCCCACGTGGGGCTCTGTGCTGGCAGTGCGGAACCTGCCTGGGATTCTCTCTCTCTCTCCATCTCTCTCTGCCCTTCTCCCACAGGTGTGCTCTGTCTCTATCAAACTTAATAAATAAATTTTAAAAAAATAAAAGAAATTGGAAGACCAAGCCCGATCCAGAGATAAGAGTGTGTCCCGAGCTCATCGCGAGGTTGCTGATTGGACTCATTCTGGAAAAAATGAAAACCAAAATAAGGCAAAAATGTGTTAACAGAGCCATTTGGCTTCTTGGGGGAAAGAAGAGCAAAAGACCGAGATTTGTGACCAGTGTTCTGTGGAAAGAGGACCTGGGCTAGCCTATCCAAAGATTTCTGCTGGCTTAGTAGCATCTGTGGGTAAACACATTTGAATTCTCTTTGCCACTTACTCGCCTTATAAAATAAAATTAGTAAGAGTCCCTCTGTGATCGAAAAGAAACTACTAAAATTGAATTTTTAAAGCCCATTTGGTCATGATGTATTATCCTTTCTATATATTGCTGAATGTGTTTCGCTGTTTTTAGTGGTTTATCCTATTAAGGATTTTGGTATCTATGTTCACAAGTAATATTGGCCTGTAGTTTTCTTATAACGTCTTTGACTTTCTCAGGTTAATAACAGCCTCCTAAAATAAACTGGGAAGTTTTTACTCCTTTGTTTTCTCTAAGATTTTGTATAGGATTGTTATTTCTTAAGCATTTGCTAACACATTCGCCAAATAAGCTATAGAAGCCTAGAATGAATTTTCTTTGTAAAATGGTTCATCATTACCAGTTCAATTTTATCAGCGGATAGGAAGCTATGTCAGTTTTCTAGTTTGGCAACTTTTGTCTGTTAGGGAAATTGACCATTTCATTTAAGCTGTCAAACATATTGGCATGCAGTTGATAGTATTCCCTTGCTATCTTTTAATGTTTTTTTTTTTAATTTATTTATTTTGAGAGAGAGAGGGTATAAATGGGGGAGGGACACAGGGAGAGAGAGGGGGTGGTGGGACAGAGGATCCGAAATGGGCTCTGTGCTGACAGGCTGACAGTAGCGAACCCCATGTGAAGCTCGAACTCATGGACCACAAGCCCAGGCCATGGCCTGGGCTGAAGTCAGACCCTCAACTGACTGAACCACCCAGGGGCTCGCCCTTGCTATCTTTTAAATGCATGTAGCATCTGAAGTGATGTTTCCTCCTTCTTGATATTGGCAGTTTGTGTTTTTCTTCCTTTTTTCCTTGATCAATCAAGGTAAAGATTTATCAATTTTTTCCCTAAGAACAAATGATTGATTTCATTGACTTTCTCTTTCTTTTCCCATTTTCTATTTGATTGATTTCCATTTATTTATTGTTTTCTTCTTCCACATGCATCTAATTAGCTTTGCTTTTCCAAGAGGTACAATTTTCATTCAATTTGACATTTTTTCTAATTTTCTTGTGATTTTTTTTCTTGGAACCTTCTCGATATTCTTTCTCTCTCAATCTAACTCTGCCTTGTGTACCAACTTTTTTCTCCTGTATAGTCAGTCATTAAACAAATATTTATTGATCAGCTACTATGGGATATTATGTACTGTTCTAGGTACATAATGACATAGAATTGTATACTTAAAAATGGTTAACTTTAGGTTATGTATATTTATTCACAATAAAAAATAATGAGTATCCAGCCTTGCTCTAGGTACTACGAAGTTGTAATTTCAGAAACTAAAAAGCAACAATATTTAAATTCTAGATAGTACCTTTAAAAATTTTTTTTAAGTTTTTATTTATTTATATTTTTGAGAAAGAGACACAGAGAGAGAGCAGGGGAAGGGCAAAGAGAGAGAGGGGCAGAGAGAGACTCCCAAGCAGACTCCGCACTGTCAGCACAGAACTGGATGCGGGCCTCGAACCCATGAACCGCAAGATCATGGCCTGAGCTGAAACTGAGAGCTGGATGCTTAACTGAGCCATCCAGGTGCCCCAGTACTTTTTTTTTTTTCCTTAAATTACATTTTAAAAATGATTAGCTTGCTTTGGGATTGTCTTACTTATGGCTGGAGATTGAAATCTTAAAATCACCGTAAATTAAATTCTGACTTCCTTCAGCCACATCAATTTTATATCTAATTTTAAGAGCGTTTAGTCTTATTACCACTTATGTGCTTATTAAATGTGCAATTTGATATGTATAGGGTTTTGTGCCATGGTTGAGTTAATACTGTGGGAGCCTCATTAATAGAATTCACTGATGCTAGGGGAGCCTGGGTGGCTTAGTCGGTTAAGCATCGGACTTTGGCTTAGGTCATGATCTCACAGTTTGTGAGTTTGAGCCCCACATCAGGCTCTGTGCTGACAGCTCAGAGCCTGGAGCCTGCTTCGGATTCTGTGTCTCCCCCACTCTCTGCCCAACCTGCCTTTGCGCTCTGTCTCTCTCAAAAATGAATAAATGTTAAAAAAATTTTTTTAAAAGAATACACTGATGCTACCCTATTGTTATCACTGCATTCATATATCTTTATCTGACACTCTTACTCCATGGTTCCTTTTTCTTTTCTTTAATTCCCACATTTTACCCTCATTCTTCTTTAATCTTATTGTCCTATTATTACAGCTGAATGTCTTTTAAGTGTTTTTTGCTAAATCCATACATTATTTCACTGAATCTTCACAGCATTCCAAGGAAAGTATTATATGTTTTAATAGGTGAGAAAACTGAGGCTGAGAGAGGTTGAAATAACTTGCTTGCTATCCCACGATAAAGCAGAAATCTAGATTCCAAGCAACCTGTCTTAAAAGTCTCTCCTCAGGGTGCCTAGGTGACTTGGTTGGATGAATGTCCGACTCTTGATTTCAGCTCGGTCCTGATCCCAGGGTCGTGGGATCAAGCCCCACACTGGGCTCCACGTTCAGCGTGGGAATCTCTTTGCCTCTCTCCCCTACTTGGGCACTCTGTCTCTTTCGCTTATGCAAAAATAAAAAATAAAAGTAAAATTAAAAAAAAACATTTAAAAAAAGTCTCTCCTCCACTCCACCAGCATGCTGTACCTTACGTTGTTTATCAGTCTCTTCCTTGAATCTCAACTCTGCCAGGAAGTGGGAAGAGAAGATACAAAATACCCATCACTGAAGAACATCCTTAAACCAAATGGAAGCGGAGAAACGACCCACACAACAGCCTCATGTTAATCTGGAATTTTCTCTGAAGTCCCCTTTTTCAAATTTATTTCGTTTTCATTTGTCTGCACTAGGGAACATTTCCTATTGTCCTTTGTTTCTGAGGCCACATCGCATCCTGAACAGTGCAGTGGTTTATTTCAATTAATGGTTTCTTGTTTCTTGTACATAGTTTCTCTTGGAGTGTTCTTCTGATGGGATGAATGCTGTGTTCTGTCATCTCACTCAGACAGAATTCTGCTTTCCTCAGTAATTCCCCACTCTCCTCGCACACTTGTGCCCTCCTAATTCCCAGAGTACAATCCAGACTCCTTTTCATCAGGTTAAGGGGCGCCTGGGTGACTCAGTAGGTTAAGTGACCGAATTCAGCTCAGGTCATGATCTCATGGCTCATGAGTTCGAGCCCCGCATCGAGCACTGTTCTGACAGCTCAGAACCTGGAAACTGCTTTGGAGTCTGTGTCTCCCTCTCTCTCTCTGCCCCTCTCCTGCTTGTGCTCTCTCTTTCTCTCAAAAAAAGGAAAAAAAAAAGAATAAACTTGAAAAAAAAAAGATCTACCCTTTTAGCAAATTTCAATTATACAACATCTTTAAGAAAACAAACAACATTTACAAAAATAAACTCAAAATGGATAAAGGACCTAAATGTGAGACAGGAAACCATCAAAACCTTAGAGGAGAAAGCAGGAAAAGACCTCTCTGACCTTAGCCGTAGCAATCTCTTACTCGACACATCCCCAAAGGCAAGGGAATTAAAAGCAAAAGTGAATTACTGGGACCTTATGAAGATAAAAAGCTTCTGCACAGCAAAGGAAACAACCAACAAAACTAAAAGACAACCAACGGAATGGGAAAAGATATTTGCAAATGACATATCGGACAAAGGGCTAGTATCTAAAATCTATAAAGAGCTCACCAAACTCCACACCCGAAAAACAAATAACCCAGTGAAGAAATGGGCAGAAAACATGAATAGACACTTCTCTCAAGAAGACATCCGGATGGCCAACAGGCACATGAAAAGATGTTCAGCGTCGCTCCTTATCAGGGAAATACAAATCAAAACCACACTCAGGTATCACCTCACGCCAGTCAGAGTGGCCAAAATGAACAAATCAGGAGACTATAGATGCTGGAGAGGATGTGGAGAAACGGAAACCCTCTTGCACTGTTGGTGGGAATGCAAATTGGTGCAGCCACTCTGGAAAGCAGTGTGGAGGTTCCTCAGAAAATTAAAAATAGACCTACCCTATGACCCAGCAATAGCACTGCTAGGAATTTATCCAAGGGATACAGGAGTACTGATGCATAGGGGCACTTGTACCCCAATGTGTATAGCAGCACTCTCAACAATAGCCAAATTATGGAAAGAGCCTAAATGTCCATCAACTGATGAATGGATAAAGAAATTGTGGTTTATATACACAATGGAATACTACGTGGCAATGAGAAAGAATGAAATATGGCCTTTTGTAGCAACGTGGATGGAACTGGAGAGTGTGATGCTAAGTGAAATAAGCCATACAGAGAAAGACAGATACCATATGGTTTCACTCTTATGTGGATCCTGAGAAACTCAATAGGAACCCATGGGGGAGGGGAAGGAAAAAAAAAAAAAGACGTTAGAGTGGGAGAGAGCCAAAGCATAAGAGACTGTTAAAAACTGAGAACAAACTGAGGGTTGATGGGGGGTGGGAGGGAGGGGAGGGTGGGTGATGGGTATTGAGGAGGGCACCTTTTGGGATGAGCACTGGGTGTTGTATGGAAACCAATTTGTCAATAAATTTCATATAAAAAAAAACAAACAAACAACAAATGCCACACTTCCCCCTCAGTACTTTTACTACTCATTTTCCTGTTCTGTGTCATGCACCTTCTGTCACACGTGCCGATAGGAAAACTTCTCAAGGGGACTCAACCAGCCAATCCCTTCGCTGGAGCCCTGGTGCTCCTCATAAAAGGAAATATGGAGTACCGTATCCCCTTCAGGTCTGTGTTGTAGTCCATATATCAGGTAAAGAGGGTTCTTGCTTTCTTATCCTAGAGTTTTCAGGGGCTTGCAAGAGAGATGGTGGCTCATGAAGCTGTCCTCAAGGAGCCCACAGTATAGTCTGGTAATGGGTATGAGACAGTGACTTGACCTTTCCTCACCCTCAGCCTTTCAGCACATGTATATTGGGTACCTACTGAGTACCTCTACCCTTCTGTGTTCCAGAAGGACAGCCAGACAAAGTTGGGGCAACTTCTAATACGTTCTGGAAGGACACAGGAGGGCATTTAATCTAGCCTCAGGTAAGAGTGGGGGGGGGTGAAGGTGATTTCCTGAGAGGACTAAGCTGAGGGGGCCAAAGAGGAGAGGACCAACGAAGATTATTCAGAGGGAGGGAAGATGTGATACAGCAGCCAGAGGGAATGACCCGTGAAGAAAGGGGCTGGGTAAAGGGTCTTGGAGAGCTGGAGCTGAGAATGTATGTCTACTTAAGTCGCTGCAGCAGTCACTGAAGAAGAGAGCCTGAGTAGAGGTGAGATTAAATTGAAGAGGGCGATAGGAGCCAGATCATGAAGAGCCTGGTAGGCCGTTCTGAGAAGTAGACTTCCCCTCGGGTCCGGGACGAGGATGTGAAGGTGTGTTGGGGAGAGGATGAAATGATCCCTCTGGTTACAGTGTGGAAGGTAAGTTGGAAGTAAGTGGGACCAGAGGCAGGACGACCAGTCAGGAGGCTACTGGGATAATGCAGCCTAGGAAGGGGAAGCTCTTCACAAATCTACTTGCTGCGTTGGAGTTGGTGTATCTCTAGGGGAAAATCTAGTGCAAATTTGTTTCCTGTTCCACCAGAGACCATCAGTACTCCAAAACCAATGGTTCCTCATCTGCAAACCAGTATCTGGCCACGGACTGGAGTCAACACATAGTGATGAATCTGTCATGTGTCGGGTCCTCCGCTGGGCGGGGTGTGGAAAATCACAGAGCTTGAAACTCATCTATATAGTTTTTTAAATTTTTTTTAACGTTTCTTTATTTTTGAGACAGAGAGAGACAGAGCATGAATGGAGGAGGGTCAGAGAGAGAAGGAGACACAGAATCTGAAACAGGCTCCAGGCTCTGAGCAGTCAGCACAGAGCCCGACGCAGGGCTCGAACTCACATACCGCGAGATCGTGACCTGAGCCGAAGTCGGACGCTTAACCGACTGAGCCACCCAGGCGCCCCTCATCTATATTTCTAAGCCTTGTCCAGAGAAGTTGTTGCAGTCCAGTAAATACTAAACCCTTGCCACTTTTTCACTGATCCGTTCCCCCCATTTCCCACCCCCATACACTTTCAAGATCATACAAAATCCTATCAAGTGCTACCTCCTTCATGTAGTTTTACCTAGTTTTCATTTTCCAGAGTCCAAATAAGAGATAACCGTCCTTATTTTAAGATCTCAAAGCACTTAGTGTATACATTTAAAACTCAAGTAGTTGGGACACTGAGGGACGTGACAAGTAGATCAGTTTAACTGGGGCACAGGGACGCCTGGGTGGCTGTCAGTTAAGCCATCCGACTTCGGCTCAGGTCATCATCTCATGGTTCGTGAGTTCAAGCTCCGAATCGGGTTCTTTACTGTCCTTGTGGAGCCTGCTTCCGATCCTCTGTCTCCCTCTCTCTGCTCCTCCCCACCTTTCAAAAATAACCATTAAAAATTTTTTTTTAACTGGGACACAGTCCTTACCCCAACCCCAAAGAAACCACATTGTTTACTCGCTGCATGCCTCCACTTTTGCAGTGGGTTTTTAAAAAGATTTTATTTTATTTTTTGAGTAATATGTACACCCGATGTGGGGCTTAAATTCACAACCCAAGCAAGATCAAGAGTTGAATGTTCTACTGACTCACCAGCCGGGCACCCCTGCAGTGCACTTTTGGTTAAACTAGTTTTTAGTCGTTTACTGTGCCTCCCTTTAGCATTTATTTTGCCTTAGAAATAGTTTATTTTTATTTTACGATTTTAATTTAATTTTATTATTTTTAAAGTTTATTTCTTTCGAGAGAGACAGAGACAGCACGAGTGGGGAAGGGGCAGAGAGAGAGGGCGAGAGAATCCCAAACGAGCTCCTCACTGTCGGCACAGTTTGACAAGGGGCTCAAACTCATGAAGCTGAAATTACGACCTGAGCCAAAACCAAGTTGCTTCACCAACTGAGCCACCCAGGTGCCCCATCATTTTTTTTTTTTTAATTTGAGAGAGAGAGAGAGAGAGAGAGAGAGAGAGAGAGCGCATAAGCGGGGGACAGGGGCAAAGAGAGAGAAGAGAGAGAGAGAGAATCCCAAGCAGGTCTCCATCCTCAGCATGGAGCCCGACATGGGCCTCAATCCCACGACCCTGGGATCATGAGCTGAGCTGAAATCAAGAGTCAGATGCTCAACCGATTGAGCCACCCAGGTGCCCCCAAAAGCTCATACTTTGAATGGATGAGTGTATAATTCATTTTCTCTCTGTCACTGCTCCCCTACTCCCCCAGGTCTTCCCCCTCTCTGTCTTTCCCATCTGTGTCTCCTCTTCTAGCTTCTGTCTGTTTGCCCTTCTCTCCCTCTACTTGGCATTTCAGGGCCAGCTCCGAAATCAAGAGTGAGACACGCAACCAGTCGAGCCACCCAGGCACCCACCCCTGTGCCAGGCACATTCTGAACACTTTACAAATAAGCTTGTTGAAAACTTGGGGTGCCTGGGTGGCTCAGTCAGTTAAGCATCCGACTTCGGCTCAGGTCACGATCTTGCAGTTTGTGGGTTCGAGCCCCGCGTCGGGCTCTGTGCTGACAGCTTGGAGCCTGGAGCCTGCTTTAGATTCTGTGTCTCTTTCTCTCTCTGCCCCTCCCCCACTTGTGCTCTGTCTCTCTTTATCAAAAATAAATAAAATATTTAAAAAAAAAAAGAAAACTCTTCAGTGAGGTTACTAGTATTATCATCCCCATTTAGAGTTGGGAAAACTGATTCAATAAGGAGGGCTTCACAGGTCAGTGAGGGAAACCGAACTTGAGGCCAAGAAACCTGGCTCTAGGGTCTGTACTATTAACCACAATTATATGTGCCTTCTTTTTATTCCAGTAGATCACAGAAGCATGAGGCTCTGCAAATTGTCTTTTTCTGAATTGTAACTGCAAGCCAGAGATGTGGCAGGAGCAGGGAACCTAAATATAAGAAGACACAGTTGTTGCTCTCTAGGAGTAAGTCAGTTGTGTATCGAACATAACAAACCATAAAAGTGGAGCTTAAAACAATAGCTGTTCACTTACAATTCTGGAATCTGGGCTGGGCTCACTGACCCTGTTGCAGTCAGCTGGTGGCTCAGCTAGGACTGGAGGAACCAAGATGGCCTTATTTGCATCTGGCGTCTCAGTGGGGATAACAGGAACATGTGGAGGCTGGCTCGGCTTCTCTACTCTCTCCACTCGTGGTCTTTCGTCCTCAAGGAAGAGAGTTCAGCTCTCCGTATGTGATGTTCAGGGCACCAAAAGAGGAAAAGTTGAAGCAGCAACACCTCTTAAATCCTTGGAACTTGCCCAACTTCACTTCCACTGCATTTTTTTGGCCCAAGCAACTCTTAAGGCCCACCCAGATTCGGTTTGGCAGATGATTACACACTAGCTTGAATTCAGGGATGTGCGATTCGTTGGGGGCCTTTTAGTAACCATCTTCTGCAAGGAGCTAACAGTTTTAGTGGAGAGACAATCATCATAGCACATTGGACTATGATAGGGGTGGTTAAGAGTGCAATACGGATGTAGGGAAAGAAACCCCTAGATCGTTGGTGGAATCAAAGGTAGCACAGGGAAGCAGAATTAACACAGGCCCTCAGCCTTGGAAGACGGGTTATATTTGGGAAGTTAATTTAGTGGGTGGTCAAAGGATAGGGAAGGAAGGGCATTCCAAACATATAGAACAGCAGGTGCAAAGATATTCCTATGTGGTACAAGGAAGCATGGTCTATTTGGAAATAGAAAATAGTTCAGAATGATCAGCAAAAAGAGCTTGAGGAAGAGCGAGGATGAGGAGGTTGAAGAAGGAGGCTGAATCAGATCAGGAAGTGGCATGAGTGCCTTGCTGAGAAGTTTTCAAGGGCCATGTGGCTGGCCCAGTGGGTGCAGCATGTGACTCTTGATCTCAGGGTCCTGAGTTCAAGCCCCATGTTGGGCATGGAGCCTACCTTAAAAAAAATCCAGAAGTTTTCAAATATTACTCTTAGGTGATAGGTCATTGATTAGTTTTGATTAGAGCAAGTACATAATCTGATTTGTGTATTTGAAAATCAATTTGACGTCCATGAGAGGAGGATGAGATGGAAATCAGGAAGACCCGTGAGAAGGCTATTGCAAAATACAAGTGTAAGGAGCTTGACCTGAATAGAACAATGGCAACAGGGTGCAGAGCAAAGGAAAAGGGTTCCAGAAATATCTATGAGATAGAATGAATAGGATTTGGCCATTGAAGGAAACATACAGAATGACTCCCAGATTTCTGACCTTGGCAACCGACTGGATACAGGTGGCAGAATTTTCAGAGGAAAGTGCTAATTTGAGTTTCAGATTAATTGATTCTGAGATGGCCGTGTGACAATCAGTAGACATGTGAAGTTGACATGCTTGATATACAAATCTGAAGCCTAGGAGAGGGGACTGAACTACAGATTCAAATACAGAATTCAGCAGTGAACAACTGGTAGTAAGAAGCCATAAGGTTTCCCAGAGAAAGCATGTGGAATGAGGAAACAAGCTTGGGGAATGACAGAAAGAGCTACATCTAATGGGTGAGAGGAGGAAGAGAAGTCCACATAGGAAACATAAAAAGAACTAGAAAGATAGGACAAAAACCAGCAGGTACCCCACAAGTCAAGGAGAAATAGAATTTCTAAGAAACTCTTGGGGTGCCTGGGTGGCTCAGTTGGTTAAGCGTCTGACTTCTGCTTAGGTCATGATCTCATGGTTCTTGGGTTCGAGCCCTGCATCGGGCTCTGTGCTGCGGATTCTGTGTCTCCTTCTCTCTCTGCCCCTCCCTGCCTCACACTGTTGTTTCCCCCTCAAAAATAAACATTAAAGAAACAAAAGAATTTCTAAGAAATTCATAAAAGTGCCCATGGAATTAGGTGACCATCAGTGACCACACTGAGAGCAGTTGTAGGAGAGCTACGATGGCAATATCCCAATATCCCAATTGCTATGGATTGAGGAACCTGTGAAAGAATCCTTGTAAGTGTGATGGTGGGTGGGAGGAGTTGCGGGAAGTTGAAGTGTTTCTTCATCGAAAGCAAAGTGATCTACTTAGAGGGAAGTGTGTGGGCATGCAGGGAGGAGGGGGGTTTGTAATAGTTGTGCTGAGAGAGAAAATCTTTAAATGCCACTTTGCCAAGTTTCTGCTCAATATTTTTCTCACTTTCACGCTAAACTTCGGGAAATATCGCTTTGCCTTTTCATTCTCTCTTCCCCTTCACTCCTTAAAAACCACTTTGATGGTAGTCTGGCATCTGTGTCTATATATAAACAATGACTTTCAAACAACTCATCAGTGACTTTTGTGTTCCACCTAATGTACATTGTGTCACTGAATACTATTTGTTCAAAAGAATGAATATGTCTGCTTTGATTGTGTCTACGTTATGTAATTCTGATTTCCAACAGTGAAATAGAAATATAAACTCTTATTTCCTCCCAGCCTCAGTGGAATGCTAGAGGAGTTGACAAACTGAAATTGTAAGGCATGTGGAACATCTCTGAGAGAAGCAGCTATAATTACACCATTTACCTAGCGGGATTGTTTAGGGGATTAAATGAGATGACATAATAATTATTACCTTGTCCAATAATGTCAAATTTGTAATAAACATCTGGCATATGATAGTAAATGGTAATGACTATATTTTAATTTGAAAATTAGCAAACTAAAATTTAATAATTGAAAAAAGATCCAGATATTTGGGGGTGCTGAGGTAGAAAAATATTTGGTATTTATGAGATGATCTGTCTGGAAATTTCTTCAAAAATATATCTTGTGTTAGGGGTGGAGTACAGGAATTGGCCACGTGATTGAAGCTGGGCGTTCGTTATTCTACTTTTGTATACGTTTGAAAATGTCATAATGAAAAGTTATCATTTGTTTCACTTTGATTTGTTTCAGTCTATGCAACTACGTTGACGCAGTCTGCTTGACATATTGAAATGTAATGAAAACCTAGTTTGTAACTGATCAAATGAATGGCTTTTTGACATTTAGATACCTTGCACCCCACTACACTCCTCAAAGTAAGAGAGAGATGCAAGGAATATTTCATTTGACATAGAGATAATGACTTGAGTTTACGGCTTTTTTAATATCATAAAGAGCCGTAATTTCAATAATTAGCCTTGTGTTGCGCTTAAACTTCATTTATCATTAAAAAGAAACTACAAGTCCCAGAGTGCACTGCACGACTAACGTCATATCGAGGACTTCGCGTCTCGGAACGGGTTGCCCTCGCCTAATTTGAATGAGAATATCGCGGCGAAAATTGACATATGTGACCTAGGGCAGATTTTTAAGTCTTCGTCCGCCGGAGTGTGTCGAGCGTGCCATTCCGAGACAGCGTGGTACCTCTCTGTTCAGGCATAGCTTTGGGCAGCCTCACCCTTTTCTGGGGCTTCCGTGCGGCAGGAGGGCTCCGTTAGTGGCCTCCAAGATGGCGACGCTGTTGGCGGTAAATTCGGGTAAGGGCAACCGGGGCAGAAGGGAAACTGTGGGGCAGGGCAACGTCCGGTTCTTCAGGGAGAGATCCGGACTGTGAGGTTCCTCGCAGTCCAGGCCTCCGCTTTGGGATGGTGTCTGCTCTTCCCTCGCTCTGGGCCTAGAGTCCCACCCCTCTCCAGTTTGAATGGCGCGCGTCTGCGCTGCGGCTCCAGTCCTCGAGTTGGGGTTTTAGGGTGGAGGCAAGGAGGCTTGGTCCACTGGAACCCGGCGTTCAGTCTCTTGCGGCCCGGGGCTGAGCCTTGTTCCTTCAACTCCCCACTCCATTTTGTGTCGGTGGCCCGGATTTCGCCAAGATACGCAAGTCTCCGGCAGTGAGGCCGGAGGACCCGAGATAATGATCAGTCAGGAGCGCAGGCTGAAAGCTAGCACCTCAGAAGGCAGCGCAGCCCCTCAGGGATGTTGAGCGGTCGTGTAGGAAGGAAGGATCTTGGATTATGAAGTCTGCAATCTGGAAGGTGGCTGGGGTGGGGGTGCCACGGACTCAGCAGGTGATTCCCAGCTCTGCGCATGTGGGGCGCGCCCCCGTATACCCCTCTGCCTTTGGAGCAGATCTTCTGGGCGGCATAGAATGCAGAAGGTAGTAAAAGGAGCTCCGGAAGATTTGGGGTGGGTTCTCTTTTGGTGATTCTCAACTTTGGGCGGTACCGCCTCCAGAATCTTTTGAAAGAGTTGGGTGCATTTTGATTGTTACAATTCCTGGCGCCTAATGGGCGGGACAAGGATGCCCCAAATCCTGCCCAGGGTAGAGAGGTTCTGAAAGCGGAGAATTTCCTGCTCAGAATGAGGTTAGCTTCTTCGGTTTAATTAAGAGCGTTTCTGTGTGGTAAATGCTAGTAGAGAATCTCACTCGAGTGAGATTTACTGGGCCCTTTTTCTTTTCCTGTCTGTGCAGTCTTTTTTTTTTTTTTTTTTTGGTGTATGTGTGGGCGTGCTCGTTCTACTTTCCACAGGACTGATATCCTTGTAAAGTTGTCTAAATGTGAGTTTTTCAAATCAAACCATTTCAGAAACACGGTCATAAATTATTTTATAATGATGAAGGATTGTGTTTGTTGAGCACCTGGTATGTCCCAGTCACTGTACTATGTATCCTATTTGCATTGTCTCATTTAATCGCTTTTGTACACCTGTGGGGTAGCTGCTGTTAAATACAGATTGGGAAATAAAGGCTTAGGGTGTTTAAGTAATTTCCCCAAGGTTGTACAACAAATGATGGTAAGCCAGTCTTAGGTACTTAAACTACAAGTGCAACCTAATTCATTTTATTACATCAAGTTTATATGTATATGGATGCTGGTAATGAAGTTCTGTTCTTAATACTGCTGTCCCAGTCTCCTACTCAGATGTAATCATAAAAGCAGGGCTTGCATGTTGTATGTGTGGTTATATCCCTTCTTTAGTACATGTCCCAAGTTACTATCAGTAAACATAAATTATTGAAGAAAGGAAGAAAAGGAGTTACCCACTAATGCAAAGAGTATCCATTGTATAATAAGGACTTGTGACAGGAATGTGTAATTGACACCATAGAAAAGAAACATTTTTCACAGCCAACAGTCAGAATAAATTTTATATATATATATATATATAATATATATATCTATGTACGTATATGCATATATGTGTATATAAACAGCCATAGATGTATGAGTGGGATAAACAAAATGTAGTATATACCTGGAATGGGATATTATTTGCCCTTAAAAAGGAAATCCTGTCACATGCTACAACATGGATAAACCCTTGAGGACGTTCTGTTAAGTGAAGTAAGCCAGTCACAAAAATAAATACTGTATGATTCCCTTTGTGTTTGGTATCTAAAGTAGTCAAATCTCACAGAAACAAAGAATGTTAGTTACCTGAGGGAAAGGGGAAATGGAGAGTTGTTAAATGGGTAGAGTTTCAGTTGTGCAAGATAAAAAAGATCTGTACATCTGTTGTATAACAGTGTGAATGCCCTTAACAGTACTGAGCTGCACACTTAAAGATGTTTCAGATTGCAGATTCTGCGTTAGGTGGTTTTTACCCCACATGTGTGCACGTGCGCGCACACACACACACACACACACACACACCACACAGACGTAGACAGGGAAAAATAGAAGTTGTAGGATCTAAGGCCTATGCTTGAGTTGCAGCTGCATGATTTACTGGTATTGTGACCTGCATCCTCCCAGCTGAGTGGTCGTACAGCCTTATCGTAAGCAACCAGGCCTTCTGTGGCAGTCTGGTCACCCCCGTCCTGTTCAGAGCAGTGACTAGTTCGGACCTTTTCCATACTCTTGAAATCTGTAACTTCCGTCTGACCCCTCAGCCTCTTAGTCACAAACAAAATAGAAGCCAATAGGCATGAACTCTCTGTTCACCCCCAAGCCTAGAAACCTAGATATATCTGTACCCTTTTTACCCATTTCCCTGTATCTAAGTTAAATCCCACCTTTTATGCCCTTCTCCCTGTTACCCTTCTCTTTCCATTTACCTTCCCTTTTGATCTTTTTTCTTTACCCCCTCTGGCCACTGGCAGTCATTGGCTAGCCCCTTTTGATCTTGATCTCATGCCTCGTTCCAGTTACCGTCCTCTTACTCTTTTTCACAGTTAGACCTTTCAAGATATTTGTCCCTATTCACTGGTACCATTTCCATACCCCTTCTTCCTCTACTCACTCTAGTCTCTTCCCGTCCTCCTAAACAGCTCTCAGTAAGGTTAACTTGCTTTTCTGTTTCACTAAGCACTAAGCAGACATTTAAAGTCTTTATCTTGTTTGATCTTTTAGGGTGTAGACCAACATCCTTAACGTGGGCTAGGGACCTCTGCTTGCTGTGCTGGTTGCCTCCCTTACCTACCCTTGTTTTCTGAACTCTAGCGCTTGGCTTGTTCACTTCTTTGGGAGTGCAGTGTACCCTTTTACCATGGGAACCCGCGCTGTCCTCTCTTCTGGAATGCATGTCTTTACCTCCTACCCTTCAGTTAACTCCATTCTTCAGATTTTGTCCTAATCATCACTTACTCAGGGAATCCTTGCCTTCCCTGACCTCCTTGACCAGGTCAGGTTCCTTAATTTCTGTGATCTCTTGCCCTGGGTACCTCTCCTTCATCGCACTTGGCCGCGTTCGACATTACCCTTATGTCTGGCTACATGATTACTGTGTTTGGTGCCTACACTGTAAGCTCACCAGTACCTGGTACGTGATAAATGAGTGAATAAATGTGATTTGCTGATGTAAATGATTTACTTACTACATAAGTAGTAATTTGGAAGAATTTATAGCCTCTTTTCATTTGTAATCACAGAAAGATATTTATGAAAATTAGCCAACGAAAGACAAACCAATGAAAACTCTTTGTTGCACTTACCTTCTGTGGTGGATTGATGTTAATGACAGACTAAGGATGCCAGTAGACATGAGGCTTTTGGTAGATTTTTGACCAGTTAATGGATTCCTCCTTGTCTCCTAAAAGGGGGGCAATTTTTCTCTAGAACTCAGTCAGCTTATAATGGCTAAGTATGCTTAATACAAAGAAATTTATTGGTTCTTCAGAGGTTCTGTTGTATATTAAGTGTTAACTTTTAGAAGAGAGAATGTACTTTTGTCAGCTCTTTGTTAGAATTTTTATTTATTTATTTATTTATTTATTATTTTTTTAATGTTTATTTTTGGGGGGGGAGGGTCAGAGAGCAAGGGAGACACAGAATCCAAAGCAGGCTCCAGGTTCTGAGCTGTCAGCAGCCAGCCTGACGCAGGGCCGGAACCCACAACCATGAGAACATGACCTGAGTTGAAGCCTGATGCTTAACTGACTGAGCCACCCAGGTGCCCCGATTTTTTTTTTAATTAATTAATTTATTTTAAGAGAGAGGGAGGGAGTGGCAGAGAGAGTGAGAGAGTCCCAAGTAGGCTCTGTGCTGTCAGTGTGGAGCCCAACATGGGGCCCAAACTCACAAACCATGAGATCATGAAATGAACTGAAATCAAGAGTTGGATGTTTAACCCACTGAGCCACCCAGGCACCCCGTCAGAATTTTTAAATACCTGTGGTAAAGCAAATTTCAAGTTGGCCTAGGAGTCATTTTTGATACCTTTTTTTTTTTTTTTTTTTACAGATTTTACTTTTAAATATTTCTATACCTAACAGGTGACTCAGACTCACTACCCTGAAATCAAGAGTCACATACTCAACTGACTGAGCCAACCAGGCACCCCTTGATACCTTTCTTTTGTACCCCGTGCCCATCAGTTACCAGTTCTGGCTCTTCTAACAGGCCTTTTGGTTTGACTGCCCTCATCCTCCTTTAGGTTGTATCACCTTATTAGCGGCTTACCCACCAGTCATCCTTGGTTCCTGACACTCGGTGTTCTACTTAATCCAGCAACCACACCAGTGCCCTGTAGTATGAGTTTTGTGTTGTCACGTACTACTTGAAACTTTTTCTACTTACTAATAGGAAAAATTCCATCTCGGCCTGGAATCTGAGGCTCAAACCTACTCTATCCTTTGCAGGTATCGAGAGCTAAGAAAATGATCTCTAGGGGAGTCAGCTAGTCATCAGCCAACTAGTACCTCACTGTGGTCTACAGGATTTAGGGGTTGGGTTCTCGTTTTGGCAGGCCTGAGCTCTTATTTGTTAGTGTATCCAGAGATGATTGGATCCTAGTCATTGATTTTCTCTAATCAGACTCAGAAAAGACAGATATGTAAACTAGTATTTCAATTTATTGATCTTTAATGAGAAGTGTATCTGCATGGGTACTCATGTTGGTTGGTCAGCACAGCTTTTACTCTAGAAATTTATGTAATAAATGATATTTTTTAATCAGAAGATTGTCAAGAATGGAAGCAAAGCAGGGAGTGGACTGATTACTCTTAATGTGAGGTCTAGACCTGCTGATTCCCATCTCCCACATCCCCACGCCAAAGACCTATGGCTTCCTGCCCTCCCCTTCAGATTAGGTTAGGCTAGGTTCTCCCTTTTATATGTTCTCCTAGCAGTTCTCCATCATCTTTTATTATATTCATCATTATATTTTGAATTCTGTGTTTAATGTCTTCCTCTGTGTCAATCTCTGAGTTCCATGAGGACTGGCATACTGTCTATCTTGCTTGGTCTGTAGTCCCTGGCACATAGGAAGTCCTCAGTAAATACTTGTTGAGTGAATGAATGATGTGGTTTGACCAGTTTAGTCTATTCTTCACCATGCACATTTTCCCCCTTAAAAGAATTTTCCCAATGCATTGTCTTTTTATGACAATATTGCTTATACTACAGTGAACATTTAACACATTTAATTAGGTTGCATTATCATGCCGTCTTACTTCCCTGGTTTGTTTGGATTTGTGCTTTCTCAGAGAGAAGTTAAACATGTTTACAGTTCAGGCTATAGATTAGTTCCACGTTTCTGGAGTGACTGGTTTTGACTAGTTTCCCTTTCAGAGTCTTTATAAACACATATGGACACCATATCTGATTGTTTACAAACAGAAACTTGGGTCTTCAGGGAGTGTTATTCAAACAGTGGGTCTAAAATATATTTCATGAATTTCATAAATTTATTTCATGAATAAAATAACATGATACAAAATATCAGAGTGCATGGATTGAATGAATATTGGTATTTTATATACAACTTTTCAGTTTTATGTAGTTACTGGGTTGAGATATGGAATATTTCTTACCGTGGGTTCTAGTCACAAAAGTTTGAAAGCCGTTACTCTTTAATTCCACTATGGCTCTTTGAATTCTCTTTTACACTTTTGCACCTGCCTTTGAGCCTTAGCTCTTGCTTTCTCTTGGCTGTGCTTTGTTACCCAGATTTTCCCCAAATTGCTGCACAAGTGCAGCCATCCCTTAGAAATTCTTGACCATCATTTTGATCTTTTGAAATTCTTATTTTTTTGTGTCAACAATGATATTCCCTTTTTTGTACTCTTGTTATTGAGATTTTTCACTTACGTATGCTCTGTCTCCAGAATTTGATTTTGAGGTTTTTTTAAAAAAATTTTTTGTTAACTTTATTCATTTTGGAGAGACAGAGAGAGACAGAGCATGAGTGGGGAAGGGGCACAGAGAGAGGGAGACACAGAATCTGAAACAGGCTCCAGGCTCCGAGCTGTCAGCACAGAGCCCGACGCGAGGATCGAACTCACGAACTGCAAGATCATGACCTGAGCCAAAGTCGGATGCTCAACCAACTGAGCCACCCAGGCGCCCCTGATTTTGAGTTTTTAAAGATCAGATTGTTTCTCCTGTCCCCTATAATATTTTATTGTTTATTTATGGGCTGAAACATTTTTAGATAAGACATTTTTAGGTAAGTGAATTTGGCTGAGTTTAGATGAATTTGCCTAGGTATGTCTAGATGTGATCTTAATTTCACTTACCAGATGTGTCAGAAATACCTATATTTATTTCAGACATTTTCATTTTCCACATGTTAGGTATAGAAGTAATATAGTTTAGTAGTTAAGGCACATTCTGATGACAAACTGCCAGGGTTCATGACCCAGGTATCCAGTGTGTCCCTGGGTGAGTTTCTTGCCCCCTCTGCCTCAATTTCCACATCTATAAAATGGAAGAAGACAGAGTGCTGACCTCATAGTGTTCTGAAATAAAATAATCCGTGGAAAGAGCTCAGAACCATGCTCAGTAGCACATGGCAAAAGCTCAGTATTACTTATATAAATTTACAAAAGTGTTCCATATTTGTGTTTTAAAAAAAATTTTTTTTAATGTTTATTTTATTTTTCAGAGAGAAAGAGAGACAGAGTGTGAGCAGGGGAGGGTCAGAGAGAGAGTGAGACACATAATCTAAAGCAGGCCCCAGGCTCTGAGCTGTCAGCACAGAGCCTGACGCGGGGCTCGAACTCACAAACTGTGAGATCATGACCTGAGTTGAAGTCGGACACTTAACTGACTGAGCCACTCAGGTGCCCCTCTGTGTTGTTTTTTAATAGCTAGTGTCCTAGCCAAAATAAACTGCCTTTTTTTTTTTTTTTTTGAGCTGCTAAGTTTTACAAAATCTGATCTTTAGTCCCTACTCCTGCTTTTATTTGGATGATAGGGACTTGTATTTATTGAATGCCTATGATATGCCAGTCACTGTAATGTGTGTTTTACCTAGTTTATCTCATTTAATCCTTTTGCCCCTATGATGTAGATATCATCTAGTGAGGTTATTTCCTTGCTCCATGTCATACAGCTAATAAAGTGGCAAAACCATAGCAGATATTCCACTTTCAAGTTGGGATTTACTTTATGTTGTATTAAGCTAGACAAAATGATGCTTATATTGTTTTTGAGAAATCTGATATGTGTGCTTGTATATTAATGTTTGGTTTATATGTATAACTCTGCATATTTAAAAGTAGCCATGATGAGTGTGACTGAAATATGTAGACAGTAACCTTATGTTATTTTCCACATGTGTGTCGTATTTGATGCTGGTTTTATCGATTTTTTCTTGAAGCTGCTAGTCTGTGGGGTCCGTACAAAGACATTTGGCAAACAGTGGGAAATGCTCTTTGGAGAAGACAACCTGAAGCTGTCCACCTTCTTGACATGATCTTGAAGAAACACAAACCTGACTTCATCTCACTGTTCAGAAACCCAGTAGGAAATTTTCTTTTTTGCTTCTTGGATATGCTTTTGTACTTGTCCTAGTCCACTGATTCAAGTTTTCTCTAAAACTGTAATTTTTCCTAGGAGCAGTTATTATCTTCTTTTTGTTCTCCATAGAAGTTAATATGTATTTGTCTCTAGCCAGGAGATACCTTAGTAATATTTGAATGCAATTTATAAAGTGTAGTATATTCCAGAATTGTGAGTGTCCTTGGAATTTCTGACGTATAGTTAATATATCTAAGCTCAGTAAGATTGATTATTTTGTTTATTTCCAGGTACACTTTCAACATTTTAACTCTTCATAATGTTATGTAAGTTGTGTTAGCTGAACTAATGAATTCCTGTGTGTTTACTCACTGCATCTTGAAATCCCTTTCAACCAAGAAGAGAATACTTCAGTGTAGGGAATTCTTATTTGGAAATTCCTTTCCTTGCTGTTTGATAATTTTCTTTTGTAGACTAACAAGAACCGTTTGTCTTACCAGAAATGACCTTTTGCTTTTTAGCTTTTTTTTTTTTTCTCTCTTTAGTAGAAAGAGCCCTACCCTGGGAGCCAGTTGAGCTGAGTTCCAGTCTTGGCTCTACCACTAGAGTTGTAGGACAGGGAGGTCACCTGACTTACCTGGGCATCAGCTTTTCCATCTGTTAATAGAGGAGTTGGATTTAAACGTCCTATGTGGCCTTCTTCCAGATGTAAATTTCTAAGACTGTGATCCATCAAATAATTCTATACTATATGTTATTTGTTAACTATCTGAACCAAGTAAGAATTTTTTTGGGAATAAGACTACATTTTACATAATATACTAATAAACTATCACTAGCCCTACTGATTGATTCAACAATTCCTGTATATATTTGTTATTTACCTCTTGAAGACCTTATGTTTTTATTTATTAAATGTATAACTGGAAAAGTTCCTTACAGACTTGAAAAATAGTATACTATTTGTGCTTTCTCAAAATTTTGTATTTCAGAGGTTAGCAGGGGCAATTATTGAGAAGGTAGTAATAGCGTAAAGTGCTGGAACGAATAGGAAGTGTTACCTCATAAAGGTCTAATTGTAGATTGTCTGATAAACAGTACTTATTTTGTCACATTACCAATCTACCTTATCATGAATTAACTTCTCTAGGTAATAATTAAGACCTTGTCTCCAGGATACTATTTCATCACCTGATTTTATTTATTTTTGCCATTGTAGCCAAAAAATGTCCAACAACACGAAAAGGTTCAGAAAGCCAGTACAGAGGGAGTCGCCATCCAGGGTCAACAGGGGACCCGACTTCTTCCTGAACAGCTCATTAAAGAAGCCTTTATCCTTAGTGACCTTTTTGATATTGGAGAATTGGCAGCTGTTGAGCTTCTCCTCGCTGGTAGGTTGACATTTAATTGACCCTATGGTAAGGGAGGACAGAACTATAAAGTCATTTGCTCAGGATTTATAGTGTTGTATCATTTAGGTTCCAGAGTAGTTTCTAAGGATGCAGTTTATTCGAAAAGCCATATTCAAAACATCTCCTTTTGTTTATCTTTGACTGATGGGAAGGCTTTAGTGACTGAAGTTGTGAAAGGTAATTTAACAGTTTTGAGATAGGCTTTTACATGGTAATTTACTAGCAAAGAATCATTGGCTCATCTCACAAATTTTATAGCACAAAGAATTTATTGTCATAGAATGAGTAAGAAAGAAAGATCACTGCTTTTTTGGAGTTTCTTTTTGAGGTGGGGGGGTTCAGATAAGCGAATGGGTTAAAAATAAGAATTTTAATAATACTACTAGGAAGAAAATAAAACAAGGCAATGGGCTATAGAGAGATGGGGGACTGCTAGAGGGCAACTCTAAATAGGGTATTTAGAGAAGGCTTTTCTGGGACACATGACCTGAGACCTCCATGATGATAGGGTACTAGAGTTGTTGGTGACCCAGACAGACCAAGCAGCAAGTGCTTGAGGTGAGGCCAAAGGCACACTATAGAATAAAAAGACCATGGACAGAAGGATGCAGGAGCCTCACAAAGACGGGGAGGGTGAGGGAGGGTAAGGAGAGAGCAGGAATTAGATCACATTCAGTCTTGCAGGCAAGGAAAATTATTTGGATTTTATTCTAATTGATTGCGATGGAAAGTTGCTGACAGGGGCTTTAAGCAGAAGAGTTACATAATCCCGAAAAAATTTGAAATTATTTCTCTGGCTGCTATATAGAGAAAAAGTTGAAATTTCCATAAAGTAAGCAATTCATTTTCATTATAGCAGAGGAGCCTTGTGAAGAAGCCTCATGGGCATTTTTAAAATTTTTTTATTTTTCAAAATTTACATCCAAATCAGTTAGCATATAGTGCAACAGTGATTTCAGGAGTAGATTCCTTAGTGCCCCTTACCCATTTAGCCCATCCCTTCTCCCACAACCCCTCCTGTAAGCCTCAGTTTGTTCTCCATATTTATGAGTCTCTTCTGTTTTGTCCCCCTCCCTGTTTTTATATTATTTTTGTTTCCCTTCCCTTGTGTTCATCTGTTTTGTCTCTTAAAGTCCTTATATGAGTGAAGTCATATGATGTTTGTCTTTCTCTGACTAATTTCACTTAGCATGATACCCCCCAGTTCCATCCACGTAGTTGCAAATGGCAAGATTTCATTCTTTTTGGTTGCCGAGTAATATTTCATTGTATATATACATATATCTATATACCACATCTTCTTTATCCATTCATCCATCGATGGACATTTGGGCTCTTTCCATACTTTGGCTATTGTTGATAGTGCTGCTATAAACATGGGGGTGCATGTGTCCCTTCGAAACAGCACCCCTGTATCCCGTGGATAAATGCCTAGTAGTGCAATTGCTGGGTTGCAGGGTAGTTCTATTTTTAGTTTTTTTTTTTTTTTTATTTTTTATTTATTTATTTTTTTCAACGTTTATTTATTTTTTTGGGACAGAGAGAGACAGAGCATGAACGGGGGAGGGGCAGAGAGAGAGGGAGACACAGAATCGGAAACAGGCTCCAGGCTCTGAGCCATCAGCCCAGAGCCCGACGTGGGGCTCGAACTCACGGACCGCGAGATCGTGACCTGGCTGAAGTCGGACGCTTAACCGACTGCGCCACCCAGGCGCCCCTATTTTTAGTTTTTTGAGGAACCTCCATACTGTTTTCCAGAGTGGCTGCACCAGCTTGCATTCTCGTGGGCATTTTAATTGAAAAAGTTTCATATGTTTAAAGATGTCATGCGGCTTCCAAAATCCTTTTTGACCTAAGGCTGCATTAAAAGTAGTACGGTATTGAGAATGAGGAAGGTAGTTTTTCCATTCTGTGATGGAAATGTTAACTGGATATGCTTCAGTTTTAGTTTAACTCAGAACTTTGATTTAACATTTATTTTATTTTTACCATGGGCCAGGCACTGTGTTAAGGCTTCAGGAAGAGAAGCATGAATAAAACAACTAGTGTGAAGGAGCTCATAGTCTAGTAACTGGGAAAGACATGGGGACAAATAATTATGACACAATTAGGTGCATTAATGCCGGTTTATGCAAGATTTAGTGATGGTCCAGAGGCAAAGAGATTAAATTGAATTGACCTCAGGGTGTACAGAGAAGTCTTCATAAAGATCATGCGGCCTAAGGTAGGTGTTGAAATATGAGTAGGCACATGTTGAGTAGAATAGGTGTGCATTCAGGAGGACGAAGGGCATCCAGGCACAAGAAATGGCCTGCACAGAAGTGTGAAGCAGTGAAATGAATTTGGGGATGAGAGAGAGTGGACTGATTGTGCTACGGGGAAAAGACAATCTTAGGAAATGAAACTGAAACTAAAAAAGACAAAGTGGAAATTACTCAAAAGAGAGCAGTTAAAACGGTGAGGGAACTGGAAACAGGAAAAGTTAATTTTCAGAGAAAACTTGAGGGGAAGAAACGTCCAAATATTGGAAAGATTTCATGTGAAAGAGGGTAAAATGGGCATTAAACAACATTGGATTCAGTGGACAGTAGTGAGACCAAAAGATTGTTCCCCAGCACATAGAAATCAGAGATAAAGGTGAGATTGAGCGTTTGGGAAATAGTGAATTCCATTACTGCCAGTGTCCTGGCACAAGTTGGATGGCCTCTTGTAGATGTTAGGGAAGAAGGAAAACAGTAGACGGGTGTTTGAAGTAGAGGACCTTTAGGGCCCCTTGAACCCTGAGGTCCTGTGATTTCTTTGAACTGAACATTGGCATAGTCATTTTGGTCTCATCCTAAACACACATGTGTGTATTTACTAAATTGTTTCTCAACTCCCTTTTCTAGGAGAGCACCAACAGCCCCATTTTCCTGGTCTCACCAGAGGACTAGTAGCTGTTCTTTTATACTGGGATGGAAAGCGGTGCATTGCAAATTCCCTGAAAGCCTTGATACAGTCTAGACGAGGAAAGACGTGGACCCTTGAACTCAGGTCTGTTTGCTTCTTAGGATTTCAAGGCTTTATTAAAAATTATCTGAAGATTTATTAATTTATTATTAGAAATAACATAAATTTCTCCTTCCAGTATGTATAATTTAAGTAAGATATGTAACATAGCCGAGCAATAAATACTTCCTTATTCTGTAAAGAATAACAGATTAAAGCTGCTTTATTTTGTTAACAAAAAAGAAGTATGCTTAGAAGTTTATTGATGCCTAGTTATCTAGAAAGAACTAAGAGAGCTGGGTTATAATTCATCCTGTTTTGTCCAGTAATGTAATATTATTGTCAACAGCATTTGCTATATCTGTAAGGTGAAGAAGTGTATGCATTACTGTTCATTGTAACTTTCTCTATTGATTTCTTTTCGTTACAGTCCAGAGCTGGTTTCCATGACAACACGCTTTACAGATGAACTGATGGAGCAAGGATTGACTTATAAAGTGCTTACTCTGGTGTCACAGATTGATGTGAACAATGAGTTTGAGAAGCTACAGCGGGAGAGAGGTTTGGGCAGTGAAAAACATCGAAAAGAGGCAAGGGTTCACTGAGATCTGTTCATGGGTTGTCTATGTCAGGTCTCGGGCAGAAAAGTCATGACAATTAGAACAATTAGAACGTGGGCATAGAAAATTGCTAACGTACGTTAAAATGTGTAGGCATCTGTGTCCAAAATTGGCTTGTAGCTGTTTTCACTTCTTTCTAGTCACTTATATGCTGTTGTAGCTCTTTTCCTGGAATGAACTCTTCAAGAAATAGGTCATCCCATGACAGAGCTTGGAACTTAAAATGAGGAATTAACAGTAGGGTTTGTTTAGAATTCCAGAGGTGGCAGGTTAGGGTCACTTGTGGATTCAGATAGATTTATTTAGTTGCTTAGCTTTGGAAAAGGTAGTTTACATTTTTGGAAGAAGACCGGGTGGTTTCACTGTGATTTATGTGTACTAACAATCATACATTTTTCTTTCTAGGTTTCTGATCTTATCAAGGAGTGCAGGCAGTCTCTGGCAGAAAGCCTTTTTGCCTGGGCTTGTCAGTCACCTTTAGGCAAAGATGACACTCTGCTTCTTATTGGACATTTGGAAAAAGTGACAGTTGAGGCTAATGGTTCATTGGATGCAGTGAATCTGGCTCTTCTTATGGCGCTTCTGTACTGCTTTGATATCAGTTTTATAGAACAAAGCACAGAGGAGCGAGATGGTATTGGATTTTATACCTATTAATACATTTACTTTTTTAAAAATGAGATTAAATTATGGAGATAACATTTAAGAAGGGCAGTATTTTAACTAACGTAAGAAATTGTACATTTTATTCCTGTATTTATTCCCGTGTGTGCAGTTCATCCATATTTGAGTATTGACATAAAAGATGACATTTAAAAAATTCTGCGCTCTGTTAGATGTCGTTATTGTCCTTCTCAGTTTTGGAATAGGAAAGTGATAAAGATTACGCAATACATGTTCTTGAGTTCTCCATGCGTAATTTACGTAATTGCTTGTTTCTTTACATTTTATTCACATTTCAGACCTTTCATGAAAACATTCTAGGGGAGGGTAACTATCATTTTTAGTAATATATCATCTTTGATTTATGTTGTCTCTGAAGTATATAAAATTTTTACTTGGTGACCTTATTCATAATTACTGCTTAGAAAAGAGGATCTCAAAAATGATTCCTGCAGAGGAAGATTAGTGCCCTTAGCGTCACAGGTGTTTATAGTTATTCTAACAGTTATCCCCTGTCCACTTTTGACCGTATTGTTGGCATCTTTCAATAGGTAGGTATGTAGGGAGAATAGACCTTTTCCACTCATCTTTGGTGGCCATCCTTAGACATTAGGGAAGGCTTATGGAAGGCATAAGTACTCCTTTCCTCCAATCAGATTATCACACGGTGCTTTGTGCGCCACAAAAAGAGTGGTGCCTCTGCTCGTATAGGAATGCTGCCACTTAAGGCATTGGTCAGATTTCCTGTATTGAATGAAATGAAGCACAGAATTAAGTGGGGCCAAGCTGTGTTCATGGAACCTTGTAAGTGGTACTTGCAGCAGCGAAATGAAATGCCTGGAAAGTTTCATAGGCTAGGATGTAAGGTTTTTGTATTAGGTTGTAATTTTATGAATTTAGGATGCTGATGATTAACTCATTTTAATTGTGATTTCTTGTTGGTCGTTCTGTATATGTTTGATTAATAAATGGGAGAAGTGAATTATTAGTGCATGTATAATAGTAGACAGAAACTTTCAAACTACAGGAAATTAAAGAATGTGTTCTTGGTTAAAGATTGGGAACCACTAGGGCACCTGGGTGGCTCAGTCGGTTGAGCATCTGACTTCAGCTCAGGTCATGATCTTGCAGTCTGAGAGTCTGAGCCCCACATCAAGCTCGCTGCGCTGAAGCCGCTATCAGCACAGAACCCGCTTCAGACCCTCTGTCCACCTCTCTCCCACTGTGCGTGCACTCTCTTTCTCAAAAATAAACATTAAGAAATAAAAGAAATATGGTACGCCTGGGTGGCTCGGTCAGTTGAGCATCCGCCTGCAGCTCAGGTCATGATCTTGGGGTCCGTGAGTTCGAGCCCCACGTTGGGCTCTGTGCTGACAGCTCAGAGCCTGGAGCCTTGGTTCAGATTCTGTGTCTCCCTCTCTCTCTGCACCTCCCCTGCTTGCACTCTGTCTCTCTCTCTGAAAAATAAATAAACGTTAAAAAAAAAATAAGTATTAAAGATTGGGAACCACTGACATCAAAAGGAAGGACAAGAAAATAAGTAAAATAAAGTCTTAGGTGTCAGTGGTGTTTCCCATTTTAGATTTTTAAAAAATTTTTATTGTTTTTGAGAGAGAGTTTACAAGTGGGGAAAGAGCAGAGAGAGAGGGGAACAGAGGATCCAAAGCGGGCTCCGTGCTGACAGCAGCCAGTCCGATGTGGGGCTCGAACTCACGAACTGTGAGATCATGACCTGGGCCAAAGTTGGATGCTCAACCAACTGAACCACCCAGACTTCTCGGAGAGAGAGGGAGCAGAGGAGGGGCAGAGAAAGAGGGAGAGAGAGAATCTTAAGCAGGCTCCACACCCCCGTGCAGCCTGACTCGAGGCTCGATTTCACAACCTCCCATTTTACATTTATTCAGAATCCTATGCTTGTTTGAAATACCAGAGTATGACTGAACTGTAAATAGAAAATCATTTAATTATTATTTAGCAATTTCATTTGTTATAATCACAGTCGATGCTTGTTTGCAATTTGAATTCTTGTTTTGGTCTGTTTTTGCTTGATATTTTAATGTAGGCATTTATGTAGTAAAATTCTATCTTTTTTTTTTTTTTTTTAAAGATTTTACTTTTAAGTTCTCTCTACACCCAACAGGGGCCTCGAATTCATAACCCCGAGATCAAGAGTTGCCTGCATTACTGATCGAGCCAGCCAGGCACCCCAAATTCTATCTTTTTTGATCTTTAAATTGCATTGATTTTAGAATTTGTATGCAGAAAAACTGGCTTTTTAACTGTTTTAAAAAATTTTTATAGTATACTTATAAAAAACCATTGAAAAAAGAATTAAAATTTAGAATTATTGTCAATTGCCTCTTTCAGTATTAGTTTGTATAGAATTTTTACGGTAGTGTGTTTTTTGGTTTGTCGAACACAAACACTATTTTTTGGTTAGTCCTGATTCTTTGATAATTCATTGAACTCTGATTTCCTGATCTTTAGCCATCATTCCTATGTATCAAAAGTGAGGATTTCTCTACTTGTTGGCACAGTGGTCTATTTTTGTGTTTTCAGATATGATTCATCAGCTTCCACTATTGACAGAAAGACAATACATTGCAACCATTCACTCCCGCCTTCAGGACTCACAGCTTTGGAAACTGCCTGGGCTGCAAGCCACGGTTCGACTTGCCTGGGCATTGGCACTGAGAGGAATATCTCAGCTACCTGATGTGACAGGTAAATTGATTGTAGGGAACTCTCTTGTGGAAAGAACGTATCAACTTGAGTGCTATGTTATCTTTGACATATAAGCATGAGCATGGGAAGATATCTGGAGTCGTATTAAATGAAGCTTTGGAATGTGGTAAAATACAGACTTTTTTTGTCCTGGTCTCCCAAAAGAAATTTTATGAAATATGGTTTCCCTTTCTTGGAACCAGTGACAATGCTCTTTTTTCCCTTAAGAGTGTACAGTTTTGAGGGGCGCCTGGGTGGCTCCGTCAGTTGAGTGTCCGACTTTGGCTCAGGTCACGATCTCACAGTTTGTGAGTTCAAGCCCCGCGTTGGGCTCTGTGCTGACAGCTCGGAGCCCGGAGCCTGCTTCGGATTCTGTCTCCCTCTCTGCCCCTCCCCACTCATACTTTGTCTCTCTCTCAAAAATAAAAAATAAAACATTAAAAAAAAAAAAAGTAAAATTTTGAAATGGCAGTATCACAATAATTTTTTAAATTAAAATTTACGATTTTTTTTACGTTTTCTTGGTTTCACAAAATAATTTTTCACAAATTAAAAACTAGTGTTATTTTAAAAGAAAATACATTAGAAAGGAGATATTTGTATCAGTTAAGAATGGACGTGGAAGTCTGACTTTAATAGTCTATGACCGACTATAGCATATCCTGTTCTGCTGTTGACATTCATGTAATTCTCATACTATAGTGTTTTAACAGGATGAGAACTATGTTTTTGTTGTAATTTGAAGCCCAAAGAACTGTCACTTGTTTTTATGGTAGATCTGGAAAGATTTTATTAAGGTTTATTATCCATATCAGTGTTTTCTAGTTGTGGAGTGTCAACAGATTCTAGTATCTTATCAATTATGTGAATCTAGAACGTTTTGTTCACTAGTGTCCTACTGTTCACAAGGAGACTGCAGAAAGCATTTTTTTTTTTTTTTTTGTATTAGGGGGTCTTTCTTTGGCCAAGTATTGTTTTTCAAAAAATTTTTTTAATGTTTATTCATTTTTGAGAGAGAGAGAGAGAGAGAGAGAGAGAGACAGAGCATGGAGGGGTGGGGTCAGAAAGAGAAGGAGACACAGAATCCGAAGGAGGCTCCAGGCTGTGAGCTGTCAGCACAGAGCCTGACGTGGGGCCCGAACTCACAGACTGCGAGATCATGACCCGAGCTGAAGTCAGGCGCTTAACCGACTGAGCCACCCAGGCGCGCCGGCCAAGTATTTTTTATATTAAAGCTAATTCATGGCTAATTAGACATTCATATTCGTGCATAACTTCTATTTCTGAACTATATCTCTTAGTCATTTGCAAGTCTTATTTTAATACTTGTCTGGCATAAAATTATCCTTTAAACTTTTAAGTGGGTATGTGGTACTTAACTTCACATATTGTGATTTACTGTACTCTTGCCCTCATCTGGAAGGGTACAGAAGAATGTGTTACAGTTTGCTATTGATGACAGTAGGCTTAGGATTCCATACCTAGTTTCGAGTCCCAAATCTTTGGCTACTTATTCTCTTTAGTTTTACATGTTCATATTTTTTTTATAAGTTTGATAATTAGGGGTACTATAATTAAACATTTTTAAACTAAAAAAGTTTCTGAAATTTGAATTTTAAAAAGTGCTAGAATTCAGGGGCACCTGGGTGGGTCAGTCGGTTGAGTGTCCGACTTCGGCTCGGGTCATGATCTCACGGCTCGTGGGTTTGAGCCCCGCGTCGGGCTCTGTACTGACAGCTCGGAGCCTGGAGCCTGCTTCAGATTCTGTGTCTTTCTCTCTCTCTGCCCCTAACCGACTCGCATCCTGTCTCTGTCTCTCTAAAAAATAAATAAACATTAAAAAAAAAAAATTTGTTTTAAAAAAGTGCTAGAATTTAGATATTAATGCTGCTTTATTACCTAAATAGTCTTCAAGAAATAGTTCTTGAATTGATCATCATGCAGTTTTAATTCCAGTATTTCTGAATTCAAGTGAAGGTTTGTAATTAATAATTATTATTAATATTTAATTTATAATCTTAATAAGTATTATTAGTCAAAATAAAAACAACTATTTTGTTCTCAAGGAGTTTGTATGGTATGGCTAGGCTTTATTTCAAAATGCAAAATAAAACGTAAAAGCTCATTATTTTCCTCTGGTTGAGGCTCTTGGCTTCTATCTGTTCCTGACCCCTTCCAAGGCAATGAAAATTGGTGGTACTTTGAGGGATACCTGGGTTGCTCAGTCAGTTGAATGTCTGACTCGATTTTGGCTCAGGTCATGATCTCACAGTTTTGTGAGTTCGAGCCCCACATCAGGCTATGTGCCGACAGCACAGAACCTGCTTAAGATTCTCTTCTCTCTCTCTGTCCCTCCCCTGCTCGCACTCTTTCTTAAAGAAAAGGAAAAAGAAAATGCACTTTGAGTAGCGCACTATGTATTTGATTTGTATGATGCTCAAGCAGAACAAACTATGTAGCAGTTCTTATCCAAAGCCGGATTACCACAAGGTTACCTAGCAATTTATATGTACATTTAAAAGAAGTAAATAGCAATCTATTTCTTGAGGACATAACGGTACCTATCACATATTTTACCAAAAGATTGAACATAAGTAAAGTCTCTGTAGATCAAACTGCCAACTTTTAATGTAAACAGAGGACAGAGGAATATGTTAACTGTACCACTGGGATGGATGTCAAACCATTGTGGAAACTCTACAGGATAAAAGTCTAGTTTCTACTGCAGATAAGGGCAAGGGAAAAATTGAAAAGATACAGGAGGAGCCCACTACAGATGTATCACTCAAACGCAATCTGTAGATCTTATTTAGATCCTGATTCAAGCAAACAGATTGCACAAAAGACAAAAAGCAAAAATCCAAACTAATATCTTTTATAACATTCATGGGACGGTTGTAAATTTGATTACTTTGTGGATATTTGATACTGAGGAATTTTTTGAAGATTTAATGATATTGAGATATAATGGTATTTGTATGTATCACTTACTTTTCTTTTGTTTTTAAAGAATCTTTTTGAGTTGTATACTGAAATACTTATGAGTGAAATATTGAATAGTCTGGCATTTGCTTTCATCTAATTTGGAAACGCATGGAGATCTAGAGATAAAATTAACTGTAAATGGATAGATAATATCGAAGCTAGATGATGGTGTGTGGTTTTCATTATATTGGTCTATATATTGATAGATACCTGTTTGAAGTTTTTCAAATAAAAAGCTAAAAAAAAGTTACAAGTAGACCAGTTTGTCTTTAGGTTAAGGTTTAGTTTTTAAGTTTTGCTACTTGGTTACCAAATTAGAAGAGTTACTTAGGTGGTCATGTTCAGGTTTTGGTCTTATTAGTTGTGAAGACTTTTTCTGAATGATCTAGTTCATTTCATTGAGATTAAAGCATCAGTTTGTTAATATTTTGATAATAATTCCCTGATTATTTCAGTATTACATCATGTATCTCTGAAGAAATTATTTATCACTCATGTTACTGAGAAGAGCACATGGTTTTCTTTTTCTTTTTCTTCTTTTCTTCTTTCTCACAAGTGTTGTTTCTTACAGGAATACAAGGTTGGTTTATCATTTAAATCCAGGTTAACATATAGTGTAATAATGATTTCTGGGATAGAGTTTAGTACTTTGAATGCCCATTGCTCATCCCAAGTGCCCTCCTTAATCCCTATCACCCATTTAGCCCATCCCCTGACCCAACGCCCCCTCCAGCGACCCTCCATTTGTTCTCTGTATTTTAAGAGTCTCTTATGGCTTGTCTCCCTCTCATTTTTTATCTTATTTTCACTTCCCTTCCCCTATGATTATCTGTTTTGTTTTTTAAACTACACATATGAGTGAAGTCATGGTATTTTGTCTTTCAATGACTTACTTCGCTTAGCATAATACACTCTAGTTCCATTCACATTGTTGCAAATGGCAAGATTTCATTCTTTTTGATCACCAAGTAATAATTCTGTTTGTGTGTGTGTGTTTTTACAATATATATACACACACACACACACACACACGCATATACAACGTGTGTGTGTGTGTGTGTGTGTGTGTATACGCACACATACATATATACACACTACATCTTCTTTATCCATTCATGAGTCAGTGGACATTTGGGCTCTTTCCGTACTTTGGCTATTGTCAATAGGAGTACATGGTTTTCTTTCTTTCTTTCTTTCTTTCTTTCTTTCTTTCTTTCTTTCTTTTTTTTATTATTAAAAAATTTTTTTTGTGTGTGTTTGTTCATTTTTGAAAGACAGAGACAGAGCATGAGCAGGGGAGGGGCAGAGAGAGAGGGAGACACAGAATCCAAAGCCGGCCAGGCTCCAGGCTCTGAGCTGGCAGCACAGAGCCCAATGTGGGGCCTGAACTCACAAACTGTGAGATCATGACCTGAGCCGAAGTCAGACACTCAACTGACTGAGCCACCCAGGTGCCCCATGGTTTTCTAATGTACTTTTTCAGTAGCTCTTTTGAGTTTGTGAGTCAGTTACAGTGGGTACAGTCTTAGTTTTAACATAGACATGCTTGAAGGTTGAGAAGATAACCTGAATTTTGAAACATCAGCAGAGTATTATGAAATACTATAGTCTAGTTTAATAACTTTTTCTCCATGTGCTGTTTTTTAAAATATATTTCTAGCTCTGGCTGAATTCACAGAAGCAGATGAAGCAATGGCAGAGCTTGCAATTGCTGACAATGTTTTCCTGTTTCTCACTGAATCCGTGGTGGTGTCAGAAAACTTCTATCAGGAGGAATTTTATATTCGTAGAATCCATAATCTCATCACAGATTTCCTTGCACTCATGCCAATGAAGGTATGTGTAATAATATAGGATAAGTAAAAAGTAGTAGAAGATTTTTATGAAATAATAGAACCGATCAATTAGCTAACTTTATGTTTTAGAAACTAGTAAAATATTTTACTACAGACCGTAATTTGGCAATAGTTGTGTTACAGCTTTTGAATTAGTAACTCATGAAAATGAAATAAGACTTGTTAACTGAGAATAAGCTTAAAAGAACAATATATTTGACACTGAGAATAGTTAATAAGGAGAAAGTAATAGTTAAATCACTATGGGTAGAAAAGTATTAATACCATGCTATCCCAGGGATCAGTGCTTAGGTTTGCCTTATTGATATATTTTTACATATGATTTGGAAGAGCCATAGTGGAAAATTTCCAGTTTTATAGATAATTGTTTAGACTCTTAATTAGTGTATAAATGGGCTTCTGCTTGCTTACAAGTAATGCAAAGGCTACTTTTTTTTTTTTTTTTTTTATATGAAGTTTATTGACAAATTGGTTTCCATACAACACCCAGTGCTCATCCCAAAAGGTGCCCTCCTCAATGCCCATCACCCACCCGCCCCTCCCTCCCACCCCCCATCAACCCTCAGTTTGTTCTCAGTTTTTAACAGTCTCTTATGCTTTGGCTCTCTCCCACTCTAACGTCCTTTTTTTTTTTTTTTTTTTTTTCCTTCCCCTCCCCCATGGGTTCCTGTTAAGTTTCTCAGGATCCACATAAGAGTGAAACCATATGGTATCTGTCTTTCTCTGTATGGCTTATTTCACTTAGCATCACACTCTCCAGTTCCATCCACGTTGCTACAAAAGGCCATATTTCATTTTTTCTCATTGCCACGTAGTATTCCATTGTGTATATAAACCACAATTTCTTTATCCATTCATCAGTTGATGGACATTTAGGCTCTTTCCATAATTTGGCTATTGTTGAGAGTGCTGCTATGAACATTGGGGTACAAGTGCCCCTATGCATCAGTACTCCTGTATCCCTTGGGTAGATTCCTAGCAGTGCTATTGCTGGGTCATAGGGTAGGTCTATTTTTAATTTTCTGAGGAACCTCCACACTGCTTTCCAGAGCGGCTGCACCAATTTGCATTCCCACCAACAGTGCAAGAGGGTTCCCGTTTCTCCACATCCTCTCCAGCATCTATAGTCTCCTGATTTGTTCATTTTGGCCACTCTGACTGGCGTGAGGTGATACCTGAGTGTGGTTTTGATTTGTATTTCCCTGATAAGGAGCGACGCTGAACATCTTTTCATGTGCCTGTTGGCCATCTGGATGTCTTCTTTAGAGAAGTGTCTATTCATGTTTTCTGCCCATTTCTTCACTGGGTTATTTGTTTTTCGTGTGTGGAGTTTGGTGAGCTCTTTATAGATTTTAGATACTAGCCCTTTGTCCGATATGTCATTTGCAAATATCTTTTCCCATTCCGTTGGTTGCCTTTTAGTTTTGTTGGTTGTTTCCTTTGCTGCGCAGAAGCTTTTTATCTTCATAAGGTCCCAGTAATTCACTTTTGCTTTTAATTCCCTTGCCTTTGGGGATGTGTCGAGTAAGAGATTGCTACGTCTGAGGTCAGAGAGGTCTTTTCCTGCTTTCTCCTCTAAGGTTCTGATGGTTTCCTGTCTCACATTTAGGTCCTTTATCCATTTTGAGTTTATTTTTGTAAATGGTGTGAGAAAGTGGTCTAGTTTCAACCTTCTGCATGTTGCTGTCCAGTTCTCCCAGCACCATTTGTTAAAGAGGCTGTCTTTTTTCCATTGGATGTTCTTTCCTGCTTTGTCAAAGATGAGTTGGCCATATGTTTGTGGGTCTAGTTCTGGGGTTTCTATTCTATTCCATTGGTCTGTGTGTCTGTTTTTGTGCCAATACCATGCTGTCTTGATGATGACAGCTTTGTAGTAGAGGCTGAAGTCTGGGATTGTGATGCCTCCTGCTTTGGTCTTCTTCAAAATTCCTTTGGCTATTTGGGGCCTTTTGTGGTTCCATATGAATTTTAGGATTGCTTGTTCTAGTTTCGAGAAGAATGCTGGTGCAATTTTGATTGGGATTGCATTGAATGTGTAGATAGCTTTGGGTAGTATTGACATTTTGACAATATTTATTTTTCCAATCCATGAGCAGGGAATGTCTTTCCATTTCTTTAAATCTTCTTCAATTGCCTTCATAAGCTTTCTATAGTTTTCAGCATACAGATCCTTTACATCTTTGGTTAGGTTTATTCCTAGGTATTTTATGCTTCTTGGTGCAATTGTGAATGGGATCAGTTTCTTTATTTGTCTTTCTGTTGCTTCATTGTTAGTGTATAAGAATGCAACTGATTTCTGTACATTGATTTTGTATCCTGCAACTTTGCTGAATTCATGTATCAGTTCTAGCAGACTTTTGGTGGAGTCTATCGGATTTTCCATGTATAATATCATGTCATCTGCAAAAAGCGAAAGCTTGACTTCATCTTTGCCAATTTTGATGCCTTTGATTTCCTTTTGTTGTCTGATTGCTGATGCTAGAACTTCCAGCACTATGTTAAACAACAACGGTGAGAGTGGGCATCCCTGTCGTGTTCCTGATCTCAGGGAAAAAGCTCTCAGTTTTTCCCCGTTGAGGATGATGTTAGCTGTGGGCTTTTCATAAATGGCTTTTATGATCTTTAAGTATGTTCCTTCTATCCCGACTTTCTCAAGGGTTTTTATTAAGAAAGGGTGCTGGATTTTGTCAAAGGCCTTTTCTGCATCGATTGACAGGATCATATGGTTCTTCTCTTTTTTTTTGTTAATGTGATGTATCACGTTGATTGATTTGCGAATGTTGAACCAGCCCTGCATCCCAGGAATGAATCCCACTTGATCATGGTGAATAATTCTTTTTATATGCTGTTGAATTCGGTTTGCTAGTATCTTATTGAGAATTTTGGCATCCATATTCATCAGAGATATGGGCCTGTAGTTCTCTTTTTTTACTGGGTCTCTGTCTGGTTTAGGAATCAAAGTAATACTGGCTTCATAGAATGAGTCTGGAAGTTTTCCTTCCCTTTCTATTTCTTGGAATAGCTTGAGAAGGATAGGTATTATCTCTGCTTTAAACGTCTGGTAGAACTCCCCTGGGAAGCCATCTGGTCCTGGACTCTTATTTGTTGGGAGATTTTTGATAACCGATTCAATTTCTTCGCTGGTTATGGGTCTGTTCAAGCTTTCTCTTTCCTCCTGATTGAGTTTTGGAAGAGTGTGGGTGTTCAGGAATTTGTCCATTTCTTCCAGGTTGTCCAATTTGTTGGCATATAATTTTTCATAGTATTCCCTGATAATTGTTTGTATCTCTGAGGGATTGGTTGTAATCATTCCATTTTCATTCATGATTTTATCTATTTGGGTCATCTCCCTTTTCTTTTTGAGAAGCCTGGCTAGCGGTTTGTCAATTTTGTTTATTTTTTCAAAAAACCAACTCTTGGTTTCGTTGATCTGCTCTACAGTTTTTTTAGATTCTATATTGTTTATTTCTGCTCTGATCTTTATTATTTCTCTTCTTCTGCTGGGTTTAGGCTGCCTTTGCTGTTCTGCTTCTATTTCCTTTAGGTGTGCTGTTAGATTTTGTATTTGGGATTTTTCTTGTTTCTTGAGATAGGCCTGGATTGCAATGTATTTTCCTCTCAGGACTGCCTTCGCTGCGTCCCAAAGCGTTTGGATTGTTGTATTTTCATTTTCGTTTGTTTCCATATATTTTTTAATTTCTTCTCTAATTGCCTGGTTGACCCACTCATTCGTTAGTAGGGTGTTCTTTAACCTCCATGCTTTTGGAGGTTTTCCAGACTTTTTCCTGTGGTTGATTTCAAGCTTCATAGCATTGTGGTCTGAAAGTAGGCATGGTATAATTTCAATTCTTGTAAACTTATGAAGGGCTGTTTTGTGACCCAGTATATGATCTATCTTGGAGAATGTTCCATGTGCACTCGAGAAGAAAGTATATTCTGTTGCTTTGGGATGCAGAGTTCTAAATATATCTGTCAAGTCCATCTGATCCAGTGTCTCATTCAGGGCCCTTGTTTCTTTATTGACCATGTGTCTAGATGATCTATCCATTTCTGTAAGTGGGGTGTTAAAGTCCCCAGCAATTACCACATTCTTATCAATAAGGTTGCTTCTGTTTATGAGTAATTGTTTTATATATTTGGGGGCTCCGGTATTCGGCGCATAGACATTTATAATTGTTAGCTCTTCCTGATGGATAGACCCTGTAACTATTATATAATGTCCTTCTTCATCTCTTGTTACAGCCTTTAATTTAAAGTCTAGTTTGTCTGATATAAGTATGGCTACTCCAGCTTTCTTCTGGCTTCCAGTAGCATGATAAATAGTTCTCCATCCCCTCACTCTGAATCTAAAGGTGTCCTCAGGTCTAAAATGAGTCTCTTGTAGACAGCAAATAGATGGGTCTTGTTTTTTTATCCATTCTGATACCCTATGTCTTTTGGTTGGCGCATTTAATCCATTTACATTCAGTGTTATTATAGAAAGATACGGGTTTAGAGTCATTGTGATGTCTGTATGTTTTATGCTTGTAGTGATGTCTCTGGTACTTTGTCTCACAGGGTCCCCCTTAGGATCTCTTGTAGGGCTGGTTTAGTGGTGACAAATTCCTTCAGTTTTTGTTTGTTTGGGAAGACCTTTATCTCTCCTTCTATTCTAAATGACAGACTTGCTGGATAAAGGATTCTCGGCTGCATATTTTTGCTGTCTAGCACCCTGAAAATCTCGTGCCAATTCTTTCTGGCCTGCCAAGTTTCAAAAGAGAGATCAGTCACGAGTCTTATAGGTTTCCCTTTATATGTGAGGGCACGTTTACCCCTTGCTGCTTTCAGAATTTTCTCTTTATCCTTGTATTTTGCCAGTTTCACTATGATATGTCGTGCCGAAGATCGATTCAAGTTACGTCTGAAGGGAGTTCTCTGTGCCTCTTGGATTTCAATGCCTTTTTCCTTCCCCAGTTCAGGGAAGTTCTCAGCTATTATTTCTTCAAGTACCCCTTCAGCACCTTTCCCTCTCTCTTCCTCCTCTGGGATACCAATTATGCGTATATTATTTCTTTTTAGTGTATCACTTAGTTCTCTAATTTTCCCCTCATACTCCTGGATTTTTTTATCTCTCTTTTTCTCAGCTTCCTCTTTTTCCGTAACTTTATCTTCTAGTTCACCTATTCTCTCCTCTGCTTCTTCCATCCGAGCCGTGGTGGTTTGCATTCTGTTTTCCATTTCCTTTAAAGCGTTTTTCAGCTCCTCGTGACTGTTCCTTAGTCCCCTGATGTCTGTAGCAAGAGATTCTCTGCTGTCCTGTATGCTGTTTTCCAGCCCAGCAATTAATTTTATGACTATTATTCTAAATTCACTTTCTGTTATATTATTTAAATCCTTTTTGATCAGCTCATTAGCTGTTGTTATTTCCTGGAGATTCTTCTGAGGGGAATTCTTCCGCTTGGTCATTTTGGATAGTCCCTGGTGTGGTGAGGGCCTGCAGGGCACTTCCCCTGTGCTGTGGTGTATAACTGGAGTTGGTGGGCGGGGCCGCAGTCCGACTTGATGTCTGCCCCCAGCCCACCGCTGGGGCCACAGTCAGACTGGTGTGTGCCTTCTCTTCCCCTCTCCTAGGGGCGGGATTCACTGTGGGGTGGCGTGGCCCGTCTGGGCTACTTGCACACTGCCAGGCTTGTGATGCTGGGGATCTGGCGTATTAGCTGGGGTGGGAAGGCAAGGTGCACGGCGGCAGGGGGGGCAGGCTTAGCTCGCTTCTCCTTAGGTGATCCACTTCAGGAGGGGCCCTGTGGCAGCCGGAGGGAGTCAGATCGCTGCCGGAGGTTTGGCTCCGCAGAAGCACAGAGTTGGGTGTTCGCGCGGAGCGAGCAATTTCCCTGGCCGGAGCCGGTTCCCTTTGGGATTTTGGCTGGGGGATGGGCGGGGGAGATGGCGCTGGCGAGCACCTTTGTTCCCCGCCAAACTGAGCTCTGTCGTCGGGGGGCTCCGCAGCTCACCCTCCCTTTGTCCTCCAGCCTTCCCGCTTTCCGAGCAGAGCTGTTAACTTATGACCTCCCAGACGCTAAGTCGCGCTTGCTGTCGGAACACAGTCCGTCAGGCCCCTCCGCTTTTGCAAGCCGGACTCAGGGGCTCTGCTTGGCCGGCGAGCCGCCCTTCCGCCCCGGCTCCCTCCCGCCAGTCCGTGGAGCGCGCACCGCCTCGCCGCCCTTCCTACCCTCTTCCGTGGGCCTCTCGTCTGCACTTGGGTCCGGTGACTCTGTTCTGCTAATCCTCTGGCGGTTTTCTGGGTTATTTAGGCAGGTGTAGGTGGAATCTAAGTGATCAGCAGGACGCGTGGTGAGCCCAGCGTCCTCCTACGCCGCCATCTTCCCAGAATCCAAAGGCTACTTTTGAATAAAGAATTCAAGCTATCAGTATGATCTATAACTATGAGCCATGTCAGATGGTTTCTTGAGAGTGTGTGTGTTTTGTGCAGTGTTGTGCCAAGAAAGCCATCAAAGTGGGGGCAGGAAGTAAATGAGGGAGTAAAGCCCTATGAATTCACTTTTTATGTGTGTATTTTAAAAAGCACCCCAGGGCCTCCTGGGTGGCTCATTTGGTTAAGCGTCCGACTCTTGCCTTCAGCTAAGGTCATGATCTCACAGTTCGTGGGTTCACACCCCGTGTTGGGCTCCATGCTGGCAGCACAGAACCTGATTGGGATTCTCTGTCTCCCTCTCTCTCTGCTCCTCCCCTGCTTGAGCTCTCTCTGTTTCTCAAAATAAATAAACAAATGTTAAAATAAATAAATAAAATAAAACAGAAAAAAGCACCCCAGAGTACCTACATTGGTAATATTGTGTGGTTTTGGTACCATACTTCCTGAAACACATAAGGCAAATGGAAAAGGTACCTCAAATGGCAACAAACAAGGAGTGCAGTGCTTATTCATTATTTAACGAATTAAGTGTTGAGTTTCTTCTGTGTGCCAGGTACTATGTATTCTAGGTGTTGTGAAGAAGACCAATAAGTAGGAGACTCATTCGTTATCAGCAAAGAATTTAGAATCTAGTTGGAGAGATTAGGTAGTAAAAGTAGGTAAATGAGAGGTATAGATAGTAAACTACTGTGAATTTATATAGGCTAAGGATAGCTCTCTTAGGACTAGAATAGTCAAGGAATACTTGGAAGAATGTTTTTTAAGTTTATTTATTTTGAGAGAGAGAGAGGGAGGGAGCACGTGTATGCATGAGCAGGGGATGGACAGAGAGAGAGGGAGATAGAGGATCCCAAGCCTGACATGGGGCTCAATCTCATGAACTGTGAGATCATGACCTGAGCTGAAATCAAGACTCTGGGTGTTTGACTGACTGTGCCACCCAGGTGCCCCATTCAAGGAATACTTTAACAGATAACCTGAACCCTCAGTAACCTTGGAGGACTTGATAGATTAACACCACAGAATTTTGGAATAGGAAGAAGCCTGCTAATCCTTTCGTTTTACATTTGTAGAAATGAAGCCTTAGAAAGCTTAAGACTTAAAGTTTTTCCTAATCAGTAGTCCAGATGGGACTTTGATTATGGAAAGATAATCAGTGGTTTGAATAGGGTAAACAATTCACACAATTGGGGATACTGGAGGGTTTTTTTTTGATACAGGAGTATTTAGGTTATCTGTCTCTTCTTGAACAAACTGGTTTGTATCTGTCAGTGAATTTGTCCTTTTCGTTCAGATTGATTGACATTAAAGTTATTCCTAATACTCCTTTATTATACTGTTCATGTATATAGGTTCTGTAATGATGTTTCCTTTCTTATTCTTAATTTTGATAGTTTGTATCTTCTCTTTTTGTTTCTTAATTAGCCTGGCTAGAGGCTTATCAATTTTATTGATCTTTCCGAAGAACTACCTTTTGGCCTCATTGATTTTCTTTTCTTTTCTTTTTTTTTTTAATGTTTTATTATTTATTGTTGAGACGGGGAGGGAGGGACAGAGAGAGAAGGAGAGAGGATCCTGTGCTGTCAGCCCAGAGCCTAATGTGGGGCTCGAACTCACGAACTATGAGATCATGACCTGAGCTGAAATCAAGGGTCGGACGCTTAACCCACTTGAGCCACCCAGACGCCCCTCCTTGATATTCTTTTACTTTGTTTTGCTATCATTGATTTCTGCTCTTTATTTTTTTCTCCCTTTTGCTTTGGGTTTAATTTTCGCTTCTCATTTCAGTTTCTCTAGAACACTTATCTCTTAATTACTGCTTTAGGCTGTGTCACATAAATTTTGATATGTTGCTTTCTTTTTTGTTCAATTTAATATGTGTTGTAATTTTCCTTGAGGCTTCTTTGATCGATGAGTTATTTAGAAGTGGCATTGTTTAATTTCCAAATATTTGGGAGCTTCTAGGTGTCTCTCTGCAACTGGTTTCTAGGTTATTTTAGTTGTGGTCAGAGAACATACTTTATAGGATTTCAGTTATCTTAAATTTGCTGAGGTTTGTTTTATGTTTGAGAATATGGTCAACTTGGAAAATGTCCTATGTGCACATGAAAGGAATGTATATTCTGTTGCTGTTATGTGGAATATTCTGTAAATGCCAGTTAGGTAAAGTTGCTAATAGTGTTTAAGTCTTCGACGTCCTTACTAATTTCACATACTCGTTCTATTGAATAATGAGAGAGGGAGGCGCCTGGGTGGCTCAGTTGGTTGGGCTTCTGACTTTAGCTCAACTCATGATCTCCTAGCTCGTGAGTACAAGCGCTGCATTGGGCTCTTGCTGACAGCTCGGAGCCTGGAACCTGCTTTGGATCCTGTGTCTCCCTCTCTCTCTCTGCCCCTCCCCTGCTTGTGCTCTGTCTCTCTCAAAAATAACTAAATATTAAAAAATAATGAGAGAGGAGTGTTGAAATCCTCACCTGTAATTGTGGGTTTGTCTAGCTTTTTGCTTTTGTTTTTGTTTTTAATGTTTATTTATTTTTGATAGAGAGAAAGAACAAGTTGGGAAGGGGCAGAGAGAGAGGGAGACACAGAATCTGAAACAGGCTCCAGGCTCCCAGCTGCCAGTCCAGAGCCCAATGGCCTCAAACCCATGAACTGTGAGATCGTGACCTGAGCCAAAGTAGGACGCTTGACTGACTGAACCACCCAGGCTCCCCCCCCCCTTTTATTTTATTAAAAATTTTTTTATTTAACGTTTACTTATTTTTGGGACAGAGAGAGAGAGCATGCGAGCGAGCATGAGCAGGGGAGGGGCAGAGAGAGAGGGAGACACAAAATCCAAAGCAGGCTCCAGGCTCTGAGCTGTCAGCACAGAGCCCGATGCTGGGCTCGACCTCAAGAGCTGTGAGCTCATGACCTGAGCCGAAGTCGGATGCTCACCGACTGAGCCACCCAGGCGCCCCAGTTCACATGAATGTTTATAAGGTAATGGTTCTCAGCCAGGGCAATAATAGCGTTCAGAGCATGCTGGGAAAATGAATGGCACCAGTGTTGCTTGTTATAATATCTGTGGTGGAGTTGTTGGTAGCCAGTAGGTGGCTCAGGGGTGCTAAACTGTGCTGCAGTGGTCAGGATGATCCAGCCCAGTGAAGAAATGTCCTGTCTAAAATGTAGTAATGTTCCCGTTCAGAAACACTGTTGTTAAACTCACTTTCTCTGTAGTGGAAAATGCATTGAAGTTTTAAGATATAAATTATGGATGGTGATATCATACTAAAATTCCTAGTATATTTGGTTATGTCATTAAAGCGGAATAGACGTTATAACAGGTTTTCTTTTGTGTAATCACTTTTAGACAGTTGGCTGGTTTCCTGTTTTCAGTATTATTAACCCATATAATAAATTTCCCTATTAAACTGTATGCAATGCATTTAATAGGTAAAACAGTTGAGGAATCGGGCAGATGAAGATGCTCGAATGATTCACATGAGTATGCAGATGGGTAATGAACCTCCCATTTCACTTAGAAGGGATCTGGAACACTTAATGCTCTTGGTAAGCCATTACACTGGATGCATGGTCATCTCTCCCTCCTTCCATTATTTACTCCCTAACTTTGGAAAGGTTCAGCTGTAAGATCTTAAATAATTGAGTTCCATAAAAATGTAAATTTTCAATTCAAGGTAATTTTTGAGTTAGAGGCATTTTCACCCAGTGTCTGCTTATTCTTTGCAGATTGGTGAGCTATATAAAAAGAACCCTTTTAATCTGGAGCTTGCTCTGGAATATTGGTGTCCCTCAGAACCTCTTCAGACTTCCACTATCATAGGTTCTTACCTTGGGGTGGCTCATCAGCGACCCCCTCAACGCCAGGTAAGCTCTTCGTTTTTCTGTTTTTCTGCCTTGGTGTAAGCGGGAGTCTTGAACCGTGAAGAAATGTTAATTCCTAATTGCTGTTAACACAAATGACTACTTGTGTAACCTTTAGAAATTTGCACTTTTTTCCTTTTTGAAATTTGAAAGTGTTAAATTTAAGTTCTGATCATTTTGGAGTTCATGTAGTCAGTCTTATGTAACATATTAGCTATGTGTCCAATCATAGAAAGGTGTCTAGTCTTTCTATGTGTCACTTGCTTGAATGTTACTGGTATTTATTTATTAGTTTGTCCCCAGTAGGCATGACAATAACCCAGTATACACCATTCTTAACAAGTTGGGGAGGTTAGGATAGGTGTAGGTACTAAAGGGAAAGGCTGAGAAGTTAGAATTGATGACAAAATGAATCAGTAAAAAAAGTAGGAAAAAGTCCATTTTCTGTCCTATATTAACTAAAGTATGATACGCAGTAGCAAATAAGATGGATTGCAGTATCGATCTTCATCTTTTGGGATTTCCTATTCTGGAGTCTTTCATGTTGAATAATTTTTAGTTATGCTAGAGGCTGAGATCACACACCTTTTCTTTTTACTGCATTTGTTACATTTATTGTTTCACTTTTCTCCCCATTTACAAAAATGTCTTGGAGGAGTGATTAAAATTTTTGAAGATTAAAAAAATCCTTATATTATGAAATATTTGAAACATGGAAGAGAGAATAATTATAATGAACACCCAACATCTTAATTTAACAGCTGTTAACATTTTGCCTCATTTGCTTCATCCACTGCTGTTATTTTTACTACTTTTATTTTTCTGGAGTACGTGAAAGTAACTTATAGACAGCATGACATTTCACCTTTTACTGGATAAGTGACTATCTCTTAAAAATAAGGATAATTTTCTCCATAATTAGAAAAATCGCTGTTCTAATAGATTTAACAATAACTTCCAGAGACCAGTAACATTTTCAGTTCTGAAATCCAACCAATGAGACTGAGTGTCTGAATAGCATTTTTATTTGTTAATAGATTTAAGGAATAAGCAAAGATAAAAGGGAAAACTAAGAAGTGGATTTACAGAACAGGAATGTGGGAATGTGGTATTAGCCAGAACACAAAACAGTATTTTTAGGCTACCCTCCAAAATTCTTTCAGGTTCCTGGGTCTTCATACTAAATTTGACTGGGATTCAGGAACCGTGGGTTCCAAGTATATTTGACTTTGCTGGTTTATTTTAGAGGAGTAAATTTCTTCGATTGTTTTACATATTTAAAATGTGAGTAGCCTTATTTCTGTGGCATTGAGATGTTTTGAAACAAATGTGCTTTTTGTTCATAGAAAATTCTATAATTGATTAAGTTGCTAGTGACAATCTTGAAAAAATAATTTTTCATAAGTAGAATACCAAATTATTTTATCTTTGAGGCATTAAATCAGTGCACTTAGTTTTAGTTCATATGTAGTCTTCACTAGTTAGTCCATGCTATGTAAACTATTGATTTTTCCCTACTTCAGGTCGTCTTGTCAAAGTTTGTTAGGCAAATGGGTGACCTGTTGCCTCCAACGATTTACATTCCATATTTGAAAATGCTCCAAGGATTAGCCAATGGGCCCCAGTGCGCCCACTACTGTTTCAGCCTGCTTAAAGTCAATGGTAGTAGTCACGGTAAGAGAAACTTGGATGTTATCTAAGTTTGTTGTGACATTGTTTTGTTTGGGTTTTTTGAGAGAGAATGAGCGGGGGAGGGTCAGAGAGAGACTCCCAAGCAGGCTCTGTGCTGTGAGCATGGAGCCTGACATGGAGCTCAACCTCACGGAACTGTGAGATCATGACCTGAGCCAAAATTAAGAGTTGGACGCTTAACCAGCTGAACCACCCAGGTGCCCCATGACATTCTTGAACTCACTATTCCCCTGCCTGTTAAAGAATATTGGTTACTTGTACTAAGTTTTACTAGGTATATAAATTATTTTTATAATAATGGGAAAGAAGTACCTTGGGAGCTTTCTTAATTACGGTCTCATAGGTTGGGGAGTTTTACCATTGACTTTATTAGATACAATTCAGTTTAAGAAATCAGAATTAATATATAAAAACTTCCAAGAACACATCTGGTATTCAATGCATACTATATACCCTTGCCCTATGATTTTGATTTTTCTTAATTCATAAGTACTTGTTTTCTAAATTTCTCTTCTTACAGTTTCTCTGTCAACCCTCTCCCAATTTCCTCATTTAATTTTCAGACTTGAGTCTGGTTAAATTGAAACACTGGAAAAGAGAAGAGAAAGAAATAGTTATTAAACATCTGCTTGGTAGGTCCCATGATTGGAATTGAGCTCTGCCTAGCTCCAAGGCCAGTGTTTTGACTACTCTGTCAAGGCCTGCTTATCTTGCCCTGTGCTTGGTATGTAGCGGAGTAGTGTAAATTACAAATCTAGACTGTCCTTATCTCTGTCTGTGGGAATTTAAGCTCACGTTTGGGAATTAGCTGTTGGGGAAAGGAGCCCCGTGTAGTCACAGGACAACACAGAGAACTCTTATGGATATAAAATAGGTAACTGACATCCAAGTAATTTACCTTTGCATGTGCCTGGGTACCACCTGTTCTTAGCCCTGAAGAAAAATTAATCCAGAGACTGAGCTCACAGATGGATTCTACCCCATTTTCAACACACTGCTTATTCTTGACAAGACAACATACTCTGCTTATCTAGGATAAAGGCACAGTTTATTGTTTTCAGTTTATTTTCTCCCTCCATTTCCAAGCAAATGCATAGACATTTTTGAAAGAAAATTTTATGCTGTCTTTCTTTACAGTTGAAAATATTCAGGGAACAGGTGGCAGTCCTGTTTCCTGGGAACATTTCTTTCACTCCTTAATGCTTTACCATGAGCATCTCCGGAAGGATCTTCCAAGTGCAGATAGTGTCCAGTACCGTCACCTTCCTTCACGTGGCATCACCCAGAAGGAGCAGGATGGACTCATTGCCTTTTTACAGCTCACATCCACCATCATTACTTGGGTAATTATCATCCACAGTATGTAAGAGTGTAATTTTATTTGTTTTCTGGCACGGGGGCATTTTAAGAAGATCCCAGACGTTTGTGAAATGCTTGAAGTTTATAAGTGATGAGTTTTGCACACAGAATTCTGTTTTTAGGCTCTGTGTTTCTTTACCTTCAGAGGATGTAACGGTAGCTCTACTTATTGCCGTCAGCTAATGTGAAAACAATAAATAGCATGTGCCTGAAAGAAAATAGAAGGACAAATAAGAATCAGTGTTTGGATTCACATCCTTCTAGAAGGTTCCCTAGCGTAGATATTTGTTGGTGTGTATCTATGCTTAAAGAATATTTTTAAAAAATTTGTTTGATTTTTTTTTTTAATTTTAGAAAGCGCAAGCAGGGGAGGGGGCAGAAGGGGAGAGAGACAGAGACATTGAGAGAATATTAAGCAGGCTCCACACTGAGCACAAAGCCTGATGTGGGGCTCAATCCCATGACCCTAGGTTCTTGACCTGAGCTATATCAACAGTCGGACATTCAACCGACTGAGCCACGCAGGTGCCCCAAGAGTTTTTTTTCAATTTTTACTTTAAAAAATTTTTAGTTTGAGAGAGAGAGAGAGCAGGGGAGGGGATGGGGGGTGGGGAGAGAGAGAGAGAGAGAGAGAGAGAGAAGGAAAATCTTAAGCAGGCTCCGTGCTCAGCACCGAGCCCATTGCAGTACTGGATCCCATGGCCATGAGGTCATGACTTGCGCCAAAATCAAGAGTCAGACGCTCAACCAACTGAGCTACCTAGGTGCCCTGCCCCAAGAAATTTTTTATTATCATTATTTTTAATGTTTATTCATTTTTGAGAGAGAGAGAGAGAGAGAGACAGAGAGTGGGGGGAGGGGCAGAGAGAGGGAGACACAGAATCTGAAGCAGGCTCCAGGCTCTGAGCCATCAGCACAGAGGCGGACACAGGGTTTGAACTCACCATGAGATCATGACCTGAGCCGAAGTGTGACACTTAACTGACTGACCCACCCAGGCACCCCAAGAATATTTTTAATTAAAAAGAAAAGTTATTTACTGAATTACTCTTTTATTCTCTCCTTACACCAAACCATCTCACCTGCTACTCCCAAATTAGTCTTTAAATTTTTTTTAAATGTTTATGTTGAGAGAGAGCATGTGCAAACGGGATGGGTGGAGTGGCGGGGGGAAGAGAGGGAGAGGGAGAGAGAAAGAGAGAGAGAGAGAAAATCCCAAGTAGGCTCTGTGCTGCTAGTGTCGAGCCTGACTCGGGACTCAGTCTCAACAACCGGGGGGACCATGACCTGAGCCAGAATCAAGAGTCAGATGCTTAACCAACTGGACCACCCAGGAGCCCCCCAAATTAGTCTTCATAACAAACATTAGTTTCATTATATAATTTCTCTGCTCAGAAATCTCTTCTACTTGTTTCTCTTATACCCTAGAGCAAAGTTGTGTAGACATTCTGTCTTGAAGATAGGAATAGTGTCTTTGTAGTTTTTCCAGGATTAACATTATTAAACATTAAAACATGAAGATAGTAATTACTTCTTATTGAATTAAAACGGAGTGGTATTTGATACCATATATATCTTCATTTTTTTCTCAAAAATTGAAATGGCATTTATTCATATAGTAAAAAATATATTACATTGTTTCAGGCAGGATTGACAGTGCTTAGGTTAAGATTTATGTGACCCTGGCCGACCATTTATCTCATATGTATTATTTTCCACGCTTAGAGCTATAAAAGGAATTGTAAAAGGCTGTTTCTCCCCTCTTCTTTACATTGACTGAGCAGTAATCTGATATGATCCACTGATAGACTTCACACATAAGCCATAAGCTTCTCTTTGTTTTAGTATGTATTAGGCCTTTGAATACTCGGTATAAGTGCTAGCAGTTTAGATTATTGCTGGTCATTTTTCTTAGCTTTAAAAAATGGAAAGTCCTTGTTCTTTTTGTGTTCAATTCCCAGAGTGAAAATGCTCGTCTGGCACTCTGTGAGCATCCTCAGTGGACCCCGGTTGTGGTGATCCTGGGACTCCTGCAATGCAGCATTCCCCCTGTTCTAAAAGCAGAGCTGCTCAAGACCCTTGCAGCTTTTGGAAAATCTCCTGAAATTGCTGCTTCCCTCTGGCAGTCGTTGGAATACACTCAGGTAGTATTACAAGCTGTCTTATTTATCACAGTTTGGAAAGTGAGGCTTGATACTGTGGCAGAAGCAAGAGCATCCAGTTCGCAACTCCCAGTATACCATGACCTTCCCAGTTAGACAGTTACGACTGTAGTACTGAGCATAACATCAGAAACGAGCCACCTTGGGTTTTTCTCTTGGATCAGTTGACAGCTTCACTAGGTTGCTGGAGATGGGTTCTTCTCTTAAGACTTTGTTTTTCAGTGTCTGTGAGAAATTAATAAATGGACAGAATTCCTCAACTCGTCTTTGAGACCAGGAGGATAAGAGCCTTCAGGCATTATTTGTACTCATTAAATGTGGGGAACATCCGCTTTTCTTTTTTGCTTCGTCTGTGTCCTCCTGTCCCACACGAGAAGAATGAAGAATCTCTCTTTCAACTTTCTTTAGACGTAAAGCGTATTGGCATTTTTCTGTGAAGGTGTAGTTATTCAATGTATATGCTAAATTTAAAAAGGAGACTAATGATGTGCTTTACAGAAATAACTCTAGGAAAATGGTGAGATGGAATATGTGTTTGTCTAAAAAACACTACAACATACAGGTGCCGGTGATTGTAACTTTGTTTCGAAGCAGTAGAATATTCTAGTTATTTTCTACCCTGTGTCCTGAAGATGTAATGATACTTAGCAAGAGCAAAATGAAGGGAGCTGGTATGTACCGAGAGGCTGAGTCACTTTTGGTTTAGTATTAATGCTTCATTTTTGCATTTAGAAGTGTGTCAGTACTTCATGTCCTAAGTGCTTATACTGCTCCTTTATAATGAAAATGCAATATGAGTGGGTTTAGACATTTCTATCCTTAGAACAAGACTTCTTTTTAAAGGCTGCTGCCTGATAGTATATTTTCAACTTGTAAGAATGTCAAGTAACATGACATTAAGCGTAATTAACTATACCATATACTGCTCTATGTTCCTAGCAAGGTCAGGTCGGAACAGCTTAAACTCAAAACTTTTGCCCACATAAGAAACCTGTTCAAACCTGTTCTTGACAAATTTAATTATTGGTTTTCTGGTGCTAATAGTAGGGCTGGTCTTGAACACTGGTGAGATTTTTGTCCCATAAATCCTCTTAAGATTCATTCCTGGAATATCTCAGGAAATTTGCCGAAAATACATCTCATGTGCACTTAGAAACCATCAGTTTTCTGAAGCCCAAATAATTGGAGCTTCTACCTGAACCCTGCACAGTTGCTGATGAAAGTCCGTCAGAGACTTCTCAATTGTCCTCTCTGATTAGCATCATAAGGTACACACACCTGTGGGTGTGAATATGACTGTTTATATTACAGAGTCACTGCTTTTCATTGAGGAGTAGGGAATGCTTCTAACATCTCATTCTTATTATTTTAAGATACTGCAGACCGTAAGGGTTCCAAGCCAGAGGCAAGCGATTGGTATCGAGGTAAAGTTTTCCTTTGAGTTTAAATGCTCTACTCGTACATTCACATGATGAAAGTTAACAAACAGTATTCTTATACCCTGTGAGGTTCCTTATAATTTTCAAGTTTAATATGTTTTCATTTGAAGTGTTGTCTGGTCAGTGTTGAAATGGACATGACATTTTTTCCTGAGAGGAAGCAAAATACTTCAGGTTTCAGAGTTGGGAAAGGATGTTCTACGGCAGCCACCCAAACTGAAAGTTTGCGTTGAACCCAGTTTAATTGGATTACTTGGGTCAACCTGAAGTGAGAATTTACTTGTTTTAGTTTCTTTGCTTCTCTCTCTACACTCCCCCTCTCTTTTTCAAAAAGAAACATAGAAGATTTCTATTTTTAATTCACACCTGGGAACAATACATGGGAATTTGAAATTCTTCCATCTGATTAATTCAATTTATATGATACTTTGGTGTCTTTTCCTCTAAATGAAAAATGGTGAGATAACGTATCTTTTGGTGTGATGATAATTATGATGACTAGCTCAATACTAGTGAGTCAATGTCTGCAAAATGTTGTGTACTTTATAGCTGATGGTTTCATATTACTAAATTTCTTTATTTTTTCTTTTGGAAGGTTGAACTAAATGAAATAGAATCCCGGTGTGAAGAATACCCGTTGACTCGGGCCTTTTGCCAGCTTATTAGTACCCTGGTGGAGAGCTCATTTCCTTCTAATTTAGGTGCTGGCCTGAGGCCCCCTGGCTTTGACCCTTATTTGCAGTTCCTCAGAGATTCTGTGTTTCTCCGATTCCGCACAAGAGCTTACCGGAGAGCAGCTGAAAAGGTAATATACAGAGAAAACCTATTTTCTCCTTACTCGTTTATTGCTGCTTTTTCTCTTATTAAAGGTATGAGATGCTGTAAATTCATTTTAGCTTTTGGCAATCAGTAAAATTCATAGTTTTAACACAGAGATGTCCGTGATCTGATTAGTTTATGTGCATTAAAAAAAATGAATTTGGGCACTAAAACCAAAGCACTGACTTTTTAGTGACGATAATTCAATTGATACAAATTCATAGTTACTCAGATCCTTAACTGAACACATTTTGACCAAAATTGAACCAAAAATGTCACACCTTTGTCAGTTGGAAACATATCATCCTTTATTGAGGTGATTTAGTTTAGAGATTGAAATAAGTTGAAACTTGCACACCAATTTCTCTTGATTAGTAGCACTTCTGGATTATGGAGCCTTGTCATGATAGGAAGACGTATTGTGATCTGTCAGTTATGTTTGCCAGGGATGGAGGCTGAGGGAGCACTGACATTTACATACGTATTTCCTCTGGTTGCGACACACTCGCAACTGAACTTACTGTATATATCGTCTTACGTAATTCCGTTATTACTGTGAGGCAGGTACTATGAACATTCCCATTTTACAGATGGAGGCTTAGCAAGGTTAAGGAACTTGCCTAAGGTCCAGAACCAAGATTTGAACCTAGGACTCTGATTCCAGATTCAAGCTCATAACCACTAAGCTATGTAAGAGACCCTTTCAGGTTCTGACGTAATTCACTTAGTCTATAATGTTTATTGCCTCGCAGAATACGCTTGGATGTATCTTGTAGGGACATTTCTACTTTGTAATTTGCTGTTTTTGAACCTGTTGGGTTTATTTGTTGTTATATTAGTGATTATAAAAATAATTTTGTTTGTGCTAATTTGGGACAATTAGGAAACTATAGAAAAATGTAAGAAGAAATTATATTATCCATAATCCTGTTGCCAAAGGAAGGATAACGTATCCTTCTTCATATATACATGTATCCATATACGTATATCCATATATACGTATATACACACACACACACACACGTGCGCGCGCGCTTAAATTGAGATAGTTAACATTCGTTTGTATCTCTTTTTGGCCACTAAATACAGTATCATGAGCACTTTTTCATGCCATCAAAGATTCTTTGAAAACCATCTCTTCATTGATTGCATAATCATTACTTGTATGTAGCATGGTGTACGTATTATTACCCTTTCATTGGACACAGTTTGTTTCTAATACTTAGTCCCAAATAACTGAAACTCATTTTTTGTCTGTTGTTTTATGATTTTTGCTTCTCACATAGTTAAAATAAATACTGGGAGAGGTGTACATTTAAGTCCTAAAATTACCTCTTTAACATCTATTTCCTTATTGGATGAAAACAATGACGGCAGCCATGCCTTGTTAATAAAAGGCATTTCAGATGCTGAATAATGGATGCTGGTAATTGTGACCTCTTCAGCAAAATGCTCTGATACGTTTTCATACTTGTCTCAAGTACCTTATTTGCCTTTTCTTAAAAAGGTCATTATGACCTAAGGGTTTAGATCTTGAGTCAACCATGTTCTTGCCAGGGGTTACTGTTTTTCATTCATGCATCTGGACCCTTCCAGTGCTGCTGTTTCCCCTAGTTACCACTGATTTCAGTTCCACCCCAACATATTTACCCTCAGGCATTTTTCCTCAACTTCATGGATTCTTTTCACTTGAAAGTCTTCTTCAGGTTTAACTTCTGTCACTGTATTTTAGAACATTAGCTTCTCACAAAAACAGTGCTTTACACTGAGATAACATAGACATAGAGCTAGTATATATATATTTATAAATCCTAAAATCATTCATTATGTGGTGATAATAAGCCTTTTTTACTTAAATAAGTGATCTTGAAGTTTTTGGAAAATATAGATAGGTGGATAATTTAAAAATAATAATAAAAAAAATCACTGTATAATCCTAATTCCTAGACTCAGCCTTGATAAAATTATGTGTAGTGGAAATTATTTTAAAATAATAATTTAAAAAACCACCCTAACTACAGTTACCAGCCTCAGCCTTAATAAATTCTTTGCAGTGGAATTGTTTTTAGAACAAAGTTTTAATTTTGCCACCTATACTATTATACATGTTTTTCCTTTGGCATAAATATTTTTCCTCGTCACATAGCTTTTAAAAATCATTTTTTTTAACATTTATTTTTGAGAGAGAGAGAGAGAAAGAGCACAAGCAGGGGAGGGGCAGAGAAAAAGGGAGACACAGAATCAGAAGCGGGCTCCAGGCTCTGAGCTGTCAGCACAGAGCCAGACACGGGGCTCGAACTCACAGACCATGAGATCATGACCCGAGCCAAAGCTGGATACTTACCCAACTGAGCCACCCAGGTGCCCCTTAAAAAACTATTTTTAACAAAAAGATAATGGGTCCATTAGGGGCAAGCGTCCCTTGAGTCTTCTTAACTTGTTTGGCTAGAGTCATATAAGATAGAATACTGGTCTGGGAATAGAAGTCTAGGGCTTAATTTCCAGCATGTTTGCTACCAAGCTTTATGGTTTGGGGAAGTTATTCATGCTCTGAGCTTCATTAGCTTTCTTTGTGATATAAGGGCGGTTAGATGATTTCTCGGCCCCTTTACAACCTGAGAATTTTAGAGAAAATATGAAATATTTGACACTTTGGAGAAGGGACTTCAGTCATGTTCTGGAGAAAAGTGGGAGGAATGAAAAGCTTAATAAGGCCGTCACCTTGGACTGTTTTATCATTACTGTAATATTTGTCTCTTTCTATAGTGGGAAGTTGCTGAGGTTGTTTTGGAAGTGTTTTATAAATTGCTCAGAGATTATGAGCCTCAACTTGAAGATTTTGTAGACCAGTTTGTGGAATTACAAGGTAATTTATCACTTCCAAGTATGCTGTCAACTATTGATAAAGCTATTTATAACTTATATATATAAGATACAGATTATTTCTAAGTTAATGAATTAAGTTGGGATATAATCTTTTTTTGTTACATTGTCTTCGTTATTTTAATTGTTCTGAGCAAGAGAAAATAAAGTAAAATTTTGCTGAATGAAAGAACACCTCCTTATAGATCCTTTAAGGAGTTAACATAGGTAACTAACTACTATGAGCAAATCAGCCCTTTGGGAATTACCACTGTGTACAGTTTGTGCCATTGTCTCTAAATTGAAAGTAGCCCGTTTAGATGCCATTTAATTTACAAGTCTCATATATTTCATATAAATCAAGGGTATGACAAAAATACTAACTGACCATCTCCTGGACTGTGTTATGTTCTGTTTAGGAGAAGAAATCATAGCCTACAAACCACCAGGATTTAGTCTGATGTATCATCTTCTGAATGAGTCACCAACGTTGGAGCTTGCTCTTAGTTTGCTGGAGGAAGGCGTTAAGCAGCTGGATACCTATGCCCCTTTCCCTGGTGTGTGCCTGAATGTCTTAAGGTCTTGAAAACAGTTTTGATATTTTCTTTTTTTTATAAATGGAGGTTTGAAAGAGATGATTTTTGAAGTCCTTTTTCACTGTAAGATTCTCTGTATCCACAGTGGTGGTTTCAGTGAGTCATACAAGCAAAGTATATTAAAAGTGAAAGAGTAAGGTACAGAGACTGTCAGTAGAACTGTGTTTCATTGCATGGTCTTTTATAGGTAATTATAATCATCTTTCTTTCACTTTGATGTCTCTAATGTGCTTACATTTAAATCTTATGCACTTTTTGTTTCTTGTCCATATGGTATTTGTCAAGGCACTTACTATCGTGCCTGATACAGTGTTTGATAAATTTCACTTAATATCATTATTACTGCTAATTATCATGGTTTATTGAGTGCTTCGTATGTACTTGGTGCTGTTAAGAGCACATTTAACACATTTAATCTGTACAAAAGCCCTTTGTGGTAGATGTTATTACTTCCAGTTTGTAAATAAGGAAATTGTGCAAGAGAGAGGTTTTGCATCTTTATCTGCAGCAAGTTTTAGGGCTGTGATTTGAATTTAGGCAGTTTGGCTCTAGAGGCCATGTGGTGGGTTTATGGGTGATCCTGTTCAAATTCTCAATTTCTTTATTTGCACGTTTTCTGCAATGAGCATGTATCACTCTAAATTACTTACTAGGTCTTGGCACCATTCACACTGACATTCAAAGATAAAAATCTTTGTTGTGGGGGCCGTCCTGTGCTTTGTAGGCTCTACCCACTATATCTCTGTAGTGCTTTCCCAGTTGTGACAACCAAAAGTATCTCCAGACCTTGCCAGGTGTCTTCTGGGGCCTAAATCACCCCCATCCGAGAACCATTGCTTTAAATAATCAAGGAAGAGATCAGGGAAAATGACGAGAGGCCATTGCATACAAAGAATCTTGAGTTACCAAATTACTGTGAATTGCTCGAGTGAACAGTTTTATGAAGTTGCTGCTGTAAGTGACCTTCTGAGGGCTTTTTGAGTCCAGAATTTGTCCTTTAGCTTGTTTTCCTAAGAACTATGTGTTTTTAAGATTCACGTAGAACTTTCTAATTTTCTTTGTAATTTTTTCTAGGGAAGAAGCATCTGGAGAAAGCAGTGCAGCACTGCCTTGCCCTTCTCAATCTTACTCTGCAAAAGGAAAATCTCTTTATGGATCTTCTAAGAGAGAGTCAGCTAGCTCTAATAGTCTCTCCTTTAGAACAGCTATTACAGGGAATCAATCCCAGAACTAAGAAGGCCGATAATGTGGTGAATATTGCCAGGTAGGTTACATTTGTAGGTAGAAAAATGTCTAAATAAAATCACGTGGGCATTCTACCTTTGATTTCCAAATCTGATCAGATCTCATTCATTACTTGGCGAGTGGGGTAAGTGGGGCTCATTTTGTTCTTACCTTCCTTAGCCCCTCTGATTTTAATTTCTCTGACCTTTACAATTTCTTTTTCTTCTTCCTTAATGGATTCTGTTCCTAAACATTTCTAAGTATAAAATGACATTACTTTGGTACTATTTGTCTCCTGTAGGGAGACTGGGTGTTTGGAGGACAAGGCTAGGGAGCAAACTTCTCACTGTATATGTCCTAGATTCCAGTGGCTTGCTTGGCACTGTTTGTTTTGTGACTTACAGAGACATCACCCTGATTACTGTCTTCAGTTTCACATGGCGTTCTCCTTGTGTGCGTGTCTATTCCAAATTCCCCCTTTTAATAAGGACAGCAGTCGTTGGACCAGGGTTTTCCCTAATGACTTCACGTTAACTTGACTGACTGTGTCTACAAAGACCCTGTTTCCAAAAGTTCACTTTGGGTTCAGATATCGGCGATTGAATTTTGGAGGAATGCAGTTCAACCCATAATAGACTGTATCTAGTTAGAATGGAAGTCATTGTCTAATTTACCCGAGTGCTCTATGACCCTGATTCTATATGTTCTTTGTTGAGAAGAGTGTTTTTAAAGCCAAAAGTTGTGTCACATTGTTCCTCAAATGTTTTCTTGTTTTAAAGATACCTATATCATGGCAATACTAATCCCGAATTGGCTTTTGAGAGTGCCAAGATCCTCTGCTGTATCTCTTGTAACTCCAATATTCAGATAAAATTGGTTGGAGATTTCACACATGACCAGGTAACTGATGTTCTTGTTATTTCTTAATGTTTGTTTATTTTTTTTTTTTAATATTTTTTTTTAATTTTTTTTCAACGTTTATTTATTTTTGGGACAGAGAGAGACAGAGCATGAACGGGGGAGGGGCAGAGAGAGAGGGAGACACAGAATCGGAAACAGGCTCCAGGCTCCGAGCCATCAGCCCAGAGCCTGACGCGGGGCTCGAACTCACGGACCGTGAGATCGTGACCTGGCTGAAGTCGGACGCTTAACCGACTGTGCCACCCAGGTGCCCCTTTGTTCGTTTATTTTTTAAGAGAGAGAGAGAGAGGGAGAGGGAGGGAACAGAGAGAGACGGGGACAGGGGATCTGAAGCAGGCTCCATGCTGACAGCAGAGAGCCTGATGCAGGGCTCGAGCTCACAAACTGTGAGATACGACCTGAGCCGAAGTCAGATGCTTCACCGACCGAGCCACCCAGACGCCCCATGTTGTTACTTCTTTTGGGTCATTCTGAGTACGTATGGAAGTCACAGTTGTCTATTAGAGGAATCATATTCTTGTTTATGAGAAAATTCTGTGAGAGTAAGTAGATTTATATATGACGGTGAAACCTGTTCATCAACTGGGCTGTGATTCGTGTTTGCGGATGTCGCCATCCGCAGTGACAGTGCGCAGGCTGTAGTGTGTGATTGTGCTGTCTGTGCTGTCGCACGTGGACAGGAGGGCGTAGCGGGACTGTTGCTCCTCTAATAGAGCAGTTGAAGTGATGAGGTTTGTAAGTGCAGCTTCTGCTTGTATTTTGCATCTGTTGTTTCTCCCTCTGTCAGTTGGGTACAATCTGAGGGAGCCTCTGCAATTCTCAGTGTTTCTCACTGTTGAGTTGTCTACTTCTGCGGCTTTCTGGTGACTTACATTTGTGTCACTTCATTGGCCTTTGCACTATAGACAGTTTTCAGATGTTCATTTAATCCAATTTATAGTCCCTTTCTATTCCGAATAGCTCGCTGAATAGCTACTATTGGGGAATCTGCTGCTTTTGTTCCCTCTTTATAGGCGCTTGTCCCATTGTATCTTCATGTTAGAAACCACTGCTTTTAGCTAGTTATATTTTGTTGTGTCCTCCTTCACAGTGTTTTAAAACAGGGACTACTCTGGCATTTTGGATGGGACAGATCTTCATTTTGTGTGTCACTCTTGCTCATATTGCAAGACTCTTAGCATCCCTAGTCCCCTAACACTGTCTGTCAGTAGTAAACTCTGGTTGTGACAACTCAGAAGCCTCTCACATATTTCTTTTTGTCTTTTTTTGAGTTTATTTCTTTATTTTGAGAAAGAGTATGAGCAGGGGAGGGGCAGAGAGAGAGAATCCCAAGCAGGCTCTGCTCTGTCAGCACAGAGCCCAGTATGGGGCTTGAACTCAAACCACGAGATTGTGACCTGAGCTGAAATCAAGAGTTGGGCACTTAACCCACTGAGCTACCCAGGTGCCCCTGGCGTCACATATTTCCCAAAGTACCATCTGGAGTGTCAGTACCACCCAGGTTGAGAACCACTGTTCATAGTAAAATATTGATGTCTAATCTGGCCTTTGGATGAGGTTCTTGAAAACTACATGATAGGGGATGTAGTAGGTGAGGTTCTCAGCTCACTCATATTAAAAAAATGTTTTTAATGTTTATTTATTTTTGACAGAGACAGAGCATGAGCAGGGGAGGGGCAGAGAGAGAGGGAGACACAGAATCCGAAGCAGGCTCTAGGCTGTGAGCTATCAGCACAGAGCCCGATGCGGGGCTCGAATTCACAAACCGTGAGATCATGACCTGAGCTGAAGTTGCATGCTTAACCGAGTCAGCCAAGGTGCCCCTCACTCATATACATTTAAGTATGAATTATTATGACCAGTTTTAACATCCTGCTATATTCCTCGAGGAGATTAAGTAGTATCTAATCTCTCAGCCCAGAAACATAAAACTGGTGACAGGCAAAACATTTGTAAAGAGAGAAGATGAGAATTTTATATTTTATTTTAGTTAAGATCCCATACCATTGGGTATATAAATGAAGAGGTCATGAGATGGCAATTTAATGTATTTTTTTTTTAAAAAACTGATTTGAGGGGCGCCTGGGTGGCTCGGTCAGTTGAGCGTCTGACTTCGGCTCAGGTCATGATCTCACAGTTCGTGGGTTTGAGCCCCACATCAGGCTCTGTGCTGATGGCTTAGAGCCTGGAGCCTGCTTCAAATTCTATGTCTCCCTCTCTCTCTGCTCCTCCCCTGCTCATGCTCTGTCTCTCTCTCCTTCAAAAGTAAATAAAAACATTGAAAAAAAAATTAAAAAAAAATAAAAATAAAAACTGATTTAATTCTTTGGGAAAGAAAATTGGGGAAGCAAGTTTTGAAACCGAGAAAGTGTTAAAAATTTTGTTTCTTGGGGCACCTGAGTGGCTCAGTTGGTTAAGCATCTGACTCTTGATTTTAGCTCAGGTCATGATCTCACGCCTGTGACATCGAGCCCTGTGTTGGGATTCTCTCTCTCTCCCTCCCTCGATCTCTCTCTCTCTCTCTCTCTCTCTCCCCCTCTCTCTCTCTCTCTCTCTCTCTCTCTCCCCCCCCCCACTTTTGCTTGCACTCTCTCTCTCTCCCTCACAATAAATAAACATTTAAAGAAGATTTTGTTTCTTCAATTATTTCTATAGAGAGCTAACTTACTACTATTTCAGGAACTGAGTTTCCTATTAAAAGTGTAACTGAAACCTAAATACTTTAGAGATTTGCCTTTTTTCTTTAGAGACAAATGTTTGTGAATGTATATCACATTTATCATAGTTTCTCTCGCATTATTAAAGAACTTTATGAATTTGTCTTTTAACAAATCTTTATATGACTCCAGAGTGTAAGTCAGAAGTTGATGGCTGGATTTGTGGAATGTTTGGATAGTGAAGACACAGAAGAATTTGTACGTCTAGAAGAGGGTATGTCTTTCTTTCTTTCTTTTAGTTTTTTAAATGTTTGTATATTTTTGAGAGAGAGACAGAGACAGAGTGTGAGTGGGTGAGGGGCAGAGAGAGAGAGGGAGAAACAGAATCCAAAGCAGGCTCCAGGCTCTGAGCTGTCAGCACAGAGCCCAATGCAGGGCTCAGGCTCACGAACTGTGAGATTATGACCTGAGCTGAAGTCGGACGCTTAACCGACTGAGCCATGCAGGCGCCCCTAGGAGCCTTGAAGAAAAACATGGAGGTTTGGAATGCAAGCTATATATATTTAAATGTGGCTTATGTTGATTTTTGTTTTGTTTTGTAATTTTGTTTTGTGGGTTTCCACATGAAGGATCAGAACTTGAGAAGAAACTAGCTGGAATCCGTCAGGAAACAAGAATCCACATCTTGAATCTTCTCATAACCTCTCTGGAGCGCAATCCACCCAATCTTGCTCTCTACCTGTTGGGCTTTGAATTGAAGAAGCCTGTCAGTACCACAAACCTACAGGACCCAGGTACAGCCGTAAGACACACACACATTTCTTTCTTGTCGTATTTGTTTAGCTAAGTGATCATTCATTGAGTTCTGGACTCATGGGATAATTCACTGAAAGTGAGAGGTCATGTGGTAGGTCAATCTTTAGGACTTAGACCAAGTCTGGACAAATTAAGCCTTGGAAAATTAGCATTTATTAATTTTTGTTGTCAGTATTTGAAAGGGTGTTTACAGTAGAACATATGTTTATGGAATTTAACTTTTCTAAAGGTATTTTAATGTCTTAATGCAGAAATTTAAAAGTTGAATTTCTTTTTGGTTTCACGTAGGAGTCTTAGGTTGCCCTCGAACATGCCTTCATGCCATTTTAAACATCTTGGAGAAAGGAACTGAAGGGAGAACAGGTCCAGTGGCAGTGAGAGAATCTCCTCAACTCGCTGAGCTATGTTACCAGGTATACAGAAGGCTGCACTTCATAGCACTTCGTAGAAGAAATTTAACTAGATGCTTGAATATATCACAGATGCAGAAGTATAACAATAAGACTTGAGTTGAAATGAGTTTATCTGGTAGTTTGCCTTGTCTTTCATATATAGATTAAATCCATAAAGCAGAGACCCCCAGATCCTATGTGTTGCTCACTTGAAAAATGAGAGAAAGGGGCGCCTGGGTGGCTCAGTCGGTTGAGTGTCCGACTTCGGCTCAGGTCATGATCTCGCAGTCTGTGAGTTTGAGCCCCGCATCGGGCTCTGTGCTGATGGCTCAGAGCCTGGAGCCTGCTTCGGATTCTGTGTCTCCCTCTCTCTCTGACCCTCCCCCGCTCATGCTCTGTCTCTCTCTCTCTGTCAAAAATAAATAAAACATTAAAAAAAAAGAAAAGAAAAGAAAAATGAGAGGAAATTCGAGGTGGATTTTGACCTGCTAGTGTAGAAAGTTTCCAGTGGTTCTGTTGCATGTTGTTTCTTTTTGGTGAAGACAGCAGTGGATTTGGGTCAGAAGACCTCTGATTCTCATCTCTGTGATTTAGCTAGTTAGCTAAATCACCTTGGGCATGTCACAAAACTTCTGTTGAGTTTTTTAGTTTGTGCAGTGGGTTGTTACGAGGCTTAACTGAGAATGTAAGATGTGGGTGAAAGTACCTTTTTTTTTTTTAAGTTTATTTTGAGAGAGAGAGAGAGTGGGAGGGGCAGAGACCTAGAGAGAGAGAGAAAATCCCAAGCACACTCCTCACTACCAGCACAGAGCCCAAAATGGGGCGCAAACTTACAAACCGTGAGATCATGACCTGAGCCGAAACTAAGAGTTAGACACTTAACTATTACCTGTTAGCTTAACTGACTATTAACTGCCACCCAGGCGCCCCTGAAAGCGCTTTTTAAGAACCATGTGAATCCTGCAGCTCTGGAGCTAGATGTAGGGTGGTAGAAAGTCCAGTTGTTTAAACTAGGATGAGAACCTCTGCTTTGCTTCTGTTCACTTATGATTATTTCTTGTTTCATTCATTTGGTGTTTTAAGAACTAGGCTTTATAGGATGCGACTAATTTCTCAATTTCAGTAGCGCCTTGGTTTACATTGCCATAAGAAAGGCATCGTTGACCTAGAGTGAGCTGGACGTTTTTCTTTATTCTCCTGTTTCTCTTTTTGTAATTCCCTTCTATTTTCTTCTATCTTCTGGCTGTCCAGACAGCCCTTCACTGTAAGTACTAGAATCAAAATGAATTCTTCCTTAATGGGGGAATCAACTTGATGTACATTTTAACAGCATTACAGAATTCGACATATTTAGATAGAAGTAGTCGATAAGCTTAATCATCTAGGCTAAAGGAGTTAGGCAGGTGAAGTAAGTGAATGAAGCCAGATGTAAGACAAAAAGGTTGGGAGAGGGAGGAGGAGGAGGAGGATCTGGCGGACCGGGAAGCACGTGCACTGCTAGTTTTCACCATGTCAGCATGTGGGTCCCGGTTTGCCAGATTCTCTGGTTTTTAATACGCTGTACTGGCCAAAGGAAGCATGTCTGTACCAGCAGTCTGCCAGCTTATTACATATGCTCTGTGACTTTGCTACTCCAAGCGTGGTCCAGCCTCAGCAGCAGCACTCCTGGGAGCTTGTTAGAGCAGAATCTCAGGCCCCACTCCAGGCCGCTGAGTCAGAATCTGCATTTTAATGAGGCACTGCTCCATTTTTCATGAAAGATGCTTCCTTCACCTATAGGTTTATACTTCACTCTGCTTCAGAAAAAAAATTCAAACTTTGAAGAGCTTGTGAGTTTAGATAACTCTGATTGTAGCAAAGGGAACTAGTTTGGACCTTACTGATACCTTCCTCTCCCGGCAGTATGCGACTTTCTGGGTGCAGAGGTTGAGATTGAGCCTAGACCTGTGCTCTGTCCTCTCAGGATGGACATTTTTCTTGCCCGGTCTTGGGAACTAGGGAGGTTTTTAGGCACATGCTTGTAAAATGGCTAGTAGTCCTTTGGGAACTCCTTTTCTGTGTCCTTCCTCTAATATATTACTTGTCCCACATCTTTGAGCCTCTATTCTTGTATCTTCTTAACTGATCATCTGATACGATTGACTGATTTTGTTTTGTTTGAAGACGTTCATTATCAGCTTATCAAATTTTTATTTGTTAATAGAGTATCAAAAATAATGTCAAAGCTATTTGAAAGACAACATGCATCTGCAGTAGAACTATTTAAGTTTTTACTTTGTGTTCTTGTCTTTCTTCCTTGTGTATACCTGTTTGTATAGTTACATTCAGCTGACAGTTTTGTGTCCTTTCCCCCTCTCTGTATGAACTTTCTGTACATTATATCCAAGTTTTTACTTTGCTGTAACAAACACCTTTAGTTACTTTTGTTGTTTTTTGTTTATTTTAAGAATATAATTCCAGAGGTGCCTTGGTGGCTCAGTCAGTTAAGTGTCCAACTCTTGGTTTTGGCTCAGGTCATGATCTCAGTTCGTGAGTTCGAGCCCCATGCCGGGCTATGTGCTGACAGTGCAGAGCCTGCTTGGGATTCTCTCTCTCCCGCTCTCTCTCTGCCCCTCTCCCACTTGTTCTCTCTCTTTCTTTCAAAATACATAAATAAACATTTAAAAAAAGAATATAATTTCAGACATGGTTTTGCAGTTGATTGTCATTACTGGTTTTATAAATTGACAGTGAACACTGAATTGGCGAATATTGAACCATTGCTCCCAGAGAAAACATAGGTTAGAACCCTGTAAGCCTCTGTCCCGACATTTTCATTGACTGATAATTAAATAGCCAGGTGCCCCATGACTTCAGATTTTAGTTTGCAAGTAATCTTGACAATTATAGTATGCATTAAGTAGTGCCAATAACAGATGAATTTAAAATTCCTTTTACATGGAAAGCATCTAATAAGTATAAAATAAATCTTTCACAAATGAAAGTTTTCACTACCACTTTGCCAAATACTAGGATTTGCTTTTTTAATGTTTTATTTATTTTTGAGAGAGAGAGCATGAGTGGGAGAGGGGCAGAGAAAGAGGGGGGCGGGGACAGAGGATCTGAAGCAGGCTCTTCACTGACGGCAGAGAGCCTGATGTGGGGCTCGAACTCATGAACCGTGAGATCGTGACCTGAGCTGAAGTTGATGCTTAACCAACTGAGCCTCCCAGGCACTCCAGGATTTGCTTTTTATAGTTAAAAATTTTGCTGTTTACATTAAGAGGCCTGCCTTATTGACTGAGTATTTATTTATTTATTTATTTATTTATTTATTTATTTATTTAAAGTGCGATCCATACCCAATGTGGGGCTTAAACTCATGTGATTCCGAAATTAAGAGTTGCAGTCCCTACTGACTGAGCCAATGAGGCCTTAATTTTTATTTTTAATGTTTATTTTTGAGAGAGAAAGAGGGAGGGAGTGCAAGCAGGGGAGGGGCAGAGAAAGAGAGGGACAGAGGATCTAAAGCAGGTTCTGTGCTGACAGCAGAGAGCCGGAAGAGGGGCTTGAACCTATTAACTGAGATAATCACCTGAGCCAAAGTCAGACACTTAATGGACTGAGCCATGCTGGTGCCCCTTAATTTTTTTATCACTAAAAAGGATGGACAATTTCTGATGGTGGGCTATATATTTTTTTCTTCCTCTCAAATGTTTTTTGCCGTTTTATCTATTTAGGTATATGATACTCATATACCTAATGGAGAGTTTTATATATGTTATAGGTATTTCTTATATTTATACAAAAGCAAGCCTTTATCCCCAATTCTATTATTTTCTGTTAAATTTCTATTTAATTTAGTTTATATTTGTTATTTAGTTGAATCTGGATTTCTGTGTAATTTTTTTGATTACTTCAATCCTGGTAAGTTTATTACCTTCCTAAGGTTCAACTAAATTAAGTATGGTTTTTAGAAGTTATTTCCTGGGTGCCTGGTTGGCTCAGTCAGTTAAGTGGCCGATGTTGGCTCATGTCATTATCTCACGGCTCGTGGTGCGAGCCCTGCTTTGGGCTCTGTGCTACGCGTCAGATCAAAAAGAATGGAGCCTGCTTCAGATTCTGTGCCTTCCTCTCTCTCTGCCCCTCTGCTTGTGCCCTCTCTCTGCCTCTCAAAAAGTGAATTAAAACGCTAAAAAAATTTTTTAGAAGTTACTTCCAAGTGATTTGTTATTAGTAATAGTTAAAATACTTAACTATTTTACTATGCTTTTTCGATTAACTATACGTATTAATAAACGTACTGAGGTTGACTTAAACATGAGTTGTATAATAATGTCATCAGCACTATTCCAATCTGTATTCTTGAGTTGGGGTGCTAATGATTGCTTGTAACTGAGCATCTGTGTTTATCCATTTTTCTTAAGTTATTGGTGGGTCTTAGCTTCTGTTTAGTAAATCTAAGTTCACCTTTTCACTTATAATTTATAACACAAAAGAAATGATTTGTGGATTTTTTTTACTTCATTTTAACTCTTTAGGTGATATATCAGTTGTGTGCGTGCTCTGATACATCTGGTCCTACTATGAGGTACTTGAGAACCAGCCAGGACTTCTTATTTTCACAGTTGCAACATTTACCTTTTTCTAACAAAGGTAGGACATTATTTTCCCATATTGTTATAACTAATTTGTGAAGTCTATGTGATTTTATTTATATAACATTCAGGGTAGCAGTTACAGTATTTGTGGAATTCCGTTTCATTTTGTTACTTTGCTTTTTTCGTTATTTTGGGTTGCTTTTGTAATTTGTCACTGAGAAGCCTCATGTTCTAGCTGCTGGCATAAAGTTATTTAAAAATAGCTTGTCAGGGATGGAATTTGATCCTTATACTACCAAATAAAATTTTTAAATTGTGTTGAAGAGATAAGAAAATATTTATCTGAGAAGATTCTGGAAATTTAGATTTTTTGAGTGACGGTGTTTAATTAAAATGTCTTGTTTTACTTTTGTTTCTTGTGTACGTATTGAAACCACTTGAGATCTTGAAATGAGAAATAGAAAGCTAAGTATAGTGGAAATAACTGAGTTTATTGACCTGACCAACGCAATCCCAGGCTACCTCTCTTTTATAGGATTCTACTTTATATAATTTTCTTTCTGATCAATTTGTAACAATTTTCTGAATTCGATTTATATCTAGACAGTTACAGTCCATGGAGTTTTTTTTAAGTTTTTTTTTTTTTTTTTTTTTGTATTTACGTTCTGGGAAGTGTAAGCTCACGGATTTCGTAATAAATTTTTATTACTAGGAATTATCTGCTTCTAATCCACGTTTTAGAGTGATGAAATGAGAGAACTTTGGGAATTATCTAATGACAAACATTTTTCGCTTCATTTTCATAATAAGCATGTCTTATTTTTAATTCTAAGATCTGTTTATATTATAAGCTTTTTAAGCAACCCTCCTTTATACCTAATTAGAAAGGAAAGTTAATGCTTTGTCTCTTACTGTATCTGTCTTTTAAAAATCCACCTAGTTTTAAAAAAAAAATGAGTTTTGCTTGTTACTGTGGTGGTAGGGGTGGTGGTTGTAGTACTATTTGGTGTGTTTTATGTTTATACTGTTAGAATTTAGGACTTTAAATCAGGCATATTAAAAATAGTGGAGTCAGAAACTTGTATAAGTGATTCCCAGTCCTGATTTTAGGTTTCATTTTTGGTTTTGTTTCTGGAAGCGTTTCAGTGTGCGCAGAGTGGGGAGGGGCTCAGTCTTTCGCAACAGCCACTTCGCCTACGGCTGCCAGGATGTGCTAAGTTCTTCTCCTCTTCTTGGTGCTGATGCGTGTCCTTGCCCTTTTCTTGATGAACTTGAGAGCCCCCCTGCCCTTGGAGACTTTGAGCAGCCGCACACTACACTGCTTTTGTGGGGTGAAGCCACACACCTCTCAGTTCATGTCCCGTGTGAGCTTGGAGTGCTTGGTGAGGTGCCCTTGGTGGCTGTGCCTCAGCTTTCTCATGCTCTTGGTCACCTTGTAGCCCTTTCTGAGGCCCACAGCCGTAGGGTAGCGCAGGGCTGCGGCTGCTATGCTGTGAAGACCAACCCTAATTATATGTGAAATCACATGTCCTGGATTATCTTAAAAGAGATCATAAAATTATGCATTGGGTATTTGTTTTATGAAATAAAAGTCAAACTGCATATTAGGGCTTTTTTTTTTTTTACAAGTTATATATTTGAGAATTAGTGTTTGTTTTTAAGTATGAAGTCTGTGTTAATGTCAAAGTAGGACAGACTTAGAATTTTACAGATAAGTGTGAAATTATCCTGGTAATGGAAAATTGATTCTCTTTTGTTCTTCATTTGCTTTGGCTCATCTTTATAGACATGGACGTGCTTATTTTTTTTCTCTTAGCATCTGTTCTTGCTTTTTTAATTTTCTTCCAGGGTGATAAATTATTATGATGCCAAGTTTCATAAATTATGGAGTCTGTTACGTGAGCAAATACCTGACGAGTTAAGAAATTTAGATCTGTTACAATCCTGTTATTATACTCTAGGAAACTAAACTCATGTATTTAACTTGCAGAGTATGAAATGTCTATGCTGAACCAGATGTCATGGCTAATGAAGACTGCCTCAATAGAACTACGGGTAACTTCTCTGAATCGTCAGCGGTCACATACCCAGAGGCTCCTACATCTCTTACTGGACGACATGCCTGTGAGACCGTATTCAGGTGAGTGTGTACATGTTGCCATTTGTTCTCTTGTGCTGCTGACTGGTCTGTGTGAAGGCATGCGCCGCAGTCTTGCGCTTAGCGTGTGATTGTAGGCTAAACAAGTTCTTTCCGTCTTTAGAATTTTTTTCCTTAAAACGCAAAATTTTTAAATTCATCCCATAATTGCTATTTGATTATTGTTTGAAGCATCCACATTCTGCTATATTCAAATATTCAGTGGAGTTTGCCACACTGAGCCAGGATGACCCAAGGTATTTTAATGTGTGTTATACATGCAAATTAAACATAAGCTTTTCTAATCATCGCATTGGTGGGAATGGGTCTTGCCTCTTTGGGAGTTCTGATTATCCTCTTTACAATGGTGAAGTGGATCTCCTGGGGACAGAAAGAATTAGATGAATGTTGGTAAGTTCTCATCATCTTTGCATTTCAATTCTGCATTTGCAGAGGGCTCTCTGACCTAGCAACAGTGATCTAGAAAAAAAAATACCTTGTTATTTCCAAATAAATTTTATGAGTATGTTGTTGTTTTTCCTGATCTGTTATTATTGATGCTCTAACAGATGGTGAAGGAGGAATAGAAGATGAAAATAGGTCTGTCTCTGGGTTCCTTCACTTTGACACTGCTACAAAAGGTAAAACCCTTTGAATCTATAATAAATTTATAGGTATCTATTAAATTGCTTAAATTTGAAGAGATAATTATGACGCCTGTATCTGCAAATTCTGAACTGGTATAGAAGAGCTATAGAAAGGATTAGTTGTCATGAATGAATGGGAAAAAATGTTTTTGCAAATGGATGTATTAGAAATAAAATCACATTTAGATTTCAACACAGTTTTCCATTTCTGGGCTTAACATCCTTTCTTTCTTCTCCCCCCCCCCCCAACGTTGATTTATTTGTTTTGAGAGAGAAAGTGCGAGCGTAAGCTGGGAGGACAGATAGAGAGGGAGAGAGAGCGAATCCCAAGCAGGCTCCATGCTCAGCACAGAGCCTGACTCGGGGCTCGATCTCACTACCGTGAGATCATGACCTGAGCCAAAATGAAGAGTTGGACGCTTAACCGACTGAGCCCCCCAGGTACCCCCTCAACTCCCTTTATTGAACCTAGCACTGTCTTTGAGAGGGAGCTGAGTACAACGGTTTGCTCTTCTCCTCACCATCCCAGATAAAATTGAACCACTTTCTATTTTTTCTAGTACGTCGAAAGATTCTAAGCATTCTTGACTCGATTGACTTCAGTCAGGAGATCCCTGAGCCTTTGCAGTTGGATTTCTTTGATCGGGCCCAGATCGAGCAAGTTATTGCTAACTGTGAACACAAGAATTTACGGGGACAGACAGTCTGCAATGTCAAGGTAAGGATTGTTTTAAAGTGTGTGCAGTATCAAGTGGTTTAGACTTTGAGTCCTCAGACAAAAAGGGAACCATGCAATTGTCTTCTGATAAGGGTATTGGTTTATTGGACTGTGGTTTTCACTTTTCCAACAGCAGGGAAATGAAACAGAATAGGCGACACTAGCTTTACCTCTTTAAAAGGTTCCCCGTCACCTTCCTGATAGTAGTCATGCCACCTAGCTATGGAATGGTTTTACTCTCTACCAGGTAACTGGTAATGGTCTCACTAATAGGAAGAAGATATCCAAGGGCATTTGCGCCAACTTACCTGCCACAGAGGCTCCTTGGTCCCACTCAGTAATGTGAGGGACACCTAATGTTTTTGACTGGAGACCGAACAGAGTCACTTATAGATTATGTATAGAGGTATCCAAAACTGTTTCCACTAAGGCAGTTTATAGTAATTGCTAGAGGTTATTATTCTGAAATGGTCTGATTTTTCACTCTTTTCTCATTTCTGTAGCTTCTTCATAGAGTCCTTGTAGCTGAAGTAAATGCCCTCCAGGGTATGGCAGCCATAGGACAGAGACCTCTCCTGATGGAGGTAAGCCCTATTGAGAACTTGTTAGTTTGAATCTTCTACCTATTTAACTGCCAGTTAGAAGACAAAACTGTAAATTGACTTGTAGTTCATCAGTTAGTAAACTACTTGAAATTAAACCTTAATGGAATCTTCCATTTTTGACTTTAAAACTTGTAAACTAAACTGAAGTTAATATCTGGATGCCAGAGTAAATAACGTTTTTTTTTCTGCTAGGCTAGTTTAGGATTTGCAACCTGTCCATATTGTGTATTAGACTTCCCTTGTTCTCTGTCGGTGAGGGAAGAGAGAGTGGTTTTTCATCACAGGTGGGGAGCAGTGGGTAAGAGGTCAGGTGAGAAGAACCACACACATGGAAACACAGGTGTGTTGGTTTGGCTAGGCCAAAGCAAGAAGCAAAGAAATAAAAGATATGTCAGGGAGACATGCCCTTGAACTTGAGTTTTAGGCAATTCCAGTGCTCTAGAGTAAGTGTAAGTAGATACTACAAAGAAAATGGGGTTAAAAAACCCCTACCACCTCTGCTGACTGGCATGCATGTGGAAGGTTTCCTAAATATACTACAGATGTGTCAGGTTAACTGACAGAATAAATAACTCTTGAAAAATAGGACTCTGTTGGGGTACCTGGCTGGCTCAGTTGATGGAGCGTGCGACTCTGGATTTCAGGGACGTGAGTTGGAGCCCCACATTGGGTGTAGAGATTACTAAAAAAGATAAAGTTAAAATTGGACCCTTTTGGTAAAAGACATTATCTGCCCATTTATTAATCTTGTGGTTCAATTTCTGTGGCTTTAGGAAATCAGCACTATACTTCAGTATGTGGTAGGAAGAAACAAGCTGCTGCAGTGTCTTCATGCAAAACGGCACGTGCTGGAGTCATGGAGGCAGCTGGTCGAGATTATACTGACAGCTTGTCCCCAGGACCTCATTCAGGCAGAGGATCGGCAACTGATTATCCGTGATATCCTACAAGATGTGCATGATAAGGTAACGTACTTCCTAAATTGCTTCCTGAACTTCCTTACTTCCTAATTACTTCCCGTATTGCTGAACAGATCTTTATATACTACTTAAAAACACAGTTTCCCACCATCCTTTTTTTCCCCTTTTATGTTAGGAATAAATAGAGTTGTGTATTGCCAGTGTTAAGGCGATCCTTGAGAAAGTCTTCTGTACAGTAATGGCTCTCAACCAAAGTATGTATCACAATTACGTAGGGAGCTTTTTAAAAATACACGGATGGATCCCACCCCGGACATATTGAATGGGACACTCTGGTGGGTGACCACTTGTGTGAATTTACATTAAAGACCTTTCTAAGGAATCCTGATAGGAATCCCTTCTGGTTAAGAACACACGTTACCAGTATCATATTTAAATTTTTCTATATATTAGCTTTTATTTTCTTTGATCAATGACATTCCATTCTTCTATTCTTAATGGTAGGTGAAAGCTCAGTGTATATAAAACCTGTTAATGACTGTAGCTGATTTGTCTTTCTGCTTTAAGATACTAGATGATGAAGCAGCGCAGGAGTTAATGCCAGTGGTAGCAGGTGCCGTGTTCACCTTGACTGCTCACCTAAGCCAAGCCGTTCGCACTGAACAGAAGCAACCATTAGTCTTGGGACCCGGAGAGACCCATTACGCTTTTATGCTCGATAGCTCGTTTGCGTCACCTTCTCCAGCAGAGAACCCAGTGGTGGGTTTTGCTTCTATTGGAGACTCTTCGCTTCACATCATATTGAAGAAACTGTTAGACTTCATTTTGAAGACAGGTTTTTTCATCTAAATTTCTTACAAATCACACCTTTTGTGTTTGTTTTAACTTTCATTTGAAACAGGGTTTGTACTCTGTATCTCCTTAGGTGGCGGATTCCAGCGAGTGAGGACACACCTGTACGGCTCTTTGTTGTATTACTTACAGATCGCCCAGAGACCAGATGAACCAGACACATTAGAAGCAGGTAGAACCAGATAGATTTCTAATCTTTTCTGTCTCAGAGATTTTTAGAGATTCTGTTGTAGAGATTAAGTTACAAAAAAAACCCGTTTTCCGTCTTCTGGCTAAGTAAAGCTGTAATAAATGAGTCTTTATGGAATCATGAAAGCACTTATGTGAAGTCGAGGAAGAATGTGTAGTTTTTAAAATTAAGACGATAGTACATGAGTACTATAAAAAAAAACCCTCAAATACCACTTTAGCTTGTATGCGTTTTTAATTCCCTCTCTTTCTCTGGTCCCACTGAACAGTCTGCTGTACATAGCGTGTACATGTCTTTCTCCCCTTTGCAGAGCATCACGGTGCATATCTAGTTGAATCTTTTCAGATGTCTCCGTTGTTCTGTAATACGGAAGTAATGTTTATTTAACCATTTGCATTATTCATAGACACTTCCATTGTTTCTAATTTTTACTGTCACAAATATGCTGCATCAAATGTTCCGTTATATGCCTTTGTATTTTTCAAGAAGAATGCTTCATGGTAAAATTTCCATGTGAAAGACTATGCGCATTTTTATTTTAATAGATTCTACCAGAGGCGCCTGGGCAGCTCAGTCAGTTGAGCATCTGACTCTCGATTTCAGCTCATGTCATGATCTCAGTTGTGAGATCTAGCCTCACGCTCAGCGTGGAGCCCGCTTAAGATTCTCTTGCTCCCTCTCCCTATATCCCTCCCCCACTTGTGTGAGTGCTCTATGAAAAAAAAAAGAAAAAAGCTCCTACCAAATGGCTTTCTGCCAGTCTAAACCCTCATCAATAGTGTACCTATATCTTTTTGTACTAATGTGAAATTTTTCTTGAATAAATTCCAAGAGGTAGAATTTCTTGGTCAAAGGTAATGCCTATTTAAAATATTGATAAATCCCACTTTCTAAAATAAAATTAGCATTTAAAAAATTTTTTTTAACATTTATTTATTTTTGAGAGACAGAGTACAGGTGGGGGAGGGGCAGAGAGAGACGGAGCCACAGAATCCAAAGCAGGCTGCAAGCTCCGAGCTGTCAGCACAGAGCCCGTTGCGAGGCTCAAACTCACAAACCATGAGATCATGACCTGAGCCGAAGTTGGACACTCAACTGACTGAGCCACCCAGGCACCCTTAATTAGCATTGTTAATTAAGAGTAATAATCTGGACTTTTTGGTCTCCAGATATGAAAAATGTTTTTAGCCATTCAGTAAATGAATGTATAATACTCTACACCAGAAATGTCCTGCTATTTAAGAACTTGTCATAAGCATCTTTTGATAATGGACTTCCGATACCCGTCTGAGAACCTTTATGAGTATTTGCTATTTTGTACACAGATTCTTAAAAACCACTCTGTGTGTAAGACCCAGATTATCTCATATTATTCTTTACTGGCTAATATTTTTACATATCTTTCTAAGGAGATAATAATAGCCAAATGATGTATTTGTAGAAATGGCCTACCCACTTAAACAAAGCACAAAAATTTTTAGGATCATTCAAAAGAATAGTTCAGAGAAGCTTTTTAAACAGAGAGAAGCTTTTCTTAAGAGATAATAATGGGGATTCCACTCTCTACTCCTCCCCCTCCAACACACCTCTCCATTTTCCTCTTGTCTGAAAATTTTTTAACATTAGATTTAGTGGAATTGGCAAAGTCACTACTTAACCACTAGGTAGAGCTCTACAACATACTTTTTTTTTTTTTTAATTTTTTTTTTCAACGTTTATCTATTTTTGGGACAGAGAGAGACAGAGCATGAACAGGGGAGGGGCAGAGAGAGAGGGAGACACAGAATCGGAAACAGGCTCCAGGCTCTGAGCCATCAGCCCAGAGCCCGACGCGGGGCTCGAACTCACAGACCGCGAGATCGTGACCTGGCTGAAGTCGGACGCTTAACCGACTGCGCCACCCAGGCGCCCCTACAACATACTTTTTATAAGGCGTCATTATCAAGATGAAATAAAGTGGTGTGACCACAAAAGAAAATTCTCCTTTGTTTTTAATTTTCAAATGATGTATTTTTAATTTCATCCTTTAATTAGTTTTTTTTTTTTACCACTTAATTGCTGCTTATTTTGACTTATTTTACTTACTTATTTTGGGGGGGGGCAGGGCTCAAGTGAGCAAGGGCAGAGAGAGACAGAGAGAAAGGGAGGAGAGACAGAGAGAAGCGGGGCTCACACAGGGCTCATGTTTTGCCCGAATCAGGGCCTTGAACTCACCTGATGTGCCATTTGAACTCACGAACCGTGAGATCATGACCTGAGCCAAAGTCAGATGCTGAACGACTGAGCCACCCAGGTGCCCTATTTGGACTTATTTTAAATAGCAAAGCACTGTATTTCCTAGACACTAGTGTTTTTAAGTTTCAAGTTAGAAATACTAAATTTAATAAATATTTATTGATACCTACTTTTGTATGTGTATGTGCATGTTTTGACATGGTACTACTTTATTTTATTTTAAAACAGGAACTGAATTTTTTTTTTTAAAGTTTTTATTTATTTTTGAGACAGAGAGAGACAGAGCATGAACGGGGGGAGGGGCAGAGAGAGAGAGAGGGAGACACAGAATCCGAAACAGGCTCCAGGCTCCGAGCCGTCAGCACAGAGCCCGACGCGGGGCTCGAACTCACGGACCGCGAGATCATGACCTGAGCCGAAGTTGGAGGCTCAACCGACCAAGCCACCCAGGCGCCCCTGGGAACTGAACTTTTAATGTCTACATACTTATTTTTCCATACCTCTTTTACTTTATTTATTTTTTTTTTTTAATTTATTTTTTTTTTCAACGTTTATTTATTTTTGGGACAGAGAGAGACAGAGCATGAACGGGCGAGGGGCAGAGAGAGAGGGAGACACAGAATCGGAAACAGGCTCCAGGCTCTGAGCCATCAGCCCAGAGCCTGACGCGGGGCTCGAACTCACGGACCGCGAGATCGCGACCTGGCTGAAGTCGGACGCTTAACCGACTGCGCCACCCAGGCGCCCCTCTTTTACTTTATTTTTAACATAACTATGTATACTGGATACTGGGCAGCTATTTTTCCTGTTTTGTGTAACAAGAATCCTACTCACAGAGACAAAATGACTTGCTTATCTGTGGCAGATCTGATTAGAAATCAGTTTCCTTGATTTTTTTTTCTCAAGTTTATTATTTTGAGAGAGAGCATAGCATGCACATGGGGGAGAGTCAGAGAGGGAGAGAGAGAGAATCCCAAGCAGGCTCCTCACTGTCAGGGTGGAGGCTGATGTGGGGCTCAGACTCACAATTCGTGAGATCATGACCTGAGCTGAAGTGGGATTCTGAGCCAGCTGAGCCACCCAGGTGGCTCAGTTTTCTCTATTTTTAATAGAATGTTCCTTTTCCTGGCCATAGCATCTCACGTCTTCATCCTTTTTGTTATTGTTGTCTTTTTGTAATTTGTAATTATTTCTTTTTAATTTGATAGATAATACCTACCAGCAGTGTATTTGTAGCTCATAGTACGAAGGGCTAATTTCTAATACGTAAAGAACACCTACGAATCAAACCCAGTAGAAAAAATGGTCAAAGGATATGAGCACACAGTTTAGGGGAAAGAAAATTCAGTTAGCTCTTAAGCATATATTAGCTTTGTGAAAATCACTGTAGGTGGACTCCATCACCTTGAGTTGGCAATGCAGATCTGGGGAGAAACAAAAGCATATATTCTTTGAGTAAAATTCTTTGGAAGATTCATATATGTCAAGAACAGTGCAGTTAAAATCTGACATTTTTGTTTGTTTGCATATGTAATCCCTGGGGGTTAGTTGACAAGAGTTGACATCATGACTATCTCTCTTTGTATTCTTTTTTTTTTTTTTTTAACTTTTTAAGTGTTGATTTTTATCAGTTTTTGAGAAAGACACAGTGCGCATGGGGGAGGGGCAGAGAGAGAGGGAGACACAGAATCTGAAGCAGGCTCCAGGCTCTGAGCTGTCAGCATAGAGCCCGACACGGGGCCAAAATCCACAAACCATGAGATCATGACCTGAGCAGAAGTTGGACGCTTAACCGACTGAGCCACCTAGGCACCCCTCTTTTTATTCTTTTCATCTTTTATTTTTTCTCATTTCTACCAGTGACCACGGGAGAAAATACAGATAATTTGACCAAAGCGTAAATGTTTAATATGAAGCCCTGTTGCTGTATTCTTAATTTCTTTATTCGTTTGTTTCTTCAGCTTTAGTATTATAAAAATACTTCACATTTAAATACAGATAATTATAAAGATACACATCTTCAGCACATTTTTATAAGATTATTATTTTCAATAAAAGTTTATTTATAAAGCCAACTTATAAAGTTATGCTAACACATCAGAGCCATGATATAGTGCATCTTCCATAGTTTTATTTTTGTAAGATTAGCCCTATTTGAATGTTCTGTATAATCTCAGTAAAATGGATTAAATTGTTGCAATTTTAAGTACTTTCATTATGAGCTTTTTTCATAGGTTCTCTTTCCTTTGAATTGGCTCTTTTTCCCCTTAAATTTGGTAAGTTAATTGTACTCAGTTTTGTATTTTCTTTATAAGTAAGAATTAGAAATTGTCATAAACATAAGGAATTTTCTTCTCTGCTCATAGTTCTTTTGGGCTCTTGTGACCTTTGAGCAAGAATATTCCTGTTCTTTGTGAAACCATAATATCTATTCATCTTGTTTTAAAAAGAAGATTAGAAAAGACAACCTATTGCCATTATTAAATTTTTGAGAACCAGAGCATCTGGGTGGCTCAGTCAGTTAAGCATCCAACTCTTGGTCTCAGCTCAGGTCATGATCTCACAGATCATGAGTTTGAGCCTCGAGTTGGGCTTTGCACTGACAGCATGGAGCCTGCTTGGGATTCTGCCTCTCCCTCTCTCTGCCTCTCTCTCGCTCTCTCAAAGGTTTATTTATTTTGAGAGAGAGAGAAAGGGGAGAGAGAGAGAATCTCAAGCAGACTGTGATATTAGTGTGAAGCCCAACATGGGGTTTAAATCCATGAACCGTGAGTGAGATCATGACCTAAGTTTGAATCAGGAATTGGTCACTTAACCAACTGAGCCATCCAGGCACCCCATAAATAAACTTAAAAAAATTTTTTTTGATAATCTTATTGTGACATTAAAAATTGTTATGGTCTAGGCATTAGTATGATCTGGCATTATAGTATAAATACACCTATAAGTCATAAAGTAGTGGGACTAAAAGGATTATATAGAACATCTTGCCTTCTCTGGACTCTGTTCTTTGAGTCTGATTCCAACAAGTGACTTAAAAATACTAGCTATAGCTATGGGTGTGTGTAGTAAAATGCAGGCTCTTTGCTTGATGTGAATTTAGATGTACATTTCTCATCACTTTTATTTTTTACAACCTGAGTCAAGTCCTAGAACCTGAGAACCTGATTAAAAATTAATAATTGGGTATTTAAAAAATATTTTAGCTTTTGTTTTTTATTTCAAAATAAATACTGAATGAGGAAATTTAGAACATATTAATAAACAAAGGTAAGAAGAAGCCCTACATTCTACCCTGCTAAGATAACCATTGCAACATTTTGTTATAGCCAGCCATATTGACTTAAAATCTCCCTTGTCTTTTCACTCAGTATTTTATCAGCTTTTTTCTTTGTTAAATAATATTTTTAATAGCTCTATACATTTTGTCACTTATGGGTATACCATCACTTAGCTTGTCCGTTTTTGGACATTTAGATTATTTCCGGTTTTTCACAATATGAATAAAAATCTGATCTCATTTGGTGGTTGATTATTTTCACTTATTCCAAAAGCAGGAAATATTAATTAGGTTCTTGTTTTCATAAGGATTATATTCTAGTATAAATGACAGTATATGTATTTATAAAACAGGAAGCATTAAGTTGGGTGATACAGGCTAGATGCCAGCAAACTTTTTCTGTAAAGGCCAGTTAGTGAATATTTTAGATTTTGCAAGCCATATGCTCTCTGTTGCAGCTACTCACCCCTGCCTTTATAGTGTGAAGGCAGCCAGAGACTGCAGTTGAGTGACCATGGCTCTGTCACATCACAGCTTTATAAAAACAGGTCAGATTTTGCTCTCAGCCCTTAGTTTTTGAACCCCAAGTGTAAATTATAAGAGGTATGAGAAAAAAGAAAATCAAGACTTTCACTGGGCTTTGCAGGTGAAGTTGTATTTACATAGGAATAAATGGAGAGCTCTTCAAGCAAGACCCAAACTTAGGAGGGAGTAAAGACTAAGGAGGATGTCTTTGCTATAAGCAAGGGTTGTGGAAAATAACGGTTGGTGAGAAATAAAATGGAGTGAAAGGGTAGGACCATATTAATGACCTTGCAAATGAAATTGCAGTGTTAAAGCTAGTTGGATTAAGCAGTTGATAGCCACATTAAGTTACTGAGAAAAGTGCTATGAAGTTGGTATTTAGAAAAGTTTGTATGGCAGTGATTTATAAGGTATGTTGGAAGAAGGAACAGTTTGGTGTAAAAGAAACTAACTTGGTGGTTTCTAATGAACTAATTTACCCTCCAAAAACGAAAATTTAAAAGAAAGTTCTAATTAAGTTGCAGCCTTAGGATTTTCTTATTTCTAGGTGGTACTGTTAATAAAATGTGGAACTTAGAGATCTGTTCACAGTTGGAAAACGCAAATCAAGTTGTTTCTTTACGACTAAGCCTGGTCTTCTGCAATCCTTGATTTCAGTTTTCTCTGTAAAACCGTAGGGGCTCTTGGAGGAGTGTCTCAGGGTTTGTGTGGAGGAGTCCGGAGAGTGATGTTGCAGCAGCCCTCTGCCCTCATTTCAGCCAGTTTGAAATCTGGAATCTGTGGCTAAAACTACAAATTACAAAGTAGTGGCTTTCAGACTTGTATTCACAACCTTTATTCAGACAATTTTGTAGCGGTCCTGTGTGTAAACCAGAAAAGATGCTATAGCTCCTCAGGCTGGCTTTTTGAAAACCCATCCTGAGGGCATCTGGTGGCATCCCTGGAGCACATTTCTGAGCTTTCTCTAACCTGTCCGTCAGTAATTAATGTTGTGCTACTGTGCTAGCCACTGTGCTAAATACCAGTACAATAATGGTGGGCAAGACAGAATCCGGATGTAACACAACCTGATGTACTGGTAAATAAGTACTATGCAGAAAATGAGGTAGTGCTGTGCTGTGTATGTGTAGGGCGAGTTGGATGTAGCTGAGAAGTGATGTTAGAGGCTGGAATGATGAAGACGAGGCAGCCATGCTGAGATCTGAGGAAAAACCCAAAAGATCAAAGTGCAGAGATCCTGAGACCAAAGTGGTGAATGTGAGGGACAGAAAGGCTCGTGTGGTGACAGCCAGCGGAAGAGGGAAAGAGTGGAAGATGAGGTTGAGCAGGAGATGGAGACAGATGACGTGAGGGAATGGATGTGATTGAGAAACATAAAAATCCCATACCCTCCTTTGACAGTTATTGAAATTAAAAATAAGGACGACTGAAACAAAAGTAGCGGTAAAAATATTTGAGGGGGAAAAATATTATTAAAACTCTGCAAGTTTGCCTTCTGCGAACATTATAATGGAACGTAAGGCACAATGTGGGTTACTTTTATTTTTCATGATTTAACCTTCTTCGTTTATACTCTCCGTTCTGATCAGTTCATCTTGAGAACTTTTCTCTGATTTAAAAATAGTTGCCGTGTAGTAGTTGTAAAAAGTCATAAGATTGGTTTGAAATACAGGTTATGGCTTTATGTAATACATTTTTGAAACTCTTCTAGAAGGTTTACATGAATCTTAGTAAAATATATGATCATATCTTTAGTTATCTTTGTATATTTAAATTATTTTCATAAGGGGTATGCTTTTTTAATAAGTATTTTTAATAAGTATTTCAATTACAAAATATAAATAAAATCTGATTTTTTTGGAAGCAGATTTTTGTCGACTTTGTACCTAACTTTTTTTAGTCAAAATTCTCATAGATCTCAATAAAGGATGAAAATAGATTGATCAGCAGAATAAATACAGGATATTGGTTCTCTTATTGTCTTATAATTCATTTTGATTTTGGGCGTGTGGGTGTCTCAGTCTGACTCTTGATTTTGGCTCAGATCATGATCTCACAATTCATGGGATTGAGCCCCACCTCAGGCTCTGCACTGAGCATAGGGCTTGCTTCGGATTCTCTCTCTCCCTCCCTCTGCCCCTCCCCTGCTCATGTGCACGCACATATGTGCATTTACTCTCACAAAAATAAACATTAAAAAAAGTAGTTCATTTGACTTATTTAAGAATAGGGAGTTTATCCTTTTCATAATACAGTTGTCACCTTAGTGTACAATGTGTGCATTGTGTTTTTGAAGTTTAGCTGCCTAGACCCATTGGTTGGTGGGCCCTTGGGTACTACATGAAATAATGGAGGGATTTTTTTTTTCTTGTTCTATATGAAGTGTAATTGCTCAGTCACCACACTGTTTTTTATTGGGGTGTTTTAAATATTTTCTGTTGTAACCCTTTTAGCCAAGAAAACCATGTGGGAAAGGCTGACAGCCCCTGAAGATGTATTTAGTAAATTACAACGAGAAAACATAGCCATCATTGAGAGCTACGGTGCTGCCCTCATGGAAGTGGTCTGTCGAGATGCTTGTGATGGCCATGAGATTGGAAGGGTACAGTAACTCCTGTTTAGTATAACAATTGAATAAATATTTTGACTTATTAAGGTATAAACTGAATTAACTTTGCAAATGCATGTTATATATTGAGAATTATTGTCTGCAATATATTTTAGTGAATTGTTTTTAATGTTAATTTTTGAGAGAGAGAGAGAGAAAGAAAGAGAGGGGAGGTGCAGACAGAGAGGGAGTCACAGAATCCAAAGCAGGCTCAAGGCTCTGAGCTGTCAGCACAGAGCCGACGCGGGGCTCGAACTCACAAACCACCAGATCATGACCTGAGCTGAAATCAGATGCTTTAACCAACTGAGCCACCCAGGCGCCCCTACTGAATTTTCTTATTTGTTATAATTTGGAATTTCTATTTTATTTTTTCATATGTTTTCTTTATTTCTGTTCAGAATCTCAGTTCAGAATTTTCCCTCAGCATAATCTTTCTGCTGATTGTGAGGTTAGCCTTACACTGGTAGAAATGCTGCTTAATAAAGATCTTTGGTTAAGAGAATACTGGGTAAACAGGTTTTATACTGAATATGTCTTTCTTTGCTTTGTGGAGGGGAATTTGCATTTATAATTCTTTAAAATACTGTACCACACTGGTGATAATACAATGAGAAGATAACTTCCTGCTAATGAAGAGTTTCATAGTATTTGAATCATATACAGCTGATCCTTAAACAACACGGGTTTAAACTGCGTGGGTCCACTTACTGTGCAGATTTGTTTTGACAGATACAGTACAGAACTGTAAATGTGTTTTCTCTTTTTTGAACATTTTTTTTCTCTAGCTTACTTAATTGGAAGAATACAGTATGTAATACATATGAGATAAAAAATATGTGTTAATCAACTATTTATGTATCCACCAGGCTTCTGGTCAGCAGTAGGCTCTTAGTAATTATAAGGTTGTGGGGAATCAAAAAGTTATACATGGATTTTCAACTGTGCTCCTAACCCCCGTGTTGTTCAGGGGTCAGACGTATTTGAAGATGGTGGGAAACAGGCCTTTAAGAAATAGGATGAATATAAACTGTGTAGTAAGTTCTTGTGTTCAAAACAAAACAAAACAGTTTAAGTGTTGTTATGCATAGAAAAAGGACTGAAGAGGAGAGAGGCCAAAATGGAGTAGCAGTGTTGATCAGGCCACATATATTCTATATGCTTTTCTATGTTTTCTAGGTTTCTTGTAATGTGCATGTAATACTTCACAATTAGGGGAAAAAGCTATTTTTAACAAGTCTCTTTTCTCCTTTTATTAATAAATCAAGATTCTGTATACATAGCTTTCAAGTTTCTCAAAAATAAAAAAAACCAACAAAATAAAATGTACTTGCAAGCTACCATTTCCCTTGTAAGAAAAGCTCTAAATATTTTCATATCAAGGGAGTTTCTGTCCTTGGTCTTGGTAGCCATCTCCATGTTTGGGGCTTTGATTTGTTCTTCTTCAGATGCTGGCACTGGCTCTACTTGATCGGATCGTCTCCGTAGATAAACAGCAGCAGTGGCTCTTGTACCTTTCTAACAGTGGCTACTTGAAGGTGCTCGTGGACAGCTTGGTAGAAGATGACCATACTTTGCAGAGCTTATTAACGCCACAACCTCCCCTCTTAAAAGCCCTTTATACTTACGAATCCAAAATGGTAAGACTTTGTATTCATTTGAAGTTAGATCAACCGCTCACTTCCTCTTAGAGCAGTAGATGTATTAAAGAACGTTAATGTGGCCGACATTTTTAGTATTTCTGTCATGTAAGCTATAATCATTTCAAAGAGTTTTAAATTTGGAACATGTGTTAGAAATGTAGCTTCAAAGCATGCCAAAGATGAGTTGAAGTGATCCCGAGAGGGTTAGCCGGGTAATGGAACTGCTTGCTCCTCATTCAGGTTGCTGATGATGGGGAATAATGGGACGCTGAGTGCTCTGAGGAGAGCAGTAAGCAAAATTGTCTCTTCACCACAGAATTCAGACTGTATTAGCTGCCTGTGGAACATTCCAACGTAGCTGTGCTGGTTCTAGTTTAAACACGAGATTTTCAATACCATATATAATGCATCATTTCCTTTCCTTCAGATTTGTTTTCTCTGTTTCCTCCTGGTTGAGAATACTACAGAGTCACACTAATGGAAGCACTAAAGTCTTGGACCCGTTATTAACTCCCCCCTCCTTTATTTATTCAACAAGTGTTTATTAAATACCTATTATATGCCAGGTGTGGCAGTAGGTGCTAGAGATACAGCTATGAGCAAAACCATCTCCCCCCCCCCCCCCCATATGCCCACGTGATGATAAGTAGAACTACAGTTGAGTTGAATACTGTTTCTTGCAAGGCACTGTACTGTGACACCTCAGATATGCTGTGTTTAATCCTCGGAGAATCCTGTGTATAATGTGCCCCGCAGAGCTAGCTCGGAATTTCTCTTCAGTATGATGAGAGATCAGAAATATGCTGTGAGAGAGTCTCATTTTTATCTGAGGCCCTTGGATATGATTTCTGTATTGATGCTTTTCCTTTTGTAACTTCTTAGGCATTTCTTACAAGAGTGGCCAAGATACAGCAGGGCGCTTTAGAGCTGCTGAGGTCTGGGGTGATAGTGCGACTGGCGCAGTGCCAGGTCTATGACATGCGCCCAGAGATGGACCCGCAGGGGTAAGTGTCCGTATACGCTGGTATTGTTTCCGTACTGTTCCTTCATTGTAAAGGATTAACGAGGAAAAAGAAATTCCAAACGAAATCTTCGCCATTGGTTTATCATTCTGTTTGAGCAGTACTCTTTCACCTTGATAACTTTAATTTTGGTCCTACATCCCTGCCTTTTACTAGTAAATGGAAGTTGCTAATAAGGGTAAGAGTAGGAGGGACCTAATGCTTTCCATTTTAGGGCAGTAATAGGGAAATAGGAAAGCATTTTGTTAGTAAATGGTTTTCTTCCCAACTTTAGTGTTCTGTTCAATTTTTAGTTATACTGGTCCTTTAAAGTATTATAGTGAAATTATAATTTGTTGTGGATTTCTTATTCCTGATGACTTGAATAGTATTTTATATTTTTCTTTTTGTAGCGTTTTGCCACCTGCTTGTACATTTGAAAGCTTTTAGTCAAATTATTTTAAGTTTCAAGCTTCTTAACAGATTTCTTGGTTCAGTTTGAATACGGGTTTTGGGTTTTTTTGTTTTTGTTTTTGTTTTTGTTCTTCATTTTTGTCTACTGGCTGCAGCATTGTTAGCCTATCCTCTTGGAAGTAAATAACACTGTTTTACTAATTTTCTTCGTAAGCCCATTGCCAAATTGAATATTTGAGTTTTTCTAGGATTAACTATAGAACTGTTTCACCTCCAGAAAAGAAATGTAGGTGTTTTTTTTTTTGTTGTTTTGTTTTCTGAAGTTTTAAACATAACAGCTATTATTTTCGCCTTAGGTAAAGAGGATTGAGTTAATTACATTCCTTGGGTCTTGGCATATAATCACTTGTCTGTGCAAAGCTTTTCTCTTATTTATTTCGGTGTTTTGTGTCCATTCTCTTCATTCGGCAACCACTTTCTTTTGTCTAAAAATTTAAATATTTATAATAAATAATATTTTATTCATACCTAATCTTAAAAGTTCAGTGATATTAGGGGCACCTGGGTGGCTCAGTCGGTTAAGCATCTGACTTCAGCTCAGGTCATGATCTCATGGTTCATGAGTTTGAGCCCCCATCAGAGTCTGGAGCCTACTTCAGATTCTGTGTGTGTGTGTGTGTCTGTCTGTCTGTCTCTCTTGCTCGCTCTCGCTCCCCCTGCTCATGCTCTGTCTCTCCTTCAAAATGAATAAACATTAAAAAAAAATTTTTTTTTAAGTTAAGTGATTTTACAGCTTCGTTTTAACTTTTTAAAGTCTTGATTTTTTAAATCTAATGGGCAAAGTAGATTCATTTTTGGCTGTGGGTATAGGAGGGGGAAACTTGGGGAAAATAACTTGTTTTTATTTGTTTCTTGCTTATAGTTTCTATGGCCCAAGGGAGCTTTCAGAGTAGAATAAATATGTTTAGGAAATTCCAAGCATTGTCTTCAAATTATGCAGATTTTCTTTACTGAGTTTTTTCATAATTGAAATAACTCCGTTTTTACTGTCTATATGAGATGGAGAATTCTCATTAGTAGCTTCACATCTTAATCAGGCACCTGTGATTGTGTGCCATGGAGATGGGCAGGAACTGTTAGCGTCCCTTAACTCTTGGACTGTCGCTCTCTCCTTGTTGGGTGGAAATGAATGAAGCATGTTTGGCATGAGAGACCCGCCAGTTTTCATCCCTGCCCCCGTGGACCGCTACCGGCAGATTCTGCTCCCGGCTCTCCGCTTGTGCCAGGTCATCCTCACGTCCAGCACGGCCCAGCACTTGCAGGCAGCAGGCCAGGTAAGAAGAGTCATTGGCCTGGAGGTCGCCTGGTGCAGGGGCTGCGTTTTAGAGTTGCAGAAACCCTAGGCATAGACAGCGTCCATGGGTTCACCGTCCACTGTGGCAGACCCGGGCACTGATAGCCAGCCCCCTGGTACCTTGCGTGAACTTCACCAGCCCATTCTTACATATACTCTTATTTGAATGAAACCCCACAGTGAAGAATGGAATAGTGAGATGGAAAGCAAGAGCTCAAAATGTGTTCTTCTGTAAAGGGAAGTGGTTATGATGATAGGAATAAGCTGCTTCTAAAATGTGGTTTAACCAGGGATTTAGCGAGAGGCCATACACTATGTTAGGCCTTGCAGAAAGTATAAAGGATAGATGATAATGGCACATTTAATTGTGATATTTAGAGAACGAAGTAATTGAAGTAAGTGAATTTTCTAACTAAAATTTTTTTCATTGAGCACCAGAAATTCGTTTTATTTTCCTCTCTTTTCAGTTGAAACCTTCAAAAAAAGAAATCTTTGTCTCTTTAAACTAATAATACAATATATAATCTAGCCATTCACCGATTAGACTTATCATTATGACTCTGGAGTCTTTATTGTTTTGCCCTATTATTGCAACACCCTCCAGAACTGTGTCCCAATACTTCATGGTAATGTTATGTGCTTTCCCTGTCTTCAGTCTCCAGGCTTATGTCACCAGGGTAGAATGCTGCTGTTTCTAACATAGCACCGTGTTTTGTTTTGTTTTGTTTATGTATTTTTTTAAATTTTTTAAGTTTATTTATTTTGAGAGAGTGTGCTTGTGTCCACACCCGTGAGTGCGCCCCTGAGTGGGGGAGGGGCAGAAAGAAAAGGAGAGAGAGAATCCCAAGCATGCTCCACGTTGTCAGTGCAGAGCCTGGTGCGGGTCTCAAACCCAAGAACCATGAGATCATTACCTGAGCTGAAGGTGGGCGCTTAACAGACTGAGCCACCTAGGCACCCGGTTTTTTCTTTTTTCCCTTTTTATAAGAGAGAGAGCACGCGAGTCGGGGAGGGGCAGAGGGGGTGAGAGAGAGAATCCTAAGCAGTCTCCATGCTCAGTGTGCAGCCCGATGTGAGACTTGATCCCACAACCCCGGGATCATGACCTGAGCTAATATCAAGAGTCGGACACTCAACCAACTGAGCCACCCAGGCGCCTCGACATCTTGTTTTATACTGCGTTAGTGCATCTTACCCCTTTCCTATGTAGCCTTTGGGTCAGTTCTTTAAAACTCAGAGACTTCCCCTGTCTTCTCTTTTATTGAGATTAAGATTTTTTTTTATTCCAAGTGGGACATCGTGATGATATAAGATTCTCTAATGCCACTCTTGCACTGGCTATCGCAGAATCCCCCAAGGCGCTTGTTTTAAAAACACAGATTACGGAGCACCACATCCAGCAGTTATGGGCTAAGGCCAGGAATCTGAATTAGAACCTAAAAAGGGACACAGTTGCTGAGTGATTCAGATGTTTGGCTTGTTTTGGCATAGAGGCTCAGCCTTCAAGGCGTTTAATCAAGTTGAGGAGACATCCCGTGTGAAACTAGAGTCCATGATGGTAGGCTGGAAAATGCCAGTGTGGAAGGGCGCAGTTTAGAGGGCAGGGTTTTTCTCTCGTTTGTATTTACCATATCAAAAGGAGAATTTAACAAAAGCTTTTTATGTGATTGTCCCCATGTCAGGCCAATCAGATTTTTATAGAGCAACTTATATTCAGTAAGTCATTTTTATATCCATTTATTTTAAACTCCTGTTCTAGTTCCACTTGGACAAAAATAAAAGAAACTGAGAGTTAAGTAACAGTATTCATACAGTAGTTCTAAGTTATACTTTTCAACCGTAGCCTCTAAATACAGTAATTTCTGAACTTTGAAATGATCTTTCATGTGAATTTTAGGTAAATATTTGCTTCTTGAAGAAATAAGCCACATAAATGCAAAAGACGATTCTTATATTACGTTCATTGTGATTCATGACATTGAATTTCTGGCTTCAGCGTTACTAAAAAAAGATGAATTATAAATTCATAATACAGTTTTCTCCTGTTGACCTCTGTTTTTTCCATTTCTCTCCCTTCTCCTTGGCTCAGGTGTTGCAGTTTCTCATTTCGCATTCTGATACCATCCAAGCAATCCTGCGCTGCCAGGACGTGAGCGCTGGGTCCCTGCAGGAACTGGCTCTACTGACGGGAATTATAAGTAAAGCAGCACTTCCTGGTGAGTCGATTATGTTGGATGGACTTTGAAATTCTTTACAGACTGACGTACGCTTAATAGAATGAGGTTCTTATGGCTTTGCGATACATAGGACTTACTTGAAATTGGTCCTAACCGTTAACTGCTTTTTTTTTTAATTAGTCAGTTTTTATTTATAAGAGTGATATATGTCATACAAAAATTCAGAGTTCAAGAAAATAATGACTACTCAAAACCTCACTGCCTAGAATTTACCAAGTGTTTTTTTAGTATGTATGCTGCTGAAGCGAGCCTTTCAAACGTTGTTTTATATGTACGTACACGAGACAGGGACGGAGGCACACAGAGATAACTTACGAGAATGACATTATTTTTCACGTGCATTGTTAGAAAACTATTTAATTTTACGTGAGTTTAACAGATTAAGAAATTAATTGAAGAGAGGAACACCTGGGTGGCTCAGTTGGCTAAGCATCTGACTCTTGATCTTGACTCAGGTCGTGATCTCGTGATTCATGAGATTGAGCCCCAATTCAGGCCCTGTGCTGACAGTGCAGTCTGCTTGGGATTCTCTCTCTCCTTCTTTCTCTGTCCCTCCCCCTCTCTCTCCCTCTTTCTCTCTCTTTCTCTCCCCTTCTCTCTCTCTCAAAAGAAAAAGAAATTAATTGAAAGAAAAACTGAAGACCTTGTTGAATTCCAGACAAATGTTTTTTTTTTTTACTACAAGATTACAAGAGCTGTTAGTTCTTAAATGATCACTGTGATGAAGAAGGAAAAAAAGATTATGAAACATTATTAAGATATTTGGTTATTTTTTTTCCTTTGAATTTCCTTACCACCTGTATATTTTAGACAGAATCAATTAACTCCTATAGTATGGAAGACTGAAATCATGAGTTCTTTTATACTTCTTTTTCCACCTTCAGATTATCTTTGCCTATATTATTTTTACTTTGTCAGGTTTTATTTACATTCAGACCTGTACCCGTGAAACCTTCAGCTGTTCAGTTTTACTTGTATATTTACATGCATTCACTGAAACACACCAATGTTTTTTTCCCCCACAGCTTCACTGTTCTTAGTTCTTTCTTTCGATTTATCTCTTGGTATTTTTTAATTTGTATTGAGGTCCTTTCCCCCAAGAAAAAGTATATTATAGTCCCTGAATTTTCTAATGTTTATCAGCATCTAAAGGTTGCCTCTTTTTCTCCCTCTCTCTCTGCCCCTCCCCTGCTCATACTCTGTCTCTCTCTCTCTCTCTCAAAAATAAACAAACATTAAAATTTTTTTAAAAAAGGGGGAACACCTGGGTGGCTCAGTTTGTTAAGTGTCCGACTTCAGCTCAGGTCATGATTTCACAGCTCATGGGTTCGAGCCCAACGTCAGGCTCTGTGCTGACAGCTCAGAGCCTGGAGCCTGCTTCGGATTCTGTGTCTCCCTCTCTCTCTGCCCCTCCCTCGCTCATGCTCTGTCTCTGCCTCTTGCTCTCTCAAAAATAAATAAACATTAAAAAAAATTAAAAAAAAATACAGGTTGCCTCTTTTCGTGAAAGATCATGGCTGATTATGATTCTTTCCCTCAGAACTTATAATATTAACAATAACAGCTTGCATTTATTAAGCATAATGTGCCAAGTACTATTTCTTTAAACACTTAGCATATTTATTTAATTCTCACAAGGGTCTTATGAGGTAGAACTGTTTTCCACATTTTACAGGTGAGAAAACTGAGGCACGGAGAGGTTACCTTGTCCAAAGTCACATAGGTAATACTGCTGGTGTAGTTTCCCAGCCAATATGGCTTCTGAGCCTGTGCAGTTAACTAGTAGGCTACATTATCTCCACTATGTTGCTATGGAGAAGGCTGTGGCCAGCCCAGGATTCTACCCCACCACCGATATGTTTTCCTCTCTGAGGGGTGTCAGTGTTTGAGCCCGTGGTACTGGGAGAGCGAGCGGGTTTGGCTGGGCAGAGTGCAGTGCCTGTTGAAGCACTTAGGCCTGTGCGTATTCTGAGGAGAGCCCAGCTTCCACTCTACCCAGTCACGGTGTGTCCCAGTGCCGTGCGCTTGTCGTGCTCATTCCCCACTCATGCCAGTGTCTTTCAATGATACCAAGTCAGGCCATCCTTCCTGCCTCTGCTGAGGTCCCATGGTGCTTTGTAGTGGTTCTCCTAACCGTTTTCCCCTTGGTTTCCCCGGGGCCTTACCTAAGTACTGTAAAAGGCTTCTTTGCAAATTGAAGAGTGTCCATGAGAATTTGCAAATGTTTTTGGTTTAATCTTTTTTTTTTTTTTTTTTGACATTGCTTCTGAGGAGTGGAATAAGGGTCATGGGCTGAATCGTGCTGCTTACTTCAGAATTTTCTCTAGTTTTTTTTCTTTGCCATCACCATTTTTCACTATTTATGGCATAATTCTTCCCCCACCCCCTTGTGCTGAATTTTGTTCATTTTGTAGGTTGATGACAGGAGGGACATTCTATGATGCTCCTTCATTCTGCCATCTTAGCCTAGAAGTGCTGAGTTAGGTATCAAGAGAATTTACCTTTTATCAAATCCTCTCTGACAAGGTGGTTTTATTCATGATGTCTTCTGTCAGTAACTTTTTTAAATGCCTAAATTTTCTATATTTTGCTAATAGCATCATTTGACCCTGTCATCGTATTAAGATTGTATTAAGAAAAGCACTTTATTTTATCTTATTAATGTTTTTTTGTTTGTTTATTGAGAGTGAGAGAGGGAGGGAGCAAGTACAAGCAGAGAGGGGCAGAGAGAGAGGGAGAGAGAGAATCCCGAACAGGCTCCTTCCAGTTAGCACAGAGCCCAAAGCAGGACTTGATCGCATGACCACGAGATCATGACCCGAGTTGAAATCAGGAATTGGATGACCGACCAACTGAGCCACCCAGGTGCCCCAGCAGTTTCACAGGCTTGTGATAAATTCCAACAAAAGAAAAGTACAAGTGGTGCAGCGGCTCTTTAAAGTGGTTTAGGGAACAGCGACCAGCAGTTCTCGTTCTCTAAAAGGAATTAGGTATCAACTTAGCTTATTTTTTTGAGAAGTTTCTCTGCATATGGCGTCAAATTGTCCCCTCCCTACACAAGTGAAATCAGATGATACGCACTGCTATGTAAATAAGTAACTTCTTTTTTCCAGTTTGTCTTGGAGATCTTTTCCCTCATCACATAGAGCTCCTACCTCATTCTTTTAAATTGGGTATAATTTTCCAGTTGCGAGAGTTAACCAGGTCTTTGTTCTTTAACCAGACACCTGTAACATGTTTACTGTTTCCAAGCTTTTTAAAAAATTTCCAACAGTGTTGCATTTAATAACTGTGTATGTATGTCTGTGTATGTGTGTCTATGTGTATATATAGGCATTTTTGTAGATTTGAGCTGGTAGGCTTGATAAATGCCTGGCAGTCGTTGGCCAGAAAATAAAAACGCTTAAATTTTTCTTCTGAAGATAATGACAAACACCCTCCCAAAAGTTTCAGACAAACTTGTAACAGTTTTCACTCCTATCAACCCCACTCTGCACAGTTCAGCCTTTGATGACATACTGTTTTGTATTCTCCTGTAATTTTACTATATATTTTTTTATCTTAAATTCTCACATTAAATTTTAAGCCCATTTATAACTGTGTCCCCCATATTGCCTAGCCTCATACCAGTTATGTCATACCTCCTCAAATACTGACCAAAAGGTTAATTTTTTTTCTATGACCCACAAATATTCTGGAAAGTGTTTTGGAGTTGAGACCAATGTAAATGGTACACCGAGTACTCATTCGGCACTTAGCAGAAGCATCTTATAGAAACTGAGAGCGTCTTACAGAAACAGAATTGGTAGTCTTTTTTTTTTTTTTTTTAAGATTCTGTCTTTTTTTTTTTTTTAAACGTTTTATTTATTTTTGAGACAGAGAGAGACAGAGCATGAACGGGGCAGGGGCAGAGAGAGAGGGAGACACCCAATTGGAAGCAGGCTCCAGGCTCTGAGCCGTCAGCCCAGAGCCGGACGCGGGGCTCAAGCTCAGACTGCGAGATTGTGACCTGAGCTGAAGTCGGACGCTTAACCGACTGAGCCACCCAGGCGCCCCAAAGATTCTATTTTTAAGTAACCTCTACACCCAACATGGGGCTTGAACTTACAACCCTGAGATCAAGAGTCGCATCTTCCAGTGACTGAGCCAGTCAGGTGCCTCCCAAGTAGTCTTTTAAAGAGAGGCAGCAGGTGGAAAAAAGGAACTGGGGAATAGCAATACATGTTGCAGAAATCAGGAAACTTGAGAACAGAGAGGAAAAGGCCCACATTTCATGGTGGTGTTAGGTACAAGGTCCAGCTTTAAGGGGTAGGATGGGAAAGAGGGTTTAAAAATACAAGCAGCAAATGTGGACAAAATATTTCAAGAATTTGGTATTAACCATATTTTCGCTTATTTGGGGGTTTTATTTTTTGGAGTACAAGGGAGACCTGAACGTGTTTTCAAATAGGGAAAAATCTTCTGTGGCAGGGTAGATTTGGATAAGCTGGAAAAGTGATCCTCAGAGCAAACTCCCAGAGGAGGTGGAGAAGGGAAGGGATGGGATCTAGTGGAATAATGAGGCACAGGTGCGGCACAGCAAGCCAGCATGTGAGGTCGTGGGCTGACAAATCTAGAAAGAGGAGGTCTTGTTACTATAAGGAGCAAAAGATAAGGTTCTGGGTTACACGCTCTAGAGCGTATGCTTGGAGGTAAGGACTGAATTAAGGAGATTGTGAAAACAAAGGGTGGCTAGGACGGGTTCAGGTGGGTCATGAGCATGAGTACAGCCATGGAAGAAAGGAAGAAACCAGCAGAGTGAGTGAGCTGCGTGTTTACCTGGTGAACTCGATGGAAGTAAAGGGTGTTTGTCCCGGTACTGTAAGATTGATCAACTTGATTTAAGAATTCTGTAATAAGTCTAAACAGAAGTTTAATGGGAACTTTTGTGTGTACGTGCAAACTCTACTTTGCCTAAGGGGAAAAGGAAAAAAAAATCAGATGATACAGTACCTAGAAGAGTTAAAAGAAAAAAAATACATTTCATTTTTAGTGTTTTATATCCTAAACTCTTTCAGCAGGAGAGAGTAATTTACTTCTGAGTTTAGAACATTTTTAACTTTTATGGTTATAAATAAAAAGTAGATTTATCTCAAAAACTTTAAAAAGTGCCTTTTGAAATCACAAATTCAGTCTAGATTTAGATTGCATTTGAGCGAACATGTAGTGGTGTGCTTATAGTCTTTGTGAAGTTGTATTTCCCAGAACTCCTTCGTGGCAAGTCTGTGTCTTTTCTTGTACATAAAGAATATAAAATACTCGAATCGTTCTTCCTAGTTTTTAAATGTTTTTATTTTGTTGACTTTAAAACTGTATTTAAAAGCATTCCAAATTTTATCAGGTATATTAAGTGAACTTGATATTGATGCAAATGAAGGATCTCTAATGGAGCTACAGGGACATATTGGAAGATTCCAGGTAACTGACTCTTACTTCTTTAAAGAGTAGTACTGTAAGACAACAAAATACAACAGCCCTCTTATCCATCCTCCCTGTTCTGTTTCCTGGATTTGGGCAGACCCTCTCAACGGTTTTTAATCTATTATCTCTAAATAAATATGCTTATTTTTGAATTTTAGGAATCATCTGTTGATTTTCCATTGAGAAGGGTGAGAACTTAAGATCCCTTTTTTCCTTTCCTTCCACCATACAGTATGGACACTTCTCACAACACCCCTCCACCCACTGCTGAAACTCAATATAATTATGAATTTGATTAGATCAGTACTTAGTGTTATGCTGTTATTATTATGTAAATGTAGTATTTGAATAAGAATGGGTGATAGGTTACTTTTGGGCACAACATTATGTTTTCCCTAGAGTGAATAATTATTTCTTTTTTTATTTGCTTGGTTTTTATGTGTTTATTTCTAAGCTCTCTTCCAGTTGTGTGATCTCCTTTAATATATTCAAGCATATTAGATAGCTTATCAACTAGATATTTATCACAGTCTTTCTGGGAGCCTCCTGGCCTGCTTTGATCCGGACATCTTCGTTTTTGATTGGCTGCAGAGTAATTATATTTATATACTAGAATTTATATTTCATTGTTTTTGATATAGTAATTTTCTTAACCAACCAATCCTCTTTTCATGAACTGTTTTTTCAAGTTTCCAAAAGAAAACTGCCGCTATCAGCATTTTTGGGTACAAATTTTTGAACTAGAGATTAGATAGCAATAACTGGTATCACTGGGTCCAAGGGTGCACACACAGTACATGTTGAGTCATTATCAAACAGCACTCCAGAAAGGATGGTACTCTCACCAGCAATGCCCAAATACTCCTTCCTTCCTTCCTTCCTTCCTTCCTTTCTTTCTTTCTTTCTTTCTTTCTTTCTTTCTTTCTTTCTTTCTTTTTTTGTCGTCTAATGTTTTTCATTGGTAGGGAGAAAAAGACATTTTTGATGGGTCTCTCATAAGGTGATAGAAATGTTTTAGTGCATTTGTTTTGTCTGTAAGGGTAGCAAACGGCAGGTGATCTCTTAAAAATAGATATATCTGTTTTGGCAAAATAAACTTATATTGTAATCTTTTCGATATGTTTTGCCTTATCCAGTCTTATTATGTAAACTAACATCAGTTTACATAAGCTACTATATATCTATGTATGTCTGTATGTGAATGTAGGTGTGTGTGATACCAGTTTTCAAAGTGCATGTTTTTAATGTCCATTTATTATGTGCAGAGCACTATAGACTAAGAACTGTAAATACAATTCTTTGTCTCAGGTAATCCTGACAACAAGTAAGGTAGGAATCACTATTTTCCTAAGAATGTGAGCATTGAGGCTTCTGGAATTTAAGTAACTTGTTGTAGATCACATAGCAAGAAGTCAGGTACCTGCTATGGAAACCCACATCTCTGATTGCAATCACTAGATAGGCATATTACCAATTTTGAAAATCGTGTCCTTCCCTCTAAGAACCTTAGGAAAAATGGTATTGTCGGGTGAAAAGTAGCAACATTTCAAGGAGAGGACATCTTCATTTTATCTGCCAAGGGTACCTGTGTGTTCTCAGCCCCTTTATGAAGTCCCCAGAGGCGGCTATAGGAGAAATAGCCTTTAAACTTGAGCATTCATAGACAACATTATCGCGGACATGCTTGTTACAGACTGTCTTCTGTTTGCCATCTCATTTTGCTTCTCATTATTTATCAACTTGTGTTTATTTAATCGGTATCTACCAAGGAATTATTTGGTGTGATACAGAATATTCTCTAATGTTTACAATGTAATGGGGATTAACTGCTAAAAAAAAAAAAAAAAAGAAGTTCTTTTAATGAGTTGACTGCCAAGCAGATACATTTGCAAAAAGGTGAATTTTAATAGTGCTAACTTCAGTGCCTCAGTTGGAGGTAAGAAATCAGATGCTTTAGAGAGTGATTCCACTCCCCAGTGAGTTCTTCTTTTTTATATTCCTCAAAGAGGGGTAGCTGATTTTACACATACCGGATTGGCTCTGAACAAAGTATCTTTCTCTTTCTTAGCGCCAGTGCTTAGGACTCCTGAGCCGCTTTGGGGGCTCTGACAGACTGCGTCAGTTTAAATTTCAAGATGATAATGTGGAGGGAGATAGAGTGAGCAAGAAAGATGAGCTTGAACTGGCCATGCAGCAGGTAAGAGGAGTGAGCGTTGTGTATCCGTTCTTGAACATCTGTGTGTTTTTTGGAAGCGTGATGAAAACAACAGATGTGAGTGGTTTTACAGATTGATTTAGAGCTTTGTTGTAATTTTACAGATTGATCACTAGCTTTGTTTTCCTTCAACTCTGGAGTTCCCTGATATTGGGGATTTGGGGAACTAATATTTTTGTCACTGTTACTCTTCCATTGTAGATCTGTGCCAATGTCATGGAATATTGCCAGTCACTCCTGTTACAGAGCTCCCCCACCTTTCAGCATGCTATGTGCCTCTTCACCCCGAGCCTGTCAGAAACCATTAATAGAGATGGACCCCGGCAAGGTGAGCCGAGTCGTTTCCTTCTGTATTTGAGTATTAAGTTGCTGTGGTTAAGACAGGCTCTAGTTGGCTCCAGTGAGATGCAGTGTTTTCTTTATGTGTCATTAGTGGGAAAATTTGTAAATGACTTTAAGGAGCGGTAAGGAATTGGCGTTGTTAGTCTTGTGGATAGTCTAGAGAGCTGGAGAGGACAGAGAAATTCAAGATTTTCTGAGGATAAATTTCTAAATAGAAGAGCCTTGTGGGGAGAGTGTGGTTTTGAATAGTATCTGAGACGCCAAAGAAAGGATCTAGGATTGGTGATTAAGCTAGTCGGGTGAAAAATGTGAAAATGTAACAGTTTAGATGTGAAATCATGTTAAGCTGAATGCATGTCTAAATTGGGTCCTGTATTATAGCTCCAGGTTTCTGTACCATAGCAAATTAAAATGTAGATGCTAAGTGAGCTGACATAGCCCATGATTTCCTAATGGCACAGTCGGCAAGATCTGGAATGTGAGGGCTAAGGGTTGATTGAAGTGGTTATCCCATGGGCCACTCGGAAGCCAAAACCCATTCTGATCTCAATGGTGGTAATGGAATGGACTGCTGCTGGTTTCCGGAAGCTCTTTGTGTGAGGTTTCTGAAAATCATTTTGTCACATTTTTATCTCCTTCAAGATCTTATTTTCCCTGGAAATTACTTAATCACTTAAAATACTTAATAGAATGATGTTATGAAAAATATATTAGTTTAACAATATATAACCGCTGTCTCATGTAACTGGTGCCAAGAACTGACTCTATTTGTGTAACTCTATTATAAAGTGACCAGGGGGGCCCTTTTCTTCTCCCTTGAATCAAACATTTTCATACAAACTTGACCTGATCATAACATTTTCAAGTGATGGACACCTGGGTGGCTCAGTTGGTTAAGCGTCTAACTTCGGCTCAGGTCATGATCTCACAGTTCGTGGGTTTGACCCCTGCATCAGGCTCTCTGCTGACAGCATGGAGCCTGCTTGGGATTCTGCCTCAATCTCTCTCCCTCTCCCTCCCCCTTCCCCTCCCTCCTGCCCTCTTTCCCCCCTAGCTTGTGCTCTCTCTCTCTCTCTCTCTCAAAAACAATAAACATTAAAAAATTTGTTTAAAATATTTTTAAATGAAATTGTAGTTTTGTCATTTATTCTCCAAAAACAATCATATGCTAATAATGTATCATTAGTAATTATTAAAATTTCATTTAGCTTCTTCTCACTTTGAGCACATCTTTCCCATACTGGATCATTCTTTGATCTTTAATACTTAATGATGAACTTTATGAAGGCTTATATATTGGTTTTTATTTTTCCTCAGACTTTTTAAAGATTTAATAAGCATATATACCTTGGCCAATTGTAGACACGGCGTGGGTAGGTATGTAGTAAGTTCAAGAACATTTAGTTGTAGAGAAGTAGCTTAACCTTAGCAGTTAAGAATATAGACCGATGATGAACTGCCTAGACTTGAATCCCAATTCTCTAAGTGACTATTCATATGACTTCAGAAAAATTATTTAACCCTCTTTGTGCCTCAGTTTCCTCATCTGTAAAATGGGAGTAATAACAAGCTTCTTTTTAGTGTAAGGATTAAATGTGTTAATATCTGTGAAATGCTTTAGAACAGTGTCTGGTCCTTAGCACTGCCTAAATGTTAGCTCTTACTATTTTCATTATTGCTGTTGTCATTGCTGTCTATCATTTAGTATATGTACTATTACTTGTGGTCCAGGGCCCTTTCCTATAGCGCTTCTACTCCCTGGACCTTGTGATCTTTCCTGCAGAATCTGCTTTCTGTAGTCAGCTCTTTTGTGAGCAGCCCCCATGAAGCTAAGTCTGGTAGCTTCTGCACACCTTAATACTTTCTAGACTTGAGCAGGTTAGCGTGTGAGAACTCCTGATATGTGCCAGAGTACTGTCAGCATTGGACCATTCTCTTTCTGGATGTGTTCCTGCCAGACTAGATAATGATACAGACGTTCCTGGGCACCAGAGTACCTAATTTCACCAGCAGAAGGCTCTGTATCGTAGAGACTGTCACATCTTCACTGAGGACTAGAAAGGGAAACCTGGCAACTGATGTGAGTCCAGAATGTCCTGGTTGGTGGCAACATCCGCTGACAAGGAACTGTTTCCTCGCTTCCGCTCTTCACGAAGACCTGTGAAATGTGACTTAGAAGCAAAGTTAAGGGAGACAGTGGAGAAGGAAGCCAGTGCGCATCTCCCTGCAGTATTCGTGGCAGTTAGAGCCACTGAACAAAGATTATCTCCAAATTGAACTCGAAATTACTAAGGTGCCTCTCAAGAAATCCCTCAATCAAAGGGGAAGTTGCTCCACTTGCGCCAGTCCTGCCAGCTCTTCCCTTTGCAGAAGACTTTCCCGACATCCCATTGTTCCTTTGTACCTTCATCAGAAGCTAGTCAGGTAAAAGGCAGATCATTTTGTTTTCTTACCCAAAAGGACTTACGGTGCTAAGAGAGTTGTTGAAGTTTAAATTTCATTATATTATTTGAATATCTCAGTTAGTGTTCTCCTTCTCTTGGGAAGAATGACTTTGAGCTGGGAATTCAGCAACCAGAAAGATGCAGACCAGAAGTGAATCCACATAACCAGAGCTGTAGGGTAAAGCAGGAATTATTCGCCTGGAGCCAGGAAACTCCAGACTTGTGTGTGAGGCTTGCGTCTGTGTGTTCATGGCGGGGGCGGGGGGAGAAGCTGGATGCAAAGGTTTATAACTAATGGTTCTGAAAGAGGTCTTCCCCCTGATAAAGGGAAAGTTCTGTCAGTGTCCCATCGGCCAGATTTCCTTATTCTCTTCAGGTCTTCAGCTTTATGCACATATCTGATCATAGTAGCTCCTAACCCCTCCTCTGAACTGTCAGAAGTATTTAAAAGTGGTTTTGGGTTGGGGCTCCTCGGTGGCTCAGTCAGTTAAACATCCAACTCTTGACTTTGGTTTAGGTCATGATCTCACAGTTCATGGGTTCAAGCCCCTCGTTGGGCTCTGCACTGACAGCGCGGAGCCTGCTTAGGATTCTCTCTCTCCCTCTCTCTCTCTATGCCCCTACCTCACTTGCTAACTCTCTCTCTCTCTCTCTCAAAATAAATTAATAACCATTGAAAATTTTTTTTAAAAAAAATAATTTTGGGTTGGTTTTAATAATAGGTTACATGCCCTTCAATTCCGGGCATATCCTGTTTAAAACAGGTGATTTGAGAGGCATCTGGGTGACTCATTCAGTTAAGTGTCCAAATCTTGATTTTGGCTGGGGTCATAATCCCATGATTTGTGGAATCAAGCCCTGCATCGGGTTCTACACCGAGAGCACAGAGTCTGCTTGGGATTCTCTCTCTCCGTCCCCTCCCCCCCCCCCCAATAAATAAATAACAATTAAAAAAAAACTAAAACAGGTCATTCGAGATTCATATCAAATTCTTATAAGTGGAACATCGTTTTTTATTATCAACTCTATTAGATACTCAAGCTCCAGTGATTCCATATTGGCGCCTGCCCGGTTTGGGCATTATTGTCTACCTGCTGAAACAGAGCGCTAATGACTTCTTCAGCTATTACGACAGTCATCGACGGAGTGTCAACAAACTTCAGAATGTAGAGCAACTTCCACCTGATGAGATAAAAGAGGTATGAACCTCATCATGAGCTGTGGAGATTTCTGAGAAGCCTTTGCTTTTCCTCACAAGGACCAGAATACTGGTGTCAGACTTGTGAGCAAAGACGATGTATGCAGGGAGACGAAAGGGCTTGAAGTGGTTCCTCTGTGTGGCTTTAAGAAGAGCCCCTCACCTTAGCACCACGCCTCATAAGCAGAGTAACACGTCACTGAAAAACAGTGAAGCTGCACTTGTTTAAGAACACCACCTGCCCTCCGGTAGAACGGCAGCTGGCCTTTGAAGGAGGGTTTTGGTAATTTATACTCTAAAATCTGTGCTGAGAAACTTGGTGTCTATTGCAGATGCTTATTCAGTAGAAGTGATCCCTTAAGATGCCTCTGTGCCTTCGGCATCTTCAGTATCTGTTGAGTGAATTTTTCAGACAAACGGGATGGCGGATCAGACTTGACTGCCTGCTCTCAATGAGCCAGAATCACTCGCTGACGTTTATTGCAGCTAAAGATGCTGAGTTGCCGGGCTTGCTCCCTCAGTAGCCAGACTGCACGGTATCTCTTGCCCAGTGCTGGAGCTTCTTGGTGTCCTTTGGCAGCCTCGGTGTTGAACCGATTTGCCATTCCTGGTTTGCACCAACTCCCCTGAAAACTCGGTGTCACTCTTCAGAGGAGTCAAGCCTGCCCCTTCTTGCCACTCTTCTGATGATCAGAGGGAACACTGAGTGTTTACCATGTGCCAGGCCCTGAGCTACAAGTTCTGGCTCAACACATGAGCCTTTTTTTCTCAGATGAGGAAATGGAGGCACTGGAAGTTTGAATAACTTACCCGAAGCCACCCAGCTAGCACGTACCGAGGCAGGAGTTATTGGTGGGGTTCAGGCGAGCCCTGGAACCGGGTGGCTTACAGCCGACAGCCCCTCCTCCTCCCATTGCAGCTCATGGTCCGTGCCGGTCCTCGCAGGGGGCCCGCAGCCTCCCAGTGAAGCGTGTGGCGCCCTCCCAGCCCGTCTGCCAAACCCAGCGCCTGGGTTGTAAATCGCATCTCTGTGCTTATGCCAAATAGAGGTGTGATGAAGGGAGTTTCTGGCCGATGAGCATATTTTTCTATCTGCTGTAGAAATCCACTCTACGTTTTCTTCAGAAGATACGTGACAGCTGTCAGAGAACTTCTCCATGGCAGTGTTAAACCTACTGCTTGAAAAACCTACTGTTTCATCTCGTTTTACCTTGATGGGAAGTTGAGGGTTGGTCGGCCCATCAGCAGATTGGAAATGTCTATTTCAAGGATGAGACCTTTTCCAGAAAGCAGCACGTGAATCTTCATTTGTGAATTTAATTGGTTTGGCTCGCTGTTTTTCTATAAAGTTACTAGCTTCCTAACTAGCTTAGATAATAGCTCTTGTCTGCAAGGACATTTAAACTTCTTCAAACGTTTTTCACAGTGCTTATCGCAAGTGACCCTCTGTATAGAATTCCTTGAAGTTTTGGTTACAGTTCACATCATCACTAATACTGTGTTTGTTTCTGGTTCTCAGTTGTGTCAGTCTGTGATGCCTGTTGGTGTTGAGAAAATCTCCACTGCCCAGAAATATGTCCTAGCAAGACGGCGTTTGGTGAAGTTGATCAACAATCGAGCCAAACTACTTTCCCTTTGTTCTTGTATCCTTAATGAAGTCACAGTGGGAACTGGAATGGTGACCTTTAAAAGATTCTTTAAATGTAGAGACTGTTTACTGATTCTCACATTTTTTGGGCATCAAAGCCATATGGAAAAGGACATAATTATTGTTGATTTTTTCCAGTAAATGCCCGATATATTTCCAAATTAAAATTTTTCCTTACCTTTTAGAGTAGCTAGTAATCCTGATAATGTGTACAGTCACTCTGTGTCTGGATAGGAAGCAAGGACACTGGAGACTGTGCTGGCATAGCACACGCGCCCCCCCTCCCCCCTCCCCCCTCCCCCCGGCCCCACCTCATTCCTCTCAACACGTCTTGCTGCTTTCTAGGGAAACAGACCCTTACCCCTGTCGGTTAGACTGAGGCAGTGCGTATGTCACTAAGTGGTACGGTCTCTCCTTTTTTCCCCTCCTCAGCAGCTGGTTTGATGAGATTGTTTTCCTTTAGTCCGAGCTCTCTTCTGTAGTTATCATAGAGACCTGCCTATTTATTCTTTGGCGCCATCTGGAGTACTACTTGTTACATTGCACGCCCACCGATTCTCAGGATTCCCTGTTTGCCTCCAGAACCTTATTTAAAAGCAGAAGACTACAAGGTAAACTTCATTCTGAAAACCTATAGATCTCAGTGCTTTGAAAACCTAGTTGCATTTTTATTTATTTTTTGTTTCCAGGTTACTAAGAGTGGGTTGGGCAATGGAGAGCTACTTAGTTATTAGACATGACTGTTTCTTGTGTTTTACTTCTATTCATGGGAAATTGTGTGGACAATGTGAACATCTTAAGACACTGCTCTTCAGCTTCTTGCAGTTAAGGGCTGGCCAGCTCCAGAGTCCCCTGCTCACAAATAATTTTCTAGAAGAATGGATGTGGGTCAGCCTGGGCAATGATCTTTATTAAGTGAGCCTGTTTGACCAGTGAGCTTGTATTCGATCCCTTAGTGGGAAAGAAACAGAAGGAAAGCTTGCAGACCCTGACCTAGACAAGTGAAATGCTTTCCAGGGGCTTCTAGTTACTGAAAGTTGAAATAGATTTCTCAGCCTTGACCCATGTTTTCTGTGGCGCTGTGGTTCATTGTCTTCAGATTCTTCCAGGGTATAGTAGACGCATCCTGGGAAAGCTGTTTTGACTGTGTCTTTTATCTCTAGATTCCTTCGCTTCAGAAACCAACCTGGATTTCAGAAGTGGTCTGACTGCAGTGAGCCAACATGACATAGACCAGGTAAGGTTCTAGTCTCATACCCTTGTTCTTTTCTGGAAGGACAAAGGAAGAGCCTAGTATGTTAATAAGTTTATGATTTTCAGGGCTATGTGCAAAGACCTGATTTTAATTCGTGCCTGGCCACCCAACAGCTCTGGGACTTTGAACAACCTGATTTTGAGCCTCCATTTCCTCAGTGAAGAAACGGAAATGATAATTCAGCCTCAAACAGTTTTGTCAGGATTAAATGAGGTTTCATATGTGGGGCTCCTAGGGGAGTAGTGCCTGGAAGGTGTAACATCGAGTTCAGTAAATTACTGAGCATGTGATCTGGAAAACTGCTAGTTTCTTTAGATTAACTTTGTCGACTTTAGGCACAAAGTGTCACTCAGCACTTAATTTTCCAGAAAATAATTTAAATGGAGAGATGGGGAGTAGCCATTACAAATTCCATTTAGGAGACCATAGTATTATACAGTAGTATGTACTTAGTAACCTCTTGGCCAGTAATGTTGGAATGAATGAAGAGCATTCCAAAAATAATTAAAATGAAAACTTAATATGAAACTAATAGGAAAGTCTTGGGAACAGAGTAGTTAGCAGGGTACATGAATTATAGCTGGATCTGTTCCTAGGCATCTGAATGTCCTTAGCCATGATTTTTTTTTTTAACTTTTTTTTTTTGATGTTTATTTATTTTTGAGAGAAAGAGAGACAGAGCGTGAGCTGGGGAGGGACAGAGACAGAGGGAGACACAGAATCTGAAGCAGGGTCCAGGCTCTGAGCTGTCAGCACAGAGCCCGACGCGGGGCTCGAACTCACAGACTGTGAGATCATGACCTGCTGAAGTTGGACACTTAACCGACTGAGCCACCCAGGCGCCCCCCTAGCCATGATTGGATAAAGCCTCTGTACTCTTCCCTAATCCCTCTTGGCCACTACCTTTCTTAAAGCTGAAGGTTAGGCTTTATCCAGGAAAGAGCATCCTCCAGACCATGCTTAGCCAGACATCATAAAGAGCATGCTCTCATCCCAGCCCGGACTACATCTGCCCCAGAGTGACTTCATAATAGCAATCCATGTTTTGGCTAGACTTGTTTAGGTAAGCTTTAATGTTCAGTTAGGTCATGGGCACAATTAGGCAAAGTATAGATCTACCAGAAGATGTTTGATAAATATGTGTTGAATTAATCACTATTTCTGTTTCATTAGACTGTGCTGTTTTAAAGTGAGAAGAAATGCAGGATTAATAAATAACCTTCTCACTCTGTTTTGATTTTACTGCAAAACTGAAGGCAGGTAGATTTTATCTAATTTTGCACTTAATATTAACATTTCACTATTATGCCAAAAAGATCCATTCGAAATCAAATGTGTATTCTAAAATACATGAATTCTAAAGTGTATACCAGGTTCTTGTCTTCTGTTTATATTGTTTGAAAGTGAAAGCATGGAAATGGTTTTTTCTTTCTTTTTTTTTTAATTGCAAAACCAAGTAAAAAGTAAAAGCTTCTTTCCAGTTTATCCTGTTTCTTTCCCCAGAGGCATCCACTCCTTTTTTTTTTTTTTTTTTTTAATTTTTTTTTTCAACATTTATTTATTTTTGGGACAGAGAGAGACAGAGCATGAACGGGGGAGGGGCAGAGAGAGAGGGAGACACAGAATCGGAAACAGGCTCCAGGCTCTGAGCCATCAGCCCAGAGCCCGACGCGGGGCTCGAACTCACGGACCGCGAGATCGTGACCTGGCTGAAGTCGGACGCTTAACCGACTGCGCCACCCAGGCGCCCCCAGAGGCGTCCACTCCTAACAACTTGTGTCACCAGTCAGGAAATATTTTACTGCAGTATGTCCATATGTCAACAACAGCATCATTTGTTGTTGTTATTTAAAATTTTAAACATTTATACAAGACAGGAAAGAGGGAAAAACAATATCATACCAATACATTGTAGCATAGAAGGAATGTTTAGTTAATTTGCTACATGAGAAAGGACCACATTACAAAATTTCAAAGATAGTTTAAATTGGAAGACATGAAACAAAAAATATTTGAGACTATAGTTTTAATAACAAAATATCATCTGTGTTAACTCTAGCTTCAGGCTGACGCCATCAACGCTTTTGGAGAATCACTACAAAAGAAACTTCTGGACATTGAAGGATTATACTCGAAAGTTCGATCTCGCTATAGTTTCATACAAGCTCTTGTCAGACGTATCCGAGGCCTGCTGAGGATATCAAGGAACTAAGAGCCCGTGCTTATACTCTTCTAGGGAAGAGAAGAATTGGGGAAAACTGTCCCCTTTTTATGGACTAGTTTGTTTCTAAGTTATGACCAAAAAATATTTTGCTATTTCTTTCTTTATATATGGACATCTTTTCTGTAAATTTCTTTGCCTGGTTCCAACCTCACTAGTAAAAAATAAATACTTTTTAAAAAAAGACACAAAACATATGGCTAGTCGTTTTTGAAATTTTACCTAGAAAATGATCAACGTTATTGGGAATCCACTTTCCACAGTGGTAGTTTTCCCCTAGGGGTATAATTCTGAATGTTCTCTTAAAGGCATAGTCTGGAAATTGCAGTTTTTTATCTCTTTGTTATCTGCATTGCATTTCTGTGATAATCAAGGTCACTCCATGGGGTAGAGTGGACCACAAACTATAGTTACGCTGTTTGATAGAATAGTGTACTCACTACTGTGAAGATATTATAGAAATGTCCCAAGAAAGGAAGTTATCTCTTTGCTAAAATTATTTTTTTTTCCTGCATGTTAGTGGCAGTATAATAATTTGGATTTGTCCAAATTATTTGATTGTGAAATTTCTCAAACTAATCACCTACTGATAATTTCTCATATAATTAATGTGATGCCTACGATTAGGGCAAAAGAATTTAGACCATCATCACTCTACTTCTTGCCCAATTGTGCTTATGTTCAAGTGACTACATCATCTCAAAGTCCATTTTTCCCTTTCTAGCCATAAATTAGTTCAGCCTAAAATAAAGGAGAGAAAGGGAAAAGTGTCTTGACTCATGAGTAGCAGAAAATTAATACTTAGTTCTATAGTGTTTCTTTTTTAAAAATATAAAATTTTTTTTATAATTTCTGTGGCTTTTTAGCATATTAAAATTTTTTAAATGTTTACTTATGTTTTTCTCCTTAACAGTTTGAAAGTATATTGTAGACATAGTGACACTTTATCCGTAATATTTCAGCAACTAATAACAAGGATATTTCCTTCCAAATCATAATACCATTATCGCACTTAAGACATTTGCTAATAAAATACAATAAAATTTTCAAATATTAAGGCAATATTCAAATTTCAATTGCCCCCAAAATGTACTTCTAGAACTTTAATTTTTTTTATCCAGAATTAAATCAAGAATCACACATTACATTTAGTTATCTCTTTAGTTTCCTTGATTCTGAAATGTTTCCCCTCCTTTTTGGGGGGAGATGGTGATTAATGTGACACTTGTTAGCTGTTTTGAAAAGGGTCCCAAAGTTACTTTTGTTTTTGTTTTTAAATTAAGTTTAGGTTAAACATTTTTGGCAAGAATACTACAATTCTGAGGGTGATACTATGCCTTCATATATCAGGAGGTTCCTATCAGTTTGTCCCATTATTTTAAGTTTGCGCACTTAATTAAGGTAGTGTTTGACACACCGGCATTGTAAAGGTTATCTTTCTTCCCTTGTAATGAATAATCTGTGGGTTGATACTTTGAGACTGAATTTATGTTTCCAAAAACTATCAGCCATTGCTTTTTAAGAAATGCTTATTTTTAACGTGTATTTATTTTTGAGAGACAGGGCACGAGTTGGGGAGGGGCAGAGAGAGAGGGAGACACAGAATCCAAAGCAGGCTCCAGGCTCTGAGCTGTCAGCACAGAGCCCGACGCGGGGCTCGAACTCACAAACTGCAGATCATGATTGGAGCCAAAGTCAGACACTTAACCAACTGAGCCACCCAGGTGCCCTTAAAAATGCTTATTTTTGAGAGAGAGAGAGCAGGGGAGGGGCAGAGAGAGACAGGGACAGAGGATCCAAAGCAGGTTCTGTGCTGACAGCAGAGAGCCCCATGAGGGGCTTGAACTCACAAACTGTGAGATCATGACCTAAGCCGAAGTTGGACACTTAAGCCAACTGAGCCGCCCAGGTGCCCCCCTGCCACTGCTTTTATCATTAACTAAGGTTTAAAAAATTATGTATGGTTTTGATCATACAAATAATATCAATATTATAAACATGCAGACACCCACTCTATCCTCATGTTACATGATCAAACCTTAAAATTAACCCTATTTCCTCAAGAATTTGTTTTTATTTTTTTTATTAAAGATTTTTTAATGTTGATTTTTGAGAAAGAAAGTATGAGCAGGGAAGGGGCAGAAAGAGAGGGAGACACAGAATCTGAAGCAGGCTCCAGGCTCTGAGCGGTCAGCACACAGCCCAACATGGGGCTTGAACTCACGGACTGCGAGATCATGACCTGAGCTGAAGTCAGATGCTTAAATGACTGAGCCACCCAGGCACGCCAAGAATGTTTTTTTTTTTCTTTTAAAGAAATATACTATGGTAGATACAGTTGGGGCTCCTGTGAACTTCCTGTTCCCAATTCCCCTACTTCCCTTCCAGAGATAACCATTGTCATGAAGTTATTGTTGAATTTGCCATTCATGTTTTATGCTTCTACTACATATGTGTGTATCCATAGACATTAACAAGTATTGTTTTACAGGGTTGTGTTTTTTTTTAATTCTTATTTTAATTCCTGTTAACAGAATGTTGTATTAGTTTCAGGTGTACAACATAGTGATTCAGGAATTCATACATCACCCGATGCTCATCACAAGTGCAGTCCTTAATCCCCATCACTTATTTAACCCATCCCTTGTTTTATAGGTTGTTAATCTTGATATGTGGGTTGTCCTACTAATGGATCAATTTGTAGTTTGCTTTTTTTTGGTTCAGCATTGTTTTTAATAATTGCTCATACTCATTTATTATAAATCTTGAATGGTAGTTATCGATTTTACAGATACCCAAATTTATGCAGTCTGTTGTTGGTGGACTGGCATACATTTAAATTCCCGGTATTATTTGTGTTTGTATTTGCTATTACGAGCTGTGCTGCAATGATTATCATACATGTCTCCTTGGATGAGACATGCGCTATGTAAGAAGGCCTCTCTGGATCACATAATTATGAGTGGAAATCTTGAGACAGAGGTTAAGAGTTCTAAATTTCACTAGACGTTGCTGTATTTTTCTTAGTGGTTGCTCCAATTTACTCCTACCCATGGGGTGAGAGTTCCTGTTTTTTCATACCATTAAGCACAGTTCCAATTGTCATACTTTTTTTTTCCTAACGACTTATTTTTTTACAGCAGTTTTAAGTTTCCAATAAAACAGAGAAAGAATCGGAGACTTCCCATATACCCGCTGTCCCCACACATGCATAGCCTCCCCCACCCTATCAGCCTCACTCACCAGAATATATGTTTTTACCAGGGATGATCCTACATTGATGCATCGTAATCACTCAGAGCCCATGGTTTTTACCTTCCAGTTCACTCTTGGTGTGTATCCATCACTCTAATGTATAGAGGAAAATCCTTATCTGCACTGCCTGTTCATTTTTCCATTCCCTCCTACCCACCACCCTCATAACCTTTGTAACCAATTACTTTTTTTAATTTTTTTAATGTTTATTTTTGAGGTGGGGAGGGGCAGAGAGAGAGAGAGAGAGAGGGAGACACAGAATCTGAAACGGTCTCCAGACTCCGGGGTTTGAACTTACAAACCGCAAGATCATGACCTGACCCAAAGTCAGACACTTAACCGACTGAGCCACCCAGGCGCCTCGACCAGTTACCTTTTTATTGTTCCCATAGGTTTGCCTTTTTTCAGAATTTAATATACTTGGAATCACAGAGTATGTAGGCTTTTCAGAATAGCTTCTTTCACTTAGTACCATGCATTTAAGCTCCCTCCAAATCTTTTCATGGTTTAATAACTTTTTACTTTTTAAGCACTGAATTATATTACATTGTCTGGATGTACCATAGTTTTTTAATCCACTCACTTCCTGAAGGGCATCTTGGTTGTTTTCCAAGTTTTGGCAATTATGAATAAATCTCGCTTTTATAAACATCCTTGTATGGGTTATGGTGTGGACAGAAGTTTTCAACTCCTTTGAGCAAATACGAAGGAGCACGATTGCTGGGTCATATGGTAAAGATAGTTTAGTTTTATAAGATACTGCTGAGCTGTCTTCCAAAATGGTGGTACCATTTTGCATTCCCCCCGGCCATATTTGACACTTCTTGTTCTGAATCCTCACCGGGGCTTGTCAGTGTTCTGGATTTTGGCTATTCTAATTGGTACCTCTTGTTTAATTTACATTTCCTTGATGACATACAATGTGGAGCATCTTTTCATGTTTATTTGCCATCTGTATATCTTCTTTGGTGAGGTGTCTGTCAAGGCCTTTGGCCCATTTTTAAAGTCAGATTGTTTTCCCATTGTTGAATTTTAAGGGTTCTTTGGATATTTTGGATACATGTTCTTCATCAGACATGTCTTCTGCAAGTATTTTCTCCCAGTCTGTGGCTCTTCTTCTAACTCTTTTAATATTCTTTGGGAGAGCAGAAGTTTTAATTTTAAATCATTGAGCTTATCAATCATTTATTTCATGCACCATGCCTTTGGAGTATCTAAAAAGATCTCGTTATACTCAAGGTCACCTAGATTTTCTTCCCATGTTTCGTCCAGAAGTTTTATAGTTCTCCGTTTTATGTTTAGGTCTGTGGTCCATTCCGAGTTCATTTTTGTGAAGGATATAAGGTCTGTGTCTAGATTTATTACTATAATAATATTAATATAATATATGTTTATATATAATATTACTATATTATTATTACTTGCATGTGGTTTATTATTATTATTATTTGCATGTTGAGGAGTCTAACTTTACACTGTGGTATTGCCTTTGCTCTTTTATCAAAGACCACTTGACTATATTTATGGGGGTCTGTTTCTAGGCTATTTTATTCCATTGGTCTGTCTGTTCTTTTGCCAATACCACATTGTCTTTTTTATAATTTATTTTTTTTTTTTAATTTTTTTTCAACGTTTATTTATTTTTGGGACAGAGAGAGACAGAGCATGAACGGGGGAGGGGCAGAGAGAGAGGGAGACACAGAATCGGAAACAGGCTCCAGGCTCTGAGCCATCAGCCCAGAGCCCGACGCGGGGCTCGAACTCACGGACCGCGAGATCGTGACCTGGCTGAAGTCGGACGCTTGACTGACTGCGCCACCCAGGCGCCCCAATACCACATTGTCTTAATTACTGCAGTCTTCCAGTAAGCTGAGTAGTGTTTGTCCTCCAACTTTGTTCTCCTTCAATACTGTGTTAGTTACTCTGGGTTTTTTGCCTCTCCAGATAAACTTTAGTCAGTTTGTTGATATCCATGAAATATCTTGCTGGGATTTTGATTAGAATTACATTTAATCTATAGTTGAAGTTCGGAAACACTAATTTCTTGACAATGTTATTGAATCTTTTGTGAACATGGCGTGTATCCATTTATTTATTTGACTTTTTTATCAAAATGTTGTGGGTTTCCTCATAGGGATCTATATTGTACATATTTTGATCAGTGTCTAAGTGTTTCATTTTGGGTGGTATTAGTGTAAGTAGTATTGTGTTTTTAATTTCAAATTCCACCTATTCATTGTTGGTATATAGGAAAGCAATTGATTTTTGTGTATTAACTTTGTATCCTGCAACCTTGCTAAAATCACTTGGTTCCATGAGTTTTCTTGTTGATTCTTTTAGGTTTTCGACCTAGGTGATCATGTATTGAAAAATTTTTGCCAATCCTGTGGATGTAAAATGGCATCCCCACTTGCAAACTTTGTGTATTGTTTACCTTTTTTTTCCTCTCTGTTTATAAGCTTTATTTTTTGTTGGGTTGTGGATGTTTTTTTTCTTTTTATGTGTAGGTGGTAAATATAAATTTAGAGGGCTTTAGTGTATTCAGTTTTGGGTTTGCAGATATTTTCTCCCAATCTATTTGGTTACCCTTTGAATTTTTTTTATGGTGTAGAAGCTTACATTTTAATGTAATCTATCTTTTCCTTGAGGATGTGTGTGCATGTACTCTTTATGTTTTATTTTAAATTTGGCCAAAACTATTATAAAACTTGAGGGTCATAAATCTACTTTTCAGTATTGTCTTTTGACAGTTTAAAAATGTTGCCTCCTCTGGGGCACCTGGGTGGTTCAGTCGGTTGAGCATCCAACTTTGGCTCAGGTCATGATCTCACGGTTCCTGAGTTCAAGACCTGCATCTGGCTCCCACTTCAGATGCTCCGTCCACCTCTCTCTCTCTGCCCCTCCCCCACTTGTGGTTTCTCTCTCAAACATAAAAATAAAACCTTAAAAAAAATGTTGCCTCCTCATTAGGTCATTAATCCCTCTGGCACTGATTGTTGAGAATGGCATGATCTCTGTTTCCAATCTCTTGCTACAGTGAATATTTTTGAGCATACACAATTTAACCCAATTGCTGAGACAGAAGGTTTGCTCACTTAAACTTAAGATAGTTGTTTTTTTTTTAATTTTTTTTTTCAACGTTTATTTATTTTTGGGACAGAGAGAGACAGAGCATGAACGGGGGAGGGGCAGAGAGAGAGGGAGACACAGCATCGGAAACAGGCTCCAGGCTCCGAGCCATCAGCCCAGAGCCTGACGCGGGGCTCGAACTCACGGACCGCGAGATCGTGACCTGGCTGAAGTCGGACGCTTAACCGACTGCGCCACCCAGGCGCCCCTAAACTTAAGATAGTTTTGACCAAATTACCCTCCAATGAAGTTTTAACAGTTTGTATCCCCATCAGTACTGAATCACTATGCCTGTTTCCCTACTCTTTCCAATGAGATGTGTTACCAAGCTTTTTGATTTTTGCCAATCTGGAGAAAAATGATACCTCATTATGGTAGTAATTTACATTTTTCTTAGTGTGAATGCCACTGAGTATCTTTCCATATGTTTGAGCTATTTGTATTTCCTTTTCTGTGAGCTGTTCATATCCTTTGAACACATTTTATTGGGTTGTTGGTCTCATTGATTTGTAGGAACTCTTCATACAAAGGAAATTAGTCATTTCTCACTTGTTTTATCTTTTTTTTTTTCCATACAGGAATTTTTAATTTTTATATGGTTGATTTTATCAGTCTTGTGTTATGGCTTCTGAATTTTGTTTCATGAACCTTCCAATTTGGAAATTATAAAACAATTTCTATTTTTGTTTTGTTTTGCTTTGTTTTGTTTTTGATCTGTAACTTTATGGAGAAAAGCAGAAATGGAGAGAAAATGCTTCTTAATTCCTGATCGCTTTCCTGTTCCTCATCATTGTCCACTGTATCTCTATCATACACTCCATAGGGTTAAAACTAGTATGTTTTGTTATAGTTTGGAACAAGAGTTCTGCTTAATAGACAAGGGTGAGTTCTGAAGGTTGAGAGCAAAGAGAAAAGGTGGTCATCCTTTGTAAGCACGTGTTAAGGGAGGTTGTTGAGGGTTTCAAAGACCAGGAGCGCGAGGTGGCTCATAATATGATAGGGCAAGCTCTGTGTGGAGACAGGATGGGGAGAGGTCTCCTAGAGCTCACTGGCCTCACCAGTTTACATGACAGGCATTTATTGATCCCTCGTCTCACTTGATTCCCACAATTCAGCAAGGGAGCTGGCATTAGACCCATTTACAGAGAAGAAGGCGAACTTCAAAGAGGTTAAGTAACTGGGAAGCGAAGGCAGTCATGAATTGGACACAGTTGTGTCAGGCTCCAAAGGCCTCCAACTTAAGCACCTAACCTCTCTCATAGGTGCTCATTGCAGTTTCCATAGCATACATGCGGCACTTTTGCAAAGTACAGCGCTCCTCCCCTCCATGGTTTCTGCATGAGGACCGGGTATATTGTGTTGCAAAACCTCGGATTCTGCTTTGCACCTAGGGATGGCCTCCTGCCGTCCTTGCAGTTCAGGGAGTCCTAAGCCTAAGTGCATCTGAATCGTCGGGGTGCTGGTAGTAATATAGATCCCGGGGCCCGAGCCACGTTTCCAGAAGCGGGATTTGGGGGACTGGCGTCCCGGCATATGAACGACCAAAACTATCCAGCCAGGCCTGGGACTTGGGACTTGCTCCTCCTCGGCCTTCTCACCAGCCGGCCAGTTCAGGCGGTAATTCCGGGGCAATCCGCCAGGGGGTGCCGGGGCGCCGCGAGCGGCGCGCGGGTGGGGCGGGGCGCGGCGGGGCGGGGCGGGGCGGGGCGAGGCGAGGCGGGAGGCGCGGGCGGGGCCGGGCGTGACCCGGAAGCCCACGGCGGGTTCCGCCCTCCGCCCCGGAGGCAGGCTCGGACGGGCCCACCGAGCAGCAGCCGCCCTTCGCTCCTTCCTCGCGGACACCATGCTCCAGTTTCTGGTGAGTGGAGCTGCCCCGCAGGGGCCCGGGGTGGCTTCGGGGCCCTCGAGGGCTCCGGGGCCGGGCTGCGGGGCTGTAGGGGTGTGCGCGTGGGTCCGCGTCCCCGCAGCGCCCGCTCGTCGCCTGTCGGGATGGGCTGCGGGTTTTTGTTTCTGCCGGGCGCCCATCCCTTTGCCGTACTTGTTCTGCAGTCATTCAAGTCACGCCAGAACTTGGAGGCGTCAGCAGGCATTTTCAGAGCCACTTCTGGGCCGTCCCGGCGGATTGTGTAATCGTGGTGTTAAAGCTTCTGGGGTCCTTAATGACTTCGCGGCCTCCCCTCTTCTGCCCCCCCGCCCCCCGCACCCCAATCCCTGCCGGAGAGCCCTGCTGGTTGGGTTTTTGAGAACGGAAGAGGGCGGGGAGGGCCAGGAATAAACTCTAAATTAGTAAACCACCCCACGAGGCGCAGAAACACAAGGTCGGAGTTAGAGGCTTGGGGGCTGGGGGGGAGGGGACTTTGTCAGGCCTTTTAGAGCTTCCAGACTTGGAGGATGGCTGGTTGCTGGCCTGAGTCAGACCCCGGTGTGCAAGCAACTCTTCCAAAGTGCTCATTTTGGGGGGAAAATGAGTGTTACTATGAGCAAATAAATTCTACCTCCTGGCTCTTTATTTCGGTGGAAAACTGGTTTTCTGGCGACGCTGAGTGTATTTCAAAGATTGCCCGGTGAAGGTTTCAGGACGTCTCGCCAAACATTTCCAAGTGAAAGTCTCTCTTCCAAGTTTTTGAGCCTTCCACACTTGATGCTTTCAACCTCTGATTCTGACAAGAAGCAGGTGTTCCATTGTCTTCCTGGTGGACACGTTCGGTGCCCTGGTGAGAAGATGCTTTCCCACATGCTGTATTCTTTATTAAAAGGAATAAAAAAGTGCCTTGTTTGGGTTTTCTTTCTTTCTTTCTTTCTTTCTTTCTTTCTTTCTTTCTGTCTTTCTGTCTTTCTGTCTTTCTGTCTTTCTGTCTTTCTGTCTTTCTTAGATGGTAATTGGTTTTTAAAATCTCTAGGTGGAAAAGAGGTATCCTTGATATAAACTGCCCAACTAGGACAGGGCTGTACCCTTTGCCTCTGGAAGTTTCTCCAGTGTCCTAACTAGGTGTTAGTTTAGGGGGCAATAGAAATAATTACTGTCATTTAGTTGTAGGAAACACAAAGGTTAAAAACAGTATCAGTGGCGCCTGGGTGGCCCAGTCGGGTAAGCATCCAATTTCCCGTTCATGTCATGATCTCACGGTTCACAAGTTCGAGCCCCGAATCGGGCTCTGGTGCTGACAGCTCAGAGCCTGGAGCCTGCTTCAGATTCTGTGTCTCCCTCTCTCTCTGCCCCTCCCCTGATCATGCTCTGTCTCTCTCTTTCAAAAATAAATAAACATTTAAAACAAAAACAAAAACAGTATCAGCCCCAAAATGTAAGATGATAGCATTGAGACTTCTACAGCTGTAGCTTACTGATTCCATTATACTTCATAAGTGCTTTTGCAGAGTGAATTTATTTGGTTTTGGAATAGACTTTTGCTGTGTATAAATATGCATGTATCTGATTTGAGGATTCAGAATTCTCAGCATTCAAGGAGAGATGCTGCATCCGTCCGTTAAATTCCTAGCTCGGAAGTAACTGGAATGCGGATGCTCTCTTGCCCCCTTGTTCTCCCATCTCCTCATCGCATCTTTTGAAAGACGTGGATAGTATTACTTTTCACCTTGATTTTACCTCTGTCGAATGATTCACTAAGTCTCTGAACTTGGGCAAGTCTTTCTCTTGCTTTTAGCCATTTTATTTATAAAATGGGTTGAGGGGTGCCTGGGTGGCTCAGTCAGTCGAGTGTTGGTCTCTTAATCTCAGCTCAGGTCTTGATCTCAGGGTTATGTGTTCAAGCCCCGTGTTGGGCTCCACACTGGATGTGAAGCCTACTTAAAATGACAACAACAACAGTGGGTTGAAGCAGGTGATCCCTAAATTGTCCTCGAGCTTTTAACCTGTGACCAGCCATCTTGTCCTGGTGCTTAAGCAGTCAGACACCTGGTCTCGAACCCTACCTAGCTCCATCGTTTTTAAGCTATGGGAACTTGGGTATGTTATTTAAATTGTCTGTGCTTCAGTTTCTCCATATGAAAATGGGAACCTACCTCATGGCTTTGTTGTGAGGATTAAAAATGAGTTAACACATGAAGGTGTGTTAACCGACACTTAATAAGGACTCAGATTTATTCAGTTTCTCGCTGGAACTGGTCCTAAAAATGGGGACTCGTTTACCCTCAGAAAGGTAGGTGATGGGAAGAGTTTTGGAAGTAATGAAATGGATACAAAGTTAAACCTGTGCATGGTCATTGCACATTCTGGAACCCTCCAAGACGTTTCCTACAGTTGTCACTTCCTGGAACACCAGTTGAAAACCACTGCACCCGATTGTGTTGCTTTTATATTCCTTTCGTTGTCCATTCCTCCGTGGATTAAAACACTCGCCGATCATCCATACTCAAAACTTGTTCCCGTGGTCCTGCTGCCTCTTTTCCCTTTAACGCAGTAGCTTCCTTGAGCGCGGTAGGTTCAGCCACAGTTGTTGTAAGGAAACTTCTGAGGGAGGCCTGCGTGCCCTGCCTGCGGTGCTCTTCCCGGGGTCATGGATTGCCCTTGTTACCTTCGAAGTGGCAGCCCTTGGTGCTCTTCTTAATCACCTCCTCCTCAATCCCCCATCTCTTGGCTTTTGGATCCTTCCTTGTCCGACGTTCTTTAACACTAGAACACACGCGGCTTTATTTTTGGGGAAGAGCCTGCACAGAGTGAAGGCGACTGACTCTGGTGCTGGCCCCTCCCAGGGCTGAGGGGAACAGTATCTTGGGGCAGCAGCCGGGAAATGGTCCTATCTAATCTCGCCTGCTGGCACTGGCTGCTTTTCCCGTCTTTTGGTTTCTAGGTGTTTCTCAAGGCTCAGTCCCTGACTCTGCTCTTCTCTTCACACCCACCCTCAGGGAGTGTGTTCCTTGTCATACATCACCTTTCCTTTTTGCTGCTTCTCGGACTACCTTGCGTCCCTTTCTCTGAGCTCCAGTTCACTGTCATCAACTGTCTGCTCAGCATCTCTTGCCCTACCCTCTATCTCAGGTCCAACACATCTGGACCCGTTGCCTCTTCCATCCCCCACCCTGCGAACCATGCCCCACACCTGACTTCTTTCTCTTCTCCAGCCCTTTCTCAAATTTGAAACGCTGACATAATCTTTGATTTGTTTCTCTCCTTCATTCTCCATATCCTTATCAGTTATGCCTAGCACATAAATGTCCCTGTGTAGCCTTGGGTGAGTTCCTTAACTGCTCTGTGCCTCAGTTTCCCCAGAATAAACTGGGCAGTAATAGTACCTGCTTTATAAGTCTGTGAGGAGCATGAGCTAATTCATGAAAAAGAGAATGCTGCCTTGCACACAATAAGCACTCAGTAAACATTAGCTATTGTTTTAGGCCATTGGGTCTTCATTACTCACCTTACAAAAGTTCCATCTTTATGTTCCCCAGTGACAAGTTCGTAGAGTAGGTCTTTTTTACTCTGCCTTTGCACTAGTTACACCAGCCTAGTTGGTGTAGGAATGTAGGTTTTGAGTTGGAAGAGTGATTGTAGGTTATGTGGTTTAACATGCTGACACTTGGTCTCCACTACTAACGGGGTGTCTGGTGTATGTTTTGTCACCTCCCGTTAAAATAGGCTCACTATGCAGCACCTGGGTGGCTCAGTTGGTTAAGCGTTCTATCTCCCCTTCTCTCTGCCCCTTACCTGCTTGTGCTCTATCTCAAAATAAATAAATAAACTTAAAAAATTAATGAATAGAATAGGCTCACTACTTCCTCAGAGGATCTGTCATTTTTGGTCACCATCTTACACTATTCTTGGTGTTAAAGAGCAGTTCTAACTCACATGACAACACTTCACATATCAGAACAGCATTACCTTGGTACCTTTCTCTATCCCCTGACCCCCATCAGTCTTGTCTTTAGACTAAACATCTCTGATTCTTCCATCCATTTTGTATGATTTCAGGTTCATGCTGGTTAGCCTTCCCTGAATAGTCTAGTTTGGGGTTGGTTGGTTGGTTGGTTTTGAAACTTGGCCCCTCCATCCAGTCTGATCAGCCTTAGAAAAGTAAGGCTGCCTCCTCTACTTCTACGTTTCCTTTGATGCCCTTGGTGTTCTGTCCGCCCTTGCAGCTGCCTGAGTAATCCTCCAGTCTTGTCTTCTCCACGTGCTCAGAAACTGTCAATGGTCTTTATGTCCCTCCATATCAAAGAGTAACCACTTGCACTTGATTTTCAAGATTTGCTAATCTGACCCCATTTTCCCTTCCTATTGCCCTTCAACATATCTCCTTTGCTTTTGATTGAATAGACTATCTTACTGATCTGGACCAACCTATGGACCTTCCTGCTATCAGACCTTCCCATACGGTTTTCCCTTTGTCCTCTTTTTTGCCTCCCCCTTCCCCAACAACTCTTAATGGCTCAATTCCCATCTTTTTCCATGAGCTTTCTTTATTACCTTAAGCTCCTGAAATGTTGACACTGTTAGGATCCATCTCCCCATTAATTTACATCTTTGTATGCCTTTCATCAGTGTTTTATTATCTTCTCAATAATAGTCTTGTACCTTGTTTTTTATATGTGTATTTCCAGGTACTTTTCAGTTGTTCTGAGTGGCATCCTTTTTAAAATTACATTTCCAGATTCATTGCTGATGTATAGAAATGCTAATTTGGGTGTATTGATTTTTTTAAATGTTTGTTTATTTATTGAGAGAGAGAGAGAGAGAGAGAGAGAGAGAGAGAGAGAGAGAATCCCAAACAGGCTCCACGCTGTCAGCGCAGAGCTTGACGTAGGGCTCGATCCTGTGAACCGTGAGATCATGACCTGAGCCGAGATCAGGAGTCTGACGCCTTACCAACTAAGCCACCCAGGTGCCCCTGGTGTATTGATTTTTGTATCTAGCAGTCTTCCTTGTCTTTTAACTCCCATAGTTTGTACATTCACTTGGAAGTGAATCAGTGAATGCCATACTGTGAAGGCAGTCTTACCTCCATTGAAGGCAACAAGGACAATTTTGTGCTCTTTTCCAATTTTTTTCCGTAAATCAAGTTAGGACTTCCAGTAGTAGTGAGAGTGGATATCCTAGTTTTTTTTTTCTGCTTTTAGTGAAAATGCTTCTGAGGTTTTAGTATGATGTGTTTCTGATATTTCCTTACAGATTAACGAAATTCTCTTCTATTTCTAGTTTAAGAGTTTTTATTATGATTGTCTATTGAATTTTGTCATGCTGTTTACCCATATGGTGATCAAGTGATTTTTCTCCTTTAATGTGTTCATACAGATGACATTAGATTTCTAATAGGAAGCACTTAAACTATGTGGCCCATTCAGACCATCATTTGGTGATGCGCTCTGTTTTGTTCACTGCACCTTCATGCGTTTTAGTCTTATCTTTCTAGAGTAGACCATCAATTCCAGGGGAAGAAGCAGCATACCTTATATTTAGATTTCCCAAGCACATGGCACTTAGGCAATACTATTTTATTTCATTTATTTAATTAGATATTCCTCTTCTGCCTGATGACTTCTCTCAGATATTCATAAGATACTTGAATATTTGAATCAGCTTCTTTGAGAACAGGAAGACTGGTTCTACCTGATAGACCTCTTTCCAGAATGTTACAGCTAACTTTTTCATGAATGTCCCAATTTAATTTACTGGCTCAATTGAAGAATTAACAGCCGCCCCCCACCCTCACCCCCCGCCCCCGCGACCCCCCGCCCCGCCCCTTCTTTCTCTAAGGAAAATTATTGAGTATAAAATCTAGCTTACATCTTAAAAAATGCACTTCTCTGTGGTTGTAGTAGAAAAGCCATAGGTTATATCCTCAGCAGAGTTTTGTTTTAATGAATATAGAATGTGGGTTTTATTATTACTTGAAGCAGTTTTGAAACACAGTTGATAATTTCTCCACAACAAGTCTTAAATGTTTAAAGACTAAGGTACAAAAAGGTGGATTTTTTTCTTGCCTCCTTGAAATGGAGCAGTCTTCAGACAGGTTCTCTAGGTGTGTAGATTAAACTGAGAAATTGGGGCACCTGGGTGGGTCAGTCGGTTGGACGTCTGGCTTCGGCTCAGGTCATGATCTCCTGGTTCGTGAATTCGAGCCCGCATAGCGCTCTGTACTGACAGCTCAGAGCCTGGAGCCCGCTTTGGATCCTCTGTCCCCCCCTCTTTCTCTGCTCCTTCACTGCTCATGTGTACTCTCTCTCTCAAAAATAAGTAAAAAAAACATTAAACAAATGTGTAAAAAATAATTTAAACTGAGAAAATTATCAGCATATCTTTTATTAATGCTAGATAATGTATACTTTTGCTTTTATTGTCAGTGTGTAGCTTTTATCATCTGAGACCATAAAATATTTTTGGGTATCCTTTTGAATGCTAGTTGTAGCTATATTTGCTAAATAAAATGAGATTATTTCTATTATTATTTATTTTTAATGAGATTACTTTTAGGTTTCTGAAACCCTTGTCAGTAAATACGAGATGGTTCAGATTCTGTGTCATAACTTGGGTTTGAAAATGTGATTTGATGAGTCCTCCTTCAGACTTGTTGGGTAGTGTTCAGTCTGGGTTACTGCCAGGTGCCATTCTCAGGTCAAAACTGTAGCTTTATGTGCTGACAGACATAACTTTCTGATCGGGGAAGGGGTTGAGCAGCAAATGATAAGAGTCAGATTGCTTTGGAGTTTGCTTACTTGTTTTGAAGACTTCGTGCTTCTTGATGTTGATGCACCCTTGTGACTAACCTGCTTATGTGTCCTTACATAAAAAAAGAGTTGATTTGCTGTGGTGTTCATATACAGAGCCACCAGGTGATGGCAGTGGTCCTCATTTTTTTTCACTGTAACGTTTCCATTCTTTTTAAACATTTGTCCAGTCCGGAAACCTTGAAGTTGTCTTTGATTTCCTGTTTTATCCCATGTGGCTGATATTTTACCACATCTTACTGACGTTTAATATATTTTTTAAAATATTTATTTATTTTTGGGAGAGCGCAAGCCGGGGAGGGGCAGAGAGAGGGGGAACAGAGGATCCAAAGTGGGCTCTGCCCTGACAGGCTGACAGGCTGACGAGCCTGATGTGGGGCTCGAACTCACGAACCGGGAGATCATGACCTGAGCCCAGGTCAGACACTCATTCGACTGAGCCACCTAGGCACCCCGAATTCAGTGGTTTGTTTTGTTTTGGTTTGGTTTTTGTTGTTTTGGTTTTTTGTTTTTTTGTATGTTCATAGAGTTGTGCTGCCATCGCGGCTATCTAATTTTGTATCTAGTATTTCATTGTACCAAAAAGAAACTGCATACTCATTAGCATTCATTTCTCATTCTTCTCTTCCACAGCCCTGGACAACCACTAGTTTATTTTGTGTTTTTATGGATTTGCCTATTCTGGACATTTCCTTTAAGTGGAGTCATATAATAAGTGGTCTTTTCCGACTGCCTTTCACTCAGTATAATGATATCAAGGTTCATCCATGTTGCAGTGTGAATCAGTCCTTCATTCCTTTTTGTGGCTGAATAATACTATATTGTATGGATATACCACATTTTGTTAATCCTTTTACCCGTTTATAGCACTTCGGTTGTTTGTAACTTGGCTATTATGAGTAATCCTGCTGTGAACATTTGTCTGCTGGTTTTTGTGTAGATGTATGTTTCATTTCTCTTGCATATGTACCCTAAAGTAGAATTGCTGCATCATACAGTAACTCTGTGCTCAACTTCTTGAGGAATTGCTAAACTGTTTTCCAAAGTGGCTGTACCCTTTTACATGCCCATCAGCAGTCGATGAACGTTCCACATTCTCCACATCCTTTTCAAAACCTGTTCATCTTTTGTACTAAAGTCCTCTAGTGGGCACAATGTGGCACCTCATTGTGGTTTTGATTTGCATTTCCTTGATGACTAGTGACACTGAGCATCTTTTCATGTGCTCATTGTTCATGTGTATCTATCTGATTTGGAGAAGTGACTGTCAAATCCTCTGCTGATTTTTAAGTTGGGTTGTCTTTTTATTTTTTAGTCACCAGGATTCTTATATTCTAGATGTAAGTCCCTTATTGATAAGTGATTTGCAAATATTTTATTCCATTCTATTGGGTTGTCTTTTCATTTTCGTGATGGTATTCTTTGAAACACAAACATTTTTAATTTTGATAAAGTCCAATTTATCTTTTTTTTTTTTTTTTTTGGTCACTTTTGCTTTTGGTGTCATATCTAAGAAACCATCGCCTGATGCAGATCTTGAAGATGTGTTCCTGTGTGTTCTTACAAGAGTTTTTTGGTTCTAGCATTCACATTTAGATCTTGACCCTTCTCAGATAGTTTTTGTTTATGATGTAAGGTAAGGGTCCATATTCACTCTTTGGCATGTAGATATTCCGTTGTCCTAGCATTGTTTATTGAATGTATGAGCACCTGTGTTAAAAATCACTTGGTGCCTGGGTGGTTCAGTGATCCATTGTTGGTTTTGGCTCAGGTCATGATCTTGTGGCTTTGTGAGGTCAAGCCCCATGTCAGGCTCTGCGCTGGCAGCATGAAACCTGCTTGGGAGTCTGTCTCCCTTTCTCTGCCCGTCCCCAACTCGCGCTATCTCTGTCTCTCTCAAAGTAAACTTAAAAAAAAATAAAATTAAAAATATGTTTTAAAAAAATCACTTGACCATAAATGTAAAAGGTTTTCCTGGACTGTCCATTCTGTTTTGTTGCTTACCGTTGATTTTTATTTTATTATTGTTATTTTAAGTTTTCATTCATTTTTTAATTCCAGTATAGTTAACATAGAGTGTTATATTTCAAGTGTACAATATAGTGATTCAGCAATTCTGTACAATACTCAGTGCTCATCAAGATAAGTGCACTCTGAGTCTTCACCTATTTCACCCATTTCCCCCACCCACCTCCTCCCTGGTAACCATCTTTTTGTTCTCTGTAGTTAAGAACCTGTTTGGGGGATCATCATTGATTTTTAAGAAAAACAATTCAGTCACATTTGCTTCTGTCCTCTCTGCTGCCACACGAATCTGGGCCTTCCATGACCTGCACTTACTCATTATTCAGCCTTTTTTGTGTAGAGCTGCTGGTTGAATACTTCTGAAAGCAGTGGTTTCATCACGTTGCTGCTGGTAGAGGGTAGCCATTGGTGTTCCACCAGGATCGCATGCGAACTAAACTCCTTGGCCTGTTTCTTGAGGTTCCCTCAGCCAGCCCTACCCAAGTCTCCATACTTAACTTCTGTTTCTAAATTCAGATCATCTTCTAATCAATCCTGTTTCTCTTAGGTATCACATCTTCATATTTTATGCCTTGATTCTCCACATTCAGTTCCCTTCCCAGTTTAAAAGATAACACTTTCTCAGCATAATTAGAGACTGTAATAACAAGTTGAGGTACCTTGATCTCTTTCAGATATAGTTTCTTAGAAGAATCACTTCTCTGTCATTCATTTGGCCACTTAATGCATGACCCAGTTCTGGTTTGTCCTGCCTCTGTTACAGTCAAGGTCCTGTACTGGGTGTTGCCTTCAGTTGTTTTGTAACTGTTTTGTTTATATGTAGCTTTTCTTCCTATACATTGTACAAACTCTTTGAGAGTGTAGGGACATTTTATAATCCTTTCACAGGGCTGAATATGAATGTACATTCAGTATGTAAGGGTCTTTGATCTTTTAATCAAAACCTTTGGGGACCAGATGTATTGGAAGATGTTTTTAAGATTTTAGAAAGGTTTAAGCTGCATATACTTTGTTACTTAACAGCCCAGTAGCACTCTGGGATAGCCTCTGTTATGACATACATTAAAATATTTCCTGTTACGCCTGTTCTCCAGTGGGGTGTAGGGCAGGATCCTATGTTTAAAGATTGCTTTTTTCTGTAGCAAAAAGTGAGTTTCCACACTGAATGTGATAGAGAGACTATAAATAGTCTCATATCAGTTCAGGTCAGGTGTGATTTTGCTGCCAAATGAGTTACAGTGAAACAGTTTGAGTAGAGTTCGAGTTTCAGAATTGTGGGTAAGGGATTGTGGAGGGACGTGGGTTCTAAGTGTAAGGTGTAATTATAGAGCAGGGACATGCTGTCTCCTCTAATGTGTGGGGACCCAGGCCGGTCTGGACTTCCCTCCTTGATTCTTTGCTGCAGCCTTTTCCTCCCATCCATTTGTCCTTTGACCAATTCGCTCATGTCACTCCTCTGTCCCCAGATCCCTGGTGTTTTGCCATTTTTTTTTGTCTCCAGTGTGCTTGTGGGAAGAAGCTACATATTCCTAAAGTCTCAAGATGATTGCAGAAAGGATGTAATAGTAATTCATTTAGTGTCAAGCTTGGGAAGCCGTCACTTTTCCTTGCACTACCTTCTCTTCTCTGCAGTGAACACAATGGGGGACCAGTGATGTGGAGGGGGCACCGTGGGGGTGGCATACAGCCATCTGGATGGACTCCTGGCAAGGCAGCCAGGTCTTGGCCTGGATGAAGTTAAGCAATCTTGGCCTGCAGAGAGGTTCCAGATTCATTCAAGACCTTCTGTAATCTGGCTCCAATCTAACTTTGTCAGATTAATGAGTCACCATTGCTCAGATTGAGATTTTATGTTTTTATATTTCTTTTAAAAATTTTTTTTTTCAACGTTTATTTATTTTTGGGACAGAGAGAGACAGAGCATGAACGGGGGAGGGTCAGAGAGAGAGGGAGACACAGAATCGGAAACAGGCTCCAGGCTCCGAGCCATCAGCCCAGAGCCTGACGCGGGGCTCGAACTCACGGACCGCGAGATCGTGACCTGGCTGAAGTCGGACGCTTAACCGACTGCGCCACCCAGGCGCCCCTATGTTTTTATATTTCTTATTAATTTTTTTTCTGTGTAAACTTGCCTATTGAGCATCCCATGAAGAACATATAATTGCTTTTCTGGCTTCATGCATTCCCCTCAACATTTCTCTTTTCTTTTAAAAAAATTGTTTTTTAATCCTTATTTATTTTTGAGAGAGAAAGAGAGAGACAGAGACAGAGAGAGAGCATGAGCAGGGGAGGGGCAGAGAGAGAGGGAGACACAGAATCTGAAGCAGGCTCCAGGCTCTGAGCTGTCAGCACAGAGCCCGACGCGGGGCTTGAGCTCATGGACCACGAGATCGTGACCTGAGCCGAAGTTGGATGCTTAACCGACTGAGCCACACACAGGCGCCCCTCAAACATTTCTCTTATTATGTGACATTTCTCTTATGTATGTAATTTTACAACATCCCAGTGATAGACTGGGCAGTATTCTGAAACTGGAATTGGACATGACTTGTCTAGAAGCCCATAGTTTTTGTTTTGTGTTGTGTTTTAAAATAACTGCTATTTTTTCACGTGCCTAATGGCTGGTGACCTTGCCAAAAGGAAGCCACATTAGATATGCCATATTTATTTTGAGACACACAGGGTAAGAACCAGGAATCCTCAAATGTTGGAGCTGGAAGGAACATTGCTAATATCATGTTTTATAGATCAGGAAACAAATCAGCTAAAGATACACAGATAGATAGTGATAGAATCAGAACTCTATTTTTCTTGAAAATTTGCAACTTTATGTTTCCTCTGCTTGGTTGCTTGGTGTTAGAGCTAAAATTTTCATTTGATTTTTTTTCTCATCTTCTAAGTAAATTTAATACTCTTTCCGGATTTGGAAAACCTCTGTCTATCTGGTTTCAACGCACAGAAGTGAAAAAAAATCATTTTGCTTCTTGGTACCACCTTGGTAAAACTATGTCTTCACAAGATGTGTCTAATTAATCAAATTATTAGAAAATTGGTCTATGATTAGAGATTGGATAGCCTCATGTATGCTTAATTTAACTAACAACAAACCAATTTAAAGTGTGCTTTTGGTGTTTAAAGCTCAGTAAGGCTGTATTCTGTTTCCCCATATATATCTCTAACTTGAAGACAAGGTCAGATCACACCATTTAGAACTGGTGGTAAGTGCCACACTTTTTCTGTTAACCTCTGCTGTGTATTGAATAGGAGCAACACTGATTATAGAAAATGGTGGGAAAAAAAGAAAAGCCAGATGCCAGTTTGAATTTATGAAATTAGAAATTAGGTGTCCCGTTGGAGGGGCTTAATTGTTGGAGGAAAAAAACCCAGGGAATTACAGATCATCATTAGAACTCAGAGTTTAAGGAGCTTTGGTTCTTTTGTTGTCAATGGAGTGCTTTAAGTTTTCATGAAATGGTTTTGTTGTTGTTATTGTTGAAGAAACCAGTCACCCAATGGGTTAAACATTTATAGTTCTCTAAAATCATGCCTGTCTCTTCTCACTGAGAAAGAGCTGGGGAGGGGACCTGTGCTCCCCATAGGTGGGAAGTGCTCTGCCCATTAGGTCCCATCCAGGCAGAGTGCTCTCAGTTGGATGTTGGAGTTTCCTATGCTGTTCTCTCATGATATATCTTTGTTTGTGAGTGTGAATCTAATTTAGGTTGTTCTGTGTTTCTTTGTTGTGAATGACCCTGAAAAAGTCCCTTCACTACTTGAAATAAGTCCCCCCCCCCCCGACTTGAAATAAGAAGAGATTGAACTGTGAAAATCTCTTCATTTTCTAAGATCCTACCATTTAGCTGAGTACTTTTTTTAATCAGATATTTTTCATTTAATGTAACAAGAAGTAACAAACCAAAGAAGAAAGAAAGACAAAAAACAAATTGCTTTCAACAACAAAGTCATCACTTTGGCTTGGGTTTCTAGAACTGACATTCAAGTGTTTATGGAGGTTGTGAGGGGACAGGGAGAATCTAGGGTAGATTTGCTCAGTGCTACCACCATTTATTCTCACTTCTGTATGCTCCTTAACGTTTTGGGAGAGTATTTCTATGTTATTTTACAGAAGGAAACAGTCTCACACTACCTAGCCCTAGGCTGGACACGGGGGTCGTTAACTGTCCTGAGCTCCTTAGACTGTTGTCTTTATAGTTTGGTTTGGTATCAGGTGGCACAGAACTTCGTATCCAGTGTAACTCTTCCTGTTCTACTCTTTCAGCTTGGATTTACTTTTGGCAACGTGGTTGGAATGTATCTGGCCCAGAACTATGACGTAAGTGACCATATCTGTGTCCTCCCGTAATTTGTAGTGACTTGTCTTTGTTGAAGTCAGGCATGCCTTCCAGCGTAAATGAAGTCCGTAGGTCTCGGGAAAATGTCCTGAGTTTTGTAGAAGGATTTTCTGCTGTTTGAAAAATACACCTCACAAAAGCATCTGTCCTCCGTATCACCACAAGAGGGCAAAATCTCATCAGTTTAGATGGTCTTATGATCCTGAGCTGTGCTGGTTAGCCCAGAATAATTAACTACTGACTTAGAGTCTTCTTATATAGTTCTGTGGACAATTATGTGATGAGTGGAAATTTAAGAGTAATTGGATCATCTTTTCAGTTATATCAGACTCATTTTATAGAAGGGGAAGTGGAAAAGCAGGTGACAAAACTGCCCATACATGGGGCCTCTGGAAAGGTTGTTTTAAAGAGAGGGAAAGGAAGGAAGAAGTGGGAAGAGGGAAGGAAGGGAAATATATTAACTTTTGATTTGTCTGTGGTGAAGCTATTAGTGTGACAAAAGGAATTTTTTGTCAACCTTCACTTGAGTTACATGGTTTTCTAGGCAGGAACTTTATTAATTTATATCACCTTTATTGTTCGTATGCACAACTTCTATTTGGCAGTGGATTGAGGTGGTCAGTGAGTATATAAAAGGAGAAGTCAGAATTTAGCTTCTGAGGAGGGAACATACTTCAGTTTACAGCTTCGAGATCCTTCTTATGCAGCCATGAGGCCAAGTCGCTTTCAGAGGAAAATAAAGACTTAACAACAGCCCTTTGTTGTAGGAGGAAGAGAAGTAAAAGAGTATCGATTAGGTAGCTGCAAAATTATAATCATCTTTTTTCTCTTTAAAGATACCAAATCTGGCTAAAAAACTTGAAGAAATTAAAAAGGACTTGGATGCCAAGAAGAAACCCCCTAGTTCATGAGGCGGACCCAGCACTGCTTTCCGGATATGCCGATTCTGCTCTTCTTGAGGCCTCCTTATCACCTGAACCAAAAAGCTTTTGTTTTAAATTTCAGCCTCAGCAGTCTTCCTCTCTGCTAGATCCTATGCTGCCTGAGAGCAACAGTTGAGGCTTCGCATTCAGAACTACCCTTTTCCAACATCCTCCCCCCTTCCCTTCCTCCTTCCAGCCACTTGGGACGGCCTGAGACTGGAATTACGGTGCTTGATTAGTAAACGTGACCTCTCCTTTATTCTTTGGGGTTTCTAGTGTTTTCTAAAGAAAAATTGATGAGTTTTGTATGGCTGATCAGATTTCACAGTCTAACAATTATAATGGGTGTTTAAACATTTGTTACTAAATTATGTTGTTTCACGGTAATTAAAATTAAAGTCCAGAAGCCACTTACTCCTGAATTATCCACTTACTGTATACTGTTATCAGGCAGCTCTATAGCTGCTAATTTAATCATTAATCGATTTGCTACATTGACTGAGAAACTATATCCTGAGAACCCTGTCAGGAACTAGGGAGTTTAAAAATATGTAAAATAATGGCCTTTATCCTCTGTGAAATTCAGTCAAGTATGCATGTTTTTCCATAATGATGTCTTTGATTCGACACTTTTCTCTCAAAAGAATCCTCCTATTTTAAGGGATTATAGGTGCATTTGATGTTACATGATAGATAAATGATAAGTTGTCTGTAAAGGAAATATTATGCCTTTTCACATTAAAAAAATGTATTTACATTGTAACTTTATAGTAATTCTCATAAGAAAACTTTGAGGGTTTTTGTTTTTGTTTTTCTCCCTGCAATAAAAAATCACCATTGTATGTTGACCCATTGATAGAGACATCTCTCTGCTCCTCATTCAGCAAGGAGAAGCTACTGAAGATGAGACCTCCACCCAAATGCTAAATATTTCCATTATTGATGGGGGTGGGGGGTGAGCATAGAGGCCGCTTTTCGGCAACAGGCAGTGGAAACCTGAACAAGGCAGAAGGGCCCACAGTGAGCACACAAACGGACTCGTTAAGCCATAGGCCCTAACTGACCGATGGGCTACGTACAGCTAGGCGCAGTTCTAAGGATCACCAAAAAAGGGAGAATTCCATCAGTCCTCATACTCCCTTACTCCGCCCTACTGTGACTATAGCCCCTCACCATCGCCTTGTGGTGGACAGTCTCTCTTTTGCTGTCCTGCCTGCTGCTCCCTTGCTCTTTAAAAAAAGAAAAGAGGGGCGCCTGGGTGGCTCAGTCGGTTAAGCGTCCGACTTCGGCTCAGGTCACCATCTCGCGGTCCGTGAGTTCGAGCCCTGCGTCGGGCTCTGTGCTGACCGCTCAGAGCCTGGAGCCTGTTTCAGATTCTGTGTCTCCCTCTCTCTCTGACCTTCCCCCATTCATGCTCTGTCTCTCTCTGTCTCAAAAATAAATAAACGTTGAAAAAAAAATTAAAAAAAAAAAGAAAAGAAAGAAATCACCATTGTAATTTGTCAAATGTATAATTAGTCCGTTTTTTTTGGTTAAGAAAATGTTTGAATACTTCACTTTTCCCATGGGTCAAGATACAAATGTGATTCAGAATAAAGAGTTTCTCCCACTCCTGTCCATCAGCAACTAGTTCCTCTTCCTGGAGGCAGGCTCTGTCAAGTTTCCTGTATACTTTGAGGAAGATTCTTTGCCTAAACAAATACATGTGTGTGGTGGGGGAGGGAGGGGAGGTTTACACAAATGATAAACTGTATTGAGTTCACCCCTGGCCTTTTATTTTATTTTATTTTATTTTGTTTTATGTTATTTTATTTTGTTTTGTTTTGTTTTGTTTTTATTTTTTTTTTTAAATTTTTTTTTTTTTCAACGTTTATTTATTTTTGGGACAGAGAGAGACAGAGCATGAACGGGGGAGGGGCAGAGAGAGAGGGAGACACAGAATCGGAAACAGGCTCCAGGCTCTGAGCCATCAGCCCAGAGCCCGACGCGGGGCTCGAACTCACAGACCGCAAGATCGTGACCTGGCTGAAGTCGGACGCTTAACCGACTGCGCCACCCAGGCGCCCCTGTTTTGTTTTTTAAATGGAGATCATTCCGTATCAGTATGTAAGAAACAAGGAACCTGTTTCCCTCCTTTGGCTCCATGAGATTCTAGTGAATGGATATACCATAACTTACTTAATCTGTTACTGATGAACATTAGGGTTCCTGTCTTTTGCTGTTACAGTGATGACCTTGAACCTAAAGTTATTATACGTATCTGTGCGGAGTATGGCTGTAAACTAAATCCTAAAAGTGTAATTTACCCTAACTATAAAGTCTCATTTGATTGTGTGCTTTGTTTTAGGGGACTTGTTGGGCAGCTCACTGATAATGCCATTTCTAAAGAAATTTTAGCAGAATCTGTAAACTGGAAGACTTAGAGACACCTTTATTCAGGCAGTGATGACATTGGTACTACATGATTCTAAGACAAAAGGTTCTGTTTTCTCTTTGAAAACGAGGATCTCTCGTACATGGGTATAGGTTTTATCCGTGGCAGCTTGTCCTGGCGTGTGATACAGGTGGCGTGAAAACAGCATATTATGGTGTGACGTCACCCTAGGAGTGAGATCATGGGCAAGCATCTTATTTTTCTGACACTGTTGTATTCTCTGTAAGATGTGGACGCAATATCTACCTCATACGCTCACATGAGAAACAGGTGAGATAATGTACGTGATGTGTTACACAGTGCTTTGCAAATTGCCCAATAAATAACAGATACTGGCCCAAACACGCTGCTTTTGGTCACAATACTTTATTTTTCTGTAGTTGCTTTTGGAACCAGTTTATGAACCATGCAAACTTTGTCATTACTCTGTGGTCGCTCTCCTGGTTGCTGATGAAAATCTAGAATATCTACCTTGATCACACTTCCTGGCTTGTAAGATTTGATCTTGAATGACTGAATTGTTAGCAGAATGAAATACAGCCTTGAAGGATAAAGTTTTACCGCTTTTGAGGGTATTCAAAATGCCACAAGCTTAGAAAGGTAACTTAAATGTTAGGAGATTAGGTCTCTCTCTATTACGCCTTGTAAACCAAGCACATTGGGATTTAGGGCTTCCCTCAGGAGTGACTCTTGCCCTCGCTTACCGGTGGGGAGCCATCCAGCAAATCCATTCCTGCATTTGCCTTCACCATATAAACTGCTCCGCAGTGAGTACCGGCTGCCTCCGTGCTCCTCATTCAGATACCCTCTTCTAGTTAGGTTCTTGCAGCAGTGAAAAGGGGCTCGGAGTTCTCAGGCAAGGTTATCCTCACTGAGATAGAGGAGGAGCCCAGAACCATCACAGATATTGGGGGGTAGTTGAAACATTGCAACGTGAGTGAGGGGTGCAGCTATTGTGATTGTGGCACTAAGAGTCACGTTCCCTGAGTGTTGTTACGCAGGGACTCTTGCCTCACACATCCTCAGAGGGATGGGAAGAGTCCCTGCAAGACATACTCGTCTTCTCCTTTTAAAAATGTTGGAAAACTCCTCTGTGAACATGGCTTAGGAAAACTTCTTGCCATACCTGATCGTAAAAGGAAGATTACTCACGTGTGCAAAATATGACTTCAGGGTTGATGTTGGGAACTTCATAAAGACATTGGACCTGACAAGTTTATCCTTAAACCGCAATCCTCCCAAACAAAGAGAAAAACCCAAACAACCTCATTTAACATCATCAAAAGGGGTGTTAAATATTTCAGGAGTTGAAGTTGCCATTGATGTCTTCAGTGGACTTTTCTAGTGATATGATGTTTTAGGCAATTGAGCAGAGACCTGCTGCTGATTTAGAGGAACGATTTCATTTTTTCTAGCCCATTTGTAGGACGGTAGAGGAAGTTACAGCGTGTGGTTTCTCTAGCTGTTTGTGCATACGGGTTCACAGAGCATATGTGCACGTGCATGTTTTCATTTCCACGGAGTACAGTCCCTAGATACAAGGCTGGTGTTTGTTTTTCTGCTGAGGTCTCCTGCCTTTTTAATGCTTTTTCTGTTAGTCCCCCTGAAGGAACTCTACAGACTGTCCTGGAGCAAATGAGGCTTTTTCTTAAACTGCCCATCTTGGGCTTTGCACGTAGCATTTCCATTCCTTACTCGTGAATGAGTGCTTTTTTCGCTACTGACCATTAGGGCCTTGTGGAAGGCCACAGGGTGGCAAAGGGAAAATATTCGGAGATCTTGCCTGGTGTAATAGGGGAGCTCGTGACACTCAGATTTTCGTGTTTATGCCTTTTCTGAATCTCCATGTGCCATATTTCGCCAAATACATTTTTTTTACAAGGTGCTGGGAAACACCGGAACAGTGAGGTTCTATGGAAGGTGCACAGGGTGGGGCATTGCAAAACCTGAGTCGCGGGCCCATGTGGATCGTTGCCTCTGTGGTAAGGCCTTATGCAAGGTGCCGTGTGGTTGCATCATTTTTGCGTGTGCAATTGTAAAAGATCAGGACAAGAAAGAGTCACCATGTAAATTGCTGGGCAGTTGTGCTAAGAATTCATCTAGTGAGGGCAGCCACGGGATGGGTTACACGTGTACTTGGTCTCTCTCGCCTTTGTGTTCTAATGGTTTGAACATCTTGCTATATACTGAGAGTGATTCTAGTGTTTAGATGTACTTTTTCAAACGTGGCCCCTAAGTGTGAAGCCAACTTCGTGATTTAGTATGCAGCCAAAGAAACAGATCTGTTCTCACGTTGGAGGGAAAACTAGCTGTGTTTTCTTTACTAAAAGGTGGTTCACGAGTCTTTGCCATGTAAATGCTAACATAAAAGATTGTGTACCATGTCCTTCGTGGGTGACTAAAAGGAATTTCAAAGGCAATTTCCAAAGGCAATTAGGCAAGTTTGATACATAATTGACTTGAAAATAAGGTGCAGTGAAGTGTCTTTGTTTCTCAGTCATCTATCAAAGGAGCAGGTATAAGGTGGTCACTTACTGCTTTCTTTTTAACATTGTGATGTTAGAAGATAAAAGTCAAATTGTAACATATTTGCAAGAGACTACTCAGGAGAGCCTTTAGTTAGTGTCCATCAGTGATGACAAGGGGTCGTGAGTTGTTTCTGACCTTTCCTGTCCCTGGAATGAGCAGTCTTTGTTGGCCTGATCTCTGGTGTTGGGAGAGAACAGTGCTGCTTTTCAGAACGGTCAGTAGACCGGACTGAAATAAATGCTCTTTCTCAACTGGCCAGTCGAGTGCACTGGCTCCTGGAAGCTTCCGGCAGCATCTGCCGTGGGGAGCGGCACTGCTTCCCCTTTAGGAGTGAGTGCGGTTCTCAAACGCTCGATGGTGGCCAATGATTCAGGTCAGCTTAATTCTAAGTCAACGCTTCCTTCTCTTTTTACTTGTTTATACTCCTGGAATCTTATTATTTGCACCTTTTTCTCACTGTCTGACCTAGAGGCTTGGGGTCCAAGTTCTGTAATTGACATTTGACACTTTGGCAGCCATGACGATACGCTAACACCCTGCCTCTTCTGAACATTTCATAGCAAGAGAACTATGCAGATTCCATCAAAGCAGCCATAGCGTATATTACACTGGGATTTTATTTGGGCTCAGGAGGTCTTTATTTTCATCACTAGTCACATAATGTGGCCTAAGATCATTGATGTAGAAGAAGCAGTAATATCCACGGTTAAATCCTGTCAGTTTCATTGTGGTCAGAGCACGCAAGTGCTGACCGGCACAAAAGAAATGTTATAATTCACAGACCCTTGATAAACTAAGAGAGCGACTTCACTGATAAGTTATTGTTGTGGGGAAACCGCCCATGCTGTCAGTAATAACTTAAAATCAAGTAAAACAATGTAGCAGCTCTAGGGTGTACCTTTTCCAGTAAGACCTACTTAGCAAGTAACTGGTGGTAGCAATCAGAACTATGTAATGTCTCCAAGCCAGGGGGATTGGGAGCTATATCCAGTCATCGAGCAGGAACATCTGTCGTGGAGAAAACGGCCTGGTTTTTCAAGAGGAAGAAGGAGGCCTTGATTTCCAAAGTGATTTTTTCTCACAGGAAACATTTATTAAGTAGTTAGTTTACTATATTGTATGAGTTGCGGGGGACTTGAAGAGACGTAAGACGTCTCTCCCCTCGAGGGGCTCCCTGTAGGAAGTGGCTGGTGTGTGAGGCCTTCTGTACTTGCTTTCTCAGGAACAAACTACTCATTACATCCAAAAGAAAGCCAGTCAGATATCGCTAATAGCACTGTGGTCTTAATGATAGTCTTGGCCTTTTTAATAAGACAGGTAGGGAAGTTTTTTCTCCCTCCCAACTCAACCAATGCAGTGGTATTGATGATTAGTGGAAAGCGAAGAGAGAGACAGGTGCCCCCCCACTCTCCAAGAGTAGAGAATTCCTATGAAACCTTCCGTAAGCCAAAATGACATAAAGCGAAGAGGCAATTGCCATTAATTTATATGGAAAGACGTTTGAGCGTTTCCAGACCTCCGCAATAACCTCTCTTAGGCTTCCCTGATACCTTAGGAACTTCTTGCTGACGGGTGCGCAAAGTAAATGGGCATACAGCACAGACACTCGCAGATGCAGCTCGCAGCTCTGGCAGCTCCGCGCAGAGACGCCGGGTGCAGTTCCCCGGGAGGCGGCCCAGCGGCACCACTCCAGTTGCTCAGGTTGCGCACTGCCCCTCGAAGGGCTCGCCGCAAAACCACTGAACACTACTTGGACTCTTCTCGGAAATCCGAAAATCCTCTTCAGTTTTCCTCCGGTTAGCGAAAACAGGTACTCACGTGGGTCTTTTGTAAAAGCAAAGTGGCGTAACCAGAACTTTTGAAAAACCGGGGATACCTGTACTGACTTCAGTGTGTCTTCTGTCTCTACTTCTTTTTCCTTGGACAAAGAGAACAGTACAAGCCTCTTTCTAAAGGGGGACACTATTTCTTTATGGGAATTTGGTGCCAAGGGTAAAGAGAAGCCATTGAAGGGAGCTGCTTAGAAGGGAATCAGAGTAGTGAGAAAAGAGTACTGATCGCCACAAAGAGGACTTGCCAAGGTCACCTTTTTGTGGTGAGAACTTAGGATAGAAACGCTGAGGAGAAAGTTCCGGGAAGATTTTCCTCCGAAAGAGGAGATGTGACTACACAGGTGGGATGATTTGATTTCTCCTCCAACTCCTAAAAAGGGGTTAAGGTATTAAGAATAACATGGAAGCCAGTGAGGCTAGTTTGTGAGGCTTAGTTAGCCTCTGAGGGGTGACTGAGTCAGCCTTTCTGCTCTTCCTGTCCTCAGAAAGACCTGGAGAGCCCAAGATACAGGACGTGAGAACGGTGCTAGGTTTTCCTGAACTACAGTGCTGAGGAAGGAGGGCGGAGAAGAAGGCACTAACGTCCCAGCATCGGAGGCTTCCTGCTCGTCACCTGAGGTGGCAGGCTGTGGAATCTTCTGGTGGGGGTTGTGTGCTCCTGGCGGCTTTCTTGGTCAGATTCTGTTCGGCGCTCGTAGCTCCTCTGGCTGGGCTGTGTGCCCGTTTGTGTCAGGCCTGATCAGTGAGGTTACTGACCTTAGCCCAGGCTGGAAAAGTGTCCAAGTGGAAGAGGCTAACTCCCCATGTGTTGATGGCCACCATCACGATCACCAGGCCAATGACATTGACCCCCAGGCCAGCTTTCACCTGTAGGACACAAACCAAGCCCACCCAAGTCACTGAGCGGGCAGCAGCACAGACCCCGGGTGCTCCTCTGTGCCCCCCGCCCAAGGGTTGGCGCTGGTCTGTCGCAGTCGCTGCCTGGGATCCGTAGTGTTGCACGAAGGGTGTCTTGGGAGCGTGGCAGGATGGGAGAGGCCACTAGAACCGTCTCCACCTGCAGTGCCGTCACTCCCAAATGGAGGCCTGGCACGTGTGTGCTTGGAACACCAGGTCTCCGTTTGTTAAGACTCACGCCAAGCAGGGGCCCCGCGTGATAGGGAAGTGCATTAAGGCAGGAACTTCTCGGAACCTTTAACGTGCTGATACGTAGGGGGACCTGTAGGAGAGGCCAGGTTCTACAAAGCCTTTGCCACTGTTAATCGTGTTTTCCTTCCCAAAGGAACGGCCTACGGAAGGTTGTGTACGTGGGGTTCACGTGGAGAACCAGGCCGGCTGCCTCTGCTCAGCCCTTCGGCGGGAGAGTGACGCGGGCGAGCTAGTTTTGCTTCTTTCCGCTGAGGGGATGTCGCCTCCACGACTCAGCCCTCCCGTTTCTGCCACGGAACTGAGCCTCACAGGCTGAGGGGGGGGTGTGTGGGGCAAGATGGATGGCTGAGCCAGGGCCAGATGGAAAAACGTACAGTAAGGAGGGCTGGCGTTAAGTTGGGAAAGCTGTGGGGAGATGGTTCCAGGCAAGTGACTAGATGTGTTGGCTCCCTGCTTTGTGGGCAGGGCCCTGGACGTATTAATCGGCCTTGCCCCCTGGGCTTTGGGCGTGGAGGGCCGCCCCTGTCTCCTAGCAGAGGGGGCAGGTTCTAAAGGGGCTGATCCTTTAGAAGGAGCCATGTAGAACATTTGGTTGGCACCCCCACCTTTAGAAGATGAGGAAATTGAAGTCTCGAGTCAGCGCCCAGGAGTAGCTCACTTCTTGTCACCTGGTGCCTTTGAAAGGCGCTGTCTCTGATCACTTGATTCCAGGGTAGAAGGTGTGGGGGGATGGGGTGAGTGGTGGGGGCACCCGGGAGAGTTAGCTGGGGGGACAAGAGAGCTGGGGCCAAGCTCAACTCTCTTGAGCAGACAGGGTGGCGCAGTAAGAGATGGGGGGGGGGGGATGGCAGTGACCTCCCTTCCCCGAAGTATTACAGAGCGCTTAGGTGAGCGGGTTGAAAGCTGAAAAGGATCTGAATATCTGCTCCTGGCCTGGAGCTCTTGCTTCCTTTCCTCCATTTGATATTTACAGGGCCGCGGAGAACGAGTTTGGACTCGAGTGAAAAAGAATTGGTGAGGCCCTCCCTGCGCCGTCACCCCTTTCCCTTTCCCCTGGGCCCCTGTGGTGTCTCCCACTCGGCTCCCATGAGTAAGCCAGCAGCTTTTTGAATGAACATGCCTGCCGGTCCAGTGAAGAAACGGAGGCAAAGACTCGTGTCTCATCCCACTGGGCTGCGTCTCGTGTCTGTCCCAGCTTTGTCTGTCCGTGTACCCACTGTCTCCCAGAGTAGGGGGGCAGAGGACGTGGTTGCTATTCTTGGTGCCTGTGGGCCAACCGAAAGCCTTCTTACCAGCACCGTTCTTTCTACCACACCGCACTGGGTGTTGGCAGACCACAGGCGCTGCCACAAAATGATAAAGCTCAGAAGTCCTCCCGGCTGCCGGGGCCGGCGGGAAGAGGGCGGCCGCGACTCACCATATCTTTGATCTGGCAGTGCCCATAGCTGAAGACGATGGCGTTGGGGGGATTGCCCACGGGCAGCATCACTGCAAAGGAGATGCACATGGTGACTGGGATCAGGGTGTAGAGTGGATTAATGTGCAGCGTTTCGGACTAGGAGAAGAGAGAATTCACAGACACGTTAGCGTCAAGATTATGCTGGCGTTTCTCGGGCTCAGCATCGCAGGCACGCTTTCACTGATGGTTTGGTGTTCGCTAACCTTGGCTGGAGACCACGCGCTGGGGGTAGTTAGGTCACGACCCTCAAGGGCATACAGTGCTGGGCAACCCAAATGGGCTCATGCTTCTCCCTCTCTCCCCATGGAAACATGGGCCTTAAGTTCCCTCCTGGAAGGGATGTTTCATTTCTTGGGGCTGGTCTAATTTTACTCCTTAGCTGAGAGATTCATCCTTCGAGCTCAAATCTCATGACTAAGCTGCTTTGATTGGAGTGGGGGGGGTCCTTCATCCTTGGGGTGCAGAACCAAGGTTGTTTGTTTGGCTTTTTCTCTAAGTAAGATGTTTGCTTTGCATGGGATTTGAACCCATGGCCTTGCCCTCGTCGTTGAGGGGTTTTGACTAAGTGCCCTCCCGTGCTCACACAGGTGGCGGAGGGAGACATCTGAGCAATGAGCAGAGAGAGTGACCGGGGGTAGTTTGGGGTTAAAAAGAGCTGAAAGATATCATTTTGTGGGGGATGGGGAGGAGCCTTTGTTTTCTAGGTTGCAGCCCGTGGATGGGACAGACGCAGCATCGTGTCTGGGGCGTTACTTTGGGCGCTGCTCAGCCGGGCTAAGATCTGGCAGTTGCTCTCCTCCCCTGGTCCATCAGTAACAGACTGTTCTGAGACCCTGGGGTAAGGCTGGCATTGCCCTCAATTCTCAGACTCTCCTGGACAGAGAGATTGGGGGGAGGTGGTGATGCTGCAGTCTCGGTCTTAACAGCTGAATGTGCTCCTGGGGGCATTTTGCCTCCATTTTCTGTAGTTATTCCTCCTGCCCTCCTGTTACGTCTTAGGACAGAAAGAAATTTGATGATGGTGAGGAATTGGAATCCTAGGGTTTTAAAGTTATTTTGTCCATTCAGAACTGCCTCAAAACGAATCCTGTCTTTCGGAAAGGATTTTCTAGAAGCCTTGCTGCAATCTGTTAATTTATTGATTTACTTCTCCGTGGCTCTTTGAAAGACGTCATCTCCAAACTATGGCTTGAGCACCAATCAGTGAAGGCCATGGCAATGACCAGAGGAGAGGGGCAGCCATGGAACTGCTCCCTGGGCCCGGGGGAGCCCATCTGGACACCTGGGAGCCCTGCCCCACTCACCAGGCTGCATAGGATAGGCAGGAAGATGGTGATGGTGGCTGGGTTGCTCACAAACTCTGTGACAATGGACACCAGGATGCATGCCAACAGGGTGATGGCCCACGGTGGGAGGCTACTCAGAGACAACATCTGGTGCCCAATCCATGTGGAGAGGCCAGAGCTCTGCAGGAACACAGGTGATACAATAAGAAGAAAGGAGGAAACACCCATTCCCAATGGAATTCTTAGACTCCAGAAGGTCAGGGATGTGGGGGGGGGGGGGCGCTGAAAGGAACCACCAGGAGTCATCTAATTTGCCTCCCTATTTTCAGGCGGACTGGACCCAGAGGCATTACTGATTTGATGATTAGTTAGACAGTTTTTATAGCCCAGAAAATTCTTTTTTTTTTTTTAATTTTTTTTTAATGTTTATGTTTATTTTTGAGACAGAGAAAGAGCATGAACGGGGGAGGGGCAGAGAGAGAGGGAGACACAGAATCGGAAATAGGCTCCAGGCTCTGAGCCATCAGCCCAGAGCCCGACGCGGGGCTCGAACTCACGGACCGTGAGATCGTGACCTGAGCCGAAGTCGGACGCTCAACCGACTGAGCCACCCAGGCGCCCCATAGCCCAGAAAATTCTTTATGATTGTATAATGGCTTGGTAGGGGCTAGAGATTTTGGGGGCGACTAGCCCCTCAATGTCAATCTCATTGCTCTCTCCAGCTTCTGACATTCTCACTCTGGGTATTCAGTCAACAGTGCTTTTTACACAGACTCCCCAGTGTAATCCTCACTTCTGCTTTTGAAATCTAGCTCGCTTATCACCTGTGAAAGGGTGAAAATTATCAACATCTTTGGATAATGACCTTTCCTGTGGTTTTGGGGGAGTCAGTGGGCAGGGCTGAACACTAGAAGCTTTACATGAGTGACGAAGGAGAGGATTACGGGTCTATCTCCACTTAGTGGGAAGGTGCCTCCTCCTGGGAAGGTGACCCAGAAGCCGAGTCATACGGTCCCAACCTGTTTCAGGTTCAATCTCATCATGGCTGACATCAGGATCTACAATCGTCAGTACTTTTTCATGACACAAGATATAACCTTTTCCATTAGCAAAATTTACATCGATCCGCTCCAATAAATGAATATCCCCTCTTGGAATAACTTATTTGGTTGGGAACTGTTCATTTGCCAATGGTGAAGATCCCCTCCCTCCCCTAAAAAATGAAGGACACCATTGAATCCTTGTGCTAAAAACCCCAGGTCGCCATATGCATTCTCCTCCCTCCCTCCCTTCTCCTCTCCGTCCTGTGGTTGATGTGCTCTGCTGTCCCCTGAGTACCCTGGAGACTGCAGACGCACTAAAGGACTGGAGAGTAGGGCTGAAAGCAAGGTGAGACATAACTCCTCAAGGTCAAGTCCTACTCATATTTTGCTGTTAAAGACAGCCTCACCGCATCATCAGCAGGCTTTTTCTCCCTTTTGCTGAATTCATCAAAGGCTACTTGATCTCTATAGCACCCCAAGGCGTGCTCATAGGCAGCTGGTGACCGAAGGCCTTCAGAATTCTCTCTGCTGTGGCCCTTTTACCTGGGAGCCTTGACAGAGAGCTGCAAATCCAACATGCGGGGACTACAGCAATTCATGGTTGGTACAGAGCTTTGAGGCCTATAGGAACTCTGTAATTATTATCTCGTCTAGCACATTAAACCTGGCCCACTGGACAAAGACAGGATAAATTGATAAATTTAAAAATAAATTGATAAATTGGATTGCAAAGTTAGAAAACAGAAAAAGGAAGTCTTACTTTTTTTTAAACCTTGGTATGCATTTTACATTGGATTTTCCTCATGTCAAGACTGAAATGATTTCAAACTCGGTAGGAATCACTATGTCATACTTGAATTATATTACTAAAATTAGTAGAGTCATTAGATTGTACAGAAATATCAACTATGCTCTCTGTAGTATATACACAATTTAGGTTTAAAAAAAAAAAATCTTTCCAGGCTAGACTCAGGGGCCAAAACTAACAACTGAAATTCAAAAAAGATAAGTATGATATTCTGAACTTGGAATCAGAAATACCAACAGCATGTATACAGAATTGGTTGAAAGACTTGAAGTTTAATAGTGGCTAACAGTTAAAAGAATGAGGGTTTAAAATTGTGTTGTTTATTTTTCAGAGAGAGAGAGGGAGAGAAAAAGCACGAGTGGGAGAGGGGCAGAGAGAGAGAAAGACAGAGGATCTGAAGCGGGCTCTGCGCTGCCAGCCCGATGCAGGGCTCCAACTCACAAACCGTGAGATCATGACCTGAGCCAGAGTCGGATGCTTAACCCACTGAGCCACCCAGGCGCCTCCAGAATGGGGGTTTTAATTGGCTGCAATTTCAACATAAGTGTTGACATGAGTGCCATTGAGGCCTTGTAAAAGCGTCCATAAAAATACAGAATGGTGCTTGGATCAGAGGTGAGAGTTGGGGCTGGAGTAATAGGACTACTTGACTCTGCAGTAGACTGACCGCCTCTGGACCACGTTTGAATAAGGTCAGGGTCAAAGTGTAGTGAGTGGTGAGAGAGACCAGCGTGGTAAGGGGTCACTATTTCTTGATGAATGGTTGAAGGAACTAGGGACTTTTAGTTGAGAGAGGAAAAAAAAAAAAAAAGATCTAAGGGGATCTAATAACTTTTTATTATTTTAATAATTATTACCCAGGATGGGGCTCCAGAGGGCAGAGTCAGAGCCAATAGTGGAAGACAGACAGAGGACCTGAGCTGAATGTAAAGAACGATTCTCTCTGTTCCCTGCTCAAGAATACCCGGTCACTGGTCACTGGTGGTGTTCAAGCCCAGGGGTGTCGTGCAGGGAATTCTCTCATTGGGTAGATGGGACCCAGTGTCCTCCAAGCTTCCTTCCAAGTGTAGGATTCTTTGACCTTATTTTTAGTGATGCAGATAGCACTGGCCCTCAATGAATGGGCAGTCAGAAGTGAGCCAAGTTAATGAATATAGCAAAGGTCAAAGGACAAACGGTGTGAACCTGGTTCATTGTGAGGATCATTCTCTACTTCAGGAAGGGCTGACGCTTTCCCACTGGGCCCCTTTATAAGATCTCATCCCAGTTGTGCCCAGTCAGGAAATCAGGGCGCGTTTACAGCATATGCCTGAGCGTTAGCGTGCATTCTCCCCAGGGGCTCAATATATGCGTAAGGACTGACTGAGGGGTAGTTCTCCGTGTGTCAGTGCAGGGTGTCTCCGGGCCCTTACAGACACGTCTCCTAACACCACTGTCACACGCCCACAGGGAGATGGCTATGAAATCCAGTCTTTTCCTTGTGGCAGTGTGGGCCGGTGAGTGAGGTGTGAGCGCCCGTGTGCCAAGAGCCCATAGCTCAGCTGGTCTGTAGCTCTGTTCCCAGCAGCATTAGCTTAGGAGCTCAGGGCAGGAACAGGACACGGGATGGCCACTCCCATCTGGACTGTTCCCTTGGGTGACCATTCACCTCTCCCTCCGTGCCTTTGAATCTTCCTCCCAGAAGCGAAATGGCCATTAGGTAAAGCAGCTTGAAAATTCTTCGGCCCAGTGACAACAGAATTCAAGAGTTACCTTGCTGCCTGAAGCCAGAGCATAGCCTCCTCCCACCAGAATGACAATCTCCCAGGGCATGGTCTTCTGGAAGTCCTTCCAGGTGATGATGGGCTCCGTCCCCCGGGAGGGCTCCTGGTTCTGCCCTGGATCACAGGTAGACAGAGGTAGAGCCAGATGAACCCTAATGGGTGGGATTCGTGGAGTAAGGGCCTAACTGCTGAACCGATGATTTGGGAGCGGGCTCTGCCTCTATCGTGGGGTACGGGGGAGGCACTCAGAACAGCCTCGGTAAATCTCCTTCCCCCACTTCTGACTTGGGTATTATTGACTAGGGCCAGCCCCAACTTCTTCTCTCACCGTCACTCTTCTTCCCAAAGCAAGGCTTCTTTGCCGGGATCAGGAAAAGGAGGAAGCCGAGGAAAACGGAGACTGTGGCATCTGTGCGGTAGCCCTTCCTAGCAAAGAGACAGGCAGGGCTGGAGGAGGAGGGTAGCACGATGTCTCAGAACAGTCCCTCTGGACGCGGGGCCTCTCTTTGGGACCTAGGCTGGAGGGCGGTCAGCCTTCCCTCCTGCACCTGTTGCCCCACTAGCCAGCGGTGGGTTTAATGGGCAGCGGTCGATGTCTGGAGTCTGGGCCTGGCTAAGGTGGATGTCTAGTGTGGATCTACGTGCCCTAGAGAAGGAGACATCAGGAGTGATTTCGGTGAAGGGGAAGGGAAAAGGATGAGTTCTCTCTCCTGCAAGGGCCACACCTCCACGTGTGTCTTTGCTCCAAGGAGAAGCCGTGCTGAGAGAGAGCGGTGGCCCCGGCCCTCCGAGGTCCTGCCGGGGTGGCACGGGGGCCTCTGCCTGCCTCTCCCTGCCAAGGCCTCAGCCACCACTCTCACAGCTGATCCTGAACCCTCAGAGCCGCCTGTGAGGCAGCTCCAGTAACAAGACCAAGGTCACACGACTGGTAAGGGGCAGCACCACATCCCAACGCGACACACAGAGGCCACGTGGCCATTTTCTTCCTGACCCCACGCTCTGGCTTCCCTTAAAAGAGGGGACTTTCCAGGGAACAGAAGAGTGCTGCCCTTAAGAATGGAGGAGGGACACAGGTGGGACCTGCCTGAAGGCTCTGTGTGTGTATGTGGGCGGGGGGGGGGGTGTCTCCTTAAGGAGGAGACAACATCACTTACTTTTCAAAGAAAGAATCCCAGCCAGGAACAAAGCCAGGCTCCCGGGTAAACCACAGCACGGTCATCAGGATGAAGAAAAATCCGGTTACCATTTCAGGGTAGCTACGAAATACAACAGGAAGAGCTGCTCCAGGAACCGGGAAGTCTGCATGTTTTTCACTTCGCTGCAGGCGCTCCTGCGTTCGGGGCTCAGAGCCACCAGCTCACGGCGCTGAGCGGCTGCCGGGAAGTGGGAAGCGGGCTGAGAAGGTGCCAGAACACATGGCGTTAACCGCGGCTCCTCGAGGTGAGGCGGGGGGAGATACAGGGTGGCACAGCGGGATGCGGTTGTACAACAACACGAGGTCCACGGGGCGCCCGGGGGCTCACGCGGTTAAGGTTAAGCGTCTGACTCTCGGTTTCGGCTCAGGTCATGATCTCACGGTTCGCGAGACAGCGCGGAGCCTGCTTGGGATTCTCTCTCTTCCTCTCTCTCTCTGCCCCAACCCTGCTCTCGCTCTTCCTCTCTCTCAAAATAAATAAACACACATTAAAAAGAAAATAAGACAAAACACAGTACGGCCTCCGAGCAGAATGCGGTGGAAGGGGCCCCCGAACGCTGCTGGTGAGGGCAGGAGCTGCGACAGCCTTTTTGAGGGAATGTGCTGATGTATATCTGGAGCCTTCAACTCGGTCCTTGCTTTCATGCAAGGAAATAACCAGAAATGCCAGTGCTACGTTACCTATTTAAGAATTCAACATTGAAAATGGAAACAGCCTACATATTCAGCGATATTCCATGACATCAGGTACATTTTGGTATAACTGTAGGCTCAAATGAGATACATTTAATGATCGTGTTTGCATAGCAGACTTAATGGCCTGGGAATATAACGACAGCCTAATCCTAAGTGGGGGGGCGGGAGGCGAGATATAATACTGTGTTTAGTTTGGATTGAATTTTAGCAAAAATACATATAATTTTGCACAAAACAAGCATATAAGGAAGAGTGCATTATGTTAACAGTCGTTGACAGTTAACACTGAATAACTAAAAGTCGGCTTTAGTTTTTTCTTTATATTTTCCTTATGTCCTAAATGTTCTACAATGAACATGTATTCCTTTTATAAATTAAAACATTTAAAAATACTGCTTATACCGGGATCCTTTTGCCCAAACTGTACCTGCCAATTGCCATCAACGGAGAAACGGCCCCAGATGGGACACGAGGTCACTGGGGAAAGCCGATGGAAATTGCTGAGGATGGGGGTGTCTTCAAGTCTGTATCTGATGATGCCCGATTCCCCCCCCATCCCCCCCCGCCCCAGCTCCCTAGGAGTGTCCGTGGACCAGCGGTGGCCCATTCAGAGCAGTGTGAGGGGGCTGACTTTACGGGGAATTGGGCCTGTCCCCAAGAGTGTGGCTGTACTGACACATCTTTCCCCGGCCACCCCACGTATGACGTCCACACCCACACCACGGCTATACCTTGGACTTCGAATATGGTAAACGGGAAGGGTGGCCACCTGGAGTCTGGGCCAGCCGGACTTGGGCATTAAGTAGCAGTTCTAAATGCCTGGATTCATAGTTGCGGAAAACTCCCCCAGCTCAAGGGACTGTCGAGAACAAGGCTGCTTGTGTGCTCACTTTACCTGCCATGCTTTCCTGGGGGAGAGAAGGTGAATAGCTGAGTTTTACCTAATGGCTCCCAGCTTTTCATATTCCTCTTGGATCCTCTTCTCTGACAACGCTTCCCTTTTGGTCTTCTTCTTCTTGCTCAGAGAGCAGGTCTCTCTAAAACTGAGGAGGAAGAATGAGCAAAAGAACGAGACAGAGAATCCAAAGCAGGCTCAGCGCTGTCAGCGCAGAGCCCGATGTGGGGCTCAAACTCATGAACCATGAGATCGTGACCTGTGCCAAGTCAGATGCTTAACCGATTGAGCCAGGCACCCGATACCCTACAACTTTTTTTGTGCCAGGTTTCACAGCCTCTCATCAGCCTCTCCCATAGGCTTTTGGGCATATTTATCTGGGTATATATCTGGTGTATCGGTGTGAAGTCATGTCTTACAGACTTGGGCAAGTGTATTTACATGGGGTTGTTTTCTACGTGCTGGAGGTATAGAAGTATGCGGCTGTCATTGATGTCATAGTAGCTTCTGTGTTATTAAAAAAAAAAAAAGTCTGGGGGTGGCTGGGTGGCTCAGTCGGTTGAGCATCCGACTTCAGCTCAGGTCATGATCTCGCGATTTGTGAGTTCAAGCCCCACGTAGGGCTCTGTGCTGACAGCTCAGAGCCTGGAGCCTGCTTCAGATTCTGTGTCTCCCTCAGCCCGTCCCCTGCTTGTGCGCGCTCTCTCTCTCTCAAAAATAAACATTAAAAAAAAAAAATTTTTTTTAAAGTCTGCTCAGAGAACATTCCCTGAGCAATGGGAGTCTTGCGTCCCGTGGACCAATATCAAAACATCATGTGCATCTTCCCTTTATGTGTTTGAGGCTGGTCAACTTATGGTTATGAAGAAAAGGCTTCCTAAGCAGATTAATGTTAGAAATTATACTGCAGGAGGAATAGCTAACTTTTGATTCTGAGAAATATGAGCATATTTCACGCAACTACTAAGTATAAATCAGTCACGTGTATAAAACAAAGCCTAAAGAAACTTCTACTCGGAGTCACGTTTCTTTAGAAATTAGTTCAAATTACTCCGTATGCTTTGAAGGAAATGAAACTACATTAACCACCCACCATTCACACTTGTTCTAAATCAGGCAGTTCCTTTAACCAGCTAGTTGGAATTAAGAACATTCCATGTGGAGCTCATAGTGAAGTGCAGAGTCCACGTATGTTTAGAGGGTCTAGAACAGGTGACGCCTGACTCCCCATCTAGTACGGTGCGTTCTCCTCATGCGTCCTCCATGGTTATTGGTGGCTTCCCGAGGAGTGCTCTCCACGGCGCGCACCATGACTTTGGATGGACGGGAGAGCCTCGGTGCCTTGCTGGCAGGGCCCTGGGACTCACTTGCAGCCCAGGAACAGCCAGTGCATCCAGAACCAGCTGACCACCAGCATGATGAGGGAGATGGGGAAGCTGAAGAGGAACCAGGTGCCGAAGTTGACCACCTCTGCAGCTGGGTACTGGCTGGAGGGGAAGAAACCAGGTCAGTGATTAGAAAAGGGTGGGTTCCCATGTGGTGTCTGGGGGTAATAAGCTAAATGCTCCTTAAGAAGACATACATCAGAGCTAACGGCAGAGATGATGGTAACAATAAGGTAAAACGTTACCTAGAACTCACGTCTTTGACAGTCGCAACTCTACTGGTCCCAAGAATTATGAAGGAAACTTAAAAAAGGCACCTAAACACCCAAAATTGATTTCACTGAAGCGTATATACTTTGCGCTCAGGAGAACCACTCGGGAGCTCTTTGCTCTTGATTTATAGAAAGATTCTTCTTATATGTTTACTCATCTGTTTTTCAGGACAACAGAGAATGGAAAGGACAGTCTGGTATACTTTGTGTGATAAAGTCACTGAAGGAATATGAGCTTTGCCTGGGGGATGCAATTCTGGAGAAGTTTGGACTCTAGAGCATCAGGAGGGTTCCCGGTGTTGACTGTGCCCATAGGAGAACCATGACTTAGAATCTCTAAATCTTTGATCAACATGCACTGGTGTCTTAGCGTCTCAGGGAGGTTACCCGGAGGACTCTCCATTCATCACCAGGCAGGGCGGTGGCCCCAGCCCAGGTGTCGTTTCCTGGGGAGCCACATGTGAGCCACGTCTATAGCCTAGACAACACCTGCATTCCTTTCCCCTTGGGCTCTTCTAGTTGGGACTGGGCACAGAACTCCTCTAAGGTGGGAGGAGACCGTGCCCCTCTCTTCACACTAGACACTGCATGGAAAAAGAGAACGACCGAGAGAAGAATCCCCCAGAGAGAAAATACAACGGAAGCACAGGATGCAAGAGTGTTTAATCTTCTCTGCCATCACAGAGAAACAACACTGTTGTTTTGCACTGTGGCCTGGTCGTGGACTTACCTTTACCATCGGTGTGCCTCTTGGGAAGTTGTGACAGCTCGTGCCCTCACTAAGGGCCAGAGTCACTGTCAGTCACTGTCAGTGGAGAGAAGGGCTTTGGGAGCTAGAAGGACACCAGAGGGCATGTAAATCACTGAGTGATCACTCTGGGCTGCGCTGGGCCAACGGGCATGAAGTCTTGCATCATCTGTTCTCTGTACATAGAAGCCTAGGCCCTGCTCCTGGACCCGGGAAAAGGAATGGATTTTTCGGGTAGATTAAATAGACTTTTGTGGATAAATGTTAGGGCCTAATACCATCTATAGCACTTTAGAAAGTGTGACTATAGGTACTGAATGTAACAACCAATTTGTAGATTTTTTAAACACAGCCAGGATGCACTCTGGGGGTGGTCTGTTCACCAGTGCCAAGAAAAATAGCACGGTGGCATTTTCAGACCAGCGGGGATCTGGGGAGTCCACCTTCCTTTCACAGAATTCCTGTTGTCCAAGTCAGCCAATGTGATGACTAAATGTACCATGACACAAGCCAGGAAGTAGACTGAGGGCATATGAATTGGCCCGACCACAGAGTGAACCAGAAATTGAAGAGCAGAAACTCAGAGCTTGGACCGAATAATATGGTGTGACTATTCCGTGAAGTTCACGTCCCAGAGACTTCGGTCTTAACTTTCATTGGTCCATCTCCCCCTCCATTCCTCCCTTCCTTCCTTCCTTCCTTCCTTCCTTCCTTCCTTCCCTCCCTCCCTCTCTCCCTCCCTCTCTCCCTCCCCACCTCCCTCACTCCTTTCCTCCCCTTCCTCCTTTCCTCCCTTCTTTCCTTCCCCCATTCCCCCTTCAATCCTTCCCCTCTTCCTTCCTTACTTCCTCCCTTCCTTTCCTTCCTTCCCTCCTTCCTTCCTTCTTTCCTTCCCTCCTTCCTTCCCTCTCTCCTTCCTTCCTTCCTTCCTTCCTTCCCTCCATCTCTCCCTCCCCACTTCCCTCGCTCCTTTTCCTCCCTCCCTCCTTCCCTCCTTCCTTCTTTCCTTCCCCCATTCCCCCTTCAATCCTTCCCCCCTTCAATCCTTCCCCCCTTCCTTGCTTCCTTCCTTCCTTCCTTCCTTCCTTCCTTCCCTTCCTCCCTCTCTCCCTCCATCTCTCCCTCCCCACCTCCCTCACTCCTTTCCCTCCCTTCCTCCTTTCCTCCCTTCTTTCCTTCCCCCATTCCCCCTTCAATCCTTCCCCCCCTTCCTTCCTCCCTTCCTTTCCTTCCTTCCCTCCTTCCTTCTTTCCTTCCCTCCTTCCTTCCCTCTCTGCTTCCTTCCTTCCTTCCTTCCTTCCTCCCTTGCCTCCTTCCCTCCATCTCTCTCTCCCCACCTCCCTCGCTCCTTTCCCTCCCTTCCTCCTTCCTTCTTTCCTTCCCCCATTCCCCCTTCAATCCTTCCCCCTTTCCTTTCTCCCTCCCTCCCTTCCTACCTTCCTTCCCTTCTTCCTTCCCTCTCTCCTTCCTTCCTTCCTTCCTTCCTTCCCTTCCTCCCTCCCTCCATCTCTCCCTCCCCACCTCCCTCCCTCCTTTCTCTCCCTTCCTCCTTCCCTCCTTCCTTCTTTCCTTCCCCCATTCCCCCTTCAATCCTTCCCCCCTTCCTTCCTCCCTTCCTTCCTCCCTCCCTTCCTTCCTTCCGTCCCTCCCTCCCTCCATCTCTCCCTCCCCACCTCCCTCCCTCCTTTCCTCCTTCCCTCCTTCCTTCTTTCCTTCCCCATTTCCCCCTTCAATCCTTCCTTCCTTCCTTCCTTCCTTCCTTCCTTCCTTCCTTCCCTTTCCTGCTAAATGGAAGGGTGTGTTTATCCTCTTGGCTATGATCAATTTCTCTGCCCTCTGCTCTGGAGCCCATCCTTTCTTGTTTTCTCACAGTGATATCACTCTATCAATCATCACCTCTTTCCCAAAACTTTAATTTTCCTCTCCTCTGGACATGCCTATCAGCATTTAAATATCTTCCGTCTTAAAACCCCCTCTTGACCCCACTGGACTCTTCCTTTGTCATCATCCCATACCTCTCCTTCCCATCACAGACAACTCTCCGTCTACTCACCTCCAGCATACTCCTCACCTCACTGACACTTGGCTTCACTTTTCAATCTCTTGACCGAGTTGCTCTTGCCTAGGTTACCTCTGTGTCACCAAATCAAATGGACACATTTCTGTCCTTCTTTTCCTTATCCATTCAGCCACTTTCAACAGTATAGCCCACCCCTTCCTCCTTGAACACTTTCTTCCCTTTGATGGAATGACACCAGATTTTCCTCTTCCCTGGGTGATCCCTTTTGTTGTCTCATTTATAGTCTACTTTAAAATATTCAAGCTTAATATTTACGGTCCCTGCTCTACTTAACTCTCTCTGTTTTCCCTGAGTGATTGATCTCCTTCGCTCTCCTGACTTCAGTTTCCACATGCATCCCACCAGGACCCAATGCCATCTAATCTGGGGGCCCAGAACAACGTGCAAATGTGGGGCTACTCGTTCAAAAATTATTAAGAATTTTCAGATGGTGACAGCAGAGCACTGAGCTAAGTATGGGGCCCTTCTGAGCATGGTAGTTGATAATGACAACACGGGTTACATGTTCATGAAGACAGCTCTTCAGGCCACTAAATCTGTGCCTTTAGCCAAAAATAAGATTCAGAGCTGTGTATCCATCTGGACGTCTCAGCCTCCACGTCAACATTTCCTCATTTTTCTGCTCATTTAGGTAAAGGGCGACTCTCTTCCCCCAGCTGCGGAAGCCATGAGTCTGACAATCAGACTTGGCCTTTCCCTCTCTCGGGCCCATCTCTCAAATCTGACCATTTCTCCACTGCTGTCTGTGTTTGCAGGCCATCACCAGCTCTCTCCTGGGCATCTGCAGTGCTGTCCAAAATTATCTTCCTGCCGCCTACTTTTCCTTCCTACTTCCTTCCTGCTTCCTTCCTACTTTTTCCACTTTTTCAGTCCACCATCAGTTTCCCAAACTGTAAATCCGATCACCTCACTCCCTGCCTAAAATGCTACAAAGACGTCTCATGGCCTTTCAGATGAAGTCCAAACTCCTTCGTGGGCCTCAAGTGGCCCTTTGCGATCTGCATTTCCACCTTTTGCCCTCTGCCATTTTCTTTTATGGGCTCTTTTCTCTCGCCTCAGTCCTGCCACTCACCGCTTTCTTTGGAAAACCTGTCTTCATCCATTGTACTCCCACTGAGCCTCGGGTCTCGCTTCCAAGGCTGTGTCTTTGGGGAGGCCTGTTCTCCCTGTAGACTGGGTGGCCCCCGTGGGCTCTCCCAGCAGAACCCTGCCCCTCTCCAGTCCCACTGAACTGTCATGCTCGATGTCTCTTTTCCCTCTTGGTATGGAAGCTACTCTAGGCCCATTTTCTGCCCTATCCTTAGCACCCAGTTCCATTCCTGACACGTAGTGGGTGTCGAGTAGATATTTGTTGACCAGGTGAGTTACTTACTTGTTGAAGTGTTCCAAGAAAATGAGGCTGGTGGAGGTACCAATAATGGTGGTCAGGCCCCCAATGGTAGCAGCGTAAGATATGCTCAGAGACAGGCACTTGCAGATCATCTGGTCACGCTGGGACTTGTACTTCCTGTTGAGCTCCTGGTTCCTGGGCCCAGGAATCAGGACTAGTGGCTTTTCCTATCGGAGGAAAATTAGTCAGTGCCTCCAACCCAGCGCGGGCTGTCCCCCACACAAGGCATGAAAATAGGGGCATCATGGCGCAGTGGAAAGACAAATCCCAATCCTAGTTCTACCGTTTACCAACTTGGGCAGCCCCGCTGGGCTGCATATTCTTCTGTAGAATGAAGATCTTATTTTCTCCACAAGGTTGTTACAAAGAGTAAGTGAAGTAACGTACGTAAAGCACTTAGAACATTTCCTGGCATTTAACGAATGCTAAGCTATTATTACTTTTGTTGTTAGTAACAGCGCGTTCTGTTTCTCACTTGAATTCCAGCAAAACTGGTTGCTCTCCGCTCTCTGTGTGAATAACACATGGAAGGTGGTTGTTCTATCCAGAGCTGGAGTGACAGTCCTGACCCCGAGAGGACTGAGAAGTAACGCTTACGTTGCAGGGGGAGTCCAGTGTGTGATTCTCTCCTCCCTTCCTCACGCTTTTCTCCTTTTCACCTCTTGGTTTTGCCTCCCCACGCCCCTCCTCTGCTTGCCTTCTGTCTTCTCTCAGGTCCTGTTTGACCCAGATGGTGGCCTTTCAGGGTCAGAGGTTGCTGACCTCTGGTCTCAAGTGTAGATAAGCAAGTGCCCTCTGCTCCCCCAGGCCTGGTCTCCCCTCACTGAGTCTTCATGAGACCAAGGCCAGCAGGCCAGATCCTGGGAAAACCATGGCGAAGAGGCCATCTTTCTCAAAGCCCTACCTCGTAGGAGAGCCCAGGCCAGTCTGGACCCTCCCTAACCTTCCTGAAAGAGTCATTATCAAAGCTGGAAGAGACCTCATAGATTCTCTGGTCCAGTGGTTTCCCCCCTATCCTTTCTACTAATGAACATTTTCACGGACCTCCAATATATAAAATATGATGTAGCATTTCATCAGCGTACATCTATTTTGTAACTAAAAGTACACACACGTGTGGTCGGGGCGGGGTGGGGGCGGGGCTTGGATTTGAATTGAGATGCTCCTCTCACTACTAGTTCTAAGGCCTGGGGCACATGATGTGATGTCCTTGCCTCATCTGCAGAAATGGAGTTCCAGACTGGTACCTCACCAAGACTGGGGAGAAAATGCTTCGGACGTGCTTGGTACATAAAAAGCGTTTCATAAATGGTGATGGTTATTTATGACCATGATGGACGTTAAGGAATTGAGATTATCTGGATGGACACAAAGATTTGAAATCAAGGGTTTTAAGTGGTAGCTGCAATTTTATACCAGCTTCAGTATCTATCTTGTTTCTGCATTTTCTTTCAGTGGAATAGTAAGTAGCAGGAGGATCCTCATTTGCACAGAAAAATTTTCTTACAATCTCAGAATCAGTAAAATATTTGTGTTTTTCCTGAAGCACTTATGAGAAACAGCTTGAACACCTCTGATCTGGTCAAACCCCCTGTTAAAAAAATTTTTTTTAATGTTTATTTTTTGAGAGAGAGAGAGAGAGAGAGAGAGCGAGAGAGAGTGTGCGAGCACAAGCGGGGGAGGGGCAGAGAGAGGGAGACACAGAATCCCAAGCAGGCTCCAGGCTCTGAGCTGTCAGCGCCGAGCCCGACGCGGGGCTCGAACTCACGGACAGTGAGATCATGACCTGAACCCAAGTCGGACCAACTGAACCACCCAGGCGCCCCAACTTCCAGCTTTTATGGTTGAATTAAAAACAGGGGCTCAGATGGTAGAATGGCTTGCCGAAATCAACAGTGAGTTAGACGTTTTATCCCCGTGGCACGTGCAGGCCAGACATGCATGTGGCTGGAGGCCTTGGTGGCAGCCCTGACGCCCTCATACCTTGAAGGCCAGCGCCCCTTCGGAAGCTCAAGGCCTTTCCTGTAGGAAACAGGGTCCGGGGTGGGGGGGTGGTGAGTTCTATTACCTGGGATCGGTGCTGCTTCTTGCCCTGGGGTGTTGCCATTTTGACAGGGTTGGTGATTGGGGGCACCCCATTCAGGTTCTGCAGGGACAAAGACCATCACACTGTCAGGAAGACGACGTGGTGGCCCTCAGAGGGACCACGTAGTCGCCCCCATGGGCACCCCACGCCTGCGCCAAGTGGAAATGGGAAACCGGAAACCGGGCAGAATGCGCAGCAGGGGGCCGCCCCACTGTGCCTCCAGCCCGCACCTCCCCATCCAGCCTGGTATCGAGCCGCCCATTTGCACAGGCTTTTGAAACTGGGCAGAGCACGGCTGCGTCCTTGCAGGAGAGCCCGGCTTTCTGGAACTTCATTAGCTAACGATGAATCCTTCATTTTTCTTTAACGCGAAGGAGATGAAAAACAAAAATCCCACCACAACAAAGTCCACAGTGTGGGCATCAAAATTTGGGCTGCCGTACGAAGACGTACAACCAGCTCTGGGGGAGGAGTGAGGCCGTAAACTCGGCTTTCCTCCGTGAATGTGACCCTTTTGATAGTTTTTGCGCGGACTCCCCAGTGCAAGGAATCCCGAGGGTGAATCTGTGGTTCCTGGAGGGCCGAGGGTCGGGTTCCCGCGAAAAAGGCCACCGTGCACTTGATGAAAGGCTAAGCCCTCTCGCGACCAGGGTTCAGAGGTACCCAGGCCCTTGCCAGGAGCTCGTCCGGCCCCTCTCAGGTCTTGGCTGGAGTGAGCACCTCTCTGTTCTCACACCAGCGGTGCTGCTGGGCTCCAGGCCGTCTCTGTCCCTGAGTCCGCTCGAGGGACCTCCAAGTGATCTTGGAGCACGGAAAACACCCAAAGCCTTACCTTGTCCTGCATCAGAGAAGTGAAGTCTGCAGTCGACGTGCTGGAACAAAGCAAAGGAAACGGGAACACAACAGTGGACCAGACCTCATGCCCTTCCCCGCCCCACCTTGGTGTTCCGCGTCGTGACTGCTCTGGGGTCCGGTTTCCTAGGCTGCAGAGAGACTAACCTCACGCGGGTCTTGCTAGCCTCCCGGAGACGCTGCCGGGATTCATGGGGACACAGCAGTACTAACACTACTCACTAGCGCGGAGTGCATTTGGGGGGCTGGCCCTTAAATACGGACGTCAGTCCTCCTGACGTTGTCGCCACGGATCGCTGGTCCCTGCATTTATAGAGCAGACAGGTGGGCCGGTCTCTGTCTGCCTGGAGCGCCTGGGCCCCCCGCCCCCCAACCACATTCTCACTGGCTGACTCGGTGAAGGTCACCGGCTAGTAGGAGACATTTGCCACGTGCTTCCCTGAGGCTGCAGGAGCAGGGAGGGCCTGCGCGCGGTGAGAAGCCTAGGTGAGCAAGAGGTTGGGGGGGGGGGGCGGGGAATTTCTGACACAGCTGCTCCTGTGTGTGCTGAGTCTCTTCCATGCCCGGGGGTCCCCCACCCAGCCTTGGCCTTGAGTACAGAGGGAGGTGGGAACTTAACAACAGCACTCCTGGCTTACGCTCAGCGCTAAATGCATGCTTCGGTTTTAGTTTTTGGTTTTTTTTTTTTTTATTTATTTTTTTAACATTTATTTATTTTTGAGAGACAGAGAGAGATAGAGCATGAGTGGGGGAGGAGCAGAGAGAGAGAGGGAGACACAGAATCCGAAGCAGGCTCCGGGCTCCGCGCTGTCAGCACAGAGCCCGATGCGGGGCTCGAACTCGCGGGCCGAGAGATCGCGACCTGAGCCGAAGTTGGACGCTGAACCAACTGAGCCGGCCAGGCACCCAGGTTTGTTTTAGTTCTGAAGGCAACGGGTGCCGTGAGCGCTCTGTGAAGACAGGTGTTGGACACGCGTGCAGGACTGGAGCCCTGTGGCCATCACCCCTGACCAGGCTACCTCAAGCGCGGGTGAGGAGTTGAGCAGGGTTTGGAGGGAAGCATTCTTTGGAGAGGGTTGTTGGCCTGGGAGGAGTAGCGTGTTATGATGTTTCCCCTCCCTGCTTCTCAAATCGGGTGAGGAGGGCAGGCCTGGAGCCCCTCAGACAGCCTGGAAGGTGCTGGCCACCGTGGAAGATGGCCATCCTCACCCCACAAACGGCCTGGCCCCCACCAGCAGTCTGCTGAGGGAGTTCTAGGGACAACTTGAGCTCTTTGCTTCAGAGTCTGGGGACATGTATTCAGGTCTGGAGAAGAACAAAGGCAGGGCATGATGCCGAGTCTCTCTTGTCATGGGTCACGCACTCGGAAGGTGGCAGGGCGGGAGCCTTCTTGAAGAGGCCCCACCCAAGAGGCAGAGGCAACCCCGGAACAAAGGGGCTCTGAGGGGGAGTAAAGCGGCAGAGCACAGAACCAGGAGGTGGGGGGTGGGGGGTCATCCGGGAGCACCTCACCACCGCCATCAGGCCTGGGGCTCGGCAGAGGTCACCTCAAGGGGACACTGTAGGGATGCTGAAGGTGGGCGCCCGGCCAGGCCAAGTGAGGGAGCCAGGGTCCAAGTCTCAGAGATGGTATGGACCCCTGGAGAAGTCGGAAGCAGCAGGGGGGCGGGGGCCCAGACGGTGGGAGGAGGAAGGGCCAAAGAGGAGTCTCTCCCCACGCACTCTGACCTCTGACCCTGCAGGCCTGGTGGGGGGTGGGAGCAGAGCTAGTCCCCACCCTTCTGCGCCCTCCCCTCACACGTGCTGGTTTCAGTCAGTGCCAGTTCTCACGGCCCATGAAGTCACCAAACTACAAAACTCAGTTTCGCTACACGTCCAACTTTTAGAGGCGATACTCCTCAGCGACCCTCGAGGACAACGGTCTGATATAAAATCTCCAAATGAAATGAGCCGTTGATGGATCTGCCTCACGTGAATGTTTGGGGGGTGTAGTTCTCCTTTTTTAGCTTCTCTCCACCCTCACATGGCTCTCTCCCCACTGTCAAGCCCACTACCTGTCACCTCATCTTTCCGTGTCATACCTGACAAGGCCAAGTCTAGTAAGACCACCTCTGGTATCTATAAGATACTTGGTGATCCTCTGAGAATCTTCAGTGACATTCATTATGCGGATGTTTTCCCATTAATTAAATGTATTACTCTCCTAAGGACACCAATTCAGATGAAATTCTACTTGGTAGGGGCGCCTGGGTGGCTCCGTTGGTTAAGCGTCCGACTTCGGCTCAGGTCATGATCTCGCGGTTCGTGGGTTCGAGCCCCGTGTCGGGCTCTGTGCTGACAGCTCGGAGCCTGGAGCCTGCTTCGGCTTCTCGGTCTCCCTCTCCCCCTCCCCCTCCCCCTCCCCCATTTGTGCTCTGTCTCTCTCTCTCTCAAAAATAAATAAACATTAAAAGAATAAAAAAGAAGTTCTACTTGGTAGCTGTGTGGACAATCAGACTAGTCAGTCTTTCTGTCTCATCCCTCATCACTGCAACTCCTTGTGGTTGAGGGAGTTGCCCTCAGGATCTTGGCAAGTGGTTCCGAGGATGGAGAGGAAATCAGGACAGAGGGAAGTGTCGAGATGTGAGCCTGGCATCTAAAAGAGCTGTTCGTATGGGCTCAGGGCCCAGCTTTCCTGACCCCTGGAATAGACCCGGCAAGGCTCTGTCTGGGAGGAGGGCAGCCATACTCACTCTTCATTGACAAAGATGAGTTCCAGGGAGGGTTGACTGTTGTTTACGTCGAGACCTACGGTATCAAAGGAAAGCAGACGTGAGCTGTGGACGCTAGAGCTGAGCGTGTAGGGCAGGGCTTCCGGACCGGGGCTGAATGGGGAAACCAGGGCGTATCCTGCGTGAGGACTGCCCTCCCTCCGCCTGAAAGCATGGTGGGGTGTGGAGACACACAGGCCCGGGGGTGGGGGGAGAGGGGTGGTCATAACCGTGGAGTGTTCGGGGGAAAGGGGCAGGTGGTGGCTGATGTAGGAGGGGGAGGAAGAGCCAGGGAAGCGGGGCCACGGGTTACAAGGGCTGGTGTGGGACAGAGGGCAGGGGAGGGGCATAGATGAGGGAGCCCGGGGAGCCGCGCTGAGCCGGGCCGTGTCACAAGAGGAGGGTACGAGGGCGAAGGGGAGGTGAACCCCAGCAAACTGTACTGATGGGCTCGGCCTCTTCGGCGCTGGAGTTGCCCGCCACGAGCTGCTCCTCCTCGGCACTGACCAGCTCCTGCAGCACGGCCTCCACGATGGGCATCACCATGGCGGTGGTGGACGTGTTGGAGAGCCACATGGAGAGCAGTGCGGTGCAGCACATGAAGCAGAGCAGCAACCTGGAAGGCAGGGCGGCCGGGGCACGGCGTCTACGGCACGGCCACCTCCCAGGGGCCCCCGCTCACTCGCGGGGCTCCTTTGGGGCCTCCTACGAACCCGATGGTGCTGGCTAGGGAACGGGGTGGGGTGGGGGTAGCGTGTGTCCAGAAGGTCCGATGTTTATGTCATGCCTTCAACTCTGTACTCCCAGGGCTCGGCACAGAGCAAGCATTAAATGAGTATTTGTTGAAGGAACAAACCACACGCCACGGGCCAATGGCCTCAGCTAGAAAAAAGCCCCTCCGTAAGCAGAAACTAGCTTTGGTAGTAGGGTCACAGGGCACAGACTTACTGATTGGCCAACTCTGCAGCCATTAGCTTGGTGATGACGTATGGGCTCTTTTGGTGCCTAAAGGAATTCTTTTTTTGCCCTTGCAGCCAGCACTTCTACGGGTACCATTACATTCTATGCTCTGCAGCCAGGTCACCATACTTATTAGTGACCACGTAGAGATTGACGTGTGGAGCTCACAGTTCCGCTCACCGCTTGCCCCACTGTCACCCTGCTGAAAGCACAGCCCCCCGGGTCACCCAAGTGTCCCGTATCACCGCGTTCACTTTTCCAGCTGGTGTCATGAAGAGTCAACCCTTGGAGGAAAACACTAACCAAAAGAACTCTCAAGTGATTTCTCTTGGACGTTGAAAACCTAACAATGTGTGTTGGAACAGACAGGGTTCTCACTTCCGTAAGACAAGGCAACACAAAGACTATCCGTGTTTACTGCTTTAGGTGGGATCACTGACTCTGCACGATTTGGGGACAGCACATTTATCGAGAGGATTACGTCAGGTGGGCCAAAGTCCTGGTGGTGTTTTTTTGTTTAGGCTGATGGTGTGAGTTTGCCTGCCCGGGACCCCCACCAGCAAGCAAAGAGCACTACCGGGGGTGGAAACATGTGGGGGGATGAGTTAAATAAAGAAGAGTGGAAATGCGATGGGATAAGCATTCTTGAGTTTGACCTTGAGTTTGAGTACACGGAGGTTTTAAAGAGCTCCAGAGTCCCCACGTGACGTGTAGGTGCCATTGTGTGCCTAGGAGGTTGAGTGTGGGGTACGAAGTTATCGCTGAGCCAAGTGGCAAATTAACTTAAATTAAGCTGTAGTTAAGTGGGATACAGGAACATCCTTTTAGGCATAACCTGTATTCGTCTAAATGACCAATGTTGAAAACTGATACCATGTTATTTATTTATGTTCCATTGGACTCCCAAAGGAGTCAGGGCAGCTTACAAAAACACTTTACAAGAAAGTTGTAAATAGAAGGAAGTGAGACCCACATTCCAAAGGGAGAAGGGTCAGGCTATTCAATGGAGCAGAGGTGAGGTTAACACAAAACTGTCAATCCTGACTTTCTTACACATCCCCCAAGGTTGGGAATCTCTCTATGGGCATTCCTGACCGCAGAGAAGAGGGCACAGTCGAGGGCACGTGTTGTGATCACAGACGCCAGGTCAGATGCAACATATCTAAGCTGTGGGCTGAACCAGTGATAACAAAGTCTCAGGGTGGATGGGAGGAAACCTCCGTGTCTCCTTCAATGACAAAGGAGAAGACACCCATTTCGTCGTCCAGCCTGTTCCTTGTTATACCAGAGAAAGGTTGAGAAACAATGTACGTTGGTCCATCTTGTTTTACCTAATGGGCCCCTTGTGTTTTGTAACCTGCTGCCCTTACGGTCTAGATTACTCAGATAAATTCTTTAGACTGTGATAATAAATGACACCAAAGTCACACACTCAAATCTCTAGTCTATGATCAAGGGCCCTCTCACTGGAGAGTGAGGTAGGAGCCCAGCAGCCCTGACGTCATCCCCTCCCCATTAGTAGAAAACCAACCCGAACGGGACGTCCCCCTGTGGCCCAGGACCACTGTCCAGGTGGCCCCTGGCTGCTGGGGGAAGCGCTATGGCCCGGCACCCCAAGGACCGCTTACATGCCCGGCTTGGCTCCAGCCATCATGACCATGCGCAGAGCAATGCGTTTGTGCAGGTTCCACTTCTCCACGGCAGCTGCCACGCAGATGACACCCACCAGCAGCAGCGTGGTGTTCTTGAAGTATTCGGCGGCCACCTGCGGGAAGGTGGCACAGGTCAGCCTCTCCCCCACCAGGGCCCAGAGGACCGGGCCGTACCCATCGCAACCCATTCTCAACCAGAGGCTGGCACGCAAAGAGGGAGGTGACGATTGTTAAAATAGCTGACTGTTTGAGACTATATATATAAAAAATAGATACATATATATCTCATATATACCCACATACATATATTCTATATACATGCATAACATACTACCTCGGGCAGGCACTGTTCTGAGTAGTTTACAAAGATTGTTTCAGTTAATCTGGCCAGTCACCCAATAAGGTAGATATTCTTCTGCATGCTTAAAAAATATTAAAACACTCTGTCTTTAATTATGATATCATTTCAAAGAATAAACACACACGTATAATTTTATCTTAAGCCTTAAAAAATTGTTAAAATAACTCTGGGCTTGTCCCCGATCTCTTTTTTTTTCTGTAGCTTTTTAGAAAATTGTGTTCATTTTTCTTTTTTTAAAAGTTCATTTATTCATTTAGAGAGAGAGAGAGAGAGAGAGCACATGCATGCCAGCGGAGGAGGGGTAGAGAGAGAGGAGACAGAGAAGCCCAAGCAGGCTCCCACGTGGGGCTCAGCCTCACCTGTGAGATCATGACCCGAGTCAAAATCAAGAGTCCGACGCTTAACCAGCTGAGCCACCCAGGCCCCCCCATGTTCATTTGTTTTAATTAGAAAATTAACACATGCTCATTCTGGAAAACTTCAAAATATAGAGAAATTTAAAGGTGAAATCACCCTTGATCCTACTACTGTTATTACTTTGGTATATTTCCCTCAATTTGGGTCTATAAAGATACATAATTGGATTTACACAGTATGTATAGCTTTATATTCTGCTTTTCTCCCCATTTACATCATACCTGGATCATTATCTTATTTAACCTCCATTTGTTGGAAAAATTAATCTTAATAGAAGCATAATGCATCACACAATTTGGCCAATTTCCCTTTATTAAATATTTCGGTTAATTCCTTTTCTTTCAACTACAAATGGAGCAAAGAAAAATTTTCTGCTTACATCATTAACCTTACATAAATATGATAATTTCCTTAGGTTAGAGTTCTTGAGGGTATCTTTATAGCTTGCCTTAAATCTTTAAAAAATTTTAAAAAATTTTCAAAACTTTAAATAACTCTAAATAATTCCAAAGTTGCAAAGCTCCGAAATGAAACGGTACAAGGAATACCTGGGGCACCCGTGTGGCTCAGTGGGTTAAGCGTCCGACTTCGGCTCAGGTCATGGTCTCATAGTTCGTGAGTTTGAGTCCCATGATGGGCTCAGAGCTTGGAGCCTGCTTCAGATTCTGTGTCTCCCTCTCTCTCTGCCCTTCCCCTGCTCGCACTCTGTCTCTCTTTCTCAAAAATAAATAAACAGGAAAAAAAAACCCCAAAACATAAGGAATACCAACACACCGTCTACGTGTTTTTTTCTTCCTGAACCATTTGAGGGCAAGTTGCATATATTTTAGTCTTTTCCCCTAAATACCTCAGCGTATATTTCCTAAGAATAGGGATTTTCTCTTCCACAGCCGAGTACCAGTAATGAACTTCTTCCTGCCCCTTCGTGATGAGGAAGTGGAGACTCGGCCCTGTTAAGATGCTTCCTGTGTTTAGGGTCCACAGACCAACCCTTCATGGATTTCCTTACTTGGTACTTCTCGACTCTGCTTTACAACCTGACTTCAAAGCCCGGTTCGGGCCTTCTTTGTGAAAGAAAACTTTCCTTGGGACTCTAGCCTCTGACTCCAGAACATTCCCTGCGGGCACCGTTAATTTCACCCACCACACAGCATGCAGGGCAACATGCTTGCACTGTTCTGTTTTTTTTTTCCCTGTGTACCTCTCTTGTCTCTCAACTAAATTTTGGGCTGCAGAATGGTCAAGGACCATGTTTCTTTCCGTATCTCTTAACACCTAGCAGACCAAAGTAGAAAAGCAAATGCTCGGGAAATATTTATCACGTGCAGGAGAATCGTTCCCAACAGGGAGCGATGGCAGAAACAGAGGAAAACATACAGAAAAGTTTAACTTCTAATTTAGGAACCCTCTTTAAAGCGGGAAAACGAGAACATTTCTAATTGCAGGAAAAATAAAGACTGCAGGAAACGCAAATATAGTTAAAATACGTGGTGTTGGAAATAAGGAATATTTACATAATCATATGGTTAAACTTTGCTTATTGAGTTAACAAAACCCGTGATGTATTTATACTGGGAGGCTGGAGGGAGGAGAAGGGGGGTTGTAAGAGGACACAATCCTCATCTGCTGTAATCAGAAGGCATCTAATAACGTCTACAAGTGATAACTCAAGAGTTAATATAAGATTATCGAGTAAGAATAGTATTCAGTTCGGGGTGTCTGGGTGGTGCAGTCGGTTGATCGTCTGACTTCGGCTCAGGTCATGATCTCGCGGTTGACAAGTTCGAGCCCCGCGTTGGGCTCTGACAGCTCAGAGCCTGGAGCCTGCTTCAGGTTCTGTGTCTCCCTCTCTCTCTGCCCCTCCCCTGCTTATGCTCTCTGTCTCAAAAATAAATAAACATTACAAAAAAAAAAAAAAAGAATACAGTGCCCCAGAAGAAGCAGTTATCAAAGATGAAACCCTGGATGAGGGGGAGGTGGGACTTGGGGGGGAGGGTATAGTAAGGGAGGGGTGGGGAAGGCAGCTGCTGGTTTTGCATGATGAGTTTTTCAGTATTATTTGATTTTTCTTTTTCTTTTTTTTTTTAACATTTATTTAATTTTGAGAGAGAGAGAGAGACAGAGTGTATGTGGGGGAGTGGCAGAGAGAGAGGGAGACACAGAATCCAAAGCAGTCTCCAGGCTCTGAGCTGTCGGCACAGAGGCAGGGCTCGAACTCACAAACCGGGAGATCGTGACCTGAGCCAAAGTCCCATGCTCAACTGACTTAGCCACCCAGGCACCCCATTATTATTTGATTTTAAACTCTATTAACACTTTGACAACATAAAAGCCAAAATAAAGCAGTATTTCTCTCCCCACCCCCCACCTTTTCCCCCACGGAGATGTCCCTGTGTGTCACTGATGAGGTTTGTGTGGGAGGAGAAGGGTCATTAGCCCTCTACGTGACCGTTTCCTGGAGGAGCCCTCCACTTCTGCTTAATCTAGTTCTTTTTTTTTTTTTAATTTTTATTTATTTTTGAGAGAGAGAGAGAGAGGCAGAGCGTGAATGGGGGAGGAGCAGAGAGAGAGGGAGACACAGTCTGAGGCAGGCTCCAGGCTCTGAGCTGTCAGCACAGACCCCGATGTGGGTCTCGAACCCACAAACCGTGAGATCATGGCCTGAGCCGAAGTTGGATGCTTAACCGACTGAGCCACCCAGGCGCCCCTGCTTAATCTGGTTCTTGTTCCCAAACCCAATCCTCAGCTGGCACTGTTACTAAAGCTTCCTGAGGGCAGAGAAGGCTCCCTGCTCTGCTTGGCTGGTGACTCTAGGGCACAGTCCCCTCTGGGACTGGCAGGTCGGCCTCTGGGCTGTGTGAGCATAGTCGAAGATGCTGCCCCCTAGCGGGAGGTGGAGGAACTGCGAGGATGCCTGAAGGCATGGCTGGAAGTGGGGGCGAGTTGGGGGGGGGATGTTACCTAGGACCTTTCTCATGGCACCCTGACCTTCCCAGGAGTCTAGGAGGCAGTTCTGGGGCAGAACCCGTCTTTTCTTGAACTCTGTCTGCCAAGGAGGGAAACCCACAGAAGACAGGAGACATAGTAGTCCTGGGTCACGGTCCCTCCACTGGCCCCCTCCATGGTCCCCTCACTCGAGGCCCCCCTGCAAAGCCTTTAAAAATTCAGCGCTGGGGCGCCTGGGTGGCTGTGTCAGTTAAGTGTCGTACCCTGGGTTTCGGCCCAGGTCATGATCTCATGGTTCCTGAGATCAAGCCCTGAGTTGGGTTCTGTGCAGACAGTACGAAGCCTGCTTGGGATTCTCTCTCTGCCCCTCCCCTACTCGCACTCTCGCTCAAAGTAAATAAATAAACACTAAAAAATAAATACAAAGTCAGGGCCACCAGGTTTACTCTCGCAGGGGACTGGCTGGCAACATTTTCACTTTCTGCCTCTTTGCCACGCGTCATAATAGCATCTCAGTGTGCGACGGCCTTTTAGGAGCGCAGAGCCTACAGGACAGGCGGGGCCCCTTTCTCTGGGTTCCTCTCGAAGGGAAGACGAAAGGAACCAACACACAGAGTGCCCTCTACAAGCAGGGAGTTTGGCACTTTGCACTCACTTTCCCGTGTTGGCTCTGCAGGGGTCCTAGTAGGCAGGTACCCTTCCTACCTCCCTTTGCAGGTGAGGAGGCGGACGCAGAGAGGTTCGGGAAGTCTTCCAAGGTCACAGCATGAGGGGCAGTGTCTGGATATCAGTTCATATCCGTCTGAATCCAAAGCTACTATACCCGGGGTGGGCCCGTTGGACACCAGGCATCTAATTCAACTCTAGGGGAGTTTTCTTGCTCTCCCTGATGGCGTGAGCAGGCACACGTTTCCGTCTCCATTCATAGTCACGGTCCTGACGCTGGCCCCGAATAGCCGGGCCTGGGCCAACGTAAGCCCCGGGCCCAGCGTTAGCGGGATCTCAGGGCCCCAGGGTCAGCCAGGACTCAGCTGTGTGACCCCAGGCAAGTTATTCAACCTCTCTGGGCTTCATTTACTCATCTAAAAAAACCCAAAACCAAACAAAAAGACTACGGGATTCCCTAGCTTTTGTAAAGCTGTTGTAGAGTAAATGACAGATGCAAATCAGCCAGGAGGGCCCCCCCACATTGACAACCAGGATTTTTAGCAGCTCTTCCTGTCACTAAGTAATCCACACAAAGACTGACCTGCTCTGAGGCCATGAGCACAGGAACGGGCCCAGGCACAAGGCTGCCTTCCCACTTTTACAAATTAAAATTCCATCCGATGGCGGTGTTTGTTAGCTGTCTAGCCCACAGATTTTTTTTTTTTTCAATAATAAAATCTTAGCTATTCAGAACCCTCAAGGAACACCAGGGTTCCAAGATTCCTGAGGGTTATTTTCATTGTTTTCTAAGCTGCTGCGTTGCTTACTTATGCTTGCTGTGGGCATTCCTCTCCCCACCACCTAATCTCTGGGACTAATATTCTCCGAGTTGGGAAACTAGATAACGAAGCTTGTGAAGCTTGTCGGGATTATTTGCAAAGAGAAACAGGATCCTAAACCGAGCACGGCTCCCCTGGGTCGAGTGCTCGCTTTCTGCGATGTTTGCGGTGGGGGTTTTATTGCCTTTTCTGCTCTTGCGGTTTTTCCGCAGCCGGATCCCCGAGCTCAGAGCAGAGGTGCTCCTGGTCTGTGTTTTAGAAGAGGGGAGCTCAAGGAGGCTGCTTGGAAACGGAGATCAGACTAGGTGGGTTTAAATGGTTGCTTTCCCTGCAGATGAGCTGTAGACTCCTGGGCAAGCTACTGAACCCCTGTGACCCTGGCACCCCAGCATTTTCAGTGGCGACAGTAATGACACCCAGGTCACTGAAGCCGTCATGACGTGGCCTTAAGGAAGCTCATGCAGGTGGGGTCTTAGAACAGTGCCTGGGTGCCTGGCATATAGGAAGTGCTCAATAAATGTCCATTATTATTATTATTATTATTATTAAAGACGTAAAACAAAGATAAAAAGCTTCAAATAAGATTGAGGGTTATGCCAGATGTATCAGCACGTCCAAATGAGGGAATAAGAGAAAGAAATGAAATAAGGAGCAAGGGCGTGCCTGAATACGAAACCAAAGGTTCCTCCAAATTTTCTAAGTGAAGTGGAAGCACATGGAAAGAGTGTCCTGACCCGGGCTGGATGGAGAGGCTCGGGGATCTGCCGGGTGTTGGTCTTTAACTAACTAGTTAATTGTTAGTGAGTTGCAGGTGAGATCCCTTAGGGATGAGCTCTTGAAATATCGCTTTCTTGGAGCACGGAATTCTTTACTGATCTCTAGATATGTTAGGTTTTAAATGTTTGAAATAGTTTCCGTAGGGGCGCCTGGGTGGCTCAGTCGGTTAAGCGTCCGGCTCTGGATTTCGGCTCAGGTCATGACCTCACGGTTCCCGAGATCGAGCCCTGCTGTGGGCTCCACGCTGAGTGTGTGCTTGGGGATCCTCGCTCTCTGCCCCTCCCCCCACTCATGTGCTCTCTCTCTCTCTCTCTCTCTTTCCCAAAATAAATAAATAAGCTTTAAAAAATGTTTCAAACAGTTTTTATAAAGGGGAAGGGTGTGCGTGGCTCTATTCCTAGACTTTGGAGGAGGGAACTCGGTTCAGCAGCCTCAGCTGGGTGCCCTTCTCCCGAGGAAGGTGAGCCTGCCTCCCTGGGGCCATCCCCTGGAGGGGAGGCCCCAGAGCGGCCCATCCTTCCTGCCTTCCCGCCGGGGGGCGCTGTGGGGGCACTTCCCCGCCCGAGAGCGTCGAAAATCCTCAGAGCTCCCTGTGAGGTCGCTATTTCTATTCCCCTCGTTTTCAGATGAGCAAATGGCAGTTTGCGGAGGTAAGGAGAGTTGCTCGAGACTGGTTAGTGACAAAACTGGATTCATAAACTCCGTTCTCCTCTACTCCCAGCTTGGATCCTGACCCTTTCCTCTCCTTGCTCACGGCGGCAGCAGAGACGGCAGGAGGTGTGGTGGGTGTGACTGCGTCTGATGAGGCCCCCCCCCCCGCCGGTGGCACAGGCAGGGTGCCCCAGAAATGCGGACAATCAGCTCTCTGGGGGTCAGCTGGGGGTAGCTCTACAAGTGGTCCAGGAAGGTGGCCACCCTTCGGGAGACTAGTGGTGGCCTCTCTGTCAATGGACTTCTTTTGAGGCTCTTTTGGACATCTGAACGATTTTGCAGTGAAATCTTTTAGACTCCTCGGAGGGCACGCCTGGGTCTGCGCCCCCTCCGCACTGAGCTGAGCCCCCAGCCAGAGCCGGAGCCCTCGCTCGCTTCTTTATTCCAGCCACTGCCCCAGCGATGCAGCCAAATCCAGCGTGGCCGACTCCCGGCCTTTCCCTGGGGAAAGGAATGCTGTTTCTGCTGGGTAAGTCTGTGTGGGCTCCAACACCCTCCTAATCACCTAATTGCACTCCCCAAGGACGGAGGTTTTCAAACCACGCTCACTGCCTCTGAAATTTCAGGAGGCTTGTGGGAAGAAGGACCCAAGCAACCAGGGCTCTGGGCCTCCGTGCCCAATTTGAGTAGGATTTCCTCTTCCATCTGTTTTATGTACTGAGTCTCCTAAGATGTGGTTTAAAGAAAAGGTCTTGTTGCTAGAAAAACATTCTTTGCAAACCCTACCCTAGAGAAGTCTAAAGCGGACAGATTCCGAGGAGTGTTGACCTGGCCCAGAGGTTGGCTTAGCTCCTGGCGATGCCGACTCATAAAGCACCCCCAGTTTCTTCTCTGGGACCTTCTGAACTGCCCCCAGTGGAGGAAACCAAGGCAGGGGACTGGGCTCGGACTCCAGAGGCAAAGGGGCTGGCTCACATGTAGGGAGTAGCTCTTCCCACAGAAACATTAACTTGGCCTCGAAAGGCTGCAGCATCTGTAGGTTCGTGGTTCCAGGCTCCACCTAAGGTGTGGGTGTAGAGACTCAGCACTGGCCTGTGTCTGGATGGCTGTGGGTGATGGGTAGCTTGGGTTCAGGCAGGTGGCCGGGCCCCGATGCTCAGCTTACATCCCCGCAGGCCTGCGTGGAGGCGGGGTCAGCTTCCCTCGCGAGCAGAGGCCAGAAAGGCAGAGAGGAGAATGGTATATGAAATGCACCCCCACCCCCGGTTTAAACAAACAAAGAGAGCCAGGGTCTAGGTGACGGTCAGGAATCTGGCAGGTCAGAAAGATCAGGAACCAACAGGGAAGCAGATTCATGACATTGAACTCAAGTGTCAGGTGGCTGCAGAGGCCCTTTTGTTTTCCCAGCTGGAGCTGCCTTGCTGTCTCTCCCGCCCTGGCAGGAGCCAGAATGTGAAATGTGGCCCCGCGGTGCAGGGCCATGGAGACAGCAGAGGGTGACTGTGAGTGTGTGTGTTGGGAAGGGGAGAGATAGAAAGCAGGTGTCATCTCTACTGGAAGTAGTTTCTGGCCCTGGGCTCTCCGGAGGCTGTACCAAGCCTGATCATTCAAACCCTGCCTTTTAGTGCCCCAGAGGGCCCTCTCGCTCCCATCCTCCTAGAAACAGTAAATCCTAGCTAGGGTGATCGGCCCCGGTACTTTCCTGGGCTGTGGCAACACATTAGAAGGGCTTAGAGGATTTCCATGGCAGATAGAATGATAGAAGTGAGAGTCACGATGGAGGTAAAATAAAGAACAAACCTCAAATCCAGGACTGAGCTCTAAAGTAGTGGCAGGATGCTAACAAGAAGATCATAGAGTCTCAGAGTCAAAGGGCGCTGTGAGCCCAACCCCTCTCCCAATCTACCTCTAATGTCGCCGACGTGGTCACCTGGCTTGCATTCCCAGGGACGGGAACGCCCAGATACCACGTGGCAGCCCATTTCAGCACCTTCCCTCAGACAGGGTGGGTCTTTCTTACGGTGCTTGGACTCTTTGGACTGGTTTGACCCTTTGAGCCTAGTGCGTTGAGCTGCAGAAGCCAGAAATCACATCTCTCTGGAGACTTTTCTTTCCTCATGTGACTCACATTCTAGATCTTTGACATCTGGGCTACCCACCACCGCATGAGCTCCTTATCTAGAATCTGATGCTCTGGACCCATATGTGTATTCATTCAGCAGGTTTCAGTATGTGTTGGCCAGTGGTTAAGAGAGCAAGTTCTGGGATCATAAACACTCCTGGGTTCGAGTCCTGGCTCTGCTCCTTAGCAAGTTACTCAACCTCTCTGAACTTCAATTTCTGAACTCCTCTGTGAAGATAAAAATAATAGCCACTTTACAGAGGATTAAGTGATGCAGTGCATGTAGAGGACCTCCCATAGCGCCCAGCATATGGTAAATGCTCAAAATTTTGGCAACCCCAGTGGACAGATGATTCGTACTGAATCTGTACTCAACTAAAAGCCAAGGGTCCTTTTCACACAAACTGTTAACGTTTATCCCTATTAAACTTCATTCTGTCAGTTCCAGGCCATTGTCTCATCCTGTCGACATTGATTTTTGTCATCGTACATGAGTTGGCCCATGCAGCTTGGAGTCATTGGCAGATCTGATAACGTGCCTTTTATATTTCCATTTGAGCTCTCTCTCCGGTCCGCTGCCATTATGTTACTCAAGATTCTTTAGGTTCAGCTGTTCAGCCAGCACTCAAGTTACCCAACTATGTTATCATCCAGCCCACACTGGCTCCTTTGATTGAGAAATTTTTTTTCCCCTGGAAAATTTGAAGGTTCCAAAGAAAAAGTTAATTTGTATTCAACAGCTTCTGTTTAAAAGGCTACAGAAATGATAAAGCCTTCTAGAAAAGGCCTCAGTCAAAAAGTGGTCAGTAGAAGGTTGGGCACTTGGTGGAGTAAATTTCATTTATCTAGAACATTCCCTCTCGGGGGATTGTGTGAAGCCTCTGCAAGGCCAGCAAACGAGGCATTATCGCACGGGTCTTCAGTGTTTTCCAATTTGGTTTGTGCCTTCTCTCTGTTCGAATAGAAACTTCTCAAGGTCAGGAGACATTTCTATCATTTTCCATCTCTTTTCAGCAAGACTGAGAGACGGAAGTCTGAGTTTTGCACCCCACAAACTCTTAACACCTGCTGACCAATAAATCATCATCATGCAAATTAACCATTTGTATGCCTACATCCAAGAGGACAGTAGGAAACTCAGAAGCATCAGGCGCGACATTCAAGAGGGCAGAAATCATGTGTTTCATTTTTGTCACCTTCAGGGTACCCGTAACATCCCACGTCGCACATGGTAGACCGAGAACTCAGAAATTATTTTTCTGAATGTTGAGTGAATGACATGAGGGACAAAAGCCATGGTCCCAGAGTCATACTGATCCTATCCTCATGCCTTCCTTCAGGTGAAGGGGACACTGTTGCCACACCAGCAAGAGACCTTGCAACTAAGAACCATTAACTGAGGGTCAGAGCAAGTATAGACCACACTGCATCCAGGCCACAGACACCACCAATCCTAGGGGCTGCGAATCTTCGTGGAGAGAGGACACGTCTATGGTAAGTTCATATCAGGTGTATCTGATGTACCATTTAAAGGATAAAGACATCACACAGGCTCCAAGGGAAAAAAGCAACACTTGCAGCTGAGGTCTTTGGAAAAGCTTCACTGTAGAGGGTGATTGGGCAGGATTTTAAAGGTGGAGGGAATTGGAGAGGACTGAGTCAAGGCAAGGGGCTAGGCAAGCGCAAGTGGGCTTGGGGAGGGACAAGTAGGCGATTTGTCTGCAGAGGGGACTCCTGAAGATCCCCAGCCTGCCTCTTCCCGGGGAGCCAGGGCGCATGCTGGCGGAGGGGTGTGGCTGCTGGTTGTGGATTAGGTGTTTGGAATAGGTCTCTATCTGCAAAGTTAGGTGACTCACAAAGGGTCATAAGCCATGTACCCCGCTTAGCGGCATTTTCCTCTGATCTGAGTTGAAAAAGCCAGCCCAACAGACTCTGTCTGGCTTAAGCCGCTTCCTGTAACCCAACTGTTAAATATCATCGCCAGCCATTGCCACTTTATCAGACAGATGGGGTAGGATCTTTCACCTCAAATGCTAAGACTTGCCCTGTGGCTCTCCCAGGGTTTTCCATCTCCAGCCCCAGCAATGACAACGCCTAATCCTTCACCAGACAGTCTTGCTTTTCTCCTCACAAAGTCGAGTTATCCTTCAAACCACTGACTCAACAGCCTCATAGGTCTGGCCTGCCTGGCTGTGCCAAGGGGCGGGCCCTTGGATGACCGGTTGCCTAGCAACATCTTTGAGGCTTCCTGCTTCGGGCAGCCCTTGGAGAAATAGGGACACCATCTACTTCAAGGCTAAAGCAAGCTGTTGGCTTTGAGGCTGCTCGCCCTGAAATACAAAGATAGAAATCTTTTAATTAATAGTTAGCTCACTCTGAATGTTAAAGTTCAATTTTTTCTACAACGTCACTCTTTTCTCTGCCTTCTGTTTTCATTCCCTGACTCATTGGCTTTTGGCTTCTCCCTTTTAAAGAGAAACGTGCAGAATAAGCTTAGGCACTTTTCTTCAGAAAAGTCGTATTTACGGTTGGTTGTTCTTGGGGAACCCGGGTGGCTCAGTCGGTTGAGCGTCCGACTTTAGCTCAGGTCACCATCTTGCAGTTTGTGAGTTCGAGCCCCGGGTTGGGCCCTGTGCTGACAGCTCGGAACCTGGAGCCTGATTCAGAATCTGTGTGTGTGTGTGTGTGTGTGTGTGTGTGTGTGTGTGTGTGTGTCTCTGCCCCTCCCCTGCTCACACTCTGTGTCTCTCTCTCAAAAATACATAAACATTAAGGTTGGTTGTTCTTTTAGGCGTGCACACAGACCAAACTACCTATTCTCTTTTCCACAAAGGAAGGGGACACATTGGAGCAACCCCCTGATGATTCGGGTCACAGGCTAGCTTTTATATGGGTCCCAGGATGTTGCTGTTCTACCCATCTCCAGGAATAAAAGCACTGCTGATGGTTAGGGGATCCTATCCTCTTTGGAACACGTAAAGCTACTACGGCTACTCATTGCCACTAACCCTCTCACCTCAAAACTGAAACGATACAGAATAAAACAAAGAAACAACCAAAACCAAAACCCAAAACACCCCGAACACAAACAAACAAACAAACAAACAACTGGCCAGTTGAGTCCATCTGGTAGAAAGACAACCTATTCAGATGAAGTCAAGTACCACAGTTAGAGGGTCACCTAATTCTAGCCTTGGACTTTCAAAAAAGTTCTGTTTTTCATGGTTAAGGCATCCCATAGGCCCAGCTTCATTATTTCTTCCTCACATCACACAGGAAAGGAGATGCAGAGTTCTTAGTAATAACTCACCACGAAGCTACTTTATGGAACGTCTTCCTTCTGGCATAGCAAGCAAGAATATAGACTTTTAACCTAATAAGAGTTTAAATCCAGTTCTGCTACTTCCTACTTTGTGATCTTGAGTGAGTGTCTTAACTCACCGAGCCTCTTTCCTCATCTGTAGAGTAGGAATATTAACACCCACTTGTAGAGAGATCTCAGGGGTACTGCATAACCGATATATTCCTTCCAGTATAGTTCCTGGCTCCTAGTAGACCAGCAGACATGAATTCCTTTTCATCTTTCTTCTGTGCCTCTGTCCTTAGTCTCTGCCTTTCAATCTTTACTGGGAACTCGAATCAGAGACCAGGTGCTATGACAAGAGTCTAGATAGACCAGGTGTTACTGAATGAAGACCATCTTTCCTGTTGCTTCTGGCTTCTGGTTGTGTGTTTCTTCTTTCCCACTTGTGGTAGGTGTGAGTGTTTGCCCTGAAAGCTGACCACAACCTGGGCTTGATATTGACAATTTCTGTTTGAGCTTTTAAGAAGGCCATAGAGAGAGAGAGTGGACAGAGAAGGCAGGTTCTGGGTAGACAGCAGTCAAGGAAAGAATATGCAGTAATCTTGAGTTGGGGAAGAAGGAATCGAATTTTCTTTCTTTCTTTCTTTCTTTCTTTCTTTCTTTCTTTTGAAGGGAAGTAGATGAAAACATTGTCAGGACTCAGGAAAACATGGTAAGTTTCTCTGTCAACAAACATTTATTGAGCACCTACTGTATATGGGCTCAGGTTTATAATAAGGTTGCAAAGACCTGGGACACTGATTCCTGCCTTTGAGTGCTTATGCTTTAAGTGGGCATACCAAAGACTGACAAAGGTCAACCCCAGGTTACTTGCATGTACCAATCCCACAGTTCCTAGAGGGTTTCAGACTGTAGGAGCAATTGGATGTGACTGATCAAGTAAGGCTTCCTGAAAGAGACAGTTTGAAGGAGACGAAGGTCATGGGCGAGGAACCTGGAGTAGCAGGTGCAAAGGCTTAGTGCTAAGAGAGTGTGCCAGAGGGTGAAAAAAAGCCCCCTCCTCAAGTCCTTTGTGGCTCTCCTTTCACCCTGAGCCCACTTTCACTGGCCCGGCGGGGACCCGAGCAGGGGGCTGGGCCACAAGCGGTCTCACCTCACTGGATCGGAGGACTCCGAAGAACGGGTAAAGGAAGGCAGGCACCAGGGCTGCAGCTCCGAGGGGCACCGCCTCAGACACCCAGTACACAGCAGTCACGATCAACACATAAGCACACGCGGCCTCCTGGAAGGGAAGGGGAGTGGGCGGTTAGCCACAGGGACAGCCATGGCCCCTGAGAATCCAAACGAGACCCGGGGGCAGAGGCAGCTGGTACCCAGAGTCAAAGATGGGCACGAGGACACAGCCCTGGGTGGGGGTGTGTGTGTGTGCAAAGCTGGCCTCTGGTGACACGTGGCATGTGAAATAATGGCTGCTCCTTGGGGGGGACCGGTGCCTGGCACGTGGTTTGCAGCAGGATGGCCACCAGACTGACCATGTCCCAGCTCTGCTCGTTCTTGAAACTGTGCAGGGTGGGGACCCCAATTAACTGCGGTGCTCAGACCCGAGATCATCCGCTCTCAAGTTGGAGTTCATAGCTTTAACACGGAGCGTGATATTTTGGTGTCGAGTTGACGGGGCGCAGATGTTCTCGGGATAGTTGAAAGTAGGGATCAATTTGTGTAACCAATTCAGATGTGAGCTCTGAGACTGGCCCTCTTTGGGGCTGGATAATTCCTTGCTGTGAGGGGCTGTCCTGTGCATTAAGATGTTTAGCATCCCTGGCCTATACCCACTAGATGTCAGTAGCACCTCCCCATCGTGACAACCAATGTCTTTAGACATTACTAAATATCCCTCCGGGTGGGAGTGGGGAAATTTGTCCCGGGGTGAGAACCATCGCCCTTACCATTATCTGGTTCTCATTGCCCTGGGACTTCATTCCACCTGCCTGATGCCCAGGGAGACATCCATGGGACATAGGGGATAAAAAGTGCTGTCTACCTGGAAGGGAACGGCTGGAAATTTACGAGAGTTTTCCCCAACCTCCTCCCTTTGCTGGCTATACCACACTGGTGTGCACGGAATAAAAAGGCACAACATTGTTATCAACAATCAGCCCTCCTTAACCTCAGCCTTTAGTAATTCTAGTTGCTCGGGATGATTCTGATTAATGGTGCGGAGAAAGGTCGCTGGCTTACTCTTGGGAGACGTCACTATCCAAGGGCCCTAACAACAGACTTGGAGGGCCACTGTATAGAAGGTGCAAGCTGGCTGTGGGTTCCTCAATTTATACGTAGTTCTAAACCATCTGGGCTCAGGTCTGACCTACCCTGAGGCTGGCTGGTGATCAAGAAACCTGACAAATCTTGTTCTGTTTATCTCTCCCTTGGGTTCAGAACAAGCCTCCTCAAACTCTTGCACAAAAGTTACAAAAGGTCGCCATGATCAGTGAGGGGCGTCAGGAGTGATTAACCCAGCTTGGAAGAATGGGACCTTGTTCCCTCCTGATATGCATGGATTACTGCCTTGGGGTTTGAGAAATGGGAACTGGGCCCAATAATTGTTGACTGTAGCTCCCACTGAGATTTCCTCTGGGGCCAAAAGATCAGAGAGAAGTTAAAACTTTTGGAAGTCACTGATAAGACAACAGAACCAGTAAGGGGGGTGGGGGGGGGAAGGCGCCATTGGAAAATAATGCAATTTAGAGAAATACCAACTTTGTTGCAGAAACAAAACTACCCAAAGAAGCCCTTTACCTTACTTGGGCCCACTTATTTCCATCTCTTTTCTGAGAAACAGAATGGCAGGTCTCCCATAACTCAGCTGAAGATAAAGGGGGCCCTAACGATGGGACAGAATATCTCTCCCTCACTGAGAACTTTCGGTTTTTCTTGTCATAACAGAGCCACAAATTAAGTTAGGGAGGGAAGGGGCTGCAGTGGGAAGGGGTGACAGACCAAGAGAAAGAATGATAGAGAAAAAACTCTACCAGGCAGCATTTTAGTTTGAATTAGGAAGATTTGGGTAAGCCAAGGTAAATTTAGGAATTAGGATGGGTTGGCTTGGAGGAAGTCAGCAAACCACTTTCATCCAGGATTTTTTTTTTTAAGTAGGCTCCACGCCCAGCACAGAGCCCAAACCCACCACCCTGAGATCAAGACCTGAGCTGAAATCAAGAGTCAGATGCTTAACCGACTGAGCCACCCAGGCGCCCCTTCATCCAGCATTATAAAGAACAGGATAACCTACCATCATCCTTTCTTCCCTGAACTTTCCTTAGAGCAGGAGAATGGCCAAGAGAGGGCCTCCGATTGGCCTTTCCATATTTCTTGCCCACTTCACCCATGGAATTTACATAAACTTCCTTTTGCTCCTTCTGAACCTTCTCAAAGTTCAGTGGGTAAGCTTATATTTAGATAACCCCCCAAATCTTGTGAGGTTTGATTATAGGACTCCTGGGACCCCGCATCTGGCCAAGGTCTGGCAGGTGGCTCAATTAATATTGGTTGAACTGAACTGGGTTCCTCTGTTGGCTATCAGGTTTCTCTTATCTATCGGAGAGAATATTCTGGAAACCCTAGGTCCCTTATCACTGCCGCTAGTCAGCAGGTATGTAGGGGCGGATGAGTATGCAGGTGGTGCCTTTAAAGGAGAGTGTTGCCAGCTCTGTTTTGCTGCCTTTTATAAATAAAGGAGGAAGCTCAAAAGCTCAAAAGTGGCTTTACCCACATTGGAAGTTTCCTGACTCTGCTACCACCTGATGTGTGCATCTGTTCCTTTTCCATGCTGCCCGGTCACCTCAGTGATGTGCCATTCAGACTTGACTGGAAGGGGCTTGAGGTCTTCTTTGCTGTCATAGATGGCTGTGACGCCTTTCTGCAATTAAGCTGGGGCTTGGGTGTAACTTTTATCCCACCAGGGACACTGAAGCGGGGCTAATTTATGGACGACCCCCACCCCCGCCTTGTCCCCTCCTCTTCTGTAACATGGTAAACTGAGTCTGGGCCCCTGGTTTTAGAGAGCTGGTCAGGAAAAAGGGGAAGGTCCTTCTAATCCTTCCGAAAACGTAGCTGTGGCGTGGCACTTTGAAGAATCATCAGAACAGCAGGCCAGAAGCTCCTGGCCGGGTCCCTCCTCTCAGCTCCCGCCCAGGGCAAACAGGTCCATTTAGGAATCCTGAGGATTACATATCAGAGTCTAAAAGTTTAATGCACAGGAGTAAGAATGGGTCAGAGACGTTCTATGTGTTGGCTTGTCCCGGTGACCTCAAGGTGCTTTTATGTCATCGTAGAAGAGGAGCAGAGCCCTTGTTGACACTGTGACACACGGAGAAATCGTCTCTGCAGGGCAAACTGGGTAGATGGCAAGAAAGCTACTCCTGAAAGGCATGGACCACCCCAGGCTCCATCTGGCTGTCCCGAGGGAGGGAGTCAAACTATCCACCCTCCGCTAACCCAGGTGCCTGGGGTAGTGTTATGTCACCTTTCTTAAAAGGCACTTGTTCTCAGCAGGGGGTGATTCTGTACCCCGCCCCAGGGGTATTGGTAATATCTGGAAGCATTTTTGGCCATCATGGGGTTGGCAGTGTGTGCTGCTAGCCTCTAATGGGTAAAGACCAGGGGTGCTGCTGAACTCCCTACAGTCGCAGGACAGCCCTCCCCACAACAGAGAATTATCTGGCCCCCAAATGTCACTAGTGTGGCTGTCGAGAAACCCTGTTCTAAGGTGACAGAAGGGGCTAGGTCAAGAAAGGGCAACGTCTCTTGGTCTCAGTAAGTCCAGCTTTAAAAATCTCTTCGAAGAATCTTTACAGATCCAAACAGAGCAGAGGCCCAGCTGCCCTTCCTTTTCTTTCCTCTTTAAGATAACACCTGTCTTCCTTCGAATTTATTGATTATTTTGCTTGCTTCAATAACGGGTTACTTTTTTCTTCTTGTGGATGCTTCTTACTGTCATTGGTGACTCAGAAGCTCAAAGCCAGGGCCCCAGAATGAAATGGAGGCAACACCACACTCTAGACTCGTGGTCTCCAAACACAGGGCTGACTCGGGGCCACAGAGGTGCCTGATACTTCCATGGAGAAGAGGGCGACATGTCTTTGGTTAACACTCCCTTAAATGCAATCTGACATTGAGTGAAACAACAACAACAACAAACCAAGAAGAAAAACAAAGAAACAAAGGAAAGGAAGGAAGGAAAGGAAGGAAGGGAAGGAAGGAAGGAAGGAAGGAAGGAAGGAAGGAAGGAAGGGAGGGAGGAAGGAAGGAAAAACCAACCCATTTGGACAGATCAGAGAATTGACTGGTGTAAACCCAGGAAAACTGTCAGCAGCAATCACTGTCTGCTAATCCCAGCCTGCTGTTAATCAGCGTCTCCTTGGCACTCTGGGGTATTTATTCTAGTAAAGATTTAAGCCAGTTTGTTTTTAAGACGAGCCACTCTAATCCCCTCTATTTAACTTTATAACTCAATGTCGGTTACCAAGTTACTCAGGGAGCTGCCTGGAAAATCTCTCCCCCTCCCACAAACATGATTAACCTCTCTTAGCTTATTTTTCCTGAAGTTTTAAGGGTAGTGGCAGCTGGAGGCGGGGTAGAGACCCCGAGAGGAGGGGGAGGAGGAGGAGGGAGACAGAAAGGGAAAGGGAGGCCAACAGTGGTCTGAAAAGCAAGCCAAAGGCAGAGCCTGAGCTTTCGGTATCTCTGTTCGTGCAGACCCTGTCAAAAATCAGGTCATGGGCTAGAGTTGGGGGCTTCCTTATTTCTTTTTTATGGCGTCATTGAATGCCCCCCCTTCAAGGGCACAGAGAAAACACAGCGGATACGAATAATCAAAGGGCCATGCGCTGGGGACTGGGGCAATATGCCAAGCTCTGCTTTGAATGTGAAGTTCAGAGGGAACTTGAGCGATTGCATTTCAAAGCATGGTTATCAGAAGCTGGCATGGCGGTCCACAGATGGTGGGTGGGGCAGAGGGTCTCCACAGAGACACCCCAGTCCCGAAGGGCAGTCCCCTGCCTGCCCATTGCCCCCACCCCCCACCCCCTCAGGGTCCTTCCTGGGAGGTCTCCCTCTCTCCAGCTCCCTCACAGGAAGATGGTCCCATGTGACCCCGGACAAACGCTGGCCCAGCAGCGTGTCCTTCTCCGTATGGACACCGCGCGCGTCCCGTGGCCAGTTCGGGCGCCCCAGGGATGGTGTAGCACCCACCCGCCGGTCCAGCCGCCCTTCCAGACTCCCCCCCCCTGGCAGGGGGCCACGCGGCTGGGGCCCTGGGAACGGGGTAGAGGGACAGAAGTGGCAGTTTGGGGGAAGAAAGCATTTGAGCCTACCCCAGAAAGGCACGTGCAGGCCTTGAGCCCCGGAGAAAACCCTGTCGAGAGACGCGTCGCACCCCATCCCTCGCCGTCCCCGCCCTGGCACCCGACGCCCGGCCCGGCAGGGACCGGAGGGGACAGGCGGGGACAGGCGGTACTCACGCTGCTGGGGTGGAGCATGGGCAGAGGCAGCAGCAGCAGCGGCAGGAAGATAACGAGCAGCAGCTTTCTCGCCCGGAGAAGGCCCTGGAGCAGGCCCATCGTGGACCTCTGTGCGCGGGCGGGCCGCCAGGGGCCTCCGGCGACGGCTCAGTCCGGAAAGGACTTCTCAAAGCCTTCTCGGCTTCCAAGAGTCCTCTCTTGTCTTGGGGGCAGAAAAGGAGGGCAGTTACAGCTCCCGTTTGCACAAAAGGCTGGGCTTCTTGCCTCCTTGTTTAGGTGGGATTGGTGAGCATGGTTTTGCGCCCAGCAGAAAGGGAGCGGGAAAGGATCGTGAGCCGAGGCATAGCGGGTCCCCCTTCGTGCGGTTACCTCTAGAGTGACTTCTTTCTAGGGCCCTCCATCATTTTGCCGCTCTCTGATGGCCTGTTGGGGCAGTACCGGTCTCTCCTCTACCTGTGCTTGCTGAACCCCCTTCCCTTAACACAGCCCCCCCTCCCCCCCCCCAAGTTTGTCAGCGGCAGATGCAGACTTCAGATAGGGCTGCTTCTCTTTCTGGCACCTTAACTCGGTTCAAATTTCTTTCCCTCCAATTGGTTTCCCACTTATAATTTGCCTTGAGCCCGGGGCCTCCAAAGCAGGGGGAAAAAAAAAATCCCCAGGACTGTCCTCGTCGTCCCGGGACAAAAATCTCGCTGGGGGCCCACCTTAACTTTCCTTCACCTATGGGAAGCCGGACAGGAGGCAGCAGCCCCGCCCATTCCTCAAAGCCAATCGGTACTTTGGAAAGAATGAGGCCGGATCTCTTCCAAAGGCAGCTCTTGATTGGTCCCAGCAGGGGCCTGCTGAGTCCGCAGAAGCTATAGGCAACTTGCAAAGCTTATTTTTGTTTCTCAAACGTCCTAGGGGCTGGAGTGACGATCATCATCGTCGTAAACACCATCCCACTTATGCAGAGCTGTCCCTGGGAGAGCCACTTACTAACCTGGTCCTTAGGAAGATGTGTTCGGTGGCAGGGAGAAAATGAAATATAATCATTCGGGGGGAAGTTGGCCCCCAGAGTGTACAATATTACGCCTTTCAGATATCCCTGGCGACAAAGATCATTTGCTTCAGCATCTGAGTGAGTACGAATCATCTGGACCAGCAGAGGGTGTTAGCCTCTAAGAAAGACCGCAGATCTTTTTAGGGAGAATGGGAAGGGTAGCAACCTCTCTGGATAAGTCTAGATGACGGTCTCATTTCCAAGGCCCTCGGTGCCCAGATGTCAGTGGTCTTTCTGGCCGGAGTAGGTGCTCAAATGCTCCTCTTTGAGGCTCTTTACAAAAAAAAACTGAAGCAGAAAGCTACCTTTGGCTGGTATGCAAGGAGGAAGGAGGTGGGAGGGTAGGGAAGAAGTTGACAAGTTCAGGGTCAGGGCCCTAGCAGCTGTTGCCCTCTGGAATTTCTGCTGCTTAGAGATCAGGAGAAGCTGTCAGCCTCTTTTCTCAGAATGGACACGTCGCTCAGGTCACCCATGTTTTCCTGAATTCACAGAATTCAAGAATGGCATTCTATGGCCAACAGCTGTACCTGTTGGAAATGATCCCCAGGCTAAATGTAAAGTGATTGGAGAAGTGGCCCCAGAAAACCAGTTCTTCTTGACTTCCAAGGCAGGTGTAATTGTGGACAGTCCAGGCTCCCTCTGAGGTTATCTTGCCATCGTAGGATGGGCTATGATGACCCATCTCTTTCAATGCACGTTAGAGACTGGCTACCGTATATACTGCATTTGGGCCTCACTCTTGTGATGATTTTGTAACTCAGAATGACAATATCACGTGCGTGATGTTTGGGTGGCAAATATTAAAGAGGCTGGGTAATAATTAACCGCTGTGGAGATCAATATCCACTGTTCAACCCATGGACCGACCACATCACATTCCTTGGCGAGATAATCTGACATAACAAAGATTCCATTGAGCCTCGTAAACTCGATCATGACATTTTTATTATACATAAAGGAATAACTGTTAAATAAAATTAGGGAAGGTGAGCAACACGGTAAGACCAGTAGTTCTCCTTCAGGGCTCTATCCATTTTTCAGATGAAGAAAACATTTTCCAGGATACTATGCTTAAGAAATATAAGGCAGGTTTCACTTCTCTGAGGTATCTAAAGTAGTCAATCTCTTAGAAAGTAGAAAGGCAGTTGCCAGGCACTGAGGGGGAGAGGAGAGAGGGGAGTTACTGTTCCAGAGGGGTCGTCTTTGCAAAATGAAAATTCCTAGAGATCTGTCACACCACCCTGTGCCTATAGCTAACACTGTGCGGCACATATAGGCAACTCAGATGGTAAATTTCACGTTACTTTTTTTTTTTTTTTTTTTTTTTTTTTTTTTTTTTTTTACCGCACAAAAATTTAGGAGACGTTAAAATGGGTTAGGAAACTAAGGGGTGCCATGTAAAGACATTTAACAAGTGTTTAATTTTAGACCGGTCCACCGGTGGAAATACCTTCTGACTGATTTACCACTGAGGCAATTCTCTTTTAGATTCAAGGCGAGATGCGAGGGCAATGGAAGTTTCAGCCATACAGATGTTTTTCAGCGTCTCTTGAGTGACGCCAGAGGTAGCCACCAGGATAGCAACGATAGAAGAAGCTTCCGGAATTTTTAGATCCTACAAGTTTCCAGCAGTATAGAAATGGCAGAATTAGTCCCAGAAATTACAGGCACATTTCCTCTACAGATACCATGCCCCAAATTATTCTGTCTATGCGTAATTATGACAAAAGGTGATCCAGTTGTGATGTGGTGCTACCGTGTGGGATCAGTGAGGCAAAATGGGACAGTCTTTTTCTGTCCAGTCTCCTATTTCACTGTTCGTTGAGCAAAGAGTCAGGTCTTTGGTGGCATTGGTGAGTGTTATATTTGATCTTCCGCATAAATGAAGTTATTGTGATAAAGCTTCTTGTGGGAAACAATTAATTTGTATTCAGCCCCAAATAGTATTTAATAGTGTCATGGAATTACTGAAACTAAAATTTTCATTTGTCTTTAAAAAAGTCATGCCCTTCTTGTTTCTTGTTTTTTTTTTTTTCTTTTTCCCTCGGTCCTTGATTGCCACATAAACATGTGCCCCAATTCATGAGTACAAAAGTGCCTTTAATTTTTGCTGCAGGGTGAATGAACTTCCAGGTTATCACTGGTCCTGGGAACCATCCTCCCATTCACGAATCTCCTACCACTGGGAGTGACCTCGAATATCAGAACATGACAGGGAGGGACTACAAGGGTGGTCTGTCTAACCAGTGACTGAACAAAGGCTCTCAGATGCATCCTGATGGGGGTGGAGGCCCAGGATGGCCCGGGGTGGCATGCAAGACTGATGTCAGGGTATTGCACAATGTCAAAGGATTGAGCCCTCTGCTAACCTCCTCTACCCCACATCCAGAGAAAGTACAAACAGTGAAGGCAGCCATGAGGCTAATCGGCCTTTTGGGAACTCTTGGCCCTGTAGGTTGGCCTTTGTTTTGGTCAGACAGTGATACCCACAGGGGGCTGGAAGACAGTGAGCGTCAGAGTGCAAGCAGACAGAGCTAGAGTGAGCATACGTGCACCAAAAGAGACTGGGAGAAGTGGATACAAAGATAATCAGAATTGGGCCCAAAGATAAAGCAGAAGAGACACAAACCAGGTCGAAGAGAACATGGAATATTAGAAAGGGAAAAATGGGACCAAAAGCATATATCAGAGACTGCATTTGAGGGCCGTAAAAGGGTGGTGTAATCCGGGAATGAGGACCAGAGAAACCAGCAGTCATTAATCTTCGGAGCCCGAGAACATCAGGATTTTTCCATGTTGTATTTTTCTCTGATGATGAATACCTTCGTCCTACATCCTACTGTTTCTCCAAAAGGATCATGCAGCTGCAAAGCAATGACTTATTCAAAGTTTTTAAGAAGTCCAGATCAACTTTAGGCCATCATCCAATGACAATGGTTAAATACCCATTTCAGAATCAAATTTAGCCGGATAAGATGTCACTCGTTCAAAGATTAGACCTCTTGCGACGTTAGCCTCCAAAACCCAGCTGTCAAGCCAGGAGAGCCAGCGAGGAAGCCGTATCAGAGCCTAGTGCCTCCCTCTGGCAGAGACGTTCGCCTACTAGCTCCGATTTAACACGGAATTATGACAAGCCTCCCTGCTTTGTCCCTTGGGTGGGAGCAGCCAAAATAGAACAAATTGCAACGGGCAAGTTGTGTTGGAAAGAAAGAGGAGCGCCCTCTCACAGCCTCACGGTGCAGAAGGCAGGACACACACCCGGCAGAGTCAGCAAAGCCCCGGGGCCTTCTGGGCTTGGCGCAAACAGTCCAGCAGACCCCTTAGGTCCCGGTGTCCCCCTTGTGATTATCTCACGGCTGGTTCAGTGATCGTGGAACTTTCGGAAGTCGAGCGATCTTAGAGGTTATTTTATCCAATTCCTTCATCAGAACGTTTCAGAGATCCAAAATAGAAGCTCAAGATGTTACGTACATACAGTGAACAAAGACAGCAAGTCAGTATTGCTAAAATGAAGGTTCTGGCATTTGAAAGGGTAAGTTCTGTTGTCTAAAAAATCATTTGTATGTGGAGCGCTCAGTTTTGGAGCTCTCCCTAGGGTGATCCTCTCCGCATCAGCGTGCTTTCTCTGTTCAGAAGACGAGGTCAGGGGCGCCTGGGTGGCGCAGTCGGTTAAGCGTCCGACTTCAGCCAGGTCACGATCTCGCGGTCCGTGAGTTCGAGCCCCGCGTCGGGCTCTGGGCTGATGATAGCTCAGAGCCTGGAGCCTGTTTCCGATTCTGTGTCTCCCTCTCTCTCTGCCCCTCCCCCGTTCATGCTCTGTCTCTCTCTGTCCCAAAAATAAATAAATGTTGAAAAAAAAAATTAAAAAAAAAAAAAAGAAGACGAGGTCAGTTTGCAGCCTCTCTGTGGGCCCCCGCCGTGTTTCTCCTCTGTATTAGATCTGCTTTCAGAGAAGAAGAGACAAGACAGGCCATAAAATTACTGGTTTTCTGGCTGATGCTTCTTGGTGACTTTTGGAAAAGTTGACACGTGGATCTTTGGCTAACAAAGTGTTTATTTGCTATAGCTCCAGCTTTTCGTTTTAAGTATCTTAACTATGTGGAACCTTTGGAATGATGTTCATTCGGCCTCACGCCCTGATCTCTGTCCCCCCATCTTCCCGCAATGCCCAGACCTCTGTGCCGTCTCCTCTAGCTCTGTCTTCGCCCTCGGGTGTTTATGGCGGTCACTCGGCGATGAAGCGCGTCACCAGGCAAATCAGGTGGCCTTCGGAGGCATCTTGAATGACCACGCTAGCCCTTTCTTGCAGCCCCGGTCACACCGTGACACGAATTAGATGTGCTTGTCAGGGAACTACGAGGGGCAGAGGACATGGGGTTACTTATTTTATCTCTGCTACTCTGAGTTGGTGGCATGTGCTTTGTTGCAGGGCTCTGTAAATGGAGTAGAGAATGAAGAGTGTTTGGATTACCGCGTGTGCTGGTCCCTGCTCCGTGGCCGTGGGCCGGGCTCTCAGGGAGACACTCTGGGGCCCGAGGACCGCATCAAGTCATGCCTCAGGGCCTGGAAGAGGCTAAGGAGGGATTGGGCCCAGATGTCCTTCTGATGCCCTTGGGACAGGGCGGTGCGGTAGGCCGTGTAGGCCAGGGTCAGCGCTGTCCTTTCAAAGTCCTCTTTCTTGAGGATGCCAGGGTGGCTGGAGAGGCTGGCGCTCAGCCGGCGGATGTCCGGGATGCGCTTGGGGATCACGTCATTGCAGATGGTGCGGAAGTCGGAGGCTTTCCTCAACGAGGAGAGCTCCTCGTCCTTGATGGAGATCTTCAGGTCAGGGCTGATGTCAAGTTCAGCTAGCAGGAACTGGAGAGAGACACGGGGCGTGGAAAGACATGAAGCGTTCAGGCTTCACTGAGGACACCAGTGTATTCGTTACCACGTGTGTTCATTGAGGGAGACAGACGAGGAAAGAGCTTTGGAATCCAAGAGACCTGGGTTCCAGTTCCGACCTTCCCGCTAGCTGTGTAACCCTGGACGAGCTACTTAACTTCTCTGAGCCTCATTTTCCTCCTGGGTGAAATGGTTAGTAACAGTACTTCCCTGGGAGGTTGGGAGAAATAAGTAAGGCAAATACGGACAACGTCTAACACTGTGGCTGGTACAATGCCACTATTTAAGCGACTGACTTACTGTTATGAGTGCCCTGGACCAACCCCCCCCCCCCCCCCCACCGAAGATCTTCTAAAGCATGCGCTGACGGCTTGGGGTAATTTAAAATCAGAAGCTGAATCTGAAGGATGCAGAGAATTGTACGAGGAATTAAGTGGGACACAGGGATTTGTTCTCATTTCTCACCTGTTCTTTAAGTGTAGGGTGGGGTAAGCCACACGCAACCCCTGCTCAGGACCAGGCTCATATGAGGAACATAGTAAATACCTCTTGGACTCAGAGTTCTAACTCTCTTCTTTGTCTCTGACTCCCCCTGGCTCTAATCCATCTTCCATGCTGTTCTCTGCTATCTTTCTAGAACAGATCTGTTCACGTGACCCCCAAGTTCCAGACGTGGCCAGGTTTGTTCCCCGTGGCAGGATCTGAAATCTCTCCCTCCTCCCCCCAGCTCAACTGCTTGGCTGCAGCAGGCCATCTCTTTCTTAACCCGAAAGTTCTGGTACGTGGAGGATGTGGGAGGATGTCAAGGCAGGAGGGGGATTTGGGAGATCATTGTGGTTCCTCATTTAACAGTTGAGGAGATTCGGCCCCAGAGAGCAATGGGGGCATATGCAAGGTCGCACAGCCGATGGTGATCCTGGAATTTCCCCACTGAGCCAATCCAGGCAGCCTTGGGGGATTTGCCTGTGGTTTGGAGAAGGAGTGGGGTATTGGCGGCAAAGGTGAGCGAGGCAGAGGAAGAGAGCCTTCGGGGTGGCCCCAGACTGTCAGAAGCATATAGTTACTGGAGACACGGCTCTACTGAGACAATCGGGGTGGCGTTGCCTGAGCACCCCTGAGCCTTTGCTGGGGAACGTGGCTCTGCTCTGCAGCTCGGGTGCTGGTACTCGGAAATCTCGAATTTTGCCTGGACTGAACCCCTGCAATGCCATCGTTCCCTGTCACGGCGTGTGGGAAAGGGAGGAGATATGAGGAATACCTTACTGTGGGATGGGAAGGATTCGATGAATCCCCAAACTGGTCTAGACCAGGCCCTATGACAGCAGGGGCCACTCATTTTCAGGGACTTAGGTCCCTTTGCCAAAAATCACAGCGAAGGTGCGACGCCTTTTGCGTGACTTGAATTGACCACTTTCTTGTCCTCCTACCTCGTAGAGCAGTTCTACTTCCTCCAGGGAGCTCTGCAGGACGGGATTCAGGGGCATGGATGAGGATCTCTTTGGCCGATGCGCAGCAGGAAAGAGCATGGCTGCAAGAGACAGGAGTTAGTTCGAGAGGCTGCTTGTGCACATGGCCTTCTCCCCACCCCCGCTGACCTGGAGGTGGGCCGGCCCGTCTTGCAAGTGACTGACTCCACGTGGTGGTGGACGTGAAGCAGGAAGAGGTGACAGACGACTCTGGTGCGCCCCAGGGGGCTCCCAGGCATGTCCCACGTTACTATTTCAGACCAATGATTTCAAACCCGCTGCTCGTCAGAATCATCCCGGAGAGTTATGAAAAACTAGATGTCTAGGGATATGGATACCTTAGGGAATTTATGTAAAGCAAAATAAAACAGAAATGAGCAGACAGCCCTCCCTGCTGCCCCCCGCCCCGCCCCCTGTTCAACAAATGAGTTCTCTAATAACACCGTTCCCTTTGTTAATACGAAATGCTGGTTTATATTTATGGACAACCCTTTTAATCAGAGGATCAGACTTCTGGCTGTTCCCCAGCCATCTGCAATCGAGCTGCCAAGACGCTGGACACAGGTGACAAAGGAAAGGCAGAGAGCCGCCACAAGCCCCTGACACTTGGCCCTAGGGGTGTGTGAAGCAGAGCTCAGGGCTTCCCCTGGGGGCGGGCTGAGAGGGGCACGTGGCGTGCAGTCATTGGTTCGCCAATGTTTTTGGAGATACTGCATTTGGAGGTGGTACCTGGAGGAAGACGGATGAGCTGAGGGGTGGAGGGGGTGGCAGAATTAGGAACTGACAGAGGGCAGGTGAAGAAGACAGACTAAGATAGGGTATGGGTGTAATCGTTAGGAATCCCAGTTCTCCAGGATGGTCTTGGGTAGGAGCAGACAACCCCGTTCACCCCACAGCCCCACCTTGTACCAGGGCGCCGCGCAGAAATGATTGGTAACCCTGCTGCCTCCAAATAAAAGAAGGGACCCTTTTCTTGAAGACACTTGCTTGTGCCCTGCGAGAAAACTGGGGAACCAACTGTAAACATCCAAGCCGTGTCCAGGTAAGTGGCGCCCCCTGAAGTTGCGCAGTGCGCGAATTGCATAACCATACGTGACCGCTCTCCTTCTTGATAACGGGGCCCCCGGGGCCATCAAGAAAGGGTCCAGGGACGCCCAGGGTACTGTGGCTAAAGAAGTAGGGCACTGCGTAAGCATTTTAGAAGACTTTCTTTTGGAAGGGGTAAAAATGAAACATCTTCAGCATGGGGGACATTTCCTGAAAAGCGCATTGGTGGGAATCTCCCACTTCCTGGAAAAAGCTGGCTGGTTGTAGTATTGCTGTGATATCATTTCCAACGTAACTCATTTCTTATCTTGACCACGTGTTTCTCACAGGCTACGACCCATATGGTTTTGTGTTTCTGCACCTCCAGCAGGGCCTGGCAGGCTTCTAGGGTGTGTGCAAGGTGCAGCTGTTGGCTGACCAAGTCCCTGCGTGGAACGAGGCCTTGGAGGGGCTGACTGGCCAGCTCTGCCTCCCCAGAGGATTTGGGGGAGAGGAGCCTGGGAGTTGCAGAGCAATATTTCCCGGCCCGGCATTTTAGCAAAATTTGTTTTCTTTGCCAGTGAAGTGCCAGCTTCCCACGGAATCGTGGATTTGGGGGCTTGAGAAGGCCTTTGTCCCTGTTAACTGTTGTTTCAGGTGGGGCTCGGGAGAGTGAGGCATCTCCCGCTCTACCGGTTTGCAACCTTGACTGCACATTAGAATCACCCAAGGGGGGTGGGGGGCGGTCTACGGCCATACCACCCTGAACGCGCCCGATCTCGTCTGATCTCGGAAGCTAAGCAGGGTCGGGCCTGGTTAGTACTTGGACGGGAGAATCACCCAAGGGGCTTTAAAAAATACTGGTGCCTGGGTCCTGGTTCAATTGACCTAAGGTACAAAGGGGACAGGAAGATTTTTTTTCAAAGCTTCCTAGGCTTCGAATGGCAGCGTCTAATGGTAGCCAAGGTTGAGAATCAGAGGCTGTTTGACCTGATGTGTAGAAGGAGCTGCCCAGGCTATATGACCACTCTCAGGCTAGCCCAGGGGTTCTTGCTTCTGTGTGCCCTTCTTTTCTTCTTACCCTGAAGGGGTGGATGAAATTCCGTTCTCGGGATCTGAGAACAACTTTACTTTCATTCTTATCCCTAGCGGGATTCCTCTCTTATAGTAAAATTACAAGTATTGTTCTCTTAAAATAATTCACACTGTTGCCCCCCCCCCCCCGCCCCAAATTCACACCCCAGCAGGTAAAGGGGATGAGAGGAAATAAATGTCCTGGGCGTGGAGTCCTTTCTGTGTCCTGTCATCTCAGACTTGGGACGGCTGCCTTCTGGGAGGTTCTTCGCAGCGAAATCGTCTCCCCGTGAATACCGACCCTTCTTTGACTCACACGCCCCAAGTGGACCCTGAGCTCTCAAAGAATGGGGAAGAAAACACTTCTAGATTCAAAGCTCAGCTTAATAATGAAAACACTGTTGTTTCCAATAGCTCTTACTCTTAGTCTTCTTAAAAGAGCGAAGATTGTTAGAAATAGCTTTAGCCTCTAGACCCAGGGACTGATGATTGCCCCAGACAGTGTGGGAGGAACATGGAATTCTGAAAGATGGCCCCCTCCCTCCTTGCTGTCCTGTTCTACGCACTTCCACTGCATTCTGCTGGTTCTCCTCCCACTGGCGGTATGTTGGGCAGGTGTTTTCTACCGCCTTGGGTGTGGAAGTGTAGCCGGCCCTCGGCCAGACATCTCAGAGGCTCGGCAGTTGCCCAGGTCTGACTTCCCGTAAGCCAGGCGAGGCCTGGAGAGGAGGAATGTGCCTTCACGGAGATGCTGGAGGCAGCGCGTGAGAAATAAGCTATGTCTGGTCCGTGTCAAAACATTTGGGCGTAAAGTGAAATATGCAGTCACTCCAGATGTTCTGGTCTCCGACAGTGAAGGCCGGACTCTGCCAGAAGTGAAAATGGCCAAAGCAAGAGGAGACCCGCTCTCAGAGGTGTCTATGGGTGAGGCTTTGAACCAGACTTGCTCCCTCATGGGTAGACCAATGGTCTCATTCCCCCAGGAAGCCCTTCCCCGCGACCCCGCTGTCCACCGTCCTTCTTCATCTCCTTAGGCCCTTGGCATCCTTTCTACACATTTCACATCTTGCTGTCCGTCACCCTGAAAGTGTTCGTTCTGGTTGCCAGCTCCTGGGAGCGAGGGAGGGAAGAAGTTTCTGCTTCCCCTGTTTGACCTTGATGTCTGCATAACATTGGGCTTTAAGGGAAGCCTCAATGTATATTTGGGGATGATTTTAAAAACAAACCACGTATTTTTTTTTTTTTTTTAAAGCCCAACAAGGGGCATCTGGGTGGCTCTATCGGTTAAGCGTCCGGCTTCCACTCAGGGCGTTATCTTGTGGTTCGTGAGTTCTAGCCCCGCGTCGGGCTCTGTGCTGACAGCTCGGAGCCTGGAGCCTGCTTTGGATTCCGTCTCTCTCTCACTCTGCCCCTCCCCCATTCATGCTCTCCTTCTCTCTCTCTCTCTCTCTCTCAAGAATAAATAAACATTAAAAAAGAAAAATCAAAATCCCAACAAAAACAGAACCGCCATGGAGACTCCTCAGGCTTTGCTGGGGTTTTTCCTCTCTTCCTCTACCTCACCCCTACATTTATGGGGGTCGTTGTAAGGCTGTGTCCTCACGGGGAGTGATTAGTCAACGGTTTGGGGCAGCACAGTCTTCCCAAGGCGGAGGGGAGGGAGACCAGAGTGCCCCCACTGGATGGCCGTGAGCAACAGCACCTTCTCTGAAAGAGGGGACAGCGGGGGAAGCTAGAGACTGGCAGAAGGGTCCCACTCCCTCCTAGGCACCACCTGAATGTTGAGCCTCAGGTGGGAAGGCTACAGGGACAGGCGTGTCAAAATCACTGACTTTACGTGCCTTTTGCTTGATGTAAAACTGGGCCACTATGTTTTCTTCTTCTCCACCCGACACACCCAGCCCACTCTTCCAGGATGCGAATGTGCCCTCGAGGACCACTCCATGCCAACAGGGGACGTCGGAGACTTCCACGTCTCCTCGCGCAAAGGTCTCCTGTATGGCTGGTCGCAGGGCAGGAAGACCATGGGCTTCTCCCCAGTTCCCTGACTCCCTGGACAAACGAGCCTTCGGGGGGAAATTGAGGCTCTGCGATACGTTGGACAGACCAGCACAGAGCAAATGACTCACTTGCTAAAGGTTATGCCCGTGCACCAAGACAGCGGGAACAGAGTCCAGAGACTCGAGCGTCATGTGTCGGGGCCTGTTCTGTCCATGTCTTCTGCCGAGAGACACATCTGGGCTGCGGACCAAAGTTGTTAAAATGTGGAGCTCAGATACGATAACTGTGCACGAGCCCACTGTGTGCTCATCGGCATGCTTTGGGCTTTCCACATGTACCTTGTGAGGTAAGCACTAACTTGCCATGTCATAGATGAAGAAACGGGGAGGTTAAGAAACTTGCCCCGGGCCACCCAATTTGTTTGCCGTGGGACTGAGATGAAAGCCAGGCTTTGCGGGCTCCAAAACCCAATCTTGCCAGTAGGGAGAAGAGTGCTGCCTTTTTTGTAGGTGTATCGGCCCAAAGACTGGGCTCGGGGAAGGATAATGTAGTTAATGATGAATGCATTTGGTATAAAACAGATTCTGAAATGAATCACGCACAATCTTTAAAAATCTCCGACTTACAATAATGTGAGACGCAAGGTCAAATTACTACAGGCCTATGATTGCTCTCTTACATAGACCGCCCATTCCTTTGCTCTCTCTTTGTTCCTTTGTGACCACTTGGCAAAATGACACCCCATCTCTTCGCCTATTCAACTGCTGCACCTGTTCACCTGAAATGCGGCCAGAGGAAAACACACCCATGTTAGACGGTCTCCTTTTGAGTTCATGATCGTTATCCTCACATGGGCCTTTATGTGAAAATTTTTTTTAACGTTTATTTAGTTTTGAGACGGAGAGTGTGAGCGGGGGAGGGGCAGAGAGAGAGGGAGACACAGGATCCGAAGCAGGCTCCAGGCTCCGAGCTGTCAGCCCAGAGCCTGATGCGGGGCTCGAACCCACGGACTGCGAGATCGTGACCTGGCTGAAGTCGGACGCTTCACCGACTGAGCCACCCAGGGGCCCCCTCATCTGGGCCTTTAAATGCTGCCCGACCATTACCCATACTTCCCGGTTCCTCTCACTTGGTTTCACACCTTCCGCCCTTTCCTTAAACCAGTTGCCTGTCTCTTGTCCGCACACTCTGACTTCTCTGCTATTGTGTCCATGCTCCCGTCTCCACGTGGGTGTGCGGAAGTCTCCACGGAAGACAGCCTTCAGCCTTTCCACCTTTTCTCGCCTGCATCGTTAATTGACGTTCCCCTCCTTACTGGATCATTGGCATCAGCACGACAACCGGTCTCTTTCTATCTTAGAAAAAGAAACCCCTCTTCACTGGCTGCCCTTCGTTCTCACCCACCTCTTCACATTGTGGAGTCCTGGCCTCGTCTTCGGCTCTCTGCTGTCTTCCGGCCACACTCACTTCCGTGCTGACTTTCAACTTCATATTCCAGACCAGACATCCATGCCCCCAACCACCTGCAGGCATCGCCTTGCCCATTCGTCTCTCCTGACCCCACACCCAGGCCCAACCCCAACACACACACACACACACATACACACACACACAAATGCACACACATCACACACATACAAACCCATCTCCCGCCCCCCCCCCATACCCTTCCTTCTTTGTCTAGTCCCCATCTCTCTCAGTTGTTCAGGCCAGACACCTGGACTTTTCTATTTCACATCCTACAGCCAACCAATCAGCAAATCTTGTGGGCTCTACCTTCAAAATATACCCGGAGTCTGGCTGCCTCTTGCAACATCTCTGCTCGACCCCTGGCTCCGGCCGTGAGCACCTCTCCTAGTGGTGTCTCCGCTTCCATCCTTGGCTTCCCCCCCCCCGCCCCGTCATTCTATTCTTAATACAACCACTAAAGGGAAAACGCAGGTCAGATGCTGTCACTCCTCTGGCCAGAACCCTCGGTGGCTTCAATCTCGCTCAGAGTAAAAACCCAAGATCTCCAGAGGGTGAGCAGGCGCTACAAGACTTGACCTCTTCCTACCTCTCTGAACTCGCTCGTCATTCTCCCTGGGCTCACGCCACCCCAGCTGTGGGCCTCACCATTCCTTGAGCATGCCGCACCTGCTTCTACCACGGGGCCTTTGCACTTCCATTTCCTCTGCCTCGAATACTCTTTCTCCGGCAACTGAGTGGCTCATGCCCTTGCTTCCTTCAGGCCTTTAGGCACCTCTTTGGGGAGACCCTCCCTCACGTCTCTATTTAAGAATATAATCCTCTCTGTCCCTAATTTATTGTCCTCAAACGAACCAGATGTCTTATTTGTATAGGTGTTTATTGTCTGTTTCCCTCAGTAGAATAGAATGTCAGCTCCCTGAGAGCATGGGATCATGTCTGTTTTGTTTGCTGCTGTGTTCCCAGTTCCCAGTTCCACACCTGTTGAATGAACCGATGATCCACAGAAACACATGAACTACCCTTGTCACGCCCCTCCATTCTTTTCAAACTGAGCGCTTTACTAAAGCCTTCTTTTCTAACAGGATGGTTCTAGAACTTATTTGCAATTCCAGGTGCTGGCTGAATATCAAAAGGCTGGTGTGGTCTCCTGTCTCTACCACACCCTCCCTTTGTCTCTGAGGAGTCCTTATCCCTGCTTGGGAGAAGCTCCTTTTTTTTTTTTTTTAAGTTTATTTCTTTTGAGGGGGAGAGAGAGAGAGATGGAGGTAGTGTGCATGCAAGAGGGGGGAGGGGCAGAGAGAGAGGGAGAGAGAGAATCCCACGCAAGCTCTGCACTGTCAGCACTGAGCCTGATGCTGGGCTCGAACCCAGGAACCGTGAGATCATGACCTGAGCCAAAACCAAGAGCCAGACACTTAACCGACTGAGCCATCCAGGCACCCCTGGGAGAAGCTACTTTGAATGATCTCAGTCAAGGCTGGCACCTGTCCCCCCCCCCCCCACCTTGAGCTGTCCAAGCTTTCTCACCCAGACCCGGGGACAGAAGTCCCCTTACATGGAAGAGCCTGTCTTTGCTTTGTGACCTGACCTTCTCTCTGACTTCTTGTGATCTGGGGCAAAATCTCCACCCACCCCACCCTCCTCCCCGTCTTCCAAATGTGCTCAGTAGAACAGGATGGTATTAAGGCCAACCACGGTTTCCACATAACCACACAGCACTTGTCGCAGAGAGCTTGTTGGGAAGGATTCCAACTGCACACCATATCAAGCCAAAGTACAACCACATTTTTAATGAATCCGTGAAAGCAACTCAGTGCCAATGATCGTGGGTGTGGAGGGGGAAAAAAAACCTCTCATTTACAAAAGATCTTTTGGGAGATCTTATCGATGTTACTTACTTTTCTGCTCCCGGGCCAACCCTTTGGAAACCCAGTGGCGTGCTGAGGGATCCAGGACCTTGGCCCTGCGTGTTGGGGTCCTCTGTGGGAGTGTTTCTGAAAGGGCCAGACTGCCCCACCCCCTTGGGGGAGCTTAGGGCTGCCGGGAGCACCCGGAGGGGACGTGGGAGCACCGAGCAGACTCTGATGCCATAGATACTGATGCTGGGCTGGGGGGCAAAATCCAGCTGTGTCCTTCTGGCGGAGGGACCTGGGGCTCATCAACTGCCTCATCCCCTGGTTCCCTCACCCGTGGATGGTCAGAATAGCACCTGCCGGTGGGGTTACTGCGGCCACGCAGGTGCGCTCAGTTATCCTAGTCCCATCAGTCAGTCAGGACTTACTGAACACTGACCACCAGCCCTTCCCTTCATGGAACATTCGTGATTGAAAGCACACACGCTCAAAGGGACACGTAAAGATGACATAAATCCCACCAGGTAACTAAAGGGCCATCCTTCTCTATTAGCCTGCTTTAAAAAGAATAATTTACGTGTGTTTAATTTATTTAATATTTAATGTGTACATTCTAATATATACTTCCCTCTTTTTTTTTTTTGTTTTTAAAGACTGGTTAGCTCCCCTCAGCCCCCCAAGTGGAGCTCTGGCAGGCCCTGGGGGCACAGGGAGTTGGGCCAGGCGTGTCCGGCTTCTAGGCTGGCCTCCCGAACCACAGGTGAGTCATCAGGTCGGTCAAGTTGGTGGGGCCGGAAGAGCCTGGCTGGCCCGGAAAGCTGCCTCCCAGGGCGGAATCCTAGAGAGCACTCGTTGGGAGAGGCTGGGAGAGCCTTGGGACAGAGGGTGTGTTCCTTCTGGGTTTATTTCTACATTTCCGCTTGGGGGCAGGGGGTGGGGGAGGGTGGAGGCCGGGGTGCTGGCGTGGGGGTGGGGGTTGGGGTAAGGATGAAGGCCAAAGGAACAGTTAAGTACGTTTGGAAAAATTGCTGTGTACTTGGGCGTGACTCTCATTCGGTCTTTAAAAGAAAAGGACAGTTGGGTCCTCCTTTTATAATTAGGAAAAAATGTTAAAAATGAAAAAAAAAATCAACTACGTGGAAGACTTTTGATGATGGTTGCGGGACTCTGTCATTTGTGGAGTCCGAACCCTGACGGGAACCACTAATCTAGTGCTTAACACGGGTGCCTCATCGCGTCCTCTGTTTCACCAGTGCTGACTTCCCGTCTCCAGATGGATTTGTTATTATTATGCGGGGGGCAGACCTTCCCCAGGGAGGCCCGGGGCAGTCACTTGGTCCCAGGCTGCTGCTGCTGCAGAACCCTCGGTTGAGCACCCCAAACTTCCTCCATGAAGTTTTTTTCAGAGGTTTAAGTGGGAGGTGATAGCTCACATTTAGAAGGTTCTTCATGGCGTACAAAGCGTCTTGTTTACACTTTGAATGTGACCTTCACCACGAAGCGGGGAAGATAACTTTTGTTACTGTTTGTACGCGACTTGTTAGTGAACCAAAGCTCGGAGAGGTTAAGAAGCTTGCCAGACGTCACACGACCAATTAGAGGCAGAACTGAAATCTCTGGGTTGCTTGCGGGGAAAGCTCATGATGTGCCTCTGAAGTTTCCAAGCCTTGTTACAAGTCAGATTATCTCATTTGCCTTTCTAACAGCCTGTGCATTAGGAGGGTGGATGTTGTCATCTTTCTCTAAGAGACAAATTAAGGAAGGCCCCCAGTGTCGCGCAGGGGCAAGGGGCCGAATGTAATGCCAAGATCTCTTTGCTCTCCTAAGTGTCGCCTCCAACGTTTGTGCGTATCATGAGCAGAGGTGTGTGTGGGTGTGGGTGATGTTACCAGATGGAAAAAAAAAATACATAAAAGGAGAACGCTACATGAATTATTCGTCTCTGGGCAACAATCGCTTCACAGCTCGGCTCAGAGAGCTGGCAAGTCCCTGATCTCAAGCTTAAAAATGAGGGAATAAGAACCTCAGATAAGCGCGGTGGCTTTGCTCCCCGCCCGTGTCACATCCGTTTGCCCTGTGCTTCTCTGTTCCACACTGGCTGCTCCTTTCCCGACACTCTCCCTGAGAACCCGGAGGCTCATCGTCACCCCCGCCGTGCCCCCGCTGTCATGCCCGTCCTCATTCTATTTTGGATCTCTAGAAACACCTATGAGCCTGACTTCTCTTTCCAGCTCTCTTGGGGAGAGAGACCTCAGTCCATTTCAAGCAGTGGAGACCGTCGGGTTGAGCTCTGCACGGAGCGGTCCTCACTGCTGCTCCCTCCGTCCCCAGCATTGATCAACTGTAACTGGCTGGACGGGCGACCGGTATCTGCCACCCGGAGCCGGTCCTGGGCACAGAGAAGAGGTGCCGCGCGGTCCCCAGGGGAAGGAAGTCGGCTGTGAGCGAAAAGCCTCGCCGGGTTCCCTCCTCTCCGGGGTGGACTGTGGGGCCAGTGGGAGTAGCCGTCTGGCACACGTGAATGCTAAGGGTCACCCTTGCTCTCCTGCCACTGGGCCGGCTCTCCCCAGCTGGAAAGATGTACCCAGTCTAGCTCAGGAGCCGCGTGGAGACCTCCATGTGGCCAGCCCGTGGCCAGGGCCCCTAGTCGGGTCCCCCAGGTGGCAGGCCTTTTGCAAGCCAGCACCCAGAGCCCCGGGATACTGGTGTTCGTCCTGGTACCTGCTGTTCACGTGCCCTGTCTGGCTGCAGCAGGGGGTGGGCGGGCAGAGGGGCTGGAGGGAGACTACCCACATCCACGGAGCAAAGATAACTTGGCTCTGGCGTGTCAGAAGGGGCTGTTTTCTGCATTCTCCACCTCCACCCAGATCCCTCAGCGGCTTTGATGTGTTTCAGCGTCCCATCCCCCATCACCTTCTAGCACCTTCTGACTTGTCAAGAAGCATAAAGTAATTGGCAGAGACGAGATAAAAGAGGGGTGTGTGTGTGGGTGCCGGGCGTCTAATTTCCTTCCACCGCCTTATTCTACCCCCCCCCGCCCCCAGATTTCTAATTGCATTTGAGAAAGAATAATGAGCATCAAATAAATACAGAGCAACTTACCCCTGCTCCACCTGTGGGACACCGCCTCCTGAGCGTCATAACACAACAGCAGAAGCAGCAGCGTGTTCCAACACATCTTTTGCTCCAAAAAGGTGACACTTGTCCTCGAACCCTATGGGACTTCAGGAGCTACAGGTATGCCCGGGCTGGTCCTCCCAGTGTGAAGGTAGAGTTCTTACCCCCCTTCCCTTTACAGAAGTGCAAAAGGCGTCCTTTCCTGCCCCAGAAGGGTGGAGGCAGAGACTGCCTCTTAGGGGGGTGGGGACACAGGAATTGGGACCTCTGCTAATTCGACTCTCTCTGGGATTGGGGGACCGGGCTTCCACAGAGAGACTCTGTTTTTGAGCACATCTGGAGTGACTCACGGGGCATGTGATCTCCTTGGCAGTGGGGTGGATAAATATAATTTCTGTACTTGAGTTCCATGTGTTGGATGGACCCACTGGAATTTTTCTTTAGCAAACAGACTCGTGGAACTTGTTAGAGAGCCCGGCAGAGAGCTGGCTGCTGTCCGCATCAACACACACACACACACACACACACACACACAGAGCAGAGCCAGGGGTGTAGACTGCAGGAAGAGCCAGGAGGCTTGGCTGGCAGACCAGACGCTGGGGCTGGCAGCCCAGCCTTGCCTTCAGGACAGCAGAGTCATTGTGGTGTCCGGGCTGAGTGTCACTTGCTGCCCTTCCCCTGAGCTGGGCCTCGCCACGTCGTGCCTGGGGCCGGCTCTGAGAGCCTTCCCCAGGTGGCAGGGTCAGCGGGTTGTGAGGGGCAGAAGCAGAGCAGTGCTGTGGCACGGGGGTATTGTATATGCAGGTAACCATCCAGGGACCCACAGGTGACCCTCTCCTCCCGGTCACATTCATGACGCCCCAATTTCTGGGCTATGTCTAGCTAGACCTGGGACCAAACCGCTTTGATTCTCCTGAGCAAAATGGTAGTGTTTTTCCATGATCTTTTTGGGGGTGACTATTTTTATTGAGGTCTAATTGACATATAACATCGTGTAGGTTTAAGGTGTGTACAACGTGACGATTCGATTCGATGGCCTTCTGTATTGCAATAAGATCACCACGGTGGCGTTAGCTAACACCTCTATCGTGTCACGTAATTATCATTTCTTTTTCGTGGTGAGAACATTTAAGGTCTGTGATCATTTTTTTTTTTTAATTTTTTTTAACGTTTATTTATTTTTGAGGCAGAGAGAGACAGAGCATGAACGGGGGAGGGTCAGAGAGAGGGAGACACAGAATCTGAAACAGGCTCCGGGCTCCGAGTGGTCAGCACAGAGCCCGATGCGGGGCTTGAACTCACGGACCGCGAGATCATGACCTGAACCGAAGTCGGCCGCTTAACCGACTGAGCCACCCAGGCACCCCCGTGATCATTTTTAAAGTACTGCCATGGACACCTTGGTTTTTGTCTCATACCTTCTTGACCTTCTCCGAAATGGTAGATGTGTAATGCCGGAGCTTGAAGGACATTTTAGGATGACTTATGTGCATGGTTTCCCACCTAAAGAGGTGGTGCCCAGGGTGCAATGGCCCCTGGAGAGACCTCAAGGTCTCTCTGCTTTGATCAGAACTGAATTTTTTTTTTTTATCCGTTACAAGAAGTTGCTTGAAAAACAAATTTGACTATAAAATTTGAAAATCACTGATCTGGGATGCCTGGGTGGCTCAGTCAGTTCAGTGTCCAACTTCAGCTCAGGTCATGATGTCACAGCTTGTGAGTTCGAGCCCCACGTCAGGCTCTATGCTAATAGCTCAGAGCCTGGAGCCTGCTTCGGATTCTGTGTCTCCCTCTCTCTCTGTGTTTCTCTCTCTCAGTGTCTCTCCCTTTCTTTCTACCCCTCCCCTGCTCATGCTCTGTCTCTCTCTGTCTCAAAAATAAATAAACATTAAAAAAATAAATAAAAAACCCACCGATCTTACTAATATTGACAGTAGCTATTGGGTGCTTAATTTGTTTCAGGCGCTGTGCTAGGCCCTCTCCTTGTCTTGACTGATTTAATGCTTGCATTGAGCTCTGAGGTCTGTACAGCACTGCTCTCCTGTCTTGTAGGCATATACTGTGAGTCACAAATGTAATTTAAAAATTTCTGGTAGCCCCATTAAAAAAAGTGAAAAGAAACAGTATTACACCAATCATAATGATATATTTTATTTAACCAAATATATCTAAAATATAATTTCTACATGTAATCAATATACGTCTCAACAGACTCTTTCCTATTCTCATGTGTATTTCGCACAGCACATCTCAGTTCAGAACAGCCACATTTTAATTTATTTCCTTGTTTTTAATGTTTATTCCTCTTTGAGGGGCAGAGAGAGAGCATGAGCAGGGGAGGGGCAGAGAGAGAGGGAGACACAGAATCTGAAACAGGCATTAGGCTCTGAGCTGTCAGCACAGAGCCTGATGCGGGGCTTGAACTCAAAGACCACGAGATCATGACCTGAGCTGAAGTTAGAAGCTTAACCGACTGAGCCACCCAGGCGCCCTCAGGACAGCCACATTTGAGGGGAATGCTTACATACATGTGGCTAGTGGCTACTGCACTGAGCAGAGCAGGGCTAGGAGAGGTTCTGTCACCAGATCACCACAGTAAGTTTAGTTATTGCCTCACAGAAGTTCTACTTTCTTAGCAACTGTCACATGTACAAAACAGTGTTATCAGTTCTAGTGTCCATGATATACATCGCATCCTCAGGACATACTTATCTTATAAGTGGAAGTTTGTACCTTTGACCACCTTCACACATTTCTTCTATCTTTGGAAACCACCGATCTGTTCTCTGTTTCTTTTCTTTCTTTTCTTTTTTTTTTTAGGTTTTACATAGAAGTGAGATCATATGGTTTTTGTCTTTCTCTGTCTGGCTTATTTCACTTAGCACAATGCCCTGGAGTTCCATTCATGTTGTAGCAAGTGGCATGATTTCCTTCTCTCCTATGGCTGAGTGATATTCCTGTGTGTGTGTGTGTGTGTGTGTGTGTGTGTGTGTGTGTGTATGCACACACACCACTTCTTCTTTATCCATTCATCTGTCAGTGGACACTAGGTTATTTCATGTCTTGGCTATTGTGAATAATGCTGCAGTGAGGATGGGGGTGACATGGTTGGATCAAATGATAATTCTATTATCAATTTTTTGAGGCCCCCCCCATGCTGTTTTCCACATTGGCTGCACCATTTTGCATTCCCACCAACAGTGCTCAAGTGTTCCCTTTCCTCTACATCCTCACCAACATTCGTAATCGCTTATCTTTTTGATGATGGCCAAGCTAACAGGTGTAAGGTGATATCTCATTGTGCTTTTGATTTGCATTTCTCTGGTGATGAGTGATGTTGCACACCTTTCACATACCTGTTGGTCATTTGTATGTCTTCTTTGGACAAATGGTCAGTTCTTCCGTCTGTTTTTTAATCGGATTTTTTTTTTTGGCTACTGAATTTGTATGAGTTCTTTATGTATGTTGCATATTAGTCCCTTTTCAGATATATGATTTACAAATATTCCTTCCCATTTTGTATGTTGCCTTTTCATTTTTTGGATGGTTTCCTTTGCTATTCAGTGTACTTCTTTTTGTTTAATTAGTTAATTTATTAGTTCAGAGAGAGAGAGAGAGAGCGCACACAGAGGAGAGGGACAAAGGGATGAAGAGAGAGGACCCCACCACTACAACATGGCAGCAGGAGGCAAATGTCTAGGTTCTCCAGGAGCCTCACTGAAGGCTTGGAAACCCCTGGCCTAATACACTGACTTTTTCATGCTCTCCTTGTTTTTCTTATTCATGCAGCAATTCTGTGCACACGGGCTGAGACCAGCAAACCCTGGGCTTCTGTGATGACACAGTAAACCCCAACACTGGAGCTTCCCAGAGTTGCTGATTGTGTAAAGAACACTTTGGGGGGTGGGAAGGATGTTCTACTTAAGGCAACAGCCTTTGAGTCCATTTTCACCTCTGAACTCCCGCTGCCCTTACCCGTGTACCTCTGATCAGCAGCAGTTGCTTTACAGCTTAGTCATACCTAACCATTTACTGAGTTCTGACCACACACCTGATTTTACTTCGTTCAGGTTTCATGGCAAGTCTGTTTGGTGGATACTATAACAGAGCTCATTTTATGTGTGGCAAATTGAAGCTTAGAAAGGATAAACAGCTAGGGTCACACAACTCTTCAACGGTAAATACTCTTATAAGCTACCTAGCAGGGGCTGAGATGAAAACGAAACGCCAGTGAAACAGCTTCTACTCACCGGAAGCATCATGCAGCAGAGGGACTGCGGGGCTGGGCCCTTGCCATATAGAGTAATAGGTGGGGGAAGCTTCTGGTCATTTTGAGGGCTTCAGCACCGAAGTGGGACAGTCAATACCCATTGGTTTGTCATTCACTAATTCATGCATCTAGTCTTTGGGCATCAACTCTTTGAGTTGATCAGGCAATAGGCATATCAAACCGCATGAGGGGTCGTCCCCAGCATCAAGAATCTGTATTCTAATCAGGGAAATTGGCACCTCCATAGATATTTAGAACATGCCGTGTTAGATTTAATGATGGAGGATCCTATGGTAGGAAATGAGAGGGGAGAGTTATCAGGGAAGGCTTCTTGGAGGAGTTGAGACCGGTATTAAGTTTTTAGGGATGAGTTGGATTTAATTAGGTTGTGGAAGAAGGAACAGTGCGGCGGGGGTGGGATAACCCGAAAAATGGCACAGAGGGGAGAGACAGGTTGATGTGTATGTGGAACTAAAAGTGGTGGCCTTGTTGGAAGATCAAGGATGAACCAGGTGGCAGTGGGAGGCAGGCTGGGAGGGAGGCAGGGCCCAGTCAAGGAGAGCCTTTTGTGCCATTCCCGGACTGTGCGCTATCGGGAATAGCGAGTCATCAAGGCCACCGTCGGGGGAGTGAGGTGGCCAGCTTTATGGTGGCTGTGCTGCTGAGGGTGGATTTGACAGAGTAGTGGCCAGTCAAGGAGACAGCAGATACGAAGCCCTAGGGAAACATGATAAGGACCTGAAGCAGGGCCGGGGCTAGTGGTGAATGTGAGGAGTGCATGACTTGAGCAAGCTGGAAGTGGTAAAGTCAGGGGCACACGGTGATCTCACAAAGAGCTGAGAGAGGAGAGAGGGGGCAGACCAGAACTTCTGGGGTGTTCCCAGCTGAGACTGTGGGCACGGAAGGAGGAGGTGCTGGTTTCGGGGATGTTGTGACTTCATTGTGGAGGTGTGGAGTTTGTGTGCGGGGCCCGCGTTGCTTGGTTTCTAGGCACTCGCTCCCTACTGTGCCCTCGGTGGCGTGCAGCTACTGTTTACCTGTGAGCCTTGGGGACGGCTTCTCACTTTCTGAGCACTAACCTCCGCATACGGGGGTTCTCTGCTGTGGTCTGCAGCGGTAAGGATGGGAGACAGCGTAAACTTTTCTCGGAGAGAAGGGTTCTTTGTAGATGGATTGGGATATGAATGAAAATAGATCCCCCATTGGAAGGAAATATGGACACCATGGCATAACTCTTTTGGGGTCTCCCCCCTTAACCAAGAGGGGGGCCTTAAGCTCCCCTCTTTATCTGGTTGACTCCATTCATCCTTTGCATTCTGGCTCAGGTGTCCCTCTCCCTGGGAAGCCCCTCCTGGCCTCCCTGCCTAGAGCGATTTTCCCAAGGGAGCATATTTATAGCGCTGTCAACCTATCCTCTGTATCTCAATCCATTTGTAATTTTACTTTGTGACATTAAAAGAAAATGTTTTATTTATTTTTGAGAGAGAGAGTGTGAGAGTGTGAGCGAGGTGGGGGGGGGGGCAGAGACAGAGGGAGACAGAGGATCAAAAGCAGGCTTTGCCCTGAGAACGTAGAGCCTGATTCAAGGGCTCGAACTCATGAACTGTGAGACCATGACCTGAGCCAAAATCAAGAGTCGGACGCTCAACCGACTGAGCCACCCAGGCACCCCTTTACTTTGTGAGATTTTGATGAAGCCTATTAAACTGTAGATTGTAAGCCCTATGAAGGCAGGGGCTATGCCAATGTTTGCTCACCGTTGTATCCCCAGTACCTTCTGACACTTAGTAGGTGCTCTGCCAGCAAGGCAGCTGGGCAGTAGGGGTCTCTGTCAAGGTCCTGGCAGAAAACAGGTGGCACTCTTTAAAAAGGAGCTGAAGCATCTAACGTAGAGACTCTTTACAAGGAGAGAAAGCATTAAGGGACCAGTTCAGGGACTCATCGCAGTGGAGGCTGTTACTATGTGGGTGGGATCGAAATAGGTCCCCCAAGAAGATATTTTGAAGTCCTAACCCCCAGTTTCTGTGAATATGATCTTATTTTGAAATAGAGTCTTTGCAGATATAACCAAGTTAAGATAAGGTCAGTTTGGGTGGGCCCTCATCCCATGTGACTGGTATCCTTCGAAGAGGGGACACAGACAGAGACACGTGAGGAGAAGACGGCCATGTGATGATGGAGACGGAATGGGAGGGATGCACCTGTAAGCCAAGGAATGCCAAGATTGTGGGCCATGATCCGGAGCTAGAAGGGGCAAGGAAGGATCCTCCCCTACGTGTTTCAGGGGGAGCGTGGCCTTGCCAACACCTTGATGTCAGACTTTCTAGCCTCCAGAACTGGGAGACGATACACTTCTGTTGTTTTCAACCATCCAATATGTGTCGCTTTGTCACAGCAGCCACGCGACTCTCCTACACCCTCCCTCCACCTGGGGGACAAAGGAAGGAAATAAACTGTTTGAAATGAGCTTTAGCAGAGAGGCCACCTGCCAAGAGCTGGGGCCCAGGTGAAAGAATACAACCACTGCCAACTACGGTCCAGCAGGGAACAGGGGAATACACGCCTTGACCTCTCTCCTCTCCCCCTTTCTAATTTCCCTCTCCTGCTTCCATTAGTCTAACCCATCTGACAGCCAGAGGGCAAGGGAGTGGGGCGATGGGGTCTGTAGGTGTCAGCCTCCTGGGCACACAGCAGAGTGGCCAAGGGGGAGAGTGATGCGAGGGCCGGGAGAATAGATCCCATCCCGTAAGTAAGTAAAATGAATGGGAGCAGGACAGAGGCAGAACTCCAAGATCATTCTCGTTTCTAGTTTGGGAACGGACAGTTTTATGGCACTGTTCCGTTTCTATCATGCGGAGAAAAGAGAGGAGACCTAGGTTTTAAGAGTTGGGACTTTTGTGTCTGGCTTCAAGCCCTGCCCCCTGGCTCAACACCCAGGTTCTGAGTCTTATGAAGCCTCCCTCTCTGCGTGGCCAGCCGGCACCTTTAGGCTGGATTCTATTTTAAGGCTGTAAGTGAGGTAATTTGGTGTGACAACAGAAACACAGCTGTAATTATGAAGGGCCAGCCTCTAAAGCAGAAAAGTCACCGGCCCTGAAGAGTTGCCAACACAAATGACTCAGTAGTACGTGCACGTTTGTGCCAGGCCGGGCCAGGACACCCCCCGGCAGCACAGAGGTCCCCTGCACACAGAGTAAAAGGAACATTCGGGTGATTCAGCTCCTGTGGCGACATAAGGCCTCCACATCCAGGCGTTGGCAGCTCTACGGGCCCGGGCAGTCATTTGGGGGAGTAAAGGTGAGGCCCACCAATTGATGGGCCAGTTGAACAAAATGGGCCGGATCTCTCCTCTGGTGGACATGCCATCAGGCTCAGGCTGGGCAGCAAAGCCCCGGAAGCCGGGTTTACATGTCACCACAGCATCTGAAATGGGATCAGTTCAGCCGCCTGGCTTCCGCATAGACGACGTGACCGCGTGGTCTCCATTGTAAGTGCAGGTGCCGTGTCTGGGGAGGCCAGAGAGAGGAGAGACTGTGTTTTTGTTTGACTTGTCCAGCCTGGGATCTTTGTGTTTCTCAGATTAAAAATAACCAGTTAGACCCTTTGCTTCTAGCGTGTGTGTGTGTGTGTGTGTGTGTGAGAGGGAGGGAAGGAGGTAAAACAGGGACATAGCATGCATTCAGATTTCACTGGAACAGATTCTAGACATTCCTATCCATCCCTTAGGCTTCCTAACTCTATTCGTGATGCTACTAGTCCCTCTCAGAATTGACCCAGTTGTCTTTATATGACAAACAGGTGTCCACCCCTGCAAGCCACCGTGGAGAAAACATCAGTGGTGGCATTGTCCTCTGAGAGGTTCCAACTTTTTTTTGTTCTTTAGCGAAAGCAACTGCCAAACAGGATCCCCCAAAGCAAGTTACCAGGGAGTCTGAGATAGGCAGATAGGTAGACAGACAGATGGATCGATGGCCCCATCCAATCCAGTGCTCCTGGGGTTGCCTCGCCTGAGGAAGCAGCTGAAGGAGTCTTTGCGGGAGGGGCTCAGATCTTCAGTATGGTTTTCCTCTTCTTCTTCTTTTTTTTTTTTTCAATTTTATTGAGAAATTATTGACAGACATCCCTGTAAAAATTTAAGGCATACAGCATGATGGTTTGATTTGCACATGTTGGGAAATGATGACCACGGTAGCTTCGGCTAGCGTCCATCTTCATGTAGAGGTAGAATAAAAAGAAAAGAAATTCTCCACGTGAGGAGAACTCTCAGGACCGACTGGTCGGGACACCGCTGTCCTCAGCAGTGTCAGCTGTAGTCCCCACACTGTACGACGTGTCCTTAGGACTTTCTTATCTGATAACTGGAATTTTGTATCTTTTGACTGCCTTCCTCCAATTCCCCTCCCCCTGGTATAGTTTTCTTGACTGAGCACAGTCCAGAGGGATCCCTGCTGTGGCTTCCAGAAGGCACTCTGCTTATGGTGACTACATACCCCGGGGAAGTAAAACTCCTCTCCAGCCCTCAGCCCCTCACTGCTGTTGGCACGGCCGGTGAGGGCTAAATACCGTTTGATCCCTCCTCAAGACTTCTCATTTCCTTTGCATTTTGTCCTCCAATGCCCTACCTACATACTAATAAGAACCTGGGTATTTTTGGATATTTAAAGGCAAAGGAGCAAGGGCCTTAGACAATATCAGCTGGATTTCTAGTTACTACCAACTAGGGGATGTTGGTTGAGGCATGCTATTTGCACTGCAAACTGTAAAGAGGGGTGTCTCAGTTACACAAAAAAGTATAAGTCACACTTGCTCAAAGAATTATGACCTAGGGGTGCCTGGGTGGTGCAGCCAGTTAAGCGTCTGACTTGCGCTCAGGTCATGATCTCGTGGTTCGTGAGTTCAAGCCCCATATCAGGCTCTGTGGTGACAGCTCAGAGCCCGGAGCCTGCTTCGGATTCTGTGTCTCCCTCTCTCTCTGCCCCTCCCCAGCTTGTGCCTGTGCCCGTGCCCTCTCTCTCTCTCTCTCTCTCTCTCCTCTCCAAAATAAACATTAAAAAAAAATGAAAAAGAAAAAAAGAATTATGACCTAGAAGGCAAGACATTTAATTAGAAAAAAACTTATAGTCAAGGCAATATCTGCGAAGAGCAGTGGGTATTAAATGTGTGACACAGCCCTGTAGTATGTTAATCCACTGGGATGTTGGGAATGTTTGTTACAGGAATTAGGCCTACCCTGACTAATATTCTGTGTGTGTGTGTGTGTGTGTGTGTGTGTGTGTGTGTGTGTGTTGGGGAAGGTGGGAGTCTGGGGTTGGCGTCTTGGCTGTTCTCCGGCTAAGATTCCATAGAAGGCGAAGACATTGCCGAGACTTTATAAAGGAGGAAGTGATTGGCGTCCCTGCAAGTTAAATCCCACCTCTTGCCCTGAATTCTCGCCTTGCAGGGATTTGATGAATGGATGTGAAAATATGCTCCGAAGCTGTCACTTACAGTAAATGGCGGGTCGGCTCTGCTCGGAGCCAGTGGGTGGCTGGGCTGGGAATGGGGAGGAACAGCCAGGGAGGCGTTGGACGTCCGTGATCCCAGCAGGCTTGGGGAAGAGAGGCTAGTTATGCAGGGAATTTCCTGCCTCTGCAACCCCTAATGCCAATAACCACAGCTTAGCAAATTTACCTCCTGGCCGCTTTTGGTAAAACTGCAAAACAGTGCCTCAGAAGCTCTTTCAGGTTTGTCCTTAAAATCCAAATCCCGTCCATGGCGGGTTACTTTCTGAATCAAATTTTGGTAAATAACTGCCAGCTAGTTGATTTTCATCAGCGATCAAGGGGGAAGAAACTTTCCTTTTTCTTTTCCCTCTTAATGCAGAAATGCTGGGGAAAGCATTTGTTGCGGAAAGAAGAGAGGGGTGGAGGCTAGGGGAGAAGTTAGAAAAATATCTTGGTTTTCGGATGGCATTGTCAGGGCTAGGGGGCACCAGGGGCTGGGCCGGGGCAGTCCGGCGCTCCTTATACATGGGGTTGTCATTTTAAGAGAAGGCTGAGAGCAGCTTTGGGAAAGGACCGAGAAGGAGTCAAGTAACCGACAAGCCCCACCCGGGCCTGCTGTGTGGATAAATGAGAGCGATGAGCACACGGACCTCCTCCTGTTCAAGGACCCAGGCAACAGTTTCACTCCCTATCTTGGAAAAGCAGAGTGGGGAGCATGTGCGTGGGAGGGTGTACGTCTTGATTCGAAGGTGCTGGGAAAACAGCAGGACATGAGGTCAGCCAGTGCACATAAGGTATTCCTGGGGTGACCTTATGGGGTGACCTGAGGAACAAACAGTGTCTGAAGGGGACGCCTAGGAATCTGAGTGGCTTGGGTAGAGGCCATTTTGTTGCAACATCTACACTTGGTTGTCCGCTTCCCTTTACTCATGACCCTGTGCAGTAGAGATCAATAGAGAGATGGGACTATTAGGAAAAGGGAGAGGAGAGGAGAAGTCTGTAAGAAAGGAGAGATCAAGGGCCAAGCTAGGAGGGATGAGAAGAGACCAGGAGGGAATGGGGTGAATTTGCGTCCCCCCAACTGCTCTGCCCATTGTATATCCCGTGTGAGGAGGCTACATGGGTGAAGGGAGGCCATCATTGGTGGAAACCCGTGCCCACAGGGGGCACGGCAGTAATAATTTAGACAATTAGGGCTTCCAGTCTTCGCGGTGCAATAACTATGTGTTGACTAAATCTTAAGGCAAAGTGATTATTTTGTGTTTTTTAAAATGTGTATCCAAATGACTCTTCTCAGTCTTTTGTATGCATGTCCAGGAGGAGTATAAAAGTCCCTGCCTGTGGCTAAATGGATGCCCGACTTCATGATGGGCTTTGTGCACTGCAGTTAGACCTTCAAGGTGTACTATGGGTGTGTTAGACAAAATCAGAATCAGAAAGAATATGAAGGAGTGTTTGGAATTCATTCAAGGGTCCGTCTGTTGGAAGTGCTTTGGAGACCTGGTTAGTGGTCCCCCACGGGCGGTAGTCCTTCCTTTCTCAAGGGAGATCAGTCGTTTTCCCACGCAGTGCAGAGAAGTTGGCTGAAGCGGATACATTTATTTACATCTCACGGTGCCCGCTGGCCGCCTTCAAGTTGCTCCCAGTGGGGAAAACAGGAGAGCATCTTTCCTTTGAGACTAGGAGTCATCTGCTGAAGCGAAATGGGTGTGTTTCTTGTACCACAATAAGATCTCCAGTCTTTGCTGGTGAACCCGTAGGTACAGAGTCGCATCCTTGCGTATGAGGAAACACCCACTTTTGCCCTGCGATTTCAGAGGTCATTGTCATAACCCTGTGAAGTAGGTGCTTGGCAGCAGCTTTTAGAGAAGAGGTTGAGTTAGAGGGTTTTATGGTTGAAAGGACTTTAGGTCATCGAGTACTTCTCTCTCTCTCATCTTGCTATGACCTGTGGAGGGTGACTGTCCTTAAAGTTCATTTGAATAGAGAATTGAAATAGGCACCTGAAGCCATTTGCTAAAAAAAAAAAAAAAAAAAAAAAAAAAAAAAAAAAAAAAAAAAAAAAAAAATCAAATGAACATAATAACCCCAAACTAAAACCAATGCAAGTATCCATTAATAAGAGAGTGGATAGGTGTGCCTGGGCGGCTCAGTCGGCTGAGCGTCCGACTTTGGCTCAGGTCATGATCTCACGGTTCATGAGTTCGAGCCCCGCGTTGGGCTTGAGGCTGTCAGCACAGAGCCACTTAAGATCCTCTCTCCCCTTCTCTCTCTGCCCCTCCCCTACTCATTCTCTCTCTCTCTCTCTCTCTCTCTCTCTCTCTCTCTCTGTCTCAAAAACAAATAAAAACCATTAAAAAAATAAGAGTAGATAAACACAATGTGTTACGTTCACACGGTAGACTATTATCCACCAGTAGGAAAGAACAAATTACTGACACATCACGGGTGAGCCTAAACAGCATTATATTGAACAAAAAAATATGAGGTTGATATGATATATATGATGTTGAAGAATAGGCAAAGCTATATATACTATGGCACTAGAAGTATAAAAAAGAGGTTACTTCCTGGAGTGAGGGAGGCTATTGCCTGGAACAGGGCAAGAGCTAACTTTCTGGAATGGTGGAAATGTTTTATATTTTTATCCAGGGGAAATCTGTGTGTGTGTGTGTGTGTGTGTGTGTGTGTGTGTGAGAGAGAGAGAGAGAGAGAGAGAGAGAGAGAGAGAGGAATGATTGAGCTGTATACTTAGGGTCTGCACATTTTACCAAATGTAAATCGTACCAGAAAAAAACCAAACCAGACCAAAAAACAAGCCTCAAAACCAAAACCCAAGCAATGAACACATACGGAACGGGAACTATGCGGTTAACCGACTTAGAGACGTGTATTGGTGGTATGTTCATGAAGCAGATCTAATAGTAAGCAACCCTAGTAGAAGTCCTGTGCCTAGCATTTTAAGTAACTTGGGCACATCACTTAACGTCTCTGAAGTGTACTTTTTTTCCTATCAAAAGAAAAAGGGGTTCACTTATTCATTCCACGCGGAATTGGCCACGTCAGATGGCACCGGTCTAGCAGTGGAGAGGACACACAGGCTCCAAATACAGACCTTGCTGTCACTCTGCCAGCACAGTGAGCCCAGAAACACAGAAAGAAATGGAGCTGCCAATGCCTGCCCTGCCCTGTCTCCCTTTTCCTGCCTTTCTGCTGCAGCCAGCAGCATACTGAAAAGGCCTTATGTTCAGGCCCAGACGGGAGCTTCTTCCCCTCGTCCGGGGCCTGCTGTCCCTGTGCTCCTGCCCGCTGGCCCTGAAGTGGTCTTTCTGTTTGGTGAAGGAGTTTGAAGCCAGAGAGAGAGAGAGAGAGAGAGACAGAGAGAGAAGAGAAGAGAGAAAAATAGAGAGGAGACAGAGAGAGAAAGAGAGAGAAGAGAGAGAAAGAGGAGACAGAGAGAGAGAGAGAGAGAGTGAGTATCTGAGGGCACTGGACTCACACCCAGCCCCGGTCCCTAAAATATGTGGCCAAGAATCCAAGTGTTACTTCCCCTCAGGGAGACAAATGATAGAGATCCTCCTTGGGGCTGTTCCAAAGAGTATATAGAGATACCAACCCCTCCCCAGCCCAGCCCACTACCCCAGGCCACAGAGCTGGTCCTGAGCAGGGTCCTTTTATCCTTTCATTGCCACGGAGCCTCCTAGAGGGAGAGAAGGGGACCGTAGGCTTTGGGCCGAGGCAGCCAAGCAGCATCCGGGTCATTTTCCATCTTGCTTCCTTTACTCACTCATTGCCTCCTGATACAGGGAGGCAGACGAGTTATGTGGATCTTGTTTGCCGATGGCAAAACAGGCTTGGAAGATGGAGGTGTCCTAACCGGAGGCCCTTGGCAAGAGGTTACACCTGCCTTCCCTGATTGAGCCTCAGGATCAACCCAGGAGACAAGCTTATCTCTTTGACCTGGGTGGAGTAAACAGGCCGTGGCCAAGGCATTCTCCTAACCGGGGCAGGGCTCAGTAGAAGCACAGATATTGGCCCAGTAACACCATAGTTCCTTAGACAGGAAGGGACTGGAGATCAGAGACTCCAACTCTATTCCATAGAGCAGGAAACTGAAGCCAGGATGGCGAGTAACTTGCTGAGGGACAAAAGCCAGTCAACGACAGAGCCAGGGAAAGAGCACGAGTGGCCGTGTGAACTCAAATTCCCGAGTCAACGTGATGTACCCCCCCCCCCCCAACCTCAGACATTGCCAAATGTCCCCGGGGCTACAGAATCGCCCAAGGTCGAGCACTTCTGCCACAGAGAGCCCCATCTTTCAGCTCCGCACACAAGGACGTGCTGTGATGCACTTATTTGCAGATCTGTCTCATGCATGAGTCTGAGAGTTCTCTGAGGTCACAGACAGGGTCCCGTTCACCTTTATGTTCTCTGCGTGTGGCATAGGACTTGGCACGGGAGAGATAGGCCGTAAAGGGTTTGAACGACGGAATGGGCAGCTCACGGGGAGACCCTGAAACGTAGACTTTCACTTGCTGGGTGTCTAGTGTTAGATGAAACCCCAGCCTGGAGGGCAGCCAGAGGATATGACCTTCCTGACCTTCTATCAGAGGGAAGTGGGGGCCTCCTGTTCATCTGCTTTGTCATCTACTGTCCTGGCGGGTTTTTTTTTTTTTTTTTCCTTGAGTTCCTTTTCTCATGCTCCAGGCATAATTATGCGGCTTCTTCATTCTTACGACACGATGGAATAGATACTCTACCAGAGAGGTTTTTCTCACTGGGGATAAAGCCAGCATTCTGGCATGTTAAGCCTTGAGATTCTCATGTTAACAAAAAAGCCCCCAAATGCTGCCTTTTCGCAGCCATGAGAGCCTCCGGGGAATATCTGTTATAGAGTCATATAGTTTTGGCACTGGGAAAATCACAAGTAAACTATAAGGAAAAACCCCTACCACAAAATCCGATCTTCTTGTTTTTCTTAGTCTCAGAAATTTTCATCGGTGTTGGCTTTGGGCAAGTGGGATACTCCTCTGTGTCTGTTTTTCCAAACAATCCAATGCTTGAGAGGGTAGAGTTCTTTTTTGTAGGGGGAAAAAAGGGCTTTAGGAAGCCTTATATGAAAGTTACAAAATGTAAGTTCCAGTGAATCTTGAAATTCACTGCAACTTTCTCTTTTATGGTTTGCTTTGGGCAGAAAAAAACCCAGCAGAGACGGAGAGAAAATACAAGTATTTGGTTAGATAGGTCCCGCAGGGGAATTAATTTAACAAGAAGATGGATGGACCTTTCCGAGGACTTTACTGGTCAGTCAGTTCAAATGGACAAACGGATTTCAGTGTGATTAGTGAAAGAGAACACAGTTAAAATAGAGCAAAAGGACCATAAAGGGAATAAAGACATGGCAATGAGGGAGGAATGGGTGGTATTGGGTTATATTACTTTATATATAAATATATTAATGTTTATTTATTTTTGAGAGAGAGAGAGAGAGCGTGAGTGGGGAGGGCCAGAGAGAGAGGCACACACAGAATGCGAAGCACGCTCCAGGCTCTGAGCTGTCAGCACAGAGCCCAACGTGAGGCTTGAACCCATGGACCCTGAGATCATGACCTGAGCGGAAGCTGGTCACCCAACTGACTGAGCCACCCAGGAGCCCCATATTGGGTTAATATTACTTTTAAGGGGAATCTTACCAGGCTGTTCTGCATCAGGGACTACTTCATAACGCCCTCGTGTCTGGCCCTCACTGTGTTAGAATTCACGTGATTGCTTTTGGGGCATCTGGGTGTCTCAGTTGGTTAAGTGTCCGATTTTGGCTTGGGTCATGATCTCACAGCTCATGCGTTCGAGCCCTGCGTTGGACTCTGTGCCGACAGCTCGGAGCCTGGAGCCGGCTTTGGATTCGCAGTCTCCCTCGCTCTCTGCCCCTCCCCCCGCTCACACTCTGACTCTCCCTCTCTCAAAAATAAACATTAAAAAAAAAAAAAAAGAATTCACGAGATTGCCTTCAGCCTAAACTTGGGTAGATGCCTGTTTCTCAGGGATGATGACCCTTGTTTATTATTAACTGGTTTCCCTCGGAGCAGTGGGAGATCTACCAGGACCAGAAGAGGTCCCACAGAACCAGAAGGCTTGGGGCCCAACTCAGATGAGGACCTCCGAACAGGACCCACGTTCAGGATGGGAGGGTGGAGGAGTGTCAGATGATGTGTCAGGAAAAGTTGGGAGACAGTTTGCCACTGGGGCTTCTGGTAAAGAAGTCACTGGGACAGGAGGTGGACCCCTGGATGGTCTGGGACTGGAGTAGGTCTGGGCAGCACCAGAGGGAGGAAGCCTGGACTTTCTCAGGGGTGGATAGACTTACAGAATTTTGATCAGGAAGGGCTTTAGGCATCTAAATGAACCTCGCAGTTTTTAGATGGGGCAGATGGAGATTGACATATGCAAGCCAGAGGTCTCCCTCCTAAACTTCACTATCTCTTCTAATATTTATTTATTTTTTTGAGAGAGAGAGAGAGAGAGAGAGGAGGGAGGGGGAGAGGGGTAGAGAGAAAGGGAGACACAGAATCCAAAGCAGGCTCCAGCCTCTGAGTTGTCAGCACACGGCCTGACATAGAGCTCAAACTCATGGACCCAAAATCATGACCTGAGCCAAAATCAGACGCTTAACTGACTGAGTCACCCAGGCGCCCCGGCTTCACTATCTCTTCTAGGGAAGTGGTCCCTGTTTTATTCTGAGACCATAGAACGTATTTATTCGTTTTTTTAGGTATTCAGCATGACCTCAGGCAAGCGAGTCTGAAGCAGCCAGACATGAAGCATTCCCAGTGAGGTTTATCTCTGACACTGTTCCGTGCCGAACACAGAGCTACATCATTCTACGTGCTTCTGGTGGGGACCCCCATAAATCCTCATCTGCAGCAAAGGAATTCTGTCGTACTTCAGGTGACCAGCCTAGGACTGGATGGTGGCCAGAGCCATCTGGGGGAGAGGGTACAGGAGATAGGGGTGAGAAGGGAGAAATGATGTGATTGGTCGCCAGATTTAGCACATCCGAAAAAATGAATGATTTTTTAGTTTAAATATGTTCCCCAATGGGGCGCCTGGGTTGCTCAGTCAGTTAGGCGGCCGACTTCGGCTCAGGTCATGATCTCGCGGTCCGTGAGTTCGAGCCCCGCGTCGGGCTTTGTGCTGACAGCTCAGAGCCTGGAGCCCGTTTCGGATTCTGTGTCTCCTCCTCTCTCTGACCCTCCCCTGTTCATGCTCTGTCTCTCCCTGTCTCAAAAATAAAGAAAACGCTACTCTCTGCCCCTCCCCCGTTCATGCTCTGTCTCTCTCTGTCCCAAATATAAATAAACGTTGAAAAAAAAAAAAAAGTTTAAAAAAAAAAAAAAAAGGAGCGCCTGGGTGGCGCAGTCGGTTAAGCGTCCGACTTCAGCCAGGTCACGATCTCGCGGTCCGTGAGTTCGAGCCCCGCATCGGGCTCTGGGCTGATGGCTCGGAGCCTGGAGCCTGTTTCCGATTCTGTGTCTCCCTCTCTCTCTGCCCCTCCCCCGTTCATGCTCTGTCTCTCTCTGTCCCAAAAATAAATAAACGTTGAAAAAAAAAAGTTAAAAAAAAATAAAGAAAACGCTAAAAAAAATAAAAAAAAAATATGTTCCCTAATATTGCACGAGATATATACTAAAAATGTATTCATTGTTCGTCCGAAACTCAGATTTAACTAGGCGTCCTGTGTTTTATCTGGCAATCCTTTCTTGAGACTGTTGGCAGCAAGGGAGCCTGAATCCTTGCTGATGGTGGTGAGGTTGGGGGCGTGGCTCTGCCCCTATTTCAGATGAAAAGATGGCTGCCCGGGTCCTCCTTTCTCCTTCCTTCTCTCATCTGCCTGGGTTTTGAGAACACACAGGAAATCCCATTGCCTTGGAGACGTCCAGGCAGCAAAGGAAGGAGAGAGGAGCTCTCGCAGGTCATTGCTACAGCACATTTCTTTCTCTAGTTCCCTTTTGTCTTGCGCCAGCGAGAGGAACAACACACCCTTCAAGGATTTGAGGACAGAAGGAAATGTGGCTAGATAAAGCTAGCACCCACTGTAGCATGTGTCCTGGGGAGATAATGGCTCTGAACCTGCTAAAAGAAATGGCCGGCTTTGTTCTTGAATAATAACCAGCTAGCAGCTTTGTCCTGTCTTCTCGACAGCTGGGTGAGGAGATTCAGATTTCAGGGGAAAGCAGTGACGTAGGGCTGACCATCGTGGACGGGGGGTGAGGTGGGTGGTGGGCAATTTACCACACCAGACAACCCTCTATAGGGTGATACAGCCCCTTGCTACAGAGTATTTCCCCATTGCCTGTCATAACGCCCAAAGTTCTACCGTTAAGTCTTAAGACTAATGACCTTCTCTTTTAAAAATGCACATAAGCCTGGGAAGCACAACATATTAAGCCAGTATCCTTTTAGAGTGAATTAGCTCTTTAGAGTGTTTCTAACCCCACGTTTGGCTGAGAGCAGGGTCTTGGGGTTATTGGATCCTAGGACAGGTAATTCTTGTGAGGACTAAGTGGCAGAGTGGTTGACCCACCGAGAGAGAATATGAAGAAAGCCCAGAAATTAAAGGGTCCAGGCAGTTTCAGGAGAACAGGGGAAGGCAGGGAGAAGGGGGCCGGAGGGGGGTTAGGTGGGGTGAAGCTCCCTGCCTTACCACCGTCTCGGCTGGTGCTCCCACGAGTAGAAGCGTCCCCGGCTTTCCAGACAGATTTGGGTTAAGCATTGCCAAGGTCTGGGCAACTGAATTCCTGTCCTGCTCTACTGCGTCAGTCAGAACAAGTCAGTTCTGCTCAGTTCTCACCCCTCCTGCCAGATGCCAGGAGGACACATGAGAGCCTGGAGAGGAAGGCTCTGCTTGGCCGCAGCAGGGAGAGAACCCACATCCACCAGCTTGAACCTCACAGGGTCTTTTGGTCTCGTGCAGCAGCAAGTTCGGAGTAGCCGGGATGGGCTGGCTTCGTGCTTGAGCGTGCCGTCCGGGATATGGACACTCTCCACGGTCCTGCAGCAGAAGAGGGCAAGGGGTAAGGACTTGAAATCAGTGCTAAGTAAGCTGCAATGCCCCGGAAGGAAATCACTAGAACATAGGCTAGCCCTGGCATTCGGGACCTTTTATCCATTTGAAGAAAAGTCTACCATGCTGATGTTTTGGTTTCCAGCTCTGTTCACCTTGATGAGTGGTTGAATTTTTAAAAAATGCTTATTTATTTGGGGGGGGTGCAGAGAGAGAGAGAGAGAGAGAGAGAGAGAGAGAGAGAGAGAGAATCCTAAGCAGGCTCCACACTCAGCATGGAGCCCAAAGTGGGGCTCTATCCCACGACAGTCACATCATGACCTGAGCCGAAATCAAGAGCCAGATGCCCAACCGACTGAACCACTCAGGTGTCCCAGTGGTTGAATGTTTTCTTTCCCACCAGGTACTTGACCCTGTGTAGTCTTCACTCATAGCTTCCCCTCCATTTAGGAGGGTCCCAGCCACACTGAGGGGGCCAGTTCCGTGTGTGGATATCATTGGATTCTCTGGGCACAGGATGATTTTTCCCAAACCCTTCACCCAACACCTTTACAAGAGAGCAGTGGTCAGAATTCTTGCTCGTGCTACACAAAGAATTCTTATCCACAGCTAGCGCGCTTTTCATTTTATTTCGGAAGACTAACGCCCCAGAAGAGGTACAGCGTGTGCCTTGAAGGTCAGAAAGCTCAGACCCGCTGGAGGAACACACGTAATTTTCCATCGGGAATGGCTTGTGCTCTCCTCCTCCCCCCCTAGAAGCCCTATCAGTCCCAGAGAGTTCCCTCTGCTCAGGCCTGGCCAGCTGACGGAATAGTTCTAACTCAGATCACAGCAGAATTTGGAGTGTGATAAAGCCAGTTGCAAAACTCCCTCCTCGGATGGATAGACCATCACATAAATGAAGATTAGGGCTTCTAGGGCCAGCGCCTGTACCTGGACTCGAGCCAGCTCTCCTAGAAATGTGTTCTCTAGAATGCGTTCTAAAGAACGTGTAGTGTTTCCCCTCCATGTGACAAAAGCCGTCTGATTGAGTGACGGTAAGAGCTTTGGGATCAGGAGGCCAGAGTTGAATGGTGCTGTACTTCAGGACTTAGGCTCTCAGAGATTGTTTTCTCCTCTGTGAGGAAGGAATAAAAATCCTGGATTGCCTCTGTCATAGGGAGGCCATGGGTGTGAAAGCATGTTTCCAAAGCTGAGCTTTGGAAGTACAATTCCCTGACTGTGATCACAGTTGTGGGTGGAGAGTGTTGATTTCATAATCAAGGGGCAGCCCATTCAGTTGATTCTGCCCCTACCGTCCCGGCCTTAGACAGTGAGTGATCCCTAAAGCAGTGCCTCGAACACCGCAGCTGCTAATCAAAGTCAAGGCGACATGAATTAACCTCAATAAACCAATGGCAAATGCTCCTCATCTCTACTTTAGCTCACCCCAGGACTTGGGACGCTGGGGTCCAGCCGGGCTGTTCAAAGGGATTGTCCGTTACGGGACATCACACATCGCTGAATGTGCCCACGAGCAGAGGCTGGGCACCGGTAAGGCGGAGTCCCGCTACATAAGCCCCTCCGCATGAAAGGACATGAGAACCCGCTTCCCTGGAAACCCTTCTCGGCTACTAGAAAGTCTCTCTTCATTTTCTGACAAAAAAAAAAAAAAATGCTAGTATAAAAAATCATTGGTTATCTCCAAAATGATCAAATAAAGGCAGTTTTCCTGGTAAAACCTGTGGATTCTGGTATCCTGTGCGTTGACGTGGGGGACACAGATGGACAGAAAGAACAATGGCTGATATTTACTGAGTCACTACTATGTTCCAGACACTGCCTGAAACGTTTACACATATTACTGCGTTTAATTCTTACAACAACGCGCTGGGTTGAGTACTCTTCCTACACCCGCTTTACAGATGGGGAAACAGGTTCAGGGAGATCAAGGAATGTGCCCGTACAGCCGGGAAGTAGCAGGGCTGGGCCTTAGACCCAGGACTGTCTGATTCCAAAGCTCATGCTCTTAACCACGGTGCAATTATTTGACCTTTGCTCTTTGCCTTGTTCTTCTCCTCAGTTTGTAACTTGCAATGGATCCAAGTGAAAATGTATCCCTTGTGCCCTCCTGCCTTCTTTCTTCTATTGGGCAGCCCTGGGTTAAATTCCGTAGTCAGGCTCTGCCACACTGGAGGAGACCAGGGTTTGGTGTTGAGCTCCGTCTGGCCCAGGCAGGCTTTGAAGCTGTACTCAGGCTGGCTCCCTCTCTGGCGATGATTACCGCCCCCCGCTGCATCTCCCCCCCTCCCCGCCAACACTAAGGGTGCTGAGATGTCCCTGGCAGTCCTTGTGGTGGGCGGGGGCGCAGAGCTGAAAGGGTCAGGGACAGGATGTTCTGCCACCATGGGGCACTCTCTGAAGCTGGGAGGGCTTCTTCCGCACCTTGCCAGCACTGCCCCCCAGCCCCAACCCCAGAGGCCGCCCAGAGCAGAGCGGAAGTCTCTCTTCTCGCTTTCTCCTTCTTTGAAATGGGCATCCTGATGGGATGATGGGGGCAAAGGGATGAGAATGTGCATTTTGCCAATTGTTTAAGAGAAAAAGATGCTCGGAATCGGTCTCATGCCCCCTCGTTCCGCAAGCCTTGCAGCAGAGCTTCTAGCTGCTCCTTCCCATGTTTCTTAAATCAGCGCTAAAGTCACATCCCCAAGTCCTCCTTGAAGATCCGGGCCGGATAAGGGTACCCTCCCTCCATGCATTCCGCTCTCACAGTGCCTTATTATTGCAACAGTGCCAGTTAGTGCCTCTCTTACCAGTTTGCGCGTTGGTCTCCACCTAGCCTGGAAACTCCGTGAGGGCAGGGCTGCATTTCCTGGCACATAACAGATACTTACCCATGTTGGTTGATCTGGACCATAAAACTGAACCGAAGGAAAGATCGATATCCGTTGCAAAGGTTTTGTTGTTGTGGCTGTACATGTGTATGTGTTTGTTTTTGAATACTCTTTTCACCCCTAAAAGGAGTTGTAGATGTCTTTAGAAGTTTATTGGCCTCACTCAGATCTCTGGGTCATAATTTAGTGTTCCAGAGAATTCTAAGGGAAAAAAAAATTATTTGCTTCTGCAAACCCCGTCGTCCACTGTTCTGATAAAGGATCCCAGCTGTGACAAGGAGATTATTTACTTGAAAGTAACGAGCAAAGCTAATTACTGCAGTAGATTGGGGCAGGGACAGAGTGTACCAGAGCAGGCTGTTGGCAAATGTTCCCAACCCTCCAACTAGGCAACGGGGCCAGTGAGCCCACTGGACGTGCCGGTGCCTTTTGGTCTTCGAATCGCCTCCTCAATAGCAAACAGACTCTAAGACTGTGGTTTGGGACTCACTTGTCTGACAGGAGCCAAGAATGAATTTCTGTGGCTTGTTCTTCTTCTCCCTGGTTCCAATTTTTGTAGAATATGCAATAAAACAATTAAAGTCTGACTTTGTGGAGGAAGTGGGATCCACTCATCACGTCTCCAACTTCGTTCCTCACAACTTGTGCGTGGCTCCTTTCCTCTAGGACAGGGAGCCTGCTTCTTGCCTGTTCCATTCTCTGCCTGGAGTCTGAGCCACGTCCCGCCCAATGCGACTCAAGCTCACCTGCCAGGAAGTCATTGCCACCGACCCCACCTGACGATGCGCATGCCCCTTTTTGGCATTCTGAGCTGTGCTTGTACCAAGCCGCCAAATCCCATTCTAATGAACTATGTGGGACATCCAAATTCTTTCCTCTTGGTGGAATTTTGTTAAAATTAGAGCTGAGAGAAGGTAATAGTGTTACAGCGTAAGAATCAAATAGATGGATTAAATTAAATAACATAAAGTGCCTAGTCTAGTGCTTGACATAACCTATATACGTTTAATTTTTTTTTAAGATAGAGGGTGAGAAAGAGTGCTCGTGTGCATATGCGCGAGCGAGTGGGGAGGGGCAGAGGGAGAGGGAGAGAGAGAGAGAATCTTAAGCAGGCTCCACACTCAACGCAGAGCCTGACGTGGGGCTTGATCTCACGACCGTGAGATCATGACCTGAGCTGAAAATCGAGAGTCAGATGCCTAACCGACTGAGCCACCCAGGCACCTCCTAGACATTTAATTTTAATACGTGTCTTTAGAGCATATATTGGGAGGGCCATCCTGTTCTCTCTACTGAGTACACACACACACACACACACACATAAGCACGAGCACACGAACAGTGGTCTCTGCTTTCAGATGGTTGGCCATTTTGAGGAATGATAAGACACATATGTGTGACAGTCTAGAGACAGTCTTCATTCATGTGACGCATAGGCTACAGGGAGAGAGCAGGCATGGACAGCAGGCAGAGGAGTGCTAGAATTTAAAATGAGGTGAAAACAGCCAAGGGTGAGGCTAATTGGAAAAGGCTTACTGGGGAAGGACGGTCTGAAAGTGTAGGTACGCTTTTGCCAGAAACTATTGGAGAAGGCACCATGGGCATGAGGAGGGGGTGGGGAAGCCCAGAGATGGTTACCATGGCAACAAAGGATGAGTGGACTCAGGGGCAGGGTCCGCAGGAGCCAGGGGTATGATGGCACCCGGGGTTGGATCGTTAGTGAGACTGTCAGGAGGCCCAACAATCATGGCTTCATGAGAGGGGTTGGTAGATGACGGGCATTTCAAAATCTGCATAAGGAAAACATTGGCTTTGCCTGGAATTCTGGAGTGAGGAGCATTACCTAGCTTAAGGTAGAAGCAGGCAGGGAAAGGGTCTCTGTGTTTAAGAGGAATGGGGCTGAGGGGCACTCTGGGAAATGGCAGGTTTGGCCAAGGTGACGGTGGAGGCGAGAGGTGAACGTGGCCTACAACAAAGGTGATTTAGCACTAGGGACTGAAGCCTCACATTACAAATCATAGACACTGTAGCAGAAAGCTCTAGGGCAAAAAAGAGTGGATACCCCCTGCCTCGTTTCCCCCCCCCCCCCCCCACAGAATTAGCAAACACATTCTGTGCTTGGTGCTTTGGGTCCCTAAGGACAAATAAGGAATTGTCATGGATCTATGTTCTCGGAATTTTGTTTTTTAACTGACAATAGAAAGATTCTTATCTCATGCAATTGGTCAAAATAAAGGGGAAAAAAAGTTGTGGAATCAATATAAACATAGGAGCTATACATCTTAAGCATTTTATTTTAACTTAAAATGTAAAATGTACATTCATTCCCTAACGTTTTAATGTCGAGTCTAGGCTTTTTCTCTGACCATGAGCTCCTCATTTTCTTTCTTACATGAGCCACTTTCATAAGGATCAGTAGTGACCACTGATCATTTGCTACTCCTTCCACTGAGAGGTGGAGTTCAATTTTCCTCTGCTTGAATCTGAGCTTGTCTTAGTGACATGCTGGGATTTCTATGGCTAGACTTGGAACTCCCTGCTGGGCTCCTTAGAATGTTCTTCTGAGAGGCCTGAGCTCCATGAGGCAGATGCCGGGTAAGAATTTACTACCTTAAGTTCTCCGGGCTTGAAAGGCCATACATGCGTGCTCCAGAGGATAGTCCCAGCTGGGCTCAGAGTTCCGGGCATCTCCGTGAAGGCACAAGCATGTGAGTGAAGGTGGCTTGGGTTCTTTCTCATTGACATGACCTGAAGCAGAACAATTGCATGGCTGAACCTTGTCTGAATTCCTAGTCCACAAGATAGTGAGGTATTACAAAATGGTGGTTGTTTCAAGCCACTGAGTGTTAGGATAGTTTATTACATAAATAGACACCTGGAATTTTATTGTAAAGAGACCTGGATGCATGTTCATAGGACTTGGAGAGACCTAGAGATCAGGCAGTCACGTTGGAATTCTGAATACTGCCAGAGTCCTCCAGAAATTGATCACAAAACGCGGGGCGCCTGGGTGGCTCAGTTGGTTAAGCTTCCGACTTCAGCTCAGGTCATGGTCCCACGGTTTGTGAGTTTGAGCCCCACATCGGGCTCTGTGCTGACAGCCTGGAGCCTGCTTTGGATTCTCTGTCTCCCTCTCTCTCTCCTTGCCCCTCGCCCACTTGCGCGCTCTTTCTCTCTCTCAAAAAAAAAAAAAAAAAAAAAAAAAAGAAAAGAAATTGATCACAAAATGTGATGATCATACAGAAGGTGTTTGAGCCTCCTTACTTTAGCTTTACCTTCCCTGCCCTTGCACGTGAAGGGTCTCCTGTATTTACCTTACCTAGATAACCTTGCTGGAAAAGTGTCGGTAGGCAGAGTTAGATATATAAATGGTCAGCCCTGTCATTTCACCCATGTGACATTGTTGCAAGAATCTGTTCTTCAGTGGTCGGTGTCTGTCTGCCTCCCCAGGGCCCTGGATAGTCTCTGAGGTCAGGGACTACATTTCCTGTTTGTTTGACAGGAAACAGGGGGGCAACGGCCCAGTTTAGAGAGAGCTGGAGCTTTCTACCTCAATGCTAAGGCTCCTATTGATGAACCCTTGGCCAGGTCTGGCCCTTGGGTGTGCAACTGGTGTGGTTGCCCAGAGCCCCACACATAGGGGAGCTCCGTGCTTGGTTTCACGCTCTGCTATTGCCATCTTGAAATTCTTCATTTCTTAGTTTTTGAACGAGGGGCCTGTCAGTTTCACGTTATGCTGGGCCCTGAAAATTACACGATCAGTTGTGCCATGATTCATGCCGTGTACGGTCAAGACCAGGAGCTGTGGCTATTTCATTCGTGTTACCTGCCCTGTCTCACCGAAAACCAGTGGGATGGTGGGATCAGTGAGGAAGGAAACGCCACACAGAAACGTGAATGCCATATTCTTGTTTCCCTTGTTAGAAGATAAACTGAGGCATCTCAAAAACTTTAAGAGTTTATTTGAGCCGAAATAGATCTGAATCGGGCAATGCCAAGTCGGAAGTGGTTAGGAGTGTTCTGCCCACAGAAGCCAGGAGAAGGAGACAGTGAGGAAGGAAGGAAAAAAAAAAAAAGGAAATTATTTAAAGAGCTGTAGCTTAGATTCTAGTTGGCTCTTTGTGATTGGTTGTCCTTACTGTTTTGATTTCTTTTTTTTTTTTAATGTTTATTTATTTTTGAGACAAAGAGAGACAGAGCATGAACAGGGGAAGGTCAGAGAGAGAGGGAGACACAGAATCTGAAACAGGCTCCAGGCTCTGAGCTGTCGGCACAGAGCCCGACGCGGGGCTCGAACTCACGGACCGCGAGATCATGGCCTGAGCCGAAGTCGGCCGCTCAACCGACTGAGTCACCCAGGCGCCCCTGTTTTGATTTCTTAATCTTGCGCCATTACAAGATTTTGGTTTGCTTGCGTAGGCCGCTTTGGCATTAGAGCAACTTCAGTCTCGTGGCTTTCTCATTTAATTCATCTAATATGCTCTGTATGACGGATTCCCAGCCCCCTCACTCCAATTGACAGAATGACCCACTCTGGCAGGACGCTGGGCGGCTGGATGGCTGGATGGACGAGTTGGGAGGGATGCTTTGCCCAGGATGCGGTTAGAGGCAGACAGCGCCCTACAGCTCCGTCCCGAAGCAATAAAACCCAGACTGCGCTCTCAGCCCTCCTTGCTAGAAACCAAGCTGAGGAAGCTCCTTTGTCCGGTAGCTGGGTTTTCCAACAAGGGGAGATTTGGGGCAGCGGGGAACCAGAGTGGGGCAACCACTGGGGGGGCCGGGCACCCAGGGCTTCTAAGAGAAAGAAGGAATGAAGAGCAAGGCCCCCCTCCCCTGGGGCTTCAGTAGAGATACAGGACGCTGGGGCAGGGGTTGAGGAGACCCGGACCCACTCCTGCCCCAAATATGAATCCTACTCTCTGGCCAAGTGCACCCTCCTCCTAACAAACCATCCCACCCTTGGTAATCATTTTAAAAACTCTTCTGGGGCGCCTGGGTGACTCAGTCAAACATTTTGACTCTTGGTTTTGGCTTAGGTCATGATCTCATGGTTTGTGAATTCAAGCCCTGCATCGGGCTCTGCGCGAAGCCTGCTTGGGATTCCCTCCCTCTCTCTTTGCCCCTCCCTTGCTCGCTCTCTCTCTCTCTCTCTCTCTCACACACACACAATAAATCAATAAACATAAAGCAAACAGACAAACACTCTTCCGCTTGCTTTCAGCATGTCCTCCCACATACGTGCTCAGATCCTATGCAGCTCTCTCTCCTGTGTCAAAATACCCTCAGACTGGGGTCAGAGGTTACCGAGCTGATAATTCTTCACCTTTTCTCTTTGTCTTTACTGTCCTAGAACAGTGATGCTCAAAGCCTGCTGATAAACTGTTAGAAATGCTAATTCTGGGGCTCCACCCCAGACTTACTGGATCCGAATCAGAAACTCCTGGTAATCTGCATTTTAACAAGCCCTACAGATGCTTCTAAGGATCACTAAAGTTTGAGACTCGCCTCTCCTGTGGAGACACATGGCTGGAATAAGGCCCCTTACCAGCACCCAAATTTTCAGAGGTGACACCTGTGAGATGCATCGCGTAGCCTTTTTGCAAGGGTCGGGGGGGGGGTGGTTGCGGGGGAGCGAAGCTGTACGAATTCTTTTACTACAAAACCCCTCCTCCACCCACACGCGCACACATAGAGGGGGAAAGGCTTTGCTTCTCAATCTTTTATTTCACATCTGTTTTCTGTGCTTGGGGTTGTTTGAACAAGAGAGTCAGCGTTAGAATCGACTTGCTCGGAGGGCGTCTGGAAGGCAGGTGCGGCCTGCCACTTTCAGTGCAAGCTGAGAACAAACACAGCACCCGGAGCCCAGATCAGCCTGCTGCTGCCGGAGGCAGAGGTGGAATTTCTGTTTTGCTGGGAGGGTCCCCCCTAAAGCGCGGCCTTACCTTGGGGCCTTAATTAGAAGCAGCGGTGGCCCTCTAGGCCTGCTGAGTCTCCGTTTGATGGGACTGCACAAAAGAGCTGAGCTGGAAAACGAGATCTTTTGTTATTTCACACATTCTGCGAAGCTTTCTCATAAAAGCCCCCTTTCCCGGTTCTTATTTGCCGTCACTCGCACCAGGGTAGTTTTAAAAAGGTTTATACGGGGCAAACAGGTGGTAATATCTGACTTTCCCGTGTTTGCCTTAGGCTGTCAGATTCAATTTATGTAATCTCGGCCCCACCTCGTCCCTCTCCAGGGGCCCTCTCCCTAACCAGCCTCCTTCCCGTTCAGGCCCCCTGCCCTTCCTGCCCCCCCGCCCCCTAGGGGTGGCTCTCCTTCCTCCTAGGGTCTTCCTAGAGATGTCCTGGTGTCTCGTATTGGCTTGGATTCTTAAACATTTTAATTTTTTTTAATGTTTAGTTATTTTTGAGAGAGAGTGAGCGTGAGTGGGGGAGGGGCAGAGAGCAGGATGCGGAGCTCGGACTCACAGACCGTGAGATCATGACCTGAGACGAACTTGGATGCTTAACCTACTGAGCCATCCAGGTGCCCCCGGAATCTGAAACATTAAAAACAAACAAACAAACAAAACGCAGTGTAAGTGAAACTACCCATTCGACGTATAGGTACTTTAATTTTATAATTGCACCCTCGAATCGACCTGATAAATCAAACTAAAGAACTGTGGAGATTTTCTTATGTTTTCTTTTTTCTTTTTGTTTTAATACCAATATAGGCAATAGAAGATATACCACAGGCTGAGGGACACCAGCTGTGACCTATCTGAATGAATGATAAGACAACGGAATGCGAAGAGGTGTGACCATCTTCCTGGGTCTGCCTCCTGTGTTGTGATGCAGCTCTTGGTTTGTGGTGAGTCCTGACTCTCTTCCGTGTGGCACTTAACTGCACAGCAGAGTACCCTTACCCGGGTTAACAGGAAACATAAAAACGGACGTCTCATGACGCGTCAAAGGGGTCTTGAGCCTGGACCTATGGAGCTGCATTGATTGGATGGTCTCACATTGCTCTGTCTTGACTCTCTGGATTTTCACTTTGTGGGTTACTTTTTAAAATTAAAAAAAAATTTTTTTTTAAACTCACTTAGCTCCCTTTAAGCACAAGAGTGATTTATTGGGGGAATACTGGAGTATCTCATAGGCCAATAGTTACAGCCTAAGCTTCATGAAGGCCAGGAAGCAGGAAGTGGAGGGAAAGTCATCAAGAACCTAGTTGGTTATTTCATCCCCACTCTTCTCTCTCACTTGAGGTCACCTGGGCTCTTTTTCTTCTTTTCTCCATGTTTGATCCATGTTCTTTTTGATGTTTGTTTTTTTTCTCTGTAGACCATCTTTTACCTGTTTGGCATGAGCACGGATAAACATGGCTGCCACAAAATGGTGGACTGTTCCCTAGTTCCAGGGAGATCCTTGAGGTTGTCCCGAGTCCCAGTAGTTGGTAGAGTAGCTGAGTAATCTAGGTTGAGTCAGTTGTGACCTAGTCTGTGGCCAGGGACAGAGTCATGTAATACCAACATTACTGCTGTGTTTCATTTCATTAGGTAGAAATTTGTTCTGTTAAGAAGAATTATCACAAATTTGGAAATAAGGCAAAAGGAGGACAGCATGTCCTTTTAATGTCATAGTGGAGCATTGCTTAACCCCTAAGAGTTCTTTGATTATCTAGGGGATGTACCTTTGATTCACTTTCTGCTAGTGATTAAAGGTCCAGACTCTGTGAAGTTTACATGATAATTTATAGATTTTTGTCCAGTAGATATTCAAATTATTTCTATCTGGTAGAAAATATAACCAAAGCTTATGGTTTTATTGCTCAAACACATTAACTAGTTTTGTACCTAACCTAACAATCTTATTCCAACATTTCCTTTCTTTAACGGTGATAAAATCCTTCACCCTATGCCCCTCCTTTGAACCAGCACCCCCCCCCCCCCACCATCTTGCTGATCTCCTCATAAATAGGTTGCCCCATCTTGGCATATGATTATTTTGTATTTGTATGAGAACCATGTTAACTTTTTGAAAATTGTATTTTCATAATTCCCAGAAAAAGGGGGAGGATTGGATCAACACATCAATGGTATCTATTATATTTTCCTTTCTGGTTCCTGTGACTCTCCCACTCCCTAATGGCTGCCACAATATTTTACCAATGATCTGGTCTTTTGCTTTAGTGAAAGTCCAATGTCAGTAAATTTTTTTCAGTCTTTGTTGGTCTGAAATATATTTATTTCATCCTTGCTCCTGAAAGAAACTATCATTGGCTATCTATCTGAAGGTGACACTCTAAGGTGACTCTCTCTTAGGCCTTTGAAAATAATATTCACCTGTCTTCTGGTTTCATTTGTTGCCGTTGAGAATTCAGAAGTCAATCTAATATTTATTCTGTCATGGGTAATTTTTCTCTTCTCTCTGGCTATTTTTTAAGGCCTTCTTTTTCTCTTTAGTATTTTGTCTTGGTAAGAATCTTAATGCAGATTCTTTCTTATTTGTACTTCTTGGAATTCACTGGGCTTCCTGACTCTGAGGATCTGTGTTTTTCATCAGCTCTTGGAAACATTCAGTTAGTATCTCCTCAAATATTACTTTCTTCCATTATTTGTATTATCTTATTCCCAAATTCCAAGAAATAATACATTAAATATCCTTACTCTATCTTCCATTTCATATAACTTCTATTTAATCATCTTTCTTTCCCTCTGTGCTGTATTCTGGATAATTTCTCTAAATCTGTCTTCCTGTTTACAATTCTTTTTTAAACAGTGACTAATATTATCTTCTGCCCAAAAAACATATGAAGCATTATCATCAGGAAAATGCAAGTCAAAATTATTAGTGTATTATCAGGATGGCTAAGAAAACAAAGGTGGTTTCAAGTGTTGATAAGATTGTGGAATATAGTAACCTCACTGCTGGTGAGAGTGTGATTTTGTATGACTCTTGAAAAAAAATTTTTTTAATGTTTATTTTTGAGAGAGAGAGAGAGAGAGAGAGAGACCATGAGCAGGGGAGGGACTGAGAGAGAGAGGGAGACACAGTATCCGAAGCAGGCTCCAGGCTCTGAGCCATTAGCACAGAGCCTGACGCAGGGCTCAACTTCATGAATCATGAGATCATGACCCGAGCTGAAGTCGGATGCCGAACTGACTGAGCCACCCAGGTGCCCCTGGTATGATTCTTTTGGAGAACAAATGTCATTATTACCAATGTTGAAGATTCTCATACCCTTTGAGCTAGCACTTCTACCGATAGGTATGTAACTAACATGAATACAGGCACATATGCACTAAGAGATGTAGCTTGTTCACAGCAACAGGATTCATAATGGCTCCAAACTGGCAACAGCTCAAGTGTTCCTTAAGAGTAGAATGATAACTAATTTGTGATGCCTTCATACAATGGAGAACTATAGCAGTGAAGACAAACACACTCTAGCTATAAACAATGATGTGGATCCATTTCATGAGCATAATGTTGAGTGAAAGAAACCAGACTCAATATATTCTGTATGAGCTCACTTATAAGCAAACAGAAAAAGAAACCAAAAAGTTGCAAAGGAAAACTGTTGTGTTTAGGGGTGAAAACTAAGGGTAAAAACTACTGAAAAAGGATAGGATAACTACAAAAGTCAGGATCATGGTTAGCTTTGGGGAGGGTGGGATAGTGTACTGAAAATAGGAGCTTAGGTGTAATGGGCAAACGAATGGGAAAATGTAACTTATCAAAACAGACTGAAAAGTAAAAGAAAAATGGAATAGTTCCATAATCATTGAATCAAATAAATTGAATTAGTACTAAAGAATCTGCCCATTGCAGGGCGCCTGGGTAGCTCAGCTGGTTAAGCATCCGACTCCTGATTTCATCTCAGGTCAAGATGTCACGGTCCTAAGATTGAGCCCCACATCAGGCTCCAGGCTAGGCGTGGAGCCTGCTTTAGATGCTCTCCCTCCCTCTCTCCCTCTGCCCCTCTCCCCCTCATGCTCTCTCTCTCTCTCTCTCTCAAAAAAAAAATAATAATAATAAAAGAGAATCTTCCCATTGGAAAAATGCTAGGCCTAGGGAGTCTCATAAGTATGTTTCACAGACTTCAAGAAATGGATTACGAAGATATTGCACAAACTCTTACAGAGAATAGAAAAAGAGGGAACACTCCCCAGCTTGGTTTATGAAGCTCATAAAAAATTCTCATACCAAAATCAGATGAAGGCAATATGAGAAAGGAAGATTATACTCATGAACATAGAGACGAATATCCTAAACAGGATTGTAGCAAACTGAATAAACAAGATATAAAAAGACAACAGATCATGACTAAATTGGAGTGGAGCATATTCCAGAAATGCAAGGCTGGTTCAACATTTGAAATCGACTAATATAGTTATCCCATTCATGAAACAAATGAGAAAATTCATGTGGCATGCTCTCAATAAAAGCAGAAAAATTGTTTGATAAAATCCAACATCAACTGATGGCAGAGTCTTAGCAAACCAGGAATAGAAGAGAACTTTCTGAACCTGTTAAAGGACATCTACCTATAAAATTTATAAAAAGTAACTTACAGCAATGCTACACTTCAGGATGAAATGGAAAAAACAGGTCCTTTAGAAATTAGGAACAATCTACTCCTGAAATCATTGTTGCACTGTATGCTAACTAATTTGGATGTAAATTTAAAAACATTAAAATAAAAAAAAAAGAAATTAGGAATAAGACAAGGATTCCTGCTTTCACCAGTCTTTAGCCAGTACAATAAGGCAAAAAAAAAAAAAAAAATTGTAAGTTTCAAGGATTAGCAAGGAAGAAATGAAACTGTCATTCATAGATGACATAATTGTTTGCAGAGTTATAGGCAATTTGTTAGAATTTATAAGAGAGCTTAGCAAGGTTGCCAACGATAAACTCAATATAAACAAGTCCATTGTATTTTTATATTCTAGTAACATTTGGAAAATTTAATTAGATAAAGCTGTCATTTACAATAGCAATAAAAATATAAGGAAATTATGTCCATTTTTTCCAAATTTGAGCTTGAGATTTAAAGTATTTCCAATAAAAATATCAACATGGTTTTCATTTAAGTTGGCAAGCTGCTTCTACTATTTATATGGAAGAGCCAAAGTCCAAGAATAGCCGACACAGTCTAGAAGAAAAAAGGACAGAATGGAGGAATTTGCCCGACTGGCTCTCAAGCCTCATTATAAAGCAGTAGTAACTACGACGGTGAGATATTTGTGCAGAGAATGACAAAATGGTGACAAGCAAAACAGAGAGTCCAGAGATGGACCTGCGCATATTTGGAAACTTGATAAATGGCAGAAGTGGCATTGCAGCAAAGTGGGGCAAGTGCTAGGCCATTCGATAATCATCCATACGAAAATAAATGCCCTATGTCATTCCATGTACAAAAGCCAATCGTGGATCAAGACCTCAAAAGTAAAGGGTAAAACTTTAAGCCTGTTAGAGAAAAGAAAAACACACACATACACACACACACACACACACACACACACACACACACACACGCAACATCTTTAGGACCTCAGGGTGGGGAAGGATTTCTGAAACATTACACAAAAGTGCAAGCCATCAAAGAAAAGACTGATAATCCCACTACCTTAATTAAGAACTATTATAAGACTATAAAAAAGAGGGAGAATAAAGGCTCCAAGTAGGAAGACATTTTCAACACATGTAAATAAAAATAGATTGTTACCAGAATGTATTAAGGAACATCTACAAATCATCGAGAAACATGTAGACCACACAATATGCAAACAGAGAAGACATGAGAACAGTAAACATATAGAAAAGCGTTACAGAGAGGGAAGGAGGTACACCATAAGAGACTCTTCAATACTGAGAACAAACTGAGGATTGATGGATGGGGGGGGAGGGGAAAGTGGGTGATGGGCATTGAGGAGGGCACCTGTGGGGATGAGCACTAGGTGTTGTATGGAAACCAATTTGACAACAAATTTCATAAATAATAAAACAATGAAAACATTAAAAAAAATTAAAAAAGAAAAAAGCATACACAAATAAGAGCGTAAGAAAAAGGTTCAGCCTCATTATTCATCATGGGCTGCAAAATTAAAACAAGGAGGAGATACTCTTTTATGCCACTGGACCGGCAACAATTAATAATTCAGACAATATCACGGATGTGGAGCCAATCACTCCCAGTGGGAGTGCAAATTAGTACTCTGGGAGAAAATTGGCCTTATCTAGAAAAGCTGAAGATGCACAGTACCTCAGTGGCCCACAAATTCCGTGATGTACCCCCTGGGGAAATTCTTCCGTAATGAGCATCAAGAGGGATGTACAACAAATTTCATAGCAGAACTGTTGCTAATAACAAAAAACTGAAAACAAGACAAATATCCACCTAGAAGAAAATGGATATATAAATTGTACTATGTAAGTGAAAAAGGAATGAATGACGGGTCACGCGTAAACCTGGGGGGAAAAGAAATCTCAGCAGCGGTGTTCGAAGAAGCCATTCACAAATGAACACGGACCCAGTGACTCCATTTATCTCAAGTTTGAAAACACGGAAAAACCAAACAAGGTTCCATTCAGGGTACATATATATGCTGACACATATATATGTAGGTATGTATTATTTTGAGAGAGAGAGAGTGTGTGAGTGAGTGGGGAAAAGGCAGAGAGGGAGAGAGAGAATCCCAAGCAGGCTTTGCACTATCAGCGTAGAGCCCGGTGAAGGGCTTGATCTCAGGAACCATGAGATCATGACCTGAGCTGAAAATAAGAGTTGAATGCTTAACCAACTGAGCCACCCACACACCCCTATATATGTATTATTATTATTTTATTTTATTTTTCTACTTAGAGACAGAACACGAGTGGGGGAGGCGCAGAGAGAGAGAGAGAGGGAGACACAGATTGCGAAGCAGGCTCCAGGCTCCGAGCTGTCAGCACAGAGCCCGACGCGGGACTCGATCTCACGAGCTGTGAGATCGTGACCTGAACCAAAGTCGGACGCTTCACCGACTGAACCATCCAGGCACCCCTTGAGTAGAATGTGCCCAATGTGGGGCTTGAACTCACAACCCTGAGATTAAGAGTCGCATGTTCTACAGACTGAGCCAGCCAGGTGGCCCTCTGCAGAGATGTGTTTAAGGACAGCCTTGAACCAGGCACTTTTTATAGGCTAGGCTACTGGCTGCCTGGCACTTTGATTGGAGGACCCTTACCTGCTTCTCTGAGATATGAGGGACTGTAGCCATCCCCAGGCCTGACCACCTGCCCTGCTCCACCCACCTGAGCAGTTCTCTGGAATAACGCCTTGGAGACCAGCCTGGCTGTCTGAACCCTCCCACGCCAGCAGAGGGGGCCGATCAACAGCCTCCATTTTCATCCTCAGCTCCCGGCTGGGCTCTGGGGAGAAGCCACGCCCTATTTTGGGCAGCGAGATAGATGGACTCCTAAATCCCCCGTAAGATGTGTTGACATGAATTTCGTCTTATTCAAGCCAGTCACCCTAGTTCTAGGGATCTTGGGTCTTGCGTGCACGCTCTACTGAGGGATGCTGTTTTTTATGTGGAAGTTATTCGTAGGACATGAGCTAGGAGGCGAACCACGTGACATTTGGATGCACTTGGAGTCACAATCAGGAAACCGGGTCCTGCCTGTGTGTAGGCACCTCAAGACCCAGTTTCTGGCAACGTCGTGTTCATCCGGGCAGGGATCCTATGGCCTGTGGGCTGTGGCCGCTCCTGCCTCCTGTTGAGGGGCTCACGCATCTGCCCCCTGCCCTCCCTGCCAAGGCAACTGTCTGGTGGGATATTAAAGGGGAGGAGGGCAGGGAGGGAGGGAAGGGTGGGGAGGCGTCTGGGGCAGGCCTGGAAATGGAGCTCTGCCATCTCTCAGCCAGGATTCCTTTTGAAATACACCAAGACCTTTTCCAGCAAGTCCCCAGACAGACCCTCCATTCATCTGGACAGCGCATTTTTCTTTGCAGAAAATAACCATTCATCAGCCAGCAGCTCCCAGAATGTGGGCTGAGAAACACAAGCCAGTGGGCCAGCCCTCCTTTGCCCAACTGATGCCAGTGGCCACTGGGAGGTGATATCATGGCCTAAAAATAACCTCCGTCTTACCCCTTCCCCTCCCAGGCCCTGTGCTTTCCAGGGACTCCCCCCTCCCCATGTTGACTTGGTTTGGGACAGGGAGGATATTTCTGGAGGAGAAATATTTCTATCCTGAGCTGCTTTTTCCTTTCAAGTAGGGCAGCTTGAAAACATTTACCTTCAATGAAACGTTCAGCAAGAAAATAGGTGATTTCTATGAAGTTTGAACATTCGATTCAAAACCGAACTCAGTCAGAGGCCAAGTTCCTCTCAGTGCTGTGCAATGAGACCTACAAACACATAATTACATGAGAGTCAAAAGGTAGACGTGGCCCCACCTGCAAATTGATGCCCAGCACTGTTTTGAGTGCAGCTCGTTCAGAGCTGGTAAATTCGAAGCCCAAAACACCCAGTGAGGCTTCGAGTTCAAAAAGAAGGAGCCCTAAATCACAGGAAACCTTTAAATCTCTTCTGAGCTTATGGGCAATGGACTTAAATGTCACACAGCCTAAGAAGCTGTCATTGAAGGGGCGCCTGGGTGGCTCAGTCGGTTAAGCATCCGGCTCTGGCTCAGGTCACGATCTCACGGTTGGCGGGTTCGAGCCGGACACGGGGCCGGATGTTTATTTATTAAATATTAAATATTAAATATTTATCAAATAAATAAACATTAAAGAAAAAAGCTGTCGTTGAGTTAAAATAAGAGAACAGGTGCCTGTGTTGCAGAGCGTCCTGCCTAGACCCTGAAGTCAGGCAAGTTTCCTTCTTCTGAGTACAGAACCACATGGGGGGGGATCCAGTACAGATGATTCTGCCATCACCTTGATGTGCTCCTCCCACGAGCTCACTAATCTCACCGCTGACCTCGGTGACCGTCCTCCCGTCCTGAATCCTGGCTTCTTTCCTACCAGGGGGACGGCTAGTCCTTCCCGTCGAGGCTGTAGAAACCTGAGCATCTTCTGTGAGAATTCCTCCCCGCACTTGACACCTGATACTCAGTCTGTCCTCAAGACGGTGTTTTTTTCCTCCCTTACAAACAGACTCCTTGCTTTTTCTGTCCACGTGGCTCTCATCACTGTAACAGCGCTGCAGGGAGACACCTCCACGAGTGGGGCGGCCCCGCTCAGGTCCTGCGCTGACCACCCTGCATGTCTTTTTCGGACGGGTAGTGCCTGTGTCCTATCCTTATTCGAGAACTCACAACAGCTCCCTATTACCACCTCCACCTGTTTTCGTCCATTTGTTTGTTTGGACGGCTCTGCTTTACCTGTTCAACACCCTGCTGTTTGCCTACGTCCTTTTCTCCAGCAGTCCAGGCCTTGAACTAACTAACTAACTTCCTTCCTTCCTTCCTTCCTTCCTTCCTTCCTTCCTTCCTTCCTTCCTTCCATTCTTCTTCCTTCCTTTCAGCTTTTCACTGGGGCCTTCCCATCAGTTGTACCTTACTCCCTCCCCTTCTGAGCACTTCAGCCCCCTGTCCTGTTTCTTTGATGCAGGTACATTTGATGCAGGAAGCATGCTGGTGCACTTGTTCTCTTCGTGGGCCTGCCCGGCTGTCCGCGGAAGCTAAAATGACCCACTTAGAGATTTGCTACCAGAGATGAAATTTCATCGACCTCTTATGTCCCTGGGCATTCCCTGGGCTTCCTAAATAATCCTCCGGGGTTTGCTAACTGATAGTAGAAGGAAAGGCTTGAGCTCTGCTGTCTCCTAACCATTGGTAGGTCAGCTTTCCTCTCTCCGACCTCATTATTCATGTATCAAATCTTTGCGGAGCACTTAGTGCGTGCCAGGTGATACTTTTGAGTCCTTGACGATTCAGACCGATAAGGCACAACTCCTGGCTTCAGAGAGCTTACAGTTTAGGAGAAAGTAGACATATAGCAAGGCAATTATGGTGCTTGATTATGGTGTATGATTAGTGCTTTGATAAGAGATTGACACAGGACACCAATAAAGAAATAATGGTGGACATACAGTGCAGTAGGAGAGTCAGAGAAGGCTTCTTGAAGGAGGTAGTGCCTTGTGTCTTGAACAATGAATAGGGCTTAAGCAGGCAAGGAAGCCAAAAAAGTGCATTGAAATGGGGTGGACAGTGACTCCAGGCACACAGAGAATCACTGCTTTCTTCGTGGCCCTTTCCTTCTGTCCTTTGTCCCTGCTGCCTTGGGTCACCTGGCTGAGGCCATAGGAAAAAATTTCAGTAGGAGCTTAGCCACCCAGAAGAGGAGCAAAACTCTCCTTTCCAGACATGCTCTAGGGAGGAGGTAGGTCAATAGTGGGCAACCTCTCCATTTCTCCATTTTAACTCAAGAGAGTGACAGCACAGTTCAAGATGCTCCAATGGCTCCCAGAGCCACATTTCTCAAGGAAATCAAGTAATTCATAAATTTGCCTGTGCCTGTGTTATCTAAGACGAGAACTAGCATAATGTATCCAATAGTACACCAGCAAGTGACAGAGCACTCGTCAGGATAAAATATTGCTTCTGAGAGAACTGTGGACCACCGCCATCTTTAAAAGTACACATTATGGAGAACCAGTGGGAGATGTCAGAGGCATATAGGGTTTTTGTTCTTTTGTGCTCTTGCTCCAAAAGCAATGTTTATCTTAAGATGTAATTGCAGATCATTTAGTTGTATTTTCATAATGAGTATTGAGTTTGCATAAACTCATTAAATTTTTACTATATGGTTTGGGAATAAGCTTTAGTTTCCCAAAGAAAGATCGTCTTGGGCCAGGCTGTCTGGTTTGGATCTTTTTACCATCCCGGGAATGGTTGGGGTGGGGCTCCAAAGCGGGGGGTATGAGCTGACAGCTCACTGTCCCCGTCCTGGGGACTGAGACTCACGGATTGTGGGGTGGAATCCGAGCACGGTGGCCCCTGTGTAATAAGCAGACAGTAGCCAGCTTATGTTTATGACAGGGTGTTTTGTACGAGGGCCTTGAACCACCTGTGCAAAGGAAGTATCGTTTAACCCCCTTGTTCAGCATGTTCTTTAAAAAAATTTCCATTTTCTTTTAAAAAATAGGTAATACATTTCCATGGTTTAAAAATAACAACTACAAATAGAGCCATTGGCTCTGTCCCAAATCTGTCCCCAGTCCTCCCAGTTTCTTTTCCTCTAGTAGGCATCCGATAAGAATTAGTTCCATAGAGTGTCCTTTTAGAGGCACTGTGAAAGGTATAAACAAATGTGAATATAGTCTTTCCTCTCCCAACTTTTGAAAGACAAGTGACAGGGATGTCTGCGTGACTCATTCATGATACCAGGGTCATGGGATCAACCCCCGTGTTGGGCTATGCACTGAGTGTAGAGACTGCTTGGGATTCTCTCTCTCTCTCTCTCTCTCTCCCACACACACACACACCTCTGTCTCTCTCTCCAGCTTGTGCTCTCTGTCTAAAAGAAAGAAAAATTTTTTAAATGTTTATTTATTTTTGAAGGAGAGAGAGAGAGAGAGAGAGAGAGAAAGGCAAGCACAAGCTAGGGAAGGGAAGGGAAAGAGGGAGACACAGAATCTAAAGCAGTCTCCAGGCTCTGAGCTATCAGCACAGTGTCAGACTCAGTCTCCAACCCACAAACTGTGAGATCATGACCTGAGCTGAAGTCAGATGCTTAAACAACTGAGCCACCAAGGTGTCCCAAGAAAAAGAAATTAAAACAAAAATTAAGAAAAAAGAAAGCGAGAAACAATGAGCAGTGTTCTGTATATTCTGTACCTTATTGTTTCCTCTTAACACCTGACGTTGGAGACCTTTCTATCTCAGTTCTTTATGAGTGTTCATGTCCCTTTTTAGAGCTGTGTAGTATTCCATTGTGTGGCTGTACCGCAATTTCTTATTGATATATGTCCAATTTGATTCTAGTGTTTTTGCTACCGCATACAACATTTCAATTAGTAACGCTGGGCATTGGTCATTTTGCACATGTAAAAAAATGGCTCTGGGATAAATCCCTGGACATGAAATCTTTTGGCCAACGGGAACATGCCTTTGTGATTTCACAGACGTTGCTGAATTGCTTCCAAACGGATTGTATCACTTTGCACTCCCACCAGCCATAAGGAAGAGGACCTATTTCCTCTACAGGTTTCTGCCTTATTAAACATTTGGATTCTTGCCAACTTGTTAAGTAGGAAAGTGGAATCTCAGTGGCTTTAATTTGCATCTTTTATTGTGAATGAGGGAAAGCACTTATATTTCCTTTTCAGTTGAGCTCTCGTTTGACCATTTTTCTTTAGGCCACTGATCTTTTTCTTGCCGACGTGTAAGAACTTTTTGTATATATGGGATGTGAGTTGCACGTATTTTTCTATTTGTCATTTGTCTGTGTGTATAATAATTCATTTGGCTGCCTTTCTTCATGCAGAAGTTTTAATTTTTATGAAGTAAAAAATGTTAGTCTTGTGTTTCATGACATCTGGATTTTGAATCATTTTAGAAAGGTATTATCCATTTTGAGGTTGTAAAAGAATTCTCCCATGTTTTCTGATAGGTTTCTTGGGTCATTACATTTAAATTCTTGATCCATTTGAACATTATCCTAGTGTATGGCAGAAGGTATGGCTTACTAACTTTTTCCAGATGGTCTACCCAGTTGTAATAACCCCTTTTATCAAAAAGTTCATGTTTTTCCCACTGATTTCCCAAATTTATTGTACGCCCAATTCCAAATTTATTTTATTTTATTTTTTTTAAATTTTTTAATGTTTTTATTTATCTTTGAGACAGAGAGAGACAGAGCATGAGGAGGGGAGGGGCAGAGAGAGAGGGAGACACAGAATCCGAAGCAGGCTCCAGGCTCTGAGCTGTCAGCACAGAGCCCGACGCGGGGCTCGAACTCACGGACCATGAGATCATGACCCGAGCTGAAGTCGGACGATTAACTGACTGAGCTACCCAGGCGCCCCTCCAAATTTATTATATACCTAATTCCTTTATGGATTCGAGACTGTTTCTGGACTCTCTATTGTTACATTAGTCTGTCTGCTTATTTAAATGCTAGTACTACACAGTTCAAAATTTTGAGACCTAACGATGTAGGTGAATATCACTCATTGGTCTCACTTTTCAGAGTTCTCCTCTTTTATTTTTCTCTGAGAATTTTAGAATCCTCCTGTCTAGCTCTAGAGGAAAAAGAAGTCTGTTGGCACTTACTATTGATATAAAGTTAAGTTTATGAATTCATTTAGAGAATGCTGACATATCACAACATGATATGTCTATCTGTTCAAACTTCTTTTGTTTTCTTCCCACAGGCCTTAAATGTTGTTGGTTAACTTTGTTTTATCTTTTTTCTCTCTGGTTCCTGTTGTAAATGGGGCTTTTTTTTCACATTATATCTTCTGACTGGTTATTCTTTCTTTGTTAATTCTGTAGCCTGCTACCTTACTGAGTAGTCTTATTGTCCGAGGTAGTTTTTCCATCAATTTTCTTGGGTTGTCTGGCGTATCATCATAGAATCCACAAATAATGACGTTTTACTTCTTCCTTTCCAATCTTCATGTCTCTAACTACTTTCTCTTGTTCTAGGAAAATAATGAATGAAATGGCTTTTTAGTGATAGACATGCAAGGCAAGTTCACTTTAATGGAGAGAGTTTGGACACATTTACATATGGAGCACAGGGATCTCCAGGAAGGGAATAGATTCAGACACTAATCCCCTCGTTAGAGAATTCAGGTAGGAATGTAACTTGGTGAGGCCACTGTGGAAAACAGTACGGAAGTTCCTAACAAAATTAAAAATAGAACTACCATATGATCCGGTAATTCTGCTTATGGTTATTTATTCTAATGAGATGAAATTACTGTCCCAAAGAGATATCTACGCCCCTTTGCAACATTATTCACAATAGCCACGATATGGAAACACCCAAGAGTCCACTGAAGGATGAATGGATAAAGAAAATATGGTACACACACACACACACACACACACACACACACACACACACACACTGGAATATTAGTCATAAAAATGAAGGAAACCCTGCCATTTGAGACAACAGGGATGGACCTTGAGGGCATCAGGCTAAACGAAATAAGTCAGATAAGGAAAGACAAATACTGTATAATCTCACTTATAAGTGGAATCTTAAAAAACCAAACTCATAGAAACAGAAATAAGATTTGTGGCTGCCGGAGGCAGAGGGTGAGGGATGGGGAAATGGGTGAAGGTGGTCAAATGGGATAAATTTCTGTTTATAAGATAAATAAGTCCTGGGGATATAATCTACAACATCATGACTATAGTCAAGTGAACTTGCCTTGCATGTCTGTCACTAAAAAGCCATTTCATTCATTATTTTCCTAGAACAAAACAAGAGAAAGTAGTTAGAGACCTGAAGATTGGAAAGGAAGAGGTAAAACATCATAACAATATTGGCTTGTATATTTGGAAGTTGCTAAGATAGGAGATCTTAAAAGTTCTCGCCAGGAAAAAGAAAAAAGTAGTAGTAAGGAAAAAAAATAGTAACCTCATGAAGTGATGGATGTTAACTAAACTTATTATGGTGATCACGCTGCAATATATACGTATATCAAATCATTGTGTTGTACACCTTAAACTTTTACAATGTTATGTGTCAATTTTATCTCAATAACAATGAGAAAAAAAGAAAATTCAATGTCGTCGCAACATATGTCGTATACTGAGTAGCCCAACAGAGGTCAGATGGCAGGAAATGATAAGAGGAGGCTCTGAAGGAAAGATCGCCATAGGTAGGAGAGTCTGGCCCGGGCCTCAGAGAAGGCTAATTTTGGTTGTGGTGTTTGGGTGATCAGGAACTACTCTAAATCCAACCATCTTGGAGCCATGAATATAGCTTCGGGGAAAAATGGCTCTGTGTGTGTGTGTGTGTGTGTGTGTGTGTGTGTGTGTGTGAGAGAGAGAGAGAGAGAGAGAGAGAGAGAGAGAATATCATCCTGCACATATGAATGGAGAGACTAGGTTATTGGATCTGCGACATTTGAATTTCAAGTTCCCACTTTCTTTCACCGGATGCACGTGGCCAGGTGCAATGCTTAGGGATGAGGAGCCCCCACATGTCCGGCAGTTGCAGTGAGCATTTTGCTGCCTTTATTTCTGTGGATTGGAGTCTCCACCACGTTGCCTACATTACATTACACTCCTGGGGTAAATAGGCATGTCCTGGGCTGCTGGGCCCCTGGTAATGGAAGCGACAACGTGTTTCAGGAGCAAAGGAACCAGAATGGAGAACAGGGCTGTTGGGCAACCGATCAGAGCACAGAAGCTTCTCCATCTCCAACCCAACAACCCTCAGAGCCCTGCTTCAGAGCCAAAGTGCACTAACTCTGCCAGCCGCCAGCAGGTAGTGGGAGTGGAGCTCATGTGGGTCCCTTTCCTAGCAGTCATTCTGTTTGTTAGGGGACTCTGTGTTTGCATTTGTATGGTGAGTTATTACTAGACATTAGGGATGGCTAGAAGGACAAAGGGTAGATCAAGCGACACATAGGATATTTGTCAAGCCCCCAAAAGATAAGGAAAAGTGGCCGATGAAATCAAAATTTGCAGCTGTGCTGAGAGGAAGACCATTGTTAGAAGTGTGGGCTTAATGATGGTTCAGGTGAGGGGGGGAGTTTGGTCAGGACCTTAGTGCCTATAGGTGGCAAAAATGTTGCTGCTGAACCATCGCAAGCTGTAGGTGGCCCATGAGTTCAAAGCCCCTTCTTGAGAAATGAAGTTTTTGAAAAATCAGAAGACCGTACTACTGCATATTTTGGGGTCTACTACATTGCCCCTGTGTCCTTGATGCAACCTGGAACACAACCTAGAGCTACACATGGAAGAGAGGGCAGGGTAGAGCTGCTGTGTTCCATATATAGTCCGCTCAGCATCAAAGAGTGAATTTGAGGGGGTGACTGCAGATACATTGGCCTGGAGATCCCAACTGCTAAAGAACTCCTTAAGGTACTTGCAGAGATCATTCAGGAAGGGGGGTACCTGCCTCAACAGTTGTTCAGTGTAGGTGATATTGGCCTAGTCTATTGCTAATTAATTATTTCCCCAGGTTTCTAGAGTGTTAGGTAACATCTCCAGCATACATAATGACATTTAAGATTTACTCTCCTAGTGGGGCGCCTGGGTGGCTCGGTCGGTTAAGCATTCGACTCTTGATTTCAGCTCAGGTCATGATCTCATGGTTCATGGGATTGAGCCCTGTGTTGGGGCAGCACAGAGCCTGCTTGGGATTCTCCTTCTCTCTCTCTGCCCTTCCCCTGCTCATGCTGTCTATCTCAAAATAAATAAATAAACTTGAGAAAAAAGATGTACTCTCCTAGTAACTTTCAAATACATAATATAGCATTATTAGCTATAATCATCGTGCTGTTATGGCCCCAAACTTTTAATCTTAAAACTGAAAGTTTATACCTTTAACCATTTTCTTCCCCACCCCCCTACCCCCACTCCAGCCCCTGGTAACCACCACTCTATTTTCTGTTTCTCTGAGTTTGGCTTTTTTAGATTCCACATATAAGTGATACAATACAATATTTGTCTTTCTCTGTCCACCTTATTTCACTTAGCATAATGTTCTCGAGATTCCTTCAAGTTGTAGCAAATGGCAGGATTTCCTTCTTTCTTTTTAAAAATTTTTTTAAGAGTTTCCTTATTTCTTATAGCTGAATAATATTTCACTATATTTATATATATGTCACATCTTTATCCATCATTCTTTTTCTTAAATATATATATTTTTAATGTTTACTTTATTATTTTTGAGAGAGAGAGAGAACCAGAGCACGAGCAGGGGAGGGCCAGAGAGCAAGAGGGAGACACAGAATCCAAAACAGGCTCCAGGGTCTGAGCTGTCAGCACAGAGCCCGACGTGGGGCCCGAACTTTGGAACAGCGAGATCAAGATCTGAGCCGAAGTCAGACGCCCAACTGACTGAGCCACCCAGGCACCCCTATCCATCATTCTTCCACTGATGGACACTTAGGCTGTTTTCATATTGCGAGTATTGTTGGTTATTGTGAGTAATGCTTTAATGAACACGGGGGTGCAGATGTCCCTTCGAGATCCTGTTTTCATTTCCTTTGGATATACACCCAGAAGTGCGATAGGTGGCTCAGACGGTTGTTCTATTTTGAATGTTTTGAGGAACCTTTATACTGGTCTTCATAGCGGCTGTACCAGTTTACATCTCACAGTACCCAAGGGCTGCCTTTTCTCTACATCTTTGCCAACACTTGTTACCTCTTGTCTTTCTGACAGCCACATTGGCCTATTCTAGAGAAGACCGCCCCCATACACATGTATCATCCACAAGTGGTGTTAAAGCTTCACATGTTGAATCACAATCCTGTTGGTGCCGGTGAATCTGGAAATGGTTTGGTAACTTTAGATGGATGACTCCTTGGAATTGGATCGGCTTTAAGCGGGAAAACTTATGTGCCGGGCTGCCGCGTGGTGAGCAGGGCGCATGCCTTTTGGTCTGCGTTAGAAGGACGGGGGTTGTGTGGAATGTTTTTTGGAAGAAAATTCTGGAAGTAGGTCTTGGCTTCTTACCGACCCCGGGCAGCTGGGGGCTTAGAGACTTGATAAGAACTGTGGCTTTCTTTTGCCTTCCGGGCTAGTGAATGGAACACAGCAGTTGGATCCTGCCCTTCCTTCCACGTGTATCTCCAGGTTGTGTTCTCAGTTACAGTAAGGAAACAGAGGCAATGTGGTAGACCCCAAAATATGCAGCAGTGAGGTCTTCTGATTTTTTCAAAACTTTGTTTCTCAAGAGGATGCTACCCCACGATTGCTAAACCAACCGAACCGGCTCGAAGCTCTGCCAGTACTGCTGTCTTGAACCACGGACACATGGCCACTGGTCCTCAGTCAGAATCTGGTGTCCAGTGTGCGAGTGTGAAAAGAACCAGAAGACTTCGTCAGGACCTTCAGTTCTGGCCACAGGTCCGAGTTTTAACAGCTCCTGGAGCATTTACAAATCTCATTGCCCAGGCCTCTCCCCACAGAAATCCTGATTCAGTGGGTCTGGGTTGGGGCCCAGTGAGTGACTCAGATGTCCGGCCAGGCTTAGAAACCACCCACCTAGGCTCGTCTGAGCTCCGTCACTAGGGAGCTGAGTGACCTTTGGCAAATCACTTGACTTCCCTGAATCGCAGTTTCTCATCTCTGAAATAAGAACGTGGTTGGATCGGAGGTACCCAAACGAGCCGCAAATCAGCAACTCCCAGGGGGCTTTAGAAATACAGATTCCCCAATCCCACTCCAGACTTACTGAGTCTGAGTCTTTGGGACCAGAGCCCCGGAAGCTGTATCTAAAAACATGGTGGTAAAATACCCGTGACGTAAATTTGAGCAGCTTGACGGTCGTTAACTATGCACTTCAGCAGTGTTACATACATGCACATTTGCAGCCTAGCCCCAAAACTTTTTCATCCTGCTAAACTGACACTCTGTACCCATGAAACAGCTCCCCATTCTCTTCCTCCCCCCCCCCCAGTCCCTGGCAACCACCATTTGACTTTCTGTCCCTATGATTTTTGACAACTCAGTACCTCACGACAACTGGAATCACAAAGTATTTGTCTTTTTGCGACTGGCTTATTTCACTTAGCGTAACGTCCTCGGGGTTCATCCATGTTGTACTACACTGCAGACCTTTCTTCCTTTTTAAGGCTGAATAATATTATATTTTTATATGTTTTCTTTGCCTGTTAATCTGTCCAGGGTCGCTTGGGTTGCTTCCACAGTTTAGTGATGCTGCTGTGACCATAGGTGTACAAATATCTCTCCCAGATCCCCCTTTCAATTCTTAAATGTTTTATTTTTTTTTTTGAGAGAGAGAGCGAGCGAGCGAGCGAGCGAGGGAGGGGCATAGAGGGGGGAGAGGGGCAGAGAGAGGGGGACAGAGGATCCAAAGCAGGTTCCGTGCTGACAGCAGAGAGCCCGATGAGAACTCACTCAGGAACCGTGAGTTGCACATCCAAAATCAGACACTCAGCCGACTGAACCACCCGGGTGCTCCCCCTCTTTTCAGTCCTTGGAGGTGTGTACCCAGCAGTGCAATTTCTGGGTCATGTGGCACTTTTCATTTTTTTTCAGGAGCTGCCATACTGCTTTTCACAGCCACTGTACCATTTTACGTTCCCACCAATAATACACAGGGGTTCCAATTTCTCCACGCCCTCTCCCTTCCTGGCAGATGTGAGGAACCTGTGTGTTGACAAAGATTGCCAGAAGATTCTGATGCAGCTAGTCACTGGGCAGGGAGCACTGGACTCAGGGGTCACTTGGGCCCCTTCTAGCTTGAAAGCACCTGAATTCACATAACCATGAACTCAGATGGCTCGACTTCTGTCGTATGTCGGCAGTCGTCACGATTTGCCTGCACGCTATGCCTGTTTGAGATTGTTCTCTATGGCTGATGGAGGCGTGAGCGCTTTTCCTCCCCGCGTTGACTTCGGACTGCTAGCTTCCGGGCCTGGCACATGATGGGTGGCTCAGAAACTGAATGAATCAGGGGCGCCTGGGTGGCGCAGTCGGTTAAGCGTCCGACTTCAGCCAGGTCACGATCTCGCGGTCCGGGAGTTCGAGCCCCGCGTCGGGCTCTGGGCTGATGGCTCGGAGCCTGGAGCCTGTTTCCGATTCTGTGTCTCCCTCTCTCTCTGCCCCTCCCCCGTTCATGCTCTGTCTCTCTCTGTCCCAAAAATAAATAAACGTTGAAAAAAAAATTAAAAAACTGAATGAATCAATGAATGAGCAAGGCAGGTCCTTAAATCAGAGATCAGCCTTGTTTATTACGAACCTGTCACTGGGCCAAGCGAAAGTGCTGGCAACATAGTCCATACTAACAGGTGTTCGAGCGTGGACGAGACACGTACCGGACATGTGTCATTTTCGCTGGTATAGAAGCCGGTACCTTGAGCAGGCTGAGTGCCGTGTTGACCCCAGGTGACAGTGTTTTGGTTCTTCCCTTGTACGAGTATTTTTTGGCCAAGGCAGAGCCTACGTAGGCAGCATCAGACCGCACAGGACCTGGGGGAAAGCGTTTAGATGAATCTGTGCATTTCGCTTCCTTGTGCACAGGAGCTCCCAGGGTCAGCCAGCTGTTGTCAGGCAAGCGGGGTGGCACCTTGGAGCAGAATCCATCATCCCAGGGGAGCCGCCCATCCAGCCATGGCCTGACTTGCCCTGCGGGGTTTGCCAGCACCAGAGTTCTTGGCACCGCCCCGGGAGAGCTGGAGTCCTTCCCCGCGGCGTGGCCTGGAGAACCAGGAGGGAAAATGTGGGCTTTGTGCTCTGGAAGGTAGAGCAGGGTGCAACACCACAGCTCCACCGGGCCCTGGAGGTCACAGCCTCCAGGGTGCGTCTGTGGCTGTGTCCTGTGGGCACACCCCCCACCCCACCCCGCAGCCTGCAGCCCTTCTGGCCTGGAGAAAGCAGTCCTGAAGCCTCCTCACCATCATGGTCCTGACCGGCAGGGGCAGGGCGGTGGCTTCATCATGGCCAATGTGTTCAGCCAGTTCTTGCCTCTTAGGTGTTCCCATGGTTACAAAGCAGCTCTTCCCTGGAGCAGACAGCCTAGAATGTACGCATAACATTTACATACAGGGTCACATTGAATCCTGTACAGCGGGTTACATACGAACTGGGCAGGATGGTGAAGAAACACGTATTTTCTTTAACAACGTTGGCCAGAAGCGTGTTTGCCTCTCCAACTCCGCCGTTTTGCCGGCTCTGCTCTGCCTTTCACCTCCGCTCATGCAACACAGAATGTTTATTAGAACAGCAGTTCTCCTCTGGTCTCTCTGACACTGAGTTTTGCCTTGGAAGTGGGCTGTGATTGAACTAGCGAACTGATTTAAGAACCAGGGTACCTCTGTGAGAAGGCCATCAGAGAAGACCGTAGATGTCCATAAAATTAATCATAATAAATTCCCAGCAATAACTGACATCTGTGTGGTGCCCACTAGGAGCCGACTGTCCTAACCGAGGAGAAACTGGAGGCCCTGAGAGGGTGGGTGACTCACACACAGTCACACGGTTGGTTTCAGCGAGGTTGGTGTCTTCTCCATTTTGGTCTGTGTCCCTCACCACCATGCTGCTTCCTCGGGTGTCTGTAGGTCCCCTTTCTTCTCCATTCTCTGCTCCGTGCTCCTGCACTTAAAAAAAAAAAAAAAAAAATGGAGGGAAAATCCAGGCAACATAAAGTTAACCATTTTAAAGTGTACTGTTCAGGGACATTCAGCACATTCCCAGTGTTGTGCAACCATCACCTCTATCTAGTTCCAGAACATTTTTCTTTCTCCAAAAGGAAACCCTGAGCCCATTGAGCAATCACTCCACATTCCCTCTGCTTCCCAGTCCCTGGCAACCACTAATCTGTTTTCGGTCTCTATGGATTTTTATTCTGGACATTTCATATAAATAGAATCACGCGGTACATGGCCTTTTGTGTCTGGCTTCTGTCGCTTAGCATGTTTTTGAGATTCATCCCTGTTGTATCACTATGTCATTCCTTTTGATGACCGAATACTCTTCCATTGTGTGGCTAGACCACATTTTGTTTGTCCACTCCTCTGTTGGTTGCACTTGGGTTGTTTCCACCTTTTGGCCATCGTGTATAATCCTGCTGTGAGCATTTGCGTACTTGTATTTGTTTGAATACCTGTTTTCGGTTCTCTTGGGTATGTTCGCCGAGGAATGGAATAGCTGGGTCAAATGGTGACTAAATGTTTCACTCTCTGCAGAACCTTCCAGTGCTTTTAGGTGGAGTAAATCTCTCCTTACTCTGAGCCTGGAACATGCTGGTGGTAAAGAAAATGCTGAGCCTCCTTCCTCACCTGGAGACAGTCCTCTAGCGTCCCTGCCTTTAGGGGTGACAGGAAAGGCAATCAGGTTTGAGGAAGAAGGCTGAGTGAGTCTGCTTGACTGCCAGAACAAAGCCCCACAGACTGGGGAACTTACCCGACACAAATTAATTTTCTCTCAGTTCTGGAGGTTGGAAGTCTGAGATCAAGGTGTCATCAGGATTGTTTTCTTTTTCTTTTTTCTTTTTTTTCAAGTTTATTTTATTTATATTTATTTATTTATTTATTTATTTATTTATTTATTTATTTATTTTTAATTTACATCCAAGGTAGTTAGCATATAGTGCAACAATGATTTCAGGAGTAGATTCTTTAATGTCCCTTACCTGTTTAGCCCATCCCCCATCCCACAACCCCTCCAGTAACCCTCTGTTTCTTCTCCATATTTAAGAGTCTCTTACGTTTTGTCCCCCCCCATATAGGTTTTATATTATTTTTGCTTCCCTTCCCTTATGTTCATCTGTTTTGTCTTTTAACGTCCTCATATGAGTGAACTCGTATGATATTTGTCTTTCTCTAATTTCACTTAGCATAATACCCTCCAGTTCCATCCACGTAGTTGCAAATGGCAAGATTTCATTCTTTTTGATTGCCGAGTAATACTCCATTGTGTGTATGTATATATATACCACATCTTCTTTATCCATTCATCCATTGATGGACATTTGGGCTCTTTCCATACTTTGGCTATTATCAAAAGTGCTGCTGTAAACATTCGGGTGCATGTGCCCCTTCAAAACAGCTACCTGTATCCCTTGGATAAATACCTAGTGGTACAATTGTGACTGATAGGGTAGTTCTATTTTTAACTTTTTGAGGAACCTCCATACTGTTTTCCAGAGTGGCTGCGCCAGCTTGCATTCCCACCAGCAGTGCAAAAGAGATCCTCTCTCTCCGGATCCTCGCCAACATCGGTTGTTGCCTGAGTTGTTAATGTTAGCCATACTGACAGGTGTGAGGTGGTATCTCATTGTGGTTTTGATTTGAATTTCCCTGATGATGAGTGATGTTGAACATTTTTTCATGTGTCGGTTGGCCATCTGGATGTCTTCTTTGGAGAAATGTCTATTCATGTCTTTTGCCCATTTCTTCACTGGATTATTTGTTTTTTTGGGTGTTGAATTTGATAAATTCCTTATAGATTTTGGATAGTAACCCTTTATCTGGTATGTCACTTGCAAATATCTTCTCCCATTCCATCAGTTGCCTTTTAGTCTTGCTGATTGTGTCCTTCACTGTGCAGAAGGTTTTTATTTTGATGAGGTCTCAGTATTTCATTTTTGCTTTTGTTTCCCTTGCCTCCGGAGACGTGTTGAGTAAGAAGTTGCTGTGGCCAAGGTCAAAGAGGTTTTTGCCTGCCTTCTGCTCAAGGATTTTGATGGCTTCCTGTCTTAAATTTAAGTCTTTCATCCATTTTGAGTTTATTTTTGTATATGGTGTAAGGAAGTGGTCCAGGTTCATTCTTCTGCATGTCGCTGTCCAGTTTTCCCAGCACTGCTTGCTGAAGAGACTGTCTTTATTCCATTGGATATTCTTTCCTGCTTTGTCAAAGATTAGTTAGCCATACGTTTGTGGGTCCATTTCTGGGTTCTCTATTCTGTTCCATTGATAGGGTTGTTTTCTTCTGAGGTTTTTTCCCGAGGTCTTCTCTCTGTGTCTTCTCTGTCTTCCCTCCATGCTTGTCTATGTCCTGATCTCCTCCTCTTATATGGGCACTAGTCGGATTGAACAAGTGCCTGCCCACATGACCTCATTTTGCTTTGACTCCCTCTCTAATGGTCCTATTTCCCAATAGTCACATTCTGAGGTTCTGGGGACTCAGACTTCAACACCTGATTTCAGCCCTGCCTGGAAACAGGTGCATAATGTGGGTAGGGGACAACCTTTCTACCCTGTGGTTTCTCAGCTGTAAAAGAAGAGAATAATACTAGTCCTAAAAATTGGTAAATGTGAGGTAAATTGTGCTCATGTTTCTAGAACTGTGTTTGGCACAAGATAGGCACAAAACAACAACAATTTGTGCTTTTGTTCCCTTACATTCTTAGGGCTTTCTATGTGTTATTTCCCCCAGCAAATATATTTGAAACATGGATTCTTCTCATGTGGCAAATGAAGGCATCATGAGGTGGGGCCCTGTCAGGTCTACGGTTGCAAAGTATCTGTTCTAGCTCCAGGCATCATGTCCATGTTCAGGTGAGAAGAAGAGCAAGGGTGTCACTACCGATAGGTTTGCCTTGTATCAAATAATAAGACCATTTTTAGAAGCCTCCATAATTTTCCTTTAATGTTTCATGTCCAGCCTTGTGTCACATGGCTACCCCTACTCTAGCTGCAAGGGAGGCTGGGAAAGTGAGTATTTAATTGGTAAGTGAGCAAGAAGACAGGGAGGTGGGAATGGCCATTGGATGAGTCCACCATCAGTGTCCGCCATACCTTTCCCTTCTCCATGAGGCTCCATTCTCTCACCTAGATGCAAGGAGCCCTTTTCCCTTCTTGCTTCTAATCCTCTTTGAGTCTTGATTTCAGCACACATATACTCTTTAATCTGGCAGCTAGCGGTTATTTTGTGTTCCTCTGATCTTCCCTTCCAGAATAGAAACTCCCCAGGAGCAGAGGCCATTACTCGTTCATCTTTGCATTCCCTACAGCACCCAGGACTGTTGCTCAAACATACTCTGTATACAAATATTTTGTTAATAGCTCATGAGTAGTGGCTTGAGTTTAAAAAATTGCCTTTTGTGTTATTTGGTTAAAACTCTTTATACTTTGTGAATATTTTAGAATATACATGGCATTATAGCAAACATTTGTGTTCTTACCATTTGTGAAACATGTGATAATACCTGTAAGATGCTCAGTACACTGTAAGGACTCAAGACACATCAACCACCTCCGTGTCCTTCAAGTCTTGTAGAATTCCAGTAGAGTGAGTGCCATTATTATCTTTATTTTACAGATGGGGTAGCTGAGGTTTTACGGAAGTTTGTCCCCTGTTCCCAAACACCTACTAAGTTGCAGAGCTGGGATTTGAATGCTGATCTGTATGAATTCGAAGTCCATGATTTTAACTATTAGCTGTATGATTTCCAGCCTAGACCACCCTTCCTTCCTTACCTTCTCCAACACCTGAAATTTATTGGAGGCTATGTTCTCGGGCACTGATTTTTATTTTTCACACCCTCTCTATCCACCAGGTCAAGGGATTTAGTGTATTAGCCTGTCCTTGTCAGGCTGAAGCCAGACGGGCTATGGACTGTAATTCTCAGTGACTGGGAAAGTCCCCCAAGAAAGCCGTTCTTGAACAGACCCCCCCCTCCCCATCCATGCCCTACAAGGCAGTCCTTGACAAACCTGGACCAGCACTCAGCATGAATCTGACCAAGACAAGGCTCAGTTATGTCAGTCCCATTCATTGAGATGATCCTAGACCTCCTTCCTCTTTTTTTCTGATCTTTAAATGATTATCACTGGATTCCTGACCCCTTTGGTTTTGTATCTGACAATAAAATTTGGCTTCCCTAACCTGGTCCAGAAAACTCCTTAGACCACAGTTTTATTTGTTCTTCATGTTCTTGGCTGCATCATGTAAAATTTGAGTTCAGTTTAGCCCTAGCAGCTGTGATCTCATCCTAGATGCATGGTGTCCCCATTTGGCCCTCTGTGATGGGGGCCTCAGACCAAGTAGAACTTTATCCCAATAAAAATGTTCACTAGCTTTTAAAATATACAGTGACATAGATGAAGCAGGATTCCCTCTTATTGCTAGCCAGCCCTATCCCTTCTTAGACTTTATTATTAAAACTTAACTGTCTTTAGGGGCACCTGGGTGGATCACTTGGTTAAGCATCCAACTCTTGATTTTGGCTCAGGTCATGATCTCATAGTTCATGAGTTTGTGCCCTGAGTTGGGCTTTGTGCTGACAGCATGGAGCCTGCTTGTAATCTTCTCTCTGCCTCTCCCTGCTCACTCATGCACTCTCTCTGTGTCTCAAATAAAATAAACATTTAAAAAAAAACAACCAAAAAACTCAACTGTCTTTATACAATGCCATCAGTCTGAATGAAAAGCCAACTATGTGTATATTCTCGAGGTTTTGCCATCCAAATGTCTGACTCTAAGGGAACCCTAGCACCTGTATGCATTGAACATACAAGCACCCTAACACTTGGAGAAGAATGAAAAACTCTGCAAATACAGGGACCATTGACATTTGTGGAGATGGGGTGAATAACTGACTAGCCTTCACGTTGTTTCAGGCTGGTGTAGACAGAGCCCTGGCATTTTTCACATCAACTGTACAATTAAAGACCGATCCAAGTCAAATGACATAAAAATGAGGGGCAACAGAATCTAATACTCACCTCTCTGCCTACTTTTTCCAGCTTCTGGGCTCAGGGGCATGTGCGGACTTGTACAGCCTCTGTAGCCAGCTTTCTCAGCTCTCGCCTGTTTTAGAAGGCAAAACAACTCCCTTATCCCGACATACCACAGCTGCTTAGATGTGGTGATTTAACCTTCTTAAGATCAAAATCCCATTACTCACCCTGTCCACTATTATACTGGAAAGAGTATCGCCTGATAGATTGATATAAGTAGGCTAGCTAAAAAGATCTCATTCATATCACATCTATTCAAAAAAAACAGAGATCTCTATTAAGCTGATAATTTCCAGAAGTGAGTACATTTGGCCTAAGGTCGATAGACAACTTTCACATAAGCTACGCTGCTTTGTAATTTTCAGAATCCTCACTGCCTTTGGGAAGCGGTGGAAAGAGAAGGGAATTTGACATTAGACCAACGTGGACTCAAGTCTTGGGTCTAGTGTCTCCCAGCTATGTGACTCTTCTCTGTGAGCCTGTTTTGGTTTTGTTTTTATTTGCTTGCTTGTCCACTAGATACCCTTCGGGCCAATGTGAAGATTGAATGGGGTAATGTGTGGTGAGTTCTTTCCTATGTCAGGCGTGTTAGTTCCCCATGCGCCCACCCTTCATCTCTACTCCTTGTAACACTTATTTGTCATACTGCTTATGTTTTTGTTTTCTGTGGTTTAGGGGGTAATTGATGGAGGACACGGCCCAGCAGAATGGCATATCCATGTTCATATAACATTATATAAAAAGCTTACATGTTTTCATTCTATTGAGGTCTTCCAGGAGCCTTGCTTCCTTTTGCTTCTTTGCTTCCTTTTCATCCTACTGCAAGATGAATTAGATCATCCAGAAAGCACATTCTTCACTGAAAACATCAACACACCCTATTTCCTTTGAAGAACGGAATCAAAGGAACGCAAACAAGCACAGCAAAGAAACCCATCGCGCGCAGGCTGGGAAAATGTTGACTGTCTCTGGAATGCTTGGACCCAAGCCCTTCGCTGCAGTTTCCACAAAGCCAGAGGAGCTCCGGGTCAAGGTCCGTCCTCAGTGTCCGGCAGGACAGTGCCCTCTGCCTTCAAAACCCTTTCCTTTCCTTTCACGCTTCCAGAGCTTATGATGGTTGTCTGTCTCAGCTGATGGGGACCACCTCCTTTCCTCCACAGACATTTGGTGTGTGCCAACCATGTCTATCCCTGCAAGCAGGTGGAATTGCATTTTCAGGTCAATGGATCCAATGCTAGTTATACCAATGCATTTATTAGCCTTGGGCAGAGGTGTGTCTTCTCCTCCTTCCTCCTCCCTCCTCCTCCCCCTCCCCTCCTCCCCCTCCTCCTCCTCCTCTTTCTTCTTCTTCTTCTTCTTCTTCTTCTTCTTCTTCTTCTTCTGAGGGGCAGAGATGGAGAGAAAGAGAATCCCACGAGGGGCAGAAAGGGAAAGAGAGAGGGAGAGAGAGAGAGAAGCGGGGCTTGAGCTTATCGGACGCAGGGCTTGAACTCACCAATGGTGAGATCATGACCTGAGCCTAAGTCCCACGCTTAACTGCCCCACCCAGGCCCCCAAGGTGTGTCTTAAAATATTTGTATTTAGACATTGGAGAAAGAGTCAACTTATTCCCATAGCATAAGAACAAAGTCTTGGTTCCCAAGTCTTCAAAATTTAAATAAGGGTTTTTTCCCCCCTACCAGTTGTAAGTGGCACCGTACATAGCCCTCTGCTCTTTCACAATATGTAGAGGTTGTTTGATTGAAGGCAAACGTACTGAGCTGGTTGTTGTTTCCGAGTGTTTTTTTTAAGGGTGTTTTCCCCTCTCCTCCACCCCACATTTCTCCCTGAGCTCTTCCACACTTTCAGAGGAAGCTGGGAGAAACCCGCTTTTCCTTCCCTCTCGCACCTGCTCTGTCTGCAGGAAAGAGGGTGGGGTGACTTCTCTAATCAGTGAACCGATGGGCCTCCGAGCATGCGCACTGCAGCACCTTCTGGGCTAATGAGGCTCAAACGCCACGTCTTGCTCTCTGAAGCATTCTCTGAACCGTCCCACGCTGGAATTTATGTTTTCTCCCTCCATCACCTGAAATCAGCTGGGGCCTCCCAGTGTCACTCTATCTAGCTAAACTTGAACCTGCAGTTTCTTTGAATTCCAGGGGGTGGAGAGATGGAGTCAGGGCCACCTCAGCCTGCTGGTCTCCAAGTCTTTGTGTGTCTCAGGCCCACACCTCAGCCGCCCTGATGCGACCACAGCTGCTTCTTCAGTGGCCAGAAAGTTCCACTCACACCAGTTTGAACATGTTTCCTCCAGTGGGGTGCTTGAGGGACAGGGCGTCCCAGCCCTTCACGCAGCTTTCCGCCACCCTGCTGACTTCGCCCCTCTTCTCCCATCTTTCTGTTGACCTCCTCGTCCTCCCTCCGTGCCCCCACACCCAGCTGTACCACCTCCCCAGCAGAGTGGCCCTGGCTCCCCTCTCGTGGGAAGCTCTCATGCCCAGGGCATCCATGCTCCTCAAGGTTCGCCATTAAGCCCTAGTATTCACCAAGTTACTTATCCAGACAGTTGCCTCTTGAAGAGAAATTCTGGTGGCAGTTATTTAAGATGACAGTTTAGTCCCCAACACCGCTTGTACTGTTGGCATGGTATGGATCCTACCCACAGTGGTGTGCTTTGCGGTACTTGTGAGGTGGCTGGGTGTTCCGTGCTGTCCCTGCTCACAGGAAACTGCCAACACTGATTTCTGTTCAGGCGCCCCTCTGACAGGAACTTGGTTGTCCCTTTGTGCCCCCCACGGAGGGGGTCCCCACATGCAGGTCAGGGGGACTTTACATATATCCAGGGTGTTCTTCATGGGAGAACTTGGCAGGGAATTTCCACCTGGGACAGCTCATTCTCCTTACTGGGCCTCTCTGACTAAAGGGTCTCCTTTCTCCTATTTAAAGTGCTCCTCATCTCTCCAGAGTCCAGACCGTCCTCCACGCCTGTTTTCAGTGGCCACCCTCTTTTGTCTCCTCCCTTTCCTCAGGCCTCTGAAAGGAAAATCTCTGTCTTTCACTGAAGTGGAAGTCATTTTGTTCTTTGCTTTGTTTGCTTGCTTTTGTTTTTTGTTTGTTTGTTCGTTTTTTACTTTGTTTCTGCTTTGGTGTAAGCTAGGGAAGAGAAAATGACCCTGTGGGACAAATAACAGGGAAGAGGGGAGGGAAATACACACATGGCCACAGAAAGGTGCACAGGCTGTGCACTGCACAAATGTAGGGCTCCATTCATATGGACACTGATGTGGTATGCAGAATGGGGTTTGCAACCTAGTGAAAATGCCTCCTTGGAACTCACTTCTCTCGTTCAAGGGTGGTGTGGATGCAGGGAGAGGGTGTTATACTTTGAGCCCCAAAGATCCCAATTTGAACCACTCAGTTCAATCACTATCTCACTGGACGGCTGCGGACTAATCTTTACTTATGAAAGGAAAGTTATAACATCTCATTTATAGAGTTTCTGAGAGAAAGACATGAGGTCTTATATTAAATTCATACTCTGGGGGCGCCTGGGTGGTGCAGTCGGTTAAGCGTCCGACTTCAGCCAGGTCACGATCTCGCGGTCCGTGAGTTCAAGCCCCGCGTCAGGCTCTGGGCTGATGGCTCAGAGCCTGGAGCCTGTTTCCGATTCTGTGTCTCCCTCTCTCTGCCCCTCCCCCATTCATGCTCTGTCTCTCTCTGTCTTAAAAATAAATAAACGTTGGAAAAAAAATTAAAAAAAAAATTCATACTCTGAATGAGGTGCTCAATAAATGCCATTTTTCCAGAAGCGTCGTGCTGGTTGAAGGAGTGGTTGCCAGCATTGCTCCTGGGCCTTTTCGCGTGAAAATATCCGGGGCCCGTCAGAGATGCTGAGTATATCTGTTGGAAGCTGGAAAAGATACAGTCACTCCCCTTGGAACTTGATTGAAGAAAATGAAGAATTTGTCAAGGTGTGTGGCCTGCTGAGGCATCTCAAAGAGTCTTTAACAACAACCACAACAACCGCTTGAGCACACACGATATATTAGGCGCTGTTTTCGACACCTGGAGGTATTATTTGCTCTGGTGAAAATCAACCACTTCTGAACGCAGCACCCAAGACCCCATCCCTAGAATTCTGTGTCTTTGCAAAGGGTGAATGGTAACTTTCCACCCCCCCTTCCTGGCATTGCCTGGTGCTTTTGTAAATGTTTGGATTTCCCAATGCGGTATGTTTCCAGCAGCCCATGTGTCCCTTTCAGCCACTTACTTGCTTCTAAGCGATGAGTGGGAGACATTATCCACAGATGAACCCAAGACGCGGGTCTCTGGGCCAGTGGCTGCTGGAGCCAGCTTGTCCCCGCTAAGAGCCAGCGGTATGCGTCCCCCCCCCAGCTCAGCAGCAGTGACGTCACCTAGGTTCTTGAAATCAGCCACGGTGGAAGAAGTGTCTGCAGCAAGGAAACCAGCAAATGCTACAAAGCAGGACCACCCCTCCTTGGGAGCTGGTTTACCACCACCCCGTTGGCTTGCGCTCAGCACTGTGGCGGCTGGCCCACACCCTCGTGCAGAAAGCCTAACAGGATGTTTCAGACTTGAATGGAGGAGGCTGTAGAAAGCCTCGACTTCACAGACGTGCTTTAGCTGGAGAATTTCAGCTAGGCAGAGTTTCTACTTCTCTCAAGCCCCCAGTTGAAGAAAACGAGTAAGCAGGTCTTCAAAATCTACGCTGAAGGGTGGCTTCTGGGGACCAGGTACACCTGTAGCGTCACCTCCTGTACCTGGCAAACAAGGGACACCTTGTTTCTTTTAATGTGATGTCTCAGGATAGTCTGGGAATGAGACAGGAGGGCACAGCCCTTGCACAACCCCCCCCCCAGAACAAAAATAAAAGAATGGGTCGGCAGGTCCTGGACTTCGCTGTTTCTACACTAGATGGCGCTCTCTTCCTAGGAGAAGGAGGCAGTTGGGCACCTGCTAACAGCTGAACCAGCAGCAGGAGCCTTGGACTCCTCTGCACATCGCCATCGATTGCATCAGGGCAATTGGTTTGAGCTGCGCAATATTGAGGGCAAAGTCACTGGTTTGCTGCCTGTATCTGTGATCACAGGACTCAGCGTTCATCGTTTTTACTCCCGGTGGAAGGGGAGTAGGAAAAACCCACCCAACTGCAAGCCTGACTGCCGAGGAGTCTGACTTCCACAGATGAAGGAGAGGAAATTATAAATGATCCCCTACTTCTAATAAGCGACCTAAAGGCGCATCTGTCTCTAAACAGAAGACGGAGGAGATAGAAGAGATCTCCTGCACCCTGCTTCTGAATTCATGGTTCCTCCTCTTCCCTCCATCTCTGCTGGTCTGTTCTTGCCCCTGCACATCAGCATTTCACATCTAGGATTCGCTCCCACTGCAGGTTGCAGGCACCTGAGGGGACAAATGCCGCTCAGGTGTGGGAAATGGCCCCCACAGTCCCTGTCACTGTCCCAGCCCCGCACAGGTGTATAGGCACCGACCATGCCCTTGAGGTGCTCCCCTCACCGCCTCCTATGTCTGGCTGTCTCCCTGCATCGGCCAACTGGCTGGCCCCGGGATTCCCGTTCTCCTGGGCAGTCCGCCTCCCCTGAGCACCCCAGTCCGAGGCCATGCTTTTTGCCTTGGCCCATTTTGGTCCCAGATGCCAGCTCTTGCTCTCTGACCTGGGATGGAACACAGTCCACATGCTACTGGGCTGGCTCGTGTTTTCCCCAGCTGTCACCTCCATCCAGTATTGTTTGCCGAGCTTCCTACTGATTATGGATCTAGTCTGTTCCTCGGCATCTCTGAGCTGAGCCCTGCCCTTGAAGCCCTCCCCGAAGCTCAGTCCCATGCTGTTGGCTCCCACTTTCCTCATACGCCAGTTGCCCTCGCTCCTGGGTATTTTGCGTGCCCTTCCCCAAGTCCTTTGCTTCGAATCCGCTCACCTCAGGTGTTCCTTTGCCTCATCAGGAAGCCAGGAACCTTCTTAAACTTTACAGCTCTGCTCTCAGGATCCTTCTTTCAGGAGGAATCAACCTTGGGAAGTGGGGTCTTGGGAGTTTCGTGAAATGAATGTCTCATCTCTTTGTGAAGGTTTGAGGAGGCCGCCGACATCTTATGCACGCCGGACTATTCCACATCTCATAGTCAAGATTAGAAGTTACATAAGGGCTTCATATTCCAACCTTTGTGGTCTTTCCAATGACGCAGGTCAGTCAAGATCCCATCTTCCTCTCCGCAGCCAGTCATGACCAGGCCCTTCTGCTCCTCACTTACATCTCACTACACTAGTTTGAAGGGAACCAGTATTCCCTGCTTCCCAGCTACTCCTTTTCTTCCTTGTATTTCAAGAATCCCTGCCCGGAGAGGCAAATGAAGTCAAGTGAGAGTTTATTTAAGGTGAACAGATCATATTTGAATGCAGCAGGGAAAAATCCAGTTGGTAGGGAAAGCAAAAGTATTTGTGATCACCTGCAATGAAGACCAAGATGGCCACTCTTTTCCGATGCTTGCATTGCTCACAGGTATGGAGAGCCAAGAATGGGCCGTGGGGCACGTCTGAGGCTCATCAATCTTTCTAACACTAAAGGCTCACTTCTCCTGCTGACCAATTCTACCATTCCTTTCCTAACATGACCATGGAGATATCCTTCCTTAATTCAGGTCTTGATCTGTGGTTGGAATCCAAATCTCTTCCAGTCTTTTTTTTCTTTCTGGTGCCATGACAGGTTGATGTTGCCAACGGCCCCCATTAATGACCTGTCTGTAACTCTGCCCTTTGCTATGTGGCTTTGCAGTCTCCACCCCCTCCGATTCTGTGTGACTTGCTGTGGCTGATGGGACAGGAGCAGACTGAACCCTGAGATTCTGGGAATGATTAGGCTTGTCTCTTATCTGTCACTCTAGGCTGGTGGGATTAGACTGGGAAAGTGCTGGGAGGCTCTGGTGACATATCTTAATAAAAAAAGAACACAGATGATCGTGGCTGTTTGAGCCAGACCTGTTGGTGTGGTATCTATCTGAACATAGTGAGGGACTTTTGCAATCCTTGCCTGGGCTCCATTATTGCTGCCTCCTGGTCACTAGACTTTAGCCTATTTGAGTTGAAGAAGTGAGCTGCTCCTGCATGAGAGGCACCCTTGTGGACTTCGGGGTTATCACAGTGTAACCCAGCACCTACCCATTGGGAACTAAAGTCAAACAACCAGGGCTTAATTACCTGGATTGTTATTATTATTATTTTAATTTTTAACGTTTATTCATTTTTGAGAAACCGAGTGAGATTGAGCAGGGGAGGGGCAGAGACACACACACACACACACACACACACACACACACACACAAACACACACAGAATCCGAAGCAGGCTCCAGGCTCTGAGCTGTCCACACAGAGCCTGATGCGGAGCTTGAACTCACGAACCGTGAAATCGTGACCTGGGTCAAAGTAGGACGCTTAACTGACTGAGCCACCCAGGCACCCCTAATTACAGACCAATGCATGCTGTCCACTATTGCCAGACTTATCTGTCCCAAATACCACTTCCCTTCTAAATTCTCTCTTCTCTACTCAAAGAAATACAGTGGTTCCCTGTGGCCTTTTGGATCAAGCCTGAATTCAGTCTGCTATGTTCGTAGCCCTGTAATCAGCCCTGTCCTAGTCATTCACTCCCATGTCACACTATTTCCTCCCACTCCAGCGTCCTCACACCCTCTGGTTCACACAAGGCTCTTTGCCTTTCCTGATGCCTCTTCCTCACTCTCATTTCTCTCTCCACCTGCCACCACCCACACTGTCACTACACCTGTGCTGAGCCTACTTGCCTTTCTAGTTTAGACTCAGCCCTTCCCTTGTTCACGAAGCCTCCTTGTTGATGTTTGCCCACTATTTTGAGAACCTACAATACTTGTAACTGGAAGCAAGTCTCACAGCCTCCCCTTTCCTCAGTGGCCGGTCATCAGAAGGCAAAAGCCATTGGCAAAGAATTTAGATGAGTTCTCCCTTAGAATGGTCAGCTCACAGCTTTTCTTGTGCTGAGGGAAGAGCTGCTAAGGAACGTGTGATCTTTTTCTCATTCTGTAAGCAAAGAGGAATAAAGAAAGTAAACACTATTCTGTATGGTAATAGGATTTTCTAACCTCATGGATGGAGGTGGCACGTTGGAGACTATGAAATAGGTAGGAAACATTTCCTTCCCAGGAGAAGCTACTGTCTTTGAGAATTAATGTTTGTGCCGTATGGTGTGTGTGTGTGTGTGTGTGTGCGCGTGTGTGTATACAAATGGATCTGTTTCAACAGGTCCAACAGTTAAAGGGATGGCATATAACCTTTCAGATGAGAGATTGCAAAGGCAATCTGATCTAGAAGATCCTTCTGGACTCATTAGGAACGTGGAAATTCCAAACCCACTGGCTTGCTTTTGGGATTTGAGGGGTTAGTGGCTGTTGGTGGTAACCTAGGAAAACTCTCAGGACCCCCTCCAGACTAAGTGATGGACAAGTACTTACCTGAGGAAAGTATTACCAGGGAGAAAAAAGGTTTTAGCGGGCACTGTGGTCACTTTTGGTGCACAGGGCTTTGGTTTTTCTCAGAAGGTAATTGGAGATTCTAACTTGGCATAAAAGGAGATGCTATAAGGAGAGATTTGAGAATTTCAAGTCTGGGGCCAGGTTAGGACCTCAAGGTGTGCTGTGAGGGCCACCTTATGTGGAGGGATTAACATCTTAGATGCTCTCTTTCCCTTTGCAGTCTGAGAGAGTCCGATTTATACAGTGCTCAGCTTTATCTCTTCCCCTTCAACACGGAGTTCGTGTTTTTAATGCACCTAATTTTTGTGAGCATACCCCAGCGCACCTGGCATGGAGAAACGGGGGGACGGAAGGTCAGAGTGTCAGTGCATCTCAGCCCTCAGGGGTTTCTGATTTCTTTACGGCAGTTTTTTTAACTTTCTGATTTCAATCTGGTGAAAATGTAAGAACGTTGACCCAAGCGAGATCTCCTGGCTGACCATTCAAAGCTGTCATACTTTCGTACCGGCATTTACGCTTTTGTACCCAATCCCATGTGCGCCAGGTGAAAGCCACATGAAGTCACAGCGGTTGTGTGAATGAAGCTTTACAGCTTCAACCAAGGGAGTGAGGGAGAAGGGCTGCGTCCTCTTCCGGCGTGGGGTCCGGGCGCTGAAGACCTACACCCACATGGCTGCACCCGCACACAGGCCTTAGGCAGGGTTCTCCCGAGAAACAGAACCAATAGGATGTACACAGATATATAGAAGGAGGTTTACTATGAGAGATTGGCTCACATGATTATGGAGGCTGGGAAGCCACTTGACTTGCCATCTGCAGGCAGGAGGCCCAGGGAGCCTGGTGAACGTAGTTCTGGTCCAAAGCCAAAGGCCTGAGAACCAGGGGACCGATGGTAGAAGTCCCAGGCTGAGATCTGATGCCTGAGAACCAGGACCCCTGTTGCCCAAGGGCAGGAGAAGCTGGATGTCCCAGCTTCTAATGTCTTCAGGCCCTACTGGATGGGATGATGCCCACCTCCATTGGGAGAGCTTTTTTTGTGTGTTTGTTTGTTTGTTGTTGGTTGGTTGGTTCCTACCAGCTGTCTGGGTATCCCCTAGCCTGGTTCAGTTGACATAAAAAATTAACCATCACAACATATATGCAGATATATTATGGTTCCGTTCGATTCCATACTTTGCAACTTGTAGTTCATTAGTACTAAGTATAACAGTAAATTTACCAAAAAGAAGTTTTCTTCTGTTAATACAGGCAACGATAGGATTAAATTTAATGCAGATTCAAGAATGTCACAATGTTAATCTCATCTTCAGCTGAATTAGACAGCTTTACAGTGTTATCAGATGATACATCATTAAAACAGGCATTTGAGAATTGCATGTGGCAATTTTTGGTTAGGTATGAGGTCTGATTATTTTGAACTAGGAGGCCAGACCTCAAAACCATGAATGTAATTGTGAACAGCACTCTTACATAGATAAACCTTATCTGAATTAGTATTATGAAAGTCAGACTACAAAGTCAGCTGATTAAATAAAGAACCAGACCTGGGGCTATCTCTTTCTGTTATTAAAGACCACGAATTTGTTTTTGACAAAACAGTATGGTTACATTGGTGTTGCTAATTTGAATATTATTGGCTTTTCAATAATTTTTTTGGTATGTCATTTAAAAATTTGGTGTTTACAAATTAAAAAGAAATTCATACCAAATTTTATGTTTATGCTTAATCAAGTAACATACAAACATTTCAGGTCAAACTGGAAGGTCTCTGGAAATATTTTTCCTTTTAGGGAACTATTCACTACTGTAGTTTGAGAATAACTGTGGTCTGGGAGAAACAAACTTGCATTATGTACGTGTTATTGGCACTGTTAATTTGTCTTACATTCTTCTATGATTAATTTTGTGCCTGATAAATTTAGCTCCCCAGTTACTATGCTTTTTTGGTGTGCCCCACAGCAGCTGGCACAAACAGGGCGCATAATAGCTGGTCAGTAAATTTTGACAAAAGGGGAGTGGTCTGGGCTCTAGGAGCACAGCGGCACTGAGAATGGCTTCACAAGAAATAAAGTGAAATGCATCCCTGTCTTGCAAAATGCGTTAGCTAGTCTGTAAGTTCGGATAGTACGAGGGTCTCTGCATCTCCACAGTCATTGAGGTGCTCGGTCAGTGCCTACAAAGTAAAAAGACCTTATCCTCCACAAAAGGAGGAAAAAAAATAAACCACAATCTTCAGAGCCCTGTATATGTACATCCAGGGAATGCATTGCTGCTGTGTATCTTAATACATGCCGTGCATCTCTACCTCTGAGTACACACACGTACGCATGCACACACAGATCTACATACACTCTCTTTCTTTGCAAGGCAGTAGGATCCTCCAAAATAGAACACGACGATGGGGTAGGCCAGTTGAAGCCTTGTCCCCAGGAGGCCTTCCCTGCATCTGGAAATCTGACCTGACCAGCTCAGAGGGGGGGTAATCTAATCCTGGTCACATTTTCAGTGAGTTCTCAAGTATCGGCTGCCTTCCTGATACATACCCAGGGCTGAATTTCCCCATGGGCTAGCCTGGGCTAGCCGACCATTTCAGAACCAGAATACAGCTCCCGTCGGTGTGGGCTTACCTGCAACTGAAGGTGTAGGCAGCAAGAAGAGTTCCCAGCTACCAGAGGTCTGCTAAGTCACTGTCAGTAGGGAGCCAAGCAAGTCTTAGCTGACGCACCTGTCAGAGGTCAAGAGTGGCCTCTGTCCATTTTCTGGGATGCAGAAACAGGGCAAAAGGGAGATGCTGGTTTCTCGCCACCCACTGGAACTCTGGGGCTTTGGATAAAGACTGGTGTGGGGCAGAACCCCCTATGGGTAGGGCCCAGGAATCTGAATGTTAACAAGATGCCCCAGGAGATTCGGATGCCCACCAAAGTTGGAGAACTGTGAGCTTATTCAGGGTGTCAATGCTGTTGGCCTTTGCAGTTCAAGCTCCAACGTGATCTCCTCCTCTGGTGAAGGGCTCCCCCTCGCCCCCAAGATCGGAATGGCAGGGAGTTGAGCCGTCGCCCCCTAACCTCCCTCCACCACCAGACCAGTACCTGGGATGCTGCAGACTTTTAGGCCATGGAGATATGAGCGGCTCTGACCTCCATATCTCAGTCTCCCAATTTTAAACGTCTTCATCATGACCGCAGCCTTCCCCTTCCTCCTGGCCACCTCCCTCCCCTGCAGCAGGCACCTGCGTCTCTCTCTTTTGCCTCAACTCCGTGCCTGTCATGGAAAGAAACAAGAGCAACAGTGGCCACGACCTCCTATCTCTTGCCTGTGTTATGCGTTGTGAGACTCCTCTAGATCAAGGAACTATTATCAATATTAGCAGTCAAGGGCAGGGTGCCAAGGATGACTCAATTCTCCAGGATCAGCTCCAGTAGCAAAGAGGGAGGTTAGAATCTGAATTCTCTCCGACCTTTCGACAATTCTCCCTGCCTCTGCCTTCTTTCCGGTCTCCCCCTTCCCTGTCACATCGCTGCGTTCTGGACCTGACACGAATCTAGAAAGTGTACGGACGAAAGTTTGACTGGCAAAGGGCTCAAGTAGCTTTACCTTGTTATCCTTAGGCTGGTCTCCCACGCTGAAGAGCAGACTCTCCTTCCCTGTACCTTAAAGCAGGCCGAGGAAGTTAGTATTATCATGTTCTTAATTTAGTGTGCTTGTCATCCCATAAATAATCATTATTATCCCGAAGGGCAAATACGGCCCGTCCAGAAAAAACTAACCTGATAACAGCAAGATAGGAAGAGAGCCAGATAAAGCTGTCCTCCCATGGGCCTGCTTTCCTACTTTTGGTGCACAGGGAGTTTCCATTTTTCTTTCTTTTTCTGATAGGGCCTTCTAGGCAGTTGGATTTTGGTGTGCTTTCAACAAATTGAGTACCTACTGCGTGCTCTGCTCCACCAGTGGCTTTTTTTTTTTTTAAGTTTATTGATTTTTATTTTGGGGAGACAGCACAAGCGAGGGAGGGGCAGAAAGAGGGAGACAGAGAATCCCAAGCAGGCTCTGCACCATCAACGCAGCACCCGATGTGGGGCTCGGACCCACAAAGCCATGAGATCATGACCTGAGCCGGAACCAAGAGTTGGATGCTTAACTGACCGAGCCACCCAGGTGCCCGAGGGACTGGTCTAACTTTAAAAGTTAAGGAAACACACACACACACACACACATCAAAGACAAAGAAAGAAGATGGGCATCTCCGTGAACTAATTAGAGAATTCTGCCACCTCTTGGAATTTGAACACAGAGGGGCACTATTGCTAAGACAAGGCCATTTGTGAATTATGCTCCCTTGCCATAGTCCCTGCTGTGAACTTACAGGAAGAGGGCTATCGAGGCTGACCTTGCTCTCTCTTTCTTCAAACCAAAGTTTTTCCAGCTGGAGACACTACAAGACAACTTGTAGGTTCAGGCCACCCTGTTCTTAGTCAGGAAATGCCAAGGGCCCCTAATTCAGGAGCCCAAAAGACCCAAGATCTAAGTCAACCTTGCCCGAGGCTGCTTTGATCTTGTAAGTAGAGTAGCTGGGCTGCTCCTTTTCCTTCTTCTCCTTCTCCTTCTCCTTCTTCTCTTTTTACTTCTTTTATTTATAGTTGATGATGTTATATTAGTTTCAGGTGTACAACATAATGATTCAGCAAATCTATACATTGTGCTATGCTCATAAGTGTAGCTACCCTCTGTCACCAGACAACGCCATTACGATAGCATTGACTGTATTCCCTAGGCTGTTCCTTTTATCCCTGTGACTTATCCATTCCGTAACTGGAAGGCTGTACCCCTCCCTCCTCTGTCCCCATTTTGCCCATCCCGTACCCCTAGAGTAACTGGGTTTCTGCCTTGTGCCAGGAACTGTGCATTCACCATCCCCAGGTTCCCATTGTCGGAGCTGGTTTCCTGTCTTGTGGCCACAGTCTAGAATTTCTGCTTGGCTCCCTTACCTGCTGGTTCTGACTCAGGGACTCTGAGGTGGTTTTGTCAGTTCTTCTCAGAGCCTGTGAATCCAAACCCTCTGACTAGAACTCTTGGTGATTATTCCTTGTTGACAATCTAGGTTGTTCTGTCACGGATCAGGAAAGCCATTTAGCATCTGTGGTGGACTGAGAAATGGCTCCCAAAGATGTCCGTGCCCTCATCCCTGCAACCTCTGAGTGAAATGGTTGGATTTCACGGCAAAGGGGACTTTGCAGATGTAATTAAGGGGACAGACTTTAAAATAGGCAGATTATATTGAATAATTGGGCCCAGGTGAGTCCAGTCTAATCACACAAGCTCTCAAAAGCAGAACTTTCTCTGGCTGAAGAGGGGGAGGTGCAGAAGAGGAGGAAGGCACAGAACGATTGCAAGCCTGAGGAAGATTTGGTTCCCCATCACTGTTCTGAGATGTAGGTGCCCGTGAGCAAGGACCCGAGAAAGGCCTTTACAAGGTATGTGTGGTTCCAGCCAACAAGGGAACAGGGATCTCAGTCTTCTAACTGCAAGGAATTGAATTTATTTAGCTCACAAACTGAATGGGTTTGGAATCCGATTCTCCCCTAGAACCTCCAGAAGGAACACAGTCCTGCCAATACCTTGGTTTTTGGCCCAGTGAGACCTGTGTGGAACCTGTAACTCACAGCAACTGTGGGATAATACATTTGTGTTATTTTGAGCCACAAACGTTGTGATGATTTGTTGCAACACCTCACTGTGGTATGTAAGTCACACAAATAGAATTCCAGCGGAAGCAAAGAATATACAGTCATCATGTTGACATCATCGGCACCAGCGAAAATTAACGTGCTTGCTAACCAAATTCCCAATTTTCTGGGTTCATCCCCCTGCCCTCCCAAATCCATCGATAATCCTTCTTGTGCCTCGTGTTTTCTAACCCAGTAATTGCTAGTCTTGCTAGAGATGGCCGAGGTTTACCATGAGGTGAGCGGCTGATGAAAATACCTTCTATTTCATGATTGCTTCTGATGGTTCACTAGCTTCACTGCCATCCGTGCATTTTGGGGACACAGTAACCATGTGAGAAAGTTACCGTTGTCATCATTTTACGGAGGAGGACGCTGACTTTGAGCGACTTGCCTCAGGTTCGCTTGTTAAGGGATCTGGGGTTCAAACCCAGAGTTGTTTGATTTCAAGGCCCCGCCCACCTCCCAACTTTATCTTTCCTGCTCCCCTCCCCCTGCCCCCCTTTCTGAGCCTCTCCAGGGGCCTCTTTGTATTCCTTAAACCCATGGGACACTTCCCATATCTGCTCTTATGGCCTGTGGTTTCCTCTGCCTGGGTTGCTTTACCACCTGAATCTGTGCACCGCTGGCCCATTTCTCCGTCTCTGGGTCTTGGCTTGAACATCCTCTCCCCAGGGGGGCCTGCTCTGAGCTGTCTCTCCTCCAGTCCGCGGTGGCACTTAACAGGGTCTCTAACTACCTTTACCTCCGGCTGCTGACTCAGTGCTGTCGGTACTGAGATGGGTGAGAAAGGACCTGTGGCAGTTCTGCTTGGCCTGGTGACTCCGGGGCCTGGCACAGCACCGGGCCTAACGTCTGCGTGGTATAAATATTGACTGAGTAAATACTCAAGGCCGCCTTTCCGTCAGGGGGCCCGCTCAGCTTGCTAAATGCCTGTGCCCAGGTGTGAGTAGAACAGAACACGCAAGACGAAGAGAATGCCTATCGTGCTTTTTGAAGGTAGGAATTGCATTCAGTGATTTTTTTTTTTTTTTTTCCGTTAACAAGCTGAGAATATGAGGTAGAAGAGTCTGGAAGCCGTTTGCCTTTCAGGCCGTTTACTGAGACACAAAAGGAGGGGTCTTCTGAGGACAGAGAGAGGAAGCGAACTCTGCGTGGCAGGGCTTTGGCATCTGGAGAGCAGGTTGATGTCAGACACCGTCCTTCCAGGCCCCGTGGCCATCCGCTCTGAAGCAGAGCCGACATACCGAGTAACATCTGGAAAGTTCCAGGGACTCCGAGTTAAGCGGATGAGCAAGCAGCCTGCTGGGCTCTTCACAGAGGTCCACAGGTGTCTCTGAGTTGTGGGGAAGGTGCAGCTCCCACCCCAGTTCACCTGCCCGTTAGCCCTCCTGGGCCAGACACGAGACGGAACCAACCTCCCTGACCTCTTGGAATCCCAGCCCCGAATGGCATTCGGTCACGAGCAGCGGCAGATTCCTCACTGTCCCTGGCCACCGAAGCCTCCTCAATGGCTCCCTAGCACCCCAGGGTCGCCGTTTTTACGTAACCCGTGCCAAAGAGTGTGCTATCACACTGTTGGGAGTGGGCGCCGAAGGCTGATCGAACGGCGGTGAAAGCTTAAATCTGGGTCCTATAAGCGGAAACTTCCCTCTCATCTGCTCAAGAGAAAACGGGCAAATCACCCCTGGAGAACGGCTCTCCTCCTGCTAGTTGCAGAGGTTCCCGGGGGTTTTGAGGCCTGGGCTGATGAGTGATTCGCTGAATCTGCGTTTTAGTCTACAACGTGGCTTTGTCTCTGTGCTAAAACAGTGTCAAACTGTACCTTTTAGTAACAAGATACCAAAGAAGTGGCCGAGCCATCAGTGGGGGGATGGGCGATTAGACAAAATGATCTGGGATGTTTTCTCACAGGGCGCTTGTGCCCCGATCGGGGCTGGATTAGGCACTTCTGGAGGGTCTGTGGTTGGTCATTAATGTCGGAAGAACTGAGTCGGGCTGTGCTGTGTTCTGGGGAGGTGGGAGAAGCAAGAAGACAGAGGAGCCCTATGAAGGGCCGGACATAATGTAAGGCACTTTATGGAGACTGGCCTCACTGAGGCTGCGGCCGTCCCTATTCCTTTTGGGAGCCCTGCCTGGCAGCGTCTGGGCAGAAAATGGAGTTTCAAGAGGTCTGGTTCCCCCAGTGACTGGGGGAACAACATGTTCATCTCTGAGATGGCTCCAGAAGACAGAGCTCAGTGTGGCTACTCAGTCACGATCGACCCTGGTCGCGCTCCCCAGCTTGGGGACCCAGACTTTGCTACTGGGCTGCAGCACCAGCCAGAGTAAAGGTCCCCAGGTATATTGCTCTGTGCCTTGGAACACTGGTTCTTGAGCCGGGCAGCGAGGACCCCAGGCTGAGCTCATTACCCTGATCTTCTGATCCCATGGGGCTGGGGGTGGGTCGGGGCTGAGACTTTGCATTTCTAATCAGCTGCCAGGTGACACAGATGCTGGCCCGGGGACCTCACTCTGAGGACCGCTGTTCTAGAGCCTCTGAGAGGAGGCCCAGCTCCGTACAGGTATCCCCACTTTCTGAAAGTTTGTGTCACACCCGTTTGCCTTGACAAAAGACCTACATCGAGCCCCTGTTTTCATTAACCTAAAGAAGTCTGATGAGGATTTTCGCTTTTCGGAGAAAAAGGTGAAAAGTGAAAACAGCCTTCGGAGTTGGTATTGCAGCGAGCCCGATAGAGGCCGTAGCTCCCCAAGCCGCGAGAGTGGTGCCGTCGAGCCCCCCCACCCTGCGACCCACACCGAGCATCTCCCCACCGGGCTGCCAGCTTTGAACTGTGTCCACGAGAATCTGTGGTTTCTCTTGACTTAGTCTGGGCATCTGTTACCAAGATGGGCCCTAAGGTATCAGAAAAGCCTAAGAGAGGTGATTTTGGGGGCCTGGGAATGCTTAACATTTTTTCCATATAAATTAATGGTACTCTAGTTACTTCTTTGCCTTATGCCATTTTGGCTTAGGAAAGGATTCATAGGAATGCCCTACTTTCTGATAGTGGGGGACACCTGCACTCACAGAGGGCCACGTTTTTCTGGGGAGGGGCTACCCCTTGCCAGAGTTGGAACGTGGAATCCCTCAGGCCACCGCTCCTCTGTCCCACCTGGCTGGACAGGCTGCTGAGTGTAGGAACAAGAGTGGATAATCTTCTTTTTCCGATGCCTTATAATTAAATCGTCCCAGTGCTTCACAAAGCTGTTTTATTTCCCTCCCATTAAAATAAAAGGGAGGTGGATCTTGTCATCCTTGAAGACAGGTGCCCTTTTAGCTTTGCTTTGCAGTGGGGGGTGCTTTTAACCAACTGTAAAATGAACATCTTAGGGAGCCCCATCTCTTATGTGTCACAGACTGTCACTGTTCCCCTAGGTCAGGCCAAGACCCCGGTGTCCAGCAGCACTAGGCCTTCTGACCATTACTGTTCTGATGCCAGATATTACGGCGGCACCCAGGGAGATGCTAATAAAGATAGTGGAAGCCAAGGTCGAGGATCTTGGCAAATGTTTGATACGTAGGATAAGGGAGGCAGTGGAGAACCGCACTGGGCGGGGGGGGGGGGTGTGGGAGGGGGGGTTTATTTTCCCAGCTGGGATGAAACTGTCTTCTGTAGCCACAAACTTCTTTCGAAGTCCTAGTTTTAGAAATGGACCCTACTGGACAGAGGGATGAAGGTTTTTGTGAAGGGCACAGGCTCAACCCTTCCACGTCCCTTTTTTAACGAGGGCATAAAGACAGTCTCTCCCCGGAACGAAGAGGACCCTTTGAACGTCCAGCACCAGGCCCAGCATGTGGCCAGGACTCCAGAACTGGTGGCTGCCCCTTTCATGGGTCGAGGGGTCCAAACAGGCATTTACTATTTGGGGCATCCGAGTATCGTTGATGTGCCTGGGAACGAAGTCTTCTGGCTCTCCTCTCTGAACGGGGCCGGGGCAGGGGCAGGCAGGCGGCAGGTTTTGATTATTAGCTGGAATCTGAGCAGCCACACCGGGCTGCAAAGACTAAGTGAGGCTTTTCATCTGAAGTCCCTGCACAAGGTGTCGGTTGCTAGGGAAAAACCAGGTGCTTGCCTCCACAGAACTCGGAAGCAGCAGGAATTTGGGCACCAGGCCCTCTTTCTTCCTGTCTCCTCTCCGGCTTCGCATGATGCCTTCAGGGTGAGCTTCCGCCGCTGCATTGCTGTTGCTTTGGGGCGGGTGGAAGGACGGACCGTTGAGGCCAGGATGGGCTATCCCCAGCTGATGTCCCCAGCCACTTCGACACCATCCCCAGCACCCACCGAAGAACCGAGGGGCCGTGGAAGTCCCAGAGGCTGTGGATATAGGCTGGTGGATCTTGCATTTCTGATTCGCCATTTGACCACTCTCTGCTCTAGGGAT